>NC_080775.1:14715182-15965182 GCF_020826845.1 Diceros bicornis minor | reverse complement strand
GCGTAGTGGTGAATTTTGCACGTTCTGCTTCGGTGGCCCAAGGTTTGCAAGTTCGGATCCCAGGCGCAGACCTACACGCTACTCATCAAGCCGTGCTGTGGCGGCGCCCCACACACAAAAAATAGAGGAAGACGGGCACAGATGCTAGCTCAGGACAATCTCCCTCGAGCAAAAGGAGGAAGATCGGCAACAGATGTTAGCTCAAGGCCAAACTTCCTCACCAAAAAAACAAAAGAAAATCAAAATGAAAATTTTTTTAGTTTTTGAGTTTTTTTTTTTTTTTTTTTTGTGAGGAGATCAGCCCTGTGCTAACATCCGCCAATCCTCCTCTTTTTTTTGCTGAGGAAGACGGCCCTGGGCTAACATCTGTGCCCATCTTCCTCCACTTTATATGGGACGCCGCCACAGCATGGCTTGCCAAGCAGTAGGTCGGTGCACGCCTGGGATCCGAACCAGCGAACCCCAGGCCGCCGCAGCGGAGCGCGCGCACTTAACCGCTTGCACCACCGGGCCGGCCCCTAGTTTTTGAGTTTTTAAAAAATTTTTTAAAAGAAATTTCGGTGGAGTTAAGCCAAGATTAGCAGGTCATCTTTCCCATCAGGTGAAGACAGTTTTTCTTCCCAGCTTTTCTGAGATATCATTGACATATAACACGTGTAAGTTTAAGGTATCTAATGGGATGTTTCGATACACGTATATATTGCAAAATGATTACCACAATAAGGTTAGCTAACACCTCCGTCCCCTCACGTATTACTTTTTTGTCTTGGTGTGGTGATAACTTTTAAGAGCTACTCTCTTAACAACTTTCAAGTATCTAACACAGTATTGTTAACTGTAATCACCATGCTGTATGTTAGATCCCCAGAATTCATTTATCCTATAGCTGAAAGTTTGCACCTTTTGACCAACATCTCCCTATTTCCCTCATCCTCGAGCGCCTGGCAACCATCATTCGACTCTCTATGAGTTCGGCTTTTTTGGATTCCACATATAAGTGAGTTCATATAGTATTTGTCTTTCTCTGTCTGATTTATTTCACTTAGCATAATGCCCTCAAGGTCCATCAATGTTGTCACAAGAGGCAGGATTTCTTTCTTTTTTGTGGTTGAATAATATTCCATTGTATGTACTGGTATGGGCATATATAATATAGAGGTATATAATGTACCATATATAATATATATATGGTATATATTTATATATCTACTGTATTTTAGGTGAAGACAGTTTAAATATCCCAAGTCCCTAAGACTTGCAGACAGTAACTTAGATTCAAACAAATCTGTTTTGCTCACTGCTATGGAATAGTATTTCCTCAGTAAATATTAGTTAATGAAGTGATGGTGAGCACAAGAACGCAGTTCAAGCCATATGCCCAGAAAAGTAAAAATAGAAATCAATTTAGAAGGGAAAAGGGAGATTGTCCTAGAAAGTTCCTCTTGTCTGGTGATCCCACAGCCTGAGCTCCAGCCAGGATGGCATCTCAGTAAACTTCCAGGTACGTGTGATGTGTAGATTCCTCTCTGCTCTGGCTTGTCTGCACTTTAGCATCCTACAGTGCCATAGACAATTCCATCAATTGTGTGCATTTTAAAGGCTTTAAATCTCTTCTATACTAAGCAGATTAATTTTTTCATTTGGAAAGAGCTATTTACTGAAATGATACTACTGTGTTGTGACTTTGTTGTTTTAGAAGAATTTAGGGAAAAAAAAACTAAATTAAACTCCTGCAAGTCTCTACATTTGTGCTCTTATTTTAACTGCTAAAAAAATTCATTTGGTTCCTTGTGCTGTAGAAAATCAAATGGTAAAATCCTTTTGAGTCTAACTAATAACTATAGAATTTTGCATCTCTAGATGTCCATGTTTTCTGATTCAAAATACTTCTATAGTCTCATAAATCTTATTTAATTTTGTTTCTAAAATAAATAGGAGGAAAATTAAATTTATTTTTAAAAAGGTTATTGTGAAGCCTTATTCTAATTTTTTTTTTTTGAACCTAAGGCAGAGTTTCTTCAACCTCAGTGCTCTTGATATTGTGGATCAGATAATTCCGTTGTGGGGGCTGTCCTGTGATTTATGGGATGTTTAACATCATCCCTGTCCTCTGCCAGTAGCACTGGATGCCAGTAGCAACCCCCCTCCAGTTGTGACAACCGAAAATGTCTTCAGACATTGCTAGTGTCCCCTGGGAGCAAAATCAATGTCCCCTCAACTTTCAACCAGTGACCTAAGGAGAAGTGCAGTGTACAATTTATTTGACTTTTTTTTTTTTTAAGTTAAACCATTATTTATTCATTCACTCAACAAATATTTATGGAGTACCAACTATGAGGCAGGCACCACTTCAGGGACCACTTGCACTCCATCAGTTTGCTCAAGGTCACTCTGCTTTTTGGCTGTTATTTCTTATCTAAGAGTTAGGGATAGGAGTCTTACTAAATTCCGAAGTCCACACAGTCTAAATGACAACCATACATTCCTCCTATTACTTTGGGTATCACATCCTACTGAAATGAGGGAGAACAACTTTTCAGTAAAGCAGGACTAAAATCATTACAATGCTACAGTCAAGGGAAAAATGATTAGTTCATATGGCGTGTGTCAGCTCTAGGCATAACATTATATTCCAGTAGAAGGCCCCTAGAGTGAAAATTACATCTTTGTTTTCCTTATAAAGAAGACAGTGAGTCTGGAAGAAGTCAGTAGCAATTGAGGGTCTTTGCAAACAATAAATATTTAGCACAAGTAGCATCAGACCAGAACAATCTGCACGGACATTCTGAAGTCCTACCAGAGCAACGTGCCACTTCCAAAGATACAGAATAGAATGGCTCAAGTCACTGCATGCTCGCCCATCGCCATAGCCCAGATTTCTGTGCATCCACAGTTTCTGCTTATTCCAGTCTTAAAAGCTGACTGCCAAAGAGGAGTTCATTATTGCAAACTCTCTCAAAGCATATTCTGTATATTGGGGGTCTTGAATAGTTTTGTCACGCAACCCAGAAGGAGGCAAACATTGTCTGCCTTCCTAATCCAGGCTAGAAAGTTTACAATTCTTGGTTGACATGATTTGCTGCATTATGTTTGTTTCTGGCCACATGGTGAACGTGCAAACTGATCATAAAAAGATTTTATTTAGATTAATCCTAAATGACCCCTGGTTTGTGATTCTTGCTTGAAACAGCAACCTCCTTTACCACTTACAGTTTTACAGTCACTGATTAAGTCTCGTCATCTCACAATGCTTTGTTTCTGGTTAATGTTCAGTATTTAAACATGGGCTATATGAAGTGGATATATGGTTCACAGTAACTCTTGATAAGGAATCAAGCAGTGGGAAGTGAGAGTAAGAGAGCTCATGATGTCACCAGCCACAATGATTATTTAACCAACTCAAAAGCCTCGCTCTCCATGCCATCCGTTACCAGCTCTGTAACTTTTATTAGTACCATGACCATAAGCAAATCATTGTGCAAAAGTACCTAATGGAGGCAGCCGGTGGGCTGCATACCATGGTTTAAATGATGTGGCCATGACAGAGGAATTGGGCATTTTCTGAGGATTAATAGCTAACTGGGGCAGTTTGAAGGTCCAAGATGTTGTCGAGGGATATTAACTCCAGCTGCTTTTTCAATCCTAAATTGCCTACAGTATGGCAGTGATTGCTATTACATGAGTAGATTGCTATATGGAAGAGGAGATTTTTTTTTTAACGTAAGAATAATATAGTCATGATGTAAAGAGCACTTCTGAAAGCCTTTAACTTTGAACCTGGAATCAATAATATGACTCTGCTCTTAATTGTTTTTCACGAGCAAAATACTTACCCGTGTCATGCGTTTGACCTACAACAACAGGACTAGTGTGTCTTTGGTGCCCACCCAGCCGATCAGAGCGTAATAGCTCATATTTCCCACTCCTTGGAGCTGCAGAGCATCTTAGAAAAAATGAAAAAGGGTGGAAGAAACCTTGGTTTTGGAGAATCATTTAAAATAAAGAACAGATCCATCTATGAGTTGTATTGTTGACAGGCTATTTGCCTACCACTGAATTTGTTCAAGCACCAGACTGGCAATTCCATCGCTGAATTAGATAGCGGAGGTGAGAGCATGTCGGTAGCCCGTTATCATGAACTGCAGCTCTCACTTAATATCACTACCTTCTCTTGCAACTTCCTGAACCTCCTGATCTAGTTAATGGGGGAGGGAGTCCAATTCAATAATCGAAAGAATTACACCTTTTATAAGGTGCTGCCAAATGGGTGGATGTTGATGGGGCGGGTCGTGGAGTAACCGGAACATCTAATGTCTTCATTCGCTGTCCATTCCTGTGGTTGGTCAACCAGGATTGATGAAGCCCTCCCGTGCTTGCTGTTCTAGGCGCTGGGGAAGATATAAACACTGAAAACAATTGGATAGCTGCCAGTAAAACTTTTAAAAGCTTGACATGGAGTATATTTGAATAAATATTTTTAATTTCAGAGAAAAAATGATCCCTATTCTCTTGCATCCCTGGTGTCCTTTGAGGTTAAGAAGATGCCTTATAAAGATCAGCCAGCAAAACTCCCAGAAGGAAGCATAGCGGTGAGTATCCTAAAAATATATAGGCACAAATAATTTCATTGAAATAATTATATTTTAAATCACTGTTCAGTTTGTGCTGGGCTTACGTGCTTATTACATCGACTTGAGAAAAGTTTCCCTCTCCACATCACAATTTTCTTATTTCAGTCTGGAAATTTCTTAGTGTCATTTGATTAGATTCTTAAACTTTCAACATAAATTTCTACCAAAAAAATCACAAGGTAGGACTAATACCATTTTTTAATCAAGCCGTTTTGTTGGAAAGAAGTCCAGATAGCGATGATCGTTATAACGAAATTGTACTGATGGTTTAATTTTAAACGCAGTTCAATGAGTGGTGTAGGGAGGGCGGATTCTCTTCCTTAGCAACAGCTGCCATGGACCAGTTGCGTGAACACGTACAGTTGTCTTTCCTGTACACTAGGAGCTTCATTTGATTGAAATGTTATTTTAAAAAATTGAAGCTATTACACATTAGTGACACCCAAGTATCTGTCACAGCACAACTGCTGACATCCTCAGCAACCTGGCAAGGCCATGCAGAGCAGAGGAGAGAATGGATGAGAGGGGAAGAGCTGGCACAATCACCAAAACTCCACCTTTGCAGTGAAAGTGATCACAGCAGCCAGGGGTCTGGGAAACAGTATTAAGATTTACCCCTTCATCTCTTGGTCATTCCATTGATATTTACAACCCATGCTTGAACTCTGGTCCCCAGATCCTTGTTACTCATAGAGGGGTTTGCAGACCAGCAGCATCAGCATCACCTAAGAAATTGCTAGAAATTCAAAAACAGGCCCCACTCCAGTCCTGCTGACTCAGAATCTGTGTTTAATCAAAATCATCGAGGCATGTTGTGGACAGTCAAGTTTGAGAAGCACTGCTTTGAATGGTATATAAGTTGATATTATTGCCATTTCTTATCAGCCTAGGTCTTAAAATATAATTGTAATATTTACTCTTGCTAATCTAATCTACTTTTAGTAATTTAAATTAAATTAATCTATTGATTCGTGATTTTCAACCTTGAGAATGCGAAAAATCATCACTCATGTGACTTTAAAGATACATACATGCTAAGACCTCACACCGAATATCAGGATTGAGTGTGTCTGGCGTGGGGCCCTGGCTCTGTGTTGTAAGTGACAATTCTGCAGTGAAACTAGGATTGAGAACCTCACACAGGCAGGCAGCACAGAGGAAAACCCACAGCTTTCGAAACAGATTCTCCTGGGCTTCCTCCTGGCTCCACCCTGCTGTAATTAGGATACCTTCAGGAGCTCGCTCTACTTTGCTGAGGCTGTTAACCATATTCACCTGAAAGAATTATTAAGAAGATTAATAAAATTATGGATATAAAGCCCTAGCATTATACCTGGACCAAGGTAAATCTCAAGCCTCAGTAATAGTAACCCTCCCAAAATGTCTTACCTTCCCTGGCTAGGTCAAGTGAGCCCAAATCGAAAATGTCGATAGATTTGCACAGTCAAAATATTTCAGTGAACTTTGGTGGCCTTCTAAAGCAAGCACTGCCACATCTTTCTTCTTTCAGCTTTCTTCTCTCTCTCACAAGATGTCTGCTGTCGTTTGGATTTATGTTCCTCTTAGAAAACAGAGGCTTTGGGTTTTTAATATAGAATGTTCCTCCAAAGAGGTTCAAAGGGTTGTGGCTCTAAGGGAGATAAATCTGGGCCCTTTTGTTTTCTCTGAGCATATGTTCCATAACAGAAACATATGTTACAGTCGATCCCATCAACTGTATTGCATCTTTCTGTGCTGGCCACAGGTGACAGCCTGCTGTTCTCCACTCAACTCAAAAGATCCACAAAATCATCAATGTATGTTTCCCCCATCCCCGCCACTCTTATTATTGCATTTTTTTTTTAAAGTCTTGTTACCTGATGTAGATGATTTACCACACTATTTCTGGAAGTGTTATTGGAAAAATGTTTAGGAATGCAGGTGTTTTCAGGTCTCCCAATATTACCTAACTGGAGAAGATCTTGCCAGTAGGAAGTTAGCTATGCACTACAGGGCAACAATTTTTCTGTGGCTTGCTTTGGAAGAACTGTACTTGGAGCTGGCAGACATTTTTTATAGCGAGTTCTTCTCAAAGGTCTTGTCATTCTTATCTTGAAAAGAGCCCAGCAGAAGGGAATTGTTTTAAGGTGGCAGAATCCGTTGGAATAGGTAGTTTGTGACTCATCAAAGTTCCAATTTGTACTCCGCCACTGGGGAGAGTCTCTCCGTTCATTCTTTTGTAATGAGGCTCAATAATATTTGCTTGTTTTCCTAGGTCCTTGCGTGGGATGTCTAGTTTATTTGTGCTCTCTTTTCAACATGGTCATAAGTCAACCATTTCTTGAGCCCTACATAAGCTTTACATATTGAAGAAAATAGCAATACCCAACTGCTACTTGCATAGGGTCTATATCTGTAACAAATGAACTTCTCATGTGACGTGACACTTGTCATGTTCAGAGATGAGGATAAGGTTGCACAATGCAAAGGGATACAGCTGAACACGGAGTCATTATCGTGCAGCAGAAAAAAAATTATTCAGTGATTTGAACACTGTTTTTTGCTTGCCAATGAACTTTGGCATTTGCGTGTCATGCAACTAAAACGGAATTCCTTTATTTACGTCTGGAAGAGAATATTATTGTCTAGTATAACTCCAAAGGTAGTTATTATAAAATATTTAATGAAAATTCTTATTTCAAATGCGTACATAAACTGTGAACCCATTTGATTTTCCAAATTGTTAGTAAAACTTCAGGACCTTAAAATGGAATTCTCATATTAAACAATTGTTTTGAGTTCAAACTCATAATAAGGATTACTTATCTCATAGGGGCTATTTAAATGTTGTTAACATGTGTGTTCAGCTAGTCCACTTTATGTTATTGTTTAGTTCTAAATGGCACTGTAGGTAGACTGTCTTGGTATGTTTATTTAAAACATTCTTGTGACCCCACTGAAGTATGTTTACACAAGATTTTGTGATACATAAATACGGATGTCAACATTAATTACAAATATATTAGTTGCAAATACAAGGGAGCTTTTTCATTCTACCTTGGTATTTTGTCAAAATATACAAAAACATATCATAAATGTCAATGATAAAATGTAGGCGTATTAAAGATTTATTTATGGTCTTTCAACCCTAATAAAGAACAACAAGATTTATGACATAATGAAGGTAAGATTAAATGTTTCCCACTTAGCATCACTTTAAGAAAATATAAACTGCTTACAATTTATGGATCCGACATCCCAAAATTGCAGTTAATTAAGTGAATTGTTTAAATTTTATACTATTTCTTTAAATAGCTACAGGATCTTGATACACAAAAATGAATTAAAATGGTTTGTCGATTAGTTGGCACGTGATTGAATTTTTCTCCCTAAATTTTAAGTACTTCTGTTAGTCAACATTACCCTTCTTTCTTAAAGCAGTTCAAATATGTAATCACAAGCCCGTGTTCTTAAATTAATCCTTTAGTCCAAAATATACCCCATCTTCTGTCTTGCCCACCTTGATGAAGGACTCTTATGAAGAGGGACTTGAATAATTTGGCTATCACAACATTGTGTGAGGTTATACAAAATATTCTGGAGCTGTGCAGTCCAATATGGTGGCTCCTCGCCACATGTGGATAGCGAGTGCCTGACGTGGCTAGTGCAGTCCAATATGGTGGCTACTCGCCACATGTGGATAGCAAGTGCCTGACATGTGGCTAGTGCAGTCCAATATGGTGGCTACTCGCCACATGTGGATAGCGAGTGCCTGACAAAGAACTGGACTAGTCATTGTATTTCATCTTAACTCATCTAAATGTAAACTTAAGACTGTAGACGTATAAAATATTTTTTCCATTAAACAAAGACTACATTTCGCTTTAACCATTAAAAATCTAGCATTTGTCACTTGCTGCAAGGGTAAAATACACACTGGATTTTGGAGACTTAGTAAAAATAAAAAAAGAATGTGAAATATCTTATGAATAGTTTTATCTCAATTGCATGTTGAAATGACAATAGTTGGATATTTAGGGTTAAATAAAATATATTGTTAAAATGAATGGCCCATGTTTCTTTTTACTCCTTGTTAATGTGGCTACTATAAAATTTTAAATTACACGCGTGGCTTGCATTATATTTCTGTTGCACAGCACTGACCTAGAGCAGGATTATAGAAGGGTTCCAGCTTGCAGCTGATGATATTATCTACAGAGCTTCAGAGAACATGAAGTGTTTAATAAATCTCATTTGAAATGAATGAAAAATTTTTACTATGAATCAGTGTTTAGTCATTAGAAACTCTAAAATTGAAGACCTATTTTCTCATTATTTGTTATCCAGTGGATAATCTAAGCTTCTTGTGGGCTTGTCAAAATGAGCTGCAAGACAAATATAAACATAAGGAAGAGCAAAGTTTTGGGATTTTTCAACATTTTATTTCTTGGCCAACTTTTCCCAAAACGATTCTGCAATTTCCACGGCACTAATACAAATTTAAATAAACTTCAGTCCCATAAAAATGATCAATTAAATCTTTTCCTGTTAAGCTTGGCTATGCAGTTCAAGTTTCTAGTTTATTTATGTAGAGCATCAAGTGTCAGGAAAAGCTTTGCTTTACCTGTTTCCACCTGCAGAGGAAATGCCCCATTGCCATTTCCAGACGTGAATATGTCACGTGACTCCCTGGTCAATGTGTTCTCAGAAAGACCTTTTTTTTCCAAGACATGTATCCCTCTTCCAATGATGTGTTACATTTGACTCTTTACCACTTCCTTCCAGCAATATCCATCTAGCTCCTCTGCACTGAAAATCTGAAGACATGCTTGGGTCGTTATTGTTGGTTTTCTATATTTCCTCTATCCTTAGTGTAGTGACTTCTTGACTACGCTGTGAAAAGCCTAGATAAGTTTAGGAAAACACCAAGAGCGAAGGAAAGTCTCTGCAGCAGCACCCATTTTAGATTGAGAAGATTAGGCAGCCTTAGTGCCACATGGATGTCCTAAAGGCAGCAGGCAAGGATTGCAGAATGCAGGCGCAGGGGAAAGTCACTCTTGAGTTTGTCTTCCTTTAAAACTATTTATCTCCCTTCCTCTTAGTTAATTACATATGATGACATATAGGAAATGTAGGTGACATGCATAATCTAACACTTTACAGTACTTAGAGAAAGAGTATGAAGTGGTATTTTTTAAATGAACGTAATGTTACTGGAAGCAGACTGACCGCAGTTTCGAGCATGAGAATTTCAGAATTTGGGGGACTGAAAGGGACAGTCGTGATCATCTACTCCTAGATTGTTGTAAGACTGCTGTCCAAATCTTCAAAAGCACATGTAAGTGAAAAGCCAGTAGATTTTGCAGCCATATCTATAAAGCTGTTTCCTGCTTCACGGGAACCTAATAAGCATATCACAGTCAATTTAATGTTTTATTTGTACTTTTCCATCACTGCTGCAAAAAAAAAGCCCTTCAGATATCATTATTAGGTGTTTGTTAGTGACCTCCCCTGCTTGTTTTTACAGATAGGCCAGTTTTAGAGATAATTCATAAAAACCTGCAATAGCCAAGTGACGAAGGAACCCAGCAAAGTGCTCAGTGGGTATTCTCCCATTCCATTCCTTTTTATTAAACTAAAAATTTGAACAGCCTATGGCCCTTATTTCAGCTCCTTTACCCTTTTTTTTTTAACTTATAAAACTAGGACTGCTTCCTATGTTTAACATGAAACAGCAGAGGTGACTTAAGAATTAATTAGGTAAATCAGAAGATTGAGAAGCATCCGTAAATTACCTATTAATAAATTGTGGTGATCTCTAATATATGCACAAAACATAGACTGAAACTATGCTATTTCCTCAGTAGACTTAGAATTAGGGGGAAGAAACATTTATAAGAAACCTCTGAATTGTTCATGGCTCCAGATTTCTCTCTCCTGGGTCATTGTAACTAGCCCGTGAATGCATGATCACTGCTGTCCCTTGTAGTTCCAAAATTCCGAAATTCTCCTTACGAAAACTGTGTCAGTCTGCTTCCGATAACATCAGGGTCGTTTTAAAATACCACTTCATGCCCTTTCTCTGAGCACCTTAAGATGTTAGGATTGAACCTTGATTTCAGACATGTTATCAGATGTAACTCACTAAGGGAAAGGGACATACAGAGAAGTGATCGAGAAGTGATCTAGTCCCTGACTTGCTCATGTAGCCGTATACAAGCAAAGGATCATTTTAGAATAAATTACTTAGCTGCAGAATCCCGGTGGCATTGTGACAGCTTTGAGTCCTTGCAATGCATTTCTTCAGTATATGTACCATGTGTCCTGTCCTTAAACTGTGGCAAGCCGGGTGAGTATAATCCCACCGTGGTTAGGAAATGTGGCACTTCCTACTGATGTGTCCCATGAAATAGGGACAAAGCTGGCAAAGAAAGTTAACAGGCAGAGGAAGAAAGTATAATGGCGAGTAGGTTATGGTCAGCCTTTTTCTCATCAAGAGCATGAATCAAGTCCCTGGCACTGTTACCCGTGTGGAATGACTAGCAGTCTCACTATTAGTCTGGATATAAATGATATTTGAGGCCAGAGAAGCAAGTGAATTAAGTCACAGTATGTCCACTGCATAGGAGAAGTGAAACAAGAGGAGAGAGCAATAAAAACCCTGACAAACTGAGAAGAGTATAGGCAGGATGCTTAAATCTAGTTAAGAAGACAGAAGCAAAGAAGTGAACATGGTCGGGGCCCAATACTGTGGGGTTGCAGGCTATGAAAACACCTGTGTTTACAGCCGTGGAAAGTTCCAGAGCCACCAACCTTCATCATGAGTTCATCCTCTCCCGACTGGTGGATTATACGATGGTGGCCTAGGGTCCTTGAGTGTTGTCAGGATTGGATTCATGATCTTTCCAGCAAATGCACTTAAAACGAGGCAGCTTGGACCAGTTTAGCTGAGGGAATGCTTACTTCTCTCTAAACCCAGATAGGCCTGCCTTGGTGAATACCATTTTGGATCCAAGAATATTTTTGTGTCTCTTTCCTTGTTTCTGCTTGGTTTGGTTTGGGGGTCTGCAGCTTCTTTGCTCTCTGGGTCTCCAGAGGCACAGGCCCTCAGCACATGGGCAATAGGAATGCTTCTTCTGCCCACATGGGGGGCAGGGGTGGTTCATAGACACTGAGCATGCAGTCCTGCGGAGAAGGTCTCATGCTCCTTCAAGTTCCCTTGCAACAGTGGGGAGTGAAATGAGTTCCAGGAGCATCTGAAAATTGGATTTAGGATTGAAGGCAGCATCAGGACAGTTAGCATTCACTTGGCTCCCTGCTGTTACTTCCCGTAAAATGCAAGATGGTTGGCCTCACTCTCTGGGCTGTCCTTCATTGATGGAGCACAGAACCTAGGGATAAAGAGGTGGTGACGCTAATTAGTTGTATGAATTGCTTAGCCGCTCTGGGACTCAGTTTTCTCATCTGTATGATTGATTAGGTGATTCTAATCTTCTTACACATCCAACACTCCAATGTTGTTCACAAGCTCACCTCTCAGTGAGGTTAGTTCAGTTCTATAGAGAAACATGTGTGGACAGACTTGGCCTTTTCTAGGGTCTATTTTTAGATATTGTTGCCGTAAAACGTCCAGCCCAATTTAAGGTCATTCATTTCCAACTTGTTGGTTCCTGGTCCACCTCAATTCTAGTCTAGGGTTTCTGTGCTGTTACAAGTATGTTTGACTTAGGCTTTCAACCTGAGAGACCTGGGAATATGCTACTTTTTAAGACTCCATGTTCAAGTGCTGTATGCCCTCCAGTCTCCCCTAGGATGCCTTCAGTTATTATATGGATCCTTTCAGAACTATCCCCAATATTATATTGGTAATTACTGCTTTATTTCACCAAATAGTTTTCAAAGTAGAGTTCATTTGCTTTCTTTTTCATTTCAGATTAAGACATCAGTTATTTGGGCAACCCCAAATGTTTCCTTCTCCATCCCATTATGGGTAATAATACTAGCAATACTTCTTGGATTGTTGGTTTTGGCCATTTTGACTTTAGCTTTATGGAAGGTAAGTTTATTTATTTTCTTTTTCTTTTTGAGTGGAGAGCTGCTGAGGGAATTTAGAAGGATATACCTAGGGATTTAAAAAGACAATGCTAGAGGCGTGATTTCAGCATTTTTAACAGTCTAAAGGACATAAAGGGAAAATTATGTCTTGTTTGCTTTGGCAAACTTAATATGCTTGTGTAGCTGACATTTAAGAAGACTGAGGGTGTTTAATGTTGCTTTCATCTTGAGATTTATTGTAAATAAATATAGAGAGACTTAGACTTTATTAACTAAGACCTGTGATCTTTCCAGTGTGCTTGGAGTGATAATGTTATTATGAAGGCTTCTTTTTCTCGTTTAATTAACCAAGATCTTAAGCTTTTTATTGACATGGTTCTATCATCAATCCTTTGAGAATTTTCTTTATAAACATTACACAGATGCAATTAATATAGGTCAATTCTGATTTTTTTTACTTGTACCATCAATTAGATCAAGCATGTTATAATATTCTTGGACTTGTTTTTCAGTCTTGCTAATTAGTTTGTCTTCATTAGGAAGCCTTAACTTACTCTTTCATGTATGTTACTGAAGTTTCTTCTAAAAGTCTACAATAGGGGTTAATTTCTGGCCCCAAAACCAACATGACTGCCAAATTTCACAGAGCTTTTTGTTCCAAAATAGAAACAGTGTCACAATTACATGACTATAAGAGTAATTAATCCAGTCACATCTTAGTTAACCACTATTGTTGTGGTTCTCCAAAATCATAGCATATTTTTATTTTAAAATAATGCACAGCATGCTTAATAAACTGAGAAAACCTTGCTTTGTGAGTTAAATAATGGTTTTCCTGATCATTATCAGCTGTGTTGTGCCATCCTGAGCCCACATAGTCTACTGCATAGTCTATCTTTAGAAATAGACTTTTACGTTATTCTGTTATTTACAGTAACTTTATTTCCATAAAGGATGGAATTATATGTGCCAATTGACAGAATATTGCACTAATCCTATGAAAGAAAGATGACTGGATAGCTGTAAGCCAGTTGTAACCCAGCGAATTCGCCTTCCAACGTAAGAATAAATAAGAATTGAGGCGCCATGTTTTTAGGAAAAGATATCTTCTCCTAGACCAAATATTAATTTGAAATTCAGGAGGATGAAGATTCTGGGATCACCTGTGCCCTGAGTTTCTAGTTGCTCTTTGGGAAGTCACTAAGATGTTCTGGGATTGAAATAAATGACCAATCTAATTTTCCTGTGTATGCTGTATGTTCCACCAAGTGCAGAGGGATATGCAAGTATCCTCTCCTCACTTCTTCCTATAATCCATCCCAAGGAAGCCTACAGTACACTTCAGGAGAGAATCTCCCTTCCCTTGTCAGCAGTTAGCACTACTGCTGGGTCCAGGAAACATGCAGAAAGGCGGAGACGGAACCCTTGGGCCATCTTGCTGTAATCCCAGGAAAATATACAAGGTCCATAAGTGGTTTATATAAAACAGAGACATTCTCCCACTACCACGACATGGCAGGAGGAATGACCCAGACAGTCTGCCCTATGCAGTGAATTCCTCTCTGCAGGTAAAGAACAGTCTATTTTCACCTCCTAATTTGGAAAATTGGGCAGATTATATTCAGAGAGCTCCTTAGCAAATATATAATATGAAAATTCTTAGAATGAGAGGTCTCACAAATTCCCAGAACGATTTGATTTTATAGCCGGTTTTTCTTTTTTGTAGTGCGGATTCTTTGACAGAGCAAGACCCCCCCAAGATGATATGAATGACAGAGAACAACTGACAAATGAGAAAACCCCTGATGCATGAAAAGGAAAATCAGAGACCCAAAAACTCAAACACTGGTCCTGTTCAAAGAAAAGGAGGAACATAAGGATTAAATAAGGGTTTTCCTATACCTGTCAGTGTCCCAGGAAGTGGAAGGCCCGTGAAAACATCACCTCATCTCCGCCATGCTTTGGAGAAGTGTCCATGAAGCTGAGTGACCCTTTTGGGAAAGGAAACATCCTCAACACTGTAGAAGCAATCAGCGATCATGGAAGATTTCTTTTGCTCGAGTCCTTCTGAGTTTGGCAGACACTTCGAAATGGGTATGGGAACTGAGGTTGCTTGCCAGGTCAATCCAGCTTAAGTCACAAAGACAAAAAGTCTGAATTACGACAGAATTTAGAAGGTGAACTAGGACCGAACCTTCCAACACTACTGTATCCAATGGAATATTTGACACCTCCCTATGGAAAAGAAACATTTCTAATGACATTGTGGCTCAGGGAGACAAGCGTATGTTGTTGGTACTGTGAAAGTACTTTTGAAATGACAAAGATAATCGTGTAAGTGAGGATGACAATTTATTTATTTATTTTCCATTTCTCTAGGCTGATATTCTGGTCATCTAGAGGATTTGGAAATTAAGATTTGGTTAGCTGGTTTTCGAAATCACTCACTAACTTTCCTTCTGAGATAACCATTTTGTGCAGAATAGATCATTTAACAGAGCTTCTTCAGGATTTCAACAGTGTTAAGGAAAAGCGAATTGGTATTAGAAGAAAATTTCACTTAATACCTTGCTGCCTTCTACCTGAAATTACTTTTATTCACACTTTCCAGGGACTCACGTCTGCCTGATTTAGCTTTGCAAAAAGTTGCATTTATATTTCCTTTTATTAAAAACACAAATCTTTCCATTGACTTAATTAGCAATACATAAATTTCAAGGTACTCTCGACCCTGTGTGGTGTTTAAAAGTAATGGTAAAATTTCTAGAGTTCATTAATAAAAAGACAATTTAACAATTTGGGTAAACATATTATTTTTAATATCTGTAAGAAGCAGCACCAATGTTTAGCTTGGCTTTAAATACCCATTTTTTCTACTATACCTCAAATTTATATATACTGAGAAGATATGTTAAATAGGAAGGAAACAAAATTATGCAAATGTGAGATGAAACT
Organism: Diceros bicornis minor; assembly: GCF_020826845.1. Lineage (NCBI taxonomy): Eukaryota > Metazoa > Chordata > Mammalia > Perissodactyla > Rhinocerotidae > Diceros > Diceros bicornis. The sequence continues at coordinate 15,949,562 of NC_080775.1, read as the reverse complement.
AGAAAACAGAGTCCTAAAGATTTTATTTAGAATTCCCTATTCAAACTTTACTATTCATTTTTACTGCTAATCTTTATAGTACTTAACTTTGGAAAATAATCTTGATTTAAGCTGTCTTCCTATCATCTTGAATTTAACCATCCCAAACACTTGATGTTTAAAACTCTTGTAAATAATCCATAATCGTGTGTAATACTATCATTTTTGAAGTAAAATTGACCAGCCGAATTCATATAGTCTGCAAAGTTTTGTATCCTTTTTATGACAATGAAAAATTACTATGAAGAAATGCTGAACAGATTTTATATTTATGTGCAATATTTTATAGACCTATGTATCTAAAGCATGTTTACACTGGCATTAGTTATTTTTTTTAATTAATATCCTGAATATTAAGTATGATAGAACAAGCAGACCAAAATCCTTAAGTTTACAAAGCAGTTGGAAAGTTTGTATCCCAATTTCAACAATCACACTTTATTTGAAAGATGAGCCAAACTCATAGACACTAAATTTTCTGTCATGCTTTAACCTGGAGACGAGCCATTTGGCAACAGCTGCAGAACTTCATTGGAAACCAAATGAAAGGCATGTGGAAGAATACACTGATGCAGTTCTAGTCTTCCTGCTTGTGACTTAAATCCTGTCACGGTAGCAGTTTCCAGGCTGTCAGAAACTGAAGTCTGGCTCCCAGGGTGTGTGGCTGACTGTGGGTGAGAATTGCACACGCCTCGAAGAGTTTGCAAGTCCCACACCAGCCTGTGGGGGTCTTAGGTGTCAGTCGTCTAGGGTTATACTGGTTATACAGGGAAGTGGCCGTCTATATGATATGCCAGGCAGGTCTCTCTACCCCCAAATAATGCCCTAATTCTTATCGTCGTGCCTGGTTGTTGGCCAGTAGAGATTACCTCCTCAGGATTTGTGGTCATAAAATGCCCCTGAGAAAGTGCACCCGATGCCTTTTAAGCTAACATTTATGAAGGAACTTGGAACTCTCAGTGCTAGATAAGTAAAGGACCCTGTGAGCCAGATCATACAGACACCTGGCTCTAGAGATGCCAGGAGCAAGACTGGCACCCAGAATGGAACAAGGGATGAGGACTTCAAAGGCAAACTATGCCTTCCTCACAATCTCAGCCAAGAGTGGTCCCCCTCTAGAGGGATGAGCGCTGCTACCTACAGGCTTTCATAGATGGTCATCACGCACACAGTGGCCCTCTCTGCCACTTCGGATGTGGAAGCAAATAGAGGAAGGGGAACAGCTGAGGTCAGGTGACCCTCCCATATCAGTTCTTGAGTAACCCTCTGGATGGAGAATATTCTAACAACGCACTGAGTGGATCTGCTTCTCTTCATAGCATTACCAATCACTTTCATAATTCATACTATGCCAAGCTTCTCTTAGAGTCTGTCTATATTTTAGATATCCCTCCTGAAATTCTCACAGCTGGTTTTTAAGATGTGGAAAAAATGAGCAAATCAAGTTTTATGAACTTGGAGATTTTTATACAGTAAATAAACAACATGAACTAGTCGCCACTGAAATCCCACTCTTTGAACTCAACTCTTTTCTAGTTTTATTTAAATACATGTAGATATCTGTGAAGATTTTCATGTACCTATTTACCTTGTCACTAATAAAAGTAAAAATTAAAGGCGCGATGACATGTTTGTGGTTTGTTTCACAAGCAGTGTAAACAATGGCAGACATCAAAGGCTTCTGTCTTTACACCTTGATTCTTTATTATAAAAATGTTTAACATTGGAAGAAGTTTGAAAGAGCAAAAATATGACACTCCTTTGGGAGGATGAAAATGTGCTCAACTTAGATTGTGATCATGTTTGCACAACTCCGTGAATATACTAAAAAACATTGAATTGTACCCTTTAATTGGGTGCATTTTATAGTATGTGAATTAAATCTCAATAAAGATGTTTAAAAATTTTTAAGTCTTTTCTAATACCTCCACCATTGTAAAACTGATTTTTTTCTCGACGTGGCCTTTCAAATTTTGTCCGAATGTAAATTTTAGGTCCTTTGTGAAGCCTTCCCTTGCGTCTTCGACCAACTCGAAAGCTCCTCCTGTCTTCCAGTGGCATTTTGTGAAGTACTACACTGTTTTCTTTTGTTTACATCTTCCGACTGGACTGACTTTTAATGAGAACGGGAACCATATCTTTTGACCTTTGTGTCTCCTACACCTAGCACCAACGACTGGTATACAGCCGGTCCTCAAAAACATTTCTAGAATGAATGAATGAATATACATATGTGCACAGTAATAATCATGGGGAACATGTACTTTTGTAATCTGATTCCGTTTCGAAGCTTCAGGGCACATACATGTTTACATCCTCCTATTTATAGTGTTCATACAATGTTATTATAATAGTTACCCAATGTTCTATTCAATTAGTGGACCATCATTTGTTTAACCATCTCCTTCTTATTGGGAGTAATTGTTCACAGATTCGTATTTTAGAATAACATTAAATTGAATACTTTCATACATAAACCTTCTTTTTGGTTATTTCAATGAATGAACTTCACAAGAGTGAGTTTGCTTGGTCAAAAAGTGTGAAGATTTTTGTCGTTCTTGATAACATTGTATCTTAAGAGCACTCAATCAATTGGCATCAACCTAAATATACCATTTCCTTCATAATTCTCAGTATTTTAAAACATTTTGGTAATTGTTTTCAAATATTACTTTATTCTGATTTGTATTTCACTAGAATTCAGAAGATTTAATGTACACATTTAATTTTGAGTTCTAATATTTATAAACTAGTCAATATAGGCCAATTTATTGGTCATACTCCATAAGATAATTAAATACTTGCCACTTCTCTGTCTGGCATTCATGAATCCCAGTGAGAAGAACTCAGTGGCTGGATGCTTTCCCTATGGCCTACAGCAGGCAGTAGGAGGAATCCTTCACTTTGTGTTGTATACTGCTCACACTTTAAAGTCTAGACGTATCTAAAGGCTAAGGTTGGTCCAGAGGTGCCTATGTATCCCAGATGAAAACATGCAAAACCAAATGTAAGATTCAGTAATACTGGTGCTGAAGAAAAAGCACCATCCCGGTACAAACCAGTCTGAGTAGAGCAAGGCTTCCCCAAGGCACACACAGAAAGATCCATTCTGGGCCACCCCACAAATTAAAGCCTGCACGTGCTCCTAGTGAAGGAAAAAGAACTCTTACTATGTCTTTTATGGTAGTAAAATGCTTTGTAGTTAGATGTGTGCAGTGAGAGCTCAGTCTTCTCAAAAAATTCTATTGATATCTTCGTCACTTCCAGCCATTTTATATGTAGACACTTAAATATATCAATACTTTCTAAACGTTGAGTTGAGATTTGGGTGCTTAGAGTGGGCAAAATGAGATAAGGATCACTCCTTGCAGAATTCTCTGACAAGGGAGAATTCCCTTATGAGTTGCACACTTCCTTGGTGAAATTTGCACCATACTCACAGATTATCCCTATAGAACACAGCATCCTGGTGCCCTCAGGAAGAGCTAAACCATGAAAACCCATAGTTGATATCCATGAATGCAAAGTCAGTACCTCCCTAGAGTCTAATGTTCTTTTCCCCAAATACAGCAGATTTTCTCCTTCAGAACTCTGATGACATTAAAAGGTTGATTTCTTTAGCATGAGAAGTTTAAAGTATTGAAACTTTAGACTCATTTGGGAGCTGAGTAAAACCATAACCCCCCAGTGATGTTTAAGTCAATGGCGAGTTCAGGATGGCCAGCGTGCATAAGGCACAACTCCGCCTGCAGTGTTAAACTCTCCCCCACTCCACCCCCAAAATACCATCTGCCTGACACACTGCCTTTTGGAATTGTTTATGAGCAAGTTCTCTGTTATTTATGATTGTTGGCCAAAATCCATGCGGAAATGTAGCCTGATACTAGTGCCTCTTGACAATAAAAGTCTTGGATTTAACTCCTATCGGCACCATGATATGACACAGTAGGAATGTTCTTACTATGTCTGTGTTGTTGCTTATTTTGACTGTGTACTCTGTTGTACAAAAAAACCAAGTCATTAGCAAATTGCCCTGCTACCCAGCCTTTCGGTGGGATTTTTTTTAAGCAGTAATAGTGGACCTCCCTAGTTTTAAAATTTTAAATTTCAGCTTTCATTCATTTAACTGACTGAAGGGGATGAGCATATTTGATGATTTTTATTTCCATAAGAATGCTTGATTTTTAAAAACTCCGTATTTCTTCTCTGAGTTCGTTTCCTAGGGCTGCCATAACAAAGTACCACAAACTGGGTGGCTTAAAACAACAGAAGTTTACTGTCACACAATTGTCAGGGTCGGAAGTCTGAAATCAAGGTGGCAGCAAGGGCACGCTCCCTCTGAAGGCGCTAGGGAAGGAATGGTTTCCATGCCTTTCTCGTAGCTTCTGGTAGTCTCAGGCATTCCTTGGCTTATAAATGAATCACTACAATCCTCCCTCTTGACATGGTCTTCTCCCTGCATATCTCACATCGTCTTCCCTCTCTGAGTATCTGTGTCCATGTTTCCTCTTTTTACAAGAACATTGGGCATATTGGATTAGGGTCCACCCTAATGACTTCATTTTAACTTGATTCTGTCTATAAAAACCCAATCTCCAAATCCAGTCACATTCTGAGATACTAGGGGATTAAGACTTCAACATATCTTTTTGGGAGGATGCAATTCAACTCATAACATCCTCCTTCAAAGGTTTCTATCGTATAGGACAGTTTTAACAAGTGAATCCAACAATTACAAAGCACATATGGATTAAGGATAGGCTGAAGAGTTTAAAGAAAGTATGTTTTATATCAGTCTTTTGATGTCTGCTCACTCAGACGTCATGTATACTAGTGTTGCCGAATACATAATAGATTTATAAATATTTGTATGTTTTCCCCTTGCTTACTGCCTTCACGCACATATTAGAAGATTAAGACAATTCCATTTTTCATGTAATTTATTCATCCACTCTGCTCTGAAATTTCCTACCACCACCACCCACATCCTCATTCTCCACTTTTCTTTTCCCTTGAAATAATCATCTTATCCTCATGGACAATGCAAATATATGTGAGTTTTGCAATAGCAGAGTGTGGATTCCTCACTGGTTGGAAACTGAAGAGTGCTGATCCCTGAGTTGATGGGAAGCTAGCTGAAGGAAGTCTCTATCTTGGGGATGTAGGACTTGATCCCCAGCTCTGCTGTTCAACACATGGAAGGCATTGCTTAAATCTGCAATGACCCAGAGCTGAGAACAACAGCTACCTCAACAGATGATGGAACCAAGAAAATAAAACCAAGATAGTTAGCATTCACTGGGCACATGTGTGTGGCACTGGGCCACACACTTGGTGGTGGATGGAGTTAATTAAAAAGAGAAGGCAGTTCCTTCAGTGCCACAGATGGACAATGTTCCAATCCACAGACATCTGTCTGGTATCACAGATTGGCCAATAGGCCAGAGTCCGAGCCCACTAAGTGAACCTTCTCTCTTTCTTCTGCTCTTTCCGCCATTTTCTTTCCCAGTCTTTATAGGAGAATTTCCATCAATTTTCTTGTGGGGATGGCTCCCACTCCAGGTAGAGGGCATTGAATATTTGGCCAGTGGCCTCTCACCCCACACTCAACTCTGGGAGTTTGTCCAAGCTGATGAGCTCTAGATATCAGCTGCACTGGCTGTTATTTCATTACTGGGAGGAAAGCAACAAGAATAGAAGCCTCAAACATTCCATGTGAGGAACAGTTGAGAGACCTGAGGTTGTTTAACCTGGAGGAGAGAATGTCCAGGGTAAATCATTAGCTGACTGTAAATATCTGAAGGACTATTATGAGAGGAGGAAGTAGAAGTAGGAAGGAGTTGGGATGGAATAATAAAAGTAATAATAAGAATAATAAAAATTGAAGTTCATTAGGCATCAGCTGTGGATCAAGTCCTCTGCTAAGTGCTTTACATGCATTTTTCATTTAATCTTCACAACCATCATATGAGGCAGAGTCTGGGATTATTCCCATTTTACAGATGAATTGAGGTCTAGAGAGAATAAGCAGGTTGATGGTTTACACCCTAGTTGGTGGAAGAACTGAGATTCAAACCCAGAGGCCAGGACCATACAACCCGCCATTTCCAACGACTTGAGCATATCTACTGCATTCCATGCTGAAAGTAGAGAAGGAACCACTTAAGAAAATGGGGTTAAAATGGTTTTTCGTGACCTTGGTGATCCCTTTTAAATTCTCCCAGAGCAAGAGAATAAAAATAATAAGGATTTCTGAGTACAAAAGTAAAAAGCTGAATCCTTCGTGAGTTTACAGAGTTGAGAATTGGAACCACAGAACTTTTGTCCTCAACTCTCTTTAGGTTCATGCACATGACAAAACATTCTCAACATCCTTCCTCACCTAAAAAGTTAAAAATATGTGATTTTAATTTTCAGAATATATAGATGAGAAACTCATTCTTTAGGTCATTTGCCAAGATCGAAGCTGATTCCCAAAGCCGCGGGGATTTCATAGTTTGAGTAGTTTTCCTCATACCAAAAAGCTATTACTTAGAAGCCTAGATGGCAAAATAAACTTAATTTGTCAGATCAAAAAATATAGACTTGTCAGTTTCATTTTAGGAAACTGACTACATATAATGTCCTGCCAAAGCCTCAAACAATTGCTATCTAATGATCTCATGGCTTAGGATATTAATCTGATATTTTGTTTTCATCCTTTGGAAACCAGAGATAATGAAGGATTAACCCCAGGCAAATAGAATTCCAATTTAATCCTCGACCTAGGAGGCCTGCTACCTGCGTTAGCATCAATGTCTGTTTACGTTTAATTCAGGTTAAGAGACGTTGAAATGCTATACATTATTTTTTAATCAAGATGTTAGCTGTACAATTAGAAGAGTGAATCTCTCCTAACTCACTCCCTTGTTGGATAGAGAGGGGGGAAGAAGTAATATATATAATAATATAAGTAGCTTGTCTGAGAGCAAGACAAGTTTACGAGGGCCCAAATCCAGAGTCCACTCACAACCACTACGCTATGCCATTCCTCTGGAGGATGAAGGTGCAGGACAAGTAAGGGAAGGATAACACACCCTGAAATCTCACCCGCACTATACCGTATGTGAAGGGAGCTGCATCCCACTGATGGGGCCCAACTGGTAGAAGGGGCCCATGGTGACCTGGGAGCAGGGAAGATCTTTCTCCCAACCCTCTACTCCCCCAACCCCCCACCGAGTCACATGTCAGGTCTTGAGATAATCGTGGAATAATTCTCCCTGATATGCACTAGAGGAGAGTTCCCATGCAAAAAAAAGGAAAAATACCCCTTGGGCTACACATCATGATTTAAGTACAGTGAATTATTATATATGGGATAATATATACCTATCATATGTATATATATACATATTACGTGCACTGAGCATTTCAAAAATTTGCATGGGCAAGTATAATAGGTAGATATGGAGGGGACCGTAAACAAGGTAACCAACTTGTTAGCAACCCTTCACATGCTTTGAAGTGTTGTCACTTTCAAAGGAACCTTCTTTCCAACTGTTCCTATCATGACAGTATTACCACAAGGCTGAAATTACCCAATGAATTGTTAAAAATCCCTGCTTTGGGGGCCGGCCCGGTGGCACAAGCGGTTAAGTGCGCGCGCTCCGCTGCGGTGGCCCGGGGTTCGCTGGTTCGGATCCCGGGCGCGCACAGATGCACTGCTTGGTAAGCCATGCTGTGGCGGCGTCCCATATAAAGTGGAGGAAGATGGGCACAGATGTTAGCCCAGGGCCGTCTTCCTCAGCAAAAAAAGAGGAGGATTGGCGGATGTTAGCTCAGGGCTGATATCCTCACAAAAAAAAAAAAAAAAAAAAAAATCCCTGCTTTGTACTTCAGACCCTTCTCCAGTCACATAAACATATATACTCATAAGATACATACCACAAACAGACACGTGACATTTTGTGTTTTGTTTTTATTTCTACTAGCTAAGTACAAGCACATGTAGATTAGTTAAAATAACATTCTCTTGATCACACACAGATACGCTATGGGACTCCTTGCTCTAAGATAGAATATAAGTTCCGGCTATTTGGATTTTGCCCACAAATAGCTCTCAATGTAAAATTGGAGTCCATTCTGTGCTTGGTAATTGGGAAATCTGCAGTTTCAAGAAGTAACAACTAATTCAACAGTCCCATCATGGTGACCACAGCGCTTCTCTGGTGTCATGTCCTGGACACTCCCCGTCACAGTCTTGTCCCCTCGTAGAGGTCACAGCCATTACACTCATCAAGGCGTTGAGTATCAAAGAAAAGGGCTCAGAACCTCATCATCATTTCCTCCCTTAGTCTGTATTGACTCAGGGCCTGAGTCTTTTACGTCATTTTGGATTCCTCTCCTTCCTCACGTCCAATCAGTTATGTCCCCCCAAAGTTTCTGTTTCTTGAAGTCATCCTGTTGTCACCACCTGAATGAGACCTTGCATAAGTTATTGCCTTAGCCGCCTAACCAGCCACCTCACACCCACACACACACATCTCTCTCCTCTTAATACTTTTATCTGTGAGAGAATGGTTAAAAGTAAATTGTCCTTTTTAGTTTAGAACCAAGATTTTCCTTTGACATAAATTATCGTATTTTTTTTAAATCTAGTCCTTTTGACCCAACTCTAAGTATTCTTTTTTCCTCATCATACCATTACCCTTATATGTCTATCCAAGAGGCAGGAGAAAAATTACACTCTACCGAGAATTTATCACCAAAGTTGCAATCAGTGTCTCCTGCTTTTGAGTTCACATGATAAAAAAAAATTCTCCTTTAGTTGTGTTTTACTCAAGACAAAAATTATGAGGAGGGAGAAGGAGTGAAGGGTTACATCTGGACAGAGTTAAGTTCTGTGGCTGGAGAAGCAGCTGGGATGATGTAACATGGCAGCTTCTCTCACGCAGCCATCTTGCTTTAGCTTGAATATGCGTGGGTTTCGGAATGGTGTGGGATTTATTTGGAGAGAAAGAATACAGCGTGTTTTTAGAGAGAAAATGTAAGTTTGTACATACTCTTAAACCACATTTTGCCCTAAATTTATTGACCGGGAAGATACTGTTGACTAAAATTGGGAGGTCTTGGGGAAACCCTACATCTTGCACAGCAGATTATTATTGGGTGCTATTAGAGTTTTTGATAAGATTTTGCAGAGTGGCTTCTTTAAATGGTTGAAAAACTTAAGGTCTTTATTTATCTGCTCCTCTTTGATGCCTGTGCTGCTCTTGCCTTATTTACTTCAGGACTAGCAACCTGATAATCCAAACTGAAGTCGTCGAGGGATGGTGACTAATGGCCTTGATGGTTGCCAGCAATAGTGTTCCTCAAATATCCGTGACTTTGTTGGAATCATTTGAGAACTTGTCATCCCTTCTCCTCCTCTCTTATCTGTCTACCTGCACCGTTTGATTAATGATAAAGAATAATTCTGGCACATAAAATTGTTTTGAAATGGAAAAGTTTCCATTTGAGTATAAAACAGTATTTGATCTATGCTAAAACATGACCAATTATGCAAATTGCTGCCCCAAGTTGCTTAGAGGAAGCAAAAATTGCCAAAATGTTTTAACTCTTCTTCAGGTTTGATGAGAGAGAATCGTTTAGAGAAGCTCTTTATTTACAAAGGAGTTAGGTTTCAAGAGGCGGTTTGTAAGTGCATTTGTTAATAAACTCAAAGACCGCAGTTCCTGAGACGTTTCCTCCAAAATAGAGAGTGAATAGGCCCTTTGCATCTCGAAAACTGGGCATAAACTTCTCCCACTTACTGAGAAATACTCTCTCAGGAATCATCTCTCATTCCATGACTTTCCTTCATGACATAACCTCCCCAAAGAGCTGTCAATAGCTGCCATCTCCTACTCCCCCGGACTTGCCTGGGCCGCCCGTGATCTCCTTGAAGCCAAATCCAATGGCCATCTCCAGTTCTCAGCAGTATTCAGCTCAGCTGAACTACTCTGTCCTTTTTGGAAATCTTCTCTTCTCCTGACTTTTGAATCACATCCACCTTTCTTCTTTCTCACTGGCCATGCTTCCTTGGCCTCTTTTGTGTTCTCCTTCTCCACTGCTCAACTTCTAAATCTTGGAGCTTTGTAGCACTCCAACTAGGCTCTCCAATTGATATATTTACACCATCTCTAGATTACCTCTGCCATCCTAGAGATTTAGATACCATCTCTATGACAATGACTCTAATTCTTTACCTTTAATCATGCCCAACGTGCTCATCTATCGTCCACCTGCCTATTCAACATCTCCACTTGGTCATCTGATAGGAATCTCAAATGTAGTGCATTCAAAGTATGTTATGAAATTATCTTGTTTGTTTTATGTTTATTTCTTTATTACCTGTCTTCTGCCACCTACCCAAATAGCAAGGACTGGGTCTGTTTTTTTCACCACTGTATCCTCACACATAGATCAAAATTTAGCATATACTAGAGGTTCAATATTTAACTTAATGAATAAATCTTTTTGTTAAAAAGAACAGCTTAAAAAAGACAAATATTGTATGATTTCACTGATATGTGGTACCTAGAATAGTCAAATTCATAAAGACAGAAAGTAGAATGGTGGTTGCCAGGGGTTGTGGGAGGGGGAAAGGGGGAGTTAGTGTTTAATGAGGACAGAGTTCCAGTTGGAGATGATGAAAAAGTTCTGGAGATGGATGGTGGTGATGGTTGCACCACAATGTGAATGTACTAAACTGCACACTTAAAAATGGTTAAAAATGGTAAATTGTATGTTATATATATTTTATCACAATAAAAAGAAACAGCTCCATCAATATTGAAAATTAGTTGAGGCAAATAAATCTCTTCCCTGATGACATTCACAAATGTCACAGCAAACTCTTTAATAGCTGAAACATTGGCAGTTTCACCACCTCATCACCCAAATAGAACTTGATCCTTGGACATGTCCATGGCTTGCACAAAATTTATATCCGCAGGACTTTCACTGTGTAAAATCTTGAAGTTCTTCAACAAATTGCTAGCCTTCTCCTGAAAAGTGTTAGGTTAATAGGCATCTATTTTGTATGCTGAATCCTACAGCCAATCAAAATTTTTTCTATTTTGTCAATCACTTTTCTTCTTTTCTTGCTAATTTTGAACATTGCAAGTGTGTGGACTTTTCACATATTGTGGGATTCTCTCTTTCTCCTCAGAATCTTTCCTCCTCCCAAATAATTCATCAACTATGTATGTGCAGCTTCTGTACTTTTCCCACCATTTTCTTGTGTTTTATTTCTCTAACATCCTCCCATCATGATTGTATGCCTTTCCTCACTAATGTTTTCAACAGTCTCATAGCTTTTGCACTTATTGGCCGGGTTGAGATAAATAATGTCCCAAAACAAGTGACAATGAAGCACGAGCACAGTAAATACAACTGGATTAATGATCAAAATGAGGCTAATGCCATCTATCGACGCAGGGGATGAATCAATATATATTCTAGAAGGACAAACTGTGGCCTGGGAGCCACAATACGGCCCGTGGACATGACTTTCATTATTTGTTTGGGATTTATTTGGCCCACAAATTACTTTTTTTTTAACTTGATTCCTATATGCAAAGCTTTGGAGCTGCACATAAATACCCAGATATGTGGCCTTGTTTGAAAAACTAGAAGATCAGCAACGAGTCCACATTCTGCAGCAACAAGCAGCCGGCCCTGGGAGGCAGAGCCCCTTCAGACGCACATGGGCTCTCTAGTCAACCACCATCCCCACTCAGCCCCCTTCACTAGTTATGGCCCTGACCCTGGCAGCCGCTTAAATTGCTGAATCCTGCGCATATGAAGGGAGAACAGCCTTACATCTAAGATGAAGCCTCCTAAGAGAGGTTTCCACACAGAGAGAAAATTCTGCTCTTTGATGTTGAATAATCCAGTCACAAATATGCCTCAATTTGTCAAGCCACTGATGTGTACAAAATCAAGTTGGTGAGTTTTTAAGAAATAGATTAGTTAAATATGGATAAACTGCTAGAAAACCAAATGAAATTTTTTAGCGAAGACAAATCATTAAAAAAAATTTTATTGCACTTTACAAATGACCTCTTGGTAATATTTAGAACTTTTAATAGCCAATGTTTTCAAATGATGAAGAGAAGAGTTTCATTATGCTGAGCAATATTATAATGTGGAGCACACACAGACAGAGGTAAGACTTGCTAAAGCAAAATTTCCATAATGGAGTATGTTCTTCCTGATATAATGTTGACACAAATGGTCAGATAGGTTCAGGCAGACCACATGTCTATTCAGAGCTACAATCAGTGGTGTTGGGAGCAGGAGTGATTTAACTCAGATCTTCATAAAGATGAAAAAGTGAGTGGCTGGGTATGACTGAACACACACTGTGATGGTAATATACGCAATAAGACATATATATATGAACTATAACAGACGTAGAGTTATTTCTATCACTTTCCTATGCCCTCTCACTAAAATCTTGGTGACAGAATTGGAAAATCCAATTTAAACTGGCTTATGCAAAAAAGGAATTTATTGACTCATGTAACAGAAAAACTCAAGAGCAGCTTGATCTGGGGATCCAAGCTGTCTCCCTCTCAGGTCTGAGCTTCTTCCTCACATTGCCTTCAGTTTTTGGCTCACCGTGGCAAGAAAGTGGCAGCCCATGTCTCCAGAGTTCAAGCCCATAGGCCTCTCTCCCAAGGGTCTCAGAAAGTCTTTTACTTTTAATTGACTCAGATACGTCCAGTCCTTAAGTAGTCACTGTGACCAGGCAAATGCAATGTTCCAGTGGGCCAGGTCTGAATCACACACTCATGTCTGCCACCAAGGAGGAAACTGACTTTACTGAAAGTTACAAGGACTGAGAGTTGAAAAAGGGAGTTGTCCAAAGAAGAATCAGGATACCGCTGGTGGGAGACAGAGGAAAATCCACAAATATCTACGACATAGGGGAAAGGTTCTGGTCTGTTAATAGTTTGCTATTACTGCTATAACAAAGGACCACTAAGTTAGTGGCTTAAAACAACACAAGTTTATTATCTTCTAGTTCTGCAGGTCAGAAGTCTGATGTGGGTCTCACTGGGCTCAGATCATAGGGTTAGGAGGACTGTGTTCCCTCTGGAAGCTCCATGGGAGAATATGTTTCCTTGCTTTTTCCGGCTTCTAGAGGTTGCCTGTATTTCCTGGCTCACGACCCCTTCCTTCATCTTCAAAGCCAGCAGCACAGCATCTTCAAATCTCACTCTGACTCTCACCTTCTCTTTTGCCTCCCTGTGTCACTTCAAAGGACCCTTGTGATTACATTGGGCCCATCCAGATAAATTCACTTTAAGATCACCTGATTAGCATCCTTAGTTCCATCTGCATAGATACTCAGTTCCCCCTTGATATGTAACATAGCATATTCACAGCTTCCATGGATGTGAACAAGGATATATTTTAGAGGAGGGAGGGACTATTATTTTATCTACCACAAAGTCCAAACTGAATTATCTTCTGTATCTTCAAGGTGATGTAACTCTATACTATCTGTTCATGACTTCTTCATTCTTCAGAGTCCTGCCTGCTAAGCCCTTGCTCATGAATTTATTCACTCCTTCATTTAATAAATAGGCATCGAGTAGCTACCATAGGCAAAGCACTGTTTGGGCACTGAATATACAATGGTAAACAAGATGTTCCCTTTCCTCATGGGGTTTAGTCTCATGGATGAAAAGACCATACATAAACTGACCAGTGAGTAATATTTAAATGCTTAATTATTATCAATCTATTTTTATGGAGGCTTCATTTTTCTCCAAACTGGTGTGAAAAATAATGGCCGTGTCTTGGAAATCTATTGGTCTCTGTTTTTGTAATTGGACTCTGTGTCTACCTCCCTCTAGGTGGTCAGAACTCTGAAGAGAGGAGATGGGCTTGGCTATAAAACACAGTGGATAAGAAATGGCACTTCCTGCCAAGAGTCCCAGCTAAAACATATGTCATGGCACAGAAACTGGGTGGCCGTTACTCTCCATGGAACATCCTTAAATGACAACACCTCGCCGACTCATGCTCCCTACCCCTGCCAGAGCAGCAGTTCAAGGGTATTCACATTTTAATCGCTTCATGTTTGACATCATGTTGGTTAAATTGGTAGGAAGTACAAAACTGCTAAGAACAAATTAAAGAGGAGAAACGGGACAGTTTCCATGAGTCGATGGAATGAAAGATAAGGAGATAATCACAATTATGCAGGATGGACTCTCCCTCTTTAAATGTTATCTGTCTATAATTAATATACCATTACATAGGAGCTTTAAGTTTTTAATTCAGTCTTTCTGCTGTATCATCTTGACCAAAGCTATGTCATAGTGTCCTTACTTGTAGGAGGTGGGTAAAAATGCGGCAATCCTTCGCACAGCTATAATGAGGTTATTTTTAAAGGAGTTTTAGGGCCTGGGGCAAGTCTTAGTACACAGGTCAAAGGGTTTTGTATACAATCACTAAAAATTCTTTCAATGCTTCTGTAGCTCAAACTGCATTTTATCCTTGTTATCTCATGAGAATCATAGGTCCCTTAAAAACATGACCTTGAAAAAATCCTTTTAATTATGTGTTGACAGCAGCACTATCTACTCCCTCCTTTTCCAGTTTCTTTCCTCCCCCGACAGAAATAACACAGATATTCACCCTGGAAGATAGTTTTGTGCTACAACACATGGCCACAAACTTTAAATCTCAACTGAGCACCTCATATTGCTGAAACAGTTCACTCTCACCCAAAATGAACATGATAATAAGAGTGGCCATCAATTATAGACTTTATTTAATATGTTTCCTTAAAACTCACAGATTTTTGACTGGATTGCTAACAAAGCCTACCATAGGTGTCAGCCTTAGATGCCATCCTTCTATCTAAAATGTAGTCTTTGTAGTTTCACATTTCCATTCGTTTCATTTCCATTGCTGTATTAATCAAAGTCCCAGTAGGATGCTTACAGAACCTTGAAAGGACTGAACTGAAGAATGTTAAAAGGAGAATTATTTACAGAGGACAAATCTGTGGCTGGACAGGGAAGAAATAAGAGGAGTAGATATTCTGACCTCTCTTTCATCTCATCTTCTGATCTCCCACAAATACTTCTCGTGGTCCAGCCCCAGACAGACACAAGAGGGCAGACAACCCAGGGCAATGCAGGCCTTAGCAGAGAGCCTCCTGGGGCACAAAGTGTATGCAATGGACTGTGGGACGTGGGATGGAAGCCATCCACAGCCAACAACATTGACTTGCCCTCTCCCACCATGTAGGGTGCCCACCCAGCCAACAGCAGAGACCAAGCTAAGCCTCTGTGATAGCAACACTCCCGAGAGGGACCAGCCAGCACTATGGTAGATCATTTACATCAACTGTTTCTTTCATGGAGTGGGTAGATTTCTGTCCACACTACACACAAAAATAAATTCCAAACAGATTAAAGAGAAAACAAAGGCTATATCAGTATTAAAATAAACATACTTTTATTAATAACCTCAGGATAGAGAAGCTTCCTTCAAAAAAGACATGAAATGCAGAAGCCCTGAAGAGATGGATGAGTTTTATTCAAAAACGTTAACCTTGCTCATTACAAAAGACAGCACAAAGCTGAGAACGAGCAGCAGATAGGAAAATATTTGCAACAAATAACAATAAGAACAACTGTTTCGTAGGGTGCTTTTTATTACGTGCCAGACACTACTGTTCTATTGTGTCCTAATTCATTGAATCCTAGGGCAATGTGAGGTGGGTACTATTATTATTATTCCCATTTTTCTGACAAGGAAACTGAAGTATAGAGAGGTTGAGTAACCTGGCCAAGATTGTCACGGACTAATTGCCCTAAGGAGCTAAAGGGAGTTTTCGGAAACACTTAACTGTTTCTCTAAATGGTTCTTTTTTTTCCTTTTTTGTTCCTTTTGTTAAGAGACCCAATCACCAACCACCCTGAACCAGTTCACAAAAGCCACCTGTGTAGATGGGCCCAAAAGTGCCCAAGAGATGACCTTTGCCTCATTTTTAAAGCTAAGATCTCCTCTCCAGGGGGAGCTTAGGCCTTATTACCACAACCTGTGATGTATGTGGAAGCATGTTCTCCAGCTGCTCCTGTGGAAGCACATACCCACCTCTCTCTTTTGAATATTCATTCCTCATCCAAAATAAAAGGACCCTGCTGTCCTGTGCACAGGGAGAGCCACAACTTTGGAAATGATTCCGCATGGTCTCCTGTTTGCTGCAAATAAACCCTACTTTGTGTGACAACTACTTCTGGTGGAGAGTCTGATTTTAACTCACCAGGAAGCAAACCCACTTTGGTTCGGTAACAAGATTACACAGCTAGTAAGTGGCACACCCAAGATTTAAATCTAGGCAGGCTGGCTTCAGGAGCTGTGCTCTTAACCTCTACCCTAGGGTGTCTCTCATTCTTTTTAATGCTACCTGAAATAAACGCTGAATTTATACCCAGAATACATAAAGGAATCCCAAAATCAATAAGAAAAAAATAAAGAACCCCAGGAGGGCTGGCCCAGTGGCATAGTGGTTAAGTGCTCCGCTTCAGCAGCCCAGGGTTCACAGGTTCAGATCCCGGGCATGAACCTGCACACCACACATCAAGCCATGCTCTGGTGGCATCCCATACATAAAATAGAGGAAGATGGGCACAGATGATAGCTCAGGGCCAATCTTCCTCAGCAAAAAGACAAAGATTGGCAACAGATGTTAGGTCATGGCCAATGTCCCTCACCAAAAAAATAAAAATAAAAAAATAAAGAACTCCATAGAAAAATGGGCAAAGGCTCTTAATAGACAATTCACAGAAGAGAAAATTTAAATGACAAATAAACATACAAAACTTCACTGGCAGTGAAAGAAATGCAAATTTTTTAAATGAGATGTCACTTTTTTCACCAATTACATTAGCAAAAATGAAAAGATTGTTATCATGTATCGGCAAGGAAACAGGTATTTTCATAGGCTGGGTTGGAATACACATTGGTAGAGTTCTTTTGGCAGTATATAATAAAATGCTAAACATATCCTAACTGATGGTTCAGCAATGCCCATTGCTTGATATGTATTCTGGAGAAATATGTTCATGTGTCTACTGAGATATCGCTGTAATATCATTTATGATGGTAAAATTTTGGAAAGTACCTAAATGTCAATTAGTATTGATAGTTTTAAACCCAGTAGTTAGGAAACCTGAGAGGCAGTACCACATGGTGGTGAAGCTTGCAGACTCTACAGGCAGAGAGGCAGGTCTCACATCCTAATTGTACCACTTATTATTTGTGTGAACAGCAAGCCCTGAACCTCTCTGTGCCCCAAAGTATTCATCTGAAAGTGGAACCTAACAACAGCCCCCACTTCATTGTGAGAATAAGGTGGTACATGGGAAGTTCTCCGAACAGCATCTGACACAGGCAAACTGCTCAATAAATGTAGCTGTTATTACAAGCAACAACATGGAAAGATCTCCTAGACACACGGTTTTAAAAAATGCATAGACATGCACTGATGCACACACACAATAACATTGCAATTATGTATATATACATGTCTGCATAAATATAGATGAACATAAGCAATCACTTAAAAGTGATTTTTATAGTTGTCTGTAATCCTTTTTGGAACAAGGTGAAGTTAAAAAAATAAATTATTTTTCAAACTTACATAGAAAAAAGACAGGGAGAAAATACATCAAAATGTTCACATGGCTTTTGTGGATTTTGATGGCTTTTGAATGGAGAAATGATGAATTCATTTTGCTTATTTGTTCTTTTTCTTTTCAGATTTTCCTTCAGGCTTATTTATATACATATTACCATAATATTTAAACAACCATGGTTTTAAACAAATACATTGATAACATATATTAGTAGAAATGATGACATTGAAAATAAAGACGTTTTCTCAGCACTGACAGTTTTCATGGTATAAGATGAGCTTCAGCAGACTTTCCTTCTCTACCTTTTTAAAAAGGGGCAAGAGAGTCTGAAGACAAGTATGGAAATGACTCCTGGTCAAGAGGTCACGTGAATAAAGGTGAAAGGATTTGGAATCACTTGAATTGGAAGGAAGAAGAGATTATGTAGCAAAGGTCCCAAACTCACAGCCTCTCTTGATCAACACAGCCTTGAGACACATGTTTTGTTTGACCTTGACAGTTAACACAGTTGTGAATGTGGAAGCCTTTACCTGGGCACACATACTCCATTTTCTCATGTCCCATCATTTCTAATTGTCTTAAATCCTTTTGCAATGCCCAGTTGAACTCTCAGTACATAACCAAAAAAGAACTGAAAGTACTTCAAGAGACTTTGATTAAGTACAAAGAAATAGTACACAGTTATAAATCAAAGAGAGCTTACACAGGCCCACTTCTGGCAACTTTTAACATAGGATTTTTAACTATCTGTCTCAGATGATTTTTGTATAAACATTCATCAAGATCAGGCATTAAAATACCATTGAGAGTCCTGGAATATAATGGTTCTCCAACTTCAGAGTGTGTTAGCATCACCCAGAGTGCTTGTCAAAAATGCAGATTTCTGGAGCCACTCCACCCCACTCCATCCCTGAGATTCTGATCCATTAGATGATACTAAGTCAGGGAAGCCTTCAACTACATTTCAAGAACCAACATTGTGGTAGATACCTTTAGGGGTGCCTGTTAATCCCACAACTCCCTTCCTCATGGGATGGGCCTGCAGCGGCCCACAGTTTGTATATAGTGGCCCTGCCCTCTGGCCACAGTGGGTTGGCACAGGGGAGGATATCTGCCTCAAGTTGGCCTATTGGAGTCTCTGTCCTGAGGACTTGGACTTGGAATTCAGCAATGCTCATAACCTCTACTAATTATCAAACTGGAAGAATGAGGGAACATGCAAGCTTAGGGGTGGCTACCTTCTGCCTTATGTCTGCAGAAGCAAAAAAAGCTAACCCTTTAAGGAAATAAAGCAGCAGTGCTGAGAAAAACTAACTTGAGAGATCATGCAGTCCAGTATTAGAGTACTATAATGGCTATAACAAACATCCCCAAATTTCAGTGACTTAACACAATAGAATTTTACTCTTGCTCACATAACAGTCTACCATGGGATTTCCTGGTCAGTGTGTGCCCAGGACCAGGCTCCTTCCATCTCGTGGCTCTGCCCTCTCCTGAGTCCCTGGAATCTTTTCCAGTTAGCCAGTGGATGGGATAAGAAACATATAGGAAGTTTTTATGGGCTGGGCCTGGGAGCAGCAGATACATTCTATTGGCCAGAAGTCAGCCACATGGCCCTGCTCAACTACAAGGGATGCTGGGAAATATAATCTAGCTACGTACACAAAAGAAAATGGGAAATGGAATTTGGCGAACACATAGCAGTTTCTGCCACAAGCTCCAAAAGGAGAGAAGTTAAAAGAACACTTGCCAGGCTACTATCAAGAAAAAGTAAAAATAAAAAATAAGTGTTGGTGAGGATGTGATGAAATTGGAACCTTTGTGCACTGCTGGTGGGAAGGTAAAACAGTGCGGCCATTGTGGAAAACAGAATGATGGTTCCACGAAAAGTTAAACATGGAATTCCATGTGGTCCAGGAATTCCATACATCCAAAAGAACTGAAAACATGGAATCAAACAGATACTTGTACACCAATGTTCATAGCTTCAGTAGTCACAAGAGCCAAAAGGTGAAAACAACCCAAGTGTCCATCAACAGACGAATAGGTAAACAAAATGTGGTATATCCGTACAACGGAATACTATTCAGCCTTAAAAAGGAAGGAAATTCTGATACATGCTACAGCATCACAAGAGGACAAACATTGTATGATTCCGCTAATATGAAATATCTAGAGTAGTCAAATTTATAGAGATATAAAGTGGAATAGTGGTTACCAGGGGCTGGAGGGAGGGAGGATGTCCCTAGGCCAGAGTTCATTCCTGAGCCACAGACATGAAGACAAAACAAAAATGTTTACAACTAGAATCCACCCATCCAATTTGAACACATCATCACTCTCCCCTCTCCCAAACCCACTCTCCCCTGCTCCTCTTCTCCATTCTCTGTCTCAGCCAATAGTTCTGCTTTCAGTTGCTCAAACATCCAAGAGGTCATTCTGGATTCTTCTCTTGCTCCATTTCTATCATCAAAAACATCTGTTAAATCAGAAGCATCTTATCCATCCTTTATGTCACTGTTCTAGTCCAGGCCTGCTTTATTTTTCACATTCATTGCTACAACAACTTCCTAATCACCTTCACTACCTTTAATCGCTTTTCATCCTTTTTCCACCCTCTTGCCAAACCACTCATTCCAAAGTACCAATCTGATCTTGTGTCACCTGCCTGACACCCCAACTCCTTTGCCCACCTCTCAGAGGTTCTGCCTCACTGTCAAATGGTGGCATATGATGTTCTTCATAACAGTGAAATTGCCCTTTTTCCTCTCGCACATCCCCTTTCCCATAAGCACCCAACCTTCTCCCCATACTGGGTTATTTATCATGCTTCCATGACTTTGTGATGCCATTCTCCCTGGCTGGAGCACCTTTCTCATCCCTCTCCTTCGCTCAGCCTACTTCCACTTCTCTGTCAAGAGTCAGTTCAGACATCATCACCTCCTGAAAGCCTTTTGTGACTCCTCATCCGCATCTCTAACCTGGGTTCATTGGCCCCCTATGTTTTCTCACAGCACCACAGATGGGCATTCTATGTTTATTTCTCCATCCAGTTGTCAGCCCTTAAGTCAGGGACTCTGCCTTTGCCCCTGGGCCACCAGAGCCCATCTCTGTGTCTCACATGTCTAGACACTCACCAAATGTCTTGTGGTCCCTACTAAGGGGAGACTCATTACTTCCTGGCATGTGTAACAAGGACAAACTGTCAGTCAAAAAACAAAACAAAATCAACCAAATACCAGGTACGGTATCCATTGATGCGTTCATTGCATATTCAATCTCATTTCAATTTCAGAGGATTGGTTTTCTGACTATTGATCATCAAGCAAGATATTCTCCTGTACTAGAAGAGTTAAACTAAAAGTATCATTTTTTTTCTGGTCCCTAAGGGCTGATTGTATTCAAGAATGCAGACACAGAAAATAATAAAACACAATTGGAAGCTAATGAAGTACTCATTTTTACTCACCCTGGCCATGCTTCTACATGGGAACAATTCCGTTTACATCGCTAGAAGGAAAATCTGGGTTTCATTTTATAAACTCAGAGCAGAAATAAGGTACCTGAAGACATCCTGATGCTCTAGCTGCATCTTAGAGGACTGCCACATATTGACATTTCCCGATGTCACCACCACTCACGTATGTGTCGTTTTCTAGCGAAGGAGAAACTCTACTCTGTCTATGATCTGACAGGTCACCTCTGAAAGCTGAGTTTAGGGCTGATTTGCTCCTAATTCCCAGAAGAACATATTCATGCTATTTCTATTTATAGGTTAAATCCAGTCACCACAAAAATGAACAATAACAAAAGGTCATTACACCCAAGGGGAGAACATACTTAAAGGAAAACCATTGATCACTGGGAGAGCGCAGACCGCAGAAGATTTAACCCAAGTCTTGCTTCAGTGGAATTTGACCTGTGTAACCATTTCCCTTCCTCACGTAACAGTTGTACAGCAGGCCTCCGCGGGCTTAATGCAAACCTTGCTTGCTGCTTTTCCTGATCCATTTCTGGCAGATGGTATTTTGTGGGACTGGATTGAGTTAAGAGAACTAGACAGTTTCAGTGGCTAGAAACATGGATGTATGAACAAAGACATGGCAAATTCAAGTGCTCTCACTTCAAGAAAGGATGGGAATAGGACCCATATAAGGAACTTTGGTAAAATCCCTCTCCTCTTGGCCCTAAAAATACTAAAAGAATTTCATGGTATGAATAAACAACACCTCATTCCTTTTGCAGACAAACATTTCACACAGTGTTCTAGTCACCTACATTCATGCTTGCAATCCATCATTTCCCACATGCTTATTTTAAGAGTAATAGATCAGCTTCGGTATCCCAATTTTATGAAGGTGGAAATTTCCTTTTGCAGGAATCGTGTTGTACTGAGCATAAGTCAGAAGGACAACAGAGTTCAAAATCATATCATTCTTTTTCTGGCCCTCCCTCACCACTATCCTTGCCCTCCACTATGATCATTCTCCAGAATTTCTAGAACCTCCACTGTTACCAAAATAGTCCAAACTTGTACAGATACTCCTAGAGGATCAGGCCAGCATGGAGACCCAGAGGCTCTGCAAGCATCCTCAAATCTTGAGACCATCCCCCAACTCGAGGATTTAAAACATACCAGGAGAACACACACTAAAAGAACACACCAATCCAGGGCATGCTGATCTGCTCAGGTCGCCAGTATCCTCAGCGTCTCCTGGGACTGCAGATGGTTATGATTGCTTTCCTCATTCCAGAGGGACAAGGTCAGGGCCATGGGAAAATTACGGAAAGTAAGACAGTTGAGGATCAACTTGCCAGACATCAAAATATGCTATCATGCCACATTAACCAAAAGAGTATAGAACTCATGCTGGAATAGAAAGATAGACCAATGGAAAAGAGTGAAGAGTCCAGGAACTGGAGGCAAATACACACACACACACACACACACACACACACACTGAACACACACACACACACACACAAACACACACACAAATTTATTTATGATGCAAATATTTTAAGTTGGTGATTCATGAAGAAAAGACTGTTACCCAATACTGTTGAAACAATAGACTACCAGTCTGGGAGAAAATGAAGATTGATCTCTATCTTACATTCTATATCCAAATAAATTCTGAATAGATTGAGATTTAAATGTAAAAAAAAAAAAATCGCATAAAAATATTCTAAGAAAATTGGGTAGAATATTTTTTATAATCCTACCATGAGGGATGTCTTTCTAAGTATGAAAAAACTAGGAAATTGCAAACAAAAAGGTTTATGGATTTTAAACTTCTCTATGGTTAAAAAAAAAAAGCATACAACATAGTGTAAGTCTATAGGTAAATAACAAGTTAGGGGAAATATTTGCAATGCATCTTTTTAAAGGTGAATATAGAAAGGAATTTTACAAATCAATAAGAGAAAGAATAATTCTCCACTAAAAAAAGGGGCAAAAAAGAAAGAGGCAATTCACAAAGGTAGACCTGCAGATACCATGAAAAGCTGTTAGAGATCAAAGAGAGTCATATTAAACAACAATGATATATCATATTTCACATATGGGCTTGGCAAAGACTAAAAAGAGTGATCCTACTCAGGGTTAGATGGGCAGAGGGAAATAAGGCCCTTTTATCCACTGCTTGTGGGAGTGGAAACTGATTCCCTTTCAAGAGCACAATCTAACACTGGGTATCTAAATTCAAAATACACATATCTTTTGACCAGCAATTCCACTTCTGGGAATCTATCCCGGAGACACAGTCAGCCAGGTATGGGAAGAGGAAGGCGCACAACACTGTGAGGTGTGTACTAGGGGGCATAGGAACACAGAAGACGGGTACACAATAGGCCCTGGGGACCAGGAAGGACAGAGAGGAGGATTCCAGCAGATTTCCAAAAGGAAGAGATACTGGAGGAACGGAAGAGGATGGAAGGACAGAGGTAAGGCCAAGAGAGAACGTTGTGCAACTGCGGATGTGAGCAGTGCCTTGGAGCTGGGGCCAGGATGCAGCGGGAAGGAGGCAGGGAAGGAGTAGGAGGAGAAACAGTGAAAAGAATACGAATGATGGCTACTAATGATGCCACTTTCTGGAAGAGGAAACTGAGGTTTGGTTACACAGCTCAGGCTAACACAGCTGGTCACATAAGCTATAAAGATAGAGCTGGAATTTGAGCCCAGGTCCGTGTGACTGTGGAGCCCAGGTGATGGTCAGGAATTTGGACTCTATCCTGATGGCCAGGGGCTGCTGTGGAAGGCGTGTGGAAGAGTTAGGTTTGCCTCTTGGGAAGTCTTCTCTGGGGGCACTGTGGAGAGATTAGAGGCAGCCCAAGAGGAAAGGGAGAAACCAGTTAGTGGTGGATTGCAAAAAGATGGGTGAGGAAAGATGAAAGGGGAGTTGGAAGATGCTCAGGAGATAAAATCTACAGGACTTGAGGACCTGTTGAGTGAACGTTGGTGGGAGGCAGAGGAGGAGTCCAGAGCGACTCCTGATTTCTACCTGACCTTACAGGATGAGCTAGTGCTAGTATCCAAACACTTCCTATTTGCTTCCTGAACCCACCTCATGTCCACGTTTTTGCTCTTATCCTCCCCCCACCCCACCCCCATGAAACATCATCCACAATTGTCTTCAAGGTGAAATCCCTTCCATCCTTCAAAGTCTATCTCCAATGCCACCTCCTCTCTCATGGAGTCGTCACAGAATTTTCCCTTCACCTCAGTTGTACTGTGAGTCTCTGGCATTTTGTTCTTATCTCCTATTTGCCTTTCTCTGCCTGATAGTTAATCAATTATGCAGATATCTTGTTTTTCTCTCTTGTCAGCCTCCTGATGGCAAGAGCCACATGGCCGCATCATACCCCTTTCCACATTTTTTGCAGTGCGCAGCAGAGTCTCCTGTGTATGGTAGATATTTAAATAGTTGAAATAAGGAAAACAAATAGCTCTCCCCCTCTTTCCTCTCAGATTTTGCCTTCTCAGCTTTTAGCAAAGAAATATCTTAAACGTTTCTTGCTCCAGAAGAAACCAAAAGAGTTGGAAGGAAGTTTTGGAATGCCTGCAGGAGATTTTCTTAATCCTTAACTGGCTGATAACACCGCAGGAAACTGTCTTAAGGAAAACACAGTGATGAAACAGTGGGGTCCTATTACCACTTCCTTGCTATACTGAACAGAACATTTGGAGAGTAATTTCCAGTGGAATGTCTTCCAAATGTATATAAATAGTCATGGTCAGCTTGGTGAAAGTGTGTGTTTCCATGATGAACTGATAAGCTAAGCAAGATAAAAGAGGTCAAGTGGACAAGATGGATTGCATGGGACGTTTATAGCATAGTTTGAGCATTTTGCTGGAAAGCAAGTGCGTAAGAGCTCAGACACTCCACGGCTCTGCCTCATTTTAGGGACCACAGCACACAACTTTAATCTCAAAAAAAATTATAAATAAATAAGAGGAGGATTGTTTACAGAACAAAAATATTCCAAACTCTGCAGTAGGTCAGGCACACAGATATTTATGCAAGAAATACGGCTGATCCTTGGTAAAAAGCGTCAACTCAATACCCTCCGCCACGTAATGCTCTGGTTATTGCAGTGAGACAATGGGCCCCCTCCTGGAGTTGTCTTTCCTTTCGACTACTCCATACACAAACCAGAATTTCCCAAAAATGTGATGCCTGGAACACTAACCCCATAAAATTTTCTACCAAGGGGGTGCCATGGTCAAATACATTTAGGAAATGCTTAACATAATAACGTCTCTTGGAGAATTACAATGCATCTTGGCATCGTGGAGGCTCTGAAAAGCTCTATAAATAAACTTTCACTTTCTTTAATCGCATGTTTTCCCTGCTTATTTGGTCATAGGACCTTCTGAGAGGAGCAAAGTAAGACCTCGTAACAGCAGATTGAAATAGTGTTCCCCAAAACCCCATTGAGAACCTCAAGACCTTACTATCTCTGGTTTTCCTTCCTTCTTCTGAACTTCACCTCCTCCCTTCAAAATTCAACAGCCTTGTTGCTCATTTTTTCAGAACCCAGAGAGGAGACTAGAACACGCGAAGAGATCATTTAATTCATTTAAAGTTGCTAATGGGTAATGATTTTTTTATTACCTCTCCCTGGGAACATTTATCTTTTTGCTGAGGACTTCTGAAATATAATGGCTAAAATCAAAGGTATAGTGCAAACATCAAGAATCTCATGCCTCGAAATCACAGAAGAAAAGTCACTTCTCTCATGCGTAAGGTCACCACTAGGAAAGTGAAGGGAAATTCCTCTCTCTCCCTGCCAAAGCAACTGCAGCAACAACAAAATATCACACTCCCTTCCTTCGTAAACTGGGCTCTAAGATTCACCCCTCTTCTTTACCTGGCTCACTCCTTCTCATGCTCTAGAATCAAAATAAGCATTGCTTCCTCCTCCCTGACCCCCAGACCAGAATACAAAATCAGCTGTGCCATTTCCTAAAACCCATACTGCCCCCTCCCCTGCCCCTATGGCATTTATCACTCTGTGAGCAACAGCTGCTTACCTCCATGTCTCAACCACCACATTTTAAAGTGTGTGGAGATAAAAGTTCTGTCTGCCTTATCGACTTCTGTATGCCCAGAACCTGATCTAGGATAGGGTACATAGCAGAAAATCAATAACCTAAAGAATAGAGAAATTTGTTTGTTTTTAATCCTATGGGATTGATAACTGCATTTTCAAGAAGAAATTTAAAAGAAGATGAATGTACGGAAATGGATATGTTGGTGAGAGTCCAATGACCCCATTCAGCCATACACATTAATTGAGCATTGCTACATAAGGCATTATAGGAGAAACTGTAGGAAAATAAAAGACATTTAAGATTCAATTCCTACCTTCAAGGAACTTAAAATAATGAAGTGACAATCATTACCCTTCCATTTGCCTGCACCATGGCTGATACAGAGAGCATTTCTGAGATCTGAGAGCATCCTGAATACGGTGTGGGTTGGACAATTCCCTCTCAATCCGCTACTTAAGAACACAAATGCTTACTAGATCAAAAATTTCACCCTGCCCCCCAGAGCCAACAGCTTATAATCAGGCAGTTTTCTGCAAGGAGGGTTACCCAGAAGATACCTAAGTGAATTAGTGTGTTTCCGCTACTAAATAGCACAGCAGGCCGAGGTGGAAGGGACGAGGCTTAAGGGGGGCTGAGGAAGTCGGGGGAGGGGGATCTGCGCAGCTTTGCTGGTGTGTGTGATATCAGCCAAACGGAGAAAGAACATCTGTGTCCTGTCAGAGTCTCCCAAAGATCTTCTCTGTCTAACTGCAGTGTGAGCAAATTAAGATTGATAAATTGTGTGGCTCTTTCTGGCTTTAAAGTTCCCAGATGCTCTGCTAAATTAATGGACGCTCTATCTCCACTCAATCTGACACCAAAACAGAACCTGGAAAACACACCAGACCCCACTCCCAATCGGTCTGAGCACACCCAGGGCAGCGCTGCTTCTTTCAGCCGGGATTCCAGGGCACAAACTCTTGTATTTAGTTGATGTGTGTGTGTGTGTGTGTGTGCACATGCGTGTGTGTACACATAGTGCACACAGGCGTTTTCAGACTAGAACTTATCTTCACTCTAGGGCATGGTTCCACAGTCTTGACCAACAAATGTACATCTGTTAACACAAATTGCTCAACTTGCCCAAAGTTCCTTAAACACCAAACTGTCCACTACAGAATAATTCCAGGAAAGATGAGATCATTTGTGGCATTTGCAAACTATTGTTCTATGCACATATAACGTATTGTTAATAATAATACCCGAGCTTGTTCTGTTCTTATTCTCCTGCACTCGGTTCGCTAACCTCATTCTCTACATGGCTGACAGCATCCCTAACAAAGGAAAAGCATCCTA
This sequence comes from Diceros bicornis minor, assembly GCF_020826845.1. Lineage (NCBI taxonomy): Eukaryota > Metazoa > Chordata > Mammalia > Perissodactyla > Rhinocerotidae > Diceros > Diceros bicornis. The sequence continues at coordinate 15,921,941 of NC_080775.1, read as the reverse complement.
GGAAGACATCAAACCAAAAAAGAAGAAATGTCCTACAAATTCAGACCACCAGACTGTTCTGATAAAGACCACTGGATTGTCTACTTCTATATTCTACTCCTGGTAAGGGCACTGTGGGGAATTAGATAGAATTTGTTCTCTATGACATCGTCCTCAAAAGTCTAAAATGTTCCTAAACATCCCTAAATTCCTTGTCGATGGTTGGGAAAAATGACTTGAAACAATGATATTTTGTGCCCAAGCTCTTCTTAGCAAAGCGTACCTGGAGACAGGCCCCAAGTCAGAGGCCTCCCGTGTGGGAACCACATTGGTTTCCTCAGCTGCGTGTTATTTGATTTTCAAAGTTCTCCCATTTCCAGAGCCCAGTGATCATATCAGCAAGCCAGCTTCCACTCATTCATTCATCCGTTCCGTTCGACAAGTGTTTATGGAGACTTACTATTCCATGTGCTGGGATACATTGGCAAATAATAGACCTGTGGTTCTCAAAATGTGGTGCTGGGGCCAGGAGCATCAGTAGTACCTGGGAACGTGGTAGAAATGCAAATTCTTGGGCCACACTTCACTGAACCACAACTCTGAGGCTGGGGGCCCAGCAATCTGTTTTTTAACAAGCCCTCCAGGAGATTCTGATGCACGTTCTAGTTGGAGAACTGCTGGCATAGACTAAGCCCCCACCCTCACAGAATGTACCTTCTCATCGAGGAGACGGGCAATAAATAAATAACAAATGTGTGATATAATGTCAGGTAATGATCAATGCTTTTATTTTAAGTAAATCGAAGAGACAAGGAGAGAGTAATGGGGTGCTGTTTCAGAGGGGGCAGTCAAGGAAGGAAAGGCCCCCCTTCTGAGCAGTGAATGAAGTGAGGGAATGAGACATGTGCATGGCTGGCTTGGCGTCATAGAGCTGCATTCTGTTCCTTACAGTGCTTCCAGATAAATATCAGACCACACTGGAGAGAAGCTTGTCTTACCATTCCATAATACCTATGGGAATTTGAATCCTGCAGAAAAATAGGAATCTAGCACCTGCTCCAAACCTCCGACTAAGTTTCAAAATCAGAAGATACCAAAATAGCTAAGAGACTCAAGGATTTCAGTTATGATTTGAAAGAGACATAAGAAAGAACTTCTTGACAGCAAAGATTATGAAAGTACAGAATAGGCTGCCAAAGAAGACGGAGGAATGCTTTCTTGAAGGAAAGACTATTCTCCAACACTCGTGGTTCAAGTGTGTTTCTGGTGGGAGGCAAGCTTGAAACAGATGAATCTTTGGGGTCACATTTATCCCCGAGATCATAAACATCTGCTACATCACTTTTTCCAATGCTTTATATGAAAATTCTTGAACACACAGAAGAATAGAATGATGATCACACATAGACCCAAACAATCCAAAATTGTTAACATTCTGCCATATTTGTTTTATCTAGGTAGATTGATAGATAGATAAGTAGACAATAAATAGATATTGCAAGTGATTGGAAAATTACAGATATCATGACACTTTACCCCAGCTATATAATCATGCATCTCCTAAAAATAAAGACATTTTCCTACATAATCATAATATTATAACTCCTAAGAAAATTATTGATAATTTTCTAATATCCATCGGTATCTAGTATATATTCAAGTTTCCCCAACTGTTCAAAGATGTTTTTTAATTACTTATTTAGATGATAATTGAATATGCTTGCCTTGTTTGAGTAGAGATTTGGGTTCCATTTGGTTTTTAATATAGACACAGATGCCTACATTGAAATTATACCAAAATTTAATATAATGATGATTACAAACTCAATGGTTACGACTAATAAACAATTTGCAGAGAAATGTTAGAAAAGTAAGGACCCCGTTAAAAGAGATTGAGCCTGTTATGGATTGAATGTTAGTGTCTCCCCAAAATTCATATGTTGAAATCCTAACCCCCCAGTGTGATGGTATTAGAGAGTGGGGCCTTTGGGACATAATTAGGTCATAAAGGTGGAACCCTCATGATATGATTACTACCTTTACAAGAAGAAAAACAAGAGAGCTTGCTTCCTCTTTCTCTCTCTCTCTCTCCACCATGTGAGGTTATAGCAAGAAATCAGCCAGCCATAAACCAGGAAGCAGGCCCTCACCAGACACCAGATCTGCCTGTACCTTGATCTTGGCCTTCTAGCCTCCAGAAGTGTGAGAAATAAAAGTTTGCTGTTTAAGCCACCCAGTCTGTGATCATTTGTTCTAGCAGCCTGAACTGACTAAGACAGAGCCTGAATACATTCATTCGTTTATTCAGCAAACACGCCTGCCATTGGACATGCGGTGATGTGCAAGACAGACACTATCCTTGAATTTGAGGGTCGGCTCAGCCGGTAGAGGAGGAGTCAGAAGCGAGGAGAAATGGTTACCACATAATGGGAGTCCCTTCATTGGCTAGGGACCCACTGATCACCTACCTCTTTCCTCTTACTGCCATCCTTGAAAAATCCCCTTTTTACATATAATATGGGATTTTAAATTTGCAGTGGATCCACTCATTGTTTATGGGGGCCCTTTGTCTTAGGGAGGTAACCTGGGCTGCTGGGATCAGAGTGCCAAGCAGATGAGTGCTGGATGACCCTGGTCAGTGGACCAAGAGGTGCTGGATGACCAGTCAAGGTCATCTTTGATAGAGACACAAATAGAAGAGCCAGGCAAATGCCAGGTCGGGGAGTATTCGGGCCGTGATGAATGATTCTTTGGCTTCTTTAGCATGTGTGTGGAGGAGGGAAGGAGGGCCATCTCTCCTGCATTCCTTTTTTTAAGGAGTTTGTCTAAAAACTGACATATAAGAGACATAAAGCTTTACTCTCAGTGACAAAAGTAATCTGTAATCCCATAATCATTGAAGAGAATGCTAGAAATGTAAGAGAACATGAGGTCTGTTCATTCAACAAACATTTATGGAACATCTATTAGACACAGGAATCTGTTAGACAATTTAGGAGACTCAGATAATTAGATGCTGGCACTGTCCTTCAGAAGGTTACAGAGCAGTGAAAATATCAGTGACCTCCCTGAGGACATATAGCTATTTTGTGGTGGCACAGTTACATTTAAAGTACAGATTTCTAAATTTACCAACAAAAGCTGTCTCCACCAGCCCATACTGGCCTTGGTGAGATTTAATATCACATGAATTCTTTGTTAGTATCATTACATGTAAGTTTCAGTAGGGCAGAAACTTAGGTTTTTTTCCCATATTGCCTCCCCCACACAGTGGTGAACACATGTGCTATTATGTCTGGTACATAATGGGTACATGATACATTTTTTAACCAAATGAATATGCACAGCTGAGGTCATGCAATATGGCATAATGTCTCCTCACATTTTGTACTAGATACTTTTCATTTGCATTTAACTTACTTTGCTTCCCACACTTTGCCAAGACCAAGAGGTAAAAGGGGTGATGACGATGATTTAAATAGCTAAGGGGGCCGGCCCCGTGGCTTGGTGGTTAAGTGCGCGCGCTCCGCTACTGGCGGCCTGGGTTTGGATCTCGGGTGCACACTGATGCACCGCTTCTCCGGCCATGCTGAGGCCGCGTCCCACGTACAGCAACTAGAAGGATGTGCAACTATGACATACAGCTATCTAGTGGGGCTTTGGGGGGAAAAAAAAGGAGGAGGATTGGCAATAGATGTTAGCTCAGAGCCGGTCTTCCTCAGCAAAAAGAGGAGGATTAGCATGGATGTTAGCTCAGGGCTGATCTTCCCCATAAATAAATAAATAAATAAATAAATAAATAAATAAATAGCTAAGGATATTTTGTTTTTCTCAGATCTGATCTCACTTTTCAGATGCAACTTTATTCTAATTTTAATCTTAAATAATGAAAACCACACAGGCAGAAGCTATTTGATCCTACTCTTTGGGACAAAAATCAACACTATTGCAAATTATTGGTGTAACTTCAACAAGAATCCATTGATCCTCTTCTCACTTTGTTAAAGCAAGAAGAACCACATCATAGATTTTTCCATGACTTGCCAAGAAACAGAAGCTATATCTTGATAACTTAAATAGTTCATGTATCACTTGGACAGTAGCTTACTTGGCATTTAACCCAAAGTAATAGTCTCACTAGCAAATATAATTTAGAGACATAATTTCCATTGTTGCTGAAAGCCTTTGTCAACTTCTCTAGCTGTTCCTCAACAGAAAGTGGGCTTAATTTTGAACTCCCATTAAATTTCCCAAGACACTGAATGGTGTTTCAGTCTTCTCTCAGTTAGGAATACGCCAGTCATTTGGGATAAAACAGTTAATAATTACCAAGACTTTGGAATTCTTCACAGTCTGTGAGGTAATTTTTATAATAAGTTTAATGACCATGCAGACACCTCCCATCAACGTTCTTAATCCTTCCCAGTAATTGGAGTTTGCTTTTTTATTCTATTTGCAATTATTCAAACACTCTATGGAGAGGTTATGGAATCTTTCTGTAGAGGTGGGACGTCTACCAACAAAGGCCAAAATCTTATACCTGGTGTTTCTCAGGCTCAGTGAGAAACTCAGCTGAGTTTCTGCTCCCAGTTAGGAATCAGTAGAGCTGCCTCCCGTGGTGCCATTTTATTAACTTGCTTCAGGAAACAATGCAGTGAACAACGAGACTTTTCCCCTGTCTGCCGATCAGCTGTGGTATGAAGGGAATGATCCCTTGGCTTTGATTTCATGGGAGCTCATCCTTTCCTCAGCCCCTTAACACAGGTCATTACATATAATATTTTCCATTTACTTTTGTGAAGAATGTGAAAGGATTGGAAGGGTTTGGTGAGAGTCAAGCCTCTCTCTCAAGTGCTAGATGAGGTCCTCTAAGGCCTGGTTCTCTAAGGCCTGGTTCTCTTTCCACCCTCCAGTTCTGACCTGCCAACATAAGCCACTGGCTTTGCTGTCCCAGTGTTAAAGTCTCACGGATCAGTTGCCTGTCAGAGTCACAAGGTTTTTAAGAAGCAAAGGAGGGGCCAGGACTTGGGGAAAGACACGATCAGAAAGGTGTAGGAGAGTCTCACTTTCCATCCTTTGCCCAACACCCCCAAGCCCACTTGTAACTTCTACTGATACCTCCAGCCCCTCCCAGCCTAAGAGGCATTTTACTCAAACTCTGAACACCAGCCCTTCCCTCTTCTGCAATGGCTGCACAGGCTGGGCCCTCTCATGGCTCAAGGTAAGGGGCCCTCATCAGGGGAAGAATGGCCAGCACACCTGTTACTCTCTAACTCTCCCTGTGCTGAGTGCCACAGAGGCCTGCAGGCTTGGATTCATGCAAGAGGAAGCAGCAGGTCTGCACTCCCGGGAGCCACGCACGGGCACATGGCCTGACCAGAGTAGCTGGGGCAGGTAACAAGAGGAGTCACAGAGAAGAAAATTCAGTGCTCCCAAGATGCCTTTCTGTGTCTCCCACAGCAATGCCTCGAGTGGGTTATATTCAAGCGATTGTGAATTGTCTGGTTTGTACTCAATGCTGGAAAATTCCACAGAAACAGTAGAGTAGACACCAAAGACACTAGTCTCACACTCTGGTTCCTTGTCTGGAAAAGCCGCTTAAAATCACCTAGTGGCTCCTTACCTAGCAAGTGTGGCCTCCTCATCTGACCCCTGTGAGCCCACTCTCCAGCCTGGGCTCACAGCCCTCTCCTCCTTGTTCTGGAAGCTCTCAACTGTTTGCAGTTCCTTGTCTACTCCAGGCCAGGGGTAGGCAAATTTTATCTATAAAGGTCCAAATAGCAAATATTACAGACTCTGTCATAACTACTCAACTCTGCCATTGGAACATGAGAGCAGCCAGACAATACACAAAGGAGTGACCATAGCAGTGTCACCATGAAACTTTATCAATAAAAACAAATTTGCCATAACTCAGCAACCCCTGCTCTGGGCCATGCCTCACCGCTGGGCCTTTGCTCTCACAGTTCCCTTCACTTGGAATCTCCTTCCCACTCATATGTTTCCTTATAAACTTCTACTTAATCTTGAAGACAGAACTCACAGCACCACTTCCTCAGCTGCATAGGCCACAACTTGACCTGCACAGGCACAGTCTAGTGTCCTCTCTGAGCATCTGACTCAGGGGCCCTTGGGAACTCACTGTACGTCAACTGCCATGGCAATCATCTTCCCATGAACACATCCCAACAGCACCTCCCTTCATACCTATACCCTGGGCCTCTCACCTCCTGACCTGGGACCTCTTGGGACCTGTTGGTTCTTGGGTGTGAGATGCCATGGGACTTCCCAAACGCCCACATGTGCCCAATCCAGATATGTGGGCGAATTGCCCCACGTGGAGAACTTGCGATCAATGGGAAATGGTGCATAGACTCTTCTCCTCTCTGACGTGTAGTTTTTCATGTGGCCTATCTGAAGATGGACCCATAAAATCCAGCAACCCTTTATGCTGGATACCAAGCAGTATCCAGCTCAACAATGCGCCCCTCAATCGTTCTCTGCTTTATTCCCCTTCCACTTCACTCCTGCTTCCCTGGGACCGAACTCCAAGTAAAACATCGGCATGGAATATTTTACCTAAGGCTCTCTTTTCTGGGAAACCTGAACTAAAACACGGTGAAATGCATCTGTGTGCGCACGTGCGCACATACACGCACACACTCACACACACATCTAGCTAGGCAGTGAGTAGAGGAAATCACTTCACTTCAGCTCATCAGAGTCGCACTGAATAAATGCGTGCCGTGCTCACTTCAAAATTGGAAAGATACAGAGATTAGCACAACCCGTGTGCAAGGACGACATACAAATCCCTGAAGCATATTTTTAAATTTTACGCTACCTGAATTTTACTTCAACAAAGATAAACAAACAAACAAACGAATAAATAAGTGCCTCCTTGACACTGGAAGCTGTGCTGTGAGTTACACATGTGAAGCAGTCCCTCAGCTGTAAATTTGACAGAGCACCCTAACCGTCATTTGAACGGACAGTGATAGCCAAGGGCAATCTTCACTCTCTATAACTTTTGTTCTAGAATAGAAAACAAGAAAAGGGAAAGAGAAGCCCCCAAAGTCAGTATGACAGGAGAAAGGGAACTGTTTCAGACAGAAAACGTCTCCGAAAATAATTTGATATAGTAAATAGAAGAAAATTAAAATAATTGTTTAGAATGCAGAGAAAAGCTGAAAAGGAGAGAGAGGGAGAGAGAGATGACAGATATGACAATGTTCCAACCTAAGAATTACAGTAGTTTGTGAAAGAGAAACCAGAACATTTGAGATAGAAGCAATAACTTGAGCAAATTTTCCTGAGCTAGGGCAAAGAACCAAGCATGTAAATCAGAAGAACATTCCAAAGAACATCAATTAAAATAAATCAACAATTAGATATCCTTTTGAAAAAGCAGATTATAGGAAAGTCTCAGTCAATGTGTTGACAGGAACAACAATCTCTGGAGGTAGTTGACTACGGGAGGGTATAGGAGAATCTCGTAGAAGTCAATGGTGGCAGCATACCGGGACTTCATGGGAAAAATAACCATCATCAGGAGTTTCTCTCTGTCTCTCTTCTCCATCTCACTTTCTCTCCGTGACTCCTCCATCCAAATTTCTCGACAAACTGGCTTCTCTGCTTACTTATTTGCTTATACTTGGCTCGTAATGGCTGCCTCCAAATGAAAGAGTGGCACTTGAGTCTACAGTAGTCCCCACTTACCTGCGGTGTCACTTTCCCTGGGTTCAGTTACCCGCAGTCAACCACAGTCCAAAAATATTAAATTAAATAGAAAATTCCAGAAATAAACAATTCATAAGTTTTAAATTGCACACCATTCTGCGTAGTGTGATGAAATCTCACACTATCCCGCCCGGCATGTGAATCATCCCTTTGTCCAGTGTATCCACGCTGCATACACTACCCGCCCAGTAGTCACTTAATAGCCGGCTGTTGTCAGATCCACAGTCTCGGTATCAGTATCACAGTGCTTGTGTTCAAGTCACTCTTATTTTACTGAATAACTGCCCCACAGCACATGAGTAGTGATGCTGGCAATTCAGAGATGCCAAAGAGAAGCTGTAAAGTGCTTCCTTTAAGTGAAAAGGTGAGAAAGTTCTTAACGGAATAAGGAAAGAAAAAAATCTTCTGCCAAGTTTGCTAAGATCTATGGTAATGTTTATTATAGTATATTGTTATAATTGTTCCGTTTTATTGTTAGTTATTGTTGTTAATCTCTTACTGTGCCTAATTTATAATTTAAACTTTGTGATAGGTGTGTATGTACAGGAAAAAACATAGTGTATATAGGGTTCGGTACTATTGACGGTTTCAGGCACCCACTGGGGGGCTTGGAAGGTGTACCCCGTGGATAAGGGGGGATGACTGTATGTTATCTTTGAGCTTAACTTCCTACAAGTAACAAACTCAGTCTCTGTTCCCCACTTACAACTTTCTGGATAAGATTATTGATGGTCCAGCTTTGGATAGTCGTCCTCCATGGCCCAATTAACTGTGCCCAAAAGGACAGGATCATATAGAAATTAGTACCGTTCCGTCTGGGCTAAGGGTGGGGCAAGTTCTCTACAAAGGGGTTCTGAGATTGGAGGAAATTATTGAAATCTCTAGCCTAGCAGATCAACAAAAACTTGTATTAGCACCCAGGCAGGAAAAATATTTATTGACAATGGAATAAAAACTAGTATGGTCTTCGGTGACCCTGAAACATTCAATACCAGAAGACAAAGAAGCACAGTCAATGGGGTTTTGAGTGGGGATAGGTTGTGATTCAAGAATTTTATATTCAACCAATATAAATATATTCTTTGCAACATTCTCACATCTGCATGAGATTTTTAAAAACTACCATCCAGAAGCTATCTCATTACAGCTGGGACAAGATGCCTCCCTCACAGATCCTGGACCAACGCACTTGCCCCAGCTACCATGTCTAGCAGCACAGGACAAGGCCACTTCTACCCAGCAGCGAAACCCTCCTGACACCAAGGTGGCACTGGATGGGACAGGACTGCTCACTCTATCACTGGAGTCTGGCGAACTTATCAGATTCCTACATGTGTCAAAAGAGGTGAGTTAGGGCCTGGAATTGGGTGAAACTGGACTTTCTGCTATTACCTATACTGGGAAATTGGGATCATTGGGATCCAGCTCCAAGATTAAGGCACATTGTTTTATACACAAAGCTATAAATATGCTCCCTGGTTACCAAAGACATAAATCACTATTAATAATTCAAGTACGGATAAGTCAGAGACTGAATACGGAGTATTTTTACTCTAAGATTTCTGTGTATTGACAATAATAACCCATATCCGGTTGATTAATGATGAGCACATCAAGTGGAGATAGGTGCTGAAAAAACTACTTTGTCACTGTTATTGACAAGGAAAGGAAATGTCTGGGTTTACTACAGAGACAAGATACAGCATTCTGGTTAAATCATTAACAGATTAAAAAATAAATAGTAAGTAAACCACTAACAAACTAAAGCCTGAGACAATAATAACAGCCATCTTATTTAGTACTCAACTGTATACACACTCAGTGTGAAATATTTTCTTTGTATTACATTCTTGTGATCTTTACATAAGCCAAGTGAAATATATTTTATTATTCCCATTTCATAGATCATTAAGTTGAAGCTCACAGAGATTAAAAAACTTATACACAGTTGCATGACCAGTACCAAGCTGAGGTCCACACGCAAATGTGTCTGATTCCAAAGCTTGTGTTTTTACCGCTTTTAGTTCATCCTCTCCTGAAATTCATGGAGTTACTAGGAAAGCCTGGCCAGGAAGGATTCTTTTGCACCAGGTCAGTTCGTCTGAAAATGGTAAACCAGTCTTCAACTTCCAAAGAGCTAACAAAACAAAATAAAACAGAAACTTCAAAATATGATATAGGTGGATACACAAAGCAGATATACTGAAACAGTAGAGAACAGATAAGTGTCCTTCCTATCAAAAAGTATTCTGAAATTTAAAGTCAGTCTGGTGGCCAGCCCAGTGGCATAGTGGTTAAAGTTCCACATGCTCCACTTCGGCGGCCCAGGGTTTGTGGGTTTGGATCCCGGATGTGGACCTACACACTGCTCATCAAGCTGTGCTGTGGTGGCGTCCCATATACAAAATAGAGGAAGACTGGGGCCAGCTCCGTGGCGCAGCGGTTAAGTTCGCGCGCTCCTCTTCGGCGGCCCAGGGTTCTCAGGTTCGGATCCCAGGTGTGGACTGACACACTGCTTGTCAAGCCATGTTGTGGCAGCATCCCATATAAAGTAGAGGAAGATGGGCATGGATGTTAGCCCAGGGCCAATCTTCCTCAGAAAAAAGAGGAGGATTGGCAACAGATGTTAGCTCAGGGCTGGTCTTCCTCACAAAAAAAAAAGAGGAAAATTGGCTCAGATGTTAGTTCAGGGACCATCTTCCTCAAGCAAAAAGAGGAAGATTGGCAACAGATGTTAGCTCAGGGTAAATCTTCCTCACCAAAAAAAAAAAAAGTCATTCTGAATGTTTTCTTAAGATGTCAGAGGAAGGATATTCCAAAGAATGAACTAGAAGTATTGCTGCGAATTTTGCCCATCTGATAAAAATCCCAGGTTGAAACAATAAGTTTCAGAAACTTTTCTTTGAAAGAGTATACTCAACTTGTCCTTAAATTGTCCTTTGTTTTCTTACATAGTTTATAGTAACCAAATCAAAGATGAATGAGTTATGTAGTCATTTAAATTAAGTTTATGAACTATTTGCAGCCTACGAAATGCCTATATTATGAAGTTACATGAAAAAACCAGGATACAAATTTTATGCAGTATAAACTTGGCTATATAAAAAACGCATAGGCCCCGTGGCATAGTGGTTAAGTGCGCACCCTCTGCTGCTGGCGGCCCAGGTTCGGATTCTGGGGGCGCACCAACGCACCGCTTGTCAGGCCATGCTGTGGCGGCATCCCATATAAAGCGGAGGAATATGGGCACAGATGTTAGCCCAGGGCTAGTCTTCCTCACCAAAAAAAAAAAATGAGGATGATTGGCATGGATGTTAGCTCAGGGCTAATCTTCCTCACAAAAAAAATGCATAGGAAAAAATCTATAAGGAAATACACCAAAATGTTAAGAGTTTGGAGGTTTTATTGGACAAGGTGTGAGTAATAATTTTCCTTCTTGTTACTTCTCTTTATTTTCCACACTTTCTAGAATGCGTACATTTTTATCATCTGAAATATAAACTTTATTTTTTAAGAATTGTCACCTAGCCCACAACTTCGTCAGTGTCATTGGCTCAGTGGAAAGAGCATTAGAGTTAGGAGACCTGAATGTTCTAAGGAGAAAATCAGCTCCACCACCCAGGGCTGCCCAACACCGAAAGTCATCCTGCTCCACATACCTAAGTCTCTTCGTGCGCACAATGGGAGAGTTGGAACAACGATCTTCAAGGTTCCTTCCAATTCCACAAAAGATTGTACTGCTATTATGAATTGAGTTAACTGTGGTGGCCATGAGAATTCGTCGTGCAAAGTTCCAACTGCAGGAAGTGTAACTGACCAAGAGGTCCAGTTGCATGCTCTGAAATCCGTCATCACGTCTACATCAAGGGTATGCTTCCCGCAGGCTGCTCCCAGCCAATGACTGAGCACAGCAGGGCACACCTGTGAGACACAAGACTCTCTTGGACATGGAACCTGGCTTTGGCTCAAGGACTCCCCAGTGGCCTTCCTTGAACCACATGGCAGTCTTGTACCTTTCCACCCAGCCTTCCTTCCCTCTCTCCTTCACTTGGTGAGACTTGCATTATGGTCCGATGGCTCTCCATCCTTTCCCAGTTTCCTCTGCATTGTTTCTCACACAGATGTTTCCCCTAAAGAAATCTTTGCACATTAATCTCATCTTGGCATCTGCTTCTCAGAGGACCCAGACTAATGAGCATATTGGTAGGTCCACAAACTACACCTGCGCGTAGAAAGTCTGAACAGGAGGCTGCCGAGGTGACACAGCTCTTCAGAGGACTATACGCCTGGTTTGTACATTCTGTCTTATTGTTACTGGGTTTTTCCTCCTTTTAAAAAAAATGTAAGTTATAGTCCAAAAAAGGTAGTATTCTATTGCTTGTAGACCAAATAAATTTTTCTTTCATAAAGCCTCTCCTGGGTTTATTTTAAACTTGCTCTTGTTTCTTCCTCGCTATCAACCATATGTATCTCTTCAGCAACTTCTGACTCCCTACTTCAGATCAGATAATAAAGTTCATTCTTCATTTCTGTCATCTACAACATTAGAGGAATCTCCCTCTGAGATTTAAAGTATTATTAATCACTTTCATCCCAGTGTGACCCCCTTAGGATGGCTAAGGGACCATTTCTTGCTAATATCCTCTATTTTTAGTAGAGTGGCTTCAGCTTTTCACGGTTTTTTGTCAGTCTTTGTCCATCTTAATAACTTCTTTGGAAATGTCAGCCATTCAGCATTCCCTAACTCTTCTGCCCACCTCTTCCAGGTTGAGGATATTGGAATCCAAAGGTCTTCCTGCCGAGCTGTTTAGAATCTCTTTTGAAAGCTAAATGAGGCAGCCTCACAAATTGAAATTCAGAATCTCCAAATCAACATTTCAGAAAATGTTATGCTTTAGTAATTAGAAGGAAAAATAAGCAATTCTCCAGGGAAGTAGAGTCTTTTCTTTGATGAGCTAAGTCATTCCGGGACTCCTTGGGAGACATTTCCTCCTCTGGGTGAGGGGCAGCAGGTCCTGAGGAGAGTCACCACCTAGGATGCGGTCAGTGCCCGCTTCTGTCCCCTGAGCAATGGGTTCTGTGTCTGTGGGCCTTGCACAGGGAGAGTTTCATCTTCTCAATGGTGTAAGATTTGGCTCCAGTTCACGGATTCTTGTGGTGGTTGCTGCTCCTGTGCCAAAAGCCTTGCAGAGTGATGCTTAAAAAGATTAGGGAGGAGAGAGCCCCCTGCATGTGCACAGATCATGCCATTTGTGACGAAAGGTGCTTTGATGTTGACCCTTTCTCTCCCTTAGCCAAGACTTCAGAGCTCTCTCCAAACTCACTCTGCACCAGAAATCCTCAGATTGTAGCAGACGAGATGCAGGACGGCCCTGCCAAGTTCCCCAGAGAAAGAGCTGGTCCAGTCTTGGAGGTATAGGAGTGGGTCTCACCCCACTGGATCTAACCATCTGACCCCTGGGTCCCAGGGCACTGAATCAGCTCAGGATCAAGTGTCTCTATTCCCTTGTTTGACCAAAATGACTAAAATAGAAGGTTTGACTCAGCGAAGAAATAACAGATTTTTTTTCTACCTCTTGTTCCTGTTTCTATTTTATTGTCCTCAGGGATTGTAGAAAAAGCAAACATTATCTATAACGATTTCCTCTTCTCAGAGGCCACATGCATGAGGCTTTAAGTCCCCAAAGAATTTGTAGTCTTTCTCTAATATCCTCTTGTCAGTTATTTATTGTGACATTTCCAAAACAAACAACCAGAGAACCGAAACATGGTCTTGGATGGAGAGGCTTAAGGACACGCGGTTATTAGTTTTAGGCAGCAGGCAGGATTCCTGCCTGAGGAACCAAGGAGCCCAATTCTTCAGCCTGCTGGATCCTGTTGGGTTTCTCCAGTCATCTGTGAATGCTTCGATAATACACACTACCTCCAGCTCTCCTCCCTACTAAGAGGAGGCCACTTTGCAACAGAGAAACTCCGATTTCTAAACGTAAATCTCTTGCTAATACCCACATTCCTCACACACTATTCAGACAAGATTTGGGGTTTTCTTAGTAAATTTAGTCTGAAACTTCAACTCTTGTTGTTAATCAAGTTTAATCCCAGGTTACAAATTGCCTAACTAAGAAGGAAGGAATTCTTTCCCCATTGCTACAGGCACAATTCCCTTCCTTCCAAAAGTATTCTTTCTAAATCTAAACTCTATTGCAAATCTCCTAAAATGGAAGAAATCAAGTGGTGGGTGTCAGAGGAGGGGAAATCCTAGAGTTAGTAGCTAAAAGTGTAATGAAACATACCAAGGCTTTTAGGACTCTGAAAATATCATGAATTTAGCAAAAGAATGGTAAAGGAGAAAGAATAAACTCCTAACGAAGTTTGGGGATTTTGGAACCATTCCATATTATGGATGGTCCCTCCAAAAGAACTCTCTTTAAATACATTTACCTCACTCATGTACATCTCCAGAGAATATTTCCAAAATGATTTGCTGCTTTACAGGTGAACTAAAAGCAATACTCATCCCTGAGAGATTAGCATTAAGCTAAATTCTTTAACCTGGACAATCCAATGAAATTGGACAGTCCAGTGATATAAGTTAGTGTGAAATTATTCTGTTAATAACTCAATTTTTTTTAATCTTAACTGACAGTAAATGTAAATGAGTAAGAAAATATTTCATGTAATTTTCTTGAAAAATTGGGTTGGCGATACAATAACAGTAAACACACTCGAGGGCGGTGTTAGAGCTGACCCTTGGGCATCTTTGTTAATGACCTGGAAGATGGAGAGTGGAGAAAGTAAACAAAATTTGAAGGAAACCTGGAGAGAAACAAAATGGAATTTGAGGTGTAAAATTTTAACTCAAGAAAAATTCTACTTCAAGCAGAAAATTACCCAAAGCGCAGAACTCTAAAAGTATGGATGAGACTAGAATAGAGTAAAGAAATCTGGGGAGGGTGTGGGAAATATGTGACTGAATTCATGCTGTGTAATAGGGAAACCAAAAACTAATGCTCTTTAAGGATCAATGAAACTGTTCCTCCTAAGAAAAGATGATTTTCCTATACCTTCCAAGTTGATTAACTTTCTCCTTCAATTTTATAAAATAGAATAACTAAATTCCAGTGACCTGAGGAAAATAGAAGTTTGGGCTGTATTTAGTATGATGGATATTGGGACGAAGATTCTCACTTGCTTTAGGGATGATAACCCGCATGACACCAGAATGATGTAGTTATGTTTCAGAGTTCATGGTGTTTGTACATTTACATGGTTTGCTTGAATCTATGCATAATGACAATGACCTAAAGAAAAAAATTTTTTTAACTCAATTTACATGCTTTGACTAAAATGGCAGTGGGGAAGAATGGAGTGAAAGTAACATCATAACTCAGGTGGAAATCCTTGCATATGAAAGGTCTTAGCACTCCTAGATGGCAGGAGATAAGGTGAGGAGGACATTTTCAGTGGCATTTAGAGGGAACGAGAGAACCCTGCTCACAAGAGTGACTGCATTATGAAAAAAGATTTCCAGATGAATAGTTTAAGCCACTTGATGCTGCTCCTGTAATGCCAAAATCGACAGTCCCCTAAAGATGTTAAAAGTATCTTAGAATAACTGTGAAGAATGAGCAAGTGCTACATTTGTGGAACTGACTGCAGTCTTCTTCAGTGCTGGAAAATGCAGAATTAATCAAGCTGAAAGTATTTAATGAGAATTACTATGGGCCCAGGACTGTTGGGGACACTTTAAACGCACTAAAGAAGTATATAATAGAATTATCATTATTAAAAAGCCTTTTTTTTAGTGGAAATCAAGATTTGAAAACAATTAATGGGTAAGAGAAGCCAACGCAAAACTCATTGAGTTATTGGGATAGTCATGAAGTCCAAAAGAAATTCATAGGAGAGTGAGAGCAGAAACATTCATGCAGGCTTCCTGGAAGATGGAGTCCTGAAGGCTAAGTAAGATGTGAACAGGCAGGAGAGAAGGAAAAGGAAATTCCACAAAATAAATTAAAATAAAATACGGCAGTAAACAAGGCCTCAGGGGAATTTCCTGCATACAGTGAGGACATTGTCTCTATCAGATCTGAGAAGATGTGATGTGGAGAACAGGCATGACATATTTTTGAAAGGCTGGTGTGGGGTCAGATGAGGAAGGACATTAGAGGGATATGTGAATTTCATAATAAGAAAATAAGGAGCCACTTAGTTTCTAAGCAGAGTCAGGCCAACCAGCTAGTAAGACTCGTGCCGAAATCAAAGCACGGGTAATGAGTCTAGATTAAAAAGTGGTGGTTATGGCAACATAGAGAGGGGAAGAGAAGAGGAACATTTCAAACAAAAGATGAGAGAGACATTTCAAAGGCACAGTCCTCAGGACTTGGTGACTAACCGTCTACCACAAATCTCCCAGGGGGCGGTCCTAGCCACCAGGAGTCAGCTGAGATTGTCTCAGCAGGACACCATGTGTAACTCATTTTCTCAAAATACTCTTTGCAAGGGGTAGATGTAGAGAGGAATCTGTACTCTGTCAACTCAAAAGGCAATGTCTAAGTACTTGGAATGAAGACCACAGTATATGTTTCAAAGAAGAAAACAACTGTGGCTTAAACCTGAAGAACACATATTGAAAAGAAGATGGAATGTGGTGCAATGTACCTTATTATACGAGCCAGAAGTCTCTAAATGTCCACACTGAGGTCCCCCTGAACTCAACATGGCTGGTTCCGAAGGAGAAAGCCATGAGACAAATGGGTGATAGGGTGTCTTCCTCAAGGAAAAAAAAAAGTTACATAGGGAAGAAGGATGGCTGGTACTGTAATATTCCTACCCTTCCCCAATCCAGCCCCCGTACCCAAATTCACTGGAATCTCAGGATCCAGGATTTACAATGGCAACCCCCACCATAGTCTCTATACCATTCCTAAGCCTTTCTATACGGGAGACTCTTCTAGAGTTCGAACTTTCTGTCTTACGCTTCAGCTCCACTCCCATATTCAGGATGAGGAGGAAGCAGCTTAACGCTCTATCTCGTCTGCCTGTAACCAATTACAGCAAGTCAAGAGGGAAGGCTGGTCAGGACAGCTCACTGGTTTTAAGATTACCTCTTGTCTCTGCTTTCATGGCTTCCTGATCGTCTGTTCTACCGTATTAAGCAGAAAGCAATAAATGTTATTTTAACTGCAGTCAGAGAAGAAGCAATTACTGAAGACAATGGCAGTGCAGATTTTCCTCAACTCCAAGCCCCTGGTTTTGCAATGACTGCAAGGTCTCTGGGAGTATAATTTCTCGTTTAATCACAGTTCACCAGACTGCTCTGAATACACTTCCCTACAGTCCTTATTTTTATTACTTATGTTAAAAGTCCACTGTGTCAGTAAAATGACATCTAAATGTATAGACTAAATATATAACAATTCGTTACGGCAAACCAAACCAAAGAAAACAATACAAATGGCATTCATGTAGGAAATCATCTCTGCAAATATGTGCTTAATAGAGAGTTCATAATAAAATGCCAATGCAGGCATCATTCAATTATCCATGTGAATTGTTCTTTTCAAGTATCATCTGTGGACATTTTAACCTAAGGCTGGCTTACGTCACCCTGTAGCCTGTCTGGGTCTCTTTCCCTCATGCTCAGTTGCTATGTGCTCAAAGCTAACACAATTATCAGATTGAACTAAGCAAACATAATTTTGAAGACCAACGTTGAAAAGCAATTAAATAGTGGATAATTTGTTCTTTGCTACTTCTCTGCTCCTTCTGCCTGAGATGTCCTTCCCCTTGCTCTCCACCAAACGCAGCAAACTCCTGCTTATCTCCCAGAATTCATATCAAGCTTGACTGCTTTGGAAACGCTTTTATTGCTCCCACCCCACTCCCCTTCCACTAAGAAGAACACATCAGGACTCCCTCCTGTGGTCCACCATAGACCTTTCTGTCCACTCACATGACAGTACCTGTTCCTGGGTCTCTTCTATTCTGCCCTTGCCTCCCTCATTCAGAAAACAGATAAGGTCCCAACTTTTGCAAGGAATCTTGACAATCACTTAAGTGCCCTACCTCTTCATTGTGCCCTTTTCACTTCTCTTTTGACTCTCTGATTGTTCTATTAATCATTCTGCTAGTGTGTCCACATCGTGTTATCTCTCTTTACAGCAAACCTCCATTACACCGGAGATTGGTGAGGTGTGGATTTGTTTATATGCCAGAGCTAGAGAGTTGGAAAAGGAAAGGTGAGGTAGAAGAAAAGAGAAAATCAGCTCAGAGGAGAGTAGTTTCCCTACCATTTCTGCAACAGATACTTTACCTAAAGATGCTCAAATGGATTAATGATCTCCTGCATCTTATTATCCATCATTAATGCGATGTGAGTTCCCT
This sequence comes from Diceros bicornis minor, assembly GCF_020826845.1. Classification (NCBI taxonomy): domain Eukaryota; kingdom Metazoa; phylum Chordata; class Mammalia; order Perissodactyla; family Rhinocerotidae; genus Diceros; species Diceros bicornis. The sequence continues at coordinate 15,903,836 of NC_080775.1, read as the reverse complement.
GTCCCTTGGTATATCTGCTATTGCCTCATGCTTAAGAAAAAGGCTCCCATTGTTTATTAATAGAGTGGTGATTTCCCCTGAAAGAGCTTCCATTTTAAGACCAGACATTAGAAGCAAACATCTTCAGATAAAGAAAAAAAAAAAAAAATGAGTTCCGAGCATGCAAGGAGAAGAGACACGTATGTAGAGGACAAAGATGAACGTCATTGGCAAAGGTTAACAAATTACTATAGAAGAGATGTACTATATGCTGAGAATTGTCCTGGGTGCTGGAGATACAACAGTAAACCTGAAAAAATTCCTGCCTTTATGAAGCTTGAGGGAAAAGGTAATTTTAAAACAATTAATAACATAATAGTTATGATTTCTTTGAGGAAAATAAAGCAAGATGAGACAGAGTCTGAAAAGAGGGCAGATGGCTATTTTACATAAGATGTTAAGGAGCACTTTCTGAGAAGGTGACATTTGAGCAGAGATCTAAATAATGAGAAGGTGAAGGAAACACTCAAGTCAGATGTGGGGAAAGGACATGCCCAGAAGATTAAAATATAAAGGCCATGGTGGAGAAATCCACTTAGTGTATTCAACAAAGAACAAGAAGGCCAGAGGGCCAGAGCAGAGTGAACAAAGAAAAGATTGGTAGGGTCAGCCCAGCGGCATAGCGATTAAGTGGGTGCGCTCCGCTTTGGCAGCCTGGGGTTCGCAGGATCAGATCCCGGGCGCACACCGACACACCACTTGTCAAGCCATGCTGTGGTGGCGTCCTGTATAAAGTAGAGGAAAATGGGCATGGATGTTTGCCCAGGGCCAATCTTCCTCAGCAAAAAGAGGAGGATTAGCATTGGATATTAGCTCAGGGCTAATCTTCCTCACGAAAAGAATAGAGTGGTAAGAGTGAGGCCAGAGACAGACTTCTGACTTCTAGGATGACAGAGTGAGCAAGTCAACAAATCTTTGCCCCAAAAGCAAATGTAAGAATGGACAAAACTGTCAAAAATAAGCATTTCCAGAATTCTGAACTTTAACCAAGGCCATATAACAAATTGAGAAGCATTTATTTGTGAAAACTATTAAACTTTGGAGTAGTACAGTGGAGTTATTGGCTGAGGCTGCTCTCATCTCTCTTTACTCCCCACCCCCCACCAAACTCTTTAGATGCAACCAGGAAGGGCTAAGCCATGGAAACCAGCAGCTTTACTGTTGCCTTCAGAGTGGATTTACTTGACCCAGAGCATTGCCAGTTAAAGTGGTTATCTCAATGGCAAGTGAAAGGAAGAGCCAGCCACTCCAGTCAACTGAGGTTGATGTACTGTTTGGGAAAAGCAATAGACAGGCAGACTAGCTGGGAATTTAAGACAGAGTTCCAAGGGGAGACACAGCTCCAAGTGGCTTGGTAACTTTTCCATATATGCCATGTTGACTGGAAGCAGTTTGCATGTACAGCAGAGACCAGAACAAGCCCAAGCGACTCACACATCCCTGGCTAACAGATCCTGTGCACAAGCAGAGAGGATGCATAAAAGAGCCTGAAGGAAAAAGAAGAAAGCCCAGGTATATTTGAAATGGCCTAAATTTTGAATTTGCTTTACATCCCCTAGGTAGATCCGTCAGCACAGAGTGGAGGTCTCGCAGGCTTGAAATGTTGGAACACTACCACTGACATGTCTTCAACTGAACAATAAACCATGCAAACACAGGAACAACTCCTCAGAAACCAGACTTTGAAATAAATTGGGAAAAAAATCAAGGAGAGACAGAATTAATAGATTCAGTCAAGAAAAGTTACTAAGAAACAACAAAAACAATCCTCAGAAAGAACAAAAGTCACAATTAGTAGTTGCTACAATATACTATCAAAAATGTCAAGTATTCAACAAAAAATTATGAGACATACAAAGAAAGAAGAAAGCATGACCCATACTTGGAAAAAAGGAGTAGTCAAAAGAAATTGTCTTGGAGTGCTCCCTGATGTTAGATTTAGCAGGGAAAGAGTTCAAAGCAGTTGTTATAAATATGTTCAAAGAACTAAAGAAAATCGTGTTTAAAGAATTAAAGGAAAGTATGTTGACAATGACTCTGTGCATAGGAAATCTAAACAAAGATATAGAAATTATAAGAAAGAATCAAATGGGAATTGTGAAGTTGAAAAGTAGAGTTACTGGAACAAAAACAAAAGTTCACTACAGGGTCTCAGTAGCATATTTAAGATAGCAAAAGAAATGATCAATGAACTTGAAGATTGAGTAATAGAAATTACCCCATCTGAAGGAAAAGAAAAAAAAGATTAAAGATAAATATACAGAGGCCCAGAGAATTGTGGGAAAATATCTAGGGTATCACAGTACATGTAATGGGAGTCCAAAAAGGAGAAAAGAGAGAGAAAGGGGCAAAAAAATATGTATATATTTGAAGAAACAACGGCTGAAGACTTCACAAATTTGATGAAAAACATTAATCTATAGGTTCAAGAAGTATAAACACAAAGAGATACACCTGTACCTATCATAATCAAACTGTTGAAAAACAAAAACAAAGAGAAAATCTTGAAAACAGCAAAAGAAAAACAACTTATATACAAGAGAACAACAACTATTAATGACTGGTTTCTCAACATATGCACGTGTAAAGAGAAACAGGAGACGTCTGGATCCAGGTAAAAGCTTTTTATTTACAAAGCAGCTGACATCAATTTCCCAATTTCCCACAAGACAATGCAATGAGCACCAGATATTACCTGCACTTGCAATAAGATTTATACCTCAGGAGAGGAATCCCCAAAATTATGAAATTCAGAGCTAATAGTGCACATATGTACCTTTGAGAAAGAGAGAGAAGAGCCTTTACTCAAGAATATAAGCAAATCCTCTCCGAGGGAATGAGGAGAAGTTTGCATTACCCTTTGGGATATAAACAATAATAGTCTTCAGAGGAGATGTCTCCAAATCTCTCCAGAAGCTTCTACCTTACATTCCAAAGCTTGTTGCCCTCAATTATCTTTTAACCTAAATTCCAGTGCTCTTTATTCAGAAAGCCCTAAACAAGCAGAAACATGAAAATATCCATGGAGCATCATCTTTTGACAGCCAGAACACAGTGAAACAACGTATTCAAATTGTTGAAATAAAAAAAAAGTCAACCAAAAATTCTGCTATTCAAAACTATAGGTGAAATAAAGAAAATCCCAGATAAACAAAGACTGAGAGAATTCATTGTTAGCAGTTATCCCTTGCAAGAAATACCAAAGGAAATACTTTAGGTAACAAAAAATGACACCAAATGATAAGTTGAATCCACAAGAAGAAATGAAGTATGCTGGAAACGGTCAATATATGAGTAGATCTAAAAGACTTTATAAATATCTTTCTCTTCATTATATCTCTTAATTTCTTTAAAAGGGATAAGATTGTAAAAGCAATAATTATGACACTGTTTTGTGCTTATAACAAATATAAATGTGATATATATGATAATAGTGGCACAAGGAGGGGATAATGGAGTTATATTGAAAGTAATGTTTCTAAATTTTATTAGAATTAAGTTAGTGTCATTCTGCAATAAATTGTGCTACTTTTTGAAATGCATGTTGTAATCCCTGGAGCAACCACTTAAGAAAATAACTAAAAATTATATGGTAAAAAAATCAACAAATGATTTGAAATGGCATGCTAAAAATATTTATTTACATTTTTTAAAAAGTCAGTAAAGAAAGAAGTGGAACAAAAAGACAGGCAACAAATAGAAAACAAACACCAAAAAGTCACTCAGAAATCCACCTATATCAATAATTATATTAAATGGCAATGGATTAGATGCCTTATTCAAAAGACAGAGATTGTCAAATTGGATAAAAGAGCAGGAACAACCTATGTGCTATCTCCAGGAAACACATTTGTGTTCATTGACATAAAGACATCCAAAATAAAAGTATAGAAAAAGAGATATACCATGCAAAAAGTGACCATAAGAGAATTGGAATGGCTATATTAATACCAGGTAAAAAATATTTACAGAGACAAAGAAGGAGCTTTGTGATAATAAAGGGGTCAATTCATCCAAAAGATATAACAATTATTGATGTATATGCACCTAACAATAGAGCCCCAAAATACAGGAAGCATAAACTGACATAAATGAAAGGAGACACAATTCAACAATAATATCTAGAGATTTCAATACTTCGTTATTGGTAATAGGTAGAGTCATTAGACAAAAAATCAGTAAGGATATAGATGATGTGAGCAACACTATCAATCAAATCAACACTTATAGAACAATCTAGCCAACAATTACAGAAATTGTGTCAGTGCACATGAAACATTCTCCAGGATAGACCTATGCTGGGCCACAAAACAAATCTCAATTAATTTAAAAATATTAAAATCAGGGGCCGGCCCAGTGGCACAAGCGTTTAAGTGCACGTGCTCCGCTGCGGCGGCCCGGGGTTCACCGGTTTGGATCCCGGGCATGCACCGATGCACCGCTTGGCAAGCCATGTTGTGGCGGCATCCCATATAAAGTGGAGGAAGATGGGCAAGGATGTCAGCCCAGAGCCAATCTTCCTCAGCAAAAAAAAAGAGGAGGATTGGCAGATGTTAGCACAGGGCTGATCTTCCTCACAAAAAAAATGTATATATATTCAAATCATACAAAGTATGTTTTCTGACCACAACAGATGAGAGATCCATAATAGAAGTAAATTTTGGAAGTCCCCAAATATTTGGAAATTAAACAGTATGCTCCTAAATAACCCACAGGCCAAAGAAGAAAACACAAGGAAACTTTTAAAATATTTTGAACTGAATGAAAATGAAAACATAACATCTCAAAATTTACGGGATGCAGCTAAAGTAGTACTTAAAGAGAAATTTATAACTTAAATGCCTATAGTGGAAAAGTAAAAAGGTCTCAAATCAAAACCTTAGCTTTCACTTTATAAAACCAAAAAAGAAGAGCAAACAACCCAAAGCAAGCTGAAGGAAGGAAATAATGATTACAGGGGAAATCAATGAAAACAAAAACAGAAAAATAATAGGCAAAATTAATAACACAATAAGTTGATTCTTTGAAAAGATTAACCAAGTTGACAAAACCTTAAGCTACATTAACTAAGAAAATACGAGAGAAGACACAAATTACCACGATCAGGAAGGAAAGAGGGGACATCACTGCCAACCCTATAAAAATGAGAGGATTATAAGAGAATACTATCACAACTTTATGCCAACAAATTAGACAACTTAGATAAAATAGACAAATTCCTAGAAAGACACAAACTGACTCAAGAAGAAATAAAAAATCTGAATAGGCCTATGGCAAGTAAATAATTTGAAATAGCAATTTTAATTCTTCCTACAAACAAAAGCCCAGGACCAGATGGCTTTGCTGATAAATTCTCTCAAATATTTAAAGAAAAAGATAATGCCAATCCTTCATAAACTCTTTCACAAAATAGAGAAGGAGAGAAAACTACCAACTCATTCTATGAGATAAGCATTACCTTGATACCAAAGCCACAAAAAGACAACACAAGAAAAAAAATGCAAACCAACATCCCTAATGAATATAGACACAGAAATCCTTAACAAAATATTAGCAAAGTGGGGGCCAGCCCTGTGGCACAAGCGGTTAAGTGCGTGTGCTCCACTTCTGTGGCCCAGGGTTTACAGGGTCGGATCCTGGGCGCACACAAACTCACCGCTTGTCAAGCCATGCTGTGGCAGCATCCCATATAAAGTGGAGGAAGATGGGCATGGGTGTTAGCTCAGGGCCAATCTTCCTCAGCAAAAAAGAAAGAGGAGGATTGGCATCGGATGTTAGCTCAGGGCTAATCTTCCTCACAAAAAATATATATATATTAGCAAAGTGAATTCAGCTACATGTAGGAAGGATTATACACCATGATCGAGTGAGATTTATCCCAGGAATGTAAGGTTAGTTTAACATTCAAAAATCAATTAATGTAATATATCACATTAATAAAGGACAAAATTCACACGATCATCTCAATAGATGCAGAAAAAGCACTAAAATAGCTATAATCAGAGAGAAAATATCAAGTATTGTCAAGAATGTGGAGAAACCGGAACCCTCATACACTGCTGATGGGAATGTAAAATAGTACAGCCTCTTTAAAAATCAGTTTAACAGTTTCTTAAAAAGATAACCATCAGCTCCCCATAGAACCACTATTAGGAATGTACCTAAGAAAAATGAAAATATGTAGCCACACAAAGGCTTCTATGTGAATGTTCATAGTAGCATTATTCATAATAGCCAAAAACTGGAAACAATCCATAGGCCCACCGTGAGGTGAATGGATACACATAATGTGGTATATTCATACAATGGGATATTATGCAGCAATAAAAAGGAATGAAATGGTGACATATGCTACAACCTGAATGAATCTCAAAAACATGATGCTAACTGAAAGAAGCCAAATGCAAAAGACTGCATATTGTATGACTCCATTTATAAGAAATATTCAGAAAAGGTAAATTCATAGAGATAGAAAGTAGATCTGTTCTTGACTAGCGCCCGGAGGTAGGAGTAGGGATTGACAGCAAATGGTGTCAGAATAATTTTTTGAGGTGATAAGAATGTTCTAAAACCGGATTGTGGTGATGGTTGCAAAGATAATAAATTTATTAAAACTCAAAACATCAAAATTTTTTAAAAAGTGAAGTCAGAGCGAGAAGCAGGGGCCAGATTAGGTGAGATTATGTAAGTCCCGGTAAAGAATTTGAATTTAAGTGGGATGGAGAGCCATGGGGCAGTCTTAAGAAAGGGAATTACATAATCTAGTTTCCTTGGGGGGGGGGGTGTTGTTTTGTTTTGTTTTGTTTTTTTAATTTCTCTTGCTGTTATGCAGAGAATGGACGGTAGGTGTACAAGAGTAAAAACAGTGAGACCAGTTATAAGGACTCTTGCTCGTTCAGGCAAGAAATAATGGTAATTTGGATGAGCATATGAGCAGTGGGGATGTCCCTAATGAATTTAAACTCAAGAGAATGGAATCATTGCCATTTAGTTCAGATAAATAAACCAGGAGACCAAAGGATGAAAAATATCAACTGTTCCCATCTCTGGACACACACAGACAGTGAAAAAGAAGAAAAGTCACACAGATGACTCCCAAAGAGAAAGCTAGAATAATAGATGACTTACTCTGAATTTCCAGGTTCAGTGGCTTCTAAGGCATGAACTTAGAGTAAACAAGAGAACAGAATGATTTCTAATCATGCAGCAGCCAGACTGGTATTCAAAATGTTATTTACATTTTAAGAACAATTTTTTTCTCCAAGCATCTTATGTTTGTTTGTCCTAAAGATATCATCATCATCGAAACTCTGGGGGTCTGTCTGTAGTTAGTCGCATCTTTGAGTAGGACACGTGTGCCTGTTGGTTATGTGGACATTATGAGCCATCAATGGAGCCAAAAAATCTGGAAAAGCAGAACAGAGGCAGCTAATGACAGACGCCAACTTTCTATTCCGGTGCTGGCGTTCAGAAGTCTTGATACTTCTACGTGTGTCTGAGTCTGCTGCTTGTTTTAATTACGTTCCTCCAATTCTAAGTGATGCATGATATCAAGCATGACCAAGAATGGAAATATTTCTTTGAGGAATTTTTGAAATCTTGATTGCTGCAAGGAAAAGACCTTTAAGAAAACACAGAATCTTTCCAAACACAGAAGAGATTCCTGTAACTAAGACCATTCCCGAAATGGAGGAGTTTTAATGTTGTGGCCTATTTGCCCCGCTCCTATTAGTCATGAGGATACACCCCTAAAAGGACAGAAAGCAGAGAGAAGGCAAGAAAACGGAGCAGAAAACAGGACCTGGGAAGCAGTGAGTAGGCCCCCAGAAGTATTTTTCATGTCTTGATTTGTGAGAGGAAAGAGCTGTTTATTCAAAATGCTGCTTCAGGGGACAGGAAAACAGAAAGGAGAACACCGACCCAGTGACCTCCAAGAGTCGTTGGCTATAGCTCAGCCTCCCAGCCTCATCTGCAGGAAGCCAGCCATCCAGACTCCGAACTTCCAGTCCTAATCAGGAGAGGTGATGGGGCAGGCCTCAAGTGAGAAAGTCATGAGAATGCTATTAGCCACATTCAAAGTTCAGGGCAACTGTTTCCTCCCGGCGCAATCTGAGAGCAGCAGGCAGAAGCTCTGAGGCTGAGGGGCCAGGGCTGCTGCTTCAAGGGCTGAGAGGCAGAGAATGTTGCTTTTCTCCCCAGGGGAATTTGATGACAGTGGGTGGTCAGCTTTGGCTCAGAGTCCTGGATTAACAGGAAATCCTCATTTCTTCTGGGTCACTGACTCACTGTGTCTTGGTATCACTAGCCACACAGGAACCTTACACAGTCTCTGAGTCCATCCTTCAGCCCTTAGGTAAGACCACCTTGACCAGTCTATGATGTTAGCGTGACATGAGAGCTTCCATGAACTGTGCTATATTGCCCCCTGCTGACCAGCCTGGAGACCCACCCAGGAAATTGACTGACACACATAAGCTGTCCTGGCCTTAGTATGATGAGATGTCCAGTCATTGCCAGTAGGACATGTGTTTCGTTAGACGTTTCCTGTGGTTGAGACTATTTTGCCTATATCCATTGGCGTTCTTTTTTCAATACCCGTGAGACTTGCCCAGGAAAACCATGCTGGGTTATGTGGTACAAGCTATATCTGGGAACTGAGGATATATCTCACCTAACCATGACTTTATCTATAGCAAGAATCAAAGACCGTAAGGATTAACAAAACCTTAAAGGGCATTGAATTCCAACACATATCCAGTATTCAAATCCCTTCTACGCTTTCCCTGGCAAGTCTCCGTTCAACTTGCATTCAAATATCTCCCGAGTCAGAGGCAGTCTTTTTCCTTTTGGGGCAGGTGCTTCTGCCTAATGAGTCTTAATGTTAAGCTGAAGTCAGTTTCCCTATGACTTTCACTTGACTTTAAGTTCTACGGTGTAGAAACCACATCCTTCTTATTAGGATTGTATTTCACCAGATTTCTCCATTTCACCCATGAGAGTATCATGAACAATCTCATCAAATGCCTTGTTAAAACTAAAAACGCTGTATCGTTCCCTGAGCTGGAAGCCTACAAACACTGCCACTGAAAGAAGTTAGCTCAACATATGCCAACTTCAGTACTTTTTGGATTTTATAAGATGTGATTAAGTTGTCTTAGGGAACTGACGCTGTTGACCACTAATTTCTTTGAGAACTCACAAGTCATTCTTTTGTGAGTGTGTGTGTGTGTGTGGAAGACTGGCCCTGAGCTATCATCTGTTGCCAATCTTCCTCTTTTTGCTTGAGTAAGATCGTCCCTGAGCTAACATCTGTGCCCATCTTCCTCTGGTTTTTGTATCTGGGATGCCACCACAGCATGGTTTGATGAGAAATGTGTAGGTCCGTGCCAAGGATCCAGACACACGAACCCTGGGCCGCTGAAGCAGAGCGCACAAACTTAACCATTATGCCACCAGGCCAGCCCCACACAAGTCACTCTTTTAATAATCCACTCTAAAATCTTACCCAGAGTTGACATAAAGCTCATTGGCTATAGTCTCAGGATATTTGAGAATGATGAATAGTTCCTAACACAGACCTCAAAAATCATCATTCTATCGAGGAGCCCAACATTTCCACCATTAGAGTCATTCCTTTGGTGTAATTTGGTGTAAATTCTCTGGAAAGCAATCTGGAAATATATAGCAAGAGTATTGCACACTATGCTTGTTCCCAGGTCAGGACACAAAGACATTTGCTTGAGTCAACCTCTTCAGGGCCCCAAATTGAAAAGACGTTTTGAAAAACAAGGTGTTTTTTTCCAAAGATTTTTTTTTTTAAATCTGATGATATGATCCAAATTGTATCTACCTCAAATTGTATACAATCTTAATTCTGTTTAAAAAGAAACAATCATTACATGCTGATAAATTATTTCTGGATAATAAAATAACTGCTTGCTTTTACTTTTCTATATTTTTCAATTTTCTGCTTTTAATATCACATTTTGTTACCTTCTTAAGTCATTTCTGAACGTTCCAGTACTTTAGGATTTTACACATGCTGCTATATCAAAGGAGACTGGAGTCCAACAGCACCTCTTGTTAAAAACCATATGAAAGAGCTAAAAGTTGAAAGTGTTTGCTCCTGTGAAGTGGTTTGGGGAGGAAAAAATAAAGATAGCAGGACGGGACCACTGTTTTGTTACAAGCCGTTTAACATTATTCTAGCTTTCAAACTATGCATATATTACATCTATGAACAATAAATTTAATGGTGAATTAAAGTTATTTTAAAAAATAAAGCAATATGTTTGGTGGAAATCATTTTTAAAAAGTAAAGAAAGAAAGAAAGAAAAACTCTCCAAGGATATTGGCATTTTCAGAAAGTATCAAGAGAGAAAAGGAGAATTTCATTTAAGGAATAATTTTTGAGCACCTACTGTATGCTAGGCATTCTACCAGAAACTTCCTTGGATGGAAATAGTAGTAAAGCCCTGTTCATGCCCTCAAGGACCTTACACGTAGTCAGAGGAAGGTGAGAATAAGTACACAAAATAAACAATGTACAAGTTAGCATATGGTAGTATCATAGATGACACACTGTTAACAATGTTTATAGGGTTCAAAAAAAAAGGAAGAAGCATATCGGAAGGAGTCAGAAAATTTTTATGGGGGAATCACATTGCAAGTTGAAGATACCTATGACTTTGGCAGGAAGAGAAGTGGGATAGAGGACCCTCCTCCATTCAGTCTGAAGCACCGCATGAGCAAAGGCATGGAGACAAGAACAAACGGAGCTCATATGGAGAACGACCTTGGTCATTGGAGTGAGAGTGCTCTGCACGAGAAAAAATAGGGCTGAAAACGTACCACACTTGCTGGGTCCAGGAAATAATGGGAGACGGTAAATGTTTTTGAGCCAGAGAGTAGTATAATCTCGTGCTTTAGAAAGATTAGTCTAGCAACCTCTACAGGAAAAACGAAGAGGTGACATCAGGGACTAACTAGAATGGATTAAGCCAAGAAGTGAAAAAAGGCTTGAACCTGCAGAGAGGCAGTGTCTTAGCTCCTTGATGGGAGGAGTGTCAAAGAACGTGCAGATATGTTTCAAAACTGCCCCAACGTCTTTCTGTTTAGTTTCTCCTTTCTAAATCTTCTTCCTCTCTTTGATTTCCCTGTCCATTTCCATTTCCTCCTCTCTTCCTTTCCTCCAGGGCAGAGGATTCCTCTAACTTCCATAAGCCAAACAAGCCCTTCAATCATTCCATGCACATTCCTTTTGTTCCTATGAGGAGCCAAATATAAGACATATCCCTTCCCTCAGAGAGCTTAAATGAGTTCCCGGAATCCTTCCCTCAACCAGGAGGCAATCTGATGGCAGTCTGGATGCCAGGCCACTCAGTGTAAGCTTCAGACCCAATTCATTATTTCATAGACCCCGTTTTGAATAATACATTTTTTCAGAATAGGAACAATGAGTTCATATAACTCCATTGAGTATCTCTTAAGAATTTCAAGTTAAAGGGTATGTTAAGTGGCTTTGGGGAAAAAATAATAAAATCACAGAAAAGGCATTGGATCTCCTTATAACTATTGTTTTATTAAGGAAATTACAGTAAAGAAGGCTTCCTTCGTTAAACACAAAATTATGATCTTCCTTAACTTTAAACAAGTATAAACTGAATGGCTTCATAGATTCCAGACCTAATCCATCATCTGATCTACATGACTCACTCCCGTTGACATTAGGATCCCTCACAAAATGAAGGATTGTTAAATGCTCACATAGAAAACGACATAAAAAGATGCATGCAAAGAAATGATAAAGAAAATTCTTCTCAGCTAAATGAATACAGGGAAATGTTTGCCTTCATGAGGTCAGCTACAAACGTTATAATGCAATTTAGCAGGAGTGAAAAGTAGCTAAGGAAATTCACAGTTAATCTCAAAATGTCCTTCCAGCCCTAACAGTGGGTGGTTCTCCAGTAGCTCAGTGCTGAGCCTGATGATAACTAGAGGAGTATTCCAAACATTGCTTTGGTATGAAGCACCAATTGAGCCTCCTGTTAAATGGAACTCTTCTCCCTGCTCTACGTGTTTCCATGTGGAGGGACCGCCATCAAAGGAACCCTCTTGGTCTCTTGCCCCATCCTTCTCTCATTCTTTTCCACAGTAGAAGGATGCTTAAATACGTGTGACAGACATTGGTCCACACTTCTCAACCGGGCGGAGCTCATCTACAAAAAGACTATAAAGGGATTCCATCTCTTTTCTTCTCTCTATCCCTCACTCACTTCTTCCCTGAAGGAAGTATCTGATCAGCGAATTTGGAAGAAGGAACTAAGGATCCACCCCAGGCCCTTCACTTCCTCTCTAGAGCCTTGTGTTCTGACCTGGTCTCTGCTGAGGGGAAGCAGTCTGCCCTGTGTAGGAGGTCTATGGTTGTGGAGCTATGCCACTAGCTCTGTAAAAAAGTACACTTCATTCCAGAGGAAGCCCATTTGGCTAAACACCCAAGCCAGCTTCTCCCAACAACTTCCCCCAACAACCAAGGGGAATTATTTTCTATACAGCCACCCTGACTGCTGAGTCTATCTTGCAATTGCTTCTGAAGTCAGGGAAGAGAGAAGTGCTCGTTATTGACTCTCTGAAGTCCCAATGCACAGATAGTAGAAGCATTTTATAAATAAATGTTTTTCTATAAAGTTTATAGATTTTTATAAATAAATATTAATGACGGCAGTTGAGAAGGAAAGCAACTCTTACAGAGATGTGCCCCCAAAAGTCTTCATAGTAAAAGCTCACCAAGGATATCTCTGTTTGTTTGTTTGAATGTTAATTCAGACCAACAACTCATTGACCATCTACTGTATACAGCATCCTGGCAACTGGGAGCTGTGTGTGGTGAAGAGGAGAGGATTATACAGAGATAAGCAAGAAGTCCATAAACTACTAGAAGGAGAGACACACGCACAAATAACTTAGATACAAAGCAAACAGTGATAAATGATGTAATAAAGTTACAGACAAAATGCTATGAGATTTTCAACAAATGGTGCTGGGGCGGCTGGAGAGCTACATGCAAAAGAATGAAGTTGAACTCCTATGTCACACCATATGCAAAAATTAATTCAAAATGGATCATCTAAAACTATCTAAAACTCTTAGAAGAAAACATAAATGTAAATCTTTGTGACCTTGGATAAGGCAATGGTTTCTTTTTTCTTTATCGTGGGAAAATAGACATAAAATAAAATTTATCATTTTAACCATTTTAAGGGGTAAAATTCAGTGGCATTTGGTACATTCATAATGTTATGCAACCATCATTACTATCTAGTTCTGGAACATTTTCATCAGGCAATGGCTTCTTAAATATGATACCCAACATACAAGCAACCACAGAAAAAATAGATAAATTGGACTTTTTCAAAATTGAAAACTTTTGTGCATCAAAGGCCACTATCAAAAGAGTGAGAAGACAGCCCACAAGATGGGAGAAAATATTTACAAATCATATATCTGATAAGGGTGTAGTATTCAGAATATGTAAAAAAACTATTAAAACTCAACAATAAAAAGGTAACAATTTTTATATGGGAAAGGACTTGAATAGACATTTTTCCAAGGAAGATATACAAATGGCCAAAGAGCACATAAATGTATACTCACATTGTCAGGGGAATGCAAATCAAAACTACAATGAGATACTACTTCATGCCCACTAGGATGGCCATATCAAAAAGACAGACAATAACAAGTGTTGGCGAGGATATGGAGATATTGGAACCCTCATGCATTGTGATGGGGATGTAAAATGCTACAGCCATAATGGGAAACAGGGTGGCAGTTCCTCAAAAGGTTAAACATAGAGTTACTATATGATCCAGCAATTCCACTCCTAAGTATATACTTAAGAGAACTGAAAACATATGTCTACACAAAAACTTGTATGTGAATGTTCACCTCAGCGTTATTCATAATAGCCAAAAAGTGGAAACAATCCAAATGTCCATCAAGTGATGAATGGATAAACAAAATGTAGTACCTCCATATAATGGAATATTATTCAGCCATAAAAGAAATGAAGTAGTGATTCAAGCTACGATAGGGATTAATCTTGAGAACATCAATGCTAAGTGAAATACGCCAGACACAAAAAGCTTCATATTGTTTGAATTCATTTATGTGAAGTGTCCAGAATTGACAGATTGATAGAGACAGAAAGTAAATTGGTGATTGCAAGGGGACAGAGGAGAGTGGAATGGTGAGTGACGGCCAATGGGTACAGGGTTTCTTTTGAGGGGGGTGAAAATGCTTTAGAGGTAGATAGTGACAACGGTTGCATAGCTTTTGACTATACTATTGACTATACCGTTGACTACTGTTGACTATACTAAAAACTGCTGAACCGTGCACTTTAAAAGGGTGAATTTTATGGATGTGGATTGTATCTCAATTTGAAAATTAATTATTTTTAAAAGCTATGAGAGAACAAAAGAGGTGGGCAAAGAGAAATTAAATGGAGTAAAATGAAAAGTTTTCCAATATCCACATACCAAAAGCAAAAATAGCATAAACTAAAACCAAACACATTATAGTGATTATGCTGAGATTCATCACTAGTAAACTGCTTATATTTGGAACTTTATTTTTACATTAGCTATTTTTCTTCTCAAAAGATCCTTTGCAAATGAGTTAGTCTTTATAGGCCCAGGCATATACCAATATATCTCAATCTACCTATATGAACAACTATCATTTAGGCAATTGAAACAACGTATGCTCAGGGCTGGCATCGTGGCCTAGTGGTTAAGTTTGGTATGCTTCACTTTGGTGGCCTGGGTTTGGATCCCAGGTGCAGACCTACAACACTTGTCAGCCACCATGCTGTGACAGTGACCCATAGACAAAATAGAGGAAGAATGGCAACAGATGTTAGCTCAGAGCGAATCTTCCTCAGCCAAAAGAAAAATTATATGTTCTCATAACATAAAGATAATTTACAGAATATAATACAGAGCCACGTTGACTCTATCACACTTTAGATACCCAAAATTATATAGTACTTTATGCCTTGCAAAGTGCCTTTACACACATCTCCTTGAGTTCTTACCATTACTGCCAGATAGGTAGGACTAGTATCAATATTCCCATTTTACAGAGAAGATTAAATCAGGAAAGTTACAGTGTTTTGCCCAGTGTCATACAGCTAAATGGCAGAGCCACAACTGTAAGTCAAGGCTTCTAACTCCTAGACTGATGCTTTCAGCAGGGCTCCCTCCTTCAGCTAGATGGCATGCCCTGGGATGAGCTCTCTCCATAACCTATTTGGTCTGGTCATTTCCGCATTGGCTGACCAGGAAAGCAGTCACACTGGACTCACACAGCACAGGTTGACCACATTACAGGTGGCAATCAATGCTTCCATCTGTCTGTGATCAAATTCCCTTACAACGCCCTGTACACAGTCCAACCTGATATCAAAAGGCCTGAAGTGGTCCAGCCAGAGGAAGGGAACTCAGTGATGAGAGGGGAAAGCATGGGCTACTTTGGACCCTGGGAAACAACACTCTCTGGGCATCCCTGTTTTGTAACCACAAAAATGCCACGACAATAAAATATCTTCAGAAGAAGATGCAAAAGAAAGGAAAACAATTACATCAACATAGTGACAGTGTATTGAGAGAAAGTGTGAAAAATTCAATCGTTTTGTTTCCTTAAATTATTCAGATGAATTCCTCAAGTATCTTGAAATTTCTGGCAAGTTTCTTTTTAAATCTCCAAATCTATGCGGTCGAGTGCATTTTTACTTTGCATCCAGATAGTTTAACTTCATGTAAATTCAGTCAATGTAAAAAGGAAATTTTCTCAAATAAATTCTTTGAAACGTACATAAGAAAATGTTTACTGTATAAAACAGCTTGGTGAAATATTTCATTTTCTGCTATACTTTTAGAGGAAAAGAGACAAAGATGTTCTTTCCCAGCTGGCCACTTTAGAGAGGTGACAGCCCTGATAACAGAATCAACTATAAAATATTCAACTGCCTTTGAGCAGACTAAGCCCAGCTACCATGTTGTTCATTAGAGTAGAAGAAAGTATGTAATGACCGAACTTTTGAAACACTTACTAGATTTACTAGAGATTACTAAGGATTGGAGAGCAGTTTATGCAAGCCCCATGGTTCTTGAAGGGTCAAGAAACAGGAGACTGAAGATTAGAAAAGTAATAGCCGTGGGGGAAGAAGTCTTGACACGTATGTGCAAGTAGTTGATAGGAAAACACAGCTTAACTTTAAATAATGTAGAATAAAGCAACGGAAACAAATGTTGACCAACCTACTAGAATACACAGGTATTCTATCAAATGACTTCACGCAACAGATAATTCCCAAAAAGTTTCTTGAAAACTAAATAATAATTTTAAAACAATGCAAGGTTATGAAAACCATAGGACACAAAATTATACATAAAGTACGTTCTAAATTTTGTAATTATATATATATATAAATACTGAAAGGGAGTATACTAAAATTTTTGTAATGCTTATCTTTGGAAATTGAGATTGCCTGTGATATTTATTCTTTTCTTGTTATTTTCTGAATTTTTAGAATGTCCTACAGGAATTATATGCTATTACAAAAAATACATGCAATTAATATTATAAAAAAGAAAATAGCTGGGCCGGCCCCGTGGCTTAGCGGTTGGGTGCGTGCGCTCCGCTGCTGGCGGCCCAGGTTCGGGTCCCGGGCGTGCACCGACGCACCCGCGGTGCACGCCCCACTTCTCCGGCCATGCTGGGGCCGCATCCCACGTGCAGCAACTAGAGGGATGTGCAGCTATGACATACGACTATCTACTGGGGCTTTGGGGGGAAAAAAAATAAATAAATAAAATCTTTAAAAAAAAGAAAATAGCATTGTGGGTTCTTGCTATTTAATTGAACCCACAATCAATACATTTACAAAGCTAACAATCTTTTTTTGTGGAACATATCAGATTTTCTAGTGCCTGTGTGTAGTGAGTTTAAACTTGGACTTCATTTCCAGATACATTTTGTAAAGCAGGGAAAGTGTCTACAGTGAGGATGCAATGGGTACTGGGTTTGTAACTCTTTCTTTATGGTTACCAAGGATTGAGGAAGAGGGGCACCTAAACACTTCAGCTAAATGATTATTCATTTTATTTTATTATTATTTATTATTATTATTATTATTTTTGCTGAGGAAGATTCGCCCCGAACTACCATCTGTGCCAATCTTCCTCTATTTTGTATGTGAGCCGCCACCACCGCACGGCTGCTGACGAGTGGTGTAGGTCCGTGCCCAGGAACCGAACCCGGGCCACCTAACCAGACAGTGCCAAACTTAACCACTAGGCCAGGGGGCCAGCCCCTGATTATTCATTTTATTAAATATTCAATGTACTTATATAGATGTGTTTCTATATACTACTCAAAAATGCAATGTTAGGATGATTTAAATAACAGGGAACATTTAAACCTTTTAACAAGATGACAAAATTTCATCAATAGTCCCCAGAATCTCTTGAAGGAATTTAACTTATTGGAATCATTCAGTTTATAATTGAAGGATCCCCGCAATTCCAACTCGATCCAGCTTACTCAAGATTCAGTGATTTGCATCTTCTTCATTCAAGGCACAGAACCATGGGGAAAAAAATCATTGAGCTCCTTTTGCAGTGTCAACCTGCCCAGACACAGCAAAAGGGTCACCAGATCAAATTAGATCAGAAAAGTGAGCAGCACATATTTTCAAGATTTTTGAAGAGTCTCTAAATTTTAAATCAAAGATGAGTAATGGGACGCATAAAACCTGCACAGCACCTTCGCATGATAGCAAGTATTTTTTTAAATAAGGACTTCGTTAGCTAGAATCAAGTATTTGTAGTTTGATTACTGTCACAGAGAAAAACTTACTAACCTGACCTGGTCTAAAAGCAAAATGGCAGACCTTCTGTGCCCCCCCAGGAGAAGGGAGTCCCATTCTCTAGTGAACAGATGGCTCACTGAGGGCCGGGAGCCGGGTCCTTTGGCGCACATGAAGATGACTTCAGTCCCACTTCACAAGAAGGAGGTTACAAGGCTACTCTCCGCTCCGGGAGACCGGCAGAGAGATTTTCCTGTTGATTTATATAAGGTTATGCTCTCAAAACAAGACATGAGGCAGCTGTTTGGGAGAAAGCCCTATCTAAAGCGCATCCCTCATGCACAGTGTTGGTATTGGCACTGTGAGGAATAAAAGACGAGTCCAGTCCAGGCCAGTTATCATAACAAGCAGAAAATCGGGGACTGGAAACCAGGCCAGTAAGAAAGGCAAATCCTTTGATTTCTGTCCACCCTTCCCCTGGCTGTCACAAAATCTCATAAAAGTAACTCATCTTGGGTTGTGGATCCTCCCTGATAGTGTATCTGGTCCCTATGAAAGATGATACTTTGGGATTTTCCAACCCTTCAAGAGCGTCTTTTTTTCTTACATTTTCCAGATTTTTGCTCTGCTCTGCTCCATGGCATACCTGCTCGTGTCTGAATGTTCTCCCTGCCCCTTTCGGTTCCTCTAAAATAAATATGACTTGCCCTAGCTCTATCCTACTTCTTCCTTCCAGGATGTGGCTGGCTGCCATAAAGTCAAGGGTTGAGATCAAAGGAAAGTTGCTCCCACGCAAGAGAAAACATAGAATGTCAGCTGTACTCTCTCCTGCTCTGCAAAACCATGTGACTCAGAAGAAGGGGGCAGTGAAAATTTGGGGATGCTTCCCACCTCTTAATGGTCTGACTAAATGAGGCTGGCTGCCAACAGAGGGAAGGAAACCATTTTCCATTGAGATTTATAATTAGAGTCTAGTGTAGCCTACTGGAAAATCACTAAAATGCTGGGTGTGTCTCTCCCTCTCAGCGATTTCTCTGCTCCCTTTTGATAAACAAAAACTTAGAAATTCAACCTCACAGGATGCCCTCATCACACCTCTGTAGCAAAACGAGAAGAAATAAAGCCACTCCAAAATAATCTTTCCCAAAGCCACTGAAATTCTCAATCTTGTGTTTAACCACTAGAAAAAGTTTTCTTATCTACAGGAGTTCCACCCTCTCACCTCACCGTGAGATCTCTTCTAAATCATGTGTCTTAATTTTAGGAGCTGGGAGACCAAGTCCCTTACAGGCAAATTTGCATTAGAATAGTTTTCTCTGTCCCACATCAAAGCCAAACATTTATTTCACTCCAGGCTTCTTCTGTTTATACAAATCTTGAGAGAGAGAGAGAGGAGAGACTGAATCAATACACAAAAAATTTGAACAAAGATGACTCATGTCCATTCAAAACTAATCCACATTTAGGAAGCCACGACACACATTCTCTGGGAGAGATAGTGTCCAAATCAAGTACACATTTGAGGGAATGAAATAAAACCTACCCATGCTTCCTGCCCAATTTGGAAGACCAACTTCTCCAAGTAATCTTTCCATCTCTTATTGACTTACTTCAGTCAATTTTCAGTTGTGTTCCTAAATAAACATTTTGGGGAAGTAAAATTATTAATCCTCATTGAAAAATAAGTAACAGTAACTGCTTCAAATATATGATTCATCTCAGTTAAATAACTTAATGATATCTTGGTCTTTTCAATGGTTTAATTGACAACTACAATACTCAATGTAACAGGGATATTGTTAATGCTATAGTTGCTGTTACATACATGTGAAAGGATGTTTTATTTTCAGCTAAGTATCTCAAACTGCTTCTATATTGAACAATGATATTTAATTGGAGTTGAAAATATAGCTTTACCCTAACAGAATGCATAAAATATTGACAACATTGATCCCCACTTTCCCTAGAGCTTGAACATAACAATCAAAATTTCATATTCACTTCCAACTAGAGCTAAATATTTTACCACGTTCCATCATGAGGTGGTAAATCTTCCTTTCATTCCAAAAGGAATGGCTTTTGTCCATGAACCAGGCTTATCCTACAGAATCAAAATTTTTGTTTTTTAGACATGGTTTGTCTTAAGCAACTCAAGGGCTTCATATTTTTATCCCTAAGTCAATCCTGGTTTATATAAGGACCTGATAAGTGTTGGTAGCCTTTAGGACATCATAATTAGACAATTGCCAAAAACAAGTGGTACATCTGTTGTCTTTTTAAAAAACTTACTTACTTCAGTAAATATTTTTAAAAATTAAAAATAATCAACTAACTGACAACATATTTCTTAAATAGCCACCATTTAATTCATCTTAAAATGTGGAAAAAACCAACAATTTTTAAACAAAATCTTTTTCAAAGACTTGGTGAATTTAGTTCATGAACAGGAACACTTCTCCTTATCACTTAATTGACGCACTATGCTTATTTCATGTTTCTTTAAACATTTTTTTGTTGTGATAAAATACACATAGAATTTAACATTTATCCATTTTAAGCGTATAATTCAGTGACATTTAGTACATTCACATTGTTAGGCAACCATCATCACTATCTAGTTCCAGAACATTTTTATCGCCCGAAAAGGAAACTCCATACCATTAAACAGTAACTCCCTATTCCTCCCACCCCCAGGCCCTGGCAACCACTAATCTGCTTTCTGTCTCTTTGGACTTGCCTGTTCTAGACTTTTCATATAAATGGAATCATACAGTATGTGGTCTTTTGTGTCTGGCCTCCTTCATTTAGCATAATGTGCCTATTTCAGTCTTGACAGTGAACATCAATATCATTTTTGCCCTCGCAGTGAAGTTCTAGATTTGACTTCCTCTATTAATTAGAGAGTCTCTCCTCCGGTTCCTTTTATGTCATCCAGAATTTAAAGTTTTTTTCTTTGACAGGGCTTCAAATCATATCAGAGCCAAGAAGATTGGCTTCACTCAAGGTTTGGAAGCATTTGACTTCAGGATTCCATTTGCAATATTACACTGGTTTCAGGCTTAGATCTGTCAGAAAGCTCTCCAGCTGCAAGTTGCAAAAAACTCAACTAACAGTACATTAAATAATAAGAGATTTACTATCCCACATAATAAAAAAAATCCAAAGGCAGGGTGATTACAGAATAATCAGCATTTCAGAGATATCTTCAAGGGAACTTTCTGCTCTGCCACCCTGAGCTTGTTGGAACCTCCACCCCACCCTTGTCCTCCCACCAAAGGTGGCAAGACGGCTGCAGCAGCTTCCAAAGTCACCTCGTCACAGAAGCTTGTCCAGAGAACAAAAAGATAGGACTTCTTCTTGTATTGATTTTTTCTAGGGCAGAAGAACTTGCTCAAAATCTTCCCAGCAGATTCTCTCTCATGTCTCATTGACTAGTTATGCCACGAGCCCAAACCTAAACCTATGGTGGTCAAGGGCGGTGGACCTGCCACGTCAACATTCACTCCTGGGACTGGGGAGGACCCTCCAAGCACATTGCTCCCAAATACCTCAACATACTGGAGTTCTGTTAGTGACGAAGGCTAGGGAAATGATGAACTGATAGGCTACCTACAGTGTCTGCTATGGCATTTGTGTTGGTTTTAAATCAATCACTTTTCCGACTTAATAATCTGAATGGTTCCTTAAGGTTGGACAGACATCAGACCTGAGTAACTTGGTTGACCAGGCATTCATTAAAAGGGATTGTTATCACTGAACCCTCAAAACACATTTTACTTAGCCTGATAGCTGGTTAACAGAAAATAATAGGCAATTAGCTATACAAGAACATGGACTTGCCAGAAACAAGACTAGAATTGCTATGCCATAGCTATATGTGGTGAAGAAGGCATCACCTCAAGGAGAGACTTTGAAAAGTTTCCAGGTTTCCTTTCTATAACACTGTTGCAGCATGTTCCCTGGATTATTTACTCACAGTTCAGGGGCTACTTTGCCAGGTTCTATTCGATTGTTTAGCAATTGGATCAATTTCTTCACCACTCAATTCACTACTTTTGTCAGGGACTAGACCAAACCCACCAATTAGTGTCATGTAAATAGAGCCGTAACTGAACCAGTAAATCTAGAGGCCCATCAATCATGGTGATGGCTGGAGAGGAAGAAGAGCAGAGATCACTCACCACTCAAAAAAAAAAACAAAGCACAATCCAGCATGGGAGGTGTCCTCTTCCTCCTCATCCTGTGGGAAGAGGAAAACCTTATGAAACTTGAGGAACTCTTTAGCCAAGAGAATAATGCGGCATAAATCCTGCTGATAGTGAGAAGCCTGGCTCAGGAAGTAACGCCATTAACCAAAGGATCCTCCCGTGCTAGGAGCAGTGATTAATGGTCTCCATGTGACACTGCCTTATGCCTTGGAAAGGGTTTGCATGGTTGGTGTTCAATCTTAGGGAGAGTGACTTGCAGAAATTGGAAACTGCTTTTGGTGACCACTGTCATTGTCTTGCCAGTTTGCTTTGCACAGCAGCTAGCTCAGGGAGAAGGAAGAAATTTGTTTATAACCTTTCTCTCCTGATGTGAGAACCTGAGAGTGTTATCTATGCCGTTGGCGTATGCTGACTTCACTCTAAAACTGGAGGATGGATTGTTAATGTTAGAATTTATGGAGTGCTTATCAACATACTTCAGCTTGCAGATGGCTCCGGGCAAAGAGCTTCATTCTTATCGGAGACAATTCTCATCGGCTGTCATGTGTTGGTAGTGGATATTAACATGGGCAGAGCACCATTTTCACACACTTGGAATGAGAACAACAAAAATCTTGCAGAGTGCCCCTTGGAAACTGAACTTCTGTCACCTCTTCAGATGTCTGTCACTTCTCTTTGCCACTAAGTTCTAATCTCACATATTTCCCACCACACAGGAGAATTAAACAGGAAGACTAGTAACTCTTTAGGACTCACAGAACCTTCCAGTGACAAATGCCGGAATTTTTTTTTTTTCCAAGTCTACAATAGAGAAGTAGAGAAAGGGGAAGAATTCTACTGGTTATTCAGTAACCAACTGGGGCACAAATAGACAAGCAATTTGGTTAGCCAAAGAGGAAGTTGTCAACTTCTCCAGTTACAGTCTCAGTGAACACATTTTCTACATTTTGTTACTTGTTCCTCAATAATTCCTTTAAAGTAGTTATCAAAAAACTATCCAATTATTCCAACGTTATTGTCATATTTAAAACATTTTTGGAAATGAGCATGCAGCATTGCTTGCACTTAAGAAAATTACGCTCATTACTTTACACTTATCCTCCATTTAAGGAATCAAATAGAATGCTCTATCTTATACACTCATTTTATTCACTAGTCTTGTTTTTGAATGACATTGTTCCAAAAGAATACCTTTGAAAGGCCAATATTTGATCCATAAAGAACATTCGATTAGTGTCGTCTTTGAGGGCTCTTTTCAAATGAGAGTTCCAAAGGTGTTCTCATCCATAGGAGGAGCATAGAAATAAAGATACCATGTTCATTTGTGAATATATTTGTTTAGAAAAAATTAATTTCATTGCTATGTTATGATGCCATTTAGTTATATGAAGAGGCTAATTGCTACTAAAATCTCTTTCTCACTGCCACCAACTGTCCCCCACTGTTAGAAACAAACTAAAGTCAAATATTTCTACGTGTTGACATTGTCGATGTAATCATTCTACTATTAGAATTTTTTCCCAGCTTCTTGCCTGGGAACGTCCTTAGATTAATAACAAGACACTTAAAAGTGCTAGGTAGAAATAGTGTAAAGATAGCTGAACCAAAGAAAGAAGTTGTTAGGAACACCACAAAAAGTCCATTGGTTTTAAGCATTTGCGTAAAGGTGCAGTATAGGTCGGCTTAAGAGCTTGGAGTCTAGAAGTCAGGCGAGGATTCAAGTCCCGACTGTGCCACCACTAGATGGATAAATTTTGCCAAGTCACTAAGTGTTTCTAAGCATCAGTTTCCTCATCTACAAAATGAAGATAATAGCAAGTGGGACTACCTACCTCAGTTTGTGAGGACCACATGGGATAACGCACTGAAAGCCCCTCGCATCATTCTAGGCACATGAACGCTCAGGAAATCTGTTATTTTTCTCATGGTCCACATCAAGCTGAAATTCTGAAAGGAACATCCTTCTGGTAGGTGACTATTTTCCTTACTTGCCTATACTACACTAAGTGGAGTTATAAAATCAAAACTTAGGAAATTTGGAAAGAGATTTTTAAATCCTGCTTAAGATTCAATCTATCTTTTCCTCCTAGAAATTCCCTCTCAACCAACTAAAGTAGTTGCCAGCACAAAACAGCACTTTCTTTGCATGTGAGGCACCATGTGTCATATCCATTAAATCCAGAAGTCAGTCTAGTTTAGAACATGGACTTGTCGAACATCTAAAGATGAATCCGCAGGGTCATCTAATTCATCATAGGGGAATAGAAACATCACTTACTATTGGTGACTGGCTGCCTCGATACTACAGAGATCACATAACACTGAAATAGTATGACATTCAAATCTACTGTTTGTGTTGAAATTACCATAGGAATATACATGGAATATGTGTTGCAAAAGAAAAGCAAGAGAGGACATTGTCTTCTCTTAAGCCAAAGGAATAACCATAGTTTGCATTCACTGTAAACCCGAGATGTGGATATATGGGTTAGGATATGGGTTTGGCTGCTGTAAGAGAGAGATCCAAAGCAACTATGGCTTTAAAAAGCTAGTAGGCTCTTTCTTTCTCACATAAAAGTCTGGGAAGTCAATCCAGGGCCAGAATGGGGGCCGCACAATCATCAAGGGTCCAAGCTATTCTTCTCTTGTTCTGCCATCCTCAAAACCCAGTTTCCATCTCCTGGTTCAAGTTGGTTGCTCTATCATGTCTGCATTCCAGCTTGCAGAACAGAGGGCAAGAGAAGGTTATGCCCTTAAGGGAAAAACCAGGAGGTACAAAGGGGGGAGTTGCTCATCTCACTTCCGTTTATAAACCACTGGCCTGTGTTGGTCACCTGACCACACCTAGCTACAAAGTCTTGAGCTCAGCCTATAAGTCATTCGTATGAAAAAAGAGGAGAATCAATATTAGAAGGCAACGAGCAGTCTCTGCCATAGTAGGGTGCATTTATTTAGTTCAGGTGAGTTGGAAATTAACCATTCTTTAATGACATCATGAGTCATTGGTTCACATGCTGCTGCAACTTATTAAGTCCTATATAGAAAAGTAGTAGGCATCACTGTTCCTGCACATTCCATAGTTTATTAAGTAGGCATTAAACCGGAAGTCATCTCTTACTCTGGGATAGCCTAGTTGCTGCATATCCAGGTTGCCTCTTCACTTTTAGATGCTCTCTCTGCAAACACTTTAACCAGAGCTTCATTTCCTCTGTCTTCTAAGTATCAGGTGTTTCCAGGGGCTATTACAGGAAAGTCAGCTTTGACTGGGACAGCCCTCTGGGGTCCATCTCCATTTTTCATAGCCATCACTGGGTCTTCAGGAAACATTCTCATCACTGAATCATCCAAACATCCAAACCCTTCAGCCTTTAAAATCAGTATTGAAAATTAAATCAAGTCGAGTAACAGGAACAGAATGCCATATCAAACACACGTGAAGTTTAGCACTCATTCTAAAAATATATATAATCTCATTTTGTTTTTTGTTAAAACTCCTTTATTTTTTTGAAACTTTGACACCATTACGGCCAAATATTGCTGAAACCACAGTGCTCTGGCAAGGCTCTCGTGTGAGGCCCCCACTCCTTTTTACCCTGCTCAATTGCTACGTTTCAGGCTACGCCTTGTCCTGGTTTCTATCTCATTTACTGCCGCGTTCGCAGCTCACCTCAAGAGTTTGGAACCTGTTGACCCTGAATTTGGAAAGAAGGGAGAGTTGTTTCTGAAGGCTGAGTGCAGAGCCCGTTGCTGCTCTAGTACCTGTGAGTAACTCCGCACCTGCTCTCCGTGTGTGTAGGCAATTTTGTATGGTGTCAACAAGGATTCGGCACAACCACACCAAGCTGAAATGGACAAGGGGCTAAAGCACGTTGTTCTCTTCTCAGGGGAAAAAAAAGGCTGAAATAGTTTCAATAATCTTTCTCTGTGCCAATCTCCTTAAAAAAAAAAAAGATTCACATCTAAATAGCAGAGGTAAGAGATGAATGGCTTTGTAGGGGAGATGTAGGGACGGGGGAGGGAGACTGGACAGAAGATAGAGAGCTGGGGGTGTGCGACCTAATATACAAGAAGGACTGCCTTTTCCAATAGTTATTTAGATAAGGTTGATTTCAAATATAGAAACATTTCCAGGGAGGATTGACCCCACGTTGACCTCCATTTTTTACACCTTGTGTCTACCCTTTGATCACCCAAGGAAATCCAGATCTCCCATAGACTTCAGTGGAAGGCTCCCTGCATTCACATCGAAATAACTACAGCAATAATAACATACCTTAGCGCTACACCCCTGTGGTGCTAGAAAGAGGAAAAAGGAAGGCGTGGCACTAGCCCAGATGCTCACACTCAAATGGGGTACAGGAAAACGCGTAACATAGTCTTTTAAATCCAATTTAACTTGCATTTTATCCTATTACATAGTCCAGAAGGGAAGATGGGGGATCTGAGAATACCTTTGTTACCCTTCCCACAAGCTCCCCCTCCCCCAGCTTTTGCACTGTTGTGTGTGTCTGTGTGTGTTTGTGCACACATGCAAATGTGCATGCGTGCTCTCGTGCATGCGTGCTGTGTGTTGGGGAGGAGCGTGGCTAATCCCTGCCTGTCAGGAGAAAAGCTTCTTTCTCCTTAGACTCCAGTCTCTTCTTGCCCTCCTCCAGATCCCTCTGTCCTTCTCCCCACCCCGCCCTCCCCTCCACATCCCACTTCTTGTTCTGGTGAAGTGGGTCCTTCAGCTCTACGAGCTCCCTGCTGAAGGGGTGTCAATCTGGGCAGGTGAAGGAGGGACAAAGGGGAAGGAGACTTCCCAGTGGTCTGCCCTCAGGAAACGGCATCTGCACAATAAGATGTCTTTTCACAGCTCCCAGGGTAACAATCCTGCGGACATCTCCTTTATGCTATTATGTTTAAAGAGTATCTGTCCCATTACTATTATTACCACTACTATTATTGCTCCTACAACTACTGACGACTGTCATTATCAATTACTTTCATATCCTGTTCCAGTCACCACGCTAAGTACTATACTTCCATCATCTCCTTTAATTCTCACAAATGTCTATAAGTAGGTTCTGTTCTTACTCCTGTTATTCATAGGATGATATTAACTGATGGTTGGAGGACTGAAGTAAGTTGCATAAGGTCACACAGCTGATAAGGGGCAGAGCTGAGAGATGACAAATCTGAGTGAATCTGAAGACTGAGGCTTCCCAATACCTTGTAGGAAAAGCAGCCAGTTAGCCTTCGGCTCCACAGACAAGATGTGTGTAATTGTTTCGTTGTGGTTGGCTTTAAGGACAGCCAATTTCCCTTGCTTGAAACTCCGCCTTGTCACCTATTGTGCTCTGATGACATCCAAACTCTTTCATCTCGCTTACAAAGGCCTTCATGCTTGACCCCTTCTTCCTTCTTCAGGCTCATCTCTCAACACTCCCTGTCCTGTCCTCTGCGCTCTAGCTGAGTCGGGGCAAAATCTTCCTAGAAATCCACTCATTGTGGGGACTCGCTGAACTGCTGGCTTTGCAGTTCCACGTGTGTTCAGGGTAATCCTCTGCCCTCTCATCAAACAGACTGTAAACTCCTAGAAAGCAAAGAACGTGCTTTCAGTCAATAAACTCATCAGATACTACTCTGAGGGTGCAAGGGGAGGAGGAACGTGCGATGAGGTACTCAGACCCTTCCGAGTAAGAATCTAATACCGTCAGTGATGGAGGGGGTTGCTAAGGCCCCTAACCCAGACTTGGAAGACCCGGGAGGGCCTCCCTGAAGAAGGAATGAGTAAGCAGAGACTCTTAGGATGAATTAGAGTTGGTCAGGTCACGCACAGCAGGGGCTGGGGGACGGGGGCCAGTGCTCCAGGCTGAGGAACAGCACACAGCAAAAGTGGAGGCCAGAAAGAGCTTGGCTGGCTGCAGAAACTGAAAGAAGTTCTGTGGGGCTGGAATTACCAGGGGAGACCTGTGGAGTAGGGGATCAGTGAGGCCAGAAAGGTAAGCAAGGGCTGAGTGCGAAAATTCTCAAGCCAGAGTACGCACTTCATCAAGGAGGCAATGGGCCACTGTACGTATTAGAATGTCTTAAGCAGGGGAGTGACGTGACCAGACGGGCATTTTTGAACCATCACCATGTTCTCTATTTCTTTTGCATTTCCTTACAAGCTATCGAATACAGTTTCTGTACATGGACTTAAAGACACAGGTGCCTAATGTAGCTACATTTCCCAAGGAAGATTAAATTTGTAATTTTTTTTCCCTCAGCTCTAGGTAGAAAGAGGCCAGAAAGTGGGATCCATCACTACTGAAGAAATCCTCTCCAATAGTCAGGAAGGGCTGCCCGAAGTCCAGGCATCCGCCCTTAGGAGACCACATGGTCTGGGAAGGCCCTGGAAGGCCCAGGGTAAAATAGTGACCTTACTGTAGGCGGTCCTTAATCAGCCTTTTGAGTAGGGGTACGGGAAAAGTGGGGAGAGCTCAGAGTCCCAAAGGAGGGCGATATGTTACTAACAGCCAACACTTATATAGGATTTATTATGTACCGGGCACTGTCCTAAGAACCCTACATATGCATTAGCTCAGTTAATCCTAACAACGACACTGTGACAGAGGGGTCTTTATTAACCCCATTCTCCAGATAAAGAAACTGTTGCACGGAGAGGTTAAATAACTGCCCAAGCCACCCAGCTGATGAGCAGCAGTGCTGGGATTCTAGCCTTATACTTCCAGAGCCAACTATCCCCCATATACCCCCAGCCCAGCTTGTGGCCTGGGCCACAGCTCCATGGGAACTGGAGATGTTGCTACCCCTCACCCCATCTCAGATCCAGCCCTCCCAGCCCAGTCACAGCTCTGACATTGGTCCCCCCACGTGGTTGCAGTAGAAGATCTCTAATTCCCTGGTCTCTCTGTGATTCCAGAAGTGGGGCTGGGGTCCCAGCTCTGGCGACAACCTGCATCTTGAACTGGAGAAGAGAAGCACTCCCCAGTTTTATTGATAAATCACTCACATGGCTTGTTCACTTCTCACTCCAGGTTCTCTGTGCAAACATCACCTCCTCCTGGAAGCCTTTCCTGATTGCTTATCTAAAATACACACACACACACACACACACACACACACACACACACACGTACTTTACTCTTTATTCCCTGACTCTGCTTTATTTTATTTCACAGCACCTATCACTAACTGAACTTACATGATCTATTTATTTGTTTAGTTGGTTACTTGGTTATTGTCTGTCTCTCTTACTGGAATATTATGTATATATATATATAATTTACATATTATATATAAATAATATATATAATATATAGATTATTACATATAAATAATTATATATATAAATATAAATTCCCTGATGGCAGGGACTTGGTCTTTCACTACTGTAGTCCCAGCTCCTAGAACATTGTCAAGAAATATCTTTTTAATTAAGTAAGTAATTAAAGGTGAGCAAAATCATTAATGACCAACTTCCCAGCCTCATCTCTGCAGGGACAACTTTTCGCCATGGAATCATGAGTCCCCCCCTTTCTCGCCTCTTCTTCCCCTACCTCCACCATTTCTACAAGCTCTACTGTGCAAAAAAAACAAAAATTTTGTGGAGTTCCTCCTACTCCGTTCCTCCTCGCCCTCTATTCCTGTGAGTTGGCGCTGGTGTCCTCAGACTTGCTTCTTTGTCTGTAGGGAGAGGGGAGCCGGGTCTGCTTTGGCAGGGCTGTTTCTGTGATATTCCACATACCACGGCGGATCTGACTCCTAACCCTTGGCAGACATCCTCCCTTGAAGAAGTGAGCTATGGCATTCCAGCACACGACGTGGGGCGGTGAACTCTGTCATCTGGAGTTCTGTTCAGCTCATTGTTGGGAGTTTGTCTGACGCTCAGTTGAGAGATTTGGAGAGGACACAAATGAGTACAAACCCCAAGTGGAAGGTGTTCTTCTGACCTCAGCGAGAACTGAAACAGACCTGTGCAGGATCTGCCTGCAGCGAGGCTCCCCATCCTGTGGTGACAGAAAGGCCACCTTCCCAGGCAGAAGAGGACTCTCTTGCTTCGCCCTGCTGTCAACTTCAAATCTACCTCTCTGTCAACTGTCATCTCAGGTTCTCCATCCCAAACAAAATCACAGAAGGCAAAACAGGGTGAGAAATGTTGGCCCATTGGACTTTGGCCGCAAAAGGACATCCAGGGCAAAGTTCTAGAATAAGGGAGATGTGCTTTTCAAATTGTCATTTTTCTCATTCTGGACTCTCCTATGACAAATTTGGCTCACTTAAAATGGAAAAACAACAAGGCATCATCTTCATGTAAATATTGGAACAAAACAGGTGCTCCCCAGAAGAAAAGAGTCTCAATGGAAGAGTCCTCCTGGGAGATGTTTCTTCAAGAATAGTCAACATGTGGGGGTGGGCCCAGTGTCGTAGTAGTTAAGTTCGTATGCTCCGCTGCTGCTGCCAGGGGTTCGCAGGTTCAGATTGCTGGTGCGGACCTACACATCACTCATCAAGCCATGCTGTGGTGGCATCCCACATACAAAACAGAGGAAGATTGGCAATAGATGTTAGCTCAGGGCCAATCTTCCTCCGAAAAAAACAGAATAGTCAGCATGTGAGCATTCAGAAATCAGAAGAAATATTCAGTAACAAGTCTGAATAATATTTATACCCCATGCTTTTACCAGGTTGATATGAATCACTGAACATTTTATGTAAATAAAATGTAAATAAAATGTTAATTAAGATAAACTTTTATTTCTATCTCAAATGTTTTAGGCCGGAATTAACTAAATTATCTGTTCAGATTATCACTTCAAATTCTTATTGTGTACTCGAAGAAAATATTTTATTTGATTACTGATATTTCAAAAATGTTTAAATTCACTTAAGGCATTTGGACATGTTGCCTTACAATTTTATTTTTCTTCAACCACAAAATTCCCTTTTTCCCCATAATAAGCTTTTCATCACCAACAATATTTACTGAGTACATCTCTGCAGAGCAGCGTGCTAAGTGTTTTCATCTTTGATGACAACTGTTCAAGTCAATGTGTCACAGAAGCCTCAAATTGTCATAAAAATCCCCTTACGCATTGGATTCTCTTGGTTCATGTCTCAAAATATTTTCTTTTACTTTATTTTATTACGCGCCTTTGAAACACTGGATTTTCTCTAAAGCTTTAGCGTGTCACTAGTCTGAAATCTTTTTTCCATTTCCACAGCTTTTTTGAATAATGCAATAGGGACCACATTAAGAAATATTTAAATCGTCAACACCCTTTCAAAATTTATATCTTCAAAATGGAATGAATATAAAGTAATCATACTCATTCAAATCCAAAATATGTGAATATAAAAGTTTCCTCATATTACATCTTGGAAATATCAACATTCCATAAAAATATTTTTGTCTCAAGATTTTATACAACTGGGATTTATTTAGATAGAGCAATAACTTTC
This sequence comes from Diceros bicornis minor, assembly GCF_020826845.1. Taxonomy (NCBI): domain Eukaryota; kingdom Metazoa; phylum Chordata; class Mammalia; order Perissodactyla; family Rhinocerotidae; genus Diceros; species Diceros bicornis. Next base: position 15,872,270 of record NC_080775.1, on the reverse strand, counting down.
ACCTTTTCTTCTAAACTCATAGCAAGGTAGGCATAGTTTCTATGTCTAGACAAAACACAATAATCATCTTGTTCAATCCCAGACTTTTTTCACTTTGAACATCATTTGCCAGTAAGATGTGAAATGAGAAAGGTTGCAAACTCAAATGGACCATTCTGAGGGTTTCAATCTATCTTTCATTTTGCAATCAGTTGTTGCAAATATCGGACGTCTGATTCACTGCCACACTAATTTCTGACACACACCCAATGCCAGCTGCTCACAGCTGACTTTGGTAAGCGTATCGATGAGCTTTGTACACACAGAATCAAGCAGGATATGTAGAACTATGAATGACTGCCTAACCACATTTTAGATATGACCTTTTTAAAACTTTGATCTGTAAAGTTTTTTTAAACTATGATGATTGTAGACCAATCCATTTCAAGCTTTGAGGGGAGGGAGTTATTTTAAATGAGAAAAACGAAAACTAAGGAAGATGAAATAGACAAAATAAAACAGGAGATTTTTGCTTGCCATGTTTAAAGCAAGTTTTATTTTATCCTCTTGTACCACTTAAATTTCTTGAATCATGTGTGTGTGCTCCCAGATAAAAAAGAACTAGAAGGGCCGGCCCCGTGGCGTTAAGTTCATGTGCTCCATTTTGGCGGCCCAATTTGCAGGTTTGGATCCCGGGTGCACCACTCATCAGCCATGCTGTGGCGGCGACCCACAAAGTAGAGGAATATTGGCACAGATGTTAACTCAGAGGTAATCTTCCTCCAGCAAAAAAAGAGGAAGATTGGCAACAGATGTTAGCTCAGGGCAAATCTTCCTCACCAAAAAAAAAAGAACTAGAATTTTTTTAATCTACCATTTATCTTAATTGTTTTGCTCAAGGGTTAGCAAAACAGAGCGCACGTGTCAAAAATGGTCAATGAGAGGATGCTACTGGTGCAACCAAGGCCAGCACTGCCTTCATTGTGAGGTCTAAGTGTTTCACTGGAAACCTCCCTTGGGACCCCTTGTTCACACCCCTCTGTTCTCAAAGCCCTCCATCCCTTCCACCCCTCAGTCTCTGGTCAAGATCTCCTTCTTGCTCTCAGCTGTCAACTAATCCCTGTAAAGGTGTTCAATGTACGTTTAAAGCAATGGTTAACTCCAGAACTCTCTTTAAATGGCTATAAGTAGGGGTGCTCTGGTTAAGGCAACAAATCAGGCCCTTCTGTGGCCTCCTGTTGTATGAATCAGAGGCATGGCAAAGAGAGGCAATGAACTCGTATGTGTGTGTCAAAACGGAACAGTGATGGTAAATAGAGTTCCTCAACTATGATTGGTTATTCATTCAATCAATCAACAACATGCTAGCGTCAGGCTAGGAGTCAAGGCTACCAAAAAAAAATTGAGGCAAGGTCTGGTCCTAGAGAAGTTCATATTCTTGTGTGGAAGGTAGGCACATAAATCATTGCGGTTCCTGGTGATAAATGGCTAAAAGGGAGGCATGTACAAAATGCCACGGAATCCCGGAAGAGACCATGTCCTTGAAGGATTCTAAACAGGGAAGCTATGTAGTCATAAATACCTCTCTGGCAGCCCCATGGACGACTAGAAACCAGAGACCAGAGGGGATGCTCTGACATAGCCCAGACCAGAGCAGATGAGGATGGGAGGTAAGGCAGGGGCAGCGGGAACAGGCAGCAAGGGGCCCAATCCTCCGAGGGAGTAAGTTATCTCAGTAACAGATCAGATAATATTCATCCTATACAGAGAATGAGAGAAAGAGAGAGTGCGTGTCACCCTCTAGTGGTTAACCTCCCAAATGGGAGAATTCGCATTGTAATGTGTGCATGTTTGTATACTGTTTACCACCGTTCTAAAAGATGATTCCGTTGAAGGTGCTGTTAATCTTCAAGTATGTTATTGAAAAAGCATGGAAAAAACGTTCTTTTAATACAGCCTTATATCTGAAGTCTGTGTTCTGATCTCTGGCCATAAACATACAACGGCATTCATTTAGAACCACCATTGCCTGGTGTTTTGCCTTCTCCGAATGCAGCCAAGTGGCCTGGAAACACGGAGGGATATCTGGTTTATTTTTGTAGTAATTAAATAAAACAATAAAAGAGAATTTTTGCGTTTTCTGGACTCAATCCTGAGTGCACTGGATGGATGAAAAATAGAATTAGATTACCAATTGGCAAAGAGGCAGCGACCTCTAAGATCCAAAGGACACGAGGAGTTGTTTTTGGCTCAAGAAATTATTTTGATGCAGAAAATGGTTTAATCTGACAACTCCCCTCCAAGATTGTCATCAAGTTTAGGTAAAGGGAGAAGAGACAAATCACGTAGAACATGGGCATGAATAATTGGGAATGTTGCCTCTCGTTGTCTGAAATGTGGCTTTAGCCCTTGCAGGGAAGCCAGAGTCCTTGACTAGGAAGAGATCCTCAAGGGATGTACGGGAGTACTTTGCAAACTAGGGGACCAAAAAATCTGAACAGAAATCCCGTGAAGATCTGACACCAATTTTCAGAAAATATGGAGACAGGGGTGTGTGTTAAACAACGTGGGATGCAATCAGTGAAATCTAGACTGTGGAAAACTCTTTAGAACAAGCAACTAAGTTTTTCAGTAAATAAATATCAAGAGGAGGAAAAAGAAATGAAGGAAGGAATCCATAGATTAAAAGATAGTTAAGAGACATACCAACAATTGCAAATTACTCATCTTATTTTGGATCATGAGTCAAACAATCCACAAAAATGTTCTCAGACAATTGTGAAAATTTGAACCCACACTGGTTATTTTATGTTATTCAGGAATGACTGTTGACTACATTTGAAGTGTGATCATGGTTTCGTGGTTATGTTTAAAAGAAAGAATCCTTTTCTTTTAGAGTGATATCCTGCCGTGATAAGATTTGCTTCAAGTAATTTGGGGGAGGAGTGTGTAGGCGGATGGGTATATATGATTCAAGATGGGTCATGAATTAATAATTGTTAAAATTGAATGATAGGAACATTAAAGTTCATTATTCTATTCTCTCTACTTTTGTATATTTTTGAAATTTTCAATAAGAAAAAGTGAAAAAAAGAAAAACCCAAGGAGATTGACGGACAGTGTTAGGGAGGATAATGAGCAGCTGGGGTTCTCAAACACAGTAGGAGGAGGAATTGTTGCCACTCCTTTGAAGAGCTATTTGGCACTTTGAAGAAAAGCGGACTAAGTGCACACTTATGACTCTACCATTCCAATCCTAGTTATTTAGAAAGCGGACACTCAGAGAGGCTGAATTACCCTCTAAATAGCTTTGTAACTCCCAGTCTATTGCCTTCTAATATTTTTAAATCATTGACTTTTATAAGAAATAATACAAACTACATTTTTTTCTTTTTTGCTGAGGAAGATTGGCCGTGAGCTAACATCTGTTGCCAATCTTCCTCTATTTTGTATATGGGATGCCACCACAGCATGGCTGACAAGTGGCGTATGTCCATGCCTGGGATCCGAACCCACGAACCTGGGCTGCCAAAGCAGAGCATGCCAAACTTAACCACTAGGCCACAGGGTGGGCCCCTAAACTACGTTTAATGAGAACATGTGAAGCCGCACTAGATGCAATGACTGTAGATATCATTTTTTATGTTTTGTTGTTGTTACGAAATATTTAAGCAGCATAAAATATATAGGTGTATAGGAATATCTCACACACAAACCACAAGGCATGCTGTCTATAATAGTGGGAAATTGAAAGTGATATAAATATGCATCAATGGAAGAATGGCTTAAACAAAGTGTGGAGAATTCACTCAATGTGCAAATGTAAAAATGAATAAACGAGGTATCAACGTGGACAGTGTTCCAAAACATAATGTTGAATGAAAAAAGCGAGTTGCAGAAGGATGAAGTCAGTGTGATAGATGACAAAGACACGAATGGAAAAATTGAACTCTAAAGACTAGGGAGAAGGGCAGTGAATGCAAGTGGGAATAACACATAGGGTGTTCAGGTGTACCTGCGATCTTCTTTCTTAAGCTGAGTGATAGGTGCACGTATGTTTGTTATGTCACTATCTATAACAATGATAATGAACATGATGCCTATTAGCCAGCTCCAGTGATGGACCCCAGGGGATGGCAGGAAAGAGGCTGCAGCCAGCCAGCTCGTCACATTCATTCTTTCATCAAATATAGTTTATCTTATTTCTTATAGTGTCAGTGATTTTTTAAAAATTGAAAGACAGTTTTCTGGGAGTAAAAATTCAATTTGCTGAGTAAGAATTCTCTGAACTTCGTTGTTTTATGTGTAAAAAGAATAATACGGGATTTGTGAGGAGATTCATCTACCCATCTAAATTGTAAGACCTGGAGAGAAAATATTAGCAGAATACTTTCAGATTCTCAGATGAGAGGTATTAAAGGTAAATGCAAAAGGAATGGATATTTTCACAACATCTCTGTTTACTCAGGGCACAGAATTTTAAAAGGTTTGAAAAAAATGAGACTCAGAATCTTAGTTGTAACCTGCCTAGAACCAGGTTAAGAGATCTGAGTTTCCCTCCAGCCCCCTGTTCTCTGCCTGTTGCAAGTTTCTGATTAGTGTTCCAGAAAGCAACGATTCCAAAATCTGACCTAAAAGACAGTGTAGCAGCGCCATCTACTGAAGCCTAGATAATTTTACACAGAAACTTGGGAAATGTCCTAAGGTACAGAAACAGTAGGCTGAAGTCAAGCATGAAATACAAGCACAATGCCTCAGAAGACTTTTTACAGTTAACGTATTTATCTTCTTCTTTAAGACTAATTGAAATAGTAAAGTGGAACAGATAACATATCAATGCTGTAAAAGTTGTGTTTCAAACGGTGAGGTTTTGTTTTGTTTTTACAGACACTACTATACTATGATTTACAAAAAGTCCTAAAATATCTTTTTCTTCAGAATTGTGCGGCGTAAAGTGGGATTTAGAGTGTTAGGCAGGGGTGAGCTGGAAAATGTTTAATAATCAGCCTTGGGAAGGGGGGAGAGGCCCTGGTTTGTAGCGTTTGCCTATTCCTGTGGTGTAAACTCTCCCACCATGGCCGACTTCAACATGGCGCCTCTGAACGTGGAGCTGACCGGCTCCTGGAAGTTGCCGCAAGGGCTCGGGCCCCAGGACACCACCTGGTCCTGACTTCACCACTGAGTGGGCACTGAACCAGCAAATCACATCACCTCTCCAAACATTAATTGTTCCATGTCTGAAAAGGATAATAAGTCACCACTAAGATGTTTTTCAGCTTAAATTATATATTTCTAAAGAAACAAATATTTTATTGAGTAAATGAAGACAGGGGGGGCAACAGCAGCATCTCTCCTTAAAGCTCTCTGTGAAGAAGGGTGGTGGTAATTTCCCAGCAGCCCCTCCTCTCCTGTGCCTGAGCCAAGTTTGGAAATATCCTCCGTCCCTGCCCAGGGAGGGTAACAGAGGATGCTGATGTTGCTGATTTTGTTACTAATAAGTGTGAGGAAGGAGTCATGTTCCAAGCTGGAAAAGGGAAGAGGAGTCATTTGGTGAGGAAAATTCAAGTTCTTCCTTGCAAGACTGTCTTAATCCTTTTATTTACTGAGCTAATCAATAGGGACATCAAAATGCTAAAGGCACAGTCCCAGCCCTCACAGAACTGAAGTGGAATCTGGGCTGGTCATGTGTCTCATTGCAAAATGACGTCTTCAATAGCAGGATCAGAAAAGTACCTGTGAAGAGAAGGGAAATCATAGCAGTGATGGCTCAGAGAATGGAGTTCACACTCAGCTTTGTGTCTGGCTCTACATAAGTCTTGACGAGGAGGAATAGTCAGGAAGAAGGCGTGGCCCTCAGGGTTCTCATAAAGTGGGAAGAAAGGTGTTAGCAGCGTGTCCTAGAGACTGAGGGAAGAGTCCTTAGCAACGTAGTCTGAAAGCCTTCCAGGTGATCCTAATGTGCAGCCATAGGTGAGACCATAATCTATTAATCCATTCTATTTTTGCTTGTTTGATTGTTCCCAGTTTGAGGGTATTACAAATAATCTTCTATGAACATTCTTGAACATGTGTTGCTCATATGTACATATTTTGCCTGGGCCTATCCCTAGGAGTAGAATTGCTGGATGACAGATGGAGTGACCATATATTTTAGTCATGCAAACTGGGACACTTTTGAGAGTAAAAGTTGATATTAAAAATAATTAAAGGGCCGGCGCCGTGGCTTAGCGGTTAAGTGCGTGCGCTCCGATGCAGGCGGCCCAGGTTCGGATCCCGGGCGCGCACAGACGCACCGCTTCTCCGGCCATGCTGAGGCCGCGTCCCACATACAGCAACTAGAAGAATGTGCAACTATGACATACAACTATTGCCTGGGGCTTTAGGGGAAAAATAAATAATAAATAAAAAATTTAAAAAATAATAATAATAATAATTAAAATGTATTTACTGACCAACAAATTGGTTTAATAAATTGATAGAATTATAAAAAGATTTTGATTCAAAACTGATTTTCAAAAATAGAATCCCTTCTAAAATATTAAAATAACATATATCTGTATACATGAAAGTAAAATTCTAAAACATTCATGTTGATAATCTGAATATATTTTTTAAAAAACAAAATAACTATACTTAGTACATATTCACATAAAAGAGTTTTAGCCACATCTAGTAATTTTTTCTGAAGAATATATGTTTTAATATGGTCTTATTTTTTGTAAAACTGCTTGCAAAATTTCATCAAAGTTGCATATTATTCTAAGTAAATTTGGTGGTTGACACCTTCAACGGACTCTTCTCCATACAATGTATTTTTAACACAGATGCTCTCTACAGGTTCTGACGTACCTTGTAAGCTCAGAGCAAAGTCTGCTAAATGAAGGATAATCTCAATTCTAGTTTTCGTCATATTGAAATGTATAACTATTTATGCTCAATATTTTCCACAGATGCTGTCTTTTTGTCTCTATTTAGAATAATTTTCTTTAGCAGATATTTTTATAAGCAAAACTTATAAAGTTGTCTATTTAAAATTTTTTCAAACATTTTGCCACATGTATTTGTATCAAAATTAGAGGCCATCTCAATTCCATTCATTTCTGGTTAGAATATAAATATATCCAATTAAAATTAAGAACTCTGTCAAACATGGCAATATGGTTCAAAGTACAATTTCAAAATTAAACCTGGTACAGTATTTGAATTCTCATCGTTTAATTTGTTCAATCTCCCATGACCAGTTGCTTTTATAGGGATAAATTTCAATGCCTTTCTGATTACAAGCTTGGTTTTGAGTAATTCAAGCTGGTGAAATTTCAAAAGCTGCAGTTTTTTAGTGCTCAACTTTTTAACATTTTGATTAAGATTTTCAATAGATTCTAAACAAAATTCAACCTAAAATATAGTGGATCATTTTTCAATACCATTGTATGACATCAGGTATGTTAACAGAGTAATATTCAAATGCTCAAATATTTCTAAAACCTGATTAACAGTAAATAGCAATAAAAAAAGGTTTTATATATATGAAATTTAGACAAGTATAGTTTCTATTTAGGCTGGTAGAAAAGCACATTTTTATTGTGGTAAAATACACATAACCAAATTTACCACTTTAACTACACAATTCAGTGGCATTAAGTACATTTATAATGTTGTGCAGACATCACCAGTTTCCAAAACTTTTCATCATCCCAAACAGAGACTCTGTACTCGTTAAACGGTAACTCTCCAATCTCCCCTCCGCGCTGTGCCTGGTAACCTCCATTCTACTTTCTGTCTCTATGAATTTGCCTGCAATCAGTACCTCAGAATCATACAATATTTGTCCTTTTGTTTGGTTTATTTATTAGTTTAATGCTAAACTAATGTTTTCACAGTTCATCCGTGTTGTAGCATGTATCAGAATTTCATTCCTTTTTTAGGCTGAACAATATTCCGTTGTATGTATATATCACACTTCGTTCATCTGTTCATCCAGTGATGAACATTTGAATTGTTTCTACCTTTTGCTGTTATGAATAAAGCTGCTATGAACATTGGTGTACAAGTATCTGTTTGAGTCCTTCTTTCAGTTCTTTTGGGTTTTTACCTAGAAGTGGAATTGCTGGATCATATGGTAATTCTGTATTTAATTTTTTTGAGGAATTGCCGTACTGTTTTCCATAGCAACTGCACCATTTTACATTCCCACCAGCAGTGCACAAGGGTTCCAATTTCTCCACATCCTCATCAATACTTATCTTCCATTTTATTTTTTTTATAATAGCCATCCTAGTGAGTGTGAACTGGTATCTCATTGTGGTTTTTATTTGCCTCTCTCTAATGACTAGTGATGTTGAGCATCTTTTCATGTGCCTATTGGCCATTTATATGTCTTCTTTGGAGAAATGTCTGTATGTCTTTTGCCCATTTTTGAATTGAGTTGTTTGGTTTTTTGTTGTTAAGTGTTAGGAGTTCTTTGTATAGTCTGCATATTAATCCCTTGTCAGATATATGATTTGCAAATATTTTCTTCCATTCTGTGGGTTGTCTTTTCAGTCTTTTGGTAGTGTCTTTTGATGCACAAAAAATAGGACATTTTTTTTCCCAGTAACTTTATTGAGATAATAATGGTTTATAACATTGTGAAAATTCGGGTGTATGTTATTTTTTATCATTTTCTGTGTAGACTTCATCATGGTCATCCCAAGTAGTCAGAGGTGAAGGGGGGTGGGGTGTGGGTTAAAGGGGTAAAAGGACGTTTTTTGACACATTAACAAACTATTTGTGCTCCACAACCAATTCCAAGTACATTTCTACTCCACAGGTTTCTTAACCTAATAAGAATATTGTTTTTACCTCAATGCAATGCTCTACCAAACTTCGTGTTTGTATCATCACCACAAAAAAATGATCTTTAGTGTTGAATCTTTTAAGTGAATCTATTATAGCACTGACTATCATGTTACACATTTTCCCTTCACTAGAATAAATTTTGAAAGCTTTACTTTGACTCCATGAATTAAAGATAAAAATTCAGCCATTATTGAAGTGCTTTTCTATTTGAGGCATCAAAGACATTGCTAAAAAACTGTTATCACTTAACTGAAAAGTTCTTGTTCTGCTAATGGCACGAACACACTGACAGCTATCACTTCACTTTTTGTGTTTGCACAGGAAAATTTGAAATCCAAAAATGAGCCAAATTAATTTGCAATCGTCATTTCATCTTGATGAAAAGTCACGCTTCATGGGGTGATATGTAAACTCACCTTTTGGGGCTGCTTGCAGCCTTCTTCAAATAGCTACTACCTTAATGTATGCGCGGACGTTTCTTTGGTCCATCTGTGTCTCCTGGTTTTCATGTGCTCACTGATAGCACTTTGCTCCAAGAGGAATAGTCCATGGCAACAAATATTTTTGAAAATAACACATATATCTTCACCTTCCTTGAGAAACTTAAAGAATACTTAATTTTTTATTAAATACTGCATTACCGTTCATTTGAGCTCATTGCTCCCAAGAGAATTTATTGTGAAATAAAAAAGCATTACCAAATGGCGACATAAATAAATGAACAATTGTGGATTTACACCATACAGCACATAACAAAACCACCATAGTAATACTGCAAGGTTGAGACTACTCTTGATTCGCTCTCTAGCAGAACAGCTCAGCCTCTATTTTCTGCGCGTATTTCAAATACATCTGAACTAGAGTTTGGCACCTTTCCCACTGACCACACGAGCTGACAGCTTCCTGGCTTCATGCTTCTTGCGAGCCAGTGCATAGGGCCCCCGGCACAATTGGCTGGTGTTACACCAAATGGCCAGCAGGGGCAGCCGTGTCAAGAACTTCTTTCCCTACAATCCAAGACCAGGAAAAGATAGCTATCCTTTGACTCTCGTGTCCCAGAATATTTATTTTTAAATCAGTCAGCACTCTGCATGCTCTCCATCAAAGGGAAATTTTAGTTATGTGGCAAGAGGAGAGAGTTGAGGAAAGCAAAGTGTGTTGTCTCTGGTTGCCTGTAAGATTTAATAGTGTGTTACAGTATGCACTCTACTGCATATGTGTCCCACACTACTGGACAAGATCCTGGCAGAAGCTAGAAGAATAAAGTAGAAGTCTGCTAACATTTCCTGCCTTATTTTAATGCAACTATTAATGACAAAATTTTATTTAAATAAGAAAAAGTCTAGAGCATCATGGTGGAGTGAGCTCTTCCCTTAGTCCCCCCCCCCTTAAGATACAATGAAAAGGACATTCATAAACCAGCAGAGGACATTCACACAACACAATGGACATCTGAGAGATCCCCACAGCCATATGTCTGAAGGTGGAGGTGCTGGATCCCCTTGGGAGACAGTGGAAGGAGGTAAGGAGATCTTCTCTCCCTCCTCCAGTGGCAGTGATCCAGGGCTGGAGTGCAGGACCTTGCCCATGGCTGGTGCGCAACACTGAGAAGAGAAGGGGAAAGAGGGAGCCCTCTGCAGGAATGCTTGCACTCTCAGAGTTGCCTCCCAGACTGTGGGAACACTCCATACCGAGGCAGCTAAGTAATTGCGGGGGCACCCACACCAAGCCAAGCAGGCCAAGCTGGCAGACAGTGAGTGCAGAGCAGGGGCACGCTAGATAGCACATGCAAAATAAAATGCCCCTTCTCCCTCTCCCGCCCGGCATACAAGCTCAGCCAGTTGGCCAGCACAGGGGATCTCTGCCAGAGTGCCTGCACATACCTATGTAAAGCAGCAGCAGCCAGTGGGCAAATACAGACAGGCCCTGTCAACAGAGCTTCCAACAGACAGGCACATCTGCCACAAAGAACTCAGAAAGCACAGCTCCTGCCCCCACCCCCACAGTGGTGGCAGGTGGAATCTGTGACCAGATATTACCACTATGCGATGGCACAAATCGACCCCATCAAATAGAATGAAGAGATATATTAAAACTCCAGACTAGAAGGAAAGTTACAAGTACCCAGAAGTCAATCTTGAAGTCACAGAAATTCACAGTCTAAATGACAGAGAATTCAAAACAGCTATCATAAAGAAACTCAGTGAGTTACAAGAAAACTCAGGAAGATACTTTAATGATCTCAGGAATAAAATTAATGAACAGAGGAAATTCTTCACAAAAGAGATTGAAACTATAAAATAAAATCAGAAATATTGGAGATGAAAAACACAATGAATGAGATAAAGGAAAACCTGGAGTCCTTAAAAAATAGAGCTGATATTATGGAGGACAGAATCAGTAATTTAGAGGACAGAAATGTAGAAATGCTGCAGATAGAGGAGGAGAGAGATCTAAGACTAAAAAGAAATGAAGAAATTCTGCAAGAAATATCCAACTCAATTAGGAAATGCAACATAAGGATTATAGGTATTCCAGAAGGAGAAGATGGAGAGAAAGGAGCAGAGAGCTTGTTCAAAGAAATAATAGCTGAGAACTTCCCAGACCTGGGGAAGGAGCTGGAATTACGTGTAAATGAAGCTAATAAAACTCCTAATTACATCAATGTAAAAAGACCTTCTCCAAGGCATATATTAGTAAAACTGGTAAAAGTCAATGACAAAGGAAAAATATTAAGGGCAGCAAGGCAGAAGAAACTAACCTACAAAGGAACCCATATCAGGCTTTCAGCAGATTTCTCAGCAGAAACCTAACAGGCTAGGAGAGAGTGGAATAATGCATTCAAGATGCTGAAAGACAAAAACTTTCAGCCAAGAATACTCTATTCAGTGAAATTATCCTTCAGATACAATGGAGAAATAAAAACTTTCCCAGAAAAACAAAAACTGAGGGAGTTCATCACCACAAGACCCCCCCCAACAAGAAATGATCAAGAAGACCCTCATACCTGAAAAAAAAAAAAAAAAAAAGAAAGGTTACAAAACCTTGAGCAAGGAGATAAATAGACAGACAAACACAAAAATGCGGCTCTGTATCAGAACAGGTTAGCAAACACTTAACTATAAAATTAAAGATAAAGGGAAGGAAAGCATCAAAAATAACTATAATTACTTGAGTTTAATCATGAACTCACAACACAAAACAGAATAAGTTGTGACAACAATAACTTAGATGGGGAAGAGGAAAGGGATGGAACCTGCTTAGACTAAGGAAATAAGAGGCTATCAGAAAATGGTCTATCTCATCTACAAGATCTTTTATATAAACCTCATGGTAACCACTAAACAAAAAATCAGAACAGAGACACAAATGATAAATAAAGAGAAAACTGAGAAAACCATCATAGAGAAACACCAAACTGAACTGCCAGTCAGATATACATGGGGTGAGAAACAAGGGAAATACAGAACAACTGGAAAACAGGTGATAAAATGGCAATATTAAACCCTCATATATCAATTATCACTCTAAATGTAAATGAATTGAATTCTCTAATCAAAAGACATAGACTTGCTGGATGGATTAAAAAACAAGACTCAACAATATGCTGCCACCAGGAAATGCATCTCAGCTCTAAAGACAAACACAGGCTCAGAGTGAAAGGATGGAAGATGATACTCCAAGCTAATGGCAAACAAAAGAAAGCAGATGTTGCCATAATTATATCAGACAAAGTAGACTTCAAGATGAAAAAGGCCATGAGAGACAAAGAGGGGCAGTATATAATGATAAAAGGGACACTCCACCAAGAGGACATAACACTTATAAATATATATACACCTAACACAGGAGCACCAAAGTATATCCAGCAACTACTAACAGACCTAAAAGGAGATATTAATAGCAACACAATAATAGTAGGCGACCTCAACACCCCACTTACATCAATGGATAGATCATCCAGACAGAAAGTCAACCAGGAAATAGTGGAATTAAATGAAAAACTAGACCAAATGGACTTAATAGATATATATAGAACACTCCATCCAAAAACAGCAGAATATACATTCTTCTCAAGGGCACATGGAACATTCTCAAAGATAGATCATATGTTGAGAAACAAGGCAAGCCTTAATAAATTTAAGAAGATTGAAATCATAGCAAGCATCTTTTCCGACCACAATGCTATGAAACTAGAAATCAACCACAGAAAAAAGCTGGGAAAGTCACAATTTCTGGAGACTAAACAACATGCTACTGAATAACCAATGAATCAATGAAAAACTTAAAAGAGAAATCAAAAAATTCCTGGACACAAATGAAAATGAAAATACATCATACCAACTCATATGGGACGCAGCAAAAGTGGTCCTAAGAGGGAAATTCATAGAAACACAGGCCTACTTTAACAAAGAATAAAAATCTCAAATAAGTAATCTTAACCTACACCTAACAGAACCAGAAAAAGAAGAACAAACATAGCCCAAAGTCAGCAAATGGAGGGAAATAATAAAAATAAGGGTAGAAATAAATGAAATAGAAACCAAAGAAAACAATAGAAAGGATCAATGAAACTAATAGCTGGTTCTTTAAGAAGATAAACAAAATTGACAAACCTTTAGGCAGACTCACTACGGAAAAGAGAGAGAAGGCTCAAATAAATAAAATTAGAAATGAAAGAAGAGAAATTACAATGGATACCACAGAAGTACAAAGGATTATAAGAGAATACTGTGAAAAACTATATGCCAACGAATTGGACAATCTAGAAGAAATGAATAAATTCTTAGACGAATACAACCTTCCAAAACTGAATCAAGAAGAAATAGAGAATCTGAATAGACCAATCACAAGTAAAGAGATTGAAACAGTAATCAAAAATCTCCCAAAAAACAAAAGTCCAGGACCAGATGATTTCTCAGGAGAACTCTACTAAAAATTAAAAGAAGATTTAATACCTATCCTTCTCAAACTATTCTAAAAAGTTGAAGAAGATGGAACACTTTCTAACACATTTTATGAGGCCAACATCACCCTGATCCCAAAGCCAGACAAGAACAATACAAAGAAGGAAAATTACAGGCCTATATTGCTGATGAGCATAGATGCAAAAATCCTCAACAAAATATTGGCAAATCGAATACAGCAATACATTAAAAGGATCATACACCATGATCAAGTGGGATTTATAACAGGGACACAGGGATGGTTCAACATCTGTAGATCAATCAATATGATACACCACATTAACAAAATGAGGAATAAAAACCACATTATCATCTCAATAGATGCAGAGAAAGCATTTGACAAGATCCAACACCTGTTTATGATAAAAACTCTGAATAAATGGGTATAGGAGGAAAGTACTTCAACATAATAAAGGCCATATATGATAAACCCACAGCCAATATCACACTCAATGGGGAAAATTTGAAAGTCATCCCTCTGAGAAGAGGAACAAGATGAGGGTACCCAGTCTCACCACTCTTATTCAACATAGTACTGGAGGTTTGGGCCAGAGCAATTAGGCAAGAAAAAGAAATGAAAGGTGCCCAAATTGGCAAGGAAGAAGTGAAACTCTCACTTTTTGCAGATGACATGATTCTATATGTAGAAAACCCTAAAGAATCTGTCAGATAACTATTAGAAATAATAACTACGTCAAAGTTGCAGGGTACAAAATCAACTTGCAAAAATCAGTTGCATTTCTATACTCTAATAATGAACTAACAGAAAGAGAACTCAAGAATACAATCCCATTTACAATCGGAACAAAAAGAATAATATATCTAGGACTAAATTTAAACAAGGAGGTGAAAGACCTATACAATGAAAACTATAAGACATTATTGAAAGAAATCAATGATGACATAAAGAAATGGAATGGTATTCCATGCACATGGATTGGAAGAATAAACGTAGTTAAAATGTCCATACTACCTAAAGCAATCTACAGATTCAATGCAATCCCAATCAGAATCCCAATGACATTCTTCATGGAAATAGAGCAAATAATCCTAAAATTCATATGGGGCAACAAACAACCCCAAATAGCTAAAGCAGTCATGAGAAAAAAGAACAAAGCTGGAAGCATCACAATTCCTGACTTCAAAATATACTACAAAACTATAGCAATCAAAACATCATGGTACTGGTACAAAAACAGACACACAGATCAATGGAACAGAATTGAAAGCCCAGAAATAAAACCACACGCATACGGACAGCTAATCTTTGGCAGAGGAGCCAGGAATGTACAATGGAGAAAGGAAGTTCTCTTTAATAAATGATGTTGGGAAAACTGGATAGCCATATGGAAAGGAATGAAAATAGACTATTATCTTTCACAATACACAAAAATTAACTCAAAATGGATTAAAGAGTTGAAGATAAGAGGTGAAACCATAAAACTCCTAGAAGAAAATATAGGCAGTATACTCTTTGACATCAGCCTTAGAAACATCTTTTCAAATACCATGTCTACTCAGGCAAGGGAAAGAAAAGAAAAAATAAACAAATGGGACTTCATTCAGCAAGGCAAAGGACACCAGGAACAAAACGAAAAGACAACCCACCAACTAGGAGAAAATATTTCAAATCATATATCCAAGAAGGGGATAATCTCCAAAATATATAAAGAACTCACACAACTCAACAACAACAAAAACCTGATCAAAAAATGGGCAGAGGATATGAACAGACATTTTTCCAAAGAAGATATACAGATGGCCAATAGGCACATGAAAAGATGTTCAACATCACTAATCATCAAGGAAATGCAAATCAAAACTACAATGAGATATCACCTTAGACCCATTAGAATGGGTATAATCACCAAGACAAAAAATAACAAATGTTGGCGAGGATGTGGAGAAAAGGGAACCCTCATACACGGCTGGTGGGAATGCAAACTGGTGCAGCCACTATGGAAAACAGTATGGAGATTCCTCAAAAAATCAAAAATAGAAATACCATGGGATCCAGCTATCCCACTACTGGATATTTATCCAAAGAACTTAAAAGCAACAATTCTAACAGATTTACCCACCCCTGCAATGTGTTCATTGCAGCATTATTCCCAATAGCAAAGACATGGAAGCAACCCAAGTACCCATGGTCTGATGAATGGATAAAGAAGATGTCATAGATATATACAACGGAATACTACTCAGCCATAAAAAAAAAAAAACACAAAATCATCCCATTTGCAACAACATGGATGGACCTTGAGGGTATTATGTTAAGTGAAATAAGCCAGACAAAGAAAGACAAACACTGCATGATTTCACTCATGTGTGGAAGATAAACAAACACATGGACAAAGAGAACAGATTAGTGGTTACCAGAGGGGAAGGGGGTTGGTGGGTGGGCATACGGGGTAAAAGGGCACATATGTATGGTGATTGACTAATAATAATGTACAACTGAAATTTCACCCTGTTATAAACTATTATGACCTCAATAAAATTTTTTGAAAAAGTCTAGGACAAATGCTAAACTAAAAAGCTTTTTGCAAAAGTATGCATAAGCCAAAACTGTTGGGGGAAAACCAGGACATGGTCACCTAATCAGAAGGAATGACCATTTTCAGCTTCAGAAGATACTGGCAGTTTCCCAAAATAATTGTTGGCTATTATGTCCCCATCAACAGCATACAAGAGACACAATTACTCCACCTCCTCACCATTTGACACCATTTGTCTTTTTAATTTTGAAAATTTGGTATCTATACAATAGCACCACAGTATGGTTTTAATTTTAATTCTCCTGATTAGTAATGAGATGAATACATGCTTATTGACTGTTTTGATCTACTCTTTTTTGAGATGCCTTCTCCAGGCCATTTGTCTACTCGGTTGTGTGTATATTTGTATTTTTCTTACTGATTTGTAGTAGTTCTTAATATATTTTATATATAAGCCACTCATCAGTTACATGTGTTGTAAATATCTTGTACTACTCTCAGGTTGCTTTTTGACCTCCAAATGGTTTCTTTTGGTGAATGAAAGTCCTTAGTTTTAATGTAACCAATTTCCTGTTTGAGAAGTCTTTCCTTATTCGAAGGTCGTGAAGACATTAATCCTATGTTATTGTCTTAAAGCTTTTTTAAAAATCTGCTATATTAAGGTATACAATCTCACTGGAATTGATTGGGGATATAGTAAGAGATAGGGATAATGCTTTATTTTTTCCAATATTGATATCCACTTGATTGAGCATCATTTTTTCCTACTGAATTTTAGTGGAGATTCTGTCGTGAGTCAGATAACTATATATTTAGGTCTGTTTCTGGACTCTGTGTTCTATTTCACTAATCTGCTTGACTTTCCCTATGCCACCCCCATCTCAATACTATAACCTTATAATAAATTGGTTTCTGGTGGTATGAGTGTTTATTTATGTACTTTTTAAAGACTGGCTTGGCAATTCTAGGCTCTTTGCATATCCATATAAATTTTACAATCAGTTTGCCAGTTTTCACCAAAAACAAACTCCACTTGGATTTTTGTTGGGTTGTAATGCATCTATGGATCAATTTGGGATGAACTGACAAAATATTGAGTCTTCAAGCCACGAGTGTGACATATTCCTCTATTTCTTCAGGTCATCTTTAGTTTCTCTCAGCAATACTTTGTAGTTTTCAGTGCAGACATCTTGCACATCTTTCAGATTTATTTCTATATATTTTACATTTTTCTGTTATTGTAAATTCTATTTTAAAATTTCATTTTCTAATTGTTTATTGCTAGCATATAGAAATGCAGTTGATATTTATATTCAGCACTTGTATCCAGCAACATTGTTAAATTCAGTTAATGGTTTGTTTATAGATTCTTTTAGATTTTCTTATACATACAATCATGTAATATATGAATAATGACAGTTTACTTTTTTATACCTTATATATACCTTGTTGCGTTGGCCATGACCTCCAGTACAATGTTGACTGGAAATGGTGTTAGTGAATAGGCCACCAGAGGGGGAAGGTATTCACTATTTCACCATTAAGTATAATGTTAGCTTTTCATAGATACTCTTTACCAGATTAAGGATGTCCCCTTCGACTCTTATTTTACTGAGTTTTTTTAAATCATAAATTTTATCAACTGCTTTTTCTGTCCATATTAAGGTAATCATATGGCTTTTCTTCTAAATTCTGTTAATTTGGTGAATTACATAGATTGATTTTTGAATTTTATGCTAATTTTGCAATCCAGGAATCAGCCCACTTGGTCAGGATTTATTATCCTTTTTTATATAATTGGATTCAATTTCCTAGAATTTTGTTTTGGGTTTTTTGCTTCTCTGTTCATGAAAGGGATTAGTCTATAATTGTGTTTTCTTCTAATGTCTTTGTCATATTTTGTATCAAGATTATACTAGCCTCATTAAAAAGAAAGGTGAAAATCATACCCTCTTTTTCTCTTCTCTGAGAGTGTTTGTGTAAGATTAGTATTACTTCTTCTTAAATGTTTAGAATAAGTCTCTAATAAAATCATATGGCTTGAATTTTTCCTTTTTGTAAGGTTTTAAATAATAGATTCTAATTACTTAAAATATATAATACTATTTAGCTTTTCTATTGCTTATTCCATCAGTTTGCGTAAACTGTGTTTTTCAAGGTATTTGTCTGACTCATTTGTTGAATTTATAAGTAGAAAGTTGTTCATAATGTTCTCTTAGCATCTTTTTTATTATTTATAAGATCTATGGTGATGTTCCTTTTTATTTCTGATATTGGTTGTGACTTCTCTCTCTTTCTCTCTCCCATTTTTGTCTTGATCTGTCTTGCTAGAGATTAATACATTTTATTATGCCTTTTTTTAATTTTAGTACAGGTCTGCTGGTAATAAATTCTCTCTGAAAGTATCTCTATTTTGTAACAGTTTGAGAAGGATATTTCTACTGAATTAGAGCTCTAGGTTTTCGGTTATTTTCTTTGATCACTAAGAAGGTGTCATTCCATTGAAATTACGGCTTCCATTGTTTCTGCTTTGAGGTCACTTGTCAGTCTTATTGTTGCTTCTTTGAGGGTATTATGTTTTATCACCCTCCAGCTGCTTTTTGGAATTTCCCTTTGGCTTTGTTTTTTCGGCAGCTTTACTATGTGGTGCCTACACATGGTTTCCTTTATATTTACCCTGATTGGTGATCATGCCTCTTGAGCTCGAGGTCTTTTTTCAATAGAAACAGGAATTTTTTCTTTCTTCTTTTAAATTGTTCGGGTTTTAAGGGTGATAATTCAAACTTTTTTTTCATATATAAGTTCAGGAAGAAATTCAGAATGTATACAGTAATTAGAGACATGGAGATCAAAATATTAACTTTACTCCTAGTAAGTTTAGAGTTGAGGTAAAAAAAACTAACCTCAGTTTACAAGCAATTCTCTAATATTTCACCTTAAGTCTAGACCTCTAGACACCTTTCCCAAGGGAGAATTTTGATCTGCAGAGCAGGCATCTTTTTTCTGAATGTCTGCCTAACACTTATTGGACCATAATAGTGAAGAAAGAAGGAAACGATCCTGTAATTTAGAAGGTAGATCTTGTGTGCTTACCTCATGGAAAACTGAAGCAGAAACCAATAAACTTTCTCTGTGGGCAAGTAAGCCAGAGAAAAAGGAAGGAGCTAAGTTATGCTCTGTTCCTTCTTCCAGTCTTATCAATAAGATAAGTCACTTCCACCCTCAGGTGAAGGGGCAGAGATAGTTCCTCCCATATTTTTCTCTCCTGAGGAATCAAGTTAAAATTCCCCCCACTCCATGGGAATAAACAGCCTGAGATAAGCATTTTCCTTAAAGTAAATAATGTGGACATTAAGAAGCGTTTTTTTCTGTCTGATTCCCAACCCAAAAGTTTAGTGGATTTTTCAGTGTATGCCTTAGATTATCTACAAGTTCCTAAAGACTTGATCCAAAATCCTTCAGCTTGTGAAACTCTTACACAAAAGTAAATATAAATATATTCAAATTTCAGGGAAAAAAAAGAACTCATGTTTGGGGAGAGAGCACAAAGTGATAAATTATGTGAGTTAGCTAAAAAAAGGAATCATGGTAAGTAAGAATGACTGAGCTGAATTGTGAAGAATAAAATAAGGATTCAAAATCCCAGTGGTGGAAACAGAGGGGCAGCAAGGTGAACTTGGGCAATTCATAACTTTTTACTGCTTTATACTTCTTATCAATACAGTGAGAGTAGATTAAATAGTCCCTAAGATTTCTTCTAGCTCTAATAGTCCAAGTTCCAGAATTGATTAATAAACCACAATATGCCCTAGATTTCTATGAACTATATATTCCTTCTGAGGATGCTATTATGGACTGAATTGTGTCCCCTCAAATTCATATGTTGAAGTTTCCCCTGCCCCCATACCTCACGATGTGACTGTATTTGGAGATAGGACCTTAAACATGGTAATTAAGTTAAAATGAGGCAGTTAGGGTGGGCCCTAATCCAAACTGATTGATGTCCTCATCAGAAGAAGAGATTAGAATTTACAAAGAGATACCAGGGGTGCGCAGCACAGAGGGACAACCCTGTAAAGGGGCAGTAAAAGGGCAGCCACCTGCATGCCAAAAAGAGAGGCCTCAGTGGAACTCCACTGCGCTGGCGCCTTGATCTTGGACTACCGGCCTCTAGAACTATGAGAAAATAAATTCCTGTTGTTTAAGCCACCCAGTCTGTGATATTTTGTTATGGCATCCTGAGCAGACTAATACAGAGGAAGACCCTGATAAGAATCTCATTAAACCAGGCTGCCTTGAGGCTAGTCTTAGCAGGATGACACAGTAGTAAGGAGCATATCTAACTTCAAAGTTCCTGGAAAAGTAGGATAAGTCTTTCCTGAATGTCTCAGGAGGAGATAGCAAACAAGAAATTACACTGTACAACAGCCACAAAAACTTCCTCAAAATCCTGTTAATTCCTTTCTCTCCCTAGAGTTCCACATCTCATGGCAACTGCTTACCATCTCTCCTTTCCTTTCTCTCCCTCCCTCAAAATACAAACTGAAAATCTCCTCCAAACTCTTCTTGTAAGATATTTTATCCTCCCTGAATCTCTGTGCATTTTCTTATGTATCTAAATTTGAGCTCCGATAGACTTTTCCCAATCCTCTATACCTATCTTTCCACCAGCATAACAAAAACACATTAGTGAACCCAAACAGTCCTTACATCCTCTCTCCTTAAAAGCCAGGAAAGGCTGGAGAATTTCCAACAGGTATAAATTAATATCTTTAATGTGGTTTCTGTTCCATTTAGGAAAATTCAATATTGTTTGGAAAGTGAAAATTTCAAAAAACCAGAGTTGGGGAATGGCAGCAAAACCCGCCAAAACAACAATCTTGTGTTTCTTTGGTTTGTGTTTTTTTAATTTGCTTTCTTTTATTCACAAATTACCACTTGTTTGAGTGACTCAAAATAGCTGTTTAGATTTCATATGGAAAGAACATAAAGTAAATATTGAATCATCCACAACAAAACTAAGGCAACGCTATGTTTTATAATTAAATTATTCAATGAGGAAAAACTTGAGTAAGTTGTTGGTTTAAGAGGAAAACCCATCCTTTAATTTAGGAAATAACAGGAAATTCCCTGTAATAAAAATAGTGTTTTGAGGAGCATACTGAATTCCCACGCGTCAATAGAAAGGTTTGATGTTTTACAGTTTTCCAAAGATGAAATCTACAATTCCAGGGCAGGCTCTGTACTCGTTCTTAATACTTAAATGCCAAAAAGGAAGGGATCAGCAGTTAGTTTTCTTCCAACTGGAGTAAGAAATTATTCTAATATTAACAAGTAATTTTCCTTATAATAGACTCTCCAAAGAAAATAAAGATGGTTTACAAAAGGAGAGCCATCAAAACAAAAGGATCCATTCAAGAGAAATCAACAAGGATTTGAGCAGCTACTGAAACTATCAGCCAAGTCGAGCAGGAAGTATAAACAGTACTTTCCATTTCAGATAAATACCTCTTATCTCGATGTTTATTCATCAAGACACAAAGTCAGGCAACTCTTAAATATTCTATTTTATAGAGGATAGCCTAAGGGGAATTCTACTTAGAAACCTGGCCAAGAGAGCAGTAACCACTGGTCCTGGCAGTTCAATCAAATGCTTTAAGCCATCACAGAAATAATTTGGGATAATAGAAAGAGGAAAATTATGCACCTGAAAAAGACTGGTTAAAAACTGAAGAACTTAATGATCCTGTGTGTGCCATCCGAAATTTCTTAAATTTTGTTTATGCAAGAACCCTGTCAATTAATAACCGGGCAGGGGCTTGAGTGGGTGTACAGGAACTCTAAATCCACACCACCAGCCCTCTGAACTCCTTGAGGACCCGGACATTGTCTTATTCATCCCCAAGGATGCACCCCAGTAGGGCTTCAAGATGTATTTGTTTAATTAAAGTACATTAAATCAAATGGTATTTACCACAGCCAAGATTCCATTTAGAAAAAGACGGAAATTAATCATGACAATCTTCCTGTTGTTTTTATTTGATCAAATTGGGAAGCTTCTTTTGCAAATTCCTTTATTCCTTTCCTCTGCTTGACACCCAGCATCTTGAGGGAGAGGAACCTGTCTTACTTGTCTTCCTACTCTCAGTCTAGCATAGTTAAGAGTTCCATAGCTACTTTTTAAATGAATGAATGAATGAACGAATGAATGATTCTTCAAATTCCCTTTTATTAGAGATTACAACTCTGTACTCCTGCAGAGAATCTGGTTAAAGAAATTGTGACTCAGGAACACTGAAAAATAAAACCCAATACACGGAATGGGATAATAATAAGTAAACAGAATAAACAAAGCATGCACGTCTTATCTCTTTCCAGTACAAATTTAAAATCTAAAACAGATACTCTGGGATCAACAAAAATGCAAAGAAACAATAGAATAATATCAATAATCAGCGAAGTATGTGGTATCAACACAGGGTCCAATCGCCATGAATTTTAATTTTATTTATTTATTTTTTCCCCCAAAGCCCCAGTAGATAGTTGTATGTCATAGCTGCACATCCTTCTAGTTGCTGTATGTGGGACAGGGCCTCAGCATGGCCGGAGAAGCGGTGCGTCGGTGCGCGCCCAGGATCCGAACCCTGGCCACCAGCAGCGGAGCACGAGCACTTAACCGCTAAGCCAAGGGGCCGGCCTGAATCGCCATGAATTTTAGAATTAGGAGAAAGCATAAACCAAGTCAGAGAAAGCAGTTTAAATTCTGAGCGCAAAGCAAATGGCAAAGATAAGCAATGACAAAAGGGACTTATAATCAATGTGATGATCATCTTTCTCTAGCTGCCACCCTTCCCCCAATACCTTGCACTTTCTTCGACTCCTGAATTTCCATCAACTTGGAAAAGATAATAATAAACCCTTTTTTAAAGTTATTAACAGTTTGGCAGTTATCATGTGAATCCCTAAGTGGGAGATACCCTTAATCCAGTTTTATAGATGAGCGAGTGGAGGCACAGGAATTAAGTAATTTGAACCCAGGTCTGTCTGACTCCAAAGGCCATGCTCTTTTTTTCCTTTATTGAGATATAATTACATATAACATTGTGTAAGTTTAAGATATATGACATGTTGATTTGATACATTTATATAGTTCAATATGATTACCATCATAGCATTAGCTAACACCTCCATCATGTCACATAATTATCATTTCTTTTTTGTGGTGGGAACAATTAAGATCTACTCTCTTAGCAACTTTGAATCTTATAGTAGAGTATTGTTGTCTATAATCACTATGCTGCACATTAGATCTCCAGGACTTATTTATCTACTAGCAGCAAATTTGTACCCTTAAACAACATCTCCCCAATTCCCCCACCCTGCAGCCCCTGGAAACCACAATTCTACACTGTTTTTACGAGCTCAGCTTTTTTAGATTCCACATATAAGTGAGATCCTACAGTATTTGTCTTTCTCTGCCTGACTTGTCTCACTTAGCACAATGCCCTCAAGGTCCATCCATGTTGTCGCAAATGGGAGGATTTCCTTCTTTCTCATGGCTAAATAATATTCCATTGTATGTATGTACCACATCTTCTTTTTTTTTAAAAAGATTTTATTTATTTATTGTTTTCCCCCCAAAGCCCCAGTAGATAGTTGTATGTCATAGCTGCACATCCCTCTAGTTGCTGTATGTGGGACGCGGCCTCAGCGTGGCGGGAGAAGCGGTGTGTCAGTAAGCGCCCGGGATCCGAACCCGGGGCCACCAGCAGCGGAGCGTGCGCACTTAACCGCTAAGCCACGGGGCCGGCCCTGTACCACATCTTCTTTATCCATTCATTCATTGATGGACACTTAGGTTGCTTCCATATCTTGGCTATTGTGAATAATGCTGCAATGAACATGGGAGTGCACGTATCTCTTTGAACTCTTGATTTCATTTCCTTGGATAAATACCCGGGAGTGGGATTGCTGAATCATATGGTAGTTCTATTTTTAATTTTTTGAGGACCCTTCATACTGTTTTCCATAGTTAAAGCCCATGCTCTTCATCACCATCCTAAATTTCCCTGTAGCCTAGGTTACTTGTTGACATCTCAAGTTCAATGTAGTCAATCTTATAAAAATAACAGTACCCTAAGAGTCAAGAGATTGGTCCATCATCTGATACTAATTTGTTGCTTGTCTTTGTCTCGTTACTGGATCTAAGGAAAGAGGATGCTGACAATTACTATCACTCACCAGAGGAGTCATGAGATAAAAATGAAATAATATATGTAATTCCATTAGCCTGATTTTTATGGATACCAATATCTTATCACCATAGTGCAGACAATGTGAGGGTCAAGTATAAACTATAACCTCAAATTTTAAGATGCTTTCACTCTAGGTAGGGAGGCCAGAGAGATAGGACATTGTATTAATAATTGCTGAACAATTTGATATAACCTGTAAACGCTGTGTTCTCCCACTGGAAAGCAGGGTCCATGAAGGCTTGTTCACTGCTTATCCTCAGCATCTAAAATGAAGCCAGGCACATAATCAAGCCTGCATAAATATTTGTTAAATGTATAATAATGATTTAGTCTATTCAGATTTGAGTTAATGCATTTTGGGGGCAAAATGCTATGAAAATTTATTTTAGAATCTAAAAAAGAAGACATTTCTGTCATATTCTCTATCATCTCCCACAGAGACTCCTACAGCCTACGTTTATAAACACTGTACTATGAAAAATGCTATCATCTCATGCACTGAAAAAACAACTGTAGCCACCATTTCTTGTCTTTCCCGTATCTAATCACAGAATCAGAATGTTGAAGCTGGAAGGGACTCTGTGATCCAAAGAGATCAAGCAACCTGTCAAAGGTCTCGCTAGTTGCAGATCCAAGGCTGAGTGCATGTGTTTTGATGTCCAATTCAGTATGTTTTCCATGACCCTCCTCTGCCTCCCTGTTGCTAGATGCTGTATTGTTTCTTCCCAAACACACCTCCCCATCTCCTTCTAAGGTGACTTCATCTGGCCCCCTGTCACCTTCTTGAGGTTATGGCAGATTCTACCTCTCTGCCTCCTGAGCACCAGTGCCACTTCACTCAGATGATTGAAATAAGCCCAGTGGCTGCCCTTTGCGGAACAGCGACGTTGCCAGGCTCTCTTCTAAGAACTTGACATCCGCTATCTGCTCTCTGGCTGCAGACATTCCCCCTCCTCCTGCATCACACCCATGCACATGCACAGACACACACACACTCACACATTACATGGCTACCACCCACCTATCCCAACCACCTAGTAACTCTAGAGTCCACTGCTTCTTGCTCACATCCCCCTGGGCTTTGACCCTTTCTCATCCAGCTGCCATCTTTCTTTCTTTCCTCAATTCCTAGGTCAGCACGTTAAGAAGTCCATGGTGCTCATAATCATGCAAACGACAGAATTTTAAAAAGAATATATCTAAGGAGCAAGTACTTCAGCTTCTGGAAATATGCTATGGACAAGACAGCCTGACACCTTCGCACTGAAAATGCTACGTCAAAAATAAAAATTGCCCTTTTCATGCATAAATGACTTACAAGATCGTGAGGTAAATTTCTAAGACCAGGAACAAAGCAGGAACACAAGTCCATTTAGGGCAGGGGGATACTGAAGCCACCTGTTACCTTGGAGCACCTACTGATAACGGATGACTCAGAACAGAGAAGATGAGGGACAAAGCCAAGAGCTCATGCGGGGCAGGAAGTCAGATCATAACTTTCCCGTCCCCGCCCACAGATCATGCAGTGCTGTAGCCTCGGAGAAAGCGTCATTGAGAAAGGCATTGTCCTGGCAGGGGCAATAGCAAGGAAACATGACTGTGAGTATAAGAGGGAGGGTGGCTCCCCTATCATTGTGTCCACAGGAAGCCCTGCACAAAGGTCTGGGACATAAATTCACTCTATTTGCAGTCTGGAAAACCACAAGCCAGGAACTTTCTTCTAAAAAGGCACCAACAGAAGCAAGTGTAATTCCTCTCTGGAGAGCTGAACCATCAACCCATTTTGACACCCAAGTGACCACAATCTGAGATTTTATTTTAAAAGCAGGTTAACTTGCTCAAATGGATTAGGTCTTCCAATGTGGCCCCAACCATGGCAGATCTCATTTGGCCGTGTCTGACTGCCCTAGATCTCCTGAAAAACACAGCAACCAGAGGCAACTGGTCCCCAAGATGCAATGGATATTCTTAATTCTTTGATTTCCAGAAGAATTGCCAGTGGGAACCATCATTTTGCATGTAAGTTGCTGTCTCTTGTGGGCTCCATAATTCTCTTACATCCGCACACAGACCCATTTACAAAGAATGATTTGAAAATCAAGTTGCATCGTTTATGCGTCTTTTGTTTTAAATGCATACACCTGTGTGAGAGAGCGAGGTTAACTTTTGCTAAAAAGAAAGGACTCAAGGAAAATATGTATGCATCCTTCCTATTTCCTTTATGCTTTTCCTGGAAACCTGAACTGGGAAAGGAATTGTTTTGTTTTGTTTTTTGCTGAGGAAGATTCACCCTGAGCTAAATCTGTGCCAGTCTTCCTCTATTTTGTATGTGGGTCGTCACCACAGCATGGCCACTGACAAGTGGTGTAGGTCTGTGCCTGGGAACCGAACCCGGGCTGCCAAAGTGGAGCGCACCAAACTTAACCACGAGGTCATGGGGCTGGCCCCAAGAAATTGTATTTTTTGCTACATGGTTATGATTTTGTTATCTTAGACCGGTGATTTTTTATTTGTTTCTATTTTTTTTTCCTTTCAGTCTTGAGGAGTACATGTATCCTCTGCACAGTGTTATAAGCAGATCAAGGATAGTGATTTGGGATTCTGTAGCATCTGCCCCTGCAAAGGCCCTGACAGGGAAGTGTGTGAGGGACCTTTTGGGCCCCTTGTGAGCAGTGACAATGATAGGTGCTAGGATGTAGCCCTTTTGTGGAAGCGTGAGGGGCTTAGCTTAATGAATGGAACAGAGGACCAGAAGGACCTAGTCCACTGGCCTGCTCCCTAAACACACTACAGGTGGCAGCCCCCAGCCTCCAGGTGTTGATAGTATTTTTACGAACTATGAAACAAAGGGCAGAATTTCAAATACCAAATTTTATATATTTACCAATAAACATACTTATTTAGCACAGGATTTTTAAAAAGCAACATATTAGGGTTTCATCTGGCTAAAAAAAGAGATACATGCTCACTGCAGAAAATTTAGAAAATTCAGAAAAATACAAAAGAAAAAAATTGTGACCTCAAGTGCACAGAATGGAATTGATTAATCCTTGGTTCCTGACACACAGGCTCATCATTGGTCTAGCGCAGTCTGCTGGTATTTGTTTTATTATTTTTAATAATGTAATAATCATTCATGAACACACCACCTGAAATGAGAGCTAGGACCCTGACCACCACCTGTGTGGTCCCCTCGCCAGCTCATCTCCCTGCCTCCTCCCAGCTGAGGTGATTATCATCAGGAATTAGTATCTATCATTACCTTGCTTGTCTTTGTATATTTTTCTTGCCTTTATATATATATGTTATATATTTGTGTGTCATATATATATTTGTCATATATATATATACACATATATATATATATACACATACATACACACATTACAATGGGCAATTTTATATGTCAACCTGGCTGGGCCACAGGGTGCCTAGACATTTGGTCAAACATTATTCTGAGTGTTTCTGTGAGGGTGTTTTTGGATGAGATTAGCATTTACATTGGTGGACTTTGAGTAAAAGCAGATTGCCCTCCATAGTGTGGGTGGGACTCATCCAATCAGTTGAAGGCCTGGACAGAACAAAAAGACTGGTCTCCCCAAGCAAGAGGGAATTCTCCAGCAGACTTCCTTCAGATTTGAACTGGAACATCATCTCTCCTGGTCTCCAACCTCTGGCCCACCCTGCAGATTTTGGACTGACCAGGCTTCATAATCACGTGACCCAATTTCTTATCATAAATCTCTTTTTATATATACACACGTCTTATTGGTTCTGTTTCTCTGGAGAACCCTGACTAACACACATATATACTTCTAATGTTTTTAAATATTGTTAAACGTAAAAAAGGGATTCCTGCTAGACACAATCTTTTTTAACTTAATTTTTCATTTAATACAATATTACTAAGATTTAGCCATATAGTTACATGTCATTATAATAGTTCATTTTGACTACATTATGATAGTCCACTCTGTGGATATTCTACAGTTTATTCATCCTTTCTCCTATTGATGGCACTTGGGTTGATTCTAGTTGTTTGCTGTGAAAATAATTTTTTTTTTTTTTTTGCTGAGGAAGATTGGCCCTGGGCTAATATCTGTGCCCATCTTCCTCTACTTTATATGTGGGACGCCTGCCACAGCATGGCTTGATATGCAGTGCCTAGGTCCACGTCCAGCATCGGAACCTGTGAACCCCAGGCCACTGAAGTGGAGCACACGAACTTAACCACTATGCCACTGGGCCTGAAAATAATTTTTAAAAATTAAAAAGAATGTTAAAATATCTTTACTCCCACCACTCAGAGATGGTTACTGTTAACATTTTGGTGTGTATTCTTTTAAGACCTTGCTGTATAATTTTTTTATATAGTTAGGATTCTATTGTATAAGTATTGATTTCTCATGTCAAATTGCTTTCCCAAAAAGTAGACCTGATTTATCTCTCTGTGCTCAGAGGATGAGAGGGCCCATTCACAAAAGCCCCAAAAACAAAAGGATTACCTTTATTTTAAACCTATGACAAGTTGATAGGCAAAGGTATTGCCTTATTTTTTAATTTGCACTTCTTTGACTACTAACAAGTAAACATTGTTCCCAAGTGACTTTAAGTTTAATTTCCCCTAAATGACAGGAATCATACAGAAAAAGCCATCAATTTTGCTTTTATCAGTATCAGTTTTAGAGGGATATTTGCATACCTTGCCATAATTCTGTTCATTTGTTTGAATAAATTTCATGAACATCTTAGCTCAGCTCAATATCTTAATGCTATAGAATTGGTCTATCAGAAATAATGGGCCTAATTATGGGCTCATGCCTTATGTCACCAAGTTTTATTTTCTCACAAATCAACTTCAAGGCTGTAAAAAGGCTGAGCTGTGGAAACAGTTTTTAAGCATATGTCAATCAAATCTACCCAGGAAGTAAAAACTTTATTTCACATTAATGCCGTCATTTCAGAAATTTTGCTGAGTGTAAATATAAGCAAATAAAAAATTACCCATACTCACCATCAAGAGGTAGCCATGTGATCTTATTTTTAATTTTCCTTCTATTCATTTCTAAGCATTTTTACATAGTTGAAATATTCAGAACTCAGTGCTGATAAGGGTATAGGAACCTGCTCTAGCTGGAATTTTAGTCACACAGAAATAGCAGTATTTATATAATAAAATTGATTAAATGTTTCCCTTATGACTTCAGAGTTTTGCCACATCTGCAAACAGCCCTTTTCCCTCAATCTCCCACCCCTACTCTCCCAAGATTATAAAAATGCAGTTATTTTTTTCTTCTAGTACTTCTACGGTTTATTTTTAATTTAACTTTCCTTATTCCTACAGATCACTGGGAACTTTAGAAGACCAACCCCATGGTGGACCATGTACAGTGATATTTAATTTTTCAGCCCAGTCAGGAAATAAGTTCTTTAGATGAGCATATATTCCACAAAATGAAAGTTGTCTCTATTTTTAAAATAGTTTTCATAGAAAACTTCTTAAAACATTATACACTCCTTTAGAAAACAAAAATACTCTAAAGAAATTAGGCTTTTCTTGGTATTAAGATAATCACTATACATACATTATATATATACACACATATACACACACACTGATATATTGTGTTATTATATACAATAATATACATTATATATGTATATGAATTATATACAATAATAATTGTATATATATCAATTATTTTACTGTGCTGAAAAAGGGATTAATAAAGTTTGGAGACAATAGATGTCACTACCAGCAAGAGTCCAGCCTGCTGTTTTTTCCTGCCAGTAGTAAGTTTTTACTAGTTTTTATTTTTTTTTCTCCCACTGTCCCATCAACTTCAACTTTTCCCTTCTGTTGGTAGGTCTCCTTCACTTTCCTTCTGTATGTATTTCTTTCTGGAACTTTACCCTATTTTCTTTCAGAGTACCATATTTGTGAAATCAGTCACTTTGTTTCTTACACAAAGTAGTAAGCTTTTTTTTTTTTGGTAGGACAGTAATGTGCATGCTTTCAGGCACCCATGCCTTCCAACCTTTCAGAATACTTGCAGGCTTAGCATTTGGGGTTGCAGAGAATTGAGAGTTGATGGCCGGGTGAGGTGGGACGTTACATTACAAAATGGTGAACAGATGAGCCGTATTTTGTCTTGTCTGTGTTTGGATCACTTGCATTAAGCATAAAGCTTGGCACAAAGTAAAACTTCAACAAATGTTGAATGAACGAATGGATAAAGTGTATACAGAAACACTTGTATGCTGCAGGAGGATCATCTTCTTCCTTTTCTGAAGTTCCCGCTGGCCCATAAAATAGGAAATTCTACCAAGACCCCGCACCTTCCCAGGGCACTAGTGGGGAGAAAGTTGCTGCTTTCTCTCCTCTTCTCACTGGTTCTTCGCTGTGTTTGGTGAGGTGCTGGGAGACTGAATTTCCATGTTTCTCTTCAGGACTGGTGAACTCAGTAAAAGTAGATACTCCTAGAGGGACATCTCTTTGACTCTTTCTTGGGTGGTGCTCCTCTGCAAGCTCCATTTATCCACCTTTCAGTCCTGCCTCTTCCAATCAAAATGTACATGGAAGTAGACCCACCTCTGTGGGAGCAGCCTGTAGTCATCCCACCCTCTGCCTGGGATCCAGCGAGTTTGTTCAATTTAAGAAAGTAACAGCAAGAAGCCCACTTGGCCACAGGACCAAGCCCAACAGTAAAGCTCATATGTATTCTTAATTTCAGAGCCCAGAGGAGAGAGTGCTGTGACTAATTGGGTTCTTCAACCCTTTCATAGAAATAGCTTGCAATTATAAGCATCAGAGAGCATACGAACAGAATGTTTGTACCATAAATGGAGGAAAAGGCAGAGCATGAGAGGAAAAAGAGCAGTGAGTTAGTCCCTCAGGAAGATTGTCTTCTGGCAAATTCTTGTGGTTTTCTGTGGCAGGGCCAAAAGAAACTGCTTTGTGATAATCCAGTCCCTTCCCTCACTTTTTCCCTCCTCCATCAGATGCACAGGGAATTTCTCAAAGTTCTGGTTGTGATCATTTCTCCTTGGGAGATGTGGAAAGCAGAACAAATGTCAGTTTTTAAAATTTGTTTATATATTATGAGTTAAAAAATGAAATTTAACCAAACTTTTCTGGTCATTGCTGACTTGCTGCGAAAGTGATTTAGTTCTCAAAATTATTATATTTTATCTCCCAATCAAGATAAAGCAATTGTTGTTGTTTTTATTATTATCAATATTATTAGAAGAAGAGGATGAAGAAGAAGAAGAAGGCAAAAATTAAATATGACTTTGCTTCTAATATTGCGCATGAACTGGTGGCAAACAGGCTCCTACTTCTGATATCAGGGGTGGA
Source organism: Diceros bicornis minor (assembly GCF_020826845.1). Classification (NCBI taxonomy): domain Eukaryota; kingdom Metazoa; phylum Chordata; class Mammalia; order Perissodactyla; family Rhinocerotidae; genus Diceros; species Diceros bicornis. The sequence continues at coordinate 15,840,376 of NC_080775.1, read as the reverse complement.
ATACTCTTAGAGCTTGAGCCTGGTCACGGGATTGGACCAAAGGAAGACACACACCAGATCTGGCCCTTGGTTTTCCACTCTAGAACAAGCATGGAACCAGGCTACGCTGCTGCTACTCTGATCTTACTGCTCACTGAGATCATCATGCTCACCTGGCTCCTAATGGCTACATGCATCCACCTGGTCCCTCTGACGTCAGTGTTTCATCATCCCCATCGCTCTCAGTGAGCCCAGTTGTCTAACAGCTTATTCTCCCATGGTCTACCGGTTGGACGGCTGCTCACAACGGTACATTCCCTTCTCCTTGTTGAATTGAATGTCCTTCAGGCTCTCCCATGCAACTTAGTTCTCTGGTGGAGTTTCCACGGAGAGACATCAGCCCTTAATCAAGAAAAGTGGCCACTTCCACAAATTCAGAGGGTTCAGGGAAATACAAAGATTCAAGATTTTCGGAAGCATCAACCCAGATGTTCCCATCCCATTTGTCAAGGTACCATTTTTCTACCAGGTGACACAACAGTGATTCCACTAAACTAGAATTTGAGACTGCCATCAGGTCACTTTGGGTTCCTCATACCTCTGAATCAACAGGTAAAAAAGGGGGTGATGGTACTGGCTGGGGTGATCAATCCTGATTACCAAGGGGAGTTGGGTTGCTACCACACAATGGAGGTAAGGAAGAGTATGTCTAAAAACAGGAGATCCCTTAGTACCACCATGTCCAGTGATAAAAGTCAATTGAAAATTACAACAGTATTTGTCTTTCTCTGTCTTTTACGTGAAGTGATGGAGGTGTTAGCTAACGCTGTGGTGGTAATCATATTACAATATATGTGTATCAAATCAACACATTGTACACCTTAAAGTTACACAATGTTATATGTGAATTATATCTGAATAAAGCTGGGGAAAAAGTGTAATGATATTGGAAAAAAAAGAAAATTACAACAACCCAATTCAGGGAGGACTGCTAATGGTCCAGACCATTTAGGAATGAAAGTTGGGGTCACTTCACCAGACAAAAAACTATGGCCAGCTGTGCTTGCTGAGGGTAAAGAAAATATGGACTGGATGGTGGAAGAAGGCAGTTATAAATACCAGCTATGCTCACATGACCAGTCAGAGAAATGACGACATAATTGATATGTGTTTCTTATTTACTTTGATATGAATATATTTGTATATATGTTAACAAATATTTTCTTCCTTCTCTTTTCCCTTATCATCTAACATAAGACGTATTGATAATAGTTAACTTTGTATATCACAGTATTTAAGTTAAGAGAGTATTAACAGAGAAGAGTGAACAGCACTCAAGGACTCTGCCTCCTCTTCTGGGGAAAGGTTTAGTGTGTTTTTGGTTGTACACAATGTATCATAGTTGTATCCCATTAGGTGGAACTGTGATGTTACTGTCTTTATTTGGAGATTAAGTATGGTTTAAGGAGATGTGTATGGGTGTCAAGTTGACAAGGATGAACTGCGATGGTCAGTTATTGTGTCAGCTTGGCTAGGCTACAATCCCAGTTATTCAAACACTAATCTAGGTGTTACTCTGAAGGTATTTTGTGGATGTGATTAAGGTCCATAATCAGTTGACTTTAAGTAAGGGAGATGATCCTTGATAATTTGAGTCGGCCTGATTTACTCAGCTGAAAGGCCATAAGAGCCAAGCTGAGGCTTCCCTGAAGAAGAAGCAAGTCTGCCTGAGGCCAGAGCTTCAGCTGATGCCTGAGAGTTCCAGCCTGTTCTTCCTGATGGCCTGCCCTGTAGATTTCAGATCTCCCTGGAAAGCTGACTCTGCTGGAGATTAGGATGCAGAAATTGTACTGGGGGGTGTTATTGGGCATAACACATGTTAAGAACAGGGGCAAGATTGGACAGAATGTACGAGTCCACCAGACTCATGTTATACCCCTCAGGCTCTCAGAAAAGTTGGTTGTTGAACAGAATTTGGACAGTAGAACACTGAGGTGGTGGTTTGCATGTGTATGCAAAAGAATAAAATAACTCATGCAAAAGAAGAAATGAAATAGAAGACCTAGGTAAGTCTAGGATGACTTAGGATGACTGAGTAAGTTTCTGCACACAAACTCTTGTTCTTCGTTTAGAACATAATTTTCAACAAGGGACAATATTGCCTCCAAGATGGGGGGGTGAGGATTGGTTCTTGAGGACCGAAAATTCATACTCTTTTCATGTATAAAGCAGATGCACATACGATACATGAACAGATATACACTATCTATGGGGCAATAAAATTTCATGGCAGGGGTAGTTAGGAAAAAATGTCTAAAAAAGCTCCTTAGAGAGTGTTAATGAAAAAAAGGTTGAGAAACACTGGTTTCGAATGACGACTTAAATATTGTCACTGTGTGCCTTTTCAAACAATCGTGGAAATATCGTGGAATTTTCTTACTGCAAAAATAATATAGTTTCATCATAAGAACAAACAAAAAAAAGAGAAAAAATTGCTAAAAATCCCACCCATCCAGAGATAACTACTATTACACATTTAGGGTTTGTGTGTGTGTGTGTGCGTGTGTGTGTGTGTGTGTGTACATGCATACACACTTTTTTTGTATAGATATTTTTACTTTTACTAAGATAGCATTATACAATAATTACTATTTTGTAAATGTTCCACTTAATATTGCAGTTAGCTTTCTAGGCAACAACTATAAATTGCAGCATAATTTTAATGCCTGCATGATATTCCATGATATAGTTACATTAATAATATATTTAACCAGTCTCAATAGAGCTTCATGTTACAGCAATGTTTCTAACAGTAAGCATTGCTGTACTAAAACATCCTGGACTTGTTTTATTATTGTTTGAAGATAAATTCCTGAGAGAGGAAGAGTCTATATACTTTCCTTGAAGCATTGATACATGTTGTTATATGTATCTTTTCACATCAAGAAATAGATTTCCAACATCATATTAATGCCTTCATATTATTCCATTGTATGGGAATATCATAATTTATTTAATCAAGACAATATTTAAGTTATCGCCAATTTTTTTCTTTGCTATTATAAGCAATGCTGTAAAAACATCTTGGACTTGACTGATTATTTTCACAAGAAGAATTCCTGAGTGGAACTACTGGACCAAGGGTAAACAATTAAAACACACATACACACACACACCTTTTTAACATCCTAGAAATGCTATTCCAACTTATCCTCCCTTTGAAAGTAATTAACCATTTGCAAGTCACAGGCGTTTCTGACCTCATGGTTTGGCATGACTATATGCCTCTTACAGGATCAGCCGCTGCATCCGGAAGGACTACCCCCTTCATGTTCTGCTTCCTTGTGGACCATAAGAAAAGGCAAAGGTTTCTTCCAGTGCCAATGCCCGAGGCCTCTGCAGTTTCTGGTGTTAGCAACAGCTGTGAACGTGGAATCCTGTAGCTCCTCTCTAGAAAGCAGCTTTCAAAAACTAAAGTATGGGAAGTTTTCGTACTGGTTTCCCGGTCAGCTGTCACTTTGGTTTATTTTGTTTTCATTTTTAGCTTTGGACTTGCCAGGATGAGAATCCTGTGTTATCTATCGCCTGTTGACACAGTATTTGGGAAATTATTTCTGGCCAAGTCCTTAATCCTGCTCCCAGAGGACTCCCTTGCTTATTTCTGCTTCTATTTAACAATGAAACCATCAGGGGCAGGATATCCAGCATGTGAGACTCTAGAGTCTTTATAAAATCATAATAAGTCTTCCTGTTATCCAGAAACGCCTGGAAAATCGCTGCAAGTCACATCGTTCTGTTGTGGAGACTAATGCTGGATTGTTTGTCTTTTATTTTCAGCTTCTAAATGTCTCTCCTCTCTGCTTCCTACTCCTCTCACACAGAACTGAGGGAAGAGAAGTGGGGCTGCTAGCCCTGGGCCAAAGGTTTGAATGCATGGGGGTGGGATAGAGGATCTGGTGACAGAAGCTATGTTGGAGGCATCACCTGAGGGAGAAAAAACCTGGTTCTCAGAAACACCTCTGCTTCTGGGTCACCAGCCTAGGGGTCAAAAGAGTTGCATCAATATTCATTGACTTCAGAACCTCATCTCCCATCCTCTCAAAATCTCTCTTCACGTTATCTCATCTTCTCAATGAATGAATGGAGGAATCAAAGATGAATCAAGGGAGTTTCTTCATAATTTTTTAAAATTGTGGTACAATACATATAGCATAAAATTTACCATCTTAACCATTTTTAAGTGTACAGATCAGTGGCATTAAGTACATTCACATTGTTGTGCTACCATCATCACCATCCATCCACAGAACTCTTTTCATCTTGCAAAACTGAAACTCTGTTCCCATTAAACAATAACACGCATTTCCCCTCCCTGTGACTCACTGGTTTTGGCCTGAGCGACTGGAGGGACGGTGGTACCCTCCCTCCTCCTATATTGATCGTTGCCACTCATCTTTTGATGACAGCCCTTTGGTTTGACCATACTGTCCTTCCATGTTTATTTTAAGCTCATATTATAAATATTGTGAATTGGGGTCAGACATCATCGTTTACCAGTGACAACCACCTAGACAACCCACAGTGGGTTTTAGTTTCAGAATTTTCCCCATGCCTACTCCAGGGTGGATGTCTGTAATCCCCCAATGGCCAATGTTTAGGGGCATCTAAAGTGAACACCTAATTCCTAAATTTACTCTAGAAGTCATGACCCCCATGGATGTGACTCCAGCAGGACAAAGAAAATTTGAAATACCAGAGTTTACTGTCATTATTATCATTTGTTTAAAGCTTTCAGGTTGCAAAGTGCTTTTTTTCATACATACTTACATTTCATCACTTCCACAGCCCTGTAAGGTAGTTATTATTTTCATCTTGTTTTTCAGAATGAGGAAAGTGAGTCTGAAAGAGAAAGTAACTTGGCAAAAGTCATGCACAGAGTCTCCGTCTCCAGTTCTCCCAAGAAGAGAGAAGTTGCAGAAAATTCTAAGTGAATATTATAATTACTTTCTTGAAAAATAATTCCCAATGTACTAACCAACTGAGCTATGACTTCTATTTTAATTTAGTTGCTGGAGGTTTAAACCTAAATTTCTCACCCCGATTTTATTTCCTTGGTTATTTGCATTACTGCCATCTTGAAAACTTGCTTAAATATTCTGGTTTCCTCTTACATTGTTTCCATTCTCTTAGCATAACTCAGTACATATCTTCATCTTCATTCTTATGTATAAATTTAACTACTTGTTGGTCAGCCATAGAAAGCTTTTCCTCCTAGATGGTCCTGGCTCCTATCAGATCCTTCCCAGGATCCTTACTTGGATCTGTCTGCATTTCTCACACAGCAATAAGGAAAGTACCATGTAGCACAGTGGTTAAATCTCATTCTGTCCTTTTTCCCTACAGATTTGCCTCCAGCCCTGTTCTCTTTATAACTGCCCCCCCTTTCAGCTCTCAGAATCTCAGCACAAATGGTTACTTGAGGGACAAGCCGAAATGATAGGAAAAATGTTGTTTTTATCCCTTCTCCTTTAATCATACTTTTAACATCGATCAACTTAGCATGAGGAGTTCTCGAGGGTTTGCTCCTCATCAGTAGGCCCCCGAGGCTGTTGTGGGGCTCTATCTGCGGCAGCTCCCCAGCCACCAGGCCTCCCTCTCATTCCCGGGGACAGATGGCGCGCTCAGCGGGGGAGGCGCCGAGCAGATGTGAGCGGCTATCTTCAGGTTGTGGGGGAGAGGCACAAGGCCCGGGCTCCAGGAAAGCAGAAAATGATCCGTTTTCAAACCCCAGCCTCCTTGTAGCTGGCAAAGGGCGATCGTCTTCTCAGGAGGGCCACATTTCAAACGTCCTGTGACACGTGGGCGTCTAGTGCGTTGTGGGAAGAGGTGGTGGCCTGCTGGTTTCACTCCCATCTCACCCATCATTAACTTCGTGAGATTCTGTGTCGGGGAGGAAGGGCTTGGATCTTTGTAAAATCCTATGGAAATCTTCTGTCCACTTTTATACTGAGTCCTTCTAAGTTATTACAAATCTCGGCCCTATTTTAGTCTTTGCAGTGGCGTGCATTTTCTTTTTCGTTTCTTAATGAGTAGTCCTTTACTCACTACAGTTCAAGAGAACACTTCTCTGGGTGATCCTTCCTCCACCTTCTCCTTCTCTCTCTATGCTCATCCTCCCCCTTCTCCACATAATATCCTTCCCTGCTTTGACTTTTTTCAGTCTTCAAAACTCTTTGATATGTATTATCTTGTCACCAAAAAGTAGTTTGGTACACCTCCCTGCAAATCCCAGGGTAATGCTGTAACCAAAAACTCTGCCATTTTCCATGATAACTCTATCGAAAACTGATCTGCGCAGTTTTGTAGTCCCCGCCCCTCCCCCCAGGCGTGGGCGGAAACCCCACAGGGATTAAATTTCTGGCTTTGCTTTTCTTCAGTGCCAGACACCCAGCCCTTGCTGTTAGTCCGCCATTCTCCTCCTGTTCCTGGTTCTTTGCTGATTAGCTCTTCCTTCTGTAATAGAAGCTTTGGAGACAGGAAAAATAGCAGCTTCCTGTTCCGCCTGAACTGTTTATTATGTTTAATTAAGTCCTCTATGGTGATTTCTATTTTTATTGGCCAGGATAACATTCACATTCAAAAATTTAGTTTTCAGCAATGGTTGAATTCTAAACTATTTACAAATTAGGTCTGGCTTTTGTGATTTACGCCACAAAAAAGGCGGCTACTACCTTTCTGTTATCCAGAAGGTATTCACAGGTGGTGGTGGTGGATTGTAAAGATTTGGGCATCAAAAACATTTAAGATCCCGCCCTGGAAGCGAAAAGGCAGATCTGGCACTATCAGTGTCTGTGACACCTGTGTTATAAACAAAAAAGAGAAAATGATGGTAGGCAGGTTAAGTTTCAAAAGATAATAAAAATTTAGGATCTAATACACAAAGAATTTCCAAGCTTTTAGGGACTTTCTTCACCTGATGTGAAGTAAGATATAAAGAAGTGATTGTCCAGAACGTCCAGAGTTTCTGGTTTTGCTGCTGTGTCTCTCTCGTATGCTTATCCACGTGGGAAATATCCCAGAAGTGCCTCTGTGAAAGAGTCTAGTCTTCCGGAAAGTTTTTCTTCACTGTGATAACAACCACAGTTGGTGGGCTTTGAGAAGCTAGGTAGATGCCGCCTGATCCTGCAGACAGCATCCAGCACCAGCAAACCGTGGCCATCCACTGTCTCTATTCTCCAACTGTATCAGCCAAATTCTTTCAGGTTTAAGTATGGAAAGCCTAATTAAAAATGGCTAAAGGAAAAAGGAGTTTGTTGGCTCAACAAGTAAAAGTCGCAGGTAGAGCTAGCTTCAGATACTGGCTGGATTAGGGGCTCACCTCACTCTCTCCCTCTCTTAGTTCTGCTTTGCTCTGTTTGGGCTCCACTCTTGGGTTCTTACCTCATGGTGGCAAGATGGCTGCCAGAGCTTACCAGCTTTTACCTTTTCTTCTCATTAATTCTGGTTGGAAAAGCCCACCTCTCTCTCAAATTTTTAAAAAAGTTCTGGACTTTAGTCTGACTTTGAGTAGATCATGGTCCTGTCTCTCTACTGTGGCTAGAGAGGCGCTACCAGGCTGATTGGCCAGACGTGGAGCACATGTCCACTCTTCGAGCTAGCTTTAAATCACCTGGCCTGAGAGGAGAGTAAGGGTAGATTGTTTAGGAAAATATGGGTTCCATTACCAAATGAAGGGAGTTTGGATAACGCACAGGCAAAACAATGACTGTGTACTGTGCCCAAGTCACATTTGCAGCAGCCTCTATGGAGTAGAAGTTGAACAGCTTGCCCTAAGGTATACAGCTTTATTCTAGAACTTCTGGGACAGATTTGAAATTCAGTTCACCCAGTTAAGATTTCTCCCACCCACTGTCCTCGGTGGTTATGCCTCTTTTTGCATATTTGTAACTCACGTATAACTTCTCACCTGCAAGTACTATTTCTTTCATGTTGAGTGGAAAGCAGGTCACCACCTCTCCCAGGTTTTAAAATCTTTTATGCTTATGCAAGCTTTTAAAAAAACTGGACCATAACTTTATATGGTGTGTGTGTTAGTGTTTGGGCATCAAAACACAAGGGTGATAGAAATGATTTGGAAGTTCATGGTTAGATACACTGTGAGAATCACTTTCAAGATTCCATCAGCCGTGAGTACCTGCTCCAGACTTCAAGTCTTAGGCTGGACTTCACATAAAGTTTCAAGGACATCAAGGAAATTAAATGTTTTCTTCTTTCTCTTGTATTCTAGTCTAAATTTGCAAAACATTTTGCGTAATGATGTTTATTTTAAAAAAACAATTCCAGATTACGTTTCATTCTCTGCGGTTTTGTTAAGAGGGAAATAATCCTCATATTTTGACAACTTAGTTATTTTGGGAAAAAAATATGAATTGGTATAAATCAACATTAAAGACTCCAGATTGTGGGGCAAATGCCTCTCTCCCTCCTGACTCTCTCGGCTAGCCGTCAGCCTGCACCTTGCTGAAGGAAGCCTTGCTATTCTCTCAGCCCCGTTATACCTACCTGGGGCTCTCCCCACGGGTACGAGGTAGGACCATGTGACAGGTCCAGGAAATGAGCCCAGAGACTATCAATTTCCGTCCTCCTCAAGGAGGCATCAGTCAAGGAGGCATCAGCTTCCTTTATCCCTGGCATCCAGGAATCCGTGTAGGGTCCACACTCCAGACAAGGGATTGTGACCAAGATTATGCTGAGGCACATGAGCACCCGTTATGGAAATAACAGCAGTTAAAGCCATCTCCACTTCATCTGACAAGTGGAAGCCTGCAGTGCCCGAGGAAGCCCCCAACAGCAGCTCACAGGGTGGGTCTGAGGCAAAGCCAGCGCTGCCCACCGCTGCCCAAGAAACTTCTGGTCATCATAACAAGCCTACTTCTGCAGTGGAGTAATGACCAGTAAACATACAGACAGCTGCTGATATGAGCCAGGCTCTGTCCTTTATCTCATCGAATCCACACAACAACCCTAGGAGAGAGGTACTATTATTTTCATCCCCATTTTACACAGCAGAAAACTAAGGCAAGAAATGATGAGCTAAGTCACCAAGGGTCACACAGCTGGGGTCCAAGCCCAGTCAGCCTGGAGTCATCACTCAGGCATTTAACAACCAGACTACCTGCCTCTGCATATGGAGGGTTTGTTATGTACGGGAAGATACTGAGATGCTTCCGAATAAGGCTCCCAGCTGATGAGTCATATTTTCAGCAAGGCATTCATTTTGGAGTGGGTGAAGGGAAAGACTAGGTCGTGGGATTTTTTTGGTCTGTTTGATACTTTTGTAAACTTAGGAATCTTACCTTTTATGCTACTATTGGATGCTTTTGCACTGGGGTTCCTGGGAGTCAGCTGTCAGTATGTGCAGAGTGAGGACCTGGGCTCTTCCAGGTGGCTTGTACCCTATTCCTTTCCCCTTTCAAGCGCTCCTGCCTCTCGACTAAAGTTTTGTAGGTCCCTGTTTCCCATCATCCCTGGAGACAAATCATCCTCCTCAAGGAAACATACCCAGGACCACCGCTCATAGATCTGCCAACACCCTTCCCCCAGGTAAGGGTAGATTCTTGGAGGAGAGGTTGAGCAAATGGTGTGGGGGAGATAATGCCTAGGTCTTGCAGAATGGGCACTCAAAAAAAATTTATTTAAAAAGAAAGGGCCGGCCCCGTGGCTTAGCGGTTAAGTGCGCGCGCTCCGCTGCTGGCGGCCCAGGTTCGGATCCCGGGCGCGCACGGATGCACCGCTTCTCCGGCCATGCTGAGGCCGTGTCCCACATACAGCAACTAGAAGGATGTGCAACTATGACATACAACTATCTACGGGGGCTTTGGGGGAAAAAGAAATAAATAAATAAAATTATTTAAAAAAAAAATAAAAGAAAAAGAAAATATTTTTATTTAGACAAAAATCTTATTTGGACAAAAAGGTGTTATATAACACCTTTCTTTAAAAAAGTTGAAAGAATAATTTTTGAATAAGATGAGATGTGCACCAAAATCTGTCATTCCCCAGGACAACTTACATTTCATGTGAATTATTTCCAATCAATTAAACCTATTTATACCAGCCAACAGGTAAGTCAGTGGCAGGGTGGAAAGTCAACTCTGAGCAAGGCATTGTTGGGAATTCGAGGAAGCCACAAAGATGTGGAAGAGCTTGTATGTTGGGAAGACAGGACATTGCTGTAGAAAAGATACCAGGCTCAGATTTGCAGGTCAATTATTCTGAGTTTATTTTAAATGACTGAAGGATGCCCTCTTTTGAGGGGAAGATTCTGGAGAGTTATTGCATACATAAACCTTTACCCTAAATACTGATGTCAGAACTCAAGAATAGTGTACTCTTAGAGGTCAAAAATTCACACAAGCATTCCCAGATAACAGCGCCAGATGTTACGGTTTTGACGGTTACAGACAGACTCCATGCATGTTGGGCCATGATGACCCAACTCACTTTAGAATTTGGCTATTCATCTTTTCTATACATGGTCTAACCTATGTGTATAGTTGTTCCAACACGTGGAAGCATGTAATTATAACGATAACTAACTCTACAAAGTAGTTACTGAATGGAGTGAAATTTACCTGCCAGAGAGCACTGAGGGCTTGGAGGTTACAGCAGAGGTGTGACTTGAACCATACCTTGAAGGACAGGAAGGAATGGGAGGGCTCCAGGGAGGGAAGGCTCAAGTTCCCTCCAGGGTCCAGAGAGTGCCTCCTGCCTATCTGCAGTGGGATCTCTGAAGAGTATTCATGAGAGGGAAGATCAGAGAGGTGGGAGAGGGTCAGACTACAGAGGGTCTGGAGTTACCTTCTTAAACTTGGGGCCCTTGGTAAGGACTCAATACATACTTGCTAATTCATAAATCAATCCAGTGTAGCAGAGATACATTTAGACTAACCGGAAGGAAATAGTTCTTCAAGGTAAGAGATGATTTTTCACGTTGGCCAGTAGTTATCGAGCACCTGCTTTGTACCAAATATTTTTTCTAGATGCCAGGAAGATATGGCATCAAGCTAGACAAAAGCCATGTTCTCTAGAGCTTATATTTTAGTGAGAGTGAGGGTAACAGTAAGAAACTGAATAACAATTAATAATAAGATCATCTTAGATAGTGATAGGTGTTAGGAAGACAATAAAATGGTAGACAATAACTTGGAGGAAGAGGGATATTGTAGATAGGATGTTCAGAAGGATCTTTGAGGAGGTGACATGACCAAGCTGATGCTCTGAAGGAACATCAAACAGTATTATTCCTACACACAAGTGTCCACAGGTGCCTTCAGTTCTCCACCAGCTTCTCCTGTCCGACTACACCTTAAACGCTAGGCCTGGAGGTACCTTCTCTTGGGCCTTCCTCACTTCTGCAAAGGTAACTTGTCTTATCTAGCCTAGTTAGGTGACTTTAAGTTGACCCTTCATCTTGGTATAATTTTCTGCTTTATTTCTGAAACAGAGAGGATGGACCAGTTCTTTCAAGTTCCTTTGAGTTTTAGCATCCCATAATTTCCACCATTGTACCTCATGTTCAAAAATGAAGAAAAGATCCTGAAACTATTGTAAAGGGGCCACTGGATATTTTTAGTTATCCTCGAGTCTAGAACTTGGGTGAGAGCCAAGATAGAATATCCAACCACTAGGTTCTAGGGCTCCATGGTGATGTGGTAAACTGGTGGTTAGTGTCTATGCCACCTCCTTCTGGAATGCTATCGTACATGCCAGAAGTTGGATTTTTTTTTCTTTAATGATATTTCCAGACTTTCTCACAGCCAGGCTTCTGGGTGGGAGTTCGGTTCCGCCAATTAGATGCTGTTGGTAGAGATTTGGAAGCAAAAGTGAGGCAGGGCTGTCTCCCTGCCGCTGGCCAGCACTAGCATGGAAGTTCTGGTCTTTTCTGCAGCTTCCTTGTATCCAGGAAGGACACTGGCATGAGGTCAGAGAGACTACTACTGGTCCCTGGACCCAGCAACAGTGTGGGTTCGCATCCTCACTTCCCTCACAGGAGCAGCTCCCCAGGTGGCAGTGCTGTTCTGGAAGGTTATCCCGGAGGCCTTGCCTGGAGGTCCCTCCTCCAGCCCTTACACAGATTTCATGAGCACCTAATCCCTGTAGAACATCTCCTTAAAAAGCTAGAGACATTTCTCTTTCCATCAACTGAGCCCTTATTGATGGAGGCTCTAACCTATGGTCAGAAAATGGAAAAGCTTTCACACTGTGGCTATTAAAGTTTTTAATCTATCACTTCTTGATTTCAAAATCAGTAGAAGACCCATAGTTCCTAAGTGTATTAGTCATGGTTCTCCAGAGAAATAGAGAGCACTGAGGGCTTGGAGACAGAGGTGCGACTCTATTTATAGCTATAAATAGAGATTTATTATGAGGAATTCGCTCACATGATTACAGAACTGAGGTGATAGCTGAGTAATCCCACGATTTGCCATCTGGAAGCTGGAGGCCCAGAAAGCCAGGGGTGTAGTTCCAGTTCAAACCTGAAGACCTAGAACCAGGGGAGCCAATGGTAGTCCCAGTCCAGAGTCCCCCCCATCACCAGAAGTGCTGATGTCTGAGGGCAGGAGAAGATGGATGTCCCAGCTGAGAGAGAGCAAATTCACCCTTCCTCTACATTTTTGTTCTATTCAGGCCCTCAAAGGATTGGATGATGCCCACCCAATGGGTGAGGGCATTCTGCTTTATTCTGTTCACCAATTCAAATGCTAATGTCTTTTGGAAACACCCTCATAGACACACCCAGAAACAAGGTTTATCAAGTTTATAAGTTGACACATAAAATTAGCCATCATGCCAAGAACTACAGCTCCCTACATGAAGAACTTCTCTCTCTGTCCACCCCATTACTCTCAGGAATAAATATCCCTTTGGCAAAAGTATAAATAGAGTTCAGGTATATTTAGGTTGGAACTGTTTTCCCTGCATTTAGACACATTACTGGGCAGAGGGGTTAACAACCAGAATTTATAACATTAGGTGAGAAATGCCACTGACTTACAAATAAACATTTGAGACACAAAATACATTTGTGAAACCAAGGACTCCTATATTTAGACATAAAACCAGACCTTTCAAGGATTATGAAGGAGTGAATTTTTCCTCTCCTCTTCCCTTTTTGAAGAAAACCATTGGTTTTCACCCAGCTTGGGCTGATTTTTATTTGGTCTTTTTTCTTTTTTTTGGAGGGAGAGTGTCTCTTTTTTGGTTTACTTTCTGAAGATTTCAGAAGAATATAACTATAACATATTTACTAAACTTTTCATGAAACTTTAAAATATACCAATGGATGTCCTTTTGTCCACAAAAGTCTCCTTCTCTTTAGAAGGTGATAATAGAAGAGAACTCCAGCAGCCAAATGCACTCTGGTTAAGACTCATCAGAGAGAAACTTCAGAGGGATTTCATACAGTCCACTTAACTCTCCCATTTTATACAGAAAATAATCTCCCAAGGCCATATGTATTCAAAGTCAATGCATCTAAACTGCTGGTATTATTAACCCAGACTGATCACCTCCTCACCCCCATTTCCATGTTTATGGGGCCTGTAATGAAGGGGCCTGTTGGAGGGCGAGACCCTTTCTTTAACAATTAAACAGGACTAGGGCATTAAGAGAAATGTCCTGGCAGCAGGGAAATTTGGGTCAAGAGCCTCAAAATTAAACGGAGGGGAAATGAACAGAAAGGAAAAGAAAAGAACAAGAAAGTGCCATGCAAAGAGTTAACCTGAAAATTGACTGGAGATGAGGGGAATTTAGGGCCTCTGGCACAGGAAAGCTTTCCTCTCTGTTTTAGGTACAGAATGAGCCACAGAACAGAAGTTCAATGAATGCTAATTCCCTTTCCCATTTTCTCCATTATCTTCCTGTTTTTTCCTAATGCCTTAAGTTTTCTATGAAACAAAAATTTCTATTTTCTTCCTGGCTTGATGTTCCTTCTAAGCCTCTGAAGGCAGATCCAGTAGTCAGGGACAGACATTTCTTCCAGTTAGGGTGGAAGCTTCGTTTCCCACTCTCCTTGAGCTCTCCTTCACTGCATGACAGTAGACCAATGGCCAGCAAAGGGTTGAGCTGAAACTTCTTGCTGTAACGGAACAGGCTCACCAAAAGAGAACGTTGACCTAAAATGTATTGCCAAGCAACCGGATTCTCGGTTAGCCACTAGCCTCTGAATATTCTTTCCAACAGCCAAGACCTATTGATGTGTCCCAGACTCCTGTAGTCACTATAGGGCACGTGAAGTAGAACAGTCATATGGGGGAAATTACACTACCAGGGATTCACTCTTGTAGGCTAATGTACATTTGCAACTTCTCAGATGAAGCTGACATCAGACATTCATTCACTGAATTATTTCTTTAATAAGATACATCTCCTGGCCAACAACCTGAATGAAAGAAAGGAGGTTGAGGGGGGATGGTGGGGGGTGGGAAGGATGTCTGAAAGAAAGATCTTGGTGGAAAGTCCTGTGGCTAAACATATGGGTGCGGAGCCCCAGTAGAGGAGAAAGTGCAGGGTTAAACGAAACACAGCAATTCTGGTTCAGTAATTTCTTCACCTTTTTTTTTCTTTTTCTTTTTCAAATGGATGGCAAACGAGTTCTGAAGAAATGCTGAGCCCCTACAATTTCCACCTACAGCTACATTTTATCTAACTTTAATAAAAGCGTCAGCAAATAAGTAGGGATGTCCATGACACACTTCCTGATCTGTACAAACCTCACAATAAGTTTGTTGTGCACAGACAGCTTCTCACTCAGGGGCAGAAGAGGGGATGACACAGGGGGGCAGAGCTGGGAGCGGGGAGGAGAAAGAAGGACAAAGCCTCTTGAAGTAAACGCAGACAATTAAAACTCCACCACATGGGCACCAACATCAGGAAAAATTTCAATAGAATAAATAATCTCGGGCTAAGAAACGTTGACACAGAGCCTCTGAAATCAAGGTCTCTGGAAAATTCAGACAGGAAAAGTTCTGTAGATGGCATCATCGCTTTTGGCAGAGGACTGGAAAATTGAAATCAAATGCTGCCCAGTCAGGCAACTTCTAAGCAATTTCAAATAAGTGCAGTCATAATTCATCTTCAGTCAAACAATGGGAGACTTGAATAAGAGCAACAGGAAAAGTTCTAGAAGGAAAGAAACTTCTAATTTCCATTGTTCGGCAAACACTCCCTCTCAGACAGTGATTTTTTCTTTCCACAGTTGCTAAGTGGGAGTCGGATTATTGGAACATGAGAAAAGGTAAACCATATTCTTTCATTCCAATAGAGGAGAAAAGTGATTAATTCTTACATAATTCTGGACTGATCATATGCAGGTGAACTTGTTTGTATGATTTAGCAGAATTTGCACTTTCTTGGCCTCTTACCCAAGCAACTGGAAAACATCCATGTGGTGAGGGAATGCTCATGGGAGCTCTCTTCTTGGCTTTGAGACTGGCTTGCAGGGGGCACCGTTCAAAGTATTTAACCTCTTCGCGTTTCAAAATGGGCATCTGCAAAATGGGCCTGGGGTGATGGTTCCGAAACTATTTGTATAAGCCTCAATGTCGCTACAGAGGCACATGAACTTCTCCTAAAGCGCTATGTCACCCACAGAAATTTTGTTACACACACAATCACAACCAGTATATCTGAGCATCTACGGTCACAATGGTGACCCAGCCTTGACCTGACAAATCATTTAGTGTTTACTAAGACTTCTCTCACTCTTAAAAGTCCTGCAACTCTATATTAGGATCAAAAACACCAGTATTTTGAGTGAATAAGCTTAGGAAAAATGCTATAGAACAGGTTTTTTTGCTTTTTAAGCTTTTTAGTTTGAAAAAATTATAGACTCACAAGTTACAAAAATAGTACAGAGAGGTTCCTTACACCCTACATCCAGCTCCCCCCAGCGTCCCCCAGTTGTAACACCTTATATAACTACAGTACATTATCAAAACCAGGAAATTGACATTGGAACGATACTATTCACTAGATACTATTAACTAGATTCAGACCTTACTGGGATTAGAACAGGTTTTTAAAACAATTTGCACACAGCTAGAAGTAACTTGAATCATCTGCATGAAATTTATTCTTGGAGGTAACTTGGTAGAGGGAGTTTGAGTTTGCTGTCATCAGATCTAGATATTTTGGGCAAATTATTTGTTACTGAACCTCAGTTTGATCTGATCTGTAAAACAGAAATACTACTACTACCCAAGTAGGTTGTTGGGACAGAGTATCTCCAGTCCAGTGAGTGGCATATATTAGGAACCCCAAATATAATAGTGTCTGTCGTTCCCTCATGAGACCTGACACTTCAGCTCCCAGGATTTTGTAGGAGTCCCATGTGATCTCTTAGTAATCAACCTGGTTCTTGATTATTATTATTATTTTTGCTCAGGCTAGTCCTGTCTGTTATAACCAACATCCCTGACAAAGCCACATCCTCAAAAGACATGAAGTGAGGAGTTTCAATTCTGGGATAGGCTTATTGCCACTTCTCTTAGAAGCAGCCCCCACCCCAAGAAAGTGACTTGAAAACTTTGGGACCACCCTGCTCCATAAAGTCATCCTCCACCCAGCAATTGAGCTGGCCTGGACTTTTTGTGCTCCTATGGACTAGTGCCCAAGCTAGAGTTAAGGGCTGAGGGGGACTGTCATCCCATTTGCTTCCCTCCCCTGGCTCTGAGGTGGACCCTGGAATGACCCTAAGGCTTTGACGCTGGAAGTCAGAAGGAGGAGGGATCAGGCAGTCCCTAATTGTAGGTTTTCTTCCTGCCTCCCTGACTACCTGCCACCCTGTGCAGGTGCACAATTTGCACTAATTGTAGCACTGGTCCCGAGGGTGACAATAAAACCATATGGGTTTCTCTACCTCCTGGTTCTTATTGTGTCTCACAATAATTTGTCTATTATAAGCCAACTGGGCAAGTGCCATCCTTCATTCTCTTTTTGGTACAGTGCCTGCCATGCCTTAATGCCCAATTAATAAAATTACAGTAATAACCCTCCCCTGGCCCAGTGTTCTGGAGGCAGCACTGGGCAGCCCGGTGAGCCTGCGTCCCCCGCAGAGTCCCAGGGTCACTGCAGTGCTGGTTGGGAGATGGGGTGGAGAGAGTCAAGGGGACATGAGGGTGGTATGGAGGAAGGCACACAGAGGGGCCAGTTGAGAGAAGGGGCAGTTGGGGTGGGAGTGGGTATATTTCGGCTTAAGGGAAGCCTGAGGTTTTTGTGAAGCGCTTCAACCTTGGGGCCAGACTGGTTTTTTATTCAAACCTTGGCTCTGCCACTGACCAGCTGTGCGCTAAGAACAAATTCCTTAACCCTCTTTAGCCTCTATGTTCTCATCTGCAAATGCAGATGAGACCTACCTCTTAGATCATATATCGTGATTACAAAAGTGAAAAGAAAAGTACGTAGGGCCTCAGATAAATGTAAATTTCCTCCCCACCCGAACCTTCTAGAAATATCCAAGCACAACTCATCATCATGGCGGAGATCTTCCATCATGATGGAGATCATCATCAACATACAGGCACTGAGAGCCCACTACAGTTCATACAGGCTTAGGATTCTGTCCTGTTGACCTTTAACGTTGGGTGTCAAACCTACCCTGGGGAGCATAGATGGATGGGGGCACGAATAGCTGCAGGTTGGCGTTATACTGAAGAAAACGGGGGAGCCCACACCCTGAGATACAAATGCCTCCTGAGGACCCTCAGCTAACCAGGTTCGAAGGTGTTTTCTCCAAAGCAGCGGGGAATGGGGGGGATGCTGGGGCGGCCTCGGCGCCAAAGGTCGCGTTCATGGCTCTCTTTGGGGAGGCTCGCGGGCGCGCGGCGTGAAACGGGGGGCGTCGTGGCGCAGGCGGGCGCGCGGCCGCCAGGTGGCACCAGGGCCCGGGGCCTGGGCGCCGCCCGCGGCGGGGCGGGGACGCGAAGGGGTTAAAGAGTTGGCGGAGGCGCGGCGGCGGCGCTTCGGGGAAACCCACCGGGGCGCGCGGAGGAGGGAGCGGCCGGGGGCTGCGGAGCCCGGCGCCGCGCCGGGCGGGGGCGCGGCCAATCGGGCGGCGGGCCCGGCGCGCGCGGAGCCAGGCGACATGGAGGGAGGCGCGGCGCCCGGCCGCCCCTGACGCGCCGCTCGTCCCGGTGGTCGGCGAGCCCGAGCCGCCCGGGGCCCCGCGGCGCGGAGATGAGCAGGTCCGCGGCGCTGCTGCTCTGCCTGCTGGGCTGCAACGTCTGGAAGGCGGTGACCAAGACGCTGCGGGAGCCGGGCGCCGGAGCCCAAGGTCGGTGCGCGCGGGGGCCGGCGGCGGCGGGCTTTGTGTCGGCCGGGCCTGCCGCAGAGGCGGCGGCGGCGGGCGGCTCTCGGGCCGCATTGTGTCGCGGCGGCCGGAGCCCCAGCCGCAGCCGCCGGGCCTGCAGCCCCCGCGCCGCGCTCCCGAGGGCGCAGCGCCGCCCGGGGCCGCCGAGGTGCCGGGCAGATGCTCCCGAGGGGCGGGGGCCGGAGGGGGTGCGGGCGGCACCAGCTGTTGCTGCTACGGCTGGCTCGTTGGCTGCCTCCGAAGGTCCTTTCCTTTATGCCGCGACACCGACACGCGGCTCCATCTCCCCCTTCGCCCGGGCGAGAGGGGCTCCCCGGGGTCGCCGCGCCCGCTCCCCCTTCGGGCTTCGAGTCCTGGAAGCCCGAGCGCGAAGGCTGCTGCGCTCGGCCCTTTTGTTGTGGCGGGCGAGCGGGTGGCTGCCGCCCCTGGGGTGCCCCCTGCGCCCCGGGACCCCGAGGTCCCCGGCCGCTGCCCGCCACCAGCCTGCCGCAGTTTGGGAAAGTTTCAGGGTCTCTTCCTCCTCCGCATCCGACGTTTTTTTCAGGCCTTAAGGGATTTGCCTAGAGACCCAGGAATCACCCCGGAAGGGGAGAAAGAATTGGAACGAGGAGGCCCTTATCACTTAAAAAAAAAAAAAAAAATCATTTCCAGGTCTGTATGTCGCCAGCGCATGCCTTTTGTCTAATCTTTGGCCTCTGCAAATCTGCTTTCCAGCCCTGAGAGTAATGTGGTCGCCTCTGAGAATGGCCACGAGCCTACCTTTTGTTTTTAAAATAAGGATTTATTTTGGGGGAACCCTGAAACTCCCTTTGCACGCGTTGGTGGGGACAAAATCCAGTGCTTCTCTGTTGCTGTCTTTTCCAAAGGGTGAGTGAGGCCGCCACAGATGAGCATCTGCGTCCACCCGGGACACTGCTGCCAGGCCTCCCTCCAGCCTCTCAGGTCGCCCGCGACGGTTTCTCTGCAGCCCTGTAGACCCCCAGACTCCTTACCCGTGTCCTCACCTCTTGAAGTCTGCCTTGCAGACGAATGAACGAGGAGCGCTCCATCCCTGTGTCCTCTTGCTCACGCCTGCCTTAGGCCCTTTCCTCGTGCAAGCCCCATCCCCTTACATCACATAATCAGAACCGGGTCCCGGGAGCAGAGAACCCTGGATAGACTTCCACCCCTGATGTTGTGACAGGAAAGGCAGGTTCTACCCACAGTCTGCGGGGTTTGGTTTGTTACCTACGTGTTGAATTAAAGGTTTTCATCTCCATTGCTTGCAGTATCATTTGCTGCCGTCTCTTTAATGCATTGCTTTTTCTAGAGCTATGGTATAATATGACCATTATGAATTGTGCATAAATTTAGTAATGTATGTTATGGAATGGGGGACATTGACAAGGTACAAAAAGACCCGTATGTCTGGTCATGTGGGAAACGAATGTTTAGGACATTAGATCATCCGTGTTGAATTGTAGCCTCTTTCATTAATACTCCTCTGCTCTTTGGATCAGCTATTTTAGTGAATATGAGATTTGTGTATCAACGAAGCCGTTCATTCCCAAGAGCAGTTGAATTTTTTGTTCTGCACTTGAAATCACAATATATAGATACATTAAGTTCATACACTCGTAAAGTAGGGGAAGGCATGTCCTCAACTGAAAAGAAAGAGTCATGACAACACCTACTACATTTAGGTCGAAGACCACATTTTACAGAGATCTTTCTGGTCAAAATCAGATTGGGTAACGAAACTCTGAGAAATGGAATAATCTGTGAAGTGGGTGAGAAATGGTCAACCTCTGAGGATATTTATGCCATGACTAGGAGTGTTGTGGTATATGGTATAGTTTGAGTGGAAGATCAAATAGCTTGAAATATTTATTCCCCGTAGATTACTTCCTTGATTGGATAGGATGGCTCTTTAAAGAGTTGAGCCCAGGAGCGCTACCAGAAGTCAGGGTCTCAGTAGCTGGCATCTGGGTTTTGGGCTAGTACCATTTTTAAGGGAATCGACAGTTACTAGTTTGACAGTGGAAGGTCACCTTCACTTGACTGAGTTCTGACAACCATCTTGACAGTTTTTGTAACAGTGTTTTAATTGCTGTCTTCTCTACTCTCCTGGATCACATACACAGTGAAGACAAATGCCGCATCTGATTTCACTTTCCATTTTCCACGGCACGTTGTAGATTGTTTTGCACACAGTCAGTGCTGAATGGGTGAAGGACTGAAGACGGCTAATACATATACTACAGTGCAACATGTGATTGTCATTGTTAGCATGCATTTGATTTAATTTAAGAAAACTTCAGTGATTACCTTCTCCAAAACCCAATTTGTAAGAGTTTTGCTTTTCTTGTAGAAACTGTTACTTGGATCATACTTTGAATATGCCTTGTGCACACACAGACATTGTGCGCCAGCGGAGTTTAGAAATTACCTAGGAAACACTAGTTAGAGACCTCGAACACACGTATCGTATACTATAGTATTGTAATTAGATTCTTTGACTAGATGACACCTTCTTTATGAAGTGGATCTTTATTATGTCTTCTGAGGAAACTAACATCTGAAAAATTTCTTGGCATTACTTTGCTCTTTATATATTCAAGATAAAATTTAATGTTTGGCTTCAGATTCTCTCTTCTTACTGTAGCTGCTTTGAATCAGCAAAGGGATTTCAAAGGCAACGGTTAGTTGTCACAGTGAGGCTTGGGTTTGCCAATCATGAATTTGAACTTGCTCTAGAATATGACTGCATGTTTTTATTAAGTGTTTTTGTCTGAGTTGCTCTAAAATGCTTGTAGGATCTAATTTTGGTGGGGGGGGAATTTTATAGAAACTGTTATGCAGAAGTATTGCCTAATTTTGACTTTTCTTCACCTCTTACAAACTGTGCATTGAGGCCGGCCTGATAGAGGGGGCCTCTCCTTGAAGAGCAGTGAGCTGTGCAGATGTATTCTATAGAGATGTATTTTTGAAGCCCAACACCGTCTTTGTGTGCCAAAAGAAAGGTCAGAGCTAGGTTAAGGACTTGGTGCTCAGACTTCTATTGTATGATCTCTACTTTGCTGCTCATTATCGAATAGGAAAGTATTTTGCAACGATGTGCTAACTTTTTGTTCATCTCAGAAAAGCTACAATCTGTCATAACATTGGAGGTGAATGGTTGGCTGTCTCTCTTCTCTCTGAGAGGTCTATTCTTTGCTAAACTCAAATTTCAGTTACTGGAACACTGGGATCAGTTAAAAGACCCTGAAGCAATGTAAGTTATCAGGGGGATCATCCAACAAGCATGACTTATGCTGACAGTATATTAAGAGCATTAACATCTAAATAAAACTCATGGGCTCACATCTTGGGAAACTGGAGGACTTGGACTTGCAGAGGCCGCTGGGCTTCATTGCAACCCAGGTGTGGGAACTCTATACAGAAGCAACAGCAATGCCTAGGGAGTTTCTGGCAAAGTCTTTGAAATGACGTTATGAACTATTTTTGTACCCTATTTGTACTTATCCTATAATACTTTGTAATTTATAGCTTATTAGCTTAAAATCCTAACCAAAAGAAAAAAAAATACTGCATGGATTTCTAAACTAATAGCTTGCAAATTAAAGTACTTTCTGAGTTTTAATCAACACTTCATTTTGAACAAATTACTGATTTCTCTCTAAATCTGTGTATCTTTATTGTTGTTGGTAAATACTAATTTAGTAACTTTACTAAATACTACTTAATGAAAACACATGGAAATAAGTTGGACAAACAACAGATATGTATGATACTATATAATGAAGGAAAAATTGACTAAAAATATATTTCAGAAATCTAGATGTCCTGTGATGATGCCTACCTTTTATACTTTTTGTGAAACATGTCTAATGGGAATTACTATATATGTCAATAATGCTGTTCTAGTTTGATCAGGTTACAGAGAAGTATTGTAAACAAGTCACTTTCACTTGATTTCACCAAATGTGGCATCAGGATTTTTAAAGACCACACTTCTGGCTAAATTATTCAGTTCCAGCAAACGTAGAACTCAATGTATTTTAGAAATTAAGCTTCAGCACTCTAAGTAGACCAATTAATTCTATGAAATAATTGTTTTTGAAAGAAATTCTACAGTGTGACAGAATTTTTAAAGAAATTCTACAGTTTTAAGAAAAGCATTATTTCTGTAAAATCGAGCTTGTAAACAGGCAAAATTTGAGGCAGTTAACCACTTTAGAAAGGGCTTCATAAGAAGTTCTCTTAAACAGGTCAATCATCGTATTTAAGATGATTCTCCCTTCCTCTGATCAAGCCTCTGTTTGAAATGATTTGGCAGCTCCTCTTCCTCTCAGATTCAAGTCAGTCCGCAAACATTTGTTCTTTTTTCTTTTATTTACCCTTATAGTATTCATTAATCTCTACAGATTCCAATAATTAAACCCTTTTATCTGGATGACTCCACCTTTTCCATGTCTTGCCTTGATCTGGTGTCTTAGCTCTATTTCTTTATATTCAAGAAGCTACTAGGCATCTCCATTTCAGTGCACTGTGTTTACCTCAAACTGCTCATCTTCCAGCCTCCTTCCCCAACCCGGCGTACCTGAAGTTCTCCATCAACTAGACTCGAAATCTGGGTGTCCCCTTAGGTCCTTTCTCTACCTTATAATCCATACAGTTGGAAATCTCACAGGTACATTTATATAGCACATGTATATAGATGTGTTTAGATCAAAATAGATGCATTTATGTATATCAGAAGGATCTTGGAGGTCAAGTTTATACTCCTTGTTCTGGAGAAGAGGAAACCCAGGCCGAGAGAAGTTAAGTGACCTGAGGTAGTGGTGCTCTCTAGCCACACAGACCCGATGGTAGGTGGAATAATGGCCCCCAAAGATGCCCACGTCCTGATCCCTGGAACCTGTGAATATATTACTTTACGTGGCAACAGGGACTTTGCAGAGCTAATTAAGTTAAGGATCTTCGGATGGGAAGATTAGTCTGGATTATCCAGGTGGGCCCAACATAATCACAAGGATCTTTATAAGACAGAGGCAGAAAAATGAGAGTCAGAGAAGTTGACATGACAGAGAGAGATTGAAGATGTTACTCTGATGGCTGTGAAGCTGGAGGAAGGGCCAGGAGCCAAGGAATGCAAGTGGCCTCCAGAAGCTGGAAAAGGCAAGGAAACGGATTCTCCCCTAGAGCCTCCAGGAGGAATGCTGCCTAGTAGACACCTTGACTTTAGCCCAGTGATACTGATTTTGGGCTTCTGACCTCCCAGACTGTAAGATAGTAAATCCATGTTGTCTTAAGCCACTGAGTTGTGGTAATTTGTTATGGTAACGATGGGAAACTAATACAGACCCTGACCCGAAGAACTGTGAAAAGAGATGCACCCGTACGGTCAGGGTAATGGTCCAGTCTGGACCACTTTGGGGGGCCAAGCTACTGAACATAACGTTGGGAGAAGTGCATGGAATTTTTGCATCTGTTTAACAAAATTCTGCAAATTGGAGCCATGTTGGGGATCCCTGGAGAATGCCTCAGGGATCTCCACTACCACTGCCAAAATAACTTTTTTTTTTTTCCAGATGAGCTCAGTGGGCTGTGACTTTTCTCTTATTCATAAGCAAGCTGCATCAAGTCCTCTGTGTGCCTTCCAGAGTTAGGATTATTCTCACCTACAAGGAGAATGTGGAGCCTCCCAAATCCCTGCCAAAAGCCACTTTTAGGAATCTCACTTGCTTTCAAACTTTGCTCTAATCTTTGTAGAAACATAAATTTTTGTTGTTAGTCCTGCGGCATCAGTTCCAACTCCCAGGACCCTGTGTCCAGCAGAGCAGAACCCTGCCCGGTCTTTCTGCGCCATCCTCTCACCTTTGGCGGTGTATTGGACAATGCTCCACTGCTATTCATAGGGTTTCCATGGCCGGTTTTTTCGGAAGTGGCTGGCCAGGTCCTTCTTCCTAGTCTATCTTAGTCTGGAAGCTCCGCTGAAACCTGTCCACCATGGGTGACCCTGTAGGTACTTGAAATACCATTGGCAGGGCTTTTAGCATCATAGCAACACACAGCACCACTGTATGACAACCGACAGACCGGTGGGGTGGTTCCCTGACAGGGAAACGAACCCAGGCTGCGGTGGTGAGTGCACCGAATCTTACCCGCTGGACCACCAGGGCTGGCTAGACATATATCTGTTGGTAACTAAATGAAGTAAAAGAAAATTGTGATTGGATGTCACCATAGGCCCCCAATGCCTTTATATAATAAAATGATAGGGGACCCCCCCCAACTTGGAATGGCGTCCCAAGTGTCAGAGACTCAATACCCCCTCTTATATTTCTCCGCCTCTCTTAGGCCGATGAGTCCCATTAGCTCCAGGCCAGGACCACATGAACAATTGAAGATGCCCCCACGCAGGCAGAGGGCAGAAGCAGCATGGAAACACGTGGATAATTCTCGACACTGCACCTGTTAGAGAGTACAGAAAGAATGAAATTACTTGGTCTCCTGCAGTTTCCATCTCACTGGGAGAAAGAGAATTAAGTTCAGTGCAGCCCAGAGAGGGAGGGCGTGTGAACAGAACAGTGTGGGCAGAATTTGGGCTGGGCAGAATTTGGGCAGGTCCCAGAACAGCTGCCAAAGGGGTCACTGGCTATTTGGTGGAGTGGCATGGTATTCAAACCTCATGGCCTGGGAGAAGAAGGTTAATGAAGTGTCCTGGCATGAGCTCCTCCCAAGGAACCAAACTCAAGAATGGAGAGAAGCTTGAACCTTTTCGATTTCAGGGCTTTGGTCAAAAGGTAGATAAATGATGGAGAAAGGAAGGAATCACTCAGCTATTTTAAGGCTGACGACCTTGCCTCATGTTCAGGTATCACTGGTTGTCACATCTGCTCTGACTGAGCTTCCTGCCTCCCTCTTAGGAGGATCCTTGTAATTACATTGGGCCCACCTGGGTTATCCGAAATAACCTTCCCATCATATGTCATAAACATCCATTCGTTCATTCCTCTTCATTCGCACTACCATGCATACCTTAGCCCTCATAGGGTACTTGCTGAAGACAGCGTGTCTTTCTCTCTCTCTGTTTTAGTCTGTTCTTTCAACCCAGGCGCTCTCCTATGATGTCCCTCTTCGAACACCATTTTATTCGTGTCTCTCTTCTGCAGACGAATATTTAATATTTTCCTGTTGCCCAGAATATGAAGTCTAAATTATTAAGTCTAGCCTTTCCTCACTTGCCTGTTCCAACTTTATCTCCTATTATTCACCAGTTCAAATCAGCCTCTCCAGCTAGAATGTTCCATCCTTTGTCCCCTGGATGACTGTTGTACCTCCTCACTTTCCTTCACCTACAGCTATGTGTTGCTTTTCTGCTCTTGAAATCCTAAATATTAAGCATCTGCTGTATAAAGACAGTGTGCTGAATACTTATGAGACAAAAAAGGGGTGGTGTGGAGGGGGACAATGTATTTTTGGTAAGCTTGATTATTTAGAAGTCCTTACAATCTGATATTTTACAATCCAATTGGAAAATAAATGGAAAAATAAATGAATCAAGTAGGAAGGACATCACTAAGGTACTTTTTATGTAATTAAGCAAGAGTCTCTTGGAGTAAGATGAAACCCACTAACACTTGTATGACTGCAAGTCCAGCTGTCAGTTGTCTGTGATGTTCATTTCTAGATATTTCAAGGATTTATCCACAGTGGGACACAGGACGTTTTATTTCAGAGGGCATATGCATGCAGTACATCACTCAGTGCTCCTAAAAGTTGTAAGTTAGGTAAGAGGCTTCCTTTTGGTGAGCAAATATTTAAGCAGCGACAGCATTGATTGGACGTTATTGGTGCTACAGTAGTTTCCAATGTCAGTTGATGCTCTGAATGATAATTACAGAAACAGTTAGGTGAAACTCAGATTACTTAAATTGTATGGGGAGATTAGATGATCAATAGGGATTTAATATGTTCATCAAATATTTTGAACCCTTAATTTTATATAAAACATGTAAACACATAACTCAAATATGAGAACTGGCAAAGTCTTTTGGGATTTTGGAAAGTAGCAAATGCCATAGGAAAAGCTGTCTTAGGAAAAGATACCTAGAAAGTAAGTACTGAGTTTATAAAAGATTGGTTTGTTTTATTATTTTATTTGTTTTGTTTTAAGCTGTACCCCCAGGGATAGAGAAATGTCAGTTGAATGAGGAAAGACAACTATTTCCAAGTCAAATGAACATTTCATTTGCTTAGACTTACTTTTCTGAGCCTAGAATTTGAATAGAAAAACTATTGAAATCTTATTGAGGGAAAGACTTTTAATGTAATTTTAATGTAATTTTGGCAGAGCTGAACTAAAGACACTGAACACTTTGATTAAAGCTATCCTCAGTCCTTAAGGTGAGTCATATTAGTAAGACTTCTGATTTCCAAACAGTCATTAGTAGCACAGTCTCAGTGGATGAGGTTCCTTCTCTTCCTCCCTGTGCCGCGGGGTCTAGAGCTGGTGGTGGTTGGGTTCCTTTGCACCACAATTATGGCTTATATCTCCTCTCAGAGAGAAGGGTAGACAGGAAGCATTTTCTAATGGAAATTTATCTTAACAGAGAGAATTAAAGCACATGGAACTTGGGTCTTAAGATCTTATTAATAGCATTTCACTTGCTTATTCTTTTTTTTGGGGGGGGGCTGGGGAAGATCGGCCCTGAGCAGATCCTGAGGATCTGCCAATCCTCCTCTTTTTGCTGAGGAAGACCAGCCGTGGGCCAACATCCATGCCCATCTTATTAATGATTTGGATGAATACATTGCAGGGATATTGATCATACTCTCTTATGAAATAAAGGTGAAAAGAGGGGATGGCTTAGCCCTTTTGGGCTGCTGTAATAGAATACCATAGATCGAGTGGCTTATAAACAATAGAAATTCATTTCTCACAGTTCTGAAGGCTGGGAAGTCCAAGATCAAGGCACTGGCAGATTTCATGTCTCGTGAGACCCTGCTTCCGGTTAATAGATGACTCCTTTTTGCTGTGTCCTCAGGTGCCAGAAAGGGCGAGAGAGCTCTTTGGGGTCTTTTATAAGGGCGCTAATCCCATTCACGAGGGCTCCACCCTCATGACCTAATCACTTCCCAAGGTCCCCACCTTCAAACACCATCACATTAGGGATTAGTTTTCAACATATGAATTTTGGGGGGACACGAACATTCAGTCAGTAGCAAGGGGGCTTGCAAAATTTAGATTAAAAAGAAAAATCTCTGCAGGCGGTAAAATGAGTTAAAGTTAACAAAATTGCAGAATAGAAAAGAAGAAACCTGTTTTTTTTTAGTCATTGGGAAAAAGACTTAGATCTTTTGGGTGACTATAAGATTAGTCAAGTAAAGAATAAATAGAAAGTGTGACTTGGTAACCAAAACTGCCAGGGTAGTCTTGGGCTGCCTTGATGAATGTGTGGTTCTGGAAAGCAGATCAGGACGTAATCCTACTGTGTCATGTGCTGGTCTGACCATACCTGAAGGATTGTGTTTGGTCCTAGATGCCAGATTTAAGGTTACCATTCACCCTCCAGAATACATTCTAAGAAGAGCTTGACATCAGGGTGCTTGGCTTCGTATGCTGTAGTTATCCATCTCATATGGTTATCCATCCATGATGTTAGCAAGTGCTGGGCTAGACCTGCAGGCCACTGTGTTCACACAACCCTCGACAGAAGACCTCATCCTGGCTGGTCATCGGAGGCTCAGCCCCAGAGTAGCTGAACTGAGTTCATCAGATGGAGAAAGTCCAGGCATTTTGTTGTTGTTTTTTAAAGCAAGGCAACTAAATGGGTAGCTTCAAAGTCTTGTTTGTGAAAGATGGTCCAGTTCCAGAGAATGTTTGATCTAGAGGAAAAAAGGATACAGGGAGACCTGTTAGGGAACCTCAGATATTTTAATGGCCATTGCATTACTTTTCTATTGCTGCCTTCACAAATTACCCCAAATGTAGCGGCTCGAAGCAACACCCATTATTATCCCACAGTTTCCATGGGTGGGACGTTTGAGCACAGCACGGCTCCACTGAGTTTCTGCTTTCGGTCTCATGAGGCCACAATCAAAGCATCAGCAGAGCTGTCCTCCTTTTTGGAGGCTCTGGGGAAGAATTCACTTCCAAACTCGTTGAAGTTGTAGTCAGAATTCAGTTCCTTGCCGATATAAGGCCGAAGTCCCTGTTTCCTTGCTGGCTGTCTGCCTGGAGCCTTTCTTGGCTCCTAAGGCCACGTGTATTCTTTGTCACCTTGCCCCTTCCATTGCTAAACCAGCAGCAGCACCTAGATCCTTCTCACACGTCAGATCTCTTGGGTTTCTCCTTCTACTGCATCTCTGACCACCACCAGAGAAACTTCTCTGCTTTTGAGGGCTCATGTGATTAGATTGGGCTGCCAGATAATCCAGGAAAGTCTTTCTGTCTTAAAGTCCATAACCTTATTTACTTCTGTAGTTCCTGTTGCCATTAACATAATATATTCGCAGGTTCCAGGATTGAGGGCGTGGACATCTTTGGGGGGCTCGTTCTGTCTGCTGCAGCCATACTGTAGAGGATGGGTCACATTGTCTCCAGTGGGCGGAAAGGATGGGGAGGCAGATCTCCCTGCCGTGGGGGAGGTTGAGGGTGATGCTGAGAGTGTTCTCTCGGCAAGTCCCAAGAAGGTTCTGGACAAGTGACTGCTCTATCCCTTCCTGCCCTGAGACTTTAGAACTCTAGCGTGGCCTTGCATGCAAGGAAAACCTAAAGCAGCGTATGCGATACCAGATGCTATATTTAAAGTGGTCCTGAGTTTTTGTATTCTGACCCCAAGAATCTGAAAGTGAAGTTTATTTCCATAACAATCCCATGATTCACTAAATTCTTTGACTGGTAAATATTTATGATATCTCTGTTATACTTAATGTTAAATCGGTGTCATAGTGACAGGCATGCTCAACTTCATTCACTTAGATGTGAAGAAATAATAATGATTAGCTAACATGCATTGGGTGCTTAGTATATGCCAGGCGTGATGGATTATCCGTGATGGATTATCCATTATCCTTGATGGATTCTCTTATTGAATCTTCACATCAATCCTGCGAGGTGTGAATATGCCTCATTGTATAGAAGAGGAACGTGAGGCGCAAAGAAGTGAAGCCATTTACCCAAAGTCACATCGTAAGTGGCAGAGGCCAGCGCGTGACACTAGGCAGCCTAGCCTTCACCCTCCGACTATACCGCTTTGTGACTTGAAGGATTAAGTTATAATTTCACACACTTTGGATTCTCATGGCATTTTACCATTATATATAAGGGGCTCTGGATGGGCCTGGTCGTTTTTATGAAGAAAGACCAAAATACCCCATTGTGTGGTCTCTGTTTGCCTTTGAACCATGGAAAGCAACTCTGAGCGGTTAATTACCGAGCAGCTCCTAAGAGCAAAGCTGTGTGCTTGGTGCTGTGTGGGATCCACATGTGTAGAAGCGATAAGAAGCTTGCACAAATAACTCTCCTGAGCTCTTGAGGGAGGTCCAGTCGAGCAGGGTGGGATTTGGGGTTACACCCAGCTGGGGCTGGGGGGAATCTTCTGGCTTGTGTTCAAAGCCCATTAATGTATTTGGCAAACTGTTTATGTAACAAGAGAAACTTGTTAGAACCCAGCAATTGGAGAGGTGGGGGTAGGGAAGGATGTGGTTATTTGTAGAACTGTCCTTCAGGTCTGTTTGGATTCTAAAGCATAATGAGATGCCCTTGTTCTCCTATGGCATCAAGGGAGGGCTTTGTTTACTCTGAAGTGAGTGTGAAATACCGGTATTTGTTTGGTATTTGAACTTACTTGCAAAAATTTAATCTTTTTCACTCTTTAAAAAAAGGCTTCTTAGGGGCTGGCCCAGTGGCACAGCAGTTAGGTTCTCACGCTCCCTCTTTGGCAGCACAGGGTTGGAAGGTTCAGATCCTGGGCGCGGACCTACGCACTGCTCTTCAAGCCATGCTGTGGCAGCTTCCCACATACCAAAAAAAAAAAAAATAGAGGAAGATGGGCATAGATGTTAGCTCAGGGCTAATCTTCCTCAGCAAAAAAGAGGAGGATTGGCAACAGATGTTAGCTCAGGGCTAATCTTCCTCACCAAAAAAAAAAAAAAAAACAAGGAAAAAGCTTCTTAGTTCCTCTTTGCTTATACAATGATCCTGAAAAATCAGTTTTTAAATGATGTTATGGGACTGTAACATTTTTTTCAACTTGTTTCATGAAAATGTTTGGTCGTACAAAAAAACTGAAAGAATTTTACAGTGAATACCCATACTCACCACTTACATTCTACAATTAATATTTTACTATACTTGCTTTATTACTTATCTATCAATTATTTCATCCTTCTATCCATCCATTAACCTTTCTTATTTTTTGATGCATTTTAAACTTTGTATTAGATACCAGCGCCCTTTCCTCCAAATACTGCAGCATGCATATCATTAATTAGTGTTAAATATTTGCTTATGATTTTTTTCTCATAGGAAAATTTATATACAAGGAAATACACAAATCTTAAGTGTTGACATACATACACCTGTGCAACCCCAAATCCCATCATGATACAGAATATTACCATCATTCCAGAAAGTTCCCTTATGCCCCTTCTCAGTAAATCCCTGCCCCTATCCCTTAGAGGCAACCACTATCTCATTTTTTCCGCCATAGATTACTTTTTTGCCTGTTCTAGAACTTCATATAAATGGAATCATACAGTACGTACTCCAGCTTCTTTTATTCACCATAGCATTTTTTGACATCCATCTATTTGTTGCTTGTATCAGTAGATTGCTTATTTTTATTGCTGAATAATATTTCGCTGGGTGAATATTCTACAGTTTGTTTATCCATTCTCCTATTGATAGACACACACATTGTTTCTGACTTTTGGCTATTGTAAACATAGTTGCTGTGAACATTTTTATACAGTTGTTCTGTGGACGTGTGTGTTCATTGCTCTTGGGAAAATACCTAGGAGCAGAATTGCTGGATTATAGGGTAGGTGAATGTTTAGTCTCATAAGAAACTGCTAGACATTTTTCCAAATTGGTTGTATCTTTCTGTACTCCCACCAGAACATATGTGAGACTTTCTGTTGCTCCATATTCTCACCAGCATTTGTTGGTGCAAGTCTTTTTAATTTTAGCCATTTTGGTGGGCAGATTTATATATATTAGATAGATAGATAGACAGGCAGACAACGTAGTGCATGCATTTCCTTTTCCAGCTATAAATGGCTTTAGTTTTTGCAGAGTGTTGGAGCACTGTTAGAAATCAAAATTGAGATTTCACCATTATGTTAATGTTTATTTTCAACAATGTTTTAATGCAGACTTTTATTTTTCTTTGGTATTCTCTTCAAGTCTATTACATGATCAAATTATCTCCTCAATTAATATCCCATCTCATCATGTAGAACCACTTTATCACATACCTACTAGATAAGCTATGATGCATGTGTGCATATGTGTATGTTGTATGTCACGGTGGAGAAGGAATAGGAGAGAAAAAGAAAATAAAAATAACCCTTCCAGGGTCTAATTTGCATACTGCGAATGCAAAGCTAGAGGTTATATAGGACTATTTCGACACCTGTTCTCTTTAAAAGAAGCCTAAATGTATAAGCCAGTTGGAAGGTGCAAGAATCCATACACTCAAACCAGTACCAGCATCTCTTAATGACTAAGCAGCTTCTAGAAGTTACTTGGGACACTTTATTAACCCTTTTGAGTCGTTAGTTTATTGAGCCAATTCTTCAAAGTATTCTAATAGCCTTTTAAAAAAGTTAAGATAAAGTTCTAAACATATCTGTTCACAGAAGTCAGGAAATTTGAATCAGATTTGAGCATACCAAGAGGTGATCTACTGTAAACAGTGAAATTCCTTGAGATTTAAAAAGCTCCGCTAAAGACTGGGTATATCATTTGGAAATTTAGACAAGATATGATTGTTTCCTTATTTCCCCTGCCTGTGCCCTTAACCTGTATAAATATACATTTGGCATTTCAAGTGAATTTCATGGAATTGAGCTGTTGCAGAGATCCATGACTGGGATTGGGAAAGAAGTGGGTGTTGGAGTCAGGTCCTCTGTTTTCCCTCCTATTTCATCTTTCATGTGGCCTTTCCTGACTTTTAGTGTATTTCAGAGCTGCCTACTTTTTTGAAACTGTATCCATGCAAAGAACAGTAGCACCTGTGTGCAATTTCCCTGATGTATATACTGTTACCGTTTTAGTGAAGGTGCTTTCTGCAAGCCTCTCCCTGGCTTCTTTGGACTTCCACGCAGACAGAATTAGTGGCATAAATAGCCCTTCTGTTGTTTATATTAAAATACAGATTTTATAAAAAGAGAGGATTTTTTCCAAACTTAGAACATGTTCCTGCTTCGTTGTTAATGAGATACATTTGATACGTTCAGTCTGATTCCTGCATGTGGAACCTCCGAGCCCCACATATATTCAGTGTTGAACGTGTTAGAAAGTCATCCTCTGAGAACTGCTGGTCACTCTATTATTGTGTCGATATTTTTTGATATTAAGAAAATCTGTGGTTATTCCAAGTTAGGAAACAGAATAGCGTTAGGTAAATGCGAGTCTATTATTCCAAATAGAAGAGCCGTGTCTGTTTCTTAAGGATGGCATGAAAGAATTTGTGTTTAATGTCATTTGATGATTTAAAATATTCCCATCTAATCAGAGGTTGGAGGTGATTGGTTTTTAGATGCTTCCTTTAGAAGAAGGTTTTTCCCTTTTTGCTCGGCTGATCAATCTCTTTTCTTTGTTACTTCCCATCTGCTGTACGTGTTTTTGAATGTGTGATAAAGCATATGGGAAAGGGATAGAAAAGTTTAATGCATTCAACTGGTAAGAGTGGAGGACACGGTGTCTGCAGTCTGGTCAAGTTTACAGCCCATCTGCTGGAGCACAGGGAGCCCTTTTAAAATGTGGCTTTTCTCTCCAGGCTCTCTGTGCAGAGCCCCCTCAGCCCACGGATTGTCCAAATGTTACTAGTGAGACTGCAGCAAAATTAAGTCTCTCCTTCTTAAACGACTTCTCTTGGCAGGCGGGGCATATACTCAGTGCACAGTTTTATGGATACATTTTTTCCTTTGCTATAAACCTAGAGACTGCCTAGTGAAATTAAAGTCAGAAAATGATCCTTTTAGCTCACTCACTTGTTGGCAGAGCAAATGGTAAAATGGCTTTTAACATACACTTTGTATTTTCTTTAGAATTGATTCTTATGCTGTAACTTAGGTTTTTAGAGTTAAAATTGATAAAAAACTCCTGTGTACTTTCCCCACTACTGTTTGAAAGTTTTTTTTTTACCATCTTGAACCTCATTTGCCTTTTTAAATTTAAAAATAAAATCATTGCCTATAATGTTTTTTTCAGTGTCTTGATGGAAATCTATTAGATGTTATATTAAGTATTAAAGTTATGCGTTCTAAATCAGTATGTGTTAAAGTACTCCATATGCTAAGTAAACATGAGAAAAGAGTTACTAGCTTTTGGACCAGGGGTATTGTTTACGACGTGCACTCATAAGATAACATTTTCTTTCTTTTTTTTTTTTTTGGTGGGGAAGACCAGCCCTGAACTAACTTCTGCCAATTCTCCTCTTTTTTTTTTTTTTTTTTTTGCTGAGGAAGACTGGCCCTGGGCTAACATCCATGCCCATTTTCCTCCACTTTATATGGGACGCCGCCACAGCATGGTTTGCCAAGCGGTGTGTCGGTGCGCACCCGGGATCCGAACCGGCGAACCCCGGGCCGCCGCAGTGGAGTGCGCGCACTTAACCACTTGCGCCACTGGGCCGACCCCTAGATAACATTTTCTTAATTGAGTAGCGCTATTCCCTGTTTATGTCTTCCTATTTCTAAGCTCAGAATCCTTAGGGAGATGTTTACATGAGCAAATGGACTGGCAAGACTTGAAGTTAGATACTTCCTAACTTTATCTTCCTGTTAGCTGCTTCATGACTGATGAGCCACTCTTTATCCATCCACCCATCCATCCACCCACCATCCATCTACTCATCCACCCACCCACTCACTCATCCAGCCATCTATTCACTTGCCTATCTATCCACCCCCCATTCATTCACCCCCCCATCTATCCATCCCCATCTGTCCACCCTCCATCTGTCCACCCCCCTGTCTGTTCACCCACCCATCTATCCACCCACCCATCTATCCACCCACCCATCTATCCATGTACCCATCCGCCCATCCACCCATCCATCCATCCATCCGTCCATCCATCCATCAACCCACCCACTCATCCATCCAACAAAGAATCTTTCCTTACCTTTTGCCACTGAAATGTTGACATTACCTTAAATTTGTATAATCTATTACAGATTTCCAAGTGCTTTCAGATCCGTTATCTGTTTTGCTCCTCATAGTCCTGAGAGGTATTCCGGAGAGATGTTATTCCTTTTTATACATGAAAAAAGAAACAAGTGGCTTGAAGTCACACGCTGGTACAGCGTGGAGGTGGTAGTCTCACACA
Organism: Diceros bicornis minor; assembly: GCF_020826845.1. Taxonomy (NCBI): domain Eukaryota; kingdom Metazoa; phylum Chordata; class Mammalia; order Perissodactyla; family Rhinocerotidae; genus Diceros; species Diceros bicornis. The sequence continues at coordinate 15,805,481 of NC_080775.1, read as the reverse complement.
CCTCCTCCTCTCTCCTCTTAGTGCATCTCTTGGTTGTTTTAGGCACTCACACTCACTGTTTCAGTCGTGATTTCTGCACGGGGACTCTCCAATCTGAGCCACCCAGTTCCTGGACAGCAGTCATGCTGCCCACCAAGCATAGCTCACATATTTATAATGAAAGTGGGCATTATCAGTCACTTCTTTTTTTTTTATTGTGAAATATTTGTTGTACATTATTGTTTATCAATCACCATATAAGTGCATCCCTCCACCCCTTGTGCGCACCCCCCACACCCCAGCCCCTGGTAACCACCAAACAGTTCTATCTGTCCGTGTGTTGGTTTATCTTCCACGTATGAATGAAATCATGCACTGTTTGTCTTTCTCTTTCTGGCTTAGTTCACTTAACATAATACTCTCCAGGTCCATCCATGTTGTTGCAAATGGGACGATTTTGTCTTTTTTTATGGCTGAGTAGTATTCCATGGTATATATATACCACATCTTCTTTATCCAGTCATCAGTAGAGGGACACTTGGGTTGTTTCCACGTCTTGGCTGTAGTGAATAATGCTGCGATGAACATAGGGGTGCATAAGCCTCTTTGGATTGTTGATTTCAGGTTTGTTGGGTAGATACCTAGTAGTGGGATAGCTGGATCATAAGGTATTTCTATTTTTAATTTTTTTAGGAATCTCCATATGTTTTCCATAGAGGCTGCACCAGTTTGCATTCCCACCAGCAGTGGATTAGGGTTCCCATTTCTCCACAGCCTCTCCAGCATTTACTGCTTTTTGTCTTGGTGATTATAGCCATTCTAACGGGTGTAAGGTGATATCTTAGTGTGGTTTTGATGTGCATTTCCCTGTTGATTAGTGATGTTGAGCATCTTTTCATGTGCCTATTGGCCATCTGTGTATCTTCTTTGGGGAAGTGTCTGTTCATTTCCTTTGCCCATTTTTTGATTGGGTTGTTTGTTTTTTTGTTATTCAGTTGTGTGAGTTCTTTATATATTATGGAGATTAATCCCTTGTCAGATATATGGTTTGCAAATATTTTTTCCCAGCTGGTGGGTTCCCTATTCATTTTGGTCCTGGTTTCATTTGCCTTGTAGAAGCACTTTAATCTATCAGTCACTTCTTATGGTTTCAAGCTCTAGGGATCCAAAGATAATTAAGATCTAGTCCCTGCTTTTCAAGAACTCAAGCTCCTCTGGGGGAAGCCCAGATTAACAGAAAGCACTGTAGGTAGGAGCAAATCATGTAGGGTACAGAGGAGGGAATGAGTAACTGGGCAGCCAGGAGGCTGCACAGGGAAGTGGCTTTCAAGCTGGAGTTTGAAGACTAAGAATTAATCATGCGGTGAAGAGGAGGAAGGTGCTCCCTGAGCCACACCAGCATCCCTGTGAATTGTAAGCTTTTTGGGGAACAAGAGAATAATGACCTCATCCAGAATCAAGCTTCCTGAATTTATTTATAAAGCAATAAAAAAGGGCTGCTTTTTTTCTTTTTTTGGCAGAATTATCAGTGGAGTTGCTCAGCTTGCTAATAAACTCATGTCTCCCACCACGGGGGCATAATGAGTAGTGGGTGTTATTGTAAGCCTGTGATCCAGTTGCCATGTCTGATCTATCGTCCTCTCCCAAATCATTATAAATCTCTTTTCCCATTTATTCTGCTGAGTTGGTTTAATCTTCAACCAGATACTCCAACATCAAAGGGTCTGGCTTTTCCAGCATAACTTTCCTTAACCTCCTCTGCTAATCTCATGTAATTTATTTAGAACACAATTAGCTGTCTTGGTTACTGATCTCCTTTACTTTCCTCATTCCTGTTCTTGCTTTTTCAATTGAGTTAATGGAAAGTGTCCACATCATAGCAATCAAAAGGGTACAGAAAGTTCAACCTTTTTAAAGTCAGTTTCAGCAGCAGAAGAAAGAGACTTTAAAAATTGTTGAAAATAGCCACTTACACCCAGATCTTAGTTTATATAAGGGTTATTGAATGTGCAGTGTTTATCTTTCCAAGTCCTAAAAGTGTTCAAGATAAGGAAGCTGATGCTAACTGTTGTAGTGATGGGGTGGGAGCAAATTAGTTCCCACTAAAGGAACTAAGGGAAAAGGCCCCTCCAGTGGTCCTCGTGGAGGCCACGGTAGAGACATCTCAGTGTGGGGAGTGCCTTCTAGGCAATCAGGAATGGATTGGAGGTTTCTTTAATTCTCTTGCCTTTGCAGGAATTGGAAGGGGCCAAGTTGTAGGGAGACCTGGATTTAAGTGCTATTCATTTATTCACTCACTCATTCATGGATATATTGAGTCCTCCTACTGTTTGTCAGGCAGTATAAAACAGATTCCTGAGCCCTAGTCTTCCAGAGTTTACAATGTAGTGGATGCAGTAGCTATTCAGTTAGTGGGACTGCTGTTCCAGATGGAAACAGATGTACCTAGGCCTGTTGTAGGACGCCTGTCTATAGCGTGGACTGTGTGCATGCATTCCTGTTCTGTGCTTTATATGGCACCAGCCTTGGCCTCTGCTGTGTGGTTCTAATTACATGTCATTTTTCTAGATAATGCTCTCAGTGACTTCCTGGCTGGCCGTGAAAACACCAGTTTGCTAACGAGTCAATTAACAATTCTCACAAAAACAAGAAAAAAATTTTATGATTGTATCTAAAATTGAACTTGAAAAATATTTTCCATTTCCTCCTACCCTATTAGTGTGCATAATTTAAAGGTGGCATTACTTTAGATGGTAGCATGAAGCCAAAGTGCTTTGAAACATTAAGGCTTGTGGATAAAGAAAAGGAAAATAGCTCTGTTACTTTAGAGAAAAAGTAAAGAAAACCAAAAAAGTGTTATAAAATGAAATGTAATATGATCAAAGTAGTACTTGATAGCTACCTACTGGGGGCTCCTTGCTCGTTCTCCATGTTACCTTTGGGTGTGGGGCGACCATGCAGAAAGCCAGCCAGTGTTGCTGTTTTAACCACTGCTTCCCAAGCGTCAGTGTGGGTATGAATCCCCTGCGGGTCTTGTTAAATGTAGATTCTGGTTCAGGGGGTCTGATGTGGCCCTAAGATGCTACGACTCTTACCATGCTGCTGGCTGGTGGACCACCCTTAGTATAGTGAGGCTCTCCCCTGCCCATCGGATCCTCATGTTTAAAGACAGGCGGAGGCATTCAATGGACGGCTTCCATTGAGTCTGGCTACTTTCATATGCCCTGTTAGGCTGCTACTTTTCCCTTAGATTTTTAACTTCTCAGTTCAAGAAAGCTACCTAGAAAATTCGTGCTCACCTTATTTAAAGCCCAGCTTCAGGAGACGTAGCTGATTTAGTGCATTATTCAAGTGTTGGGGTGGAACTTGGAAGGGATTTCACGTCTTTTTCTAGGTGAGGGTTCATTTGGTTGCTTCATTCATACAATTAAAATATTTATTATTATTATATCATTATTATATTGTATATATTATTTATTTATTTTGCAGAAGATTGGCCCCGAGCTAACATTTGTTGCCAATCTTCCTCTTTTTGCTTGAGGAAGATTGGCCCTGAGCTAACAACTGTGCGAGTCTTCCTCTGTTTTGTGTGTGTGACGCCACCACAACGTGGCTTGATGAGCGGTGTGTAGGTCTGTGCTTGGGATCTGAACCCGTAGACCCCGGGCTGCTGAAGCAGAGCATGGGAACGTAACCACTATGCCACCGGGATAGCCCCCTGTGTATATTATTATTATGTACATAATAAAAACTCTCCATAGCCCTCAGGGGTCCTAATCGTGGACTTCTGGTTCAGTTATCTTTAATCTTCCTGAAGGCCACCTGCAGTCCTACTGCGTGTATTTCTGACCCGATGAGAACTATTTCACGGAGCAACAGAAATACCAATATTGTCCTGGTTCCAGTTTGCACCTGATGTTGAACTACCTTTTTGTACTGTTTCTTTTTAAATGGAGGGAGCGTGACTGTGACAAACTGTAAAGCTTGCACATTTTGATCGGTTTCATGTTAGTGTGGTTTTTAGTATTGTGTAAACGGCATCTTGGATAATTCATTTATTGCCTGCTGTTTGGGGCTTGTTTAAAGAAATAATAGTTGACTGTCGTTACTCAGAGATGTAGACTCTCTGATTTTTTTCCCCATAATTTTTTATTTTTTTAAGAAGTGAGGAGTGACTAGATCTTTGAGTTGCTTTGTTCAAAAGACATGGTGTTTGCACCACACCCAGATAACAGCGCAGGCTCTGCCAGCTGCCCCTAGCTGCCTTTTCTCCTTTGTCCCTGTGAAGAAGATGGTTCAGGCACTGCTGAGGCAGCGGAATTCCTGAGTGACCTTATCGTAGTTTATCTCCCTGGAGATTCTTGGCTGCCTGCAGAGTCCCAGAAGATCTTAGAGGAGCCAGTAAAATGAAGAGCTGTGTGTGAGCGCTTGTTTTTCTAGATTACGGGGTTTTTATTTTTGTTTTGTGTTTTTAAATGAATGGAGTTGAGTCCTCTAGTTCCTTATGTCTTGAAATGTTCATTTCTTCACCTTCGGAAGAAGTACCATTCACCCAGATAAGAGCCAGGTCAGGAGAAAAGTTGAGAAAAGGCATCCCTTAGTCCTGGCGCATAGCATTCCGAGAGCTGTGTAATCAGCATCTCCTGGCCTGTGGCTCTATATCTTCATCTTATGCAGATCTTGAGGCCTCTTCCAGCATAGGGACATACTGTGAAATAGCCCCCCTTGGCCTCATAGCCTCCTTGAACTATTCATTTCTTCCATTCCATCACCAGAAAAGCTGCTGTCTACACTCAATCTCCCCACTGGCTCACCCTCCAATTCTTCCCCAATCCTCTGCTTTCTCCTTTGATGCTGGTGCCTCCATCTCCGTGACATGGTGTCCCGGCTTCCATGGCTGTAGCTTCTCCTGGCTTGGCTCTTCTGCTAGGGCTACCCTTTCTTCGTCTCCTTTTCCCTCCTTTCTTTCGCTTCCTCTTGAGAGGAAGATGTGACCTAGGATTCCACCCTTGGACCCCGCCGAGCATCCTCTCTACACTAGGGCTTCAGTTTCCAGCTGAAGCTGGGCATCTTGATGGACTCCCAGATCTCCATCCAGTGCAGACCTCTCTCCTGAACACTGACCTGTGCTGTAGCTGTTTGCTGATGTCTTCACTCATGGAAGTCCAGCCCTCTGACTTTGCTGTGCCTTTGCACAGCTGCTCCTCCTGCGTAGAATGCTTTTGCCCCACTAACTCACTTTCACTCTTCCTAAAACATCAGGTGTCATCCCCCTTGGGAAGCCATCTCTGGTCCCCTCTTTTCCTCCCCAGGTCTTGTGAATACCTTTGCTATTTATTCAACAAATATTTATGGAATGCTTCGGTGTTCTAGGCATTGGTCTAGGTGCTGAGGGTACAGCAGAAAACTCTATCCCAACACTTACCGCCCTGTATCGAGCAGTTGTGTGTACACATCTGTAATCCATCTGCCTCTCCTTGAGGCCGAGCTGTCCCCCACTCCTCTGGTCCTCCATCAGTGTTTGCTGAAAGAGCAAATCTGATTATGCCAATTTTCTTCCTTCTCTTCACCCCTTTTTCTACTCTGTCTTTCTTCCGTCTCTCGCAGGAGCAAAAACAGGAAATAGAACTTCATAATTATGAGATTAGCCAGATAAAATTTCATCACTGTTTCTGGTTTCTACATAGAGTTTGTTGAAGTTTTGTGTATGTGAGTGTGCTGCAGAGTGTGAGTTGAATGCTTCCTTTGTTTGATAAATTTGCTCAGCTGCGGCCAACAACACAAGTTGTACTTCTGCTGTGTCCTTCGTTCAGAGCTGAAGAACTCAGTTCTTTGAAAAGTCACTGGGAGAGAGGGATATTCTTCTTATATCTTATTCTAGAGAGTCTCTATGCTGATGAATACCAAAGCATTTTGTTGGGGAGCAAACACAGGGTTTTCAAATGTCTTTATCTTGTAATACCATCATCCCTTTCTCCTGAAACAAAGCAACACAAAGCAACAAAGCTAGATAATTTATTTGGGGCCCCTTTCTGGTCGAGTTACCAGATAAAATACAGGACACTCAGTTAGGTGGCATTTCAGATAAACAATGAATAAATTTTTAGTAGAAGTATGCCCAAATATTGCACAGGACATAATTAGACTAAAAAATTATCGCTCATCTGAAATTCAAACATAACTGGGCGTCCTGCATTTTTATTCACTAAATCTGGCAACCCTTAGTACTAGCACAAGGCAGTTGTTGGGGTCAACCATTTTTAGCTCTTGTTTTCAGTCGTGGTGATGTTTCAGAGGGACACCCCAGTAGTTGGGGAGAGCTGCTACCTTTGCCCACTTGAACCTCAGCCCCACTTTTAGATGCTCCTCAACCCTAAACTGGAGGCACAGTGAGAAGAAGAAGCCTCCTTCCTTGTGCCTCCTTCGACCTGGAAGTGTGACACTAGGTGTTAAAATGTTGTATGATTGGGAAGATGAGATCACAAATGGCAGCTTAGACTTCCATCCCTGAGGTTGCTTGCTAGTTGTAGAAATGGAAGTTGTCTGATAGGTAAATATATTCAGTTGAGTTCAGCAATAATTTATTGAGTGTTCCATTCGTAAGGCAGAGTCGGGGAAACCGTGTCCTCCTTCAGGATGCTCACAGTCTTGGGAGGAACAAAAGCATTCCCAGTGGGGCTCAACCCTGGGTGGGCATCCTCATTACCTGGGAGCATTTTAAAGCGACACTGATGCCCAGGACGCACCCCATAGCTTCTGAGTCAGGGTTTGACCACAGGTAATTTTTCCAAAGCTCTCCCTATGATTCTGATATTCACCCAGAGTTGAGACCTGCTGAGTTTCAGCATCGTGTATTGTCTTGAGGTATTGTAAGTGCCAGTGCGGAGGAGGAATGGTAAACCAGTGACAGAACCTTTGCTTATGGAGTAAACACATGGCAGTTTTAATTCTTCACGAGGACTCAAAGGTGGGGCTTCCAAGCTCTTTCAGTAGTGACCCAAAGGATCAGAAACGCTTGGGTGTGTTGACTGCATTTTTAAAATCATTGGTAAGAGGGCCTGGAGAGGGTCAGACTTGGAGTACTAGAGTGCCTCAAATTGGAGTTAAAATGTTATGGGAGCTGCATTCATGCTTATTTTCCATTCGTCATCAATCCTTCATGCTGTGCAGTTTGTTGATGTAATTTTAGTGGTGTTAACCTGGGATAGTTAAAATGATGAATGTGAAACTGAGTACACTTAAACTTAAGTATTGACTGATGAGAGGCCTGTTGTAGTGACACTTCCTACTAGTTGCACAACAAATGGCAGCACCAGGCTGCGACTAGACCCTCTTACAGTCAGGGTGCCACCTAATTAGGCTAACAAATTGGTCCTCTTGCTCAGAGTCTTGAGGGGCGACTCCCAGGGTGGAGTGAGCCTGTGGATCGCCTACGATTTGTAGCCCAAGTCACTGTGTCTCAAAGTGTCATGAGGACCTCCTGCATCTGAATCCTGGGATGCTAGTTAAATATGCAGATTCCTGGGCCTGCCTCCTAGTTAGAGAATCCGGGTCTCTGGGGATGGGCCTACAAATCCAGTCAGTAACTCCTGCATTTCGGATACTGGGGTCAAGGGGTTAGTCCAAGCAATATTTTGACGGTGGCAGACTCTGAAGTCAGATGGGAATAGAAGCCGACCCTTTATTATCATTATTATTATTATCATCATCATCATCATCATCATTATTATTATTATCATTATTATTTCTTTGGACCTCCCTCTGTTTGGGGCAGTGGTGTCTGACCTCTTCCCCTTTGCAGAAGGGTCCCTTTGCCCCTGTGATGTGCCTGAGGATATCATGGGCATCCTCAGAAGTTCCAAGTATCTCCTGGGTGTTTCCATCTCTGGGTGGTAGCTGATGACTTGGGCACAGCTTGTCTTTCTGCTATGCTACAATGGTATCACTTTTCTCTCTTTGATACTTTTTCCTATTGCTTTGAAGGCATTTCTTTCTTTCTTTTTTTTTTATCTTTTACCATGAGCAGAGTCTTCCACATTTAACTCATAAATAGTTCCAAGGATCTTATGGTAAATCTTCATTAATGTATACTCAACTAAAAATAGAACAGTGGCTAGTGCCAGCAATCGAAAAAAATAAGGAAACTCTTAAACAAAGGTTTTAACATTTATCTTGTGAAGCCTCATTATTTTTTGCTAATTTGGATTTTTGTAGCGATTTAGACAGAGAAGGGCCTCTAAAGTAAATCCTCCAGTCAGCTGAAAATAGTATTTGTTACACAAACTAGTAGTATAAACAAGCAGTTCTCAGTTAGGACTTTTTATGAGCCAAGCAGAGGTGTTTTGATACCAAAAATGTAATACTTGGGGACTTTTCCTAGTTTGTAGTGGAAAATATTATAGTTTAAAGATTTTCCTTCAGGGCCGGCCCCGTGGCTTAGCGGTTAAGTGTCCCCGCTCCGCTGCTGGCGGCCCGGGTTTGGATCCCGGGCGCGCACCGACGCACCGCTTCTCCGGTCATGCTGAGGCCGTGTCCCACATACAGCAGCTAGAAGGATGTGCAGCTATGACACACAGCTATCTACTGGGGCTTTGGGGAAAAAAAGGAGGAGGATTGGCAATAGATATTAGCTCAGAGCCGGTCTTCCTCAGCAAAAAGAGCAGGATTAGCATGGATGTTAGCTCAGGGCTGATCTTCCTCACAAAAAAAAAAAAAAATTTTCCTTCAATAAATTTTTGTAGTCCATGCTGCTGAAGTCTATTAGCACCTTTTATAAGGTGAAGTCTGTCTTACCCCAGGTTGTAAACATATTTTAAGTTTTATATACCTGGAAATTAGTGCAGATTTCACCGTCACTTCTAGGTGTTCTGCCACCTGGAAGGTTTGCGATCTACTGTCATAAGCAGGCTTGCAGATTTGAAAGCATTAGACTTTATTTTTGAGTGACTTTATTTACATTGAAAATATCAATATGGTTATGAATTAGATCCATCCCCCTTCTCTATCTCACACTCCTCCTTGTTGTTCTAGCCCTGTCTCAGCTGTCATCTCTTCTGAATGGCATTGTCTGTGGGCTCACTTAGCAACTTCCATTATGTCACCTGCCACGTTTTATAGGGAGGTGCCCTCGATGCCCAGTTTTCACTGTCTAAATGTCCTCACTATCAAGACTGGCAGAAATGTTTCTCCTAAATTCATTGTCCAGACTGAAAACCCATTTATTGCATGCACTACCGTGTGCATGGGTCTGTGTGAGAGGTTGTAGAGAGGGTTGCAAGTCTTGGCCCTGATAGGATACTGACTCAGGGTGTTCACGCAAGTCACATGTGTGAGTTGCTGGCTGTTTCAATGTGGGGTTGAGGATGAGGGCAAGGATGGGCACTGACATGGGCAGCCTGGCCTTGGGTACGGTGGGTTCAGCATTTGCAGTTTGGTTGCTCAGACTGAGCCCAAAGTTCTGCAACACACAGAACTCGGTCATGTTCTTGTGGCAGAAGGTTCGACATTGTGGGCCACGAGCCCGGCGTTTGAGAGAAGCCTCGTTCAGGGAGGCCAGCGACTCTCCTGTGTCCACTTGCTATCCTCCCTGGCCTTTGCACATGCACAGGTAACAACAAAATCCCTTCCTGCCTCTAACTAAAAATTAACTCTGAGTATCCAGGAGTCCATACTGATATGAATGAATGAATGAGTGAGTGAATGAATGAATGGAGGAGAAGAGACAAATCTCCTTTACAGAAGAATCCCAAATAACTGATGTGGATACTCTGCCTTCAAGGAGGGGGAACATGACCTCAACCCCTTAAGTGTGGGCTGTGCATAGTGCACTTCCTTTCCAAGAGGCTAGTGTGGAAAGAGGGGAAAAGTAACTTGACAATAGAGAAACCTGACAGACAGACAGGGGATCAAGGTCAACATCAGCAGTAAGAAGCCATGTCGATAGAATGTGCTAGCAGAATTTTATCTTGTTCTAATTCAGAACAAGATGTGACGAGAATGGTGCTTTACCTCTGGGGTCCTCCTCCCCAAACCCATAACCCCAGTCTAACCGTGAGAAAAACATCAGAAAAACCCAAATTGAGGGCCATTCTACAAAATACCTGACCAGCGTCCTCAAAATTGTCAAGGTCATCAAGAACAGGGAAAGTCTGAGAAACTGCTGCAGCCCAGAGCAACCTGAGGAGACATGACAACTAAGTGTGACGTGGTCTCCTGGATGGGATCCTGGGACAGAAAAGGACATTAGGAAAAACTAAGAACATCTAAATCAAGTATGGGCTTTGCTTAATAATAATGTATGGATATTGGTTCATTACTTGTAACAAATGTACCATTCTAATATAAGATGTTAATAATAGGGAAAACTGGGTGAGAGGTCTATGAGAACTCCCTGTATTATCTTTGCAATTTTTTTGTAAATCTAAAGCTGTTCTAAAATTAAAAGTTTATTAAAAAGCAGTCCCAAGGAGACGGTAACTGTTGGCGCTGGGGATGGAAGTGAAGTGGTTTTAGGTGATGCTTATTAGCTAAATGTATGAGTTTTATAGGAGAAAATATATGCCATATTTGAATTTGGGGGCTCAATACTATCAGACTATATTCCTCACAAATGTCATTGGTCTCCTTTATTTTGATTTCAGGTAAAAGGTTTATAAAATATTAGGTCTCTATTGTGAATTTATTTACGGGCATTAACGAGTATAATAAAGGCAAAAAATGGCTAACACGTATAATAAAGGCAAAAAATATCAAAATATCATTAGTCATGACAACAGAAGCAAAAGCAGAACTATAATTAATTTTTGCTAATTGCTATTTCCTTTGTTAATTGGCATTCGTTTTTTAGTCTGACATGCACATTATAAGTATTTTTTTATTTTTATACTTATTGTGAAAGAACATACAAAATAGTGATTTTTCTCCTCAGCTGTTCCAGGTCTGAATTAGAACAAGATGAAATTCTACCAGTGTTTGGAGAGAGACCAGTTTTAATACAGAGCAGTTAACATTACCCTGTACTACATTTATTTTTTGAATATGTGAGATCCAGGTGAGCACTTAGTTTCCGTAGCTTTGATACTTTCGTGATCAGATCGTACTCATCTGAATCAGACCTTAGGATTAATTCCAAAGTGAGTGTTTCAATGAAGATATTTAATTGCACCATGTATATCGTATGCCTGCTAAGAAGAGTGTTTTGATTTTTGAGTAGAAGTTTATTTAAAACCATGGTAAGTGAGCTATAACAATCTTGAAAGAGGGTTGGGTTTTTTTTTTTTTTCCCTACTGCTAATTAAACTGCTGGGGTTTTTTTTCTTCCTATTTTCCAAAGGCCTTTGATGTATTTAAACTCTTTGGATACCCTGTCCAGTTGAAGCCACCAAAAAGGGATCCAGTGATAGGAGCTATAGTTTAGGAATACCAGAAAAGTTTAAAGTTCTAGTATGAAGCTACAGATCGAATGTCATTTGCTTGCATTTCTTCCTTTGGAGTTCATCCTCCAATTATTCCTGCTCTGAGTCCTTGAAACACAGACCTGAGTTTTTTGTATAGAGACGGCATCAAGTCATCTCGCTGAAGGAAATGTAGTTTATCAGATAATTTTGAGTTCTGGTAAAAGATGAAAATTAAGTTTATTAATAGTCAACATTTACTGTGTTAAGCCTATTACATGTAACTTTTCACTTCAAACACTAATAAAAGTCTACACTGCTCCTCATTTTGCTGGCAGAACCCTGGTTTTGTTCAGGTGTCAGGGTAGGGGGGCTCACCCTCAGGGCTAGGGTCGTCCTGGCATAGGACCCGGTTCTGGGTGTGAGAGTACCGGCCAGTCAGCTGGGGGCCTCTGGGAAGCTTCCGCTTCCTGAAAGGTGGCAGGCATGTGACAGGGAGAGGGAACCGTGTCACCCCTTCCCTTCCTTTCTGCTTGGACACTGTGATAATGACCCATGCTCCAGCCATGAGACTTTTGACTAGCAAGCGACAAAAAGCCAACATGCCGAGGATGGTTAACCTGGAAAGAACCCGAGTTTGGGACAACACCGCCGAGCAGCTGAGCTCTGCCAGCAACTGCTGCCTCCAGACTTCTTGTTCCTTGAGAAATATAAACCCCATTCGTTTAAGCCACAGCTAGCCAGGTTTTCTACTTGCAGCCAGAAGCATCCTGAACTGATGCTGCTGTGTTACCCCGATTTTACGTGTGAGAAAAGGAAGAGGGAAGCAACTTTCCTAGGGCCGTGTGACCCTAAGTGTCAGAGCTGGGACTTGAACGAAAGTACTTAACCACGAATGAGTCCCTTTACCCCAAGACAAGGGCTTTGAACCGTTCTCCAAGATAGGTGTGCCTGGAGCAAAACTGATTGTAAATCTAGCTGTTTCCAAAGTGCTTGTGGTGGCCTCTGGGAAATTTCTTCTGGAACCTGAAGTCTCTTCTGTCCAGGGCTGTGGCTTCAGCTTATCCAAATAATTGATATTCTGCTAGCACCCTGAACTAGTCTGCTCAGGCTGCCGTAACAAAATACCACACACTGAGTAGCTTAAACCACAGAAATTTATTTCTCACAGCTCTCGAGGCTGAAAGTTCAAGATCAGGGGGCTGGCTGATTCGGCTTATACACAGCCGTCTTCTCACTGTGTCCTCACCTGGTGGAGAGGGGGCGGGGAAGACAGAGAGAGAGAGCTGTGTCTCTCTTCTTTTCTTATAAAGCCACCAATCCTATCAGATTAGGACCCCGCCCTTGAGACCTCACTTAAATGTGGCATTGGAGATTAGGGCTCCAACATATGAATTTTGGGGGGACGCAATTCAGTCCATAGCACACACTTATCTGATGACCCTGGAGAAACAAAAGCTGCAAGAATTCTAGCCAAGCCCAAGTCGGTTCTCTCCGACTTAACACCTTGAAATCCAGCTGTGGTCCTGGCACCCGGACTCGGACCTTTTCAGAGCAGCTGGCCAGCCCTCTGGAGCACCCCTCCTCGACTGCTCAGCACTGACTTGGGAACCCCAGGATTTCAGCTCTCAGGGTAGCTGGCTGAAGGGGTTAAAACTTGTGTCTGCTTAAGGAAACATCAGGGGGAGGTTTTATTTCCAGCATTAATTTCTTACCTTGCCTATGGGTGTGGGGCACAGACCCTTAGAGCGATGTGAGCGTGTCCCTGGAGGAGACAGCAGGTCTGTTCAGAGAGAACCCCGAGCAGAGCTCAAGTGCATTGTAGGAGTGAGTGAGTAGACGTGATTCTGCCAGCCTCTACCGTGCTTGGCAAGTCAGCCCCAGACAGTGACTTTGAGAGCCTGTTTCTTATCAAAATGGTTTGTAGGCCCCCCCATAACCATTGCATACATAGTATCTTTGAGTAGAGAAACTGTGTTGGTCCTGTGAGTGTTCTGACCCTTCTCATTTAATTGGCATTTCGTTAACATAAAACCATATTCCTATAGAGCTGAAAATAATGGGAGGGCGTGGACAGTATGTCCTTGATTCTGGTCAGACACGACCGCATCCTAGGCCCATGTTGATTATAAAACACATCCCCGTTTCAGAAATGTTAAAATGGGGTAGAAGAGCTATGTCTTAAAATCAAAGAAATACACATAACGCAGGTTTTTTCAGTCCACAGAAAATGTTTCTGATGTGGCTCTGGCCTCTTGCGGACCCCACAGTCCCCATGTGCTGGCCACCGCTGATCCCCGAGTGTCAGGTCTGCGTTTTCTACCTCTTAGATGTGGAGGGCAAATATATTTTACTGACAAAATTTCCTTCTTTGGTTCTCCTTTTCTTTCTTTTTTTTTTGGGTGGTGGGGTTAGTTATTTTTCAGCCCAGCCTTGCCACAGGAGAGACATACACAAAACACCGATAGCCCCAGTCAACCTGGGTGACAGATACCCCCAGATGGTGGCCTCGCATCCTGGTTTGTCTCTCTAGCTTTTCTTCTCTCTCAGCTCTGTTTTGGAGAGTACCATGCTCTGAAGGACATCCTCTTCATGCTTACTCCCTTCTTCCTCAGAAAATACTGTGTTGTTGACACGTGGGTAAGGCAAAGATGTCACAGCTGTCACTCATAAGGGCCCCTGGCACCAGATGCTTTATTAAGTTCCAATTGTTGAATAAGAATCTGAGTGCAATTGCAGAGATTGAAAGAATTTCTCTCTATCACCAGTCAAGGTAAATAATGAAAACTTAAGTCAGAAATTTGAGTCTAGTAGAAGATAAAAATGAACCTAACCTTTGATATCAATCTTAGGAATTGATTCCTACTTCCTCTTTCACTTTTTAATCTATATTAGAGAAAAAAGCAGTCTATCTTTATATATACACTTTTACTCCATCTTGATGGAAACAAAGATAAAATGTAGTTGTACACACTGTTTCCTTTGTTGAAAAGTTAACACACAAAGAATGCGTTGTGGGGTCCAACACAAATGAAAAAAAAAGGTTGAAAATCCCCTGTCACTTTCAGGCTATGAATCAAAATAAGTTTAGCGTTTTATTTTTCAAATCTCAACATTATTGCTATATAGAAGCACTCATCTTGTAAATGTTTAATTGCTGTTTACAACTGAATAATCTCCTTTGGCCCACGTTTTGTTTTCCTTCTGTTTGAAAATCCTGATGAGATGTTTTAGGATAATGATTTTTTATTTATTTTTTTCAGCAATAAAACCTTTCCATTAAGCAAATAGATTTTTTAAAGCAGCTTTTTTTAGTGGAAGTTTGTTGTTATTATTTTTTCCTTTTACCTTCTGACCCCCTTCACCCATTCACCCACCTCCTGCCTCTGGCAACCACCAGTTTGTTCTCTGTATTATGAGCTTGATTTTGTTGTGTTTTATTTTTTTTAGATTCCACGTATAAGTGGTATCATAGGGTAGTTGTCTTTTTGTCTAACTTATTTCACCTAGCATAATGCCCTCAGGGTCTGTCCATATTATCACAGATGGCAAGATTTCATTCTTCTTTATGGCTGAGTAATATTCTATGGTGTGTGTGTGTGTGTATCCACAATTTTTTAATCCATTTGTTCATTGCTGGACACTTAGGTTGTCTAAGCTTATTATTTTTTAATTGAGATATGATTAATATATAGTGTTGTATTAGTTCTAGGTGTACAATGTAACAATTTGACGCATCTATATACCTTGAAGTGATTACCACACTAAGTTTAGTTGACGTCCATCATCACGTATAGTTACAAATTTTTTTTTCTTGTGATGAGAAATTTTAAGATTTACTTTCTTAGCAACTTTCAAATACACAATGCAGTATTGTTAACTATAGTCACCATGCTGTACATTACATCCCCTGGACTTACTCATCTTGCAACTGGAAGTTTGTGGCTTTTAACCACCTTCATCAATTTTGCCCCTCCCCCTGGCAATCACCAATCTGGTTTATTATTCGTTCAAATTTACATGATTTTCTCCTTATAAAATAAATGAGAGCACTGTTAAGCTGAGGTAACATGTTTGGATCTGTGTGTTGATTTCTCATCACAGTGTGAGAGGTTAAGTCTATTTTCATGCATATCCTGAATCAGGATTTTGCGGAATCCGTGATGCGCCTTGGAAGACACTTTGGGAGGCCGTGTTCCTGGCCAGTGGGTTCTGAATCATACAGCCTTCTAAGAACAGTTCTGAGGCATAAAGTATTTTCAGCCGTTTTCAGAAGGCAGGCAACACATTCAAAAGTGTTTTGGAAACACAAGATGATGTGGTAGAAACGGCTTCAGACTGAGTTAGAAGTCCTGGGTTTTCACGGCTCAAGTTAGCGCCACGATCAAGAAAATGACCTTTGTTTAACCCACGGTTCCCGAGAGGCACTTGTGCACCCGTTTCCCCCGACTCCAAGAGCTATCATGTCCTATGAACACCGTTTGGGAAACACCATTTTGAGGATTTAAAATCTTACTTTTGTTTGGCCTGTTTAAATCTATCTTGAATGTTCTGTAAATGCACTGTCGCATTTGGTTAATTTTAGTTAACTCTTCCAGCAGATTATAAACAAAAGTAAGGTTAATAACGTTAGTAGCTAACCGCCAAATGTTTTCATTCATTGAAGTTTTTGTAAATCAGTTATTTAAGGTTTAAGAGCTGCTAGCCGCAGATAGCAGATAGCCGCTGACTCCTAGAGCAGCGTTGATGCTGGGAGGATTTGCCAGCCAGTAAATGGCCTGCAAGGAGATGATCGTGTCTCCTCTGTGATCACATAACCAAGTCTAAAATCCAAGGTTAGAGAATATTTTCCATTTTTCTAGAGCTGTATTTCTCATTAAAAGGAGGGAGGGGCTATAGAAAAATCTCACTGCTGTTAAAACACTCCTCAAAAGGTTCTGAAAACCTTAGTCTTGCTGAGGCCAAAATAATGGGGCTGTGACAGCTAGGTGGGTTAATTTGTATGCCTGTATTTAGCAGTGGGAACACACTGGAAGATTGGGAGGTGTGTAGATCTGGGGGGAGGGACTCCCCGAGAGAAGGGGCTTTGGATATTCAGGAGGCAGATTTGAAAACCTGGCTCGTGATTCTGGTGGGAAGGCTGATGATGAAACCTTGAGCTTTGAAATGGATACCCCAGAAAGCAGGAGACCAGTGACCAGATAGGTTGAGAAGCTGTATGAGGGGTCAAGGGAGAGAGTTTTAAAAGCACGAGTGGCCCCTGGTCCCCGACCCCAGGAGCTGGGAGCTCCAGAAGGATGGTGATGCCTACGGTGGACAGAGTTCTCCTGGGAGCTGAGGATGGGGTTTGGGGGCTGTCGGGAGAGCAGCTGGGGACTGCCCAGAGGAGATTTAAATGGCGACTTGCCCTGCTCGTCTCATGGGTTGGTTGTGAGGATAAAATGAAAATTGTATGGTGTGTAGTGTGGAGCTCTGTGTTGAGGTTGTTGGTGGGGGGGTTTGGTCCGTATGCTTGGAACATCCCCTAATAGATTCTGTTCACTTCTTCTTGCCGTAAACACCGTAAGATTGCAGGGTGATTCCAGACTGTTCCCTTCCTACCCAGACCCAGACAACTTAGCTGAAATTCATTGCTCCAGCCTACTCGTTCCTCAGATGAACTTTGAAGAAACTTCTGTGAAGGGGAGCAGGTGGAGAGGACAAATGGAATCAAATCACAGAGAATGCTGAACCGAGCAGTTGGGATGCTTAGGACTCGCTACAAACCTGAGCAGTGAGTCCTTATGCCTTGATTTGTACTGGAAAGGCTACAGTTATGAGTTAGTCAATGACATTAGTTATTTCAGGTTGGTAAGTTCTGTCTAGCATATGAAAACTATAGTCAGGTGCCACATAACAATGTTTCCATCAATGACAGATTGCACATATGACAGTGGTCCCGTAAGATTAGTAGCATCTAGCCTAGGTGTTTAGTAGCTATACCATCTAGGTTTGTGTAAATACACTCTGTGATGTTCACACAATGATGAAATTGCCTAACGTGGCATTCCTCGAAATGTGTCCCCATCACTTAGCAACGCGTGACTGTATTTGTATCATCACTTCCATGCTGTAAGATTGGGAAACCATTCATATATCATACAACAGAGAGCTTTGTGCAAGCAGCCCCTACAACAGAATCTGTCCTTCTGTGGAAGAATGTGGCCCTATCTCTACTGGAGCCCAGCCAGCATTGAGAAGTATAAAAACTCTCTGACTTAAAAAGAATAAAAGGGAACCATTGGGCATCACTGAAACTGAGGAAATTCCAAGTAAACCAAGTATTATCTCTCATGTCCTAGAAGGGAAACTACCAAATCGATGGTTGGTTATGTCTCTAAAAAGTTGGGCTTAAAATACAAGTGCCTCAAAATGCTAGTACTAGTTTTTAGGGATAATACTTAGATAATAATACTTGAGTTCTTGAATCTTAATTATATTTTTTAAAAATATAAAATCAGTGCTGTAATCAGCATATATTTGTCTTTTGAGTTTAGGGATATTCTAAGTACCAACCAAATCCTGTGCCCTGTGGGGATAAGGATTGGCTGCTGAAAGCAGGGTATGATGCAAGAGTGTGTTTCTAGAGCTAATTTTTAGTATTCAGATGTTGGTCGTTCCATTTTTAGATTGTCTGGAGTCCCTGGTTCTTAATCTTTTGCTCTTATGAGACATCTGAGGAAGACTTCTTTGGTGTCTACCTACTCACTTTCGTAGGCAAGAAATAGTTCCAGAACTGTCTGGGAGAGACAAAGTGAAATGGTAGAAGGTCCTCTGGATTTGAGTTAGAAGACCTGGGTCTTCCAACTTCTGCCTTCTCCAACTTTTTAGTCCTGTGAGCTTGAGGACAGTACTCAACTTTTGCAGACCTCGGTTTCTTCATTTGCATTCCAGGCCCGATAACGCCTCCCAGTCCACAGGAATATCCTTATGTTCCAGGGAGATCATGCGTGTGAAAACAGGCTTTGCACACTGCCACGGGTTCTTAATGAGTGCTTCCCGGGCATTAGTGGAGAAGGTTAATAAAAGATCGCCTGTGGGTGGCATTTACATTTGTGCCAGAAGGAATTAACAAAAAGCTTTTGATTGGTGTGCTGCTCTTGTTTTATTATTAGGGTGATCTAATTAATAATGACTGAACGAAGTTTTTGTGCTAATCTGTGGAATCTGAATATCTGTCAGCTCTCTCCCCTGGACTATTATGTGGAAGCTTTTCGGCTTTTTCTCTTTCACTTCCCTTTGCCCATTTCATGGCTCCTGAAGAAATGGCTTGGTGTACCTTTAAAAATATTAGGGAATCGTGATTTTGACAATATTGTAAAATAATTCAATCTGGAATAGACTGAGCTGATTGTTTATACCTACCATCTCTGGAGGGAAACATGTTTAGCAAGTGAATTAAACATACAGACTATTTTCGGTGAATTGCAGTGCTATCCTATGCAATACAGTACTTTATCTTAAATACATCCTGTGACAGGATTCTTTAGATTGCAAGTAAAAAGAAATACAACTCAAAGCTGGCTTAAACAATAAAGGGAGTGTTGGTTTATGAAACTAGAAAACCAAAAGGCACGGTGCTGGCATCAGGCAAATCTTGATATGGCTTAGCAATGCCACTTTTAGGTCCTGGTTTCTTTTCTCCATCTGCTTTGCTTTCCATGGTGCCGTTGTCCTAAGGATCTCACCTTGTGATCCTAAAATGGCTTCCAGTAGGTCATAGGGCCATATGTACCCCTGTTCCCAGCATCCCCAGAAAAATCTCTGCCGTTCGTTCTTGCTGGACCTGCTCAAGTCACGTGCCCAAGACAGAAATCACGGTGGCAAAGGCGAATGGGCTGTGCTTGTTGCTTTAATCTAAGTCATGGATATCACCCCTGGGCCCAGATAGAACCCCCACTGGAAATCAGGGACTCCCAGTCAGCCAAGGGCTCCCTGCGGTCCCCATCTGTTCATTATGGCTGGTTGGTCAGGGTTGCCTGTTGATAAACTCTTAGTTATTAGTTCAAATTAATAGACATATTTTAAACTCATAAATGAATATCTGTAAAAAAAAAACTTCATACTTGGCGTTTCACATTGCTCTGCCCCCTAGCATCAGCCTCTCTTCGTGCATCACTGCATTCGAGGGCTTCTTTCCACCTGGAGCTGTGTCGGAATCTCTCGCTTGCTGTGACTCATGACAGTAGTGGTTGTGCCAATGCTCCTTATTTGTTACATGACCAAGGGCGAAATTACTTAACCTCTGAGCCACTGGTTCTTCGTGTATTTACCCTCTTTACAGGGTTGTTTTGAATATTTTCCGAGATAATGGTATCTGTCACAGGGAGCAGCTTGGTGATGGACATGTGGTTTCTGATCCCTACCCTGATAGTCAGAGGCCAAGTCTGCTGGTGCTCTGGGGATACTTACTGTTGCTAGATACTAAAACTTGGGGTGGAGATGCTTGCCAAGCCTTGAGCTTTTGGAAAACCAGGTTGCCAAGTCCCCAGGGCTAGATAAGAGATTGGAGACAAAAATCAGTGAGAAATCAAGGAAGCCCGTGAAGGAAAAGTAACAACCTCAACCGAGGGGGAGCAGCCAGACTTCTATACTACCGCAGTGCCGGAAGACCCAAGCTTAGGCTAATTCTGTTCCATGAGGGGAGTAAGGTCCCTGAAGAGCAAGCAACTCCAGCTGTTCTTAGGGGCATCAGTGTTCCCATACTTAGAGGGTTAAACTCCAAGGTACCTGCTTACTCTTGTTCAGAAAAGCCCAGTTGCTGATGAAAACCAATAACTTAATATCTATTTTTAAAAGGTTTTTCTTGAGTTCAAAAGTGCTGGTAGATTTAAGCACTGTATACGTAGTTATCGCTGTCTGGGTGTTCTGAGGCAGGTTTTCTTACTCAGAATGATCATTTAGGTAATCTTTGTTATGCTCATGCAAATAATAATAGTGGCTAGCACCTGGTGACCACTTAGGTCATGCCAGGCACGGCTCTAAGCGTTGTGTGTGCATTGACTTGTTACTCCCCTAACATCCCTTGAGGCAAGTGGCCTAGGATGGAGAGGGAACTTGCTCCAGGTTGCTCAGCTGGCCGGGGGCAGAGCTGGGATTTGAACCCGGGTATTCTGGTTCCAGAGCTTTTGACCACCATACCATACAGTCATGCAATGCATAACGACGTTTCCATCAATGATGGACCGCATATACGACAGTGGTCCCGTAAGATTTGTACCTTAGAGCCTAGGTGTGTAGTCGGCTGTACCATCTAGGTTTGTGTAAGTACACTCTATGATGCTCACACAACGACAGAATCGCCTGGCGACGCATTTCTCAGAACGCATCTCCGTCGTTGAGCGACGCATGACTGTACTACTTCCTAGTGATTTGATCTCAGTTAATTTTTTCAAGGGAATGCTTCATCTGAAACTTAGAGCTGACGTTGATTTTTGATCAGTACTTGGGGGAAGAGATGGCTAGTCATTTCATACACATTTGTTGCCACATTTTAGTGGTGAAAAAAACCAGCATATGTGGCTGTGTCCTCCTGACCAAAAACCCAAGAATAGTAGAAAGCTCTCACTGCCTCCAGAGACAGCCATTTGAGAGTTATTTTTAATTACTTTTTGAGCCTATTTCAACAAACAAACTATGAATGAAACAGTGGGTTACACGGGAGGCAGGGAGAACATATGTGAGTCCAGTTGACTAGTATGAGTTATTAATAGAACATAAAATAGAATAATCTAAACTTGCCCAACAGATAAATTAGAGAGTAATTAGCTGCAGTGGAAAATATTCTTTTACTGGACAGTTCATCATAGATTTCCTAATCCTGAGCGTCCTTAGAGTATTTACAGTGGGATTTGATCTAGATATGTTTAATCTGTATTAGATTGAAGTTAGACATGTAGTTTACAAGTAGGAGTCTGAAGTAATAATGGTGTAGAATCGAATATGAGAAGATAGAATGATGGGATTGTGGGAGCAGTTTCTTTTTACTTTCTATGACTCATCTTCGTCCAGGTCAGAGTAAAACAGCATTTACCTACAGCGTTCACACTCAGCGTCCACCCCCATCGTTCACTTCCTGGCCTGATTGGACACGGAGGCCAAGCTCTGCCAGGAGTGAAGATGAGCTTGTCATTTGGAGATGAGAAGAAGAAATGGGATACACGTTCTGGGATTTAGCTAGTCTTAAAGCTTAATTCTACTCAGTGGCTCCCAGAGAACACAGTAAGCTTTTGGAAACCCTGAGTTCCAGCAGAACGTTAAAAAACCCTGACGTAAGCTAGAAGTGTTTGGGGTACACGGTGTTGAGGGCAGAAGGGCCTGGAAATATGGGGCAAAGAGAAGATGGAATTGAGCCAGGCTTGGAAGGGCAGTGGGGTTTGGATGGACAGAGCAGAGCAGGTAGGACAGGAGGCTGGAGCCAAGGCACCACCATACTATGGACAGGGAGGGACCCTGAAATGGAGATGGAGGGAGGGGAATGCTCTGAGAGGAGTGGGGAATGAGGCTGGCTGGGTCAGAGTCTGAGGGGTCTTGAGCAAAAAGGTGATCTGGTAAGATGTCTTGAAAGAACTAAGAGGCAGTTTATGTTATGAAGCAGACAGTCATCCTTAGTTTATCATGGTGTCCCGTATGGAACACGGGTTGGTACCCTTGGCTGGCTGATGCACGGCCGGCAGGCTCCCCTGGTCCATTGCGCAGTGCTGCCCTGGGAGCTGAGGGCTGGTTTAGAGAATTTCATTCTCAAACTGTTATTGCCAGTTGAACTTGTTTGTAATTAGCTGGTTTTAATTAAATACTACATAAGCCATATAAGTGCGAAAAGAAAGTTATCATTTTTGTGAGACTCAATTGGAGTGTTTTGGAAAGATTCAATAACGACCAGCTGCTGAAGAAAGGTTTGGGTGTAACAACTAAAAAAGATTGGAAGGGGGACGTCATTAAAAGCTAGACGATTCTACATCAGATTGCTTTTCAGGTGTCTTTAAAAGTTCTCTCTCTACTTAAAGAAAAACTGGAAATTGTAGACAGTGCTTTATGTTTATAGATCTTGCAAGAAAGGTGACATGGAACGCCACCAGCTATCGGGGAAGGAGGAGAGGAGTGGAGAGCACATCTTGTTATTTAGTTTTAACTAGTTTATTCCTATTGGTTATTGATCTTTAGACAGATGTGTTATGTGATGTGCCTCCCACTTTTCTCAAGTTTTGTCACTTCCGTTGCTTTCCCATTGTGTTCTGAGTCCTCGGATTCAGGGACAAGTACTGGCGGGAAGGCATCAGCACAGATGTTTTTACTCAGAGAGTGATTCGAAGTGTAAAGGCCTTTATTTAGCCTGGGTTGGTCTGCCTGCAATTTGTTATTAAATCCATGACTAAATTGTGGTTCCTATCATGACAGCAAGGATATTGATGGGCTGGTTTGGGTTTTTGTTCTTTTTTTGTGGACTTTTTTTTTCCTCTCACCCTTGCATCTAAGGCTTTAATAGTCAGTGGTGGTTAAGTAGATTTTAAGATTGTCGATAGGAAACCTCTTAACCATTCCTTGGGTAGATGTGTGTAATGTGAGTCAAACCACCACTGAAAACAAACCATAAATCTCAGCTGGGTGTGCATGATAGATGGGTAGTGCATGAGGCCAGAGGTTGATGGGGGTTAATGCCACCAGAAATGCTTTAGACAGTGCAAAGATTGCTGATTGCCAGGAGACTGTGATTTAAATTTGGAATATTAACAATATGTTATGCTGTGGGAATAAAATATATTTGGTTACAATACATAAAGAATGTTTCCCCCGAAGAAGAAAGAGGATGGATCTCTTCAAGAGGGTGTCATTTGAGGACTGGAAAGGATCTGCGTTGCACTCATGGTCTACCAGTCACGCCCTGCTTGGGGTAGACTCCTCTGCTCGAATAACTTCATCTTCTTTGAGGAAAAGATGGAGAAGAGGAGGAAGTTGGGTCCCAGTTGGTCCTGTGACAAGTAGATGCCTAGGTGTTAAATTCCTTGTTAATCCGAACCAGACATTATGCATGTCAATTTCCTTCCCAAATCTTACACATTTTGGGGTGGATATTAAGACAGATTTATCTTGCTGTCATTCGCTGCACTTGCCATCTATTTATGAGTTTCAAGAATTCTAGCTAAAAGTTACATGGTAGCAAAATTGATTAACCACCAGCCTTTCCATTTTTGTTACTCCATTTTGAAATAGTTTATGTGCTATGTGGACTTGTTCATCATTGTATTTTTAGTAGTATTGAAAGTAGGAGCTTTTCCTGTCAAGTAGGTGGCTATTACTTTTAAAATGTTCACAAAGTGTTGAAGGATTTTTTTAATTGTGGAAACTAGACTAGGTACTGTATCACACTGGATTCCTAAAACCGTCTTCTTTTCTACCAACTGTATTACTTCCCACTTACTTTAAGTAAAAGAGTAGAAGATATCACGGTCCGTTTCACAAGACTGTTCTGATTGTGGAGGTGTATGCATTGGGTTATTTTAGCCTGATGCTGTTATGCATTTGAATCCTGTAGTTAGCTCTTCTTTTTCTAATTCTATATGGCCCACCAAGTAAATTTCTGATTATAAGTTGGCTTCTTGGGTTGATCTGCTTTCAAAGAGACAATATACTGGTTATCTTATCAGAGTATTGCCAACTTAAGGAGAGGTGTATTTTTCATTGCAAAGGAAGACTTTGGCACTTTGTTTTCATACATCAGTCCTTATCAGCCTGGTAAAGGTGAGTCCATCAGGAAGCAAGATCTCCATCAGGGCTAAAGACCAGATCCAGACACTGAGATGAATTTACTACCAGAATGATCCCACTCTGGCAGACCACTTGGTGGACAGC
This sequence comes from Diceros bicornis minor, assembly GCF_020826845.1. Taxonomy (NCBI): domain Eukaryota; kingdom Metazoa; phylum Chordata; class Mammalia; order Perissodactyla; family Rhinocerotidae; genus Diceros; species Diceros bicornis. The sequence goes on along the minus strand of NC_080775.1, from coordinate 15,781,221 downwards.
TTACTTGCTATTTCTGGAAGAACTCTACCATCCTCGTGCTTTTGATTTGAAACGTAATAAGTTACTATTAAACAGTTTTGGCAGTGGTGACTAATAGTGTCAACTAGGGATCAGTGGGTTTGAATGAGTACAGTATCCTGATGGAGATAACTTAAAGGTAATCAGCCATATCTCCGCTTGTGTCCAGCTGAAGTTTAGGTGAGTGGAATAGCCTTAACCTTAAAGCTCTCCCCTTTAAATCCACAGTTTACGTTATCTAACACGGGTGGAGCGTGATGGAAAAAAATTAAAATAAGAATCATCTTTTTTAATGCACTTAAGATGAATAAGACTAGCTTGAGTGTTGGAAAGCATTCTGGAAAAGAAAACCTGGTAGCGAACCAAATAGAAATCTCTTGGCAGCTGACTCTCTCTCCAGCTGTATTCAGTTATTGAACAGCTGTCAAAGAAAGCAAAGCATTATTTGTCCATTTAGAACAATTTCAGAAAGCTGTTTTTAACCCCCAGTGGTATTTTTCTGCAGCCTTCTAATCTCTGCAAAGGTTTTAAAAGATCTAATAACCCATGCTCATATCAGGCCTGAGGTTACCACTGGATCATAAAGAGACACAGTTAGTCTTCATGTGAAAAGAATTATAACCATTAGAGTTTTATTTCCTGCAAAATTTTGCACCATGGCACATAATCGTATGTAGCTGTCTTGGCTCACAGTCTGCAATAGTATCTACTATTTGTTTCTCAACTACATAATAAATAATGTAAAAATCAGAGCTATATTTATTCCTTGCATAACTACAGAGCTGAAAACAACTATCTGGTCAATTTCTATTCTAACATTTCATCTTATAGAGGGGCTAGGGCTATGTAGTTTTGTGAGCTTATGATATGAAATACAGTCAACAAGGCCTTTCTTTTGGATTCAAGGCACAAACCATTCTGATTTTGAAGCATCAATGTTTTTCTCTCTGTTTTCATTAAAGGGTTTGGGTTTCTGACTGACAATGCTAGTATTTGAATATTTCGAAATTTTAGACTTAGAAAAATCCAAAATGTTTGTGTTTTGGTTTTTCTTTGTGGTTTAATGTTTGCCAAAAACATTTTTATTTTAGTGAAACTTGTACAAAATTGTGAATCCGCTATTTGTGAAACTAGGTCATAATTTTAGTGAAAAAATAGTAAAACAAACCTATTAGGTGGCCTCAAAGACTCAAAGCTGAAACTGTGGCTTTCTCATACTTAAGTGTTTGTAAGAAGTAATTCTGACAAGTGTCCTTTTAGGAATATGAGAGAACAGACAGCCCACTTGCAAAGAAGAGCTTGTTTCTTAAGACCCCTGGACACAGGTGTGTGTTTATTTTACTTAATTTATGGCCTGGGTTCTGCCAGAGTTTCAGATTACCCTCATTTTCCTAAGCAGAAATTGTCCTACAGGGAAAAATATGAGCTACTTTATCTCTTATTTAAAGCATTTACTATTGTATTTTGAATATTTGAAAGAGTATGTATTATATGGATTACCTTTCCCAAGTAGCAAATGAACATACAGTTATAAGGAAATTCTTTTACTTGGTGGCCTTCTTGAGTCAGGCCACAAAAAGATCAATTGTAAAATAAACCAATGTGATTGTGACAGGGATGTGATTTTGAATGCCAAGACCAACACAAACATCTGCCCACATTCCATCACCATTAAACTCTCTTCTCAAATACATTATCTAGAAACCATTTGACTTAGACAAATTAAAAGTTGGCTGAATTACCTAACCTCTTTCATACCTTCTACTGATAATTTTCAGCACAATATTACTATAGCTATTTAGGTAGAACTAGGAGAAGATGATTTCTTGTGGGCATAATTGCTGTATGGCCTGAAATGGTCTAAAATAAAAAGGTAAGTATTTTTACCTGCTGTTTTCATGTGTTAATTAAAAGGGCTACAGATGGTGAATAAGGCTATAAAAAAAATTCTTGTGTATGTTCTGTGCCTTCCTTGAGTTCTTTAATTAAGGAATTGTTTTTGCTTTTATTGGTTTTCCCACTCCCACTCCACTTTTGAGAAAGGGTTTTTTCCATATGAGTTTAAAATCCTTGGCTGAGGAAGACTCGCCCTGAGCTGACATCTGTTGCCAATCTTCTTTTTGCTTGAGGAAGATTCACCTTGAGCTAACATCCGTGCCAGTCTTCCTCTATTTTGTATGTGGGTTGCTGCCACAGCATGACTGCTGACAAGTGGTGTAGGTCTGTGCCTGGGAACTGAACCCGGGCTGCCAAAGCGGAGCATGCTGAACTTAACCACTAGGCCATGGGGCTGGCCCCAGGTCTTACTTTTTAATTAGGGGAGATTCATCGTATTTCTTTTGTGGCCAACATGGGCTTTCTATTGGAATGAAAAAGTAATGGAAAAGAGAGGCAGAGATTCTGTGACTCAGTTCAATAAACCCCCCATCCACAGGCTTCAATATAGAAATGGGCATGTGTGCTGTGCTTCCAGAGACCTCTTCACCATCCTTTTGAGTCTAGTTCTATCCCTCTGGACATGTTACCCACACATCAGCCTTCCTGGTTGTCCTCTGAACACCCTGATGGTCTCCTTTATGCTGAAGTGGGGGTGGGAGTGGATGTCCCACTGGTGGCTTTGTGGGTCTTCTTGTTCTTCTCTCCCTTCGTCCCCTCTGAAGCCTTTTATCACTCTTGAAACACTGAAAGGCCTCTGACTTTTCCTCTTGTGACTGTCAAAATCAGAACGTCCCTCCTTTCCCAGGAACGGTTTGGGACTGCTTCATCTTTCACTTTTTGCTGAAGAGACAGTACAGACGTGATTCCCAAATAGTGAGGGTTTCCACACTCCCAGTGTGTGGGCAGGGTGCTGTGCTTCCACAGTGGCCACACGTAGACCCCTGGAAAGGCTTAAGGGATGGGAAGAGAATTAAAATATTAAGCACGCTTAGAAGGATATGAGGGAAATAAAATTAAACGCTCCAACACAGGAAAAAGAAGACTGCATATCCCTCAAAACTCCTGAAAATAACTGACCGCATTGATATTCTGAAACCAGCTGTGGCATGTGATGGGGGGGGAGTCAGCTGGAGATCCCTGTCCCCCAGAGTCCCAGGGGGCGTGTCTTGGATGACACGGACTGCTTGGAAGAAGGGGAATGGGTTTCTCAGCAAGAGGCCGGGAGTTAACTGCCTTTTTGTGTTTCAGCCTGCTCCCACAGAGAGGCAACCGGTTTCATGACCCCTCTCTGCATGGCAGCAGGATTTGGTCACTGATCTGAGTAGCTGCTCCCATCCCGGAAGGGCCGAGCTGGACCTCAGGTCCACCCGCAGGCCTCCCTGATCCCATTCCTCCTCCAGATTCGTTTACTCTGGGAGTTGAGGAGGAAGAATCTCGAGTTCGTGGTGTCCAACAACAAATTTAATCGTGTCACTTTCCTGCTAAGAAAGTTCCAGTGTTTCTTATCACTGAGATTATCTGTACACTTCTTTGATTGCATACATCTAGCAATCACATGGAGCATATGTCCCTAAATGTGTATATTTATTTATAAATTACGTTGTCATGTGTATCTGTATAAAATATTAATACGACCGGATTTCCTTTTTGGATTGAAATGTATGTAAGTGGTTTTCACGCCTCACTTGAGTGACCACGGGCTGACGGGATAAATGCAGACCTTATCTAAGGCATTAAGATCCTCTGCCGCCGATTGCAACCCCACTTCGCTAGCCGTCCACTTTTGCTTTGCTCTCTGTCTCCAGACAATTCGTGCAGCCTCTCTCCAGGCCTCACTGGCCCTGCCTGCCCTCAGGGCTCCCTGTTTCCCTTGTGCCTTTCTCTCTATACACCCTTCACTTTGTCTGGCATAACCTTCCTCTCTCCCATTTCCTTGAATCTTCAAGGCCTGTTTTTCTTCCCTACACAGCTGTCAAAACCTTGTAATTTTTCCTCACCTTCCCCCAGAAGATATCTGTTCAGACAACTCTCTTGCTAGACACCGAGTATCTCAAATGTTGGTTGACTGTTTCCTCCTTGTGTCACCTAGGCCAGCTTCAGGACCCCTGGTGGGCAGAACATCTTTTCTTTTACATGGTGTCAGAATGCATGAGTCTATCCGCGGAGTAAATTCCTAAAAGCAGAATTGCTTGTCAAAGCGTATGTGCATTTGTGACTTTGATGGGTATTGCCAAATTGCCCTCCAGAGGGGTTATGCTAATTTATGTCACCATCAGGAATGAGTGCTGAGTGCCCATTTTGACACAGTTATGTCAACACAGTGTATCATCCAGCTTTTCGATTTTTGCCGGTCAGATAGGTGACAAATGGTATCTCACAGATAGAGCTTTCTCTGTGATTCTGCTTAAACCTTCCCGTGGTTGAGGATTAGGAAGGAAGGTTCCTGTGTCTTAAGAGGTAAAAAGTCCCCTTTGGATGGAGCTGTCCATCCTGCCTCACTTACTAAGTCAGCATCTGGAAGGCTGGTCCTAAGAGCTGGAAAGACTGCTTAGAATTCAAGGAGCCAGATGCAGTGGATCACTTAAACGATGCTCTCGTCATAAGAGCAGGGCCATAGAAGCCCTTCAGGTAACAAATACTAGCTTTGCACTTTGGAAGGACCCCAAAGCATGTCCTTGCAACGCATAGAGAGTGAGTGACCCGGTGAGGAAGGAAGCCACCCTCTGGGGTGACGCCTGTGCATTCCAGAGGCAGCCCAGGCGGTGTAAACAGAAAATACAGCCTCTCAGTAAACCAAGGAGTGCCTCTTGTTCAAAACAAGTAAATATTTTTACAAGGATACTCATAGCATTATTTATAGTAATAAAAAACTGCAAACAACCTACAAGTCTAAAGTAAGGAATAATTATATGACATATCCATAAGATGGAATGTTATGTAATCTTTAATGTAAGTTATTAGTGACAAGGAGAAATATTTATATGCTAAATTTAAGTTAAAAATGTAAAAATGTGCATGTAATATAACCTTCTTTCTATGTAAAGGAAAATGGCAACAACAACAAAAAAAACCTGAGAAGAATTATGCCAAAATGTTAGATTTAGTTGCCTCTGGGAGGTGGGGTTGTATATATGGGATTTTTTTTTTCTTTCTGCTTCTTTTACTTTTTCTGTATTAATTTGCTGCCTTACACTGATGATCAGGGGAATCAAGGTAAAAATCTCCGCCCCCTCCAGCCCCTCTTTGTCCCCAGTAAAAAGAATGTCAGACCTTCTTTAGGCCTGAGCTTGGGACTGAGGGGACACCAGGTTAGACTCAGGGAAACAGAGGTGGGTGGGCGGTGTGATCAGGGTCTCAGCGACCCTGATTAGTTCAAATAAACTCTTGTAGTTGAGAGGAGAGTTTCCTGAGACCTTTGTGAATAGATCTGTGTTTGCACTAAGTCTGTTAGAGTAATGGGATAATGTGGTATTAAAAGGTGATTTCTCCAGGGCCCTGTCACAAGCACCCTCAGTAGAGAAAATTCAGTCGCAGAGAAGGAAGCTCTGCCATTTCTTGTCATGGTGATGATGATGATGACATTAACACCAGCTGACACGGAAGGCTGGCTATGTGCCAGGCACAAATCTGAATGCTCTGCACTTATCACAGCATACAAGTCACACACAGAGTACAATGTTTTAAATATTATTGCTGTTCCCATTTTGCAGATGGAGCAACCGAGACAGATAGATAACTAACTCACTCCAGTCACACAGCTAGTAAAGGGCAGAACTGCGTAGCTCCAGAGTGGAAACATTCTGCCTTTCTTTGTTAGACGGATCTGATGGATCGAAACAGGCCAGAGGACAGGGCAACTTTGGGAGGTAATTGAAACGTTCTACATTTATATGTGTTGTGGTGGTGGTTACATGAGTGCATACATTTGTCAAAATTCATGTAACTATACACTTAACGATGGGTGGACTTTTTTGCATCTAAATTATACCTCAATAAAGTTAATTAAAAATAGAAAAAAGGCCTGAGGGTGACCTATTTCCCTAATTCCAAACTAGAGTCTGAGAATTTACCATTGTGATATGAGGAAGGCAAGGCCAGTCCACACCACACCCCCCAATTCCAGAAGAAGAAGAGAGAGATGGGCCCCGGTTGGAGTGGGTTCAGCCTCTTTCCTGCACTCGAGGGCAGTGGGGCAGCAGCTCACGGGGGGTTGCTTCTGTGCTGTCTTACCTGGGCTCATTAGGGAGGAGAGAGGAGCATTGCATAGGTGCTCTTGGGGAAGGCGGGCCATTCAAGGCCATGCTCCCCCTCTGTGGGGTTGAGATGAAATGCTTTGATCTGCCCCAAGGATGAGGAGGGGTGCCAGCTCCGTTGAACTCTCCCCAGCAATCACTTGATACTCGCAGAGAACTCACTGCCGCGTTAAGCCTGTGGTGTCGGGTAGTTGGCCAGCCAGGCCCAGGAACCGTCCTCCTTATACCGTGAGCATGATTCACAGCCCAGGCAAATTACGGTTTTCTCCACATTGCTGGCCCTAAAAAGACTTGCAAATAGACAAAACTACAAAAGTTAAAATCTGCAAATACCCAGGTCGACTGTGTTTTTAAAAACAAATGTTTGGTTAATCAGCAACGAATTCTAAAACATGCCAACTGGATCTCTCTCCTCTTTTGTTTTTTGCCAATAACATCAAGATCTGAGTGATGATGATGGCGTGCATTCAGGCCTTGTTTTTATACCCTGGGATGTGGCCTCCTGTTTTGAAGTCCCTTCCAATCATAGGGTGATATTTGTCCTACCACACACTGTGTGATCAGACTCTTGGCGTACCACCCTCCGCATCATCGGGTTTGGCGGTGGAAGTGGCTTCTGTGAGTCTGATCAGGGAAGCACATTGTCAACAGGAAATATCTGCTAGCAAGACAGAGAAGACTCAGGAAAATAATGGGAGGAGAGGTCAGATCCCTGCGTGTCACCGTGTTCAGCTCTGTGGACCGAGGATATAGGACAGAAGCAATTCTGCTTGCTCTGGTTGTGCACTCACAGAAGTTCGGCTCTGTTTTGGCAGGAAACGAGTCGCCCGCTTTCGGGAAATGTGGACCCTTGTTCTCCTTGGATCACATGCTGCTGCAGATCCTGAAGTGGCTCCCATAAATACATCGTATTTTATTATTTCCAAATGAAAGATGACATTGTAAATAGTGACTGAGGTTGTGCACCCGGAAGGGCCATATTTTTCTTTACCTTTGGAATGTTTATTTATGCCCCTTAATTTTCCTTTAAGTTTGGGTGTGCTTTATTTTATTTTATTTTTTTCTTTATCACAAAAGACTTGGAAATGTGCGACAACACAAAAGTTAAAATCTACAAATGCCCGGGTCTCCTGTGTTTTAAAAATGGTCAGTTCTGGGGCCGGCCTGGTGGTGTAGTGGTTAAGTTCACGCACTCTGCTTCAGTGGCCTGAGTTCACAGGTTTGGATCCTGAGCGTGGACCTATACCAGTCAGCCATGCTGTGGCGGCGACCCACATATAAAATAGAGGAAGATTGGCACAGATGTTACCCAGGGCTAATCTTCCTCAAGCCAAAAAAAAAAAAGAAGAAAAGAAGAAGATTGGCAATGGATGTTAGCTCAGGGCGAATCTTCCTCAGCAAAGAAAAAAAGATCAGTTCCTTCATTATAATAAAGTGGACTTGTTAAAGTATGTCTAATTGATTTAGAGGCAGTCTGTGGTTCAGATTGTCATCTCCAAATTCTTGCTAGGCTGGGTCTTTAGGAGAGAGGTGTTAATCTTTGACTCCTAAGGCCCTGGTTAGTATAGTGAGGAGAGAGAAGGTACAGAAGGGGAAATTTTAGGTCAGGAAAAGGAAGGACTGTCTAATATCCAGAGCTGTCCAGCCATGGAATAGGCTGCTGTCCTGGCAGGGAAGCTGGTGGTGGACACTAGAAGTGTTTCAGCCACGGGTGCTGGAAATCTCCATCCTGAGGCCACTGGGATCTCCCTGATCCCCTTCCTCCAGCTACTGAGACCTGGAGCAGAGAGAAGGTTCTCCTGCTGCAGAGCAGCGTGGAAGAGATGCTCCTGCAGTTCAGAGTGGGAATCCAAATGTGTTTCCACAGAGGAAGAAACGCGTCCTAATCCAGGGCTGTTAGACTCCAGGACTCCGGAGCTGGCTGCCCAGACCGGTGCTCTGTTCCTGGCATGCGGGAGACGCAGAGCTCCCGCCAGAATGAAATCAGTGCTCTGCTTACTTCATCAAGAACGTCTCGCTCAAATATAAAAAAGTGCTGCACTCAGAATGGTAGTTGATTTACGTTCTCGTGCCAAATTTTTTTAAAAAGTCACAGTTCAATTTGCAGAGGGCACTTCTGCGAACCTCCGCCTGCGTGGCACAGCCCTCCAGGTGTGGAGAGGCAGGTGAGAGTCTCAGAGAAGGCGGAGCTCCAGGCCACCGTGCTGTCCCCAGCCAGAGCAGGCTCCACATTCACTTAGTTCCAGCATAGCATTTTAAAGAAGGGGCTCTAAGGCCAAAAGATATTGGAATTTTTGGAATATTGCTTTGGAACGTGGAACGTACTTTCTTTTTCATTCTTTGAAGCTCACTTTTATAAGCAGGGAACTCGATCTCCTTTTTTGGTGACCTTCTGATCTGGTCGGATTTGAAAGGCAGTGTCTGGGACTTGCACCGCAGACAGCTTTGGTGTAATAGAAAGTGCACCAGCCTTAGCAGATGCGAGCCTAGGTTTCAGTCTGAGCCCCCCAGAACAGTGTTTTAGAGCTTATTTAACGGAGTCCCAGGATGAATGGAGATTAAGCCATATTTACTACCCATTTTTAATGGCAGGAGGGAGATCGCATCTGTATAAAGGAGGAAACAAAAGCATTTGCACAGAGAACGCCAAGGTTACTTCATGCAGACTGGAGCCTTTAAATGCCATTACCTACTTTTGCAGCAAGTGGGTCAAAAATAATGAAAAGAGAATATGGATTTAATTTTTTTTCTATCTTCTTCCTCCATTCCAATTCATTGTGATGTTAAATGCAAATGGAAAATTTTGAAACGATACGTTGTGATTATACCTGCACTGGCAGAAAGCATGCATGTGTTGCATATTGTGTTTATAAAAACGCAGAAGACTGCTCAGTCTTTTCAAACGGAAATGCTTAGACTCCAACTGGAAAATAAGTGGCCCGTTTTTGAAAAGGAAGGCAATAATTGTAAATGCATATTGTTTGGGGGGATGGGGAGAACCATGGGGCTGTGACTGCAGGAGAAGCTGAAAAGAGGCTCAGGACAGAAGGATCTTAGGGCGGCCCTCCGTCTGGTCCACCTCGGTTCCCTGTGCCCAGGGCTACCTGCCCCTCCTTTGGGACTCTCTCCCCTCCCTCTGTCCCGGTGGTTAAAGTCCATCCTGCCACAGAGCTGCTTTCCAGGCACAAGGAGGTGGAGAGGGAGAGAGATCATCTCTGGGGGATTGATGCTTGAACCCAACACGTCTTTATACAAGAAGGAAGTTTTATTTTAGAGACAGGCCAGTTGGGGAGAACTTTTAGTGTAGGGCTGTAGGTGAGAGGGAGCCGGCTGCCTCTTCTCTGCAGAGCCAGCCCAGGCCGGTCACAGTGCACTGCCCTGCTGGGCCACAAGACCGGACCAGTTTGCATCTCAACTGCCATTTTTAGGGCATTCATAAGCTTTTCAGGTCTCACTTCCTTGTGCAATAAACTGAGGACACTGCCTGCTCTGTGTCGTGAGATCAAATAACAGAACCTATGTGGTAGTCTTTTGGAAAGTGTAATATCCAGTACATATATAAGATTTTTTTAAAAAAATCAGTTTTGTGTTACTCTTTCTTACCAAATTTCTCCCTCACCAGACTCTTTCCCTCAGTCCACACCTGCCCTCACGCAGGCATGGCAACAGAAGTTGGAAACAGGTCATTCTTTTACAGATTTGGTCATTCAAGGCCAGAAAGAAAATATAACTACCAAGTACAATTGGCTAGTGAAGCTCAGCTCTCTCTTACCGTCAGACTGATGGTCCTCGACCCAAAGACATCTTACATCTGTCGCTTAAGAACAAACCCCAAAGACTTGCCAGAGATAGAAATCAGAGTTTAGAAATAAACATACCCGTATGTTCTTCTTTACACCTAATTAAATATTTACTCTGTCATTAAGCAAAAATAGTTTAGTGATCACTGAGAGTGTTCTGCATTAAAATATTAGCAGTTTCCTATGTTTTAAATTAATAAAGGCGTAGGGCCGGCCCCGTGGCTTGGCGGTTAAGTGCACGCGCTCTGCTGCTGGCGGCCCAGGTTCGGGTCCCGGGTGCGCACCAACGCACTGCTTCTCCAGCCATGCTGAGGCCGCGTCCCCCATACAACAACTAGAAGGATGTGCAACTGTGACATACAACTATCTACTGGGGCTTTGGGGGAAAAATAAGTAAATAAAATAAAATTAATAAAGGCATAGAAAAATACAGATTTCCTTCAAATCCTAAAACAAGCATTTAGAAATTAGATTCTTCACCTTTAAATATTTTGTTTTCTTTGTGGATTTAAATTCACATACTATTGAGTATGTATCTCGTTTTAAACTTGGGCGGTTGTCAGCCAAGACTATGAATACTGTGGTTTGCTTTAGGAGACTTTTAAATTGTGAGTTGTGAGCATGTTCAGCTTACTTGAATATTGATTATTTCAGTAAATATACGCATTAGAAAATAAGATAAACTTGGTTTCTGCTTGCCCCCAACTTGTATCATATTCATGTTTAAGTTTTCTACATTCATTAACTTACTGTTTACAAATTAGATAATAATAAGAAATGAGCGAGAAGACGGAATAGTCAAAGTTTAAAGTAGGGCAAGGTTTGCAACAAAGAATAGTTCTTCATGTTAAGATTATATTTGTTTTTTTAAAGTTGAAAAACTGGAGCAGTTATTTATGGAAATATTGATCAAAATAGGCTTTGTCACAATAACATGTCTGAGCTGTTCCATATCTTTAAAAATGAACTTTCTGCTTTTATAAACTAAATGTTAGCAGATGTTTGTCTATTTACAAGACTTTCTCTTTAGAACCTCCCCCTAACATTTATTAACTTTCACAATGAGGTGACAGTTTTGCTTTCTGGCTAATTACAGTACATGTTCTCTCTAAGTAAATCCTGTGTACTCTGATTGTGTACTTGGGCGTGGAGTATAGTGTGTTGCATTTGGATTGTGTGGTTAACAACCACTGATTCTGAAAGATTAATGCATGAGTGTGGACAGCATGAGAATGACAGAAATGTCTAATCCTTTCTAATAATTGAAAGTTTTCATTTCCTCACGTTGCTTCCATGCTCCTAAATAAGCACTAAATACTCACTGGTTGGTTGACTGAAAAGGAAACATCACAATATTGGAAGAAATATTCACATTTTGTGGTGGTGGATGTTAATGTTTTGGGGTCTTCCTCAAGTCCTTTCTAGTTTAAGGTGAAATCTTAACTATTTAATCCTGTGTATGGAGCATTAGCTCAAGCTTTTTAGAACCCCCTATGTGTCCCACCAGGGCCGTGGGTTCAGTCCCAATATGGCCCGTGTATATGGCATCCCACTACACCAGGCAAGTGAGTAGGAAGTTGAAGAATTTGTGCTGATTCACAGCTTCCTGAAAAATAGGTCAAAGTACTTGCCCTGTTGAGGATGTGTGGGTGGTGTCATCCTTACACTCCTGGGTTAGCACATGGAAGCAGGAAATAAGATTCCCCAACAGAGACCGCCTCAACAGTACACTGGATCTAAGTCTGTGTCTGCCCCCACCAAACGTCACAACCCAGAGCCCTGGAAGGATCCTGAGACTCACTCCAGAGTTGCTGTAGCCTGATGGAAAGTCTTGGAAGCTTGAGCTGGCAGAGTGTTAGCCATGATGGATGTTTGCTGAATTTAGTTCCGATGAGAAGGTAGACATGACCTAATTGAGCAGAAGAATGGGAATGGGGAATAATTGTTGGGTATCTGTATGCAGATTATTGTGTTTAGGATGCAGTTTTCTGCCACTGCCCCGATTTCTATTTTCTGGGTCTCCTTGAAAGTCTTCACCGCAAATCGGATGGTCTTGACAATCAACTTTGAAAGAGCATCTCATCCTAAAAAAGCTAAATAAATTACTCTAAATTTACTCATCTTGATGACAGGATTATTTAAACATTTTCCTCTGCACAATTTTAATATTTTAATGTGACTTTTTCAAAGGAGAACCAAAAATACTTTACCTGTCGTAGCCTCAGTGGAACACCTAAACTTAAATCCATAACTTAAAATCTTCAATCAAATGATTTGGATAGATGTGCTTCTGAGTGTGAAGATAGGCACCAGCACTAGCAAGAAATGTACAGTTGAGTGGACACTAAAGTGATACCCATGAGGTAGTCATCATTTTATACATGGACTGTGCTCTGTTGGGTGGGTCCCACCCAGCAGGGCTGTCAGACCCTGCCCTTGTGATATTTTAGTATATGTTCCTCTAAGAGCCTCTGCCCGGGCCTCTCTCTTTACCTATGTTGAGAGGGAGTCTGTTCAAGTTCAGGTTTACCCTTCTGATTTCTGTCCCCACCCGTATGTGCACACGCATGTGTGCACCAGCTAGCCTCTCACTGTGTTCTTGGGACTGGACTTCAACAGGATCTCCTCATTATTCCTTCTGCCTACAATCTCCCTCCGTTGCAGTCCATTTTGTGTATTGTTTTAAGATTCACTCTTCTGCTCAAAATCTTCAGTGATCCTCTGCTGTTGAAAGTCTCCAATTTCTCATTTGCTGCCCTAATCCATTTGGTCATGTTACAGCTGTCACAGAGTTTGGAAGGTAACTTAGAGGTTCATCAGGTCCAATACTGTGTCCTCTATTATGCCTCTCTGACAAGTCATTTTCCCCTCTCACTGCTTAGTATATTCTGTGATGTGGAATGTACTGTTTATTCATGCAGCCGAGACTTTTAGAAAGTTCTTCCTCATAGCAAGTATAAATATAACTAGTTCTATACCAGTACTCTGTTCATGACTTATCCTCAGCCAGGAAAAACCTTGAGTCATCTACTGTTTTAAAACATAGATTTTATTATTATTCAGGTGTGGTGAGGCCAACAGATCAGGAGATGATTGGTATTGAAAACATAATTTGTTATACTCACAGTTCCCAAAAGGAAGGGGCATGGCATGCCATGGGGGGCCATGTGGGGAGGCACCAGGATCGGTTAGGAGGCAGAGGGAGCAAGGCGAAAATGTGGGCAAGAGGCTTTATTGTGGTTTTCTTGGGAAGGAACAGGTGGGGCAGGGTAAGCAGGCTAGGTAGGGCTAGGATTGGCTGGTTTGAATAATTTCAGTGGTCTCTGGGGCATAGGGGCTATCCCTAGTTGTCTGATATCTGGCCGTGGGGTGGTTCGGGCAGGGGGATAGTGGTCTGGAATATGAGAGCCCCATAAAGAAGGTGGTTGGGGGTGTGGGCTCTGTATCTGTTAGTCTGCATATGAAGGTGTGCTCACAGGTGAGCCCTCACAGAGAGTAGTTTGCTATCTCTAGGAATTAACTAGCCCTAGGAAGGACAGTGCCTCCAGGGTCAGCAAATCCCCAAGATATCAAAGCATCAAAAATACAGAATAAAAAGCCATGATTCATACACCAACTTACCCTTCCAGGCCCATCACTGTTACAAACTAGCTCTGTAACCTCGAATGAGAACCTTGAGTTCCGCATCTATAAAGTGAAGGATTAATGATTACAGCACAGTCAAGAGCCCACTGTTTCTTCTTTGTGGAACTGAAGCCTCTGACACTTCCTGCTGCTTTTCCTCCATCCCCAGGTTCTTTTGGTTCACATTCCCGGTGGGAAGGTGCACTGTTAGCCCCAGACGCTGCCCCTGGGTGCTCATAGAGTAAACCATCACTCTCTCCCTGGCTAGTGTGCAAGGAAGGCCAGTTAGCAGTGGGCTGCCCTGGAACTTCACTTTAATTTCTTTCACATGTGGACTTTTCTGCCCACACTTGTATTCCCAACTCCTTTGGCCATCGGTCTCTCTTTGGGATGTAATCGTTGGCCCTGCCACTCTAATTACTTTTGAGTTCTTCATCTGAGCCAAGTGATTATTCAGTATAGAATATACGTCTGTGACCCATTTGACAGGTGACATTTAACAATGCCCTTGTGAAGGAGAGCTAAAAATAGCATTGACTTCCAAGTACAAGACAAAATATGGCAGACCTTCTGTACTGCAACTTGGAAAAGTAATCTCCATTTTATGTGGCAGAATTATTAATCGAGTTGGCAGTAAAGGGGAGCGTGGAATTTTTATTTTTCAAGGCAAGAGAGGAAAATAAAATCCCTTTATTGATATTGATGCCAGTACATGAGCTTATTTATAAGTTTGGAAGGTGAAATGTTAATCTATTTGGCATAAATTAAGAACCATTCTAGGGGCCAGCCCGGTAGCGGAGTGGTTAAGTTCATGCGCTCCACTTCGATGGTCCTGGGTTCGCAGGTTCGGATCCCAGGCACGGACCTACACACCGCTCGTCAAGCCATGCTCTCGTGGCATCCCACATACAAAATAGAGGAAGACTGGCAAAAAGAGGAAGATTGGCAATGGATGTTAGCTCAGGGCCCATCTTCCTCACACACACAAAAAAAGACAATAGAACCATTCTATAAACTTAAATGGTGTGGAAAATATTGTATGTCAGTGTTCACTATGGAAAAAAATCACAAGGACCAGTACTTTGTTGTTCAGAATAGTCAGATTTTTTTCCCCTCAGAGGAAGCAGGAAATTTAAATTGTGTTGTGAAAAGTTTTAAATTTCTTAGAAAACCTCTATAAATCAGAATTCATAAATATTGGTGTTAATCAGAACATTGTAAGTTTTTGTGACATGTAGGAGTGAGCATAGTTTACAGTGCTGTCTCATTAATACAGAATTTATTCAAACAGATGTAAAACAGAAATGGTATTCCACTAAACAAATGTACATTTTCAAATGTTAAATGAATAGCAGCTAGCAACCCAATTAGCATATAATGTTAATTCTACTCATCAGTTATTACTTGTGATGACCTAAATATGGCTTTTCAACTCTTAAAGTTTAAAAGGGAACTAAAATGATCAGTGCTGTAAGAACAAACAAAACGCCCACTAATGCTTGACATGGAAAACTCTCAGATTCTGCTGCTGCTGTTGTCCTGTGGGGAAGGCTGGGCTTATGTGGAACATACTGGAATGACCATGTGACACTAGTGGAGCAGAGTGGCTGGTAGGTGGTGTGAAGAGTGGGAGTGGTTAGAATTTGTCAAGAGAAAAGAGCAATTTTGGTCGTCTCTGATAAAGAGTGATTTAAGAATTTGAAAATCTATTGCTAGAAAAGCAAAAAAACCTTCATTAGCTAAAAGGCATTACGCAAAACTTGGGACTATCTTGTCTCTGTTGCTTTTTTCTCTGACTCTCCTGGCCCTTCTCCCAGGACCCTAGCCCACTCCTTTCCTGCCTCAGTGCCTTCATAAATCCTGGACTTCCTTGAGTTCTTTAGGGGCTGTCAAGAACTGTGAAGGGTCTGGTATTCTTCCCTACTTGTAAGCTAATAAGTCAGCCTGCCACAGTTTTGTAGATGCTAGTAGAAGACACAATACTCTCGGTTCAGAGACGAAAGACTGTTTATTACTCACAGCAGTAGCAGTAGCCAGAACATCAGCATTCTTGCCCCCGTTCCCGGAGCCCCATTTGCCATAGGGCAACTCAAAGACAGCCAGATGATACCTGTACATGCAATGGGGTGTGTTACGGGAGAGAAACCCTAAGCTTAGGGAACCCAAATCTTTTGTAATGGGCAGTAGGCATGCCTGCCTGTGATGCTGTGATTTATAAGGAGAAATATATGTTTGGTCTTGTCCTATTTCTGGCACAGAGCTCCTAAAACCCTTGGAAAATCCTAAACAATGAGAGTGATAGAGGTGTCTTTTGTTATGATAATGAGGTGACCTTTGGACCTGGTTAACTGAGAATGGGGCTGGTCACCAGAGGAACCAATTGCGTTATTAGAGAGTTGGAACTTTCATTCTCTCCTTTCTGATCTCCGGGGATGGGGTGGGCGGGAGAGGGGGGGCCAGGGGGCGGGGCCTGGAGGTTGAATCAATCATTAATGGTCAATGATTTAATCAATCATGCCTATGTAGTGAAGCCTCCATAAAACCCCAGAAGGATGGGGTTCAGAGAGCTTCCAGGTAGGTGAACACGTGGAGGTGCTGGGCGAGTGGTGCACCTGGAGAGAGCCTGGAAGCTCCATGCCCTTCCTCGTACCTCTCAATGCATCTTTTCCATCTGGCTGTTTCTGAGTTATATTCCTTTAGAATAAACCAGTAATCTAGTAAGGAAAGTGTTTCTCTGAGTTCTGTGAGCCACTCGAGCAAATTAAATCCAACGAGGGGGTCGTGGGAACCTCCTATCTATAGCTAGTCGGTCAGAAGCACAGGTGACAACTTGGACTTGCAACTGGCATTTGAAATGGGAGAAAGGGAGTCTTGTAAAGCTGCGCCCTTAGCCTGTGGGTTCTCGCGCTCTATCCAGGTAGAGACTGTCAGAATTGAGTTGAATTGTAGGATGCCCAGCTGGTATCTGAGAATTTCTTGGGTGGGAAAACCTCCGGCTCGCACACACATGTCGGAATTGTGATCAGACTTTTGTTGCCCTTTGCTTCAGAGGGAGGCGCTGTCTGTCTTGCATGGCTATTCACTAAACAAACATCCTTGAAGAGACGGTCCACAACCAAGGATAGTCAGTGCCTCGCTCACAAGATGTGCAGGGATGCAAGAGACCCGTGGAGAATTCTCTCCTAGCAATGGCTGCTCCTATTCCTCCAGTCCCAGTGTCCTTGGGAATTGTCAGTGCTGGGTGTGAAAGAGAAAGAAGAATCTTCCATGAACCAGTCAGGTGTGGTCAGCTCCTTCCGTGTACCTTTTCAGGAGGTCCTTTGTAAACTTTTTAAAGACCCTTGGGGATCCTCATTTAAGAGTCAAATGTTGGTAAATAATAGGCTAATCAGAAAAATGGCTAACAGTTATTAAACCTCACTGTGTGCTATGCTATATGCTAAGCACTTGACACTTATTATCTCACTATAGCTCTCTGAGATGATTATGGGGGGCATCACCTCCATTCTTTTGTGGATGAGAAACCCTAGTTGAGCGCATTAAGTAGTTAGTGGAGAGATGAGACTCAAATATAGGTTATCAGAGTCCAAAGCCCTGTGCTCTGAAAAGCATACTATCTTCCTCTTTTAATTTCTCTTTCCATTGAGAGGCTTTTGGAGGGGGCAGTGGTTTTGAGATTTTGTTTCCCCAGGTAAATTTAGAGGAATATTTTAGGAATTTAGAGGATCTGTCAAGAAGACAAGATCAGGAATGGCCTTGTGCTAGCAGACACCTTACAAACATCATTACGAGTCCTCCCTCAAATCCTACAGTGTTTTCAAGGCAGTTGGTATCCCTATTCTATGGACGAAGAAATGGAGGCTCAAGGTGGCCGATGGACGTGCCCGAGACCACACAACAAATCAGTGAGGAGCCCGGAAGCCAACCCCAGACCAACCGCAGACTATTTGGCCACGAAAGTGCATTTGATACCCGCTCCCCGGTGGTCGTGGATCTTCATATCAAAGACCCAAAAGCGCCCCAAGATATTTGAGCTTCTTCTAAAACAGGAAAGAAAAATTTAATAATAGGTTCCTTACTGAAGATCTCTCTCTCTTTGAAGAGATAAGCACATATGTGTAATTTAATCACTGCATTGACTAAACCTCAGCTGCTTCGAGGACCTTTATCTTTCTTTCATAAAAATTTGAAGTGCCAGAGAGCCTCACACACTTGGGCCGTTCACAGCCTTCCAGCAAGCCGCTTCAGCTTGCCTTTTCTGCTCCTTTCTCTAGTTCTAAAAGTAATTAATGAGTCAGCTGCCTCACTGCCAGCTCCCACTTAGCGCTTTCCAACTGGTCTCTTCCTAGAGAGAAATGACTTGCTGAAAAAAATTTTTTTAAATGATAAACATCCAAAGGCTTCTTTATTCAAAATAAATGTCATATATTTTTGCTCTTGACCTAGCCCAAGACAAAAAATTATTAAAAATGCATATCCGTAGATATAAGGAGATGGGAAACACACACAGAATTTTTCGTCCACCAGGTTCCCTTGGCAGCCATTCCATTAGCATCTTCCAACAGATCCTTAAAGCTTGGCTAAGGTGTATATGTTAATTTTATAGACACACTTAATATTGCTCATTAACTTCACAGTTCCCAGATTCTTCCAGATTCTCTTAAGGGGACTTTGTGGCTTTGTGAAAAGTTTAAGACATCAACCAAACAGAAGCCTTTTAAAGCAGTTTCTTATAGAGGTCTTATAAATACTTGTGGGTGTTCCCGTCACAATGACGTTACACTAGCATAATTCTCTTGTTTAATTGTGAAGAATACCGTGTGAAGCTTATAAACACATTTACCGTGTTTACATTTCCACATGGTAGTCATTATAAACTTTACCTTATCTGATTAAAATGAAGATAATTGTTAGGTTTATATATATGCATTGATTTCTATGGAAAAGTTCTTAAGAGTTGGAACCACAGATTTTTTTTAGCTATATTTAGCATCATTTTGGTGTTCAGTAGCTGCTTCAATTCTTATTTCTTTTGAACAGTTAAAGCATTCTTTTATTTTAAATTGGTTTGCCTTTTTTGGAGAAGTTTCCCCCAAGATAAGTAATCGTATTTTCATATAGTACTTCAAAGCTGCATCTATGCAATTTCTGCTACCTCGTAATAGAGGATTGGAATTGTGTCAGTTTAGTTTGCTGTTGGGTAACTTTTTTAGGTGAGATCATAGGAACATCCTGTCATTAATTTTGCTTGAGAATACTTGGTTATATATGTAAACTGTGCAGTTGAATCAGGTAAATCCAGCAGTTTTCAGATTATCCTGGATGTTTACCTAAAGAACTCCTTGTTAGTTGCAAGAATGTAGCCACTTTATAGTTCCTTTTATAGCATAACCTGCATATGGAACCAGCCCCAGGAAGTCTCATTTTGTACCGGGTGCAATAGCAGAGAATGACTTCTGCCAGTTAACTTAATGGTAAATGGATAGACTTAACAGGATCCTTATCCAAAAGTTGTAGGAGGCTTTTGGTATTTGACTATTAACCTTTTCTATTTCCATTATAGAGTATTTCAAGTAGGGGGAAGAAGGCATCTGGTTAGTGGAAAAAAATAGAAAGTCAGTGTCATACAAGTATATATCATGTATTCTGTATGTATATATCATAGCTTCTTTAATTGCAGTACTTCTGTGAATATTTATTGTGTATTTCAACGTTCTTGGCAACTTGGTGATGTTGGTTAGAAAGTATTGTTAACAGGATGATCATGAGTTTGATCTCGTACAAATTTGTTATGGAGGAGGGGAGAATCCACTGATTTATGACCCAGAGATATTCTGGCAGCCCTTCCAAGACAGAAGTTTATGTATAGGAGTGACAGACAGACAAGGGGGTAGAGGGAAGAGAATGTGCTATGTGCAGAGCTTGTCGAGACTATATGACGGGGAATACGCTCAAAGCACATCCCTACAGAGGGTGGACAGCCCGCAGGAACAGCCCCTGTAAACAGCACTCACTGGCTGCCTGCAAAGGTCTCTTCTCCTTGTTCCAAACTGAGGCTGTAACTGTTGAGTCTACCACATAGCCATCTTTTCATGAGGTTCAGAGTATGCGTCAGTTGCATACTCTGAGACTGTAGAACACAAAAAGGCACAGTAGGGGGTTCTAAGTTCTCAGGAGCTACAGCAGCAAAGTTATCTCATGTGCCTTTTCAAGTGAGTAGAAACTCAAATGGAAGGACAGAGATCACAATCCTCCACTGAAAATTAGGGGACACATTTACAAGGAGAACCCCGCCTGGGTCGGAATCCTGTATCAGATATTGTCACCTGAGAGCAATAGAGAGGTTTAGGCCAGCAGACTTGTTCCTCTAAAGTGTGCATTTGTCCCTTCTCTTCTTGGTGACAGGACAGAAGTCTTGGTCGTTGCAGAAAAACACCAAACTGAATATTACTTTTAGAATTAAACACGCACAAGGCTTGCCTTTAGTGCAGCTAGAAATTGGATGGAAGGGAGTCCTGGAATGTACAAGTTGTAGCAGATTTTTATTGAGCTATGTTATACATTATATGTAATGTATTATATACATTTATATAACTATAATTATATAACATTATTATTTATGTATAATATATTAATTAATGCATAATATAATTGTATATAATTATTATTGTAAATAACCAGCCTTGCTGGCCTAGTGGTTAAGATCCTGCACTTTCCGCACCTCGGCTGTGTTCATTTCCTGGTCAGGGAAACCACACCACCGTCTGTCGGGGGTCATACTATGGCGGTTGCGTGTTGCTATGATGCTGAAAGCTCTGCTACCACTGTTTCAAATACCAGCAGCGCCCCCATGGTGGACAGGTTTCAGTGGAGCTTCCAGACTAAGACAGACTAGGAAGAAGGATCTGGCCACCCACTTCTGAAAAAATTGGCCATGAAAACTCTATGAATAGCAGCAGGGCATTGTCTGATGTAGCGCTGAAATGTGAGAGGATAGTGCAAAAAGACAGGGCAGGGTTCTGCTCTGCTGTCCACAGAGTCACTGAGAGTTGGAATCCACTCCACATCACTAACAACAAATATATATTAATAGATTATATAATGTATAATATTATGGAAGATATCTAATATTATACAATATGTAATATTATGTATAGATCTTTTCAAATATGTATATAATTTGCTCGAAGGACATGATTCATTGAGTTTTTTGAGAGAAAATAAAATTGAACAATGTGAGGCACATATGCACTGTATGAGACTGGAGAAAGTAAATTACAAGAAAACTCTAATGTAACAATGTGCATTTTAATTTCATCAGATTGCAAAGTAAAATAAACCTTTCATGTTTATAAAATAAAGAAAGTAAATGGATAGAAAGCTGCCCCTTAACACGCTGGGCATCCTAGGATGTGCCTGTAATTGCTGTATAAAGATGTGGGAATTCTGTGAATATACTGATACTGTAAAATGCCAGCACCAAGTAATATGAGGCAAAATCTCTTAGAGCAAAGGTCTGGTAACATTTTAAAAGTAACCTCCCATTTGGAAATATTAAGAGTTGGAAAACCATTGTGACTCCCCGGAATTTGGGTTAAATATGGCTAATCGTAGTGCTGGAGGCTGAGTAGAGTGGTTCCTTTTCTGCCGTGTTCCCTGGTGGTGGGCAGCCATGGGAGTTCCAGGCAACGTGGGGTAAAAGCCTTTGCTTGACTTGGTGGTGGAAATGGACTTTCTTTCTGCAGGCCCCTATGGCCAACTCAGCAAATACTGGTTTCCCAACACAGTGGGTTGCTGTGGAAACCAACAGCTCTAAAAACCAAAGGGAAAGAAAAAAATTAAAATCCCAGAACAAAGGTCAATTTGAGGGAATATGAAAGGGAATGAAAAACGGTCAGAGGGGTCCAAAAACGTCCCAGAAACAAACCAAAAAAAAAAAAAAGATAGTGTCCACAAACTTTACTTTCCCTTCCAAGATGAAGCCCAAGTTGGTTGGAATAGATGTGATAACTGAGAGGTGTGGGCTGTTCCAGGAGCAGGTGGAAGTTGTTCTAGCTCTGTTCCCAGTGAAAACCACAAAGGACTCTATGATCTGGAGAAGCACATATCAGCACGTGATTGTAAGAGAGAGATGGAGAGTGTTGGTTTTGGAGTTTGGATGAGAAGTTATAAAATAAATGCATTCTGTCATTTGTAGAAAAATAACTAAAGGTGTAAATTATTGCTGGAAGGTGAAGGGGGAGAAGGAAAAACAAGGCATATTTTCCACGTGGCCTCTTGTTGTTTGCAGGCAGTTCTGTTAAATCCTGATTGGGGTTCTTCGTGCGCCTGTGAACTCTATACCGTGACTCCTTCCTCCTGTCCCTGCCATTTCCTTGCTCTGAACTTGCTACTTCGTGGTCCCTTCTCTCAAGCCAACAATTTGGGGAAGGCTTGTTGCATTTAGTTCTAAATCTGTGGCAGATAGAAAGGAACTGACTAAAAGATAATGCTGGCCTGAAAGATAGTGTTTAGTTTTCTACCCACAAAGCAGATGCTCTTTGTACTACTTAAAGTGGGCTAGTTTGTGCCCACAGAACCAACTCTTTGAGTTTGCCAAGAGCAAAGGAGCTCTGAATCATAGCAGAGGGAGAATTCCTGAGCGCTGGTTTCTTCCTTCTTGACCCTACTGCTGGCTGATGAAAATTTGAGAAGAATGCTTTAGAGGCTGTGGCTGAATTCCTGATTGTGAAATAATCACTGAGTAAGTGTGTGTAGTGAGAAGAGGCCTGAGCACAGGTCCACTCACCATGAGCAGGCAGAATTGGAACCCGTGATAGGTACTATGTTAGTCAGAATTCTCTAGAGAAACAGAACCAATTGGATGTATGCAGTCATGCACCACATAACATTTCAGTCAACGACAAACCGCATATGTGATGCTCCCATAAGATTAGTGCTATATAACCTGGGTGTGTAGTAGGCTGTACCATCTAGGTTTGTGTAAGTACACTCTGTGATGTTCACACAATGACAAAATCGCCTAACAACGCATTTCTGAGACTGTATCCCCCCGTTGTTAAGCAATGAATGACTATATATGTGTTATGAGAGGTTCGGGGATTTGATCGGAGACGTAAAAGACACTTTCCACTCCAAACAAATGGACTGAAGGTATATTTTATTATATAGAGGATAGTAAAGGCGACAGTCTGCAAACAGATCCGAATAGCTCAAATATTAAGAGGGAAAAAACATCAGCTTGACTGGAAAGGGAAAACATCCACATCGGCTAAAGAGAAATGACACAAATCAACCCAAAAGAGAAACACTAGGTTGACCGAAAAGAGAACGCATCAAATCAATTACTTCATATCAAATCAATTACTTCACATCAAATCAATTACTCACAACATCCACGCCCCACTGCAGGGAGAGTCCTGTCAATCGACGCGGCTGGGCAAGGATCACACGTCCTGGGCAAGGTGTCCCTCCCATAGGTGGAACTCTCATCAGGTCTCAGTTTCCAGCAGTTTTTATACCATCAATAATTTTCAGAGTAAGCAGTTACAGAGTTTGCAGAGCAAGCATTTAGTGTTTCCATGTACAAATGGTTATCAGTGGCGTACGTGCACTGAGCCCCCTGGCTAACGTCCCAGCCCAGTAGTTGTGTACGTGCGTTGTTCTCTTTGGTTATCGTCCCAGCCCGGCACAGATGGCCAGTCCATCCCGTGCTACGACGTTCCAAGAGCCTTGAAATGTTACAACTTGCAGCTCCCTCCGTGAGAGAAAGGCCAGTTCCCACCACACAGAAAGCAGCTTTGTATTTCTTTGTGTGCTGGTGGCTGTAGGTCAATGGAGCGGCCAAACATGGCTGTACTCACGTCAAGACAATATGTGTATATAGAAAGAGATTTATTGTAAGGAAGTGACTCATGCGATTATGGAAGCTGACATGTCTCAAGATCTGCAAGGTGAGTCAGCAAGCTGGGGACCTCAGAGAGCCAATGGTGTAGTTCCAGCCCAATGACTGGCAGGCTTGAGAGGCAGGAAGAGCCAGTATTTCAGTTTGAGTCTGCAAGCAGGAAAAAGCTGATGTCCCAGTTCAAAGGCTGTCAGGCAGGAGGAATTCTCTGACCTAGAGGGAGAACAGCCTTTTTGTTCTTTTCAGGCCTTCGGCTGATTGGATGAGCCCCACCCACATTAGGGAGGGCAATCTGCTTTACTCAATCTACCAATTTAAATGTTAATCTTATCCAAAAACACCCACACAGAAACTTCCAGAATAATGTTTGACCAAATAGCTGGGCATCTTGTGGCCCATTGAGGATGACTCATAAAAATAACCATCACAGATACTGAAAAGGAAGGCCAGAGGGTGGGAGGAGAACCAGGTGGGTGCAGTTCCAAGGAGATGGTCTTCAGCCATACAGTGTCATGCCAGGAAGCACAGAACCTGAGGAGTGCAGACACCACTACCCACTCTCGGCTGTCTTCCAAATCAAAATCCAGCACGAAGGCATGAGGTTAGCAGGGCCAAGGCCCATTCCTGCATCGTAGCTACCAGGGAGGCTGGGAAAGCAAGTTTCTGGCTTTCACCTTAGGCCAAACATGTGATGTGGGAACATACTCACATGGAGGAAGGCTGTTCAGAAGATGCTGGGTTCACCACCAAGACTCATCTTCCCATGCTACCCATCCTTCCAGTCTCAGCTTCAATTTTCATCTCTTCCAAGAAGCATTCTCCCAACTCGATAAACCATAACCAGGGCCAATAGTCATGCAGCATGTACCCATATAGCCAACCCATTCCAGTTCAACGGTATGGCTCATGGGTACCCCTTTTTAAACCTTTTAATGTCACCCCTACATCACCTCTATGTCTATAGATAGTTTCAGATCTTTTTTCTTTCTTTCTCTCTTTTTGTTTTCATTTGTAAACGCCAGACCTTATTAGTCTCTTCTTAGCTATGTTTTTTACTCTATCTTACCCAGTTTCATCCTTTTTGTACTCTGGCACATGGATTGGTCTCACCTCCTCCCTCCTCACACACTGGCCCCCCCCAAAAAAACCTGTAAACTGCTTAAAAACTGGAGCCATATCTTTTTTCCTTCTTCTTTTTTAAATCTCCCACAGTACCTAGTATCATACTAAGCATACAGTAGCTGATCAATAAATATTTCTGATTAAGTACAACTAATTAGTTTTCTGAATTGATGAATGCTTCTCAAATGAATTTTGATAGTATCTATTTAAAACAGTAATGAATAAGAAATAAATAGAGCAACAACAAAAACCAGGGATGTTTAGGCCTGTACCAGATGATGTCCAGAGAAGCCTGTTAGTTTCAGTGATTCATTCAACATATATTGAGTGCCTGCCATGTGGCAGACACTGTTCTCTGTGCTTGGGACACATGAATAAAGAAGAAAAAAGAAACAGACAAAATAGCTCTCTCAAAGCTTACATTCTGGAAGAGTCTGACAGTTGATAAACATGGAAATTATAACACGTTAGAATTGATAAGTGTCGTGCCTGAGGGAAAAAGCAGAGCAAGATAACATCAGAAGTGCAGGGTTAGGTCAGGATTGACATTTTAGGCGAGACGGTCAGAATTGTAAAAAAAAAATTGTTTTTAGACAATCAGAGAAAGTTGAATACTTGCTGGATATGAGATGATATAAAGAGGTTGTTATAGGATATGATAATGGCATTTTGGGTATGCTTTTTTAAATTCCTTATATGTTGTAAACTGGAATGTTTGTGGGGAAGTACTGTGACCTTGTATGATGTCTGGGGTTTGCTTCAAAATGTTCCAGCAAAAAAATGGGGGGTGGGGGGAGGGATGGAGGGAGGGAGGGAGGAAGGAAGGAAGGGAGAGAGAAAGGAAGGAAGACAAGAGGGAAAAAAATCAAGCGGAGGAGAATAAATAAGATAAGAACGGTAGAAAGTTGATATTTGAAACTTGTTTATCAGTGCGGGGGGTTCCTCATACTAGTCTTTCTACTTCCATATGTCGTCTAAAATTTCCATAATAAAAGTTTTTAAAAAATAGCTAGTGGTCAGTAAAGGCCACATTCAGGAGGTGACATGTAAGCAGAGACTGAAGGAGGTGAGGGGGTGAGCTGTGTGGATGGGTGTCGGGGGAGAGGGTAGCAAGCAAGGAAACAGTCAGTGCAAAGCGTGTTCAGAGCCCCTGGCCGCCTCGCCATTCCCTGACTGGGGGAAGGTGCAGGTAATGAGGGCAGGGAAGTGATTTGGGTTGCGGGTGGAGAACACAGAGAGCCTTTGAAGTCACTGTGAGGACTTCAAGTGAAGGTCAGATCTGTGAGGGCTGCTGAGACAGGGCTTCAGAGTTGCGCTCAGATGTATTTTGCTTAGGGGTTCCTCGAACCATTTGGATACCCGTGATTTCTTTACTCAGATTCGAAGATGAGAGTTTGTAATATATTATCCACGCCGTCCAATAGAACTTTCTGGGGTGATGGAAATGTTCTATCTGTGCTGTCCAGTATGGGAGCCACTAGCCACATATGGCTGTTGAGTGCTTGCAGTGTGCCTAGTGTGACTGAGGAGCTCAATTTCTAGTTGAATTTAATTTTAATTAATTTAAACTTAAATGTGTATGCCCACATGCGGCTAGTGGCTCCTGTATTGGACAGCTCAGTATTAGGGGATGGTTGGCTGCACTCTGGCATTTCCCTCCACGCTGGGTTTTATTTGGTTCAAGCAACCAGGTCATTCCCACCTCCAGGCATTCGCCTCTCTGCCTGCCCATCTTTGCCTGGCTGGTTCCTGTGTATCCTCAGGCGTGAGCTTAATGACACCTCCTCAGAAGGCCTTCCCTGACCACCCAGTTGAAAGTAGGTCCCCCCTCCATTATGCTGTCCTGTGGTGCCCAGTTTCCCTTGGAGGCATTCTCCCAGTTGGTAATTATACTTGGTAATTATTTAATATCTAAAACTCCTCAGGGTCGAGAGTCTGACCCCCATTGTCCGTTGTCCACCCACGTGGTCAGCCTACAATGAATACTGACTGAAA
Organism: Diceros bicornis minor; assembly: GCF_020826845.1. NCBI lineage: Eukaryota > Metazoa > Chordata > Mammalia > Perissodactyla > Rhinocerotidae > Diceros > Diceros bicornis. The sequence goes on along the minus strand of NC_080775.1, from coordinate 15,754,567 downwards.
TGGAAATAGAGAAGGAGCAGTGTCAGTGTATATACAGTTTTATATGGCAGAGATGAGGGGCCTCCCGTCCAGTGTGGGGAGAGGTTGGTGAATCAGGAGCAGTGTTCTTGAATAAACCTTAACCAGGACTTTTAAAGGTTGAATAGCAGTTAGCAACATGACGCTGAAGTTGTGGAAAGAAATTTCCCACAAAGATAAGAAACAGCAGCAGCAGGCAGGAAGGAAGAAATGGGGAAACTCTGGGACAGTGTCTGGGGGTCTGCGGGCAGTGTGTGGGGGTCAGTTGGGGCCTGATTGTGGAGGACCTTGAAATGTGTGCTGCAGGTCAGGGGTGGGCAGGTTTTGTCTTGAAAGGGCCAAAAGTAAATAGTTGAGGCTTTGCAGGCCATATGAGCTCTGTCCAAACCTTCTGAACTCCACCGTTGTGATGCGGAAGCTGCCTTAGACAGTATGTAAATGGGTGTGGCTGCGTGCCAATAAAACTTTGTTTATGGACACTGAAATTTGAATTCCAGATAATTTTCATGGAACATGAACTGTTACTCTTTTGATTTTTTTTTTCAATCATTTGATAGTGTCAAAACCATTCTTAGCTCATGGACCATACGAAAACAGGCAGCCAAGCACATCTGGTGTTTGGCCACATTTGGCGGGGGGCACTAAAGGGTTTGAAGGGGGGCAGGAAGTGGTCAGATCGGTATTTCAGATAGCCCCCTCTGGCTTCAGTGGGGTTTCAGGGGCCGGTCTGAAGACAGTGGCAGTTTCTGTGAAGAGGCTGAGCAGTGTAGTCTGGGCGATAGATGGTGAGGGCCTGAAATAGGGCAGTGTTAACAAGGATGGGAAAGAAAGGCCTGCTTTGAGATAAATATTCTGCAATCAAAATTAGCAGAACTTGGTGATGGACGTGCAGGGTAAGGAGTAAAAGAATTATGTCCCAGGTTCAATTTAATCATCAGGTGCCCCAGCTCAGCAGGATCCGTGAGCATTCTGGCCAGCAAAGGAACATGGCACATCTTAATGCATATGTAGGTCTGGGGGCATTTATAGGGTCTTCCTTTTATCTGCAAGATGAGACTAGCGTTAGTAAATCGTGCCTCACCTAGTCATAAGATTACTCCCCTGGTAGGAATAATTTTGTTTGCTGTTGAATGGATAACCTAATTCTAGATGTTACTCTATAAAAATGATACCACAGTGGTCTGTAATAATTACCTAGCCATATTGACGTCTTCCCCCATCCTATCCTATCCAAAGAAGCAGCTAAATAATCTCTTTCAAAATATGCAATTGCAGAACATAAACTAGGCTTTCCGTATTCGGAGAAACTCCAGTGGTAGAATCAGGATCTTGATTATGGTAGAACTCCCTCTTTCTCTGTTTCTTCATGGATCCTTTAACTTTCTCCCAATCTCAGCTGCTGTTGCCTTCTCAGCAAACAGCGAAGAGAGAGCAGAAACCTTGTCATCCCGACTGTTAATAAATGTTGTATTACCATAAAACGACGTAAATCATCAATGCAGCCCTCCAAGCCACCTTCTCACTTGCCCTGTTCTAGACGATTTCTGTTACGTGACTGTAATGAAAGATGAGTTCATTTATGTTATAACTTCGCTCACCATCTGGGGACCAGGAAGACCAGGTTCAGTAAGAAAACACATGTGTGGTGTACATCTTCTGAATCTGCATGAAGATAACACTGATTACATTGGAGGGAATTGACTAAATGTATTTTGTAATGTCATCTCCTTGATTTTCATGATGTTGATTTTATCCCTCTTCGGCATTCATTTTTCTTCTATAGTATGAAGTAGCCAAGTTCCGTTTCTGTAGCATTTTTTTTTTCTGTCTACAAGGTTTTGAGAGATTTATCTGGTACAGATCTACAGTGCCTAGGTCTAGAATTCTTTATCTGTTCTTTATGGTCGTCTAGTCCAGACATGTGTTGTCATACGTGTATGAAAAAATGGGTGATAAAATGATTGACGACTGAAATTTGCAGTGTTGAAAAGGTTGCTTTAGTATCCTAAGATAGTGGGCAAGTTACCAAGGTGGAGGTTCTTGAACCAAAAGAAATTCTTCTCGACCTGTTGTCCCAGTTGAAGAAGAGCTTCGGACATACAGTTATTACCTCCTGAGAGGATTGTCTTGTCCCTCTGTTTTTGTTTTATTCCTTTCTTCCCTCCAGCTCCCTTCTCTGTGCCCCTCCTGGCACTTTATGACCAAATGCTTTCAAGCATAGCGATTGGAATTATGTAATGGTCATAGCCTGTGTTTTGTTTCCTTTGTCAGGCCTTACGCTAAATATCTCCACCTGAATGTCAAGACGTGCATTGTTATCATCCCCAGTTTATAGATGAGGAAACTGAGACCTGGAGGGCATCAGTAACTTGCCCAGGGCCACATGGCTAGAACTTGGTGAAGCTGAGATTGAAACCTAGGACTCTAGAAGATGTGCCACTGGGCAGTTCCCAGCTCTGCTGCCCCCTCCGCTCACTATCAGGCACTCCCCCAGCCAGCCTCATTGGTGATCTCTCCTCTGAGCCAGGCTGCAAAGGTTCTGTGAATGCGAGCCTCCCTGTCACCTGGTAATTCTTTGCTGTTCCTTGCCCCCACCTCTCTCCCCCAAGTCACCAATAGGGCTTTCAGATCTGAGGCAGCTCAAAATGTATGGCAGAGAGTGCCTGTGAGTGGCCAAGTGGACGTGTCACTGAGCACCATCCACTCCCTTCACACCTAAGCAAAAGGGGTTTATTGGAGCAGGATACACTTCTGATTGTTCTGGAACATCATTCTGGAATTGGTGTCCTTTGATGTCCACCATGATGCTGGAGTCTGGTCCACCACCATCTCTTCCTGGGTTATTACAGAGGCCTCTTAACTGGATGCTTAGTCCCCAGTCTTGCCTCTCCTGGGTCGGTCCTTCACCCAGAGCCAGAAGTTTCTGTAACAAATTGGATTTCCACTCCTCTGTGACTTCCCATTGCCCTTGAGATAAAAAATGATCCTTTTAGGTCACTTCTAAAGCCATGAATGATCTGGCCCCTACTTGCCTGTCTAGCCTTCTCTTTCACTAAGCCTCGTACTCCTCACACTCTCCATCCAGCTTTCAGAACCTGTTTCTGTTTCTCCAGGAAGCATGGCTTTTTTTTTTGCCTCTGAGCCTTTGCACATGCCGTTCCATCAGTACTCCCCTCATGCCTGCACAACACGTCCCCGCAGGCATAGCACCTGCTTGTCTGCTCACTTTTCTTCACCACTGTAGTTTGCTCAGTTAACAATTCTAGGCACAGAGTAGCAGCTCAGAAAACATCTCTTGCATGAATAAATGAAAATTATCCTTTTTTTTTTTTTTTTGACTGAGGAAGACTCGCCATGAGCTAACATCTGTTGCCAGTCTTCTCCCTTTTTTTTTTTTTGCTTGAGGAAGATTCGCCCTGAGCTAACATCTGTGCCCATCTTCCTCTATTTTGTGGGTGTGACGCCGCCACAGCATGGTTGGTGAGTGGTGTAGGTCCACACCTGGGATCCAAACCCGCGAGCCCAGGCTGCCAAAGAAGAGCGCGCCGAACTTAACCACTACACCCAGGGGCCAGCCCCCATTTTAATTTTTTAACGTCAATTTGAATCCATTCATTTCCCACATTCATTATCTGTTTTTGCCGATATTACTAACTCAGCTTCATCAGTCTTTTCAAATGGCTGCTTTTAATCCTTTTGTTCTTCTCACCTTCTCTTCTCCCACTCTTCTGGTCCTCCCCTTTAAAGATATTTTGGACCACTTTTTGGACTAGTCTTCATGATTACCAGCACAGCGAGCCTGGGTTGCCCGTTTCCATGTCACCAGGACTGTTGAAGAATATGGCTGCAAATCTTAGAGCCTGCAGGGTCCTTCTGGGGCAGCCCAGCCGTGTTTGTTTGGGCTGTGTTTGCCAGCAACGCTGGGAGGGATAAAAGAGTATTGTGTTTGTTGCACAACGTCTTAAAGGGATAGACTTTTTCTCTCAATTATGTGTTGGTGCGAGCAGGGAGGAGCCAGAGGAAAGCAGTTGGTGACGGGCATTGGTTTTGAAGAAAATAGGAAATCGTGTAAAGTAAAAAGGGGTCTGTAAGAAGAAAATTTTTCCTGGTTAAAATGATTCCTATTTTGGATGTAGATCTAGATTTTCTTAGCCTATCCCACTTTCTACCCCCTATCGCAGTTATAATAGAATCACTGTTGAAGTGGCCCCATTAATAGCAGCTGTTCTGTGTCGCTTTCTCCTTCTTCCAGAGGTCACGCTGAAGGTCCACATCAGTGACGCCAGCACCCATCAGCCCGTCCCCGACGCGCTCATTGAGATTTTCACCAACCAGGTGTCCATCGCCTCTGGCACCTCGGGGACAGATGGCGTCGCCTTCGTCAAGTTCCAGTATAAGCTGGGCAGTCAGTTGATCGTCACCGCCACGAAGCATGCCTACGTGCCCAACTCTGCCCCGTGGAAGCCAATCCGATTCCCCGGTAAGGTGGTCTTAACCTTTCTCCGAACAGGGCTCGTGGTCAGGAAGTGATGGAGTCCGATTTTGAAAGTGGAAGTCAGACAATCAGAAAAATATTGGTTTAGTCTCTACTTTTTGGGCCTGTTATGGGAAGGAAAGGTGGGATCTGGCATGAAGCTGATTGGGCTCCCCTTTATTCTACGCACACAGTGGAATCAAAGCCTTAGGGTGTCTGCTCACTTCCCCAACGTGCTGTTTTGTGCCTTATTGATTATAACTAGCAGGATGGGATCGAGGCAGTGCTCTGGAGCGGAGCTTCTTCCCTCAGTTCTGTGGGCCTGAGAGCAAGGCTGGCCAAAGAAGTGGGGAGGGATGGCGAGACTGTCTTCTTCTTTTCCCTGTCTTACCTGCTAAGGAAAAACACTCCTGTGTGTTTCCTCTGCTCTCAATACTCTTCTTCACTTCTAGCACCTCTGATCACCAGATGTGTGGGGTTTTTTCCATATATCAAGCAATTCTCAGATTCTCCAACACTAGCTGGGTGTCCTACAGTTTTACTCAATTCCAACACTATCTACGTGGAGATAGCGTCAGATCACACTGGTTAAGTGCTCAGTCCCACAAGACTGTCTCCCTACCCCGATTCAGGTGCCTTTCCCAAGTCCAGGTTGTCACCTGTGCTTCTGACTGACCAGCTGTAGATCAGAGGTTCCCATGACCTCCTCCTTGGGGTCAATTAATTTGCTAGAGTGGCTCATAGAACTCAGAAAAACAGTTTACTTACTAGATTATTTACTAGTTTATTACAAAGGCTATTAAAGAAACAGGTGGGAGAGATGCATAGAGCAAGGTATGTGGGAAGGGGTGTAGAGCTTCCGTGTCCCCTCCAGGCCTCCCACCCTCCCAGCACCTCCACGTCTTCACCAACCTGAAAGTTCTCTGAACCCTGTCCTTTGGGGTTTTTATGGAGCCTGCATTAGATAGGCATGATTGATTAAATCCTTGGCCATTAGTGTTTGTTTCAGCCTCCAGCCCCTCTCCCTTCCCCAGCCCTGATCCTGTGGTTGTCTAGGGCCTGCTCAAAAATCGCTACATGAACATAAACTCTGGAGTGGTTGAAAGGGGCTTGGTATGAATAACAAAAGACACCTTTATCGCTCTCATGACTTAGGAAACTCAAGGGGTTGCGGAGCTCTGTGCCACGAACAGGACCAAGACCAAATACATGTTTCTTATTATAAATCACGATATTGCATTACCGGTCACCACTTCAAAGCGGTCTGCCCACAACAAGGGGCAAGGATGGTGCCTGAGACAGATTCAGCTTGGGATGGGGTAGGTGGGGAGTGGCAGATGGTCCCCCTTTGTCCCCTCACCTCAGGCTCCATCTAGTGCCTTGACCACATCATCTGTCGGCACCAAGATTGGGTGAGTGACAAGGATGGGCTGAGAGCTGGAGGAGATGCTGCCTGGGTAGTGGGGGCTGTTGGGTTTTGGAAACCGACTGACCTGGGTTCTGGTTCCCAATCTGTGCTTGAGCCCCTCTAGCTTTGATGCCAGTCTCTGTAAAAGGGAGCTAATACCACCTCGTAGAGTCGTTCTGATTAAAAAGCAGTTAACATATGTCAACGACCTTACAGAGCCTAAAACACGGTAGGTGCTCGGTGAATATGTAGCACCCAGCACAGTATTTGGCAATGTCCCAATGTTAGTGCTCATCGCTGTGCCACTGAACACTAGACATGCTCCATCAGGGGCCCCGCTGCCTCTGGGACATGTGGGCGCTAGTGCTGCTGCACCTGTCTTATGGAGCCCCAGCATCTACCCTCATTCACAAAACTTTCTTTAGTTCAATTTTTATTTATTAAGTATCTACTGTGTGCCAGACACGGCCCTAGGCACTGAGAATACAGCTCTAGAGACACAGAACTTGCCCCTAGGGAGTTTACGGTTTAGTTATGAAGTCAGCCACAGAAGCCATTTCCGTCTAATGGGATAAATACTCTGATGGATTTATATGTGTATATGTACGTGGGGGGAGGCTGGAGAGGGACGTTAACCAGCTTAGATGAGTGAACGGAGGCTTCGTGGAGGGATGAGTGGGGAGCTGGGTCTTGAGGATGAATAGATATTAGCATCAGGAGGTGCTTATAAAAACATACAGGTTCCAGGACTCAACCGTTCAGTCTGGGGAAGGTTGACCCAGGAATCTGCGTTAACAAGCAACCCCACCCTTCTTGTGGACAAAAGTGTTCACTAAAGTTTGAGACCACTGCTTTGTGAGCTATGGAAAGTAGAATTGATATAGATACAACTGAGGAGATCATTTAGGGAAATTTTAGAGAAAGGGGGATAAACCTGAGAAATATTCTAGAAAGCCTTGGGGACTAGATGGGAGAGACATAAGGGAAAAGACGAATTAGAAGAAATGTGAATTGAATCTCAGATTTCTGGCTGGTGATAGAGCAGATAGAACTGGTGGGCGATGGGGTTGGGAGACCTCCCTAAAGTTGATTCAATTGATGCAGGAGGTTAAAAGAAGCCCCCTTCCTCCTCCCTGTGCATCCCTTCTCCCCTTGCTCAGGCAAGATGGATGGAGGTGCTAGGGAGGGAGGGGAGATGGGAGGAAAGGAATGGGTGTTGGGATCATGGTTGATGACGAGCTTAGGGTAAGGTAGATTGGATTTGAGCTGCCTTTGGCACACTAGATGCATTTGGCCTTTAGTTTGAAAGGATCTGGGGTTCAGAAGGTTTGGGAGTCATTAGCAGTGTTGAGGTGAGAATCAAAACCATGAGGTCACCTGAAGAGTAGAGAGGAGTAGACGTGGGACAGAACCCTGAGAAGCCCAACAAAGTAGGAAAGATGATCTTTATTAGGTTATATCTAAAGAAAATGTTTGACCCCCTCCTCTTTTCACACTGAGAAATCACTGGAAACAATGGAGAGAAGTTTTAAATGGTATCTGGACACCACAACTCCACCTTTGCTAGGAGAACAGCAGCACAAAGTACAGTCGATTCTCACTATTCACAGTAGTTATGTTCTGTAAAGTCATCACGAACATTGAATTAGTGAATACTGAGTCACTACTTCTAGGGGAAGTGCAGGGTTGAGTTCCTGTGAGCCTCTGGTCACGTTTTCGTCAGCTGATCAATACATCATCTTGTTTTATGTGTGCTCTGTTGAAAGACACCTTATTTAATATATATTTTTGTTCATTACTGTTGAACTCACAGCCAACAGCACTATAACTCATGCCTGAAGGAAGCTTATCTAGCCCATGTATTTTCTCTGCAAGACCCATCCCAGCCTTCCTGCTCTTACTAGACAGCATTTCAGTGCTATCGTTTGAGAAACAGTTTGCTACAGCAGATGCCTTATGTATGGAAGTCCCAAATGTTGTAGGTTAGAAATGTTTACTAAGCACCCTGCGATGGGCACACACATCTTGAAAAACTGATCACAGGTGATTTCAGAGCTCAGAGACCCCCAGACCAGTCAGCGCAGAGGTTTTCAGGGCCCAAGGAGTGCCATTCAGGATCTGTGTGAGCTCTCGGGGGCAGGGTGGTCCAGGTGTCTGCACTTGGAGAGGCAGAGAGTACAACGCTAGCTAGTTTGGGGATGAGTTGTTTCCTGCAGGCAACATGGGTACAACAATCTGTCCTTTCTTCCTGACCATTAGGTATCCAGTGCCATTGGGAGAAGGGGTCATTGTTAAAAAAGGTTGTTTACCTTTGAAGTGGTTCTGCAAGATTTATCCGAGTTAGGTTCCTCCCTTTAGTCCTGGCTCCCACGCGTTACCTGATGCTCCCTCCCAAACCTGGTGTTGATTTCTCTCCCAACTTTGAACTCCCAAGATGAATTCTTTCTTTATTCTTTTTTTTGTTTTTGTATTTGAAATATAATTCATGTACCATAAAATTCACCATTTTGAAATGTGTAATTCACAAGGTTGTACAACCATCACCACTATCTAATCCCACAATATTTTCTTCACCCCCCAAAAACCCTGTACCCATTAGCATTGAGTCACTATATCCCAGTCCCCCCCAGTCCCTGGGATCCACGAATCTCCTCTCTGTCTCTATGGATTTGCCTTTTCTGGACACTGCAGATAAATGGAATCCTACAATATGTGGCCTTTTGCATCTGGTGTCTCACTCAGCATAATGTTTTCATGGTCCATCCATGTTGCAGCATGAATCAGTACTTTATTCCTTTTTATGGGTGAACAATATTACATTGTATGAATAGACCACATTTTGTTTATCTGTCCATCAGTTGATGGATATTGGGTTGTTTCCACTGTTTGGCTATTATGACATGCTGCTATGGACATTTGTGTACAAGCTTCTGTGTGAATATGGATTTTCAGTTCTCTTGGAGTGGAATTGCTGGGTCTATGTTTAATATTTTGAGGAACCACCAGATTGTTTTCACAGCATCAAGGTGCATCTTATCTTTCTCATGGTACTTGCCACATTCTGCTTGTGTTACAGCTCTGTCGTGTGTCCTAGTCTGCTTTTAATGTAGAGCCCTTGAAGGCACAGACATTGATCTTTTCCACAGGATCTAGCACTGGGCTTGCATTTAGTGGCAGCTAAATAAATTGACTATGTAGAGAGTCTATGAAAAGAGGGGTCATGTCCCAGGCCAGCTCGCTGGTCCCTTCTGGCGCTATTAAGAGCCAGCAGTGCTAAGTAATTGATATTCTTAGCATCTGATATTTCTCGTTCCTGATATTTTCCCAGAAAGTCACTTTACCTATGTAGGCCTCAGTTTCGTCCTCTTTAAACCTAGAGACTTGGGTTGGATAAAGTCTGAGGGGCCTTAGAATTTGAGTCTGAGTAGGTAGAGGACAGACCCTAGAGTTCAGATCCTGGTTTCAGTAATCCCCAGCCAAGGGATCTTGGACATGTTAATCCCTTATCTATAAACCTGTTTCCTTACCTGTCAAATGGGCATGTAATACCTATTTCATAGAGTTATTTTGAGATTTAAATAAATTGCCAAATTAAAGCACTTAGAATAATGTCTGACATGTTAGCAAGGGTTCAGTAATGTTAGTGATTATTATTATTCCATAATACATTTATTTGTTTTCTCTTAAATTCATGTTCTACCCAGAAACTTGTAGGCTTTGTGAATTTTTTAGTTGGAAGTCCATGTACGTAAACAAGAATTTTAAAATAGTGCAAGTTCTATCATCTTGTTAGTTCCCAGAATAGGGGGGAATATTCTTTTATCATGAGGCGCACATTAACCTAAGCCTGTATTTTTAAAGTTTTTTTTATGTTAATATCTAACTTTATATATTTACATTCATATAGTGTGTACGTTAATATAGTCCTACTGTGAAAAGATTCAAACACTTTACTAAAAACTTGTAATGAGTAAAAAATGGTTGACCGTTGTAGGGCAAACAGTTGTTACATGAGAGATTGCAGCATTTGGAAGTCTTTTGCTAATCGTACTTAAAGGAAAAACTGTTTCCTTTCTCTCTACTCACAGTGCTTCTGACACCAGACCAGTGGAGTTTTTTCCTCAAACCAACCAGTTCTCCAACTCTCTGGACACCAGCTGGGTGTCCTACAATTCAATTCAGTTCTGACAGTAACTACCCAGAGTTAGTGCAGACCCCACGGGTTAAGGGCTCAGTCCCACAAGCCTGCCCTCACTTCAGATGCAAGTCCCAGGTTGTCACCTGTACTTCTGACCAACCGGCTATAAATCGGGGGTTCCCACGACCCCCTCCTCGGGTTTGATAATTTGCTGTAATGGCTCACAGAACTCAGGGAAACACTTAACTTACGTTTGCCAGTTTATTCTAAAGGATATTGTAAAGGATACAGATGAAAAGCCAGGTAAAGAGGTACATAGGTTGAGAGATCTGGAAGGGTGCTGAGTGCAGGAGCATCTGTCCCTGTGGAGTTGAGGTGCTCCACCCTCCTGGCATGTGGATATGTCTACCAACCCAGAAGCTCCCCAAACCCCATACTTTTTTGGGATTTGCATGGAGGCTTCATCATGTAGGCAAAATCGATCATTAACTCAATCTCCAGCCCCCCTCTCCTTCCCAGAGGATGGGAGGTGAGGCTGAAAGTTCCAAGCTTCTTCTTTTTTTTTTTTTTTTTGTGAGGAAGATCAGCCCTGAGCTAACATCCATGCTAATCCTCCTCTTTTTGCTGAGGAAGACCGGCTCTGAGCTAACATCTATTGTCAATCCTCCTCCTTTTTTTTTTTCCCCCAAGCCCCAGTAGATAGTTGTATGTCATAATTGCACATCCTTCTAGTTGCTGTATGTGGGACGCGGCCTCAGCATGGCTGGAGAAGCGGTGCGTTGGTGCGCGCCCGGGATCCAAACCCGGGCAGCCAGTAGCGGAGCGTGCGCACTTAACCGCTAAGCCACGGGGCAGCCCCCCCAAGCTTCTAATCACGGCTTGGTCTTTCTTGTGACCAAGCCCCATCCTCAAGCCATCCAGGAGCCCACCAAGAGTCACCTCATTAGAACAAAAGATGCTCTGATCCCCCATCAGGAAATTACAAGGGATTTAGGAGCTCCATGTCAGGAACCAGGGGCAGAGACCAAATATATATTTCTTCTTATGTCACAGTACCAAAAATCAGTATTGTTGATTGATTTGAAATCAGACAATACAAAGAATGCAGAGTACCGGAAAAATTAGAGTGGACATTTGGATTTAAGTGTCAGCACTCCCTTATACCCATTTTTGTTTTTGCAGTATTTTCTTCACTGAGCCTTGGCCTGCTTCCAGAACGATCTGCTACTCTCATGGTGTATGAAGATGTTGTACAAATAGTCTCAGGATTCCAAGGTATGTTGAATATTTAAAAAGAGAAGTGACAATAATTTTGGGACCAGCTACTAAAATCTTATGATGGATAGCTTATCGTCAGGTGGTGATGGCAATGAATTTACCCAGAGCTGGACATAACGTCTGTTGTCCCTCTGAGTGCACAGCACATTTGAATTTTGGTTAAACTATCCATTGGCTGTGATCTTGTTTCTTATAGGCCCACTTAGCCTTTAAGTGTGTGGGAAAAAAGAAGGGCCTTCACTGCTTTGTGAAGCAGAGCCTCTCTGCTCTTCTCCAAAGGAGAGTATATTCACTTCGTGGACTCAGAGCCAGGCCCCTGCCTGGGCCTCACTGACCAGGGTACAGGGTCACTCGTCAAAGTTCATAAGCATTCAAGGGTATAGAATTTCCGTTTTGCAAGATGAAAAGGTTCCAGAGATCTGTTGCACAATAATGTAAATATACTTAACACTACTGAACTGTACACCTAAAAATGGTTAAGGTGGTAAATTTAATATTATGTGCTTTTTACTACAATAAAAAAAAATCTGCCCTAAAAGAAGGTTCATGACATTCGAATGTGGCTTTTTCCTCTCTCATCCCCTCATTTTGTCAACCCATGTCACATGCAGTGAGGTGTGTAAATGTGACCTCACCCTCTAACCTCTCTTGCAGAGACACTAGCACAGAAGACTTGAGGCATCTCTTCTTTGGTTGGTGTTGGGGTTAAAATTGAGAATAATGTTTGTGTCAAATGTAATGCTGTGCCGAGAAGATCAGTTTTCTTCCATCTAAATCATGGTATTGAGAATGATATTTCCTGGATTTTAATACTTCATCAGATTAGTCTTCTATTTCCTTTATCCCTTCATTTTAATACCATTTTACGCTAATCATTCTCTGTGTAACCACACGCATGGGCATTGACAAATGAGGTGAACTCATTCATTCCTTTTTTATTGAGTGGTTGTGGGAACACACAGAGGTGAAGATGCCGCCACTCCTCTTAGATGTGTTTGAAGAGAAAATAAGTAGAAGCATCTAGCAGCATGTGAGACTAGAGTTGTGGAGAGAAAGCAGGAATAGATATACAGATTTTTGTGTTATCTGCACAGTGAAAGCCATAAGTTATCTTTTTTCTCCCCCCTGAGGGAGAGCAGAGCTAGCCCTGAGTCCTCTGCATCCTTTCACATTAGAACCACACCCCAGCCTAAGCCCATTGGCCCTGGTACTTTCCAATTTTTCTTTAATTAGCTTTGCTATTATTGTGTCACAACTGAATGATAGTGATTTTTCCCCCCAGTTTTGAGATGTAATTGACATACAACATATTAGTTTCAGATGTCCAACATAACAATTGGATGTTTGTATATATTGTAAAATGATCATCACAATAAGTCTAGTTAACATCCCTCGCCACACATAGGTATGAATTTTTTTTTTCTTCTGATGAGAACTTTTAAGATCTACCCTCTTTTAGCAACTTTCATATATACAATACAGTGTTGTTAACTATACTCCCCATGCTATACATTACCTCCCCAGGACTTATGTATCTTATAACTAGAAGTTTGTACCTTTGATCACCTTCACCCATTTCCCTCACCTTCCATCCCCTGCCACTGGCAACCACCAATCTGTTCTGGTTCTATGAGTTCAGGGTTTTTTTAGATTCTAAATATAAGTGAGATCATACACTCTTTATCTTTCTCTGTCTGACTTATTTCACTTTAGCATAATGCCCTCAGGGTCCATCCATGTTGTTGCAGATGGCAGGGTTTCCTTCTTTTTTATGGCTGAATAATATTCCATTATATGTATATATACCGCATTTTCTATATCCGTTTAGATATCCGTTTTCTATATCCTAAATGATGGACATTTAGGTTGTTTCCATGTCTGGCTATTGTAAATAATACTGCAGTGAACATGGGGTACGATAGTGGTTTTCTTGAAATGAGGGAATGGTTATGCTTCCTTCTCACGTTCTTCACTAAAACAGTAACCTTTAGTCTCTTGCTGTCATTTCCACTGGGCTAAATTCTGATAAAGACCTTTGGTTGAAATGATAGCAGCAAGAGACTAACAGCTGTAATGAACGTCCCCGATACAGACATGCTATGCTGGCCTGTTTGTGTCAGGGTATAGATTAGGATAGTCAGAGTACGATTCCGAGCTGACAGCAGCTCTTCAAATATCAGATGGAATGCACGAATAACCTGGCTGACTTCTTGTTGCCCTGGAGTTCGATATCCACTCAGCATTTCCTGAGGCCCGAGCACGTGGAGCCTGCCAGCTGCTCAGACCTGGCTGGGTTGGGACTCTGCTCATTCTGCTCAGATCTGTTGTCGCTGTGCCCGTACCTAGATGGCAGGGGGCTGGCGGATATAAAACAGGGAGTTTGACCAACATGTCCCTGCTGGTGTATTTTGTGTTTTCTTTTTCGATAAGCCTTAAGAATCTTTTCTTTTTCACAGCTATGAATGTTTTTATTTTTTAATTTAAAAAACTGACCACCTACTACATATTACATGTTGTCCTCAGGGCTGCAGCCACTGTCACTTTCATTACTTGCTCAGGAATTGGAAGTGCTTCTCTTCCTTTTAACTGGTCCTTCTCCCGTGCCTGCCTTTTCCTCAGAGTTAGTTGTCATCTTACTAGCCCTCCTCATCCTTTGTGTTAGCTTTCTTCTGCTTTCTCTCAGTTGCCCATCCTTTCCTCGAGATGTTGGTCCACCAGCATACCCTTGGGTAGAAAGTTCTCAAGTAGCTGGGCAGCTGGGCCTCTGCGGTGCAGACCTGCCCCTGGGCCTTTAAAAGTGGAGAAGAGCCAGGCCGCAGGATACAGACTAGAAAGGGACATTGTCCAGTAGAACCGAACCCCCACCTTCCCAGAGCCTGCCCCTGCGTCCTCTGGGACTCAAATACACCTTCAGCGAACTCCCTTCCACCTCTTCTCTGAACATTACCCCCTTCCTGGTCTGAAATGTCCCTGAGGCCACAGCCTTCCCTGCACCTTCTCAGGTGGGAGCTGAATTTTCACGCAGCAGGTCTCTCATTGCACCTCAGTAACACTTAAATTACCCCGCCTCCTTCCTCCTTCTATCACTGCAGCTCCCTAGAAGGTGTGGACCACTCGCCACCAGTCTCTTGGTCACCTTTCCTCCTGGACTCGCGACTTTAGCTCCTGGTTCCCCGGTTCACGCTGCTCCTGTAATTGTTTCTTGGGAATGTTGGCATCCATATGGGTGATGCCCACCTGGTCCCCCGGCTGTTCTTCCACTCCGGGGGTGCTTTTCCTCTACCCCTCACTAATCACCCACTTCCACAGTCACTCCCTAGACCTCCTCATTCCAGCAAATGCACCCTCCAGGCGCAGCCAGCACCTTCCCTCCTCCCACCCCATTGCCACAGCTCACACACCACTGAGGGCTCCAGTGCCCTGACCCACCACATCCTTACCATCAGGATTGCCTCCCTCGCCCGCCTAGGCACCATGGCCCCCTTGCGGACACCTTGAACAATCTTGCTCCCCTGTCCCTCTGCCATCTCCCCTGACTAAATAACTTCTGACCCTGGTTGACCTCAGCCACTCATGGCCACATCAGAACAGCTGCATGTGGCTGGAGGAAACCTCACAGTTGCATCAACTCATTGCACATCTGGTCGTGAACACAGACCTCAAGTGGGCATCAGCCCTACAGGACAGAGGATACTTCCTGGTAATTTATTTTCTGACTCTGCAAGATGGCCATTTCATGCCCTGTCTCCTATCTTCTGACTTCCTGTGTGCACACTCACATGCACGCACTCACATTCTCTCTCTCAGCTAATGACATCTCTGCATACTTCATTGAGAAACCGAGAACCTTCGCCTTCCCACCACCAAATCCCCAGCCCTGCCCTCTGCTCCTTGCTGCCCTGGAAGAAGTGTCCTGTTCATTACATGCCAGTCCTTCCGTTTGTGCTCTGCATCCCATCTCTTCATCTCCATAGTTTTTCCCTCTCTCTCCTGCACCACCATTTCCTCCCATTCTGTTGTGGGCAAGTGTAAAAGTTTGTGCATCTCTAGAAAGTGCTTCCCTGACTGTACTCTGCTCCAGCCACTGCCCTGTTTCTCTGCTGTGCTTGTGGGAGGCTTGTCTGCACTCCCCGCTCTGCTGTCTCGTCTCTCATTCCCTCTCCCACACACTCTGATGCAGGTTCCTTCCTCATTGCTCCATACAAACTGCCTGGTCAGAGTCTCTTACAGCCCCCTGCAGCCAAAGGCAAGGACATTTCTCTCTTCATCTCCCTGGACCTCCCCACAGCATTCAGCAGAGACGAGTGGTCACTCTTTCTTGAGACTTTCCTCCCTTCACTTCCATGACATCATGTCCTGATTTTCTTCCTGTCTCGTGGTCACTTCTCTGGACACTCCAGTGACTGTCCTGGGCCTACGTTCTTCTTTCTGGTACTCTCCCTAGAAGGCCTCACAGACCCGTGGCTTTAATGCTCCCTGGACACGGAACACTCCCAATTTCTTATCTCCAGCCCAGTCTCTCCCCCTGCGATGGAGGCTCGGAGCTGGCTGCGTGTTTGACCTTTCCACTTGAATGTCTGATGGGCATCTCAGACTTACCATATACACGCACAACTCTTGATCTCAATAAATGGTGTAAACAATGGCCTAAGTGCTTCCAGCCGACGCTCTAGGAATTATCCTTGATTCCTCTCTCCTCACGTCTGGTTCTCTGGCAGAGCCTCTTCTCTCCCTCTGTGGCCACCTCACGAATCCGGCACACCACCGTTCCCCCGAGAGAAGTACAGGAGGTTGTTAGCTGGTTGTGCCATTCCTGCTCTTGCCAGCCCCTCGTCTAGTCTTCACAAAGTGAGAGCAATCAAGTCGGCTTGCTTCCGTTCTTCAGTGGTTTTCCCTTTGTCCTTGGAATAAAATCCCAGCTGCTTACACGCAGGGCTGGACAGTCTGCTGGCCCTGAACCTCTGGTGGCTACTGCAATTATCTGGAAGGTAGCTGTTGGTAAGAAGGGCTGGAGGTGGCAGTGTTTATACACACAGTTTCCCACAGAGCAGGTTCCCTGCACCCCTCCCCTCCATATGTACCTTTTAGACCCCACAGTTCTCATTGTCGACCTCTTCTCTCTCCTTCACGGCGCCTTTGGCATCCATTGCACCCACATGTGGATCCCTTCCCAGTCCCTCTCGCCCTGGGAGTGGTGCTAACCTTAATGAGGTGTTTGTGCCAAGGGCCCAAACTGCAGCCCACAGGGTCCATTGCTGTGGCCACACTTTACCCCATTGTGGCTGCCAGACCTTGTCGCTGCCTCCTCTGCTCCTCGCTGTCACCCGCCAACCCTGACCTCTAATTTCTGCTCTGGTAGCTCTGGGGGGGTTCATGAAGGATCTCAGTATCTGCATCATATGCCCTCGGTGAGCTGTCACCATCTCCCTGTGGAGCCTTTGTGTGTGACCTTCATCTCCCCTTCTTGTACTCCATGAAGCCAGTAGAGCCACAGTGGGCCTGGCCCCTCTAGCCAAGTCATCTCACAGTGATGACCCCCCTGCTTGCCCACACGGGCATTCTTTTCTGCTGCCCGCTTATTGCCCATTTGTGTTGCCATGGCCTGTGCACTTACTCACGCCCTGGTGAGTCTCCCTTCAGACCATTGCAGTTGCCCCCAACTAGTGTACCTGTCTCCAGTCTTTGAGTTAGGATTGGAGCTGGACTTGAGAAATGAACCAGACCTCCCACCTCTTGTAGTTCCTTTCCAATACACCTTGCATTAAACTGCCCGAGTAATCTTCCTGGAGCAGAACTGCAGTTCTTTTCTCCATTCCATAGCTCCTCTTTGCCCCTTTGTAGAATAAAATCCAGTTTCCTTACACAGCGTGCACTGGCCTCATGATCTACCCTCAACCTCCCTTCTCAGTGTTCTTCTCCTTCATGTGTTGTGTTCTAGCCTACCTGAAGTTCTTTTTCTGTTTTCCATCTGGGATGTCCATCCCATTTTCCAATCTGTCCTAAAGCCCTGCTTGGACATCAAAACCAGCTTTAAGGCCGCGTCCTCCAGGAGGTCTTTTCTGTGTCTTCCCTGGAGATGTGAGTCATTCCCTTCAACCTGAGCTGCCAAGGGGCTTAGATCGTGTGACCCTCGACTCAGGAGTCACCAGTCCATAGTGTGGCCAGGGGCTGGGACCCAGCTGGAAGAGAAAAGCTGGAGCCATCAGCTCTTCTCTCTCTCTTCCTTTTACTGGAATTAAATGAAGAACCCAGAAGAAGTGAGAATCTCAGCTGCATGGTCATGAGGTGCAACTGGGTCCGTGACCATGCCAGGCCACCTAGGAGCCCAAGTTAGAAGGGAACAGAAAGTATGAGTAAGAAAAGGGAGCCAGTGGTAGCAGGTCGGAGAGAAGCAGACTGGGGAGTAGTAGAGTCATGTCGATGGGACAGGTTTCAAGTGGAATCCACACACTCCTGCCATGTCATCCCAGAGCTGCCCTGAGCCCAGAACCAGGCGCTCCTGTGCCTTCCATGCCCTCTGGTTCCTGTGCTTGGATTCTAACACATCCTTATCTCCCTTATTGCCCCTCATGTCCTTATCAGTAACCAGAAGTGGTGAACTAAAACGACCCTCCAGGTGGGGTCTTTATGTTTTTCTGATACCTCTTTTTCTACCGCATTTGCTAGTATACCTTATCTCTCCAACTAAAATGTCAAAACCTGAAGGGCCAGGACTGTGTCATTTTCATCTTAGCACCCCCAGGGCCTGGCCGCACACCTGCCTTATGATAGGTACCCCGTGAGCAATTCATTGAATGATTGAGTAAATGAATCTAAAAAGCAGTCCAAATCCCACCACTTTTTGCTCTTCTTCTGTAGATTACTCACGCCACGGTCAATTATTTTCTTTGTTGTGGCTGCTAAGAAGAGGACAGCTCACACACACAATGTGCACACATAACACGCAGAGAGAGTGGTTGAATAGCTCTTTCTCCCTCTAAGGAGCAAGAAGCATGGCCGTATTATAAGCCCAAGGACATAAATCATTCAGGTAGTTTTTGTTATGGTTAAGGTATTCAGTCTGTTACATCACTCTCTCCTGTACATCACCAGAAACTAGCCAAGAACCATTTCTCCCTTTCTAAAAAAATCACTTGCATTCCAGCTTTTTAAAATTACAGAAATTTTGTTAATTTTTTAACTTACCTTACTTTATGAGTTTAATAATTGTCAGTTGTACTTCTCCTTGTCTCAGTAGAGTTGAGGCATGGCAATAATAATACTGGATGTTCTTGTTTGAAAGTTTTCTTATCAGTTGGAAGGAAAGCCATCTGGAGATAATTTTTGGTCTTTGCAGTTCTGTTCAATAAAACCAATATAATACCGAATTTATAAATGATAGATTAAATTTTTATTCTCAGACCGGTCAAGTGTAGGTGCATTAAATTTTTTCAAGTGGATTCAGAGGAGAAAAATAAATAAATTTTGCCTGATCAGAAATGTAAGTACTGTAAGCCATTTGAATCTTAGTGTGTTGTTCAGATGTTATAATGTATGAAACTCTCCTCAGAAAAAGTAGGTAAAGGGCAGGCCCAGTAGCGTAGCGGTCAAGTGTGCACACTCCGCTGCAGTGGCCCGGGGTTCAGATCCTGGGCGTGCACCGATGCACTGCTTGTCAAGCCATGCTGTGGCGGCGTCCCATATAAAGTGGAGGAAGATGGGCATGAATGTTAGCCCAGGGCCAGTCTTCCTCAGCAACAAAAAAAAAGAGGAGGATTGGCAGATGTTAGCTCCGGGCTGATCTTTCTCACAAAAAAGGAAAAGTAAGTAATATGATGAGAGTTCAGTGATGAAGCTTCACACATGTGTTGTCATAGTTTTGGGTGATGCCATTGTTTGGTTTCATGTTACAATAAAGTAAAAGATTTAATGAATGATGGCCACTAGGTGGGAGATGGAGACAGGAGAGGAGGGGAAGGAGGCCATGTTCTCATTAGTCAGATGCTTAAGGCCTCAGCTGAAGTTTCTGTTTTGAAATATTTACAACCAAATAAAATAGAATAAACTCGTGGTTAATGAGAGTTTTCCTTGAAAAATAAAAAGATTTCCCACTTGTTTTCTTCTCTGTAGGTATGGTATGTATTTTCCATTCTGACCACATACAGCATAAAACTATTCTCTCATCAGATATGGGATTATGTAGAGTGCCATCAGACATACGAGTGTACGATAAATGCAAGTTTCCAATGGAACCAGCCTTAGCAGTCAACGATCCTTTCGTTTTAAAAATAAGGAAAGCAATCGTGTTGTTATTGTTGACATTGTTGTATAAAGAAAGTCTAGAATAGCCTATGATAACAGTATGGCGAAGGGGAAGGGCAACTTAATCGTTGGTTAACTATCGGGATTCTTCCCGACATCGGCTGTATCTGAAAATGTGCTCATTGTCACAGAATGCTAGCAAATTGCTTTTAAACTTTTCGATGAGATGGTAAGAGAGAATGCTTGTCAGTTATTTTATAAGAATCATTTTCTTTGGGAGTGTTTTGTACTTTGCTGAAAAAGGCATTCACACCAAAACCTTGTGGGGAGTGGGGAGGAGTTTGGTGGTGATTCCAAAGTTTACGTCTCAAGATTAATTATAAGGTACAGATGATAATGCTGGAGTTGTTGGAATGTTGGGGACTAGAAGCTCTGGCTCCCGAAGCGTCTAGCAGACCCTCATGCTGTATCAGGAGAAACGGGGCATTTTGTTGACTCAGAACATGGTGTCGGTAAACAAGAAGGTACCATAAAGATGCCCTGGACTGCTCACGGCCACACTGTCGTCAGGCCTGTGGGCACCACCCAAGTTGGTGGTCTCCATCCTCTGCTGGGCCTCTTCGCTGCTCTCTTCACTGTGCCCTAGACAGTCCTTTTTCTGTTCCCCAGGGTGGTGCCATAAGCTCTCCACCGCACTCTTCACCCCACCCCACCTTCGTGCCCTCCTCTTAGCAATGACTTTGCCAACAGGGAAGATAGAGGCCAGGAGGGAAGGATGCCTTCGGTGGCCTTCTTTCTACCCCTTTTCTAAGAAGATGTTGTGACGTGCCCTCCTGTGGTTCTTCCCCTCCAACCATGAGCCCCTTCCATTCACACTCGATCCCATTCCTCATGTCGTCCTTTCCCACCTCCCTCCATTTGTGCTGAATCTTCCATCTTTCTCGTCTAGTTCTTTCTCGGCTCCCCAAATTACGAAGTCTTTGCTATTCCAAGAGAAACCCTTCTCAATCCCTATTTCTCCTTCAAGTTCCAGTCTTCTTGTTTCCTTTCCCTCCCAGACACTGGAGAAGTCTGCCCTCGCGAATTGCACGCCTCCAACTCCCTTTTGCTTTGCCTCACGTGTTCTTTAGGAATTTCTCATGCTGAGTTCAACAGAGACCAAGTTGCCAGCTCCGGTGGCCACTTTCTGGTTCTTGTCCCCTCTGACTTCTCCCCGGCTGTGCAAACCTAACCCTTCCTCCTTCTTGAATCTCTCTTCTTCCTCGTCCCTCTTGCTACCCATCTCTTCTTCACTGCTTCTCAGTCTCCTTGGCAGGTTCTTACTTCCCTGCCTTCCTCGTATTCCAAAAATGGCTTTCAACCCCAGCTGCCTCTTCAGTTTTGATTCCCTGGGCCACTGTCTTTATTTGGAACCTTATCGTTTCTCAGTTGAACTCTTTCATAACAGCCTCCTGATCACTCTGCCTCTCTCCACCCACAGTAGCTCCCCACCCGGCTATCAGAACTGGGTAAAAACAAACGAGATGAGTTCATTTCCGTACCAGTAACCCCCGTAGACTCTCCGCTGCAGACCGCCTCCAGTCCACGCTCCTGAGCAGGATGTACCCTGCCCTTCACAAGCCTCCTCCTCTGCCCCAGGCCCCACGCAGCCTGCACTGGCGCCCACGGAAGTCCTCAAGCTTCCTGCACGTACTCGACCTGCTTTCGGATGTGCTCTCTCTTCCATCGGCCTCCGCGTGGCCTCAAGACACAGTTCACAGATATCACCTGTGGAACTTCTTTTCTCCCGGACGGTTGGTGGCTGTCTCTTGACGTTTCTCCTGTACTTTTTAGCATAGCTCTCTTATTTTAGCACCTAAAACACTGTGATAATTAAGCCATTTCCATGACTGCTTTCTCTACTCTTGAGTTCAGGATGGACGACAGAGGCTTTGTTCTTTTCCTCTTCATATCTTCTGTGCCTGTTACAGAGGAGACTCTCGGTACATGTTGTTGGGACCATTGTGAGGATGCTCAGAGTATCTTGTGCAGTGGTTCTCAGCCAGGGGCAGTTTTGCCCCCCAGGGACATTTGATAATGTCTGGTGATGTTTCTAGTTGTCACAACTTGGGGGCTGCTACTGGCATCTAGTGGGTAGAGGCCAGGGATGCTGTTAGACATGGCCATGCAATGCACAGGACAGCCCTCCTCCCCAACAAAGAATTACCTGGCCCAAAACGTTAAGGGGAACGTTCCTGAGATTTGAGGAACCCTGACCTGGTCAGAATTAAGACAGACCGTTATTGGAACGGAGTGAGTTGCCCAGTATAGCTCTATATTCAGTTCTCTAAATATTGTTGAGTGCCAGCTGTATACAGGACACAGTGCGATGTGTTTCACAGAATATCTGCTTTTAAGGAGCTTCTGTCTAAACGGGAGAAGAGGTGGGAAATTACTGCTCATCCTGCACCTATTATGTACCAGGAGGCACTGTTAGGCATCATGCATGTGTGTTCTGATCCAGCATCACGGCAACCATATGATGAGCAGGCATGATTCATACCCATTTTAAAGATAAACAACCTGAAGCCCAAAGTCACTCAACTGGAATGTGGTAGGGGCAGGATTTAAACGTAGAGCTAAGTGGTTCTGCTGCCCATGTTCTCTTCTCATGGCACCTCTGATTAGAGAGATGTGCAAATATCCAAATAAATATAACACAAGGCACAGAGAGATCAGTGCTGTACGTGAGACACAGTTAGAGCTTAGAGCTTGAGGTGGGATCATGAAAGACTACATAGACGAGGTGGCATTTGAGATGCATCTTGGACGGGGTGTAGGTTACGCAAATAGAGACGAGGAGAGGGCGCTTCAGACGTGGAGAGAAGCAGGAGCGCATACGGAGAAGCAGAGGGTCGTGCAGACATGCAGAGCTGACTGGCAATAAGGGAGCATCTCTTCTGAGGTGGGCGTGGTGTACTAGGAAGGGAGACCGAGGTTAGAATTAAAAGAATCCATTTCTGCCTCTTACAAGCAGAATGACTTTGGGCAAGTCACTTAACATCTCTGGGCCTCAGTTTCCTCCCCTATAAAGAGAGGAGAGAGTTCCCTCTTCACGAGGTTGTTATAAATATTAAGTGAAATAATATGTATATAAGAACTTCGTAAATTCTGAAGCACTGAACTCTGCACCTCTCACTTACGTGAAAGGTGGAGTGGTAGTTTGAGTCTATGTTGGTCTATAATCGTTGCCGCCATTGTTAATTTTTAAGTGGTGGAGATCCAATGAAGGTTTCTGGGCAGGGAAAGTGGAATTTTAGAACAGTCCACGGGTCGGTAGATGAAAAGGAGTAAGGGGAAGCCCAGGGGCCGGTTAGGAGACTTTTATAATAGTTGAGGCAAGGAGTGATGTAGGTAGTGTAGGATGGAGGCAGGAGGGGAGGCAAAGGTGATGCTAGAAACGTTGATAAGGAAAGATTGGCCAGTCCTGGCACCTGAGGGAATGTGCAAAATAGTAGAAAGGGAAAATGATGACGACGCCCTGGAATCAAACGTGGATGTTGGGGACAATGGGGTTTTGTTAAGTGGGAGGGAAGGTAGGTGATGTCTAAAATCAGAGTGACTGGTGGGCATCCAGGTCGAGGTGTCTAGAAGGCAGAGGAAATGCAGACATGGAGCTTGGCAGAGAGTCCCGGGCTGGACAGGAAGGTCACAGCTGAGGTTGTAGCGCTGGAGGGGCGTCAGAGGAGACAGTCCAGAGACAGCAGAGGCACCTGAAGGCAGCCCTTTAGGGACTGTTTCATTGGAAGTAGGAGGAGAAAAAAAGGACTTGAAAGGAGAAAGCGGGTTGACTCTGGAGAGAGCAGAGAACAGGACCACAAATGCCAAGGAGGAGGGAATTCTGGGCGCGGGCGGTGAACAGTGTGGACCATTGTGACGAGGTCGGCGAGGATGACGCTGGGAAGTGGTCGTGGGGTTTGCAGATTCTGCAGTCCTCAGTTGACATTTCCAAGGGCAGCCTGTGTTGTGGGTGAAAAGCCACATCACTGGGGGCTGGGGGATGGAGAGAAGGCAGTCGCTTATGGGAATGACAGAGTTAAAGTCATGTTTTCTTGTTATTTTTCTAGATGAGGAAGAAATGAGTATATTTGCTACTTGAGGAGGAAAATCCCGTAGAGAAAGATTATTGATGAAGGGAAGAAGAGTTGCTTGAGCTGAGCCCTGCAATAAAATAAGCCAAAGTGAGGATGCTTGGGTTGACCTTGGAGGAGAGCAGGGACAGAAGAGACAGAAGAGAAGAGGGAAGAAAGGGTTTAAAGTGCAGAGAGAGGAAGTGGTGGCCCCGGTATTTTCAGTAGAGTAGGGTCTGAGCATTTGGGCATGGCAACGGAGCCCTGAGTTTGAGAAGAACAGAGAAACTTTGGAGCAGCTGCTGTGGGGAATGTGGGAGAGGCATCCTGAGAAGACCAGCAGACCTGTCCACCCCTTCCTCCCATCCCCACCAATCACATCCCTTTCTGAAAGGTGTGGGATTTTAGCACCTTTAGTACATGAAGATGGGCTTTATGTACCTAGAACATAACCGCCCCCCCCATCCCCACGCATACCCACATTAGATTTTATTTACACTCTGGTTTAGAATAGCTTCAACCCTTACACTCCTCTGATGTTTTTTTGGTCCTCTCAGCAGGCAGAGGTCTTGCCTGTGTTCCACAGTGGGGAGCGTGTTTGGTTCCTCAGCACACAGGTATTCATGTCATGCTGTCACAGCATGTGTCACATCAGTTGGTTTGGTACCCAGGCATGGACCTACACCAGTTGTCCGCAGCCATGCTGTGGCGGTGACCCACATACACAACAGAGGAAGATTGGCACATAGGTTATTAGCTCAGGGCAAATCTTCCTCAGCAAAAAAAAACAGGTTTCTGATCCAGGGTTCAAAGGAACCCTGGAGTAGGTATAAAGACCATCAGCTGTGGGCAGGGCTGTTGTGCCAGGACAGCCATGGATTGGGGAGAAGGAGCCTCCAGCCAACCACAGGGAAAACACGGTCTGCCTCAGGCCGGGGGTAGGAGATGCCGTGACCAGAATGGCAGGGAAGACCATCACTTCTGAGGAACTGCTTTATTTTAATTGGGAGAAATGTGTACTTTTCTTGGTAAGTGCTACAACTCCCATTTCTATTCATTTTTGTCTGTTTTTGCTGGGTTTGTGCAAAATGACTTAGCACCTTCACAGGTTGTGACTGTCGCCACAGCCTTAGGTAAAAACAGGTTCAGGTTTGACAATCAAAACAACATCTCGAGCAAAGTGAAACTGTGGGTGATGTCACAGGGTAACCGTCTGGTGGGGCCTGTCGGCTCAACGGTCCTTCTGCACAGAGGGGTTGGGTGTGGGGAAAAGAACCTCGCTTCACGTCATCTCAAGAGTCTCAACATAAAGCCTGCAACATAATATGTTGCAATAGGATGCACCCGCCAGAGTAGACTGGACGCTAGTGGCAGCTTGCACAGAAGGAGGAGGGCTCATTACTGCCAGGCTCTAGTTTATAATTCTTGTCCAGGCTGCTCCTTTAATTCCCTTGCTCTGCTGCATTGTGGTCTGTGGACTTAAACCAGATTTTACCAGGAACACGGAAGGATGTGTTTGCTACAGTATCAAAGGGTATCTCTTGCCTTGTTTGTGTAAAACAGATTGTCATCTACTTGT
Source organism: Diceros bicornis minor (assembly GCF_020826845.1). Lineage (NCBI taxonomy): Eukaryota > Metazoa > Chordata > Mammalia > Perissodactyla > Rhinocerotidae > Diceros > Diceros bicornis. The sequence continues at coordinate 15,729,322 of NC_080775.1, read as the reverse complement.
TTCCCTTACATGGACTTTCCCAAAATGTTACCCCTTTTTCACAGGCAAATGCTATGCAGTGAAAAGACCACTCACAAATAGAACTTGGAAAGCTTTTTGTTAAAAACCTAAATAACATCCTGTGTCAAAACAAATGTGACAATGGGCTATTATTTCTGTCCCCATAATAGCATGTTGTCACATCTCCGGGTCCTGCGGGAATGGGGGATGGGTGGAGATGGGGGGAGGAGTGGGGGTGGGGGAGGCACAGGGAACTTTGGAGAAGCACTTCTGGTTTTGCATTTTCTAAAAACAGAAACTGCTCCCTCGGGAGGTAACTCAGGGTTGATTTCTGCAGGTGCCCGGCCGCAGCCCCGTGTCCATTTCCAGAGGAGAGCGCTGAGGTTGCCCGAGAACAGCAGCTACAGCGACCTGACTGCTTTTCTCACGGCCGCCAGCTCCCCCGTGGAGGTGGACAGCTTCCCTTATTTGAGAGGATTGGATGGAAATGGAACAGGTAATCTGAGTCTCTTCTCTTTTCAGCGGGGGCTTCTGTGTTTGAATCTTTCTGTGTGGCTGGAAGTGTTGGTATGAAGGAGAGAGCTGGACCGAAGTTGTGGGGGGGAGCTCTTCGTACAAGTTCAAGTGCATCAAAACTGTGTTATTTAAGGAATTCAGTCTGCACCACTGCAGAGTTGAATTTTCGTGAATTTGTCTCTTTGAGCCTTTCTGCTGGTACCAGCTGCCTTAAATTAAGCACCTTCTCTGAGCTCTTCAATTCAGGCAAGTTTTCATAACTGAAATTGATTAACAGTGTAAGATCAGAGTTAGAGGTTTTCTGCCCCTGTGTCCTCAGCCTCGACCGGCTTGCCCCTGGAATGTGTGTCGTTGGAGCAGCCTGCCTGGCTGCCCTCGCAGAGATGCACAGCCCCACCCACTCACGTGTCACGGCTGGGAGGGGCAGGGGTGGCATTGGGTCTGATTCCGAGATGAGCAAACCAGGACTCCTCGCCCCACCAGCACATGGAGCGTTCAGGCAGGAGGAGCTTCTGTTGTCTACTGGCTGTGTGCATCCAGCATTTCCTCACATTTTTCCTTTCTCCACACTTGCTCTCTCTGCCTTCCATTCGGCAAAGAATGATCAGGCTCTGAAGTTGAATTTGAATCCTCTCCTGGCAGACCTCTTAAGTCAGCTCGGTCATTATCACCCTATTCTGGCATGACACATTGCTCAAAGATCAGAGAAACTAAAAGCCACCAGCCAGAAAATATGTAATGATTCCTTATGAATTATTTCTCCTTATGAGAAAAAGACTGGAGACATGCGCCTTCTACCTCCGTTCACGTCCAATGGCGCAGTTCATCGGGGCGCTCGCGCTAACGTGGTCCCTAGTCCTCCTGGTGAATGGACGGTGGGATTCTGAAGTCCTGAAGTGTTGACTTGTCTCCCTCTTCTTTTCCCCGACACCGTAGACTAGTCACAACATAAACTTGAAATCCAGAGGCTGTTCTGGGTTCAATCCTGCTAGGTGAGTAAGTTATTGCATTTCCCAGGAACACTTTTATTGAATTTCACTTAATTGTCCAGTGCTTTACATAAACTAATCATTCCAAAAAAGCTTTTAAACTTGAAATGTCTCATCCGTTTTGTAGAATGTTGATAAACATCTGTTTATGGATCAGGGTGACCGGGTGACTTGTTATTTACTTTTTTTCTCTCTGTGGTACCTGTCTTCAGAAATGTTTCTTCTTCCTTTAATTTTTGCGTGATGATGATGTGATTAATATGCCAGCCATTGGTCATTGGACAGATGCATGAGAGTCATCTTAAGTAGACGTTATTGGAAAGAAAATGTTGGCTTTTACTTTAAATGCACAAGCCTGAGAGAAAAGCACTGTTTGGGGAAACATAATAAATTACAATCTGAGACTAGCAGGAAACCTCCTTCCAGTCTTCCTGACAAAATGGCGCACCACCATAAAACCCTAAGTTGGAGGGACGACCTCATTCCTCAGAGCTCATTAATTTCTCTGTGCCCCACTTCCAAGAGCTCCTGAATAAATTATGAAATCCGAGACAACGGGGAAGAAGAACACGGAGACATAGGACTATTGATTTTAGAGGAGTTCGTTTTATTTTAAAATCACTCTGTTATTTCAGAGGGAAGAGAGAAGGTCTTTGGAAGGTTACATCCAACTTCTTTTCCACTGAAATAACTGAAAGTTAACCTAGGAAGATTCAGACCTTTGCGAGCTGCCAGGCAAGGTGGCCACCCAGAGGTGTGTTCACTGGCACTGTGAGGGCATGGGAGCGTGGCCTCTGTTTCGCACCCCAACATCTCATCACTAGGTACCCGTCTCCAGTTCGGCTATGTGAACAGCTTCTCTTCTGCCCCTCCACAGTTGTTCGCCTCCTGTTTTATAGAACACATTTAAGAGATTTCAGCTTAGAGTGAGAGCCTGGACCACACGCACCTGTGTGAGATGACAGGTTGTAACTGGAGCTCAGGGAGGGTGAACGGAGGCCACAGATGTGATCGGAAAGTGCTCTGAAGGCTGGTTTCCTTGGAGCGTCCTAAGGGGAGTTGTATCCGGTTTAGAGGGAGCTTCCAGAGTTGTAAATAGAGAAACACAGCCACGTGGAGGTTCGGCCACTTCCTCACTTGCTCATTCCCATCCGTCTTCTAGCTTCCTGACCTCACATAGGACAGCCTCATCACACACGCAGGCCAGGGACGCTGCGCCTTCACAGCGTCACACTCTCCCCTCTGGTTGCTAAGGGAGCACAGAACTGTTCTGTGGCATTCTTGAGGGGTTTTCAAGAAATTACTTCTACTAGTAACTCCAGGAAGACAGAGGGAGGTCAGTAAAATGACTCATGTGCGAAATTTCCCTATAGTCTAGAAGAGTTGGTAATAGAATGCAGAGCCGAACAGAATTCTAGATGCAATCTGAGCAAAACCCCTCCTGTTACAAGTGACGAGTCGGAGGCCTCCTAGCGTGGTCCATTGGGGCTGCCCTCTCATCCTGCTGCTTTTGCCTGATACCTGTCTTTATTCAAACATCCCGAGAGCCAGGTAACATCAAGAGGGAACAGGAAGGAAGGGCCTCGTTATGTATAGAACTCAGTGTTGTGTGTGAAGTTGCAGTCTCATAACAAGGGCTGGAAGGAAGACAGTTTAGCCCTTCACAGTATGAATCGTTCCAGAATAAAGAAAGTGGGAGGCTAGAGGGAGGGTCATTTGGAAGCACGGAGTAGGAGCAGGCATCTCACGGAGCACTGACAAGGGAAAGAGGCCTCAAGAAAGCAGATGTAATTGCCTGCAGTGTCTTCAAACAGAAGTTTTAAAAGAACATTAAATCGAATGTTCTAAGCGAAGGCGTACTGCTTTAAATTAATATGTGCTTTTCTGCATTGCTGTACTTACTTCCGGATGTTTAAGCTGAGTCTGTTTCTTTCCGTAGACTCGCAGGAAAGCATCTAGTCCAACCTCCGTAGTTTTGCAGATTAGAAAAACAGACCCCAGAGGAGTAAAGTAACTTGCCCGAGGCCACGTAAGTAGTTAGGGTGGATCTGGTCCTCCTGGGCCAGGAATGTGCAAGATAATAGGAAGGGAGAGTAGAAGGTTGATGAGTGGGGACAATGGGGATGCCATTCCTAGGAATCTAGAGGCAGAGTTAAGTGGGAGGAAAGGATGGATGATGAGTCTAGAGTGCCTCTCTACTCCACCTGCTGCCTCCTTATTCAGGCATCCTGCCTCAGGTTTGATGAAAGCAGCAGCTAACTGCAAACATTATCTCTAAGTTGTTTATACAAAGTCTAGTAAGTTCCTTGATTTCTCTGTAGTTTTAGGTTGTATCTCATCAAGAGAGTCTAACAGAACCTAGAGAGATACACTGTAGACCTGGCTTTGCTTCTTTGTACCTTTGGGCAGCTGGCACATTTAGGTGTCCATCCGCAAGATATTTTGGCCAGAAATATGGTAAATTCTGAATTTGGTAAAGAAAACCCTAAAATGAAATGGTCGGACTAAAAGATTTCAGAACTCGAACCTGTGGTTCCAACATGGACTTTTTGATGAAATTCCCATCTCCATGCCTTTCCCTTCATGGAAAAAGAGAGATGGGTATAAATTATAAAAGGTGGTACTGTCGTTAGCTATATTTGCTCTACGAAGGTTTAGCTGTAACTTGTTGAAACTCTTAAAATTCACTAGATTCACTTTAAATGTGAAATTTAGCACTGACTGGAGATTTGCATTAGCTCTGGTAGTTGATGGGTAAGTAAGTAAATAAGTAAGTTAACAAGAAATCCTATAGGTTGTGTTCTAATGTAGCTTAAATTTTTTATCACTGTGTTTTCGTCATTGTGTTCAAGGAAGGATTTAAAATTATGACAGAATACATTTCGTGATACTATATTTCACTGGAGAAAAATCTTTCTAAAATGGATTGCTTAAGTGTATAAATATAATATCGCTCTCATAAGCATTCCCTAATTTATCTGTGAAATAGACAGTCATTAAAGCATTGGCTTGGATAAAAGGCCTCTAATGTAGAGTGATTGGTATATTAAATTCCTTTTAAATGGATCAAAATAACAATGGCGACTAAAATAACTCGTAAATATTTCAAGTCCAAGTTTTCAATCCTGTACTTTTCATAGAAGTAAGTGAATATTTTGAAGCCCACCTTGAAGAAATTCACCTTTTTTTTGTGTAAGCAGTTTCTAATTTAAAACATCTGTTTCATTATGGTGATTATTAATTAATTAACACATGCATGTGTCTCCCTTTGTATAGGAGTCGGTTTCAGGGATTTCCACACACACCTCCTTCTCACATTATACACAAGTCCTTCCCTTTTGAGGCCCTTGGTGACAGCAAAGTACAGTAGTTAGATCAGCACACTTGAGCTTGGATCCCAGCCCTGCCACAAACTAGGGTATTGCCCTTAGGCAGCTGTCATTTACTGCCCTCTCTGAGCCTCAGTTTCTTTACGTGTAAAATGAGGATTTTACCCACCTTAGAAGGTGATGGTGAGGATTGTGTGTGTAAAGTGCTTAAAGTGTGTAAAGTGGCATATGGGAGGTACAATACTCAGTAAATGGCAGCTGTTACTATTTTCTTGCAAACAGTTTCCGCAGACCCACCTGGGTCCTTTGTGCTCATGTGATGGAGAATGCCTCTTGCTTCCAGGAAATGGCACCAGGTACGACCTGACCCCGGTCACAGCTGTCAGCGTCCACTTGCTCAGCAGTGATGGAACACCGGTGCTGGTGGATGGTCCCATTTATGTCACCGTGCCCCTGGCCACGCAGAGCAGTCTGAGACACAATGCCTACGTTGCAGCGTGGCGGTTTGACCAGAAGCTGGGTAAGCAAGACTTCTGTGCCAGTGATAGGCTAACAGATGACTTGATTACTGTTCAGTTTTCCTTTCAAGAAGCCTGTGCAAGTCTCCTTTCCTTGAAGTCACTTGATGCTGCTGCTCATAGCGCATTGCATGGTTTCTGGCAGGTAAAGCTTACTCCGCCATGCCATTCGGGCACACTCTTTGGAGTTTTTTTTTTTTTTTTCCTTGCACATTTAAGCTAATTTACTTAAAAAGAATCTTTAAAGGTTATTAGAGCTAAAATTGACTCTCCTAATCTTTGTCCTTTTATTCTTTAGAAGGAATATACGATCTCTCTTGGTCTTGTGGTTTTCTTTTTTTATTTTCTGAAAAAGGAAAAACATTGCCAACATGGTACAAAAAAAGAAAATGAAAATTACGCAGAATCCAACCACCTAGAGAAAACCACTAGTGATATTTTGGATTATATCCTTCCAGTCATTTTACTATGCACGTATGTGTTAGCTATCCATTGTTGCATAACAAATTGCCCCAAAACTTAGCAGCTTTAGACAACAGTGGACGTCTGTTATCTCACAGTTTGGGAGGGTCAGGAATCCAGGCACGACCTCGCTGGGTGGTTCTGGCTCAAGGTCTCCAGCAAGATTGCAGTCGGGCTGTCAGCCAGGGCTCTGCTCGTCTCCAGCTTCAGCTGGGGCTGGTGAGCACGCTTCAGTGTCACTCACACGGCTGTAGGAGGCCTCAGCTCCTCACTGGTTGTTGGCCAGAGGTTTCAGTTCCTTGCCACATGGGCGTCTCCATAGGCCTGCTCACAATATGGCAGCTTGCTTCCACTGGAGCAAGTGATCCAAGAGAAAATAAAAAATAAACTAAAAATACAGAAGCCCAAGTGGGCAAAATGAAAGTCACAGTGTTTTATAACCTAATGTCAAAGTGGCATCCCTTCGCTTCTTTCCCTCTTCTGTTAGTCACAGAGCCCAGCATTGGTACAGCGTCAGGGGTGGACTGCACGGGCGTGTGAACAGCAGAAGGTGGGGCTCATTGGGGCCCTCTTAGAGGCTGCCTTCCACAAAATATATATTTAACAGAAATGGGATTATATGCTATGTACTGTTCTATAACTTGCTTTTAAAAATCATTCATATATAATGAACATAGCATTAACTATTATTCCATGATGTCAGTATTAATGAGTGCATAGGATTCCATTATACGGATGTCATAATTTGGTTGCTCAGTCCCCTACAACTAGAAAAAACATTACTGTGCTCACCAATGCTGTGATAAATATCTTTGTAGCTAAATCTTTATGCACGGCCATGATTCTTTGCTAAGGATAAGATTTGAGAAGTGGAATTGCTGGGTTAAAAATGTACAGAATTCTAGGGGACTGGCCCCATGGCATAGTGGTAAAGTTCACACGCTCCATTTTGGCGGCCTAGGGTTCACAGGTTCGGATCCCAGGTGCGGACCTGCACACCACTCATCAGGCCTTGCTGTGGCAGTGACCCACATACAAAATAGAGGAGGACTGGCACAGATGTTAGCTCAGAGCCAGTCTTCCTCAAGCAAAAAGAGGAAGATTGGCAACAGATGTTAGCTCAGGGCCAGTCTTCCTCACACACACACAAAAAGATGTACAAAATTCTAAAGCTTTTAACACAAATTTCCAAATCTTCCTGCAGGAACTTTATAGTTGACACTCATAATAACAATACGGGAACACATGCTTGTGCTTAGGATTCTGATGGCACATTGGGTCCTATATTCCTTTGGTTCCCACTCCCATGAAAGTCAAGTCTGAAAATACCAGTTTTCAGAGAACCCAGTTCAGAATTTTAAACTGTTAGACTATGCATAAGTATTATTGGGAGATTTTTGATATCAAATATATTTTCTAAGATACCTAATTCCTTGAGTAGTCACATTATAGTCTAGGAATTTATATTTGGAAATAAACACCTGTTGGGATTTCTGAAGTTTGAGGGTTTTTTGGGTTTTGTTTTGTTTTGTTTTATTTTCCAAATAATTGCTAACAGAATCCATAATTATTTGTGTGGAGTTCATTGATTTGACCAGACATACTACACTTGACGTTGTGGGATGGATTGTGTTGCCACATTAACATATCCTGCGCTGAGTAGACAGGCGCTTTATCGCTGCCCGTATTCTCTGTGACTTCGTGGTTCTCTGAGGCACTGTGGTCATGGTCAGAATGCAAGGAGCCCTGGGCCTCCCAGGATAAAGCAGCTTGAGAGGGTGTGACTGAGAGCATCTCTGAAGAACATAGGAATTCTGAAGGGGGGAGAGGATGTGGATAAAGAAGCACAGAGAGAGAGTAGGAGGGAGAAGGGAAAAGCATGCACATTGTACCCTGAAAACCTGGGTCTGCTACTTGTGACGCTGTAAATCCCACCTTGGGCAATGGCCCATGCCTGGTTTCTCGTCTGTACAAGAGGCTGAGGCTCTCATTCCCTTGTTTATTCTGCCTCTCTCAGTTGGCCCTCCGGGTTGGCCCCAGACACGCCGGGTCAGTGCTCAGAAGTGGCAGTGTAGCATGTGGTTAAGAGCAGGGACTCTGGGGGCACACTGGATTGGAATTCCAGCTCTGCTACCCAGTGGCTGTGTAGCCCTGGTCAAGTTTCTTAACTTCTCTGTGCCGTAGTTCTCTCAGCTATGTAATGGGGAAAATAATAGTACCTAATGCTGTTCTGAAGAGTGTATTAGAGTTCTCCAGAGAAGCAGAACCAATAGAGGGGGGGTGTGTGTGTGTAGAGAGAGAGATTTGTTTTAAGGAATTGGCTTATGCAATTGTGGAGACTGGCAAATCCAAGATCTGCAGGGCAGGCCAGCAGGCTGGAGACCCAGAGAAAAGTTGGTGTTGCAGTTTGAGTCCAAAGGTAGTCTGCTGGCAGAATTTCCTTTTCCTTGGGGGAGGTCAGTCTTTTCCTTAAGGCCATCAACTGATTAGGTGAGGCCCATCCACATTATGAAGGGTAATCTGCTTTACTCGGGCTACTGATCTAGACATTAATCTTATCTTAAAAATATCTTACAGCGTGAGGTGATATCTCATTGTAGTTTTGATTTGCATTTCCCTGATAGTGATTTTGAACATCTTTTCATGTGTCTGTTGGCCATCTGTGTATCTTCTTTGGAGAAATGTCTGTTCAGGTCTTTTGCCCATTTTTTAATTGGGTTGTTAGCTTTTTTGTTGTTGAGATGCATGAGTTCTTTATATATTTTGGAGATTAAGCCCTTATCAGATGTATGGTTTGCAAATATCTTCTCCCAATTGTTAGGTTGTCTTTTTGTTTTGTTGATGGTTTCCTTTGCTGTGCAGAAGCTTTTTAGTTTGATGTAGTCCCATTTGTTTATTTTTTCTATTGTTTCTCTTGCCCTGTCAGACATGGTGTTTGAAAAGGTGTTGCTAAGACCGATGTCAAAGAGCGTACTGCCTATGTTTTCTTCTAGAAGTTTCATAGTTTCAGGTCTTACATTCAAGTCTTTAATCCATTTGGAGTTAATTTTTGTGTATGGTGTAAGGTAAGGGTCTACTTTCATTTTTTTGCATATGGCTATCCAGTTTTCCCAACACCATTTGTGGAAGAGACTTTCTTTTCCCCATTGTATGTTCTTGGCTCCTTTGTCAAAGATTAGCTGTCCATAGATGTGTGGGTTTATTTCTGGGCTTTCGATTCTATTCCATTGATCTGTGTGTCTGTTTTTGTGCCAGTACCATGCTGTTTTGGTTACTATAGCTTTGTAGTATGTTTTGAAATCAGGGAGTGTGATACCTCCAGCTTTGTTCTTTTTTCTCAGGATTCCTTTAGCTATTCGGGGTCTTTTGTTGTTCCATATAAATTTTAGGATTCTTTGTTCTATTTCTGTGAAAAATGTTGTTGGAACTTTGATAGGGATTGCATTGAATCTATAGATGGCTTTAGGAAGTATGGACATCTTAACTATGTTAATTCTTCCAATCACGCCCGTCAGAATGGCTATAATTAACAAGACAGGAAACAACATGTGTTGGAGAGGATGTGGAGAGAAGGGAACGCTCATACACTGCTGGTAGGAATGCAAACTGGTGCAGCCACTATGGAAAACAGTATGGAGATTCCTCAAAAAATCAAGGATAGAACTACCATATGATCCAGCTATTCCACTGTTGGGTATTTATCCAAAGAACTTGAAAACACCAATTTGCAAAGGTACATGCACCCCTGTGTTCATTGCAGCGTTATTCACAATAGCCAAGACTTGGAAGCAACCTAAGTGCCCATCAAGGGACGAATGGATAAAGAAGCTGTGGTATATATACACAATGGAATACTACTCAGCCATAAGAAACGATGAAATCCAGCCATTTGTGACAACGTGGATGGATATTGAGGGTATAATGCAAAGTGAAATAAGTCAGAGGGAGAAGGTCAAATACCATATGATTTCCTTCATTAAGTAGTAGATAATAACAACAATAAACAAACACATAGGGACAGAGATTGGATTGGTGGTTACCAGAGGGGAAGGGGGGAGGGAGGAGGGTGAAAGGGTAATTCGGTACATGTGTGTGGTGATGGATTGTAATTAGTATTTTGGTGGTGAACATGATGTAATCTATGCAGAAATAGAAGTACAATGATGTACACCTGAAATTTTTACAATGTTATAAACCAATGTTACTGCAATAAACAAAAAATTAAAAAAATATATATATCTTACAGCAACATGCAAACATGTTTGACCACATATCTGAGGACCATGACCTAGCCAAGTTGATACATAAAATTAACCAGCCAAGAAGTAAATGAGTTAATATTGTAAGAAGCTAAGTACAGTGCCTGGCATATAGCAGGCTATTAAGTCAACAGAGGTCTCCCCACAGTTTTCCAGACTGTGCCATCCAAACCACTTTCCCAGATTCCCCTTAGCCCATATTTCTTGAAAGATTATTCTCCACTTGCTGCTTCCATTTCTGGACCCACTGCAATCCCGCTTCCCCCTCCCCGCTCTCCCTGAACAAACATCACCAGGTTCCCCAGCAGCTGCATGATTGTGGAATCGAGTGACGCCCTCATCCTCTCCCGCGTCTCTGCAGCATTTGGTGGTTTTCCTTCCTCTGTAGACGGCCCTCTTCCCTTGGCTCTCTGACTCAGTGTCCCCCTGGGTCCTCCCTGTCTGCCAGTCCCTGGGCTCTGCCCTCTGCCAGGCTCCTGACTGACTTCACATGCAGTGTCTGGGGCACCTGCTTCCCACACTCCCACAGCTGCCTGTGCACCCAGGTCTGATCCTCTGGTCTGTGGTTCTGCCTGTCCATTTGACATCTGCTCCTGGATGTTCTGCAGGAAACTCAAGTTCAACGTGCCTGACGCTGAGACTCATCGACACCCCTCACTCCAGCCTCTAAACCTGTTCATTTCTGTGTTTCCTCTCTTGGCTAAGGGTATTGAGGTAGAAACCTCAGGGTTATCCCTAATTTATTCTTTTGCTTCACCTCCCCGCCATAGCCGTGTCTGGTCCCTTGCAAAGTCATGTTGATTCAAAGCAGCGTTTCCCAAACTTACCCTCTCCTCTCCTTTCCTGTGTTACCTCCACCTCGCTTCAGACTCTTCCCTCTTCTCTGGACAGTTCCAGCAGCTGTCTGACTGCCTTCTGCCTCTCCTTCCCTCCACCAGGTCTTTGGTGTTGCTACTTGGACTGTCTTTCAAAACCACAGACCACTTCCCCACATGAGACTGTTTCAAGGCGGCTCATTGTGGGGCAGTCCACACTCCTTTGCACGGCACACAGATCTCTTCAGAGCTAGCCGCTGCCTATCTCTCCGCCTCACTCGCAGCCACTGTCTGTCTCCTGCACACCCTCTGTGGCTACCACACCACACCATTTACCCTTCCCTGGGTGTGCTGAGATCTCCCTCGTAGCTTGTCGCATTGTGTGAGCAGGACCCCTCCTTTCAAATCCCTTCTCCATCCCCCGAACAGCCAGTTAGCCCCTCCTGGGCGCGTCGTACATACTGCAGCGGTACTAAAAGGATGTGATGAGGACATGGCCTTGCATCCATATCTTTGAATCTTGAACAGGACTAGTTAATGATCAAGAACAGTTCCTGGCACATGCTAGGTGGCCAGCTAAAATGTTTGTTGAATGACTGAATCAAATGAGGATCATTTAGATGTTTTAACAGTCAGGGTAGTTTAAGATATTATGATATAACATTTGTACTTAAGATGACTATATGCATAGAATTTACCTTTACTTATCTAAGTATATGTACATTTAATAAAAGGATGGTGCTTTGAGCTCTTGTCTAGAGAGAGAACAGTTATACTGGATTTTCTCCATCCTGGGGCTTCCGTCCTGCTGCTGTTATTCCACCACTTCTTCCTGCCTCCTCTTTTCTGAATGAATATATTGGAATATGGACGAATAAGGGCTGGAGGGATAAAAGGTTATTATTTCCTAATATGATGAAGCTTTCTCCAGGGACTCATACATATATATGTCCTAACAGTATAGCACAGGTCTGTAGAAGCAGCATCCTGGCTCTCATTAGTTTATTTTGTCTACAGCTCACAAACAACATAAGTTTATTTTTAAAAAATTTTGATGTATGTGGCAGGCTGAATAATGGCCCCCCAAATATCTCCACATCTAATCCCCAGACCCTGTGACTATTACCTCACGTGGTAAAGGGACTCTGCAGATGTGATTAAGTTAAGAATCTCGAGATGGGGAAATTCTCCTGGATTATCCAGATGGGCCCACTATATTCACAGTGGTCCTTGAGAGGGACATGGGAGGAGATAGAATCAGGAAATGCCAGTGTGATGATGAAGCAGAGATTGGAGTGATGCACTTTGAAAATGGAGGAAGGGCCACAAGCCAAGAAATGCAGGCAGCCACTAAAAGCTGAAAAAGGCAAGAGAACAGATTCTCCCTCCAGAGCCTCCAGAAGGAGCCAGCCCTGCCAACACCTTGACTTTAGCCCAGTGAGGCTAATTTCGGACTTGAGACCTCCAGAACTGTAAGAAAATAAATGTGTGTTCTTTTAAGCCCCTAAGTTTGTGGTAATTTATTACAGCAGCAATAGGAAATTAATAGAACAGGGAAGTCAGTGAAGCCTCTCAGACATAAGTTGTGCAATTCTCTGTTTCCTCTCTTGAAATAATCCCCATGACATTGAGCCTTTTGCCCTTGGGAGTCTTCATTGTGGAATGGATCTGTTTCCATTTCATTGGTCTTTTTAACTTAGCATCTACTGTCAAAAATGTGACTGCCAAATTCCTAGCTATAACAGATTGTATGTACAGGTAAAAGCCAGCGTTTGGATAGTCGTTCAAAAGTAATCAAATGAATTAAAATATGTTTTCTGAAAACTTTATCTTTAAGATTGCATGGACATTTTAAAGAAACCATATGTTCTTTAATTTCTTAAACTCAATAGAAGCCTATGTATTTCATAAGGGTGTTTTTTTTTACTATTATATTTAATCAATAATATTCTCATTTAAGTGGAAATTGAATTATTTCAGTTAAATGAAGAGTTCTAAGACAGCATTATCAGATCAGGGGAAAAAAAGTAGAAACACATCTTAAGCATATAACACTATTTACTAATTATACTTAGCTGCTATTTACCATTAATTCATATATGATAATCACTTCAACCCAGTTTAACACTTTAAATTATCTTCTTTTGAGGTAAATCAAAGTAATTGCAATTCCAAAGTGTTTAACAGCCAAATAGAGCAATTTGTGAATCCATTAAGAATTTTTCACCTAAATCAGGGTCAGTAAGCTATGACCTGAATGCTGAGAATGGTTTTTTCACATTTTTAAATGGTTAAAGAAAGACTCAGAAGAAGAGGAGTATGTCATGACACGTGAAAATTATATGAGATTCAGATGTAAGTGTCCCTAAATAAAGTTTTATTGGTCTGAATGTGTGTATCCCCCCACAAAACAATTCACATGTTGAAATCCTAATCTCCAGTGTGATGGTCTGGGGAGGTGACTGGGCCCTGAGGGCAGAGCCCTCATGTGTGGGATTAGTGCCCTTGTAAAAGGGGCCCCAGAGAGCTCCCTCACCCCTTCCACATCCATGAACCAGGAAGAGGGCTCTCACCAGACACGGAATCTGCTGGCACCTTGATCTTGGACTTTCCAGCTTCCAGATCTGTGAGAAATAAATTTCTGCTGTTTATAAACCACCTAGTCTGTGTTATTTTGTTCTAGCAGCCTGAACAGACTAAGACATTGGAACACACCGATGCCCAGCTGTTGGTGTGTCATCGATGAGTGCTTCTGCACTGCACAAGCGGAGCTGAGTAATTGCAAGAGAGACTATGTCCCAGAAACTGAAAATATTCACCATCTGGCCTGTTACAGAAAAATTTTGTGATCCCTGATGTAAAATGGCTTCAAACGGGACGCTCTGTAATTCTAGTGTTAGAATGCAAGTATATTCTGGACTCTGGGTCCAAACTGGGTCCCGGATTCAGTCACAGTCCATCTTGCTGTTATCCAGGGAGCCCTCCGGCATTTGACCAGGATGCTCGAGTGATAACAACTTTGTTAAAGGACAAGATTTCAAACTCTGTAAAGAAAGATGAAACGCTCTTTTAGTTCCATGGGACTTATATTTGAAAGATAGACCCATATTTTAATAATAAGTGGAATACTTTCATCCATGACTGCTGGAAACTAAAAGTTTACTCTTAGGAGACAGACCTCGAGCTGTTCTCTTTCAGACACCGTTAGAGTGGGGTCAGCATTTGATGCCGCCGTGTATCACGGTTGTCTTTTTTTTTTTTTCTTAATGGCTACAGTTGTCTCTTAATTTTTTCTTTTCGAACAGGCGAAGAATTTCCCATTATAGAAATTAGCATCTCCATATTTCAACCCACATGATCGTAGGAGGATGACCCAATAGAGTAACATTCTTAAAACATAAGTTGGGTTTGTTTAGCATGTTAGAACAGTATGAATTGGCTAATTGTTATGTATACTTTCAGTAAAAATGATTTTCTTTAAAGCGCAACGCATATACTAGAATTGAAACTTTTGCTGCATTTACATGCAGTGCTGAAACTATCATGTTAAAACTTGACTTGATTTCTGGTGCAAGGGAGGACTCTGTTGAGTAAGTATAAGTCTTTCCTTAGAGGAATTAGCAAATTTCTTTAACTAACAATTGTCTAGTGATGCTCTCTCTTTTGAAAAGCGTACAGTGCCAGTTCCGGTATCCCAGGTGGCAAGGTGTGTCTGAGGGAATGAGATTAAGTGGATATACACACCTTCTTATCAGTCACCTGCAGGGGCCACTTTGACCTTTGAAAGAAGTGGTTTTCCTTCCCCAGTCTGGCAAATAAAGTTTCATTGGTCCTGGTGAATACATCTTAGCTGAGGCTGTCTGGGCAGTAAGAGATGATAATGTCAGCTCGCTTTCACAGGCATTTACTCCCTTTAGCCTATAACTGGGACAGCAGATGGCTGTCCGGTATTCCGGGTTGTCAGACTGCGATCTGACTTGTTGCCCTGGGGAATGGTCACTTGCGAACAAGGAAACCAGGTCAGTGGTTTGAATCTAAAGTGACCCACTGACGTTGAGTGGCAAAGAAATCAAGATGTAAGATTCTGTATGTGATACGTTTTTGCTGTTTAACGATAACTGATATCATCACTTGACTTGAATATTCTCATTCTAATGAGATGACTGAAATAAAAGCATATTCTGAGTGAAGCTACATTGTAGAATCCAGTTTTAACTGCCTTCCCAAAACACAGCCTGCGGAGTGTGTGGGTTGCTATAGAAATGGTGGTTGCTGAACCAGCTTCTTATTGTGTATGGTGCATATGTACCAGGCACTCAGGAATACCCACTCATAATGGCCTGTAGTGGATCTGTCTCCACATCAGAGAGTGAACATTACTGCTGATGCTCTGCTCATGGATCTAGTCCTTTTAGGTAAGTTATAGCCAGCCTGCCCTTAAAGGTGGAGCTTGATTTAAAATAGAGATTTAAGATTTTGTTCCATTTCATTGTTTTTTGAGGGGAGGAAGCTTTAAAACATAATTTAAAGCACTAAATTATGTTTATAATTTTAAGAAAATGAAAATAATAATATTACTGGCATATCTGTTTCTCTATATCGTGAGCCACATGTCCGGATGGAAGGTGACGTATTGGAATACTGAGGTGTAGTGATTGAATGAACTCTATTACGTTGTGTGGGGAAAAGTTAGAATAAAAGAAGGGACTTCATTTCTCTAACAATTAAGGATATATTTATATTTGTGATGTTAATTATAGAACCATACACATCATCTTTAATTTTTTCAAAAGAACAGACTCAATCGTTAAGGCTATTCAACAAGGAAGGAAGCAGGCTTACCTATCTAAGTGTAATGTCAACATATCCTTAAGAAAGATGCTATCTGAAATAGGTCTTCTCTCAGTGAAGGCTGTTTCTTAGAAACAAAGAAATAACTCTCAGGAAAAGAATCTCTACTTTCTCAGATGTTAAAATTGTCTGGAAAAGTGAATCCGGCTTCTCTTAGATATGTAGGAGGAAAAAAAGGTAATTTACCTACAAAGAAATATATTAAAGTAATGTAAGAGATAGAAAAGAACACTGAAGGCGTAGGACTTAATTTGGGTAAATGATGACAGTCCAGTGAAAACTTTGTCTTGCCAGAGATCTCAGCTGCCAGATGGCCAACAGACTGATTTGTTTTTGAGACACAGATTGGCATCTTCCTGCCACTATGGACCATGAGCATCACAGTTGCGATGTTCTGCTCCTCTTGTCCGAGTGGAGTGGAGGAAGGCCGCTGAACACGTGCACTGCCCATGGGGAGAATGAAGGCAGAGTGATCTCAGAACACGACATTTGTTTTTCGATGTTGCCTAGCAACTCAAAAAACAATCTTGTAATATCAGTCCATTCTTAAGAATTGTTAAGCCTTCTGTGTTCGTAGCCCCCTCCAAAAATGAGAATTTTCAGGGACTAAAACCATCACATTAGCTCTATTGTAGTTGTGGTTCAGGGCCACTTTTGTTTTGAAACCCTATTCTTAGAGACTTAATTTTCCTAAAATGTCACTTTATATAGAGCTAGAATTTCCCATGCTTGAGTTTAACTGAAACAGTTTTTGGCAAGCTTTACAAATGACCGTTGCGCACTTTGTGGTCTTGAGTGTATAGATCAATATGTTCCTCCTGAAAGAGAATGTGTCTTACGTTACAGTCAACTCTTAATTATCACCTATGGAGCGTTCACTTTGTGGATTATCTGTGGCAAGTCTGTATCCTCCTGCTGGCTTCCCCCATCACCCAGAAGCGTCAGAGCCCTCTTGCTTTGCTGCCACTTGGCCTGGATTTTAAGCACTGCATCTAACATGCTCCTTCTAGCATCAGCCTGGGTAAAAAATAGTTAGAAGGGTAAAGTTGCCGTAGTTTATTTCAGAACCAAATACAGTCTTCCCTCAGTATCTGCAGGGGATTGGTTCCAGGACCCGCTCGGATACCAGAATCCTTGGACGCTCCGGTCCCTTATACGTAATGGCGTAGTATTTGCATATAACCTACGCACATCCTCCTGTAAACTTTAAATCATCTGTAGATGACTTATAATACCTAATACAATGTAAATGCTATGTAAATAGTTGTTATACTGTATTGTTTAGGGAATAAGGACAAGAAAAATAATCTGTACGTGTTCAGCACAGACACAACCGTCATAGGCCTTTTGAATCACGGTTGGTAGCATCCATGGATGCGAACCCACGGATACAGAGAGCCAGCTATGTGTTTTAAGTGTCTTATTTGCATTTATCTCCACTGAAATGGGTCATTAAAAGGTAAAAATATTTTTTATAGATTTGAATATTGCAATGGATGATACACAATGAATAACAGGAGTGTATGGAATATAGGCTGTGTGTAGCCCAGCAGTTGAGACAGCTGGGACTTGAGTACTAGCTCCTCCTCAAGTTACTAGCTGTGTGATCTTGAGCAAGTCCTTTAACCTCTTGGGGCCTCGGTTTTCTCATCTGTAAAATGGGAATAATAATAGTCCTCATCCCTGCTTCATAGAATTGTTGTGAATGGGGAGTACTTGCACCAGTGTCTGGTACCTGGTAAGGGGCTCTATAAATGTCAGCCAATATCATCACTGCTCATATTTAGTTTGTGCATTTTTGGTGAAGCATGATATAAGAGAGAAGGACAGGTACAGTGAAGTCCTCGGGTCTTTAAATTTAATATCCCAGCCTCAGTCGAGGCTGCCATGTTGCTGGTATGTGCCAGGGTATCCAATCTGATGGTCGGTACCCATGCTCTACCAGTTTTTCCCTATTTTGAATGTTATTGCTGTCTTCCTATTTCCAAATGACGCTTAAAGTTCAGAACAGGTGATGCCTCTTACCTTGAGTAGAGTAGGAACCTAAGTCCCCTGGTGCGCAGGTCAAGTGTTGACCAGGGAGCGGGCCCGGCTGGCTGCCCGGCATCTGAAGGTCAACGTAGCCCTGCCCTTCTTCCTCACAACTCAGCGCCCTTGGTCTTTACAGCGACCTGTCGTCCAGGACAGGGACTTGGGGTGGATGAAGATCCCAGATGTCCAGGCTTTCCTGAGTAAGATCCCATCTTTCTCAAACTGAGGTGTGTCAACCCAGGGGGCTTCTTCGGGGTCTAGGAATTGTCTGCAAGGATTTTAAAATCTGGGGTGTTGGTTTTGATAATAATTTTGTAAAACTTAACATGAGAAATATTCTGCGTCTTCTGGGTTCAATACAGAATATTTTTCTGGTTTTATTGAAATATGATTGACACACAGCACTGTATAAGTTTAAGGTGTACAGCATAATGATTTGACTTACGTGTATTGTGAAATGATTACCCCACAATGTTTAGTTAACATTCATCATCGCATATAGATACAAAAGAAAAAGAAGAAAAAATATTTTTTTCCTTGTGATGAGAATTCTTAGGATCTACTCTCTTAACAACTTTCATATATACCGTTCAGCGGTGTTAACTGTAGTCACCACGCTGTACATTACATCCGCAGGACTTTTTTATCTTATAACTGGAAGTTTGCACCTTTTCACCACCTTCCTCCAGTTCCCCCTCCCCCCACCCTCTCAGTACAGAATTTAAAACCATCAGATGCTTTTGTTGCCTGAATTTGCATTTATAGACTATTTGATAGAATAGGACTAAAGAGAACTGAACAGCAGTAGATTTCATACAGAAAGGACACAACCTCACCATAGTGAGGAAAAGTGAAATGGAAGGGTGTGGGAAGAGGAACATTTCATGGTAAGTTCAGTTGGAGAAGGGTGGTAGGAGACTCGAATCACAGGCATGCCAAGCTCAAAAGAAGCCTCACCCTGGCCATCCATGTCATGTTTATGTTGCAAGTGACAAGTTCCCTTCAGTAATATGTCATCGGGTATGGCATTAAATTGATGTTTTTAATTTGAATATTATTTTGGAAGTTTACAGCCTGTTTCTGTTTCTTTTATAAATTTGTTTTGGTTCTATACTTTTGTAAGAGCTATAAGTTCTTTTATATTAGGACATACTTAACACATTATGATTTTTAAAATAAAGTTAACACCTTGCATAGGACTTTTTTTCTTTCTTTTTTTTTTTTTTTGTGAGGAAGATCAGCCCTAACTAACATCCGATGCCAATCCTCCTCTTTTTTGCTGAGGAAGACTAGCCCTGGGCTAACATCTGTGCCCATCTTCCTCTACTTTATATGGGACGCCGCCACAGTGTGGCCTGACAAGCCGTGCATCGCTGCACACCCGGGATCCGAACCTGCAAACCCTGGGCCGCCAAAGCAGAGCGCACGCACTTAACCACTGCGCCACCGGGCTGGCCCCAGGGAAATGTTTTTTCTTTTTAAAGTGGTTTTCTACATTAATCAGGTCGGGAAGTCATTGGTGTGCAAGATAGTCCTGGCCTGGTATCTGCTTTAGGCAAAGCTTCATCAACACTTGAGATGTATTCCTGGAAAGATATACATCACTGGGAAAACCTTTTAGTTAGGTCATTTTACCTTTTGGAATAAAATTCCACCTTTTAGTAGCTCTGCCTCTTGGGCAGTGTCACCCTGAGACTGAGCAAGAGAGACCCCTGCCCTAAGCCCCACATGTGGAGGGCCTCACTCTTGCCCTCCTCCAGCTGTACCCTTTCCCTATGGGATAAGGCATCCCTGACCGAAAGGGATGTGACCCCCTAGAAGCTGAGCCCCCCTTTCTAGAACCCTCTCCTGGAATTCCCTGCCCCAGTGGACCTAAGCTGGCTTCCAAGCCCTCTCCCTCAGGTCCATCTCCTGGGGGCAGACCTCGTGGCCCATAACACATGCCATGTGCACACCCCCAGGCCACAGGGGTGGCCAAGGACTGGCTGCTGGCTGGGGCCTGAGCTTGGACGTGTGAGTTGGGAGTCCACATCCATGTGCACAGGCTGAGGATGAGTTGAGAAGGGCGTAGGTCGCAAACCAAGAATCCTTGTGCCTCTGTGTTCCAGCTGTGCCCTGAGGAATCTAAGAATTCTGCATTCGACCCTGGCCTTTGGGTGATTATAAAGTTATGACGGGAAGATAGGCACATTTATTTAACAGTGTGATCGCTTGCCTTATAACTTTTAAACATTTAGATGTATTGTATATGGATCTCCATTTACATTCTTGCCTTGGGTTCTGAAAATGTTAGGAGTCGACCTGTCCCTGGGCAGATCCCTGACTTCTCTGAACCTAATGTTTCTAGCCTCAAAAATGAGATATAGAATACCTGCCTTTCAAGGTTGTGTGAAGAGAGACTGAAGAGAGATAATGTACGTAAAGCACCTAGCAAACTCTTAGGCGTGTATGAAGTTCTTCACGTCTTGGTTCTTTTAGCCCCTTCTCTTGAATCACCCCTTTAAAATTATTTGTATGCGCACACGTGCATGCATGTACCCAGAACACACACAGAACAAACCCAGCCTGCACACACCACGCTTCATTAGAGGTGGCCACAGAAGCAGCCTTGCTTGCTCTGCGATGTGACACAGAGATGCAGCTGTAGCTGGCAGCCCAGCCGTTTCAAATTCACAGGTGCAATTTGAATTGTCCCTAAATTGGAGGGGAAGAAGCATACGATCATTTTGTGTGTGTGTGTGTGTCTGCTCATTCTTGGCTAAGCTTATTCATTAGCCAAACAGATATTACTATAAACCAACATTTTTCATCAGTCTTCTCAAGGCCACCCTGGAGGTGGGGCGCTACCGTCTTTCTTACTGAGAAAGAAGCCCAAACTCAGCACAGTTAAGTGCTCAGGGCACACGCACAGCATCCTAGGAGTGTAAAAGGGGAGATACAAAACACGACTTCCTTCAGACTGTAAATCCCCTTCCTTTCCGAGTAGATCAGATTTTTGTGCATTCCTGCTTCTATGCCAAGACTTAATGTGGCTTAATTGAATAATGGACTAAATCTGGGAATGCAAAACAACAACTCATTCTCAGATGTGACTGGTTTGGCCCATACAGTTGATTTGGGGGCGTTCGTCCATTTGTTATGTTTTAATTTACTGCCAACACTTAAAAATTGAAAGATTTCCCATGGAATTGCCTTGGCTTCTCTTTTAAAAATTGAACAGTTTATTCATTTCAGCAAATATTTATTGAACATCTTCTTGGTGCCAGACATTACCCCATTCTAGGCTCTTGGGATAAAGCAATGAGAAAACAAGTCAGGGAAGGTCACGGTAATTATGAAGCCTTTGTTCTAAATGAAGGAGACAGACAGTGAACCAGTTTATTTCAGGTGGCTTAAGTCCTGTGAGGCAATTGAGCAGGGTGGTGTCAGAGAGAATGATTGGCTGGTCGGAGCCTTTGGAGAAGTGACATTTGAGCTGAGATCCTAAAGACACCCAGGAGCCTATCATGGGAATGTCTTTGCGATTCTGGGTAGAATACAGTCAATGCAAAAGTCTTAAGGTTGGAACCAGTTTGGCCACACCAGTAGCAGCCAGGTCACTGAATAGCACTGCCCTTCCAATCTGGGTGCACTGCATCTGGTAGCAGTTTGAGTTTGCCAACTCCTGGCCGGTCGTCTGACCAGTGACTAGATTATTTCTTAAATATATTAGAAATATTTCTGAAGTTGCTTCCACCACTGGCCGCCCAGTTGATGCACCACAGCAGCATTGTGGGAAATGACATCAGGGTTTTCTGAGAGAATTGCCACACCCACAAAAGTGCAGATAATTTTGAGCTTTGCTACTCAAAGTGTGGTCCGAAGCTCGGGAGCTTGTGAGCACTGCAGAATCTCATGCTTTACTCCAGACTCGCTGAATCAGAATGTGTGTTTCAACAAGATCGCCACTGGAACAGGCTCGTTCACAAGCCCTGGATTAGAGCAGCTTACCACATCTGTCCAGATGTTTGTAAGCTTCTCTGTTACGCTGTCCTTCATTTTGAGTGAGTTTTCTAATGCTGGGGATTAGTGGCTGTGTCTCCCACAATCCTGGTCTGCTCCCCCCACCCAGTCCCTTCTGATATGTAATTACAGGATGGATATTGGGTTTAGTGGGTAATGAACAAAATTTCTCTCCATATGGGCCTAATTAGCTTGCACTCTGATACTACTTTCTGGAAATTTATATATACCTCTTGAAAATTCAGAATTCTCTCATTAAATTTTATTCGTGCTATTATGTATCCTAATACTTCTGGCTACTTATTTAAGGCATAAGCTTTCTATAACTCTGCCAGAATCTTGATGGTTTCCCATTACTGCTCTTTCCTGACACTTGTTTCAGTAAGTCTTTTGCTAGCTCAGCTGAAGCTTAAAGGGAAAAAGAAAATCGGTTGCTTAGATTAAATTTATTTTTAAGAATCTATTTCCCAAAAATGACCCTAAAAATACCCAGAGAACATGTTGGAGCTGAATACAGATTCATTTCTTGTTTTAATTTCTAATGATTCAATGTGTCTGTGATTTTATGCTTCAAACAGAAGGTCATTGGTTAGAATGAGCTGCCCTTAATTTTACTCTTGTTTAAACCAGTCCTGAAATGTGCTTGCCTGAAGCAATAAGAATTCAACCATCTGTACATAACTTTTGCTCTTCAGTTTGATTGCTTTCAACAAGCATGGTTAGATCATTGACCACCAGGTAAATATTTTGCTATGTATTTAACAAAGAATGTTTCCACCTCACGGATTTCATGGAAAAATAATTCCAAAGAAGAAAACATAGCTGTTCAAGGGGATAGACTTTAATTTGGAAAACAAAAGAATGTGACTGAGGGCTGATGGATTCTTATCCTCAGATTTTAGTGAGTGATCCCATCCCAGGATCCTGATACTTCTATATGCATAGCTGGTAGAAAAGTATAGTAGAGGTTGGAGCTTAAGATAATGTAGAAAGCCCTGGAAAGTAAGTCCTCTGGTTTCTAGAGAAATCCAGCGTGTTCGGGGAGCAGGAGAGACCCTGTGATTAAACCTAGCAAGAAGTAGCAGCAGCACTTGCTATGGATCTGAGAGGTGCATACCTCTTAGGAAGATTCTTCCTCAAGCAAGTCAATGCCCACATCATGCTGGTTATTCAGCCAGAGTCACCACAGCTCCAGGGAGGAGGTGGTGAATTTCCATAGTCAGCAGCTAAGAAGTGAGACAACCGTAGCTTCCCGTTGTCCACGTTCATGCCTGTGTCATGCGTGTGTCTCACCTCTCACCATAAATGTTCCCAAACATTTCGCAGTGAAAATTTAGGTGTAGGAGTAGAAATGGCTGTATTTCGCAGTGTGAATATTCAATATTCATCTTTTGATTGGTAGAATTTTTTTTTTCCTCCCCAAAGCCCCAGTACGTAGTTGTACATCCTAGTCGTAAGTCCTTCTAGTTCTTCTATGTGAGCTGCCACCACAGCATGGCAACTGACAGACGGGTGGTGTGGTTCCTCGACCAGGAAACGAACCCCGGGCCGCCAAAGCAGTGAGGGCACCAAACTTGAACCACTAGGCCATCAGAGCTGGCTCGAACTTTTTTTGAGATGGGTTTTCCGGGTGGCTATGGAATTTTTTTCATGAGTCCCAGCGTATAGTCCCAGTAGAACTCATTCCAGCCTCTTTCAGGAAAAATATGTCAGAATGTGTTAGCTGCTCAAAGTAGAACACCCAACTAAAGTGCTTAACCAATGAGGCCATTTATTTACATGACAAAAGAAATCCATAGTGGTTGAGTTTGTGTGTTCCGCTTCCACGGCCCAGGATTCACGGGTTCGGATCCTGGGCACGGACCTACTCACTGCTCATCAGGCCATGCTGAGGCAGCGTCTCACATAGAAGAGCTACAACTCTACAGCTGTGATATACAACTAAGTACTGGGGCTTTGGGGAGAAAAAAGAAAAAGAGGAAGATGGGCAACAGATGTTAGCTCAGGGCCAATCCGCCTTAAAAAAAAAAAAAAAAAGAAATGTGAAACAGCTGGCTCCAGGATTGCTCCCGTGGCTCAGTGAGATCACCAAGGACCTTCAGTTCTTCTGCTGCAACATGTCCTCAGTTCACACAGCTAGAAAGTGGCAAAGCTGGAATTCACATTCAGGATTGTCTTGTGCTGGGGAAGTCGTCCATGCGGTCAGTTGGCCCTCTGTAAGCTGGGCTTCTATCTGCCCACGGTTCTGAGGTCCAACTTGGTAACAGATCTCAATGTAAGAGCAATGACTCGTGTCCCTGTACATTGGCCAGGGTGCAAGGTGCCAGCTTCAATTTGCAATCTGTTAAAGTGTGAGTTTTCCCGTATAGTTTGCTTTTCAAAATCAGTAGTGCTTCTGATAATCAGGTTTTTCTGCTTGTTGCCAGATGCCAAGATGAGCTAGCGTGGCTGCTGAAATAGGGGCTTCCGGGCAGAGTAAGTGTGCCAGGCAGGAAAAGCAGGGTAAAGCTGAGCCTATAGGGCGTATTCAAATTACACATGTGTTTTGGGCCCTTTTTCATATTTTAGAATTTTTTCATTTGTTACATTTTTTAACTCATTTTTTCTTTATATTTTGCAAATAAAAGGTGATTTCGTTACTGCTTGGTAACCAGCAAGAAAGCGGCACCCCATCAGATCTCACAGGCGAGCAGAAGGCATATCTTTTTCTGTCTGTCAATTATTATGGGTAATAATCATGGTAGTTAAATGTACCTTCCAAGTTCAAAACTTGGGGTGCTTTATACACAATGAATCTTGCCAGCTGAATACATAACTAACATTTTCAAAAGATGAGGACGATTTCTCAACAAAGTATTTATTCTTGAAAATATCTGTAAATCTTTCCATTGTGTAAGGTCTAACTCCAGAGAATGAGAATCCAGACAAAAACTGATCTGAGGGTGTAGTGTTGCAGAAAAAAATATTGAACTTGGATTCGGAATACCACGGTTCAATATCTGGTTTGTTCCCCTGTCCCTCACACTGCCTGTGGACATTATTCCAGATACAGTTCTAATAATGTAGGTTGTCTAGTTCCCAAGAGCAGACTGCCCCGGGGGGGGAGTTGGGGGTGGTTGGTAGTGAGGAAGCAGAGCTGATAATAGAAACACTGATAAACCTACATACCAGGGAGGCAGAGAGTGGGGAAGGGAGGGAGGGAGGAAGAAAGGAGGGAAGGAGAAAAGAAGAAAAGGAGGGAGGGAAGGAAGAACAAACATGGGGTGGGTGGGAGTATTTAGTGATTTAGTATAAGAACAAACAATTCTGTGTTCCTCAGCAGGGACCTGAGGGCATCAGTATTTTAGAAGCCGGCATTGTAGTTGATCATAATCATGACCCTGAATTATCATGAAGAATCAAAATTATATTCAATTTTATAAGGCAGGAATAAATGATACTTTTTAGAATTATATAAAACTGCCTTTTCAAACTTTGGCAAATAAGACCTAAGTTGTATAGAAGAAGAGCTTCCAAAACCATGTTCAGGAGGTGTCCTGGGGGTTACCGTGGGGGGTGGGGGTATTCCCTTCACCTTCATGCAGAGAAGATTACCTTTTATCTGTTTTATATATTAATTTCTGCTTCAGATTCCATTAAAAGGAAAGAGTTCAAATGCTTTAAAAACTGTTTGAAAACCGATGATCTAGAAATTTCAGTAATGCAGAATTTCATTCCCCATGACGCTGGAGGAACTGTTATATAACCTTATACACATAGAGTCCCAGTAATAGACATGCAATGGGCCTTGGTCAGCCACCAGCCTACTTCCGACAGACCCCCTTCACAGCTGGCGCCGCCCCGTGCAGAAGCAGCTGTGCATGAAGAAGGTGGCAGCCTGGCTGGGCCAGCAGGGCGGAGCACGAGGAAGCGCAGGGTCCTGCCTGCACACCCTCACCAGGTGACCCGCCTTGAGACTCTGCGTGTCCCAGCGGCTGCCTCGACTGCCTGCTTGTGAGGAGGACCCCGAGGGAGTCGGTAGCCAGCCCCCCAAAGCAAGTGAGGGGAAGAGACTGGGAAGGAGGAGTGTGGGGCAAGGAGGAAGAGAAGCCCAGAGTGAAGTGAGTCTGAGGAAGCAGCTGTGCCCGCCACTCCGACATTAGGGGCCGCAGTGGGTCTGCAGCACGAGGAGACAAGCTTGCAGGACAGCCCTCCGGGCAGCTGTCCTGACCCAGGAGTCGGCAGAGGCTGCCCCGTCCGGCAGACAGGCGGGCAGACCGGAGGAGAACAGGCAGAGGCCTTACAGTGGGACTTTTCCTTGGTCCACACGGTAGGAGCAATCTGGTCCCTCTCCTGTTCTGCCTGAGCAGTGCCTGAGACCCCCACTGGGCTGAGAGGGTCCCCTCTTTGCACCCTGGTCGCAGGTCCAGTGGTCACATAAGCTTATTCAACAGAATAGAGTGCAGGGGCCTGTTGGTTTGCTGTCCAGATGACCGGGGAAGATTCCAGCCCCAGTTCCCCACCCACGAGTACAGGAATCTCATCTTCCATGCGCCAGCTCCTCAGGTGGGGGAAACGTCCTCATCCCTCAGCATCGGGATGTCGGTAATGAGAAGCATATGTTTCTGGTACACAATTCATTAATTCTTGTATTCCCTGTAGCTTATTTCCTCCCACAAAACACAGAAAGCCTGGAAATGGCTTTTGCCAATAACAGCATGATTGTTGAATCCCAAGACTGTGTCACCCTTTATTCACTGAAGATGTGTACATTTTATGGAAAACTTGGGCCAAAATAAACGCCTCTTTCCCAGCTGGCTCTGTTCCTTGAGTTTGAAAGGGCAGCGTCCCGGATCTTAACCGCACTTCCGTAAAGAGAGCTTTCCTGCCAGCCACACCCGGTTTTACCACAAGGTCATCTGATAGTACTTTTGGGGTTGGACGTCTGGCTTTTGCTCATTCTCAAGTACTATTGAGTTCCTACGCCAAGGATATTTGTGGGTGCTGAGAAGAAGACAAAAGAAATATAAGACACCGAGGCCCACACTCGCAGAGGAGGTAGGACATAGGACCACAAGTTAGCAACTTAGCAAGGTATGTTTTTGGAAAACTGAGGATGTGGTAAGACGTGCCCAGGGAGTGCCAAGATGGGGAAGAGCCCCGAGTGCTGGAGGGACTTGGGATAAACACGTGGTGTGACTTGAATTTTGAAAGGTGGGTAGATTCTTAGAAGAGAGAAAAACCGCGTGAGGTGAGAGCAGCAGTTGTGGGCAAAGTCATAGACTTGGGTAAAAGCGTGCATTATGAGGGCCGGCCTGGTGGCGCAGTGGTTAAGTTCGCGTGCTCCATTTCGGCGGCCTGGGGTTCACAGGTTCAAATCCCAGGCGCGGACTGATGCACAGTTCATCAAGCCATGCTGTGGTGGCGTCCCACATACAAAATAGAGGAAGATGGCGCAGATGTTAGCTCAGAGCCAATCTTCCTCACCAAAAAAAAAAAAAAAAAGTGCATTATGAGGACTGACCTGGGAAGAGGCAGAGGAGGGGAGCAGTTTGAAAAGCTCTGATGACCTGTGCCTCTATTTACAGGTCCCAGTGGCCCCCATTGTAATGGCATTGGGAGCCCTTTTCAGGCCGATAGTAAGCTCTGCTCAGCCCCCGCCCAGCTGTTCCCTCCCTCCTGCCCCCCTGCACCTCCATCCGTCCCCGGGCATCTTAACCTTTCTGCTACACTTTCCATGCTTTTGTGCACGCTATTCCCTCCTCCTCTTTCTCTCTGCTCCCCCACCTCCCCAGCTGATGGTCCTGCTTGCTCATCAAAGCTCAACTCACCCCAAAGCCTTCTCTGCGCACCCCATGTGGCACTCCTTCCTCACTACGCTCCCAAAAAAGATGTATGTTCTTCAGGCACCCGCCTTTCTGTCTTCCACCAGCATCACTAGCACTGCTGCCAGACCGTGGGCCCTCCAGGCTGGACCTAGGGACTTGTTTGCTGGGTGATGTGTGTGTCTGTCCACCCACTAGGCTTGCCCCAGATATCACTGGGAGGTATTTGAAAAGTCTGTTTCCAATTGATTTTCTTGTGTAGAAGGCAGAGGCATCCGAGTAGGAGGTTTACCCTTGAGTGAGCAGGAATCAGGACTTAAGCTTCCAGCTCTTTTCCTCTGGGCCCCTGTTAGCCTAACCTACTATCCGCTCCATTTGAAAAGCAGTGACTCAAGAATCTAATCTGGGGAAAACTTCGAACCAAAGAACGCACGGCCATTTCCTGGCTGATAGGGGTTGCTATTTGGGAGAGCGTGTGTGGGTGTGGGGTGTGGCATAAGTCATGAGCTCAATAGGACGGGATCCCCAAGGGGAAAACTGGAAGCCGTCGCAAACAATCCGTTCTCTACCTTCAGGGAAACTTGCTTACCAAACAAACACTTAGCTGCCTATGTCAGATGATCCCTGTTTCTGTTTCCTTGGTAGTCCTGGAGAAGTGAAGGATGCTCTGAGTGGCTACATCATCTGGGGTTGGTGATCTTCAGCAAATGAGTCTGAGCTGGGCATCCTTGTTCTCAAACTCATTCTAGAAGCCTTCCAGCTTATATTCTGGTCTAACTTACATTGAAACTCCTTGGAGCCTGTTGCATGGGAAGGTCAGACAATGCAAGGCGCCTGCTGACGCCTGGCCTCTCCCATCTTCCTCCTTTGTTCCACTGCTGTCTGGGGAGAGGAGGAGGTGTGTGATGGGAGGCATCGCCACGGGCACCTTTCCACCCACTACATTTGAATGTTGCTATGGCAACTGGTAGGCCCTAGAAGCAGCCCCAAGTATTGTTTCTTTCTTCAGGGGAAAAAGAAATCCACTGTTGTCACTGTTGCCACCTCAGTGACGTGTGTACGCAGGAAAGGCAAGGATTTGCAGACCACGGGGTAAAATATTTGGTGCACTGTGGCTGGGTTTCAGCCTCCAGTGGACAGGGTTACACACGTGGCCACTTCAGGTGGTAGATGACTATGCGGGTGAGCCGAGCAGCGGAGCACTGCGGGCAGTGAGGCAGAGCAGGAGGCCTGCGTAAGTGACCGATGTCTCCGTGCTGGTGGGGTGGGGCGGGTGTGCGCGTGCCTTTAGAGGGCCCGGCCAGCACTCTCCAGTGCCGCCTTATGCCATCACGGCCTCAAAGTGAGGTGGTCGGCTGGTGAGAGAGGTGACAGCCAAGCAACCTTGGGCGATGGAAACCTTGCTCCTGGAAACCTTACAAAGTGAAAAAGTATCAAACCCTGGGAAGATTTATAGGAAATGCAGCAGGGTGGAATGAAGAAATAGCACGGACCTTGAGGACGGACAGACAGACAGACGGACCTTGGTCTGCTGCTGCCCTGCTCTCTACCACTGGGAGGCCTTGGAAGAGTTGTGTAGCTCCCCAGTCTTCAGTGTCCTCATCCAAAAAGGGAAAAGAAGTCCTACTCTGTCGGGTTGTTGTGAGAATTATAGATAACGTATATAAGCACATCTGCTATGACTAACCAGCACATGGTAGGTTCTCATTAATGTTAAAAACTAGTTAAAACGAAACTGAAAGAGAGCACAGACCTGGACTTCCTCGGTGTTTCCTACCATCAGAACCCACTGGAAGCTCTTTAAAATACTCACCTAAGCCAAGCTTACTGGGTCAGAATTTGCAAAGATGGGACCAAAGAATATATGTATTTTTTAAAACTTCCCTAAGTAATTCTGATGTAACCAGTTTTTGATTCCAGTAGGAAATTCACGTATTTGCTTGAGGATACAGCATGTGAACAGCACTGGGTTTCCCCCTTTTTTTCCACTTCCACTAGCCCCTATCAAGCTATCTTTATTCCACTTCTAAAGTCCAAAGGCTTCTGCTAAAACTATATGTGTTTGGAAGCAGGGACGTTTGATAAAGTGGCTGGAAGTAATTTAATCATGCAGGCAAAGAAAAGCTAAAATTGTTCAGTTCTTTCCTGAAAGGAGTTGAAAAGAATCTACAGAAAGTTGTATGCAGGCCCTAGATGACAATTGGACCATCTCACCTATCTAATGAGTTGTAAACGTGACATTAAGGTGACTTGTACAATATACTTAAGCCTTAAATAGGAGTTTAGCGTGCATATAACTGAAGTTTTTTTCTGCATCCCGCAGGAACTTGGTTGAAGAGTGGTCTGGGCCTCGTGCACCAGGAAGGCAGCCAGCTGACGTGGACGTACATTGCCCCTCAGTTGGGCTACTGGGTGGCGGCCATGTCTCCTCCCAACCCAGGTAACACAAAATAGGCACCTGTGATGATGGGGTTGATTTCTTTGAGGGTTCAGGCCAAGTATGCTTTTGAAAAACACTTAAGCAGAGGCATCACATCTTACTCAAAAACAGTTGCAAGTCTGAAAACCAAATGATGAAACAAAGGTATTTCACGGGGGTGGCGGAGTTCTGGTTGGAATTCGCCCATCTAGGATAAGAATAATGCATAGAAAATAGTCTTGTCTCGGGTCTCTGTTTTGCTCAGACAGCTGCCATAGGGAATGCTTAATCTAGAGCCACAGAGGCGGTTCAGCCCTCCTCCCTAATTCCTGAAACAGCTGTGGCCTGGTGTAGGAGAACAAGTCGAGAAAGGCACTCGACAGAGGGCCCAGCAGAAAGTCACCATGGGAGGCTTCTTGGGGCAAAAAGCTTGATTTGGCATTTCTGAAAGGCTTAGAAAGCAAACCAATGGCTTTGTGTCTAAAAGAATAATCATCTACATTTAGGAGTTAGAATTAACTCCTGTTTTTCAAAGTGCAACTGGAAGTTTATTATTTTTTAACCTATGTGCCCTAGTTTATCCCTATGAGTATTCTAAAATTGTTTTTCAAAATACTCATCTTAGGATAATTATTTCCAGTGATGGCTTCTCTTGCTCAAAATGCCTTTAGAGTCTGCATCACTTGGCCTGCCTTCATGAGGGAAACTCTTCGTTGGTGGCAAAGCTTTATACTCAGAGGGTCCCTTTGATTTTTTGTAGACATAGCTAAAAGTCAGGCACATCCAAGTCCGATGAATAAAGTATGTGATTGAGTGAGATCAAAACGTGCTGATTAGAAGGTGTCTCTTGTCAATTAACCATGAAGGCAGTTCCAAAATGGTCATCCAGAATATTTTAGCAATGGAATCATCACTGGAAGGAACCCTTAGACTCCCCAAGTTGCTAATTTGATGGAAGCCATTCCTAGACGGGTGTTGAAAATCTGTCACATTTGCTTTATACTCCCATACTGAGAAAATTTACACTTCACATCTGTGTTTTAAGAGTACTAGTTCCCCTTATGATATTGTTCCTGTAGCAATATAGGCATGAACCAGTTACAGAAATGCCCCATTCTCCAAATCTGAAATATCTAGATTATGACTAAGAGTAAGGAAGGAGGGAAAAGAAACTCCTTACGATCCAAAGTCGAGGCCACAAAGCCCATGCATTCACATTAACTTTTATTTTAGATATATTTCAAACAGCTATGGCTATCAGTTTTCCCATCATGCGACAGATTAGTAGATACTTTTGCAAAGAGGGGAGAAAGAACTGCTGGGTGTAGGTCCACTGTAGCTTCCTAGCAGTGAAGGAAGAGACAAGAAGCTATAAAAAGTGTACGTGGCCAGCTTCGATGGCATTTAGTGTAGAAACAGATACATTGGTAACCTCACAGCCATCACTTTTATTAAACAAATTACAGCGATCTGTGCTTTCATGGGCCCAAAACCAACAAGAAAATAATTAGGGTTTTTCTCTTTAATTCTCTGTTTAAGGAGGAAATGAAATATGGCTGTGAATTTTATAAAGCTTTCCATTGGCAGAAGTTAAAATAATAACATTTTAAGTACTTAAAGGACCAAGCTTCAGTTATTTGGAAATGATTTTTATGTGACTTGGTGACTCCTGCCAAGACATTGCCTGTGTCTGCGAGGGTTGTCTTTATGTAAAAAATTATTTCTCTGTGGGCCCGCCCCATGGCTTAGCGGTTAAGTGTGCACGCTCTGCTCCTGGCGGCCCGGGTTCAGATCCCGGGCGCGCACCGACGCACCGCTTCTCTGGCCATCCTGAGGCCGCATCCCACATACAGCAACTAGAAGGATGTGCAACTATGACATACAGCTATCTACGGGGGTTTTGGGGAAAAAAAGGAGGAGGATTGGCAATAGATGTTAGCTCAGAGCCGGTCTTTCTCAGCAAAAGAGGAGGATTAGCACGGATGTTAGCTCAGGGCTGATCTTCCCCACAAAAAAATTAAAAAAAAATTATTTCTCTGAATGGTTAAGGCCGGATAGAGTTTGGCCATTATTTTTCCAACTTTTGTAAATATTAACTCCACCCTCCCACCCCATTGAAGTGAATTATATTTGGGAGAGAATGCTGTTATCTTTTGAACTTAAGTAATGTCACTGTTTTCAAAAACTGGTAAACCTCCTTGGGTTTATCTAGCTCTTAAGAGATTGGCCTCCTTCAAAAGATTTTTGAAGACCCTTAGAATATCAAAAGTCCCACTAAGTATACAGGTGTTTATGGTGTTTAGTAATCATAACCATGCTACTCTGATATATTGTAAAACCACATTCCTTCCTTCCCAGCTGTTGGCGCTCTGCCAGGATATCGGGACACCGTTAAGTGCCCAAATATTGTAATTTGGGGAGGTTTTCTTTGTTGCTGTAGACCGATTGTCAATAACATTAAGGTAGATTCTTAACGACTATTGAGCATAAAGAGTCTAAGTTAAACTACCTCTCGGGATTCTTGACAATGTAAATTAAAAAGAAAGTATGTTTATCTCCGACAACCTCGTCTGTAAGTTCTGGAGAGGTCTGTGACCACGTAAAGTTAGCCATTTCGAAAAGCTATTGTGGGGGAAAATTTTATTTTTAAAAATGGAATGCATTTTGGAAACGCTTGACACTTTGTAATAAGCTGTGGGTTTTTTTGGTCATAGTACATTTCTTTCGTGTATCTCGACTGATTCATTTAGACAGAGTGCTCTCCAAACAGTAATAGTTGACTGCCCAGGGAAAGCGAGAATAAAATCTTGTGTTTTTTTTTTTCCTCCTGCCGTATAAAATTCCCAGATACTCAGGCCACCTCTCTGAGTGTGAGTCCCACTCTTTATATTATCATGCATCCATTTTCTTTTTCAAAGATCACGCATTTAGAATGCTGAATATGCATCCGAATGTGGCTCTCTCCCTGGCTGAGGAGGGCCCCTGACACCCTGCCTTTGGTGTTTGAGTATTCAGAGTGCTCCTGGCCACAGCTGCTTCGGTAATGGTCGTGGTAATCCCTTTTCATTGAGTGAAATTATGGTGATGCTGCAAGCACATCTCTAAAGGCTATTTTCGTCTGGCCCCTGCTCCACGCCCCAGCCGTTGAGAGTAAGAAAAAGACCTTATGATCTTGGTTAATTATCCCTCTTCTGTTATAAAAGTTTTCACGAATCTAAAATGCCCTTTTCTGACCTTCCAGGTCCCGTTGTCACGCAGGACATCACCACGTATCATACGGTGTTTCTTTTGGCCATTTTAGGAGGAATGGCTTTCATTCTTTTGGTTCTGCTGTGTCTCCTTTTGTATTATTGCAGGTAAAGTTTTACCGTTTTGGCAGTATCTTTTTTAGTTTGGAATTTCTTGTGCAAGCATTGCTAGGGAGGTCCTTTTTTCCTCATGCAACGGTATCTAAGAACTGAACATTTATTGTCTAAGTTGCAAACGAACCAACAGGACGTGGAGGTATGCTGCTGCGTGTAATGTTGCTTAGAAGGGGAGTTATAAAAAAAATTTTGACAGTTGTCATATGATTTGTTCAGACTATTCCTAAATGCTGATTAAGAGACGATATTCTCTAGGCTGGCCTGGTGGCATAGTGGTTAAGTTTGCAGGTTCGGATCCCGGGCGTGGACCTGCACACAGCTTGTCAAGCCATGCTGTGGCGGCATCCCACGTACAAAATAGAAGAAGATGGGCACAGATGTTAGCTCAGGGACAGTCTTCCTCAAGCAAAAAGAGGAAGATTGGCAACAGATGATAGCTCAGGGCCAATCTTCCTCACCAAAAAAAAAAAAGAAACAGAGAGAGAGATGATATTCTCAAGGACAAAGCAGAACTATTCTTATTGTGATGCCTCGTCTGTTCGGTTTGCGAGAGTGCTTACTGTCAACTCTTGGGTAACCACTTTTGAATGAATAACTTGGACATACTTATGAAAGCCTGGGGGTAAAATCTGCCGACTGTGCTGCTCGGAATTAAAATAAGGATGAGGGTGTGGAGTGAGAAGGCTTCTGTCTGCTGATGAGTTGTCTTATCTCGTTTCTTCCTATGGAAATTGAGAATTAGGATTTTACTCGAAACTTTACTGTTACGAGAATCTTTAATCTTTGGGTTTGATTTGTATCTTTGATCGCAGGCGGAAGTGCCTGAAACCTCGTCAACACCACAGAAAACTGCAGCTCCCCGCAGCCCTCGAGAGTTCCAAAAGAGATCAGTCAACTTCCATGTCGCACATCAACTTGCTGTTCTCGCGTCGGGAGTCGGAATTCCCTGGCCCGCTCTCTGTCACCAGCCACGGCCGCCCAGACGCCCCGGGCACCAAGGAGCTGATGAGCGGAGTCCATTTAGAAATGATGTCTTCCAACGGAGAGGTGGACATGCACACCCCCATGCTGAAGCTCTCCTACAGCACCTCCCAGGAATTCAGCTCTCGGGAGGAGCTTCTCTCTCAGAAGGAAGAGGACAAAAGCCAAATCTCCTTTGACAACCTGACACCGAGTGGGACGTTGGGAAAAGACTACCATAAGTCGGTTGAGATTTTTCCCTTGAAGTCCAGGAAATCCATGGAAAGAGAAGGCTATGAGTCCCCTGGCAACAGCGAGTACAGGAGGAGTTATAACGCCATGCTCTCACAGCCTTTATTTGAAAAGCAAGACAGAGACGGTCAGGCCTCCGTTCACCACATTTCCACAGGAAGCAAGCTCACCATTCAGGAACATATGTACCCCGCGCCTTCATCTCCTGAGAAAGAACAGCTGCTGGACCGCAGACCTACCGAATGTATGATGTCGCGATCAGTAGACCACCTAGAAAGACCTACATCTTTCCCGCGGCCCGGCCAGCTGATCTGCTGTAGTTCCGTGGACCAGGTCAATGACAGCGTTTACAGGAAAGTATTGCCTGCCTTGGTCATCCCCGCTCACTATATGAAACTCCCAGGGGACCATTCCTATGTGGGCCAGCCCCTGGTCGTTCCAGCTGACCAGCAGCTGGAAATCGAGAGACTGCAGGCTGAGCTGGCCAGTCCTCACGCAGGGATCTTCCCACACCCCTCCTCGCAGATCCAAGCCCAGCCCTTGTCTTGCCAGGCAATCTCTCAGCAGCACTTGCAGGATGCGGGCGCCCGGGAGTGGAGCCCGCAGACGGCGTCCATGTCAGAGTCTCTCTCCATCCCAGCATCCCTGAACGATGCGGCCTTGGCTCAGATGAACAGTGAGGTCCAGCTCCTGACTGAGAAGGCTCTCATGGAACTTGGGGGTGGGAAGCCACTCCCACACCCCCGGGCCTGGTTCGTCTCCCTGGACGGCAGGTCCAACGCGCACGTTAGACATTCCTACATTGATCTCCAAAGAGCTGGAAGGAACGGAAGTAATGATGCCAGTTTGGATTCTGGCGTGGATATGAATGAACCAAAATCTGCCCGGAAGGGGAGAGGAGACCCCTTGTCTCTCCCGCAGAGCCACCCGCCTGTCCAGGAGCATCCGCAGAAAGAACCGAGGGCCACCGACGGCACCGCCTACACGCAACTCGTGTACCTGGACGACGTGGACCAAAGTGGAAGTGAGCGCGGCACCACCGTCTGTACCCCCGATGACAGTGCCCTGCGATGCTTGTTGGACGGCTCCGGCCGCAGGAGCGGCGGCCAGCTGCCCAGCCTGCAGGAGGAGACAACAAAACGAACTGCAGACGTCCCCCCGGAGCCGTTAGCCAGTCCCGAACAGAGCCGATCTGCTCACGAGGACGAGGAGGACGAAGACGATGAGGACGACCAAGGAGAAGACAAGAAGAGCCCCTGGCAGAAGCGGGAGGAGAGACCCCTGATGGCATTTAACATTAAATGAGCCATCGCAGAGCCGCCCAACAGTGGAATATAACAAAATTGCCAAAAATTCTTTCTTAAGGAAGCACTTACCTGCTTGCAGAGGCGGTCCAACTCAGCAGCCGCGGGAAGTGGACTTTTACTGCGTTACCGTTTGCTGTGTAAATGTTAGAAAGGAATTCAAATTATTACTCAGATAAAGGATGCGCACATGGAGGCCTCACCTCCAGGGAGGTGGTGAACGTAAGTGAACCCTGTGTCTGAATGTCATTCCACGTACTTGACATGTCCACCCCCCAGGACACTGAAAAACCACAAGTGATGTTGCTAGGTTCTGATGATAACCTCAGTTCTCCCTCAGATCCTGGGAACAGATGAAACTCTTTTTGCATTGCTTGAATCAATTTTATCATGATAATGCTCCTGTGAAGTTATTATTGAGAAATTAGCTTGGCACCTAGTGTCTCGAGGTATGCGTTATCTCAAAGGAAAGCTATGCATCGCTGTTTCGTGGTCTTTGCTTCAATTTTTGCTTTGGTTAGGTTTCGTTTGGGGTTTGCTTTTTTCAAAACAATTTGGTTGTAAAAATTTTATTCCTTGATTTTCATCTGTTCTGCTTCTCGGTGGTTTATTTCGGTGTCTCCTTTCAGGAATTCCTAAGTGTCATCTCTTAACATCCAAGCTTTCTAATGAAATTGTACTGAAGTTTTTCTCAGCTAAGAGTCCTTCAATTCTGGTCCCATTCACTCCAAGTGCCTTTTTTTCAGTGACAGCAGACAGTCCCTCACTTTGTTTTGCTTTGTTTGCTTTTCTTAACTCCTTTAATTGAACTGCCTGGATTTTATAAAGTTATGAAATGATATCCCTTTTCTTTATACTGCATGCTGCCAAGTGCCCATTTGTGCTCAGAATTCTCATTTCAACGCAGTGTACTCTCTAGTTCTCCTGTGTGACGTGGATTCTGTTTAGCGAAGATAGACTAGAGGACACTTAGAGATCCCCGTCCCTCCTCCATCCTTTTGGCCGCTAACCGCCGTTATGGTTTCATTGGCTGTTTGTATATACGATTACATATTAACTCTGGAATCCTATGGGCTGACTTTTGCTCACCAGACATGGAGTATGGAGTGAGCAAGTGGACCGAATGTGACTATTAAATAAATCCTATGTACTATCCGAAAGTGCCAGAATGACTCTTCTGTGCATTCTCCTTAAAGAGCTGCTTGGTTATCCAAAAATGAAAATTCAAAATAAACTCTGAAGAAAAAAAAACTGTTTGGTGGCCTTTTTCATTCATTCTGAGCCATTTTTTGTTTTAAAGTTGTTATTAAGAATTTGTTATTCATTCCTTACTGTTCTGGAATGCCAGTTGTTGGACTTATATTCAAAGACTACCACCTGGACACCTAGGAATTTGCCCTAGGGTTAAAATCCTTAAAATCCACCTTTGTGTTTAATATCATTCAGGAACACGAGGTAACATTTTGTTTTGTTTCAGAGAGGGAGAGGTGTCTGCACCTACAAGAAATTGATGTTTCTTTTTTGTGTTCAATATTGATCCGCCTTGGAAGAGCTTCAAAAAGCTTTCATTAAAATGACCAGAATCATCCCAGAGGTGTAAAACTATGCATCCACATCATTAATGGAGACATCAGAACGTAGAACAGACTGGTGGAAATAAATTAAGCTAGCTGTGTTTACAGCTTCCTTACAAAATCTTTATTTGTGAATTCCATGCTGGCAGAAAACTAATCAAGCTGATTTTTTATTATTCTAATTCTCAAATATTGATGTCTTTTGCTTTTAAGAGGGAAAATGGTTAAGAGATTCCCCGACAGTGCTGGGGCATCTCAATGGATGGGAGTCTGTAGTTTAACAAGTGAGAGACCGAACATTATCACCAATGGGTGGCAAGCGAACGCTTGCAGACGTCACTAGAGTCCAGGTGAAGGCCATTGGTCAGTTACCCTCCAAAGAAAACATGACCTCCCCAAGAATACCCAGAGCCAGACTTAGGTGACTGGGGAATGCTGGGAGATCCCAGCCCTTACAGCCCTGCCTCAGGTTGCTGCCAATTCAATCACCTCCTTAAAGCATCGGTTTCCCAAAGAGCCTGGTTTACAATGCATGTTACCTGTGAAAAGTAGGTAACACCTTAACTGTCAATACTGATCATGGGAGATTTGCAGGAAGATGGGGAAGGGAAGGTTCGACTTCTCCTCAGTAGGTGCGACCTACCTGGGTCAGCCATCATATGGAAAGTATCAAGCAGCCAACAGTGGTCACAAGACACTGTGTGCCTAGGAAGACAAGGCAGTGGGTTTGCCAAAGGGGAACTGGTTCTGCCAAAGACGAAGCTTAACTTGTTTTACACTCATCCAAAATGAGGCTCTGAGGTTAACATTTTTGCACAGGATGCCAACACTGATCGCCAGACTAGAATTGTCTGGACAGAGCACCACGACTGTGGGTTTTAAATATTTCATTTCTCTTCTCTCTAGCCCAGTGAGGGTAAAATATGTCACAGTGTTCCGAATCCATTATAGTGTCTGAAGAACTAAAGCCACCAAAGGCATCTTGCCTATGCCACCTAGTGGTGAGTTTCCACCTGCCTATTAAGGAGACTGATCTAGACCAAAGATGTCCAGGGCCAGCTCTGGGAAGAGGAGATGGGTGCACAGGGACAATCCAGACACCGCTTCTGTCTTCCAGGTAAGGTAA
Organism: Diceros bicornis minor; assembly: GCF_020826845.1. Taxonomy (NCBI): domain Eukaryota; kingdom Metazoa; phylum Chordata; class Mammalia; order Perissodactyla; family Rhinocerotidae; genus Diceros; species Diceros bicornis. The sequence continues at coordinate 15,690,746 of NC_080775.1, read as the reverse complement.
GTGAGGAGATGGAGACTGATGTTTGTTGAGGTCTCTACCCTGGAAACAATATATTAGGAACAATAGGGCATTCAGTTTGCAAAATCTTGTTAGGAAGATATATTTATTCTTCTTTGTTTTACTCCGAGGCTGGGTGGTTAAGTAATTGAGGTCACTCAGCTAGAAGCAGCAGTGGGCTGCTTATACAACCAGCTCCCTGGCAATGAGTGCATTTAAGTTATAAGTGTTCCTGATGAGGGAGGTGTAGGGCACAAGTTACAAATCATAATAAAATACGTAATACTCCATTGTAAGTTGCATTTGGCAATTGCTTCCCACAGAATGCTTTCATTGATTCTTGTCATAGCCAACCCGTTATTGCAGTTGACAAAAGGGTGTAGTTCTGACATGAACATTGATTGATTTTTTTTCTTTTATTAATGATTAAGATGAAAGTGAAACAATGAAGAGACATGTCAGAATGTCACTCATTCGTCAATCACAGAGTGACTTCTTTGCTGAAGCAGATAATAGCTTTTGAATTCTGGAAGAATATTTTCTCAGTTTTTTGTGCTATTCTCAATGTAATGGCTCCACACATGATACAGCTTTGAGTTTAATCTGCATTATTAACATTTTCTCTGTCAGTTTCTTAAATCTAGACATGCAACAAATCAAGCCTTGATTTGTAGCATTTGCCAATTTCCATGGTGTAAATACTCCCCGTGTGGCCAATTTCAAGCAACCAGTGTGACATTACTACACACAAGAGCTGTGAAGAGAGGCACAGTAGCACACAGTTCTGTTTACACCAAACAGATACGATAAAGGTAAGGAACCTCAAGAGCATCGTCAAACATACAGTTGATCCTCATTATTGATGGATTCCATATTTGCGAATCCGCCTACTTGGCTAAAATTTATTTGTAACCCCCAAACCACTCCTCATTGTGCCTTCGTGGTCATTCACAGACATGTGCAGAGCAATGCGAAATTTGAGTTGCCCGACAGGCATGTGCCCAGCTGAGGCTGAACCAGGCAATGCTCTGCCTTCTTGTTTCAGCTCTCATACTGTACACAGGAGTCCCTTTTGTGCAGTTTATTTATTGCCATATTTTCTGCATTTTTGTTGGTGATTTTGCTGTTTAAAATGGCCCCCAAGCACAGTACTGAAGTGCTATCTAGTGTTCCTAAGTCCAAGAAGGCTGTACTGTGCCTAACGGAGAAAATATGTGTGTTAGATCAGCTGGTTCAGGCCTGAGTTTCAGTGCTTTTGGCCTTGAGTTTACTGTTAATATATCAGCAATATGTATTAATATGGTGTCTTTGAACAGAAACACACATAAAACAAGGTGATGTGTTGATGGGTTGATGAAAATGCTGTGACCAGAGGCTCACAGGAACCTAACCCTGTATTTCTCCTAGGAGCAGTGGTTCTAGCATTGTATTCATTAATTCAGTGTTTGAGGCAACTTTATAGAACATAACTCCTGCGAATAACAAGAAAGGACTGTAGTCAATAATTAGGAAGTGATGAGCTTGCAGTGATTCTTACCTTTGTTTTTTTAAATTATTCTTTTCAGTTAAATTAATTGATTTACTATGTTTTTAAGGTTAAATTATTATGTAATTGTAAACTTGTGAAATATAATTTTTCATGGCTTTGTCTAACCACTGACTCGCAAAATCCCTGACATTTCCAGTCGTCTCTCGCGCGTCTGCTCCGGCATGCCACGGGCTAGGAGGAGCCACAGTAGGAATAAAGGTCTGCCTGGCTCCAAACCCGGTCTCTTGCTTTTTGAAGCTTCACGCGGAAACCCTTAAGTAGGACAGAAAAATCGAGGTGCAATTGCCTGCTAGGCTTTAGTGTCACTCAGGGTGCAAGACGGGCAGTGTTCGCTGGGAAAGGACCACGCACCTTCTCGTGGTTCAAGTCTGACTGCGGAACTTGGGAGGAATTTATGAAAGAGAGTTCCTCAAACCACGCCAGGAGATAGGCACGTCGTGAAATGACGGAGACCCTGTGCCTTTGGAATTTTACTTAGTATAAACGAACACAGATAAATGCTAAAACAGTGAGACAAAACACCCAAGGAAATGAAACCAGAACCAAAAAGGATATATATCCTAAAAACCTAAATATAATCAGGCCACAACATGATAAACTACAATTTCTTGTGTTCACCGTCTTAAATTTTACTTTTGCAGACCTCTGTATTTGGAGGACAAGGGGATAAAAATGAGTACAGTTATAGATAGAACTGTCTGGTGATTTTCAGCTATTTTGAAATTCCACAATTTCTTTTTTTGTCTTTAGATTTTTTTTTAATTGAAGTATAATTGATGACACATTATGTTAGTTTCAGGTGTACAACATAATGATTCAATATTTTTATATATTTGTAAAATGATCACCACAATAAGTCTAGTTAATATCCATCACCATATATAATTATAGAATGTTGTGTCTTGTGATGAGAACTTTTAAGATTTACTCTTTTACCAACTTTCAAATATGCAATATGGTATTATTAGCTACAGTCACCATGCTGTAAGTTACATCCCCGTGACTTATTGATTTATTTTGTAACTGGAAGTTTACACCTTTTCCATGATTTTTTGTTTGCTATTTTAAGATTATAATTAAAGCAAGTTGCAAATGTGTTTTGGGATTTGATGATAGCCCTTGGCGTCACAGAGAACCTGTGGAAGTAAGCATGATGGTTGTCATGATCCGTGGAGTAGGAGAGGAAGGTGGGCAGTGGAGGACAAGGAGCAATTGACGTGAGAGCCAAGGGAGAGATCCAGCTGAGCTCTTTAGGGGAAGGAGAAATTGCAAGCTTTGTTTTTCCCCCTGAAAACTGTATTTTCAAAGCTGTGGATATAAATACACACCAAAAGCCCCAGTAAATGTTTTTGTCATTCTTTACAGTGATTGTGACTTGTTTAATGCTGATAAGCATTCCTATAGTCATTTATACCTCATCAGGATGAACAGGACTTAGAGCACCTGAGAATGTGAAACAGGAAAGAGCCTTAAATCTCACAGGGGAGGAAACTGAAGCCAAAAATGTTGAGGTGTCCTCCCTATGCAGGTAGTAAGTGAACACATGGGGTGTCTTAGTCTATTCAGGCTGCTATAACAAAAACACCATAGGCTGGGTGGCTTATGAACAACAGACATCATTTCTCACGGTTCTAAAGGCCAGAAGTTCAAGATCAGGGCACCAGCGTGATCAAGTGAGGGCCCTTTTTCTGGTTCATAGCTGGCACCTTCTTGCTGTGTCCCTGCATGATGGAAGGGGTGAGAGATCTCTGTATGGTCTGTTTTTTTTTTTTTTTTTTTGGTGATGAAGTTTGGCCTTGAGCTAACGTCTGTTGCCAATCTTCCTCTTCTTGCTTGAGGAAGATTGGCCCTGAGCTAACATCTGTGCCAGTCTTCCTCTATTTTGTATGTGGGTCTCTGCCACAGCATGGCTTGATGAGCAGTGTAGATCCACGCCTGGGATCCAAACCCAGGAACCCCGGGCCGCTGAAGCAGAGCACACTGAACTCAACCACGGTGCCACTGGGCTGGCCCCTGTAAGGTCTCTTTTATAAGGGCATGAATCCCATTCATGAGGGCAGAGCTCTCATGACCTAACCACCTCCAAAAGGCGTCACCTCCTAATATCATCACCTCAAGCATTAGGATTCCAACATATGAATTTGGGGGGACGCCATGCTGTGGCATGGAATAGGGCCCCATCTCCTGACACCTGGTCCTATGTGCGTCCTTCTCCTCAGGCCACTTCTCTATCCCCTTTGTTCTTCCGTACCCTCTGCCATCTGTTACATTCTGTATACAGTAGATGATAACCCGAGTAAGGTAGGATGAAGTCAACTTCCAATCTTTCGCCAGGACTCAGCTATCCCATTCTGCAGCTGCATTTCTTTGAATGTTTATTCTTTGTGCCTAAGACTCTAGACAGATACACCTAGAAGACGTAGAGCTGAACTTGTGGATATTCATAACACACACCTTCCAGCCACACCAGAGTTGAAATTAATGAGGTGACTTTTGGAAAGCGCCTTGGGATGGGTGCTGGTTGCCAGGGGAGCCAATGATGTCATTAGAGGGTTGGGACTTTCAGTCCCATGCCCCTGATCTCTGGAGAGTGGTGAGGGGCTGGAGGTTGAATTGAGCCCAGTGGCCAATGATTTAATTAATCATGCCTGTGTAATGAAGCCTCCATAAAAACTCAAAAGGACCAGGTTTGGAGAGCTTCTGGGTTGATGAACATGTGGAGTTTGGGGGAGAGGGGTGCACCCAGAGAGCATGGAAGCTCCTCGCCCCTTCCCACATACCTTGCCCTGTATGTCTATTCCATCTAGTTGTTCCTGAGTTACATCCTTTTATACTAAACTAGTAACTTAGATAGTAAACTGTTTCTTAGCGTTCTGTGTGACCCACTCTAGCAAATTAATGGAACCCGAGGAATGGGTCATGGGAACCTCTGATTTATAGCCCTTTGGTCAGAAGCACAGGTGACAACCTGGACTTCTGATTGGCTTCTGAAGTGGGGGCAGTCTTGTGGAACTGAGCCCTTAACCTGTGGCTTCCAGGTAAATAGTGTTGGAATTGAGTTAAACTGTAGGACACCCAGCTGGTGTTGGAGAATTGCTTGGTGGTGTTGGAAAACCCCCACACATCAGAAGTAGGGTCAGAATTGTATAAGGGAACCAAAGCACAAAAGACAAAGTGTAATAATAACCCCATGAAGGGGTTATTTTTCATGTTTTCGTGTTTACAGGCTGCTTGCATAATGCATTGTCTTGTTTGGATTCTCACAACTGCCCTATCCTATAGCTAAAGCAGGTGATGTTAACTCACTTTTGCATCCAAAGATACTGAAATTAAGTGTATTGCCCAAACAGTGGTAAAGAACCAGGATTTGAACAGAAACCCAGATGCTTTGCGCAGAAGTCCGATATTCTCCCCACCACACTCAGCTGCCTCACAGAAATTAATTCCAGGGATGGTAACAACCTAACACTGAATATTTCCCATGTTTCAAGCAGAGTTCTAAGCACTTCCCATGGTCAACTCCTTCAGTCATTTGGTCTCACCATAAGCTATGAGATCAATACTTCTGTCATTGCACAGACAGGGAAAGTAGAGAAGCGGATTTACTTACTGTATGGACCTATGCTCTCTGCCACCCTGCAATGCTTGTGAAATAGTGATATTTTCTTATGGAAGGCTAAAAATTTTATTTCCAAGAATGCTAACAATTTGACAAATTGTATGACATAATAATAAATTCCTTCAAGAAACATGGTGGTTACTGATCCCGTGAGCCTTAGAAAGATAACTTGGTACTTACTCCCCCAGGTGGGAAATTCTGCAGTCCTTTGACATTAGTCACTCCTTAAAGGCCAGACAAGGTAGAAAGTAGGTTACAGTGTAATCAAACGCCAGTAGTGGAAAATTTCATGTTTGATATCAGGAGACACACAAAAGGGGCGTGTTGATGAAGAATATAAAAGAACTACTTGAAAGTGGAGAAGAGCTCAAATTGCACTGGAGATCAATTTCATTTTCCCTTCAAGGAGGCCAGAAAGACATATTTTCATTTTCTTGAGTGAGAGAAGAGGAATGTAAACTATTTCTTAGGGAGGAGGTTTGCCTTTTTCTGGATTGGAGGGTGAAAGAAAGCTGGAGAAGGCATCTTCAGAGAGGGAGCATCACAGAGCAGAGATAACTCTTGGCCAGAGAGCAGAGTCTCATGTGAAAGAAAGTTGTTTTATAAGAGGTTATTCTGTAATACTGAAGCTAGATCCTCTCGAATCAGTATTGGAATGAGACAGAGTATCAAAAAATAAATAGCCAAGGATGTCATCGTTAACTGCAATGAAGTTTGAAGTTATGTGAGTATCAGCTCTCCCTCAATATGAACTAGAACTATAGTCGTTCCTTCTGGTCTGTTAAGAATACAACGGTGTTTTAAACTTGACTTTTTCATTGGGCTGTTAGAATAAAATTTGGACCTTCAGGAAAATCTTATGGTTGGAAAAGGCACATATATATCCAGAGACACCTTTACTGAATTAATGATATGGGCTATTTATTCAACTAAAATTTTAACACAGCGAAGGTGCAAATCAAGAGGGAAAGAGGAAATGTAATTGCTTCTAAGAGCAGAAACCTCGTCTTTTCATTCATTTTATATCCTGAGACTTGCACAGTGGGGTGTATGTGGGAGTGTGTGTGTGTAAAAGAGAAGAGAGACAATGTATGTAAGAGCTCAAAAGAAACACTGCCTGATAAATGAATTTACTAAAAAGTTATAAAAACAAAGTTACTGAAGCATGTAGTGACTTTCGCTCTTTCCTCTAATTTATAAAACAAGTAAGTTATTTGGCAGACGAAAAGCTGTTTACTAAGTTTTCTCAATAATCCTTCTTCCTTCAAATTATCAGACATCATACCAAAATGATAATTCTTTACATGTGTTTAAAGAGGAATTTTCTGTGCCTCTTTCTGGCTAATAATTCCTTCTTCTCTGGAAATGATGACAATTCCAGACAGGGTGGAACCCGCAGTGATTGATCCAAATAGGGGCCAATCAGAGTTCTTCTCTGTCTTTTTTTTTTTTTTTTAAACTAGAGCTGGGAAGGTTAGGGCTGGAGGTGGAGCTGCATATACGAGACTCTGACGTTGTTAATCGTCACGTTTTTTAATTATCTGAGCCGCTCCACTAACTTTCCAGAGAAGTTCCCATTTTGCCTAAGACAGCCAGGCCACAATAAGAGAGAATGAACGTGACACACGCTGAGAGGAGAGTCCTGGCAGTGTTCAAAACTCCGGTTCTAGTTGCTTCCAAAGCTCAACTGTGTCGCCGTCATTCCCTTCATTTTATTATTCATCCCCTTCCTTCCATTATTTAAAATGTTCCAATAACCTTCCAATAAAGTCCCCTTTGTTTTCAGCTAGTTCAAGTTTGTCACTAGTACCTAACCGAGCCCCAAAATAAAACATCCTAAGGCCCGATGTAGCCCAATAAACTGAGAAGGCCTGCTCCTGGTTGAAAACCTGTGCGTGATTTTTCAGGTCCAACCACAGGCAGTTACACAGCTCTACCGGGCAGGCCTCACGGGGGAAGGCTGCCCTCCCCACCCCAGACTTGCTGCCCCATCTGTGCACGCAGACTCTAAGGGGACTTGCAGTCAAGGATGCAGGCACCCCCTGGCCCCGGGTCCATGAAATGCAGGACCTGCTCGGGCCTCCTCTGTAGTAAGATGATCCTCACGTCTCTGCTGACCCACTGAGCCTCGCCTGGCGCCATTCCTCGGGGAAAATGGAACATTGGAGGAGCTGGCACTTTTTCCTGTTTAACCTCTTGCTTGTACTAAGTGGTAAGTCGTTGAAGTCTTGGCTGTTAACTTCCAGTTTGGCGTGTGGTCTTAATTGAGCACCTCCACACTTGGCAGCTCAGCTCTTGAAATAAAGTAGTCAATGGAAATGGGATCTCTGTTTGCATTAAGTTGTGCAAACACGTTATGACTTAGATATTTGAAGACACGTTGTGCGTAAAAAGGTAAATAAACTGGAATATATACTTCTAGAAGCTTTTAACCTGACCTCTATGGAAGTGTATGAAAATGTTCTTCATAAAGTCCTAGATAGCTCATGCCATGCAAGTACTACACTCGTAAGTCACCACAATAGCAATCGTAAGTCGCCATGACAAAACAACAGATTCCCATTTTGCTACATTTTAAAGGCTCTCCATTCTGTAAATGATAACTAAGGAGCATTCTTGACTTCCCTGCCTTTGAGTTATAGTATTTTCCCATGATAGATACAGAGAAGGTACATAAGAATCATGAATTTTGTGAATAGTAATCAAAATCATTCTCTAACTCAGTTCACAAAAACACAGTCTCTGTGTCCTTGATATTAAGGAGGGAGTGAGAACAAAGATTGTCATCAAAGCTAAGATGCAGAAATTTTCTGATTAACAGAGAGTGAGTTTTTAAATTAATTTACTTGTCTTTTAAATCCTGTGTTTGGGTTGATTTAATTGTTTTTAAATTAATTTTATTTATTTATTTATTTATTTATTTATTTATTTATTTATTTTGATGAAGATTAGCCCTAAGCTAACATCTGTTGCCAGTCCTCCCCCCCTCTTTTTTTTTTGCTGAGGAAGATTGGCCCTGGGCTAACATCCGTGCCCATCTTCCTCTACTTTACATAGGGGGCTGCCATAGCATGGCTTGATGAGTGGTGTGTTTGTCTGCACCCGGGATCCAAACACGAGAACCCCAGGCCGCCAAAGCAGAGCACGAGAACTTAACCACTATGCCAACGGGCCGGCCCCCTTTGATTAATTTTAAAAATCTCCTCTTCCTCCTTTTTTTCTTAACTCATCTTTTTTGTTCCTTGTAGCCCTACATCAAACTGTCGATACACCTTGGCAGGGACATCCATAAACTTGCATGGGGACAAATCCATTTGTGACTGACTTTATGATTGCGTGTTGCCTTAACTATACTATAAGCCCACAGGACAGAAAATAAACATATGACCCACTCCCCTGATGGAGCTCTCTATGTCAAGGTCAATCACAGCTGTCCTTTAAGAATAGGTACCTTTTCTGCTGAGACAAAGCACAGTAGACTTAACCAAAATCCAGAGGTAAAATAGTTAAGGGCTAAGATGATAAGGAGAATCTGGGAAGATCCAAGGAGGAGGTTAGACTTCTGCTCAGTTTAGAAAGTCAAGTGTGAAAGTCTTCAGAGATAGGTGAGAAAACGGACCAAGTAGGATGAGGTCCACTTCCAATCTTATTCGCCAGGACTCAGCTATCCTGTTCCCCAGTTGCGTGTCTTTGAATGTTTATTCTTTGTGCCTAAGACCCTAGATAGATGTACCTAGAAGATGGAGAGCTGAACTCACCACCACACAACATCTTGAATTTCTCAACTGTACCTTAATTATTTATTTTAATTTAATTAAAAAATTTTAATCCTGCTATTTGTGACAACGTGGATGGACTTTGAGGCCATTATGCTAGGTGAAATAAGTCAGAGACAGACAAATACTGCATGCTATCACTTATAGGTGGAATCTAAAAAAAAAAAGTCAAACTCATAGAGAGTAGAAAAGTGGTTGCCAGGGGCTGGGGGTGGGGGAAATGGGGAGAGGCTGGTAAGAGGGTACAAACTTTCAGTTATGAGTAGGGCCTGAAAATTTAATGTAAAATATAGTGATTATAGTTAACACTGTATTGTATAATTGAAATTTGCTAAGAGAGTAGAATTTAAACGTTCTCACCAAAAAAAAAAAAAAGATAAATATGTGAGGTGATGGATGTGTTAACTAAATGGTAGGAATCCTTTCACACACACGGAAATTTAACTTCATCCTTGGGGACATTAGCTGTCAGATGATGGCATCTGTGGTGAGTCAGAATCTCTTGGTTTTCAGCAATACCACAGTAATGATGATTTTTTTTTATTTGAGAATAACCTTTGGAATAATTAGAAAAATGCCTTAGTATGACTTGATATTTTTTTCTTCCTCTGTCCTCTGAGGCTGTAACATTGACCTGCCCTAGGAATTCAGGATTCCAGAAACGCTTGATGGATGGATGAAGTCACCACATTCTCAGCGGGATTACTCACGAGGATGATGATCCGTTATCTGTTTCCTTTGATAAAGTCACTCCTGATTATTTCAATGTGAGAATCTCCCGATAAAATCACATCACTGCACTTCTGTCATCTATTCCTACACTAGTGTGAGAGCTGAGACCATAACAGGGTGATGACTCTATCTGGCTCCTCCTCCCAAGTGTAATCAGCGCCAGTTTTGGGGGACGGCCCAGTTGCATAGCAGTTAAGTTCGTGCACTCCGCTTTGGTGTCCTGGGGTTTGCATGCTCGGATCCTGGGCGCGGACCTACGCACCACTTATCAAGCCATGCTGTGGTGGCATCCCATATAAAGTAGAGGAAGATGGGCATGGATGTTAGCCCAGGGCCAATCTTCCTCAGCAAAAAAGAGGAGAATTGGCATCAGATGTTAGCTCAGGGCTGATCTTCCTCACAAAAAAACAAAAAAGTTTTTAAGTTGTTTAAAATGGATGTGAATAGGAAATTCACATTCTTGCTTCCGGTTGTGGAACTCCTGACAAGTCCAAGGTCCCCCAAGTCCTGTAGCCACAGCATTTGCTTCTGTGGAATGTTCTCCAACAACTTTCCCTGTAAAACTGCTGTGATCCAAGAGGAGTGGGCTCCTTCCCATGGAATGTGGGGCTCTCACCCTTGGTTCTCCTAATAAACTTACAGTTTTGCTGGAGAAACAAATATATGTATTTCAGAAATGAACAGTGCAAGTAGACAGGATGTAAGACTTTGACGTCTGTGTAGGAAACTGTCCCACCCTGAGGGATGACTGAGTTTAGGCTAATTCACACAGAAAAACTAAAGGGAAAGAATAGTGTAAGTCCTTGAGGGACTGAAGCCCTGGAACCCCAGAAGATTGTGGGACTAGTTAGTTAACAGGTACAGTCCACATGCTTCTCCCTTAGAACTGTCCAAGATCTTAAAGTTGTGATCAGAGTGAGCATCTTTGGAAGACAAGTTCTGACTGTTAGAGAAAACCATGCCATGGAATTCTTTAGAGTGGAGTCTCAGCTGTCTCTGTGTGGACGCCCAGAGGAGGGAGCCTCTTGTTAAATAATGTTGCAGCTGCACATGGCACAGAGTTCAGAGATGTCAGACAGGTCAGGCACAGATTAATCTACAAACTTCAGCCTTATTCTCTCAAGAATGAGTTAGTCTTGCGAAAAATGCTTTGAATGAATCAGAAAGAGAAAGGACTTGGGCAGAAGTTGATGCTGGTGTAGCAGAGCGTCGGTGTGCAGAATTGACAAAGGCCATGTCTGGGAACTGTAAAAGGGTCATGAAAGAGAATGGGAGCATTTTGGAGGATTTCTTTAAATAAAACAGTGGTGAACTCCAGCTGCCTGCCCTCACGCCCAGGGCTGGACCCTGGGGAGTGAGCAGAAACCTCTGTGAGCAAAGAGGCTGGAGTCACAGGAGGAGAGGCTCTGACCACAGCCCTCCTCTCTGACCACATGTTCTCATTATGGCCGGCCCCACTTGGGAAGAAGAGAAAAGATTTAACACCAAAGCAAGCAGAAGATTACTCACAGGACTGACCATTCTGATTAATAAATGAAACTCATTTTGTCACCTAATTGTCTGTAAGACTGTTGTTCCTTGAGAGTGACCAGAAATGTCACCAACCTGACAGTTTTTAATGGATGGACAGAGGAAACTTCCCCCGCCCCCATCGAAGGACAGCAGGAGAAAAACAAAGTTTAAGTTGCGTTTGATTGTGTGACAAGTCAGACTTCTCTGACATCCTGGGTACACTGGTGTGACCTATATTTTCTCCTCCACTCTTCTCCAAGCAGGTAGCATCTGTTCCATTTCTTTGGAGCATCTAGGTTCACATCTCCTGTAAAAGCGTCAGCTAATTTAAAGAGATTGTGTTAACAATGCCTTTGACAGTCGTTAAGAAAGAGGAATGATAGTTTTAGGGATTAAAAGATTGACAGTAGAGAGAAGGGGTAAGGGAGGCTGAAAATGTGTGGCAAGACAGAGAAGGCAGGGGGTATGTGGATGGATACTGGGCCCTGGGCGCCAGAGTGGCCAGTCTTGCCCAAGATGCCCCTGTCCTAACAGACTCAGAGGCAATAGTGCCGCTAGACCGAGAGGAGCCATATAAACCTAGACCACAAGTGTCCAGCAGAAACTCATGAGGAAAGACGACCTCAAAGGAGTCCCCAGTTGGCATCCCAATGCACTGGTGCCATTTAAGACCCTTGGGCATCTTTGTGCAATCTTGAGGGAGGGGAGGTGTCCCCATAATGACTGAGATTGAATTTCCCACTAATCCAGGGGCTGGGTCTCAGAATCACATCTAGGAGCCCTCGAAAACAAAGAAATGCATATTCCTTCTATAAGTTTGCATATTGAGAGCCATACCATCACAATAGCGAGAAAACTTTTGGCCTTAAGATCTGATGGGCAATCAAAGAAATGATCAGCAGGCAGGCAACAGACTGAGATGGTCACCAATTGATGATTTTCAAATTCCAAGATTTAGTTTTTTGTGCTGCTAAAAGTTTTTTTTCTTCCCAAGAAGTTTGTTTCCACAGTAATAAAAAGCACCTATTGGGTTGGCAGGCATGGTATTTTAGGGCGCCCTTTAGAAGAAGCGGGAGAATGTGGGTTTCTCTTGGTATAGCAGACACCCCTGGAGTTGCCTGCCAGGCCCCTCTCTCTGGAAACTGCTCTCACATCGCACCCCATCCCTAGGCCACAGGAGTGGGCAACTGGCAGCCACATTTGTAGAACACAACATTGTTCCCATTAGTCCACAGATTCTCCAAGGGGCGTAGTGCACATGGTCCATTCCTTCCGGACTATACTGCACAGCAGCTGTGCAGCTTGGGTAGGGTTGACTGTAGAGGTGAGCCCTGATTTGGCCAAAGATAATGAACATAAACACATCCTCCTCACCTAGTGATTGGTTGAGGAATGAGCACATGGTCTAAGTGGCTCTAATTAGAATGAAAGTAAAGACTCTTGTTCAACTACTGGAGGAAAAAGAAACTTTCTCTTTCTGTACAGTGAAAACTGAAACTGCTGGAGTCATCTCACTACCAGGAAGGAAGTCAGAGGATGCAACTGACAAAAAGCAGGAGGGCAAGCCAGAGGAATTACAGAGAAAACTGAATTGGAGCCCTGATCAAACCAAACCTGAAGCCATCCAATGCCGTTGGACTTTTGGAGTGCGATCTAATAAATTCCTTTTATTATTTAAGTCTGTTTAAATTGTGTTTTCTGCTCCGTCCTGACCTGTAAAATTTGGTTCCGTGACGAGGGAAATTACATGGAACAGACCCTAAAATGTGAAATTGGCTAAGTGAAGTAAGCAGAGTGGAAGACAGTGAACACAACTCTGTACTGGGCTGGGACGTTGACAGTCCTTTTGTATAGTGGTAATAAACTGGGTCCAGTCAAGATCTAACAGAAGATGTGGTAGAAAAATTCAAAATGTTGGGGTGTATTGATTACTTACTGCAGCTTTCCATAAGATCCTAACAAGAGATGTGTGTAGGCTACCAGAAAAGGAAATCATTTTGCTAAAATATGATGTTAGCAAATGTCTTAACGGAGCCTGCAATTCAAGATATCTGTGAGAGGATCAAAATCTGGAGTCTGATATGGTTGAAAAAGCCAAACTCTTTACATCACATCAGCAGAGGAAAATCTGGCAGGGGAGGTGAGCAGGGTTTGAGGGAGGCGTGATTCTTACTCGTAAACATAGAGACAGTGACTCCAGTCGCGTGGATGCTGGGTTGTCACGTAGAAGCAGGGGACAGAGTAGCTGTGCCTCCCCATCCTAAGTCATCATTTTGAATTCCCTGGGGCAGAAACCTAGATGGAAGCATGGCTATGAACCAAGGACTAGGGATGGATAAAGTACAGCTCACAGGAAGATAGTTCCAGATGGAAAGGCTGCAACAGACATGCTCTCTGGCTTTGGTTCCAAGCCCGTGAAGTGGACTCTATTCTTGCTATACTTAAGAAGAGTTTGTTTCTTTAACGTCAACCTCGTGTGATGATATTGGACATTTCCTGTTCATCATTCTTTTAATTGGACCTAGTTCTGGTCAAGAGATCGCTCTGTATGACTCACAGTCTCTGGCTTCCTCCTCCAATTTTTTTTTCTTTATTTGGTTGACCCAGGTCATATTGCCTCCAGAAATATGAATGGGAAAATGAAAGAACAAAAAGAACGCTCTCTTAAAAGTCAACCTCAGTTGGTCTTACTTCCTTTTACCGTACATTTGTATCCGCTAACGAAGCAGGAAGAGTTTTTACTGATTTTTTTTTTTTCCACAATTTCTGCTGCTTCAATACCCTAAGCAATTGGTTTTTAAATTATTCTGAAGTGTCCCGGGGCTCTGTGAGGTAGGAGGCCAAGCCAGCTGGACAGGATTTTCTGATCTTTATTGATTTATATATTAGAGGTCTTGTGCAATTACTTTTTCTAAAATGATTGCCATTTAAAAAAAAAAAATAATGTTTAGAAACCATCGTCCTAGGCAGTGGCAACAAGGATTTATTCTTGGCTAGTAGTTGTGCTGTTAGGCTTATAAAAGAGGTATCAGAAGGAGAGACCTGGAGAGAAGCAGGAAGTGGAGGCTGGCAGCGGTCCTCCGTAGTAGAGGAGGGTATGTCACTGCCTTTGGAGGGGGCTTCACATCCAGAGGAAGGAAGGAAGTGGGGGCCTGTCCACTCAGCATCCGCTGGGGAGCAGCAAGATTTCTACAGTGGCTCTCAAGGAAGGATTAGGACAAGCAGGAGTTACTAAAATTGAGCCTTTTAAGGGATTTAAAAAAGTTAACCTCAAAGCTGCAACTCAGAGGAATAAGGAGCAAAACATGCAGACAGAGGGTCACTGCTTCCAGATCTAGCTGGATGACTCAGCTGGGTCACCCAGTCCAATCTCCTCACTTGCAGATTTAATGAAAGTTAGAGTGAAGCTGGTTTCACTGTCCACATATAGTCGACCTACATGCGTGAAAGGCAGTAGTGGCCAGCCAGCCCATGTTGAGCCCTTTGGAAATGGATATTCTTTAAAGATAGAATTATTTGAGGACCTTCAAAGACAGTACATCAGGAACTTGATATAACTAGCGAACTATTTCCCTTGCTATTTGCCCTACATATGGATTCTCTGGCATAATCTACCCAAAGCATTCAACACCAAAGATATTTTGGGGAGTAATGGCTGAAAAATATCTATGCATAAATTACACGTTGCTTTTTTTTTTTTTTTTTTGTGAGGAGGACTAGCCCTGAGCTAACATCTGATGCCAATCCTCCCCTTTTTTCTTGAGGAAGATTGGCCTTGAGCTAACATCCGTGGCCATCTTCCTCTACTTTATATGGGACACGGCCACAGCATGGCCTAACAAGCAGTTCGTCAGTGCACGCCTGCAATCCGAACCTGCGAACCCCAGGCCACCGCATTGGAGCGAGCACTCAACTGCCTGCACCACCGGGTTGGCCTCTACACGTTGCTATTTTTAAAGTGAATTTGCGGGACGGCCCCGTGGCTTAGCAGTTAAGTGCTCGCACTCCGCTACTGGAGGCCCGGGTTCGGATCCCAGGTGCGCACCGACACACTGCTTCTCTGGCCATGCTGAGGCCGCGTCCCACATACAGCAACTAGAAGGATGTGCAACTATGACATACAACTATCTACTGGGGCTTTGGGGGGAAAAAAAAGAGGAGGAGGATTGGCAATAGATGTTAGCTCAGAGCCGGTCTTCTCAGCAAAAAGAGGAGGATTAGCACGGTTGTTAGCTCAGGGCTGATCTTCCCCACAAAAAAAAAAAAAAAGAATTTGCATTAACTATTCCCCGTTGCCTTCTTGACTGGAGAAGGTAGATAAATTCTGTTAAGCAATAATTCTTGTTGAATAAGAGTTAGATTTAGTCCATCTGTATCTTTCCCGTCTTTCTATTGACTCCTCTTCCACATGTCTACATCCTTGAAGGCTGAAGCAGTAGAGGACAAGTTCTCTAATAATACTGTATGTTTAGTTCACGCAATATCATTCGATATTTAGCAGTTATTTCTCAAGTACTAACCATGCAATGAGCACCAAACACAGTCCTGGGGATACAGAGATAAATGTGATAGCGTTCTCTGTCCGCAATCCTAATGTCAAGTGTAGCAGATCATTTCCAAGTTCTGTTTGTGATTATCTCACCTTGTTAGAAACATGAGAGCTAAAGCAGTTTTCCTGTGTGTTGGGGCTTTTCCTGTTGTAAATTGTTATGGCCGTGCTGATGTTCAGGGTTCAGGAGAAATGTTTTAAGACATTCCATGGAATGTCCAGGTCAGCACAAGATGTACAGAGAAATGTATGGAGGTCTGGTGTCGATGAATATTGTATACCTATGTAAAAATAAATGGGGCAATACAAGACAAGACATTCCTGTCTGCTGTGCCAGCCTTAGAACCAGTAGGATGCTCTGAAGGACCTGGGCTGGGAGAACAGCTCTTTAAGAGGGCTGAGCCGTGTGGGGCTGCTGCAAAGACATCTTACTTCTTCAGATGACATCTTGAGGGCCAACTTGACACTTTCCAAACTTACATAAGAACAAAAAAAGTAACTGGGAGTGAAGTCCCAGGGCCAGCCAAGTCCTGGCTTGAGGAAGTCATCGACATCATTGTATCATTCTCCCACCACATCTTTCCTGAAGAGAAGTTTCCAACCTTTGAGAACCTTCTACCATGGGACCAGGGTTATGAAATTAGAATTGGGCCAAAGTTTTCATTTGCAATTTTTATCTTTTCCTTGTTCGCATAGTCATAAATAGGCTTGTTAGTTTTCTAAAGCCTGGTGTTCAAGAACGCTCTAGTTGAATCAGTCACTTGGATTATGAGAGAGAATGGAAACGGAATGTCTGTAGATTCTTCACGTGAGCCGCCAGAAGTCACCTCTAATGCGTTACGACTCTAAGAAATGCCAAAGTAGGGGTGTGTAGGGTGTGCTGTGTGATAGCTAACACTGTCACAGTTATTTAAAAAGAAAGTGAGGTGTGATGTGAGCTCTCAGTACAACAGGGAATTTAGAAAATTTTGATGAAAGTAAACCTTCTTTCCTCATCTCTAATGACCCACAGCCCAAAGGATTTGTTCTACTCACAGGCAGACATGAGGAATACTCTCTGCCTTGTCAAAGAGAGAGGAATTGAAAATAAGATGTAGAATGGAGAGCTCCTGGATGCTGGAGGTGAGGCTCTCGTATCCCTTCCCTGGCAATGAGCAGAAGGAAAGACATTATACCCAAATTTTTATAAAGGTGGAAGCTGCTATTTAAATTTCCTACTTACTGGTAGTATCTAAAGGTGGAAACCTAGCTAGACCTTTTTAATTCTTGGAAGAATCATTTAAGTTGCATAAATGTGAGGCAAGCAGCATCCACTGACCTGGGAGAAAGGTCTAGAAGGACCTTTTGTCTTGGGCTTGGCAAAATTGTCTTCCTAGGGAGTGGTCCCATCTACCTAAGGTGCTTAGGGCCATTTCGGGGTGGAGACTCACACCCCAATCCCTTCTCTGCAGTACTTAAAGTCAGGGAAACCTGTGGAGGGACCCATTACATATGAAAAAAAAATAACAATAAAGATCTATAAGATCCCCAAAATAAAATGATTGTGAGGATTGAACAAAATGAGACCAGTGAGTAGGCCACTGCTCTGAGTGAGGAGGGGAAATCAAGGCAGGAATAGATCTACCCGCCCCCACAATCTCTTCTGGGGGCAGCCTGACACCCCAGGGAAGGGGTTGTCTGGGAGAACCCCGTGTGTAGACCCTTCCTGTCAATAGCAGTAGTGGAGAACAGAGTTCCCTCAGGGCATACGTGGAAGCAGAAAAGCCTGTTCTGAAGTAACCAGCTTCCAGGAGATGTTGAAACATACTCCAGCTCAATGTCTGAACACCCCTTCAGCATGATGGGGCAGGGCAGGCAAGTCCGGGTCCTGAGACTCCGAGCTACTGTGGGTCATAGAACCGCTTAGAGAGAGGGACAGGTTAGACCTGCTCCTGCTCATCATGTCATGTGGAGGGGGAGATGGAGCATGGGGACGCCCTGGGATTGAAGGGCATTATTTTATAAAGCTGAAGTGAAATAAAAGTCTTCTGGGACTCTAGCGTCCTGGGGGATGGGATGGTGTACTGTCTCTGACGGAATCCAAAGATGGAAATCCAGGATGCCGGGAGTGGGAAGGGGCCAGTGCAGGCTCAAGCTGTCCCTTCTTTGCATAAGCCTGAGGCGGGGGGGGGGGGGGGGGGGGGCGCCACAAGCAAGGAGAGCCATTGTTTACAACTCAACCCCAATCAGAAGGATGGCCTTCACGGCTCACGCCACCAGGCAAGCTCCAGGCCTTCTGTGGCCTCCTTGACACTTTCTCTCTGCCCAGATAATGGTGGGCCTTCAAATCCTCATCCAAGGGCTCCTTTGAGACCTTCTACAGCCCATGACCAAGTACAGCCACTTGTGGGGCAGCTCACCTGGAGGACTTGAGGAGACTGGAGCCTCAGAGCCAAACGGCGTCTGCTTGGCCGTGTCCAATAGCCGATTGCGCACAGAGCCCAGGACCCGCTCCCTTCCCGAGGACCAGTTATGTTTCCCAGCCCTGTCTTGTCAGAAACCCAGGTTGAGAATCCAGAACAGCAGGGGGAATAAATCTAGGCTAGGAGATCAGAAGGGAGGAAGCAGTACCAGTTCTGAAATCCAGGATCAAAGCCAGATGCAAGACGTCAGCCGAGGGTAAACTAAGAAGCAGGCAGTTCGCAGCCAGGAATCAAATGACCCTGACTTAACAGTCCCGATTCAAGCGTCAAGTCAGAGCCAGCGCCTGGTTAGGAAACGGAGCGCTCAGGCAAGACGCAGGAGGGAAGTGGGAGCTGGTGTCCTTGTCTATCCTCACCCTCAGTATCCTGACTCAGAATACTGGGATATTCTACCTAAGGAGAAAGGATGGCTCACCGGAAGTTTGAAAGAGTACTGGAAATGCAGCTTCCTTGAGACCCAGACATGCTCTTCTTTGTCCTTCCATCAGGCTAGTCTGTGTTGAAAGCAGCCGCAGGGCTTGCGAGGACCAGGCTGTTCTTCCTCTGCTAAGAGCTGCGGCAGTGAAGGGCTCGGGCCACGGTGGAACCCAAAGCACGGCCGAACAGAGGCCTGAGTTTCACCACAGTCAACTTGACCTTCACTCTCTCTCATACTGTACTTGCCCTCTGGGGAAAAGTCTCCAAAACGTACAGTGACACCAGCCGTCATTTCTTTTTACTTTCCCCAAAGGGAGAGAAAGGGAGAAGGAGGAGGCTAAGGGCAGAGACTGGCAGGGCAACTATACGCTGATTTGAAGAGGGATGAAAGCCAGAAAGGGCTTGATGTAAAATTGTGGGATGTAGAACATTCGATCCAAAATTGACTGCTCAACTTAACGCTTCCGGGGATTTAGCTTGACTCTGATAGTCCCAATAGTTATTCTCCTAAGCCCCAAATATGCCCAAAGTTGGGGTGATGGTATGCATTCGAATGTTGAAAGATTAAATAGAAGAATGAATGTGCCAACCAATTAACTAAATATGGGCATTATCAAAAAGGATAATCTTGGGGCCAGCCCAGTAGCGTAGTGGTTAAGTTCATGCACTCTGCTTTGGTGGCACAGGGTTTGCAGGTTCAGATCCTGGGCACAGACATACACACGGCTCATCAAGCCATGCTGTGGTGGTGTCCCACATACAAAATGGAGGAAGATTGGCACAGATGTTAGCTCAGGGCCACTCTTACTCAGCAAAAAATAAAAAATAAAATAAAAAGGATAATCTTAAAGCAATGGAAAAGTTAAAAAGCTGACTTCTCTTCATGCTAGACCACTAAAAGAGTCACAGACATACACATACCCACCTAGGAAGGAGCTTTCTCAAATACCCACACTTCCTAAAAGCTTCTGGCTTATTTAAAATTTTATTAAAGACTCTAAATGTCTCAGCAATAATTTTCAAACATTTCTGTCTCCATGGGCGGCCCCATGGGAGGTGTTGGGGAACGGAGATGATGGCACATTATAAATAGTGGGGGGTGGGAGCGCAGTGGCCTTCAAGCTTTGAATTTCTTAACATTTAGAGGCAGTTCATTTTATCACACTATCTGAATATTTTCCCAAGAGTAGGTGTGGTTTTCAATAGTTTTGCTAAGGAGTTGCGTGTCATTGAACATGCAACCTTGCATGATATGCTGTTTTGAAAAATATACTATTCTTAGAGTTTTCTCTTGAAAACTCTGAAAAATATATATATGAACATGCTGGAGTTGGGCTTGATCTCTGAAAGATTTCCATGAGTTTGCTTGTCCCAAACAGTAAATAATTTTAGAAAAACAAAGTACAAATTAAAGCATGAAGCATGATTGTGGGTGTTATACAATTCGATATATTGTGAAAAAAATATATGAAAAGATATACTTAGTTGTATAAAGAATTCACTTAAAATTTCTTCATGAGTATTGGATGTACTCCTTTTTTTAAAATAATTCTTTTCCTTCAATTCTTTTTTATTTTTTATTTATTTATTTTTTAAAATTTTTATTTATTTATTTTTTCCCTCAAAGCCCCACTAGATAGTTGTATGTCATAGCTGCACATCCTTCTAGTTGCTGTATGTGGGACGCGGCCTCAGCATGGCCGGAGAAGCGGTGCGTCGGTGCGAGCCCAGGATCCAAACCCGGGCCGCCAGCAGCGGAGCACACGCACTTAACCGCTAAGCCACGGGGCCGGCCCTGGGTGTACTTCTAACTTTAAAATGGTAGCATCTTCTGCACAGCCACATCAATAATCCATATGATAAAAAAAATCTTTCCTAAGCTATTCCTCATTAATTATCATGGCCATGAAATAATTCCTTTTACTAAGGAAAGGATTACATTTTCTAGTAACTTTTAAATGGTTGGTTAAAATGTCAGAACTATTGTTCTGAGTGGAGAGATTAACTTGAGACTTTAAGATGTCATCCTTTCATTCAGAATCTTCCAGAACTCTCCAGATCTTCATCCTACTGTCTGGTCCCTCCCACCCCAATTATTCTTGAACTTTCACCCCACTGCATCCTAGACTACCATGCTGAATCTCAGACCTCCATCTCTGATCTCAGGTCCCCAGGTTTTCTGGCTGGAGTGTCCTTCCTTCTCCTCCCACGTACTCTGCAAAGTCCCAAAGCAAACCAGCCTCTTAGGGCCAGCTCATGCCCCACCACTTCTAGAACCTCTTCCGTACTTCCCACTGGGCCCACTCACCATGGTATGGTGCTTCACAATATAATTTATTTCAATTGTGTAGCTTGCCACCATAACAAGATTAAGCTCCTAGTGAGCAAGCCAAGTCTTATTCCTCCTTTAACTCCCCGTGGATGTCCAGCTATGAAGCCCAGCCTTTGAGTTGGTGGTTAGAAGACCCAAGTTAAAATCCCAGCTCTGTCATTTCATTCATGACTTCCCTGAACTAGCATTTATTGACACTGTGGTATGTCACGACTGTGCTCTGATGGGGGATTAAAAGCTGAATCAGGCATGGCTACCACTTTCACTGCACTTTGGACTGAATTGTGTGTCCTCCCACTCAAATTCATATACTGAAGCCCTAATGTCTGATATGGCCGTATGTGGAGACGGGAGCTCCAAGGAAGTAATTAAGGTTAAATGAGGTCATAGGGTTGGGGCAAGGAAACAGCATGGTTGTGATGGTGGAGAGGAAGGCTAGGCTGCTCTGTGCTCCACGAGTCCCTGGCCTGGGTTGCAGTGGCCTCAGCATCTATCAGATCTCAGGGGTTTTCCTAGAATCCAAGGCCTTCCGGGAGCTCCTGACACCGAGGCCTGATTTCCAACGCTCTTCCACACTTAAGGAGCGAACAGCAGAGCTAACTTATCTAAACAGTACTCTCAGCGTGGGTTCACTTACCTTCTTCCCCGTTAGCCAATTCTCCCCAGAAAGTAAAAATGAAATTGAGACCAGAGGATCGTTAAAGAGCAGAATTCAGCTGAGGCAGGAGCTGAGGCCTCAGGCCTGCTCTGCAGAACGTGGCGTGATCAAGGATAACTGGCGCACACCGTGAGTTGTCCCCTCTGGTTATCCCCTCCTCCTGGGCATCAGGAGTTTATGGATGGATGGCGGTCACTGGAGTGTATTGCTCCACCCTGATGATATGACTCAGCTTGTCTCTTAGCCTCTGCTTTTCTTTTCTCTCTCTCTTTTTTTTTTTCAATTTTTCCCTCCTCTGCTAAATAAACAACCATCTCCCTATATCTCCAGTTCAAATTCCCAAAAGAGAGAATCTGATTTGGTCTTTAAACCCGCTTTCGGTGGATGCTTTAATGCAGGTCAGTGTAATAGTCCGGCCAGCCCTTGGCAGGCTGCCCTGTTTTCCCTGGCGGTGACCTGGGCAGGGCCCTCTCCCTCCAAGCAGATGGTGAGAATTCACGCATACTGAGGCAAGCCTGCCCTGCCTCTCTTGGTGGAATGCTCTCGGCTGCCAGTAACAGAATATCCAAATACAAGGAACACTAGGAGATTCTTTTTCTGCCCTAACAAGAAGCCTGCAGATGGTGGTCCTAGAGCTCAGAGTCTCTGTGACCTTGTTGAGGACCGGGTTCTTCACATCTTTCCCCTCTGCCAAGTGGTTGGAGGGTAATTACAGCAGTTCAGTGAATGCATCACACATTCAGATTCCCCCAATGGCTGGCAGGAGGCGTCTTTCTGTCTCATTGACAAAACAGGTCATAGTGCCACCTCTAGCTGCTAGAAGGGCAGCGAGAGTGAGTTGCTGGCTTTTACAATGTCAACTGGGGCAAGTGGATGCTGATGACAGGTAGAGGGTAGCACATTGTGTAGGCAAGTTTTTGCTCTAACAGGAAAACAGGCAACTGCATCGTAGTGCTGTAAGAATTTGGTAAAACACTGTTGTGGAGAAGTTACACAATCTTTTTGGGGCTCAGATTCCTAAATGGAAAATGAGAATAATACCTACATCACAGGGCTGTTGTAGAGATGAAAGAAAGAATATATAAGAAAGTCTCTGCTTCGATACCTGACATACAGCAAATACACATTCATTTCATCCTCCATCACCTACAGAGGAAATACACAATAGATACTTGTTAACCAACTAAAACATCACTTACCTGGAACATTATCCTCTTGAATTTTTTTGGATATTTGTTGTAAAAAAATCAGCTTGACATGCAAAGTAAAAGTAAATACAAAACATTCAAAGGCTGGCATGTGAGGAATTAATTTTAAATGCAGTCATGCCTCTTTGTATTTACAAGAAAGCTCTCGTAAATGCTTAACTACATGTGAGCATCTAACACACGTCCCCGAGACCATCTGCTTGTCATTGTCCCTCTCCCTCAGGCATGGAACCTCTGAATAATTTTCCATTCCTTCCTGCAACCGGCTCATTGCTAAAGTGTTGGGGGACTTTTATTGCTTTTTAAATGTTTTGTGTGTTTGATTTTTTTCCTCCATGTAGAGTCTCTGGGACAGTCTGGGGTCATTTCTCATCTGAAATAAATCACACTAACCGGCAGTTTTGCCTCCAGACTCTGATCCTTACAAGAGGTTCAAGACACTGCAGTTAAATCCATTTCTCCCACCTGCATCTTGGACAACATAATCAGTGGATGCTTCTGCAGTGGATTCGATTTATTCACATTTGATTTCGAGACTCTTTATCAAATTATCTTAATTATATCACCTCGCAGTTCCACTCATGGATCCTTTCCCTGCCAACTATGCAAAAGATGTTTGGTTTCCTTCTTTCTCCTCTCACATGTCATCAGAGGCCCCTGCTCTCTACCCAAGATCCAGGCACTCTTCCTTTTATTCAAAATTCATCTCAAAGCCGACCTCCTCCAGGAAATTCATACCAGCAATTCTGTGAAGTCATATCTGTCTCACTAAACAAGACCATTTGAACCTTTGGTCTTCAACAAGGTTGAGAAACCAATAGGTGGTGATAAACTGGCAGTCTTTTTCCCTGGAATGTAAGCTGTGCCATGCTCAATATGACACCTGGCCTGTAATAATTCCATACATCTATGTTGTGCTTGAAAATCTCCAAAGAACTTTCTCTTGCACTGGACAAGCTGGACAGCGTTAACAACCATATGGTACAGGTAGAGTGGATCATATTGTCCCATTTTCTTGCTAAGATAACTGACACTCTATGGGTTAAGAGGCTTGCAAAGGTCACACAGTTAGTAGGGTCTGAGCCTTGAATGCCTGTTGACCTTCCACCATGCAGTCCAGTACTCTTTCTATTGACCCCAGCTGCCCTCTGTGGTATATGCATGGCCCATGGAAATGTCTGCCAAGTCACCGTACCCATTGAATTTATTCTTGAGAATGGCTTATCAACCATGGGAGGGATGAAGATCAACACTTGCATTCTTTTTTTTTTTTAATAATTTTATTTATTTATTTATTTTCCCCCCAAAGCCCCAGTAGATAGTTGTATGTCATAGCTGCACATCCTTCTAGCTGCTGTATGTGGGACACGGCCTCAGCATAGCGGGAGAGGCGGTGCGTTGGTGCGCGCCCGGGATCCGAACCCGGGCTGCCAGCAGCGGAGCGTGCACACTTAACTGCTAAGCCACAGGGCCGGCCCCAGCACTTGCATTCTTTAATTTGTCTTTTCCTGAGCCCGTTATAATGATTTGCACTCCCATATACTTACCGACCAGCACCCTGCTAAGTGCGATGTTGTATTCATTTGCCAGAGCTGCCATAACAGATTACTTCAAACTTGGTGGCTTAAAACAACAGAAATTCATTCTCTCACAGTTCTGGAGGGCAGAAATCCAAAATCAGGGTGTCATCAGGGCCACAGTCATTCTGAAGGCTCTAGGAAAGAATCCTTCCTAGCCCCTTCCAGCTTCTGGTGTTCCCCTGACTTGGCGTTCCTTGGCTTGGGATGGTCTAACTCCATTCTGTACCCTCGTCTTCATGTGGGATTTTCTCTGTGTGCCTGTGTGTCCTCTTCTGTCTGTCTAATCTCCTCTGCTTCCTTATTAGAACGACCTGTCATTGGATTTAGGGCCTACCTGGGTAATCAAGGATGATCTCATCTTGAGATCCTTAAGTTAGTGACATCTGCAAAGACCATTTTTCCATATAAGGGCACATTCACAGGTTTCGGGGGTTAGGACATGGACATATCTTTTAGGGACCACTGTTCAACTGACTACAGATGTGGATTACAGAAAGAGTAGGACACGGCTGCTGACTTCAAGAAGATTATAATGGAGTTGAGGAGGTAAGACATACTGTTTGGAGACAATTCTCCATGGGTCACTCATTTCTCCATGTCTTACAAGTGAGCACTGACTGCCCTTTGTTCTGGACTATTTTTTCAAGGGTATTTAAAGATTTTATTTATTTATTTTTTTCCCCCAAAGCCCCAGCAGATAGTTGTATGTCATAGCTGCACATCCCTCTAGTTGCTGTATGTGGGACGCAGCCTCAGCATGGCCGGAAAAGCGGTGCGTCGGTGCACGCCCGGGATCCGAACCCAGGCCGCCAGCAGCGGAGCACGTGCACTTAACCGCTAAGCCACCGGGCCGGCCCCCAAGGGTATTTAAATAGCAAACAGATAGAGATAGTGTCTCGCTTTGAAGCAGTGGGCAGATATGCTTACTTCCCATTATAAAAGATTTGGTTACTCCGTGTGCACTGTTGATGAAAATGTAAAATAGCACAGCTGCTAGGGAAAACAGTATGGTGGTTCCTCAAAGAATTAAAAATGGAATTACCATATGACCCAGCAATTCCACTTCTGGGTATAGACACAAAAGAGTGGAAAGCAGGGGTACAAAGAAATATTTGTACACCCATGTTCACAGCAGCACTACTCACGATAGCTTAAAGGTGGAAGAAACTTATGGATGAATGGATAGACAAAATGCTGTATATCCATAAAACAGAATATTATGCAGCCTTAAAAAGAAATGAACTTTTGACACATGCTACAATATAGATGAAGCTTGAAGACATTATGCTGAGTGCAATAAGCCAGACACAAAAGGACAAATACTATATGATTCCACTCATATGAGGTACCTAGGGAAGTCAAATTCATAGGGACAGAAAGTACAAGGGTGGTTACCAGGGGCTGAGGGGAGGGGGAATGGGCAGTTAATGTTTAATGGGGACAGAGTTCCAGTTTTGCAAGATGGAAAGAGTTCTGGAGATGGATGGACAACAATGTGAATATTCTTAATACCATCGAACTGAACTTAAAAATGGTTAAAATGGCAAATTTTATGTTACTTATATTTTACCACAATTTTAAAAATTTTTAGTAAAAAAATAGAAAAAATAATTGAGTAGTGCAGCCATGTATCCTCATTGCCCCTGTGGGTCTTGGGGACAAGGGGCATTGACACAAACACGCTGATGCTCTTGCTGCTTGCTGTGCTGTAAGACCAAGTCCTTTCTCTCTCACCCAGGAATCTCGGTGAATCTCATCTTCTAGAAGCAGTAAAACTGTGACAAGCTAACTTGTTAGCTTGCAAGTCAGGTAACATCTCAGATGCCTCCCAGCCCTTGACACATACTATTGCATTTCACTATCAAGTGGAAGTAGAACCGTATGTGCTGAGCCCCAGAGCCTACATCCCAGCCCTGGAACACTCTGCTCAGTAGCCCTCACACACCACTCTCAGAAAGTTGTGCATGTGATTCCTGGGAAAGACCACAGCAGTGGAGGGAATCTAAATGCAATTCAACTCAACACAATTTCATTATGTGCCTGAAAGAAGACACCGAAGATGACTAACAATGGATCTTGCTCTTAAGGAACTCACTGTCCAGAGGAGACGCAGACGCAGGACAGATAATTTAACAGAGTATGATGATCACAAAATATACCAAGTCCAGAGGCAGCATGGCAGAGAGTACAGCTCTAGGGAGAAAATCAAGGAAGATTCCATGGAAATCGGACTTTGAAAGATTTCAAAATTGGGAATGTTGCCAGGGTTATGGGGGACATATTTTAGGCACAATAAAAATTCCTATGCAAAGATTCTGAGCTGGGAAACTGTGTGGAGTGTTCACCAAACATAGGAAGGCAGAGAAGATAGGGAAGAAATAAAAGTCAAGTTAGGGAGGAATTAAATGATTTGTTTCCCATGCTATGGAGATTGGATTTTATCCCGAAAGCAATGGTGAACCATTGAGGGATTTAAGCAAGGGAGTAAAACTATCAAAGACGATTAGAGTAATATGAAGGGTAGATTGGATGGGAATGAGGCAGGCAAGAAATGATGCGAATCTGATGTAGGGCAGATGCACTGGGTATGGAGAGAAAATACGTTTGAGATTTAGGAGATAGGCTCAGTAAGACTTGGTAAATGGTTGACGTGGGGGGAATGAAAGGAACCATGTAGCAAAGAACAGCCAATTTGCTAGTTCAAATGACTAGATGGATGGTGGTGCTACTAAGACTGATAACTAATGCAGCTAGAGAATGTAGGAGGATGTAGGGGGACTTACAGAATGTTCTCTTTTGGGTGGGCTAGCTGGGATTGGATAGTTTTGGACATGTTGGTATAGATCTCCGTAGGACATTCAGAATGAGACAGGCTGATGCAGAAACAGATGAGGTTAGGGCTTGCCTGGGGAGATGGTGTAGAGTTTGAATGGAAGAGGGCAGAGCCCTGATGGACACATGCATTCATGGGGCAGGCAGAGGAAGAAGGATGAGGAGGACTTTGGGGTGAGCGACACTCATCCCCATTGTTCCTTCTTCCAGGAAAGGGTGTTTCTGCTGGGTTGGGGGCCCATGGTCTACTGGTGCCTTCACTTAATCCTCTCCCACACCCTCCAGGCAAACCGTCTCTCTCCTGGACCTCACCATCTTCGCCCTAGCTTGCTCCTTCTCCATCCACCCCATCAACGTGTTCAAGCCTCTTTTCTCTCAACCCCACCTCTCCAGCTCCATCTCCTTCTTCATTCTCTTTCCTCTCCATGTCTTAAAGTTCTCACCTCCCAGTGGCACCATATCCCTCTGTAGTCCAGCCTTTGCTTCAACGCTTTTTGGAAACTGTTCTCAGTAAGATCCCACGTTTAGTTCTTACCTTGCTCTTCTCTCCCCACCGACGGGTTGGTCTTTTCTGGAAAGTCTCTTGCCTCCTAGGTTATACAGCATTTTCGTGGTTCTCTGAGATCTACCTGTGTGTTCCACTGTCTCCCTCCCAGGCCACCTCTGCCCACCCCTTCATTGGGGTCCCCATGTTTCACCCTTGTTCTGCTCCCCTCCCCTTCCCCTCCTCCTTTTTGCTCTTAACCACTATCCTAGATTCTGTTGAGAAAATAATATGAATATCATATAGAGAACCTATCTGTGCATGTGTGTGTTTAAAGGACGCTTAATAACAGTATCACCCTCTCATTCTTCTCAAGGTAAAATCTCTGTGAATGGTGACACATTTGCATAATGGCTTTCCTTTGCATATTTATATGGCCCCAGCTAGATCCTTTAGAATAAGGTTATTCCAGCATCATTAGGAACCTGCCCCACTGATAAGGAAAACTTAGGTAACTAGCTTCTTTGAAAACACAATGAATGCTTTTGCCTACTGCTGATACTGTAATCTTGGAATATCAAGAGACAAGACATCTTGTATTAGGGTTTGATCAGAAAAGCAGAACCTCTATGAGTGGTATAAAAAAGAGATTTATTACAGGAGTTAGACCTTACACAATTGTGGGTGCTGAATTTTAGGGGAGAAGTCTCTGCAGAATCTTGCCTTTGCCTCGACTGTAGAGCCAGAAGTGGCTACAGGTCAGTCAGCCTTGCAACTGGGAAGGGGAGGTGCATGCAGCACGGGCCAGGACAACCCGGAAGCTTCGAGGAAGAACCGGCTCCGGTGAGGGGCAACCGGAAACCGGGAAACTAGCTGGGATAAGCAACTAACATCCACTCTAGCCTCACTGCTAAGGGTGATGTGCAGGGGAAGCTGGCGCCCTGCGCTGCAGAGCTGCACGTGCACCTGGCCCAGGGCCTGGAGAAGCTGCAGGAGGAGACTGGAGATGCTGCAGACGCTGCTGGTCCCGGGGCTTCCCGCTGCCCGAAAGGTGAGCTAGAAGGTGAGCTACAACGTGCATGAGCTGCCCTGCTGGCTGGTGCCCTGCGCCCACCTTCAGAGAGTAAAACATTACGGCTGCTGCTTTATGTCCATCTGCCAAATTTCACACAAAATGTCTCTCCGAGCCTATATAAACCAGAAAGGGAAGTCTGGGAAATGTAGTCCCAGCTTAGCGAAATTGACTCAGTGTAAAGCTACCGCTGTGTAAAATAATCCTGGGGGTCGTCCTTGCTTCCTCCCTCTCCGTGTCCACCCACATCCCACGTATCAGCAAGTTCTGTCCGATTTACTGGCACAGTCACGTGTGCTCAGAAAGTGCTGAGTCATCTATAAATGTTAGCAATCATTGCCTTTTATTTTTTTTAAGAGAAGAAGAAATATGAGCGTAGAGAAGTTAGGTAACTTTTCTGAAGTCACATGGCTGATAAGCAGCTGAGGCAGAAGCGATTGCAGAGTCGTGCTTTCAACCACCGCCCTATTCGAGTTTCCTGAGAAAGGCGTTGTTTTTTCTGACATATGGTTGCTAAATAAAAATTTGAACGCAAAAAATATGTACTTCATTTTAACTGAGCCCAGTTGTAGGAGGTAAGGGAATCTATGTTCAATGAGAGATCATGGAGGGGGAAAACAATATAGAAGCACGACATTGTTATTATTATTATTATTATTTGGTATAATTACTTGATCTTAAAACCACCAGAATGTCTGATATAGGGCAAGATTTTCAGGATGATCAGATACTCTTTAATCATCTTCCTGACATGATTTCCACATTCGTCCACACATCACTGTTCACTGGAGTTGACTTCTATTCTC
This sequence comes from Diceros bicornis minor, assembly GCF_020826845.1. Taxonomy (NCBI): domain Eukaryota; kingdom Metazoa; phylum Chordata; class Mammalia; order Perissodactyla; family Rhinocerotidae; genus Diceros; species Diceros bicornis. The sequence continues at coordinate 15,661,161 of NC_080775.1, read as the reverse complement.
TCTGTCTTTTTGGTTCTATTACTATGGAAAGACAAATCTATTCACTACAGATGGACTCTCTCAGGTACAATGAGTGACACAGATATGCCAAGAATGTCTAATCTGGTTTTTTTATTAGACGGTGCCTTGCAAAAGAGAGAAACATACTCTCTCTTGTGCATAGAATAGCATTTTGAAAAATACATCCACTACTGTGGAATTTATATTAATATGCCGGACACCATTCAAGTTGTCCATTCAATAAAGGATTGCCAAGAAAATAAAAGATTGCAGATGGGGAAGAGTAAAGAACAGAAAAGTATATGTAACTTTACTTTGGAAACAAGTTTTTAAATTTTTTTAATTATTATTCATTATTTAATCACTTTTACTTTTATCAGCCACATTGAACAGGGATAGATTTTTTTTTTTTTTTTTTTTTTGCAGGGAAACATTCATCCTGAGCTAACATCTGTTGCCAATCTTTCTCTTTTTTTTTCTTCTCCCCAAAGCCCCAGTACATGGTTGTGTATCCTAGTTGTAAGTCCTTCTAGTTCTCTATGTGAGCTGCTGCCACAGCATGGCAACTGACAGACAGGTGGTATGGTTCCGAGACCACGAAACAAACCCCAGGCAGCGGTGGTGAAAGCGAGGAACTTTAACCACTAGGCCATCAGGGCTGGCTCAGCTTTTAAGTTTTTTGCCTCATTTGTTTCTTTTTCTAAAAGCTAGGCTATGGGGGCAAAACAGCTCCAACATTATGGAGTGGCTTCTCTCAAGGGTCAAGTCAGTTTACTCTGTTGATGGCTACAAGCTGTACCTCCAATAGGCGAGATCCCGTTACGTGAAGGGGAGAAGATTGAGGCAAATGAGTTGGAGAGGATGTGGTTGGTTCAGCACCAATCCATTTCCACTGCCGAGCAAACAAGGAAGTGGCTGTCCTTGTGGGTGGGGCAAGAAGGGTCACATTCAGAAATCTTTGTGGGCAAATGGATGCATCTAATGAAAAAGTATGACTTAAACCCCTTTCCACAAATTTCCACAACCATTCTTCACGTCAGAGTTTTCACAAATTCAGCCAGGCTATAATCCCAACCAATTTTCATACTGAAGTTTGCTTCATGTAGCACATGTGAATCTTCCTTGGCCATAAATGCAAATAAAAAGGTTCAGGACTCTGAATCAATCTACAGTTTCTTCTTAAAAGAATGATACTGTTTTTGCCTGGATATACTACTTACAAGTAAATAAAATGATACATAGGGTTTTTCAGCTTTGTTTTTGTTTTTACAAAATAAGATGGTTGTATGCTTTCTTTAATCACTACTTTCAATCATGCTCTTTCAAGTCTCCCTTCCCCCACCCTTAGTGATATCTTGGGCAGATTCTAGAGCTTTCGGCACTTCAGGTTTTAAAAAGTTCACTCCAGGGGGCCAGCCCAGTGGCTTAGGGTTAAGTTCGCACACTCCGCTTCGGCAGCCCGGAGTTTGTAGGTTCGGATCCTGGATGCGGATCTATGCACCGCTTCTCAAGCCATGCTGTGGCAGGCGTCCCACGTATAAAGTAGAGGAAGATGGGCGTGGATGTTAGCCCAGGGCCAGTGTTCCTCAGCAAAAAGAGGAGGATTGGCAACAGATGTTAGCTCAGGCTAATATTCCTCACCAAAAAAAAAAGTTCACTCCAGTCACATTCTGTTTAAATCTTCAATCTCCTGTCCAATGCCAAATCCACTTCCACCCTTGGTTCTGGCGTTTTCTGTGGCTCACAGGATCTCCTCACACTCCGGGGCTCTGGCTTCTCCAGAGTCCAGATGGGAGGGAAGAGGGATTAGGACAAAATGGTGTATGTAAGCTGTTTTATTTAATTGGTGCAGATATAATCTTCTCATGGTTGTTGATGCCCGCTATGCGGCAGGTGTCCAGATGTCGGTTCTTTCATGGTGCTTTTGTGCAAATCTTTTGGACAACCCGAAAGTTTCCTAGCTAGCTGATCTCTAGTCTCTCCCCTCAGCCCCTGCACCTGGTTGTACACTTCACACTTATTATTTCTGAGGTCCCTCTAGCTAGACAGCCGCCCTCTTGGGCAGGGTACCAGCAGGATAGCTCAAACCCAGCTACTATTCCTGGTTTCTGCTTGAGCCCTTGGGACATGCACACAACTCTGATTGCTCCAGCAAGCTTTGTATTTCAAAATTACCCAAGCAAGAAGCAAGGACTGGTCTCTATCTTCATGTCTGTTCTCAAACTTCTGAGGAAATATAGCTGGTTTTCCCCAGAACTCTCTCACCAAGCTCTGCAACAATGGGAGTGCCCGGGTGGGCCCGTGCATCCCTGCATCTTAGCAAGCTCAGGTGAGATGTCCGCCTTCCCTTCTTTCAGGCACACTCAGCCTCCATTGGAGGTTCTCTGGAGCCCACTCATTTGGCTTCAGGGGAGGGAAGACACTGCACTCCAGTGGTCCTCTAACCCTTGCACTTGGGTTCACATAAGCTGAAGGAGGTAGGACAGTATCGGCCACTGAACGTGTCCTGCCACCTCTTAGCTGGTCGTTCAGATACAGGGATTATCCACTCTTATTCTCAGCTTTGGGGCTGTAGCCTCACTTCTGAGACAACATGAGATGTCCCTTTAATCTCCCATCACTCAAACAGCGTTGCAGTTGATATTCTTGCACACATATCTTTGTGAGATTTTGAGAGTATGTCCAAAGAGTAAATTCCAGCATGGGATTTTGTATTTTAATAGATATTTCCAAATTGTTCCCCAGAAAGGTTGCATCAACTTGCACTTGCACCTGTAGTGCAGGAGCACATCTATTTCCCTACATCCTCACCAGCACCTGTTACATATGTCTCAACCTTTAAAAAAAAAAAACTTTATTGAGGAATAATTGACAAATATAATTGTATATATTTGAAGTGTACAACATGATAATTTGATATACATAGACATTGTAGAATGATTATCAAGATAAAGATAATCCTATTTTCTCAACCTTAAACAGGGACCAGAGCTTGGATCGGAGAAACCAACTCACTTGGTCAAAAGGCAAGATGAATGCGCTATTCTAGACATTTCAAAGCGCCTAGTACCAGGCTTCTGGAGGTAGGGTAGGGGGAGAAGGAGGGAGGGAGGAAGGGGGAAGAGGGTAGCTCTCACTTGAACACAGCACTCCAGTGGTCTTCTAACTCCTGGATTTAACTCTAATTGCCTTATGGGCAGGACGAGACCAGAGCACTGGGTCACAGATGGTGAAACTGGGCTCTTGTGAGTGAGGTAGTGTAAAGCTGCCGACTGTGGTGAAACTGGAGCCTCCTAATCTTACCTTCAGTGATGACATTAACTTCAGAGATGCTGTGACACATACGAGAGCAGAATGTTGTTTCTGCACTGCTGTTCTCACCCACCCAGAGAGAGGCACCCTTTGAACAGAATGTGTGTGCAGAATTGGTTGACATGGATCTGTGACATCCTCTGAGACCCTGGGCAACCCCCTGCCTCTATAAGGGCTCATTCATGGAATCTTGTCCTGTGTCTTCACCAAATGACAATGTGCCAATTCCTCAGGGACCCCTTTCCAACCAGCACCAGCAGTACCTGCAAGGGGGCTTGTGTTTCTCTGCTCCAAGTGCATTTATTTTTTCTCAGGGGGAGAGTTTCCTTTTTTATTCAAGTCCCTGGAAGGAGCCGTTAGGATATGTTTGAACTTCCAGCTAGCCAGACAAAGCACTGTGATATTGATTGTGTATTCAAGACTAACAGCCATGGAACTTGGGGCACGTTTTCTCTGTCACTGCCTTTGTTAACAAAGGCTGGCATGAGAGTTGACAACGACAGGGAATACCACTCACACAGGTAGGTGGATCCCAGTTCGTAAACGTGAGGGCTCCGAATAGCATCCTGGGCTGGTGGAGACAGTGCTGTTCTGGGAGTCAGGATGCCAGAGTCTGGATCTGGTTTCACCAATGATGTGTCTGTGTTTATCTCAGGTGAGGGATGTCACTTCCCTCAGGCCTGGCTGGTGGTGTCACCTATTAGGGGAAATCTCAATAACTTAATATAGAGACATAACAGAGGAGCTATAAGAATAAAACAAAATAAGGGAAAGTATTTTGAAAAAAGTGCACAATAATAATATAATTATTATATATTAACATATACACAATTTAATTATTGATATAATAATTATAAATATAATTATTACTGTTATTAATTATATTATTATACAGTATTGTTTTGTGCCAGTCTCAGCCTATTGATAACCAATGTTGTGGGTGGACAGGCCCTTGTCGTTTTTATTATGATTACAAGACGCCCTTCAGCAATAACTGATACCAAACCAAGTGGGTTCACCTCCTGGTGAGTTAAATAAGACTCTACACCAGTGGAAGTTGTCTCACAAAGTAAAGTGTATTTGCAGCAAATAAGAGGCCATGAGGAATCATTTTCAAAGTCATGGTGTCCCCAAACAAAGGAAAGCAGGAACTTTTACTTGGTTGGAGAACGAATATCCAAAAGGGAGAGACTGCGATTCGCTTGCACAGGCTCAGTTGGAGAACATGCTTCCACATAATGAGGCCTAAGCTCCTCCTGGAGAGATCTTTGTATTAAAAATAAGGCAAAGGTCATGGGCCTAGCTCTTGTAGTCAGGCTTGGTCAGTTTCAGGGTGGCTGGTGGTTACATCTCCCTTGAATGCCTCATTTGGTCAGTTTCAGGATGGCTGGTGGTTACATCTCCTTAACACACAAAAGGAAAAGAAAGAAATTGGAAAAACAGTTAATTGCTTCCAAACCCACCTTTGAGTTTCTCAAGGCACCTAGTCTGTGACATAACCATCAGGAAACTTTGAAAAGATAAAGGTTGATTACTTGCAGGACCTGGAAATTACACAGCACACCTGGGGCCACACAGCAAAGCTGCAGGTAGAGAGAGAGAGTACATGGGCCTGGGGTTCTGCTTTTATTGGAGTGGAGGGTGGAGGTCTAGGAGGGTGGAGGTCTAGGGTTTTGTGGGCTCCCTCTTTATTGGCAAATTTAAAACATAGCAGTGGGAATTTAAAGTGCAGGAAAGGGAAAAACAAACAAACAAACTATTGATAAGTGAAATAAGCCAGTCACAAAAAGACTATCTGATTCCATGTACATGAAGTTCCTAGAAGAGTCCAATTCATAAAGACAGAAGGTAGAATGGCGGCTGCCAGGGGTTGAGAAGAGGGGAGACTGAAGAGTGAGTGTTTAATGGGTATAGTTTCAGTTTTGCAAGATAAAAAAAGCTCTGGAGATTGCTTGCACAACAACGTGAATATACTTAACACTAGTGAACTGTACACTTAGAAATGGTTAAGATGGTAAATTTTGTCTTATGCGTATTTTACCATAATTTTTAAAAAAGCAAAAAAGTTCTAATAGTTTAAATCAAACAAGACCAATTATACAACTATGGTCTTACATCTGTAATAGGAGATGAGTCAGACAACATAGGAAATTCCCAAGGGCCTCTTTGAACACTGTAGTCATTCTACACTACTCTCTTCCCCCAAATAAATCTTAGATCTGAGATTCTAGAAGGTACCACTTTGTTCCAATTCCACAAACTCTGGGATTAAACCAGGGGAAAAAAGCAAACATTTTTAGAAACAAAGCGAGTTTCTATACATGACAATAGGATTTAGGAGTCTCCAGGGTCATTGACAAACTTTGTCCACCTTCCAATGATTAATAATGACAAACATTGGTGTTATATAACACCTCACTCTAGTCTTGAACAGACGTCTTGGCAACTTCTTTCCATTCTGGGGAACAGATGTTCCCTGTTTGTCATCGTTTTCTAGTGTTTAGCTGGTTTTCGATGCCCTCATTCTATTTCTCCAGAATTATTTTTCTTATTCTTTTTTCAGATGGTCTTAGTCAAAGCTTCTCAAACATTCAAATAAATATATGTCTGCTGAGTTTCCTTTGCTTTGTTTTTTAAAACTCTTTTAGAGAACTCTTCCAATTGGTTATAGTGACTGATCTGATAGACTTACTCCTGGTCAGGATCCTGCTGTTACCCAACCAGGTTAGTTATCCAACTCCTCATGTTCATAGGGATGAGCTGCAGGAAACTCACTCATCTCTATCCACCTTTATCCTAAAGTTTGAAGCCAGAGGCCACGTGGGACTTTCTGCCTCAGAAATAGTTGTGATTGTGAAAGTTTTGTATTTCCTTTGTGTTTTGGCCCCACTTTACCCTTCTTACAGAAACTTAGCTGGCTCAACATCAGTCAGTGACAGAAGGCTGGTGAACTTTGAAATCGCTCTGCAATTTTTGTCTTTAGATACTTCTGTCTTGTTGCACTTTTTCCCTTATGGGAAAAAAAAAGCGGCAAAATGCTCCCAACACCTCCTGCAAAAATAGGACCCACACCAACAATTTCAGCCAGCTTTTTCAAGTCTCACTTTCCTCATTGAACAGTTTCTGGTAACTTTCCACTGCCTTTGTAAAACCTTCCCGGGGCCTGGCGGGACCTTTGAACACCACCCATTACAGGACAGCAAAGGAAGCGCTGCTGTGTGCAGGCTGCAAGAGCAAATGAGTCTGAACTTCCCTGCCTTTTATTGGGCAATCCATGGAGTGCCTCCTGCCCCTCCTCCGTTCACCTGGAGACACTGGATTTCAGCCCACAAAGCCACTCCGTTGCTTGAGGTCTAGGTCATGACTTTGACTTGCGGAAGCCAGAGTGGCCTACCTGACATTGTCAAATCCCCCAGAATCATGGACAACGCCCCCATTTCCCTCAAGATGATTGTTCTGGTCTGAGCCGACTGTGTGCGGTGTCCATCGAAAACTGGGGCAGCTCCAGCATCTTTGGAACGGGGAGGTGGAAAGGTTGGAAGCACTCTGTTTTGACTTTGATTTTATAGTGTATTGGAAAGATAGATATAGACACGTGAAATGGAATTTTTAAAAAGTGTACATATGTGTGTGTGTGGGAAGCTTCTGGAAATCATTGGCACGCCTACTCCTGAGTAAAAAAAAAATCCCTCCACTGGGTAAAAGCGCTTCCTAACATTAAGGATGTAAAATCGCGTGGCCTGTGTTCCCAAAATGAAGACTCGGATTTGGAGTGTGCACGTTGCTGCATTCAGAGCTGAGCCCAAGGGTGAGGCGCGTGCAGGCTGCGGGGTCTGGAGCTCGGCTCCTGCGCCCGGCCGCGGCTCGAGACCACCCCCCACTGCCACCCGCGCCCCCACCCCCGGGCGATCGGGGATGCGCGGCCGCCTCCCCGCCCCCGCCCCGATCGCGGTGGGCGGGCCCAGGCCGGGCGGGGCGGGCGGGCGCGGCGCCCTGGGCTCCGGGCTCCGAGGAGACGGCGGGCGGCACTAGAGGGAGCTGCTCGCGCCGCCGCCGCCGCCGCCGCGCCGGCCCCACGCCCGGGCCGAGCGCCGCCTCCGGGTCCGCGCCGCCGCGATGGCGGAGGACAGCGAGTCTGCGGCCAGCCAGCAGAGCCTGGAGCTGGACGACCAGGACACGTGCGGGATAGACGGGGACAATGAGGAGGAGACGGAGCACGCCAAGGGGTAGGCGCGCGGCGCGCGGGCGCCACGGGGCGCGACGGGGCTGCGGGGACCGCGCGCATCTCGGGCTGCGCTCGGGCGCTGGGTTCGGGGGCGCGGGCGGGCAGCCCCCCGCGTGGGGTTCGTTCGGCCCCGAGACCGTGGGGAGGTCCGGGTCGCGCAGCTCCCGGGTGGAGCGGCGCGGTGCAGCGAGGCCCCGGGGTGGGCGGGGAGGTGCGGGGACAGGCGACGCCGCTGTCACCTGCCGCGCGGCCGGCTGGCCCTCGCCCGTCCCCGCCGCCCGCCCGCCCAGCCCGCGGGTGCGCCGCGCTGCCCTGGCCGGCGTGTGACTCAGTGGGACCGAGCGGGGGCGCGTCGCCCTTCCCTTTGTGGCGGCCGCGGTGGTGGCAAGTCGTCCTTCTCTCTGCTCCTTGTCATCCTCTCCTTAAGTCCCTCCAGACCCTCCCACCCCTCCCCCAGCCGCCGCCGCCACCAGAAACAAGAAGAGCCCATGGTGGGGAGTGGTTTGGTATCTGTCCCCGCTCGTTTCGGCGCTGCTGGCGGGGACCTGCGGAAAGTTGTGCTTCCCGGGCCGCGGCCCCCACCCTGCTCCGCGCCAGCCAGGCAGGGGGCGCCCAGGGGGTCCCGGGCCGGCCGCTCCCGGGGCTGCGCAGGATTGCCACCGCCGAGGTGACTGCAGAGCCTTCTAGGGCAGGTCCGATCCGCTGCTTTAGGCTCTGTCGTGGGGGCAGTTCCCGCAGACCTGTCCAGATCCTGCTTGCAAAACTGGTGTTTGGTCTCCAAAGCCAGGTACACCGTGCGTTTTAACACCTGATCGGGTTTCTGACTCCATTCACCGGCTCCCTTTCTCCCTCGCAGACTTGATTTGCCCTCCTGTTGGAGAAAAGATTGCTTCCGGTTAAGGGTGGTATTGAAGTTCTGTTCTTAGAGGCAGGGGGGTCATGTTAAATAAAGAGAGGTCTTTACATTATCCTTTCGCCCTGTTGGATTCTAACTATGCGCTGGCACGGAGCACTTAATGCTGCCCCTTAGAAGTGAGATTTTGCAAACCATGGTGACTGATGAAGTGGGTCAGCTTAAACACATGATAGGGAGGCCTTAGTCGCAGATGGCTTATTTATTCAGTTCATGGAGAGGATTCTTTAAGTGATTGATGATTTAAAGCGTAAAGCGTTTGCATTCTAACATCTGTTTGAAGCTTTGTCTAAGAAAGGAACTTTTACTGAGCCTTAACGTGTTATAAAATATTAAAAGAGATCAAGAAAAAAGCTGACGAAATGTATCTCGCATTTGCGAACTGCTTTTTTTATTTTTGCAGTGAATACGTACTTTAGTGGCAGCTTCAAGTACCGAATGTTATAATTCAAGTCTAGAATATTTTTTGAAAACGGAGGAAAGGAGATTCTACAGAAATCTGAGCCTAAGTTCTGTTTATGCAGTGATAGAAATTTGCCTGTGATAGGTAGCTAAATATAGATATGTTTTTGAAACAATAGCACCAGTGCCAGAAATGGACCCAGATGCAAATGTGATGGATTACCCAGATAATTTCAGCATCTGTCCATTATCTTTCTGACGAGACCTTGGACTTTTCTCTTCTCCACTGTAATTTCTGTTGATCGTTCTTCGTTCTTTTGAAGATTTCATTAGTACTTCTTTGCTTACAGTCAAGAATGTCTATGGTACAAAGAATTACTCATCTCTGGGTCCATTGATCCGGGCCTGTCCCCAGGAGCCCGTGGGCTGTGTGAACTTCCCAGATTAGCACCCAAAGGCATCTCCATGCGCTCTTCAGAGGCCTTCAGTTTTGTGCATCAGCACATTAATTATATGTTAGCACAGTTACTCAACATTTAGAGACGCCCAGGGGACTGAAATGTTATAACCAAGAGCAGAAACATGATAACAGCTCCTAGTGGGAAGAGGTGGATATAATGGATTTATTGTAGTCTGTTAAAATGTAAGGAGATTAGTCAAAATCCAAGTTGCTGCGCTTGTGGGACTACTTTTTTGGATTTGGATTTAGATGATGTGCGCCAAATTTGGGGGAGTAATTGTGTTTCATTTGGCTCGTGTACTGATGGTATGGCTCAGTAGAAACCTAGATTTTTTTTTTCTTAAATAGCTCAAGTTTGTAAATGTTAAAATTTGAAAGACTCCTCTTTTCTATGCTTGGCCTCTTCGTCTCCACCAATTTAAATGAATTGACAAATAATGAGCCTTTGGAGGAATGAGTAGGTAAACACTTTACCTTTTAAAGGTGAATTATCGCTTTGAAGCCACTAGGTATTGGTCAGTGCATAAAGCAATAATTTACTAAATAGTACCCTTGTGGCCTGAAGGAATTAATTTACCCCCGTAATTGAGTATAATGTATTTACTAGTTATTTTAGACATATGAAGTTAAAATACGGCCTCAGATAAAAACAAAATACCCAATTAGATGATTTTGCCCCAAAATGTGACTATTACTGTGTAGGTTTTTCTTTCATTTTCATAGAATTTTCTTTATGGGCTAAGAAGAGTATTTCATTTTGTGGATAATGCTGAAAAACCATGAATGAAATATTTATGTTCAATTAAAAGCAGTGGCTTTTATGTTTAATTAAAAGCAATGGCTTAAGTAAGATAGAATACTTGCATCTTGCTATCTTTATATCTCATTTTTCATGGAAAATGTGCTCTTTGTCTAGCTTTTTGGTTGACAAGTGGCATACCACTATAAAAATTTCGTAATTCCAAAAAACATGAGGCAGGAGAAGGATTGTCCATTTTACTGAGTGAAACTATATTCAAAGAAGTGTAGTTTTATCATCTTCAAACAATACGCAGCAATTAGAGCTAGAGTAATAGAGGATTACCCAGAAAGATTCTTTTAATAACTTGCTTTAACACATGATTTACATTTGGGAGAAGTAAGTAGGTCTTTGTAAAAAGCTTGAAGGATCTTGAAAACTTTCAAGCTAATTAAAAGTTCTAAGATAATCTTGTTTATACTGTTATTTTCTTAGCAAAGACTTTCTACGTAGATAAAAATTAATTTTAACTATCTTCTTATCCTTGCCCCGTTGATATGCACCTTTTCCCTTTGTGCAGTACATGGGTAGTGGTCATCATCTCTTACTCAGCCTATCATCGCACATGAAGCATAGTTATTGTCCAGTGTTGGAAACAGGGTCACATAGCTGGCCCCAAATAAAATTAGTGTTCAAGTTGGCAACAAAATCAAATCTCTCTCCTTGCTTTACCAACACTGACTTTCAGAATGCATGTTTCCTAGACAAATTGATGTTGTTCATCTCCTTTCCTCTGAGAGCTTTTATCTTCCATATTCACTATGGTGGAATAGGAGGCAGCCACCAAGAATATTTATATAGGGAATAAAATAAGCATATATGAATATGCTTTTGTTGGCAGATAAATCACTAAGTTATTCCCTGGGGTAGATATGAAGTAGTTTCAGTAGATATTTTTAATATATTTTTTTTTCTTAGAAAAATTAAAGATCTGGTATTTGGCAAAATTAAAACTTTGGAATTCTGTTAACAAAGAACATAACCTCTCTTCTCTCACCCCCAATTTAGGAAAAAAAAGTGAAGTTATTCTCTGTGCGGTATGTTGTTGCTTCTGACTTGATCTGTGTATTGTTGAGATTGGCTGTGGGAACTTTTTTTTTTTTAATTTTATTCATTTTATTTTTTTCCCCCAAAGCCCCAGTAGATAGTTGTATGTCATAGCTGCACATCCTTCTAGTTGCTGTATGTGGGACGCAGCTTCAGCATGACCAGACAAGCGGTGCGTCGGTGCGCGCCCGGGATCTGAACCTGGGTGGCCAGCAGCGGAGCACGCGCACTCAACTGCCAAGCCACAGGGCCGGCCCCTGTGGGAACTTCTTAATCAACTGTGTGGAATCGGTGGGGAGATGCAAAAAATTGCCATAACTCTCAATAGATTTTTCTTGTCATGGAAAATTTAAGGGATAATTCAAAGCTGCCCTTTCTGAAGTTTGATCTATCAACTATATAAATCTAAATGGAATGGTGTGTTCACAGCTTCTGCCCAAGCAACCTTCTCAATTCAAGAAATACAGTTTGAAATTATCAAATGTCTGCTCAGACTTTCATCTGAAATGGTGATATCGCCCTGGGGCCCGGAACAAACTTTTTCCAGAGCTTGGAGAAACTATAGAAAATTTCTAAGTACGGGACACAGACAGTGCCATCTTGAAATTGTTGGTTAATACAAGTGTACACAGTAAAATATATACAAGTTGAAGTCAGTTACTTGGTTAGTTCAGGGACTGGAACCAAGTTCTGTACCAAGTTCAAGAAGGAGGTTGGTTGATTGGTTTGTTATTCCATTTGAAAATATGTCAATGACTTTTACTCATTATAAGAATAAAATATGCTTATTAAAAATGTAAGCAATAAAGTGTATAGAGAGTGAGAACCCCCTGGTCATCTTATTTCTTAGAGATACCACCATTGACAGTTTAATCTGGTCACATTTATATATATATATATATATAGAAGTGTATATCTAACATAAATAGGATCATACTTAACATGGACTCATTTGTTATCTTATATTTTTCACTGACTATTAGTTTTGTCTGCTAGAACTTTTTGCCATGATGGAAATGTCCAATATGGAGGTCGATAGACCCTTGAAATGTGGCTAGTGTGACTAAGGAACTGGATTTTAAATTTAATTTAATTTAATTTAATTTTTATTTATTTATTATTTTTGTGAGGGAGATCAGCCCTGAGCTAACATCCGTGCTAATCCTCCTCTTTTTGCTGAGGAAGACCGGCTCTGAGCTAACATCTATTGCCAATCCACCTCCTTTTTTTTTTTCCCCAAAGCCCCAATAGATAGTTGTATGTCATAGTTGCACATCCTGCTAGTTGCTGTATGTGGGATGTGGCCTCAGCATGGCCAGAGAAGCAGTGCGTCAGTGCGCGCCTGGGATCCGAACCCGGGCCGCCAGTAGCGGAGCGCGCGCACTTAACCGCTAAGCCACCGGGCTGGCCCTGTTTAATTTTAATTAATTTAAATTTAAGTAGCCCAGGGTGGGTAGTGGCTATTATATTGGACAGCACAGATCATATCCTGCCTTTGAATTTTATAAGCTTTCGTGGTACTCAAAGTATTTCCTTATTCTTTCCTTGTGATTTGCAGAATATGTCAAGTTTTCATTTTTCCTTTTTTTTTCTTTAGTAGTTTGGAGGCTCTGTACCCTTCTTTTCTTCTTCTGGGAACTATTTAAAAATTTTGAACAAGGGTGCTTTTCTCTGTATTTCTCTATCAATGTCAACAATTAACCATTGTCCAAAATATTCTACTACCAAACAAGACAAAATGTGTTGGATGTTTTGACTTCTCCTTCCTTTACATTTCATAGGTTTTGTTGAAATAATCTGGAATTTTAATTCCATGTGGCTTCTTTATTTTTGCCCTTGTTAAAACTTTTTTTTCTTAACTATTACATTATATTGACATCCATAGTATCAAAAACGTCTTAGACTTTACTTTTCTGACACTTTACTGTTTTTATTGATTACCACTATTCCGTATAAATTACACCCTCTGCTTTTCTTCTTTGGGTACTTTCTCATTTAATTTTTTTTTTTCCTGGTGAGGAAGATTGGCCCTGAGCTAACATCTGTGCCAGTTTTCCTCTATTTTGTATGTGGGATGCCACCACAGCATGGCTTGATGAGTGGTGTAGGTCTGTGCCCGGGGTCCATACCTATGAACCCCAGGCTGCTGAAGCGGAGTGCACCGCACTCAACCACAATGCCACTGGGCCAGCCCCTCATTTAATATTTTTATTAGCGCATGCAGATGATATTTTTTCTGAATTTTTTTATGTCTGAAGCTGCCTTTCTTTTGGCCTCATGCATAAACCATAGTCTGGGTGTGCGTGTAATTCTCTGATAACAGTTATTTTCCTTCAAACTCCATAAACACTGTTTTATTTCTTCTAGCATTTAGTGGTACAGATGTTGTTTCTCTGCCAATCTGCTTCTCTTTCTTTTATAGGTAACCATCTTCTTTTTCTTTGTTTTGACTTGTTTGTAGTCTAGCAGCTTGTAGGATTTTCTTCCCATCTTTCTATAACCCAAGGGTTTCCACATCCTTGACCTCCTGGGATCACTCTCTTCAATATCTAAACACAGAGGCCCAAGCTCATACGTATTGATGGGGTGTCTTGGGAGCTGAGGTTTTCGTGGTCCTGCCACCAGCTCCCCCATCACTATTTCCTAACACGTTGGGTCCTTTAGCATTTCTCCTTAGACATTTGGCCCTGGGTGGAATACAGTTACCTGTCTTTCATCTCTTTGATCATCGCATAGGGCAGAAAACAACTTCAGATTCAATGTCAGACATCACTGGTCACTAAAAGGATTTATTACAATCTGTGCCCTCCGTAGGCCTCAGCTGCCTGCAACATTCTTGGGAGTCCTTTCTCCCTCTGAGAGTGGTCTCTTCATCGGCCCACCTCCACCTCTTCTCCAAATTCAAGGTCCAGCTCCGAGGGCCTTTTCTTTCATGAGGCCTCCCGTGGTCATTATAACCCAGGGTGATAACCCCGGTCAAAGGCCCGTAGCCCTTACTGAACGTATCCTTCACCTGGCACCTTTCCACCAGTCACCCTGCCCCCCCATCTCCCCAGTTGTCTTCTCAGGCAGACCTTTGTTTACTGCGAAGGAAGCTGTGGCTCATAGAGATAAGTGGCTTGTCCAGGGTCACGTGGCTGGTAAGTAGGTAACAGAGTTCTTTGTGTCTGTTGTTTAATGTGCGTGTGTAACATCTTCTACAAACTGGTTCCAATAAAGGAGGGTTTTATTTTAAACATACAGTAGGTTATCACAAAACAAAGTGTGAATGAGCTTTATTAGCATTGGGGACCAGAAGGTGAGAAGCATAAGGTCTGTCTGTCTCTCTAGCCTTCCCTCCCTTGCTCCCGCCTTCTGTCAGTTTCTTAGTTTCTGTTTCTTAGTTTGGATTTTCCAGACAGGATCTCACCGTCTGCTGGTTTCTGGCCAGCAAGGCTTGGGTCCAGTCAGCTGGGGCAGAAGGTGGGAAGGTGGAAAGAGGGGATTGTCGTGGGGTACAACATGGCCACTTAGGGTCACACCTTTACTGAGGTCTGTGATCAAAATAGTTTTCAGAGAAAGATAGTGAACAAGGCTGGCATCTCCAAACACGCCTGCAGAAGATGGACGTGTGCCTACCTGTTTGCTCACAGGTAGACTGTGAGAGCAGAGACCACATTTGCAGCCTCCAATCCTTGCAATATCTGGTACATTGCACAGTTGGTAGCTTAATAAAGATTTGTTGAATGGATTCCAGTGTTGTTTTTTTTTTGTTAATTTTATTTATTTATTTATTTTCCCCCCAAAGTCCCAGTAGATAGTTGTATGTCATAGTTGCACATCCTTCTAGTTGCTGTATGTGGGACGCGGCCTCAGCATGGCCGGAGAAGCAGTGTGTCGGTGCGCACCCGGGATCCGAACCTGGGCCACCAGGATTCTAGTGGTTCTTAATCTCCATTGACAAATTAACTTCTAATTTAAAAAATTTTCCCCTATGTGCATTAGGAATATGTGAAAGATGTTTTTTTTTTTTTTCCAATTCTCATTGAAAGGATTTGGGTTGTAGAATTCTTAGTTGTGTTCTATGCTGTATAGGACCCAACATGGTAAAATAATAGTTAATTTTCTGAAGGAGACTGAGGCTTATTCAGGTTTATTTATTTATTATTTTGTTTTTAATTTATTTTTTATTGAGGTCACATTGGTTTATAACATTATATAAATTTCAGGTGTACATCATTGTATTTCAACTTCTGTATAGACTACATCGTGTTCACCACCAAAAGTCTAGCTGCCATCCCACCGTATACATGTGCCCATGTACGCCTTTTGCCGTCCCCCAAACCCTTCCACTCTGGTAACCACCAGTCTGTTCTCTGTATCTGTGTGTTTGTTGTTGGTGTTTTATCTTCCACATAGGAGTGAAATCATACGGCATTTGGCTTTCTCTGTCTGACTTATTTCACTTGGCATAATACCCTCAAGGTCCAACCACGTTGTCCCAAATGGCAAGATTTCATCTTTTTTATGGCTGAGTAGTATTCCATTGTATGTATGTACCACATCTCCTTTATCCGTTCATCTGTTGATGGGCCCTTAGGTTGTTTCCAAGGCTTTGCTATTGTGAATAATGCAGCAATAAACATAGGGGTGCAAATATCTTTTCGAATTAGTGTTTTCCTCTTCTTTGGATAAATACCCAGAAGTGGAATAGCTGGATCATATGATAGGTCTATTTTTATTTTTTTGAGGAATCTCCATACTGTTTTCCGTAGTATCTGCACCAGTTTGCACTCCATCAGCAGTGTGTGAGGGTTCCCTTTTCTCCACATCGTCTCCAACTCTTGTTATTTCTTGTCATCTTTTTAATAATAGCCATTTTGATGGGCATTAGGTGATATCTCATTGTGGTTTTGATTTGCATTTCCCTAATAATTAGTGTTGTTGAACTTCTTTTCATGTGCCTGTTGGCCATCTGTATATCTTCTTTGGAAAAATGTCTGTTCATATCCTCTGCCCATTTTTTAATCGGGTTGTTTGTTTTTTTGTTGTTGAGTTGTATGAGTCCCTTGTATATTTTGAATATTAACTCCTTATTGGATGTATGATCTGCCAATATCTTCTCCCACTTGGTAGGTTGTCTGTTCATTTTGTTGATGGTTTCCTTTGCTGTGCGGAAGCTTTTTAGTCTGATGTAGTCCCATTTGTTTATTTTTTCTTTTGTTTCCCTTGCTTGAGGAGACATGGTATTCAAAAAGATACTGCTAAGACAGATGTCAAAGAGTGTACTGCCTATGTTTTCTTCTAGGCGTTTTATGGTTTCAGGTCTTACATTCAAGTCTTTAATCTATTTTGAGTTAATTTTTGGGTATGGAATAAGATAATAGTCTACTTTCATTCTTTTGCTTGTGGCTGTCCAGTTTTCCCAACATCATTTATTGGACACCCTTTCCTTTCTCTGTTGTATGTTCTTGCCTCCATTGTCAAAAACTAGCTGTCGATAGATGTGTGGGTTTATTTCTGGGCTCTCAGTTCTGTAAAATAATAGCTAATTTTTTGAAGGAGACTGAGGCTTATCCAAGTTTAAATAACTTGCCGGGGCTGCATCTCAGATACAGACTTAGGTCTTGGGCCTTTCGCTGTCTGACTCTAAACTCTTACCTTTGCACTAATCTGCGTGGTCTCATGGACCATAAATAAATAAAGAGTAATTAGTTTGGTAATGTTTCAAGCTTATCTCCCCGTATGTCATACATTACCAACTCGAGTGCCTCTGCAGCCAAAATTCACCAGTGTAATGGGAACACTAAATGTCAATGAATTTAAAAGTAAATAAATCAGTTATAAAATAAATAAGTCCTGGGGATGTACTGTACAGCATGGTGACTATAGTTAATAATATTGTGTTGCGTATTTGAAAGTTGCTAATAGATTTTAGACGTTCTCATCACAGGAAAAAAAATTTGTAACTGTGTGGTGATGGATGTTAACTAGACTTATTGTGGTGATCATTTAGCAGTATATACATATATCAAGTAATTATGTTGTATACCTGAAACTGATATAATGTTATATGTCAGTTATATCTCAATTTAAAAAAAAGAAATACAGTGGGAATTGGCATTTACATATTTAAGAAGTTTTAAGTTTGATATTGCTGCTGATATTAATAAACATTTATATATTCCAAAATATTTTTCCTTCTGTCCCCCTTGTATGTCTTATATGATTCTTTCATACATTTAAAATGGATGGGATGACCCAAAATTGACTTGCTACGTACTATGAAATTCAGAGGAGGCCTGGTATTCTGTTAGGCTCAGCAGCCCTGAAATAATAGAATGGCCATATTTTTTAAGAAATATGTTTTCCCCAGTCTCTGAGTCTTCCTTGCTTAATCATCCTATTCTTTGATATACATAAAAAAAGTAAATAAATCCATATATTCCCTTGTTTAAAAAAATATTGCAATTTGATTATAGAGAACCCTTTTGAGTTTCTCTTTAGGTTTCTTAAAGGACTTCTAATGATAGCATCAATATAATTTGCAATAAGATTTTTTTCTTTTACATTTCTTTCATGGCTGTCTCATCTCCTTTCTGGTTCAAGTTCTATAGCTGCCCCACTGTAGCCTCATACATATCAGCATCCTTTCCCTGGTGCCCCCCAGCCCCCGAGCACTGCCATGGTTCAGGCGTCCGCAGAGTCAGTTTCCCAGAATGGGTGCAGGAATCTGGTATTGTGCATCTTTGGATGAGAGTGCTGCTGGAGGAATCCACTTAGCATGCTGGTACCCAGCTCGACAGCCCACCTATTTAGCGCTTGAGGCCAGAAGTGCTTTCTCCCAGCCACAGGAGAAAACCCAGCACACAGTCACTCGCTGGGGGTCTCAAACTGAGTTGGGATTTTAACTTTACAGTTTCTGTTTTGTTAGCACGTTGGTGCTTCTGTTACTGGCTGAAACACACACACACACACACACACACACACACACACACACGCGAAATATGGGCTCCTTTATTCCCACGGCTTGTTCTCTCAGTGTTCAAGTTCATATAGCACTTTCCCAGAGAAAGATGACGACTCAGTTAATAGATAATTTCCCATAGTTTCTTCATTTGTGTTTTTTTTTTTTTTTTGGAGTGGAAGGATACTTGTTCTTCACTACCCTTTGGGTATTTATTAACATTTTAAAGAAACCAAAGAAGGACCTAGTGGAAGCAGCGTTCTTTTTGTTTTTCCAAATGAAGTTTTTAAAAAAATTCTTGTTCTTCTCTGTCTCGCCTCCTCTTCCCCTCCCCCCAAAAGAGAAAAATAAATCAAAAATAAAAAAATAAGTTCTTTTTGCAAAAGCACATCATTTTTTTTTAATATAGAACATTAGAATGTATCATCAAGCAAAAAGACAATGCCTTGGTATATTCATATATACCTTTTTCTATTCATATATATTTATAAAAATGCAAATATACTACTTCTATTGTCCTGGAAATTCCTGTTTGTCATTTGATATACCAGGAAGACCTTCCGGGGCATTGCACAGCCTTCCCCTGAGTCCTGTGAGATGGCTGGCTAGTCCAGTGTGCGGCTCCGTGTATGGCACCATCATCTGTTTAGCGCCCTATTGTTGGACCCCTCCTTCCAAAGCAACACCGTTTTTTCTTGGCACTTGAGTGTCTTTCTCTTCCCTCCCACTGCTGGGATGTGCATGTCAGGGGAAGTCACCTGGGACCAGGTAAAGCCAGCAGACACCCTAGGGATGGCCGAGAACAAGGCAGAGGGAGGCTGGCCTGTCTTTTTCCAGCAGAACTCCCACGCGGGGAGCTGACAGCCGGAGGGAAAGAAGTGAGCTCCTGTGTTTCGATGCTGCTGTTATTGAGCCTCTACCCCACACAGTTTGACCTGTACGCTGACTAATATAACACCTGTATGTTAGCTTTGTCTTTGTAGACAGCATTATTTTTTTAATTATTATTTTTCAAGTAGGTAGTAGGAGCATATGGTACAAAATTCAAAAGGCACCAGAGGGCATCCAGTGACAAGTCTCATTCTCCAGCACTGAGTTTCGCTTCCCATAAGCAGCTACTGTTGCTAGTTCTTGGCATGTCCTTCTGCTGGTGTTTCAGACGTATACAAGGATAAGTGTGCGCGTACACGGGCATGCATGTGCCTGCACATGCGTTCAGTGCACACGGTAGCATGCCCCACCATTGCTGTACCTGCATTTTTCACTTTACAGTGTATTTTGGAAATCATTATATGTATCAGAACACGTGGACCAACCTCGTTTGTTAAAGGCTGTATGTCATGTCATTGAAGGGATGTGCTGCTATTCATTTAATCTGTGCCTGTTAATGGATCCTAAGGCTGTTTCCAATGTTTTGTGCTGAAATTAATATCCTTCTATATATATTACTTCTCCAGAATATTTTTTAATGAATATTTTAAAATCTTTCTTAGCTAACCAGTTTTAGGGAGGCAGTGTGGTGTGTCGAAATGGGTATTAAACCAGGAATCAAGAAACTTCTGACACTGACTCTCAGTTTGATTTTGGAATAGTCAGTTCACTTCTCTGAATGTGAGTATCTTCATCGGGAAATTGAAGAGTTTGGCTCTCCAAGTCTTATGATTTAGCAAGTATACACCTTATCCTGGGCCCGGTCCCTACCCTCAGGGATAGTGGGACCATAGACCTTGTGCTCTAGGCGCCCATCAGGCCCCAGTGGGCTCCTCGCATTAACTTTCTGCTATCACAGCCCAAGGGTAAGGGGAAAAGAGAAATTTTGGCAAAAAAAAGAGACCCCAGTCCTGCCTCCTCTCCTGGCTTATCCCAGATTGAAGCCGTTCTTTCTCGGCACCACCACTTGTTCCTTTCCTTTTAGACAATTTCTCTGAGCTCTAGGGTGTTTCTGAGCTTTTAAAAAATGTCCTTGTCTCTTTCCTCTAGCACCCCAAAGTGGACCATGACCTTTAGCTCCCTTCTGGATTTGGGAGGTTGTATCCTTCTGTGTGAGAAGTCCAGTTCACCTTGGTGATTCCCGGTGACAGGTGCCCCTGCACAGCCTCACCTTGGCCCCTGACCCTTGACTACGTCCATTGCAATCCTGTTTTCTCTCTGTCTCGCTTCTGGCCTTTGCTCTTGGTCACATGTCACAGACTCATCTCTCAGCCCTTCTCCCTTGGATCCAGCTGTCACGTTTTCTCTATTCTTTTTTCTACTCCTTCTGAGCCATCAGTCTCCCGGAGTCTCTTAACCCGCATCTGCCACAGCTCTGTCCTGACTAGGAATTGACGCTTGATTACCTTATTGCTGTTGCAGCCTCATTGCCCCTCCTCCCAGATGTAACTGCCTGAGATGGCAGATTTCCTTCCACACCATGAGATCTCAGCCCTTACTTCTTCACCAGATTTTTCTGGGTGAGAAGAGCATATTTTGCCACGTGCTGTAACTACAAGGATTTCATCTAAATATGGAACATTCCTTTAATGAAAGAATTGACTAGGTCCGTGATCAGCATCGGGATATAGAAAAGGGAAGTGAAAATGGAAAATTTGATATGCAAGGGAATTCAGAAATAGGAATATAATTTGAAAAGTACATCAAATTGTTAACTTTACTGACACATATTAATATTATTAAATACAATGATAAATCCAATACTGAATTGCTAATACAATATTGAAATGAATCTCAGCCAGAAAAATGATTTGTTTTTGACTTGTTAACTATCTGCCTTTAGTAAACTCTGAAAGACCTAGAAATGAGAAAAAACATATGAGTAGGAGCCACTGTATGTCTCTTATTTTATCAGGAAAACATTTGTGAGCATGGGTGAGAAAAGGCTGTAGGAAATAGGGTAATTTTTCACTAATTTGGAGTATCTTAAAGGATATACTCTGCCAACTCTCTCAAGCCTTTTTTAAAAATTTAATTTTTCTTCTTGTTCATCATTTCGTCTTTCAGAACAATTTTACCTAAGAGGCAAAGAATTAAGCCTTTAGGAAATGTATTTGTTGAATAGCTGAACAATTTACATTTAGTCTTTCAATTATATGTAATGATCTTGAAGATATATTAACAAATTTTGTTTTGCCTTTTAAATATTTCCTCTTTTATTCTGATCTTGGGCTATCTGCAATGACAGGTCTTACTTCACAAACTAAAATTCACACTAGACTAGTTTCTGGCCAATGAGTATTGATCAAGTTTTATTAAAATTTAATATTAACTCTTATCAGAATTGGGTTTTATGGGAAGTAGGCGTGAAAATTGGTAATAATGAAATAATTGTGGAAAGAGAAGGCTAATGAGGTGGGATACATTTTTCCCACATTTAGATTATGGCAAGAGTTGAAAGGACTGAAAGCTTGGAAACAACCCAATAACTGAAAAAGGAGGATTGGTTAACAAACTGTAGACCAGAAGCTGGCAAAGGGCATCATCCACGTTCTTCTACTCCAGCGAGGCCTGGATTGAATCCCGGGCTGATTGAAGCCACTGCCCAGAGCCAGCCACTCTCTGCTGCCAACACCCATGTAAATATTGAAATTGTTGGCTGGTCCCACCGTGACCTCTACCCAGCGCTTCAGCCTCAGTAGCTGCAGCCACCTGCCCCCTTGGCTGCCGTTTGTAATGATCTCTGCCCCTCACTGGCCGTAATCTTCGGGGGCAGCTTTGACTCTGAGCCTTCCAAGGGCTTGTCCGTGACTTACTGCTTTGGCCGGAGGTGGTGTGGCTTTGAAGAACCTCTGGTATTTTCTACGTCAGTCCCAAGAGGAGAAGGAGCGTGCTGAGAAAGGGATGCAGCTATCAAACCCATGAAGCCACTGAAATCTTACTTTCGATCAGGTCAGGAGGAAGCCAGATGATGACAGCTGGAAGGTTGGCTCTGGATTGTGCATTACCCTTGGGGAGAAAAAGGATGAAGAAGGGATAGATGAGCCGCTGACAAAACCAGACTCACTCATGTGACGTCTTCAAGCACCTGAACTGCAGGTGAAATCCATTGCTGAGCTGAGTGGCTACGTGATGCGCTCATGTAAGATGGGCGCCCCGGGTCCAGCCTGAGGAGGGACTTGTGGCCAGTGCATCCGGAGAATCTGACTCTGCCTTGGCTGGCTTCCCATAGCTTTCGGTGTGAATTCTCTTCCGTCAGCAGGGCACTGCCATGCACCTCTGGGTCACCTTTACTGTTTTTCATAAACTGCACCAAAACCTCCTCATTTATTTCTCCCTTGTAGTGCCATTCCTTCTAGGGAAGTGATTTGGTATCCCAAACAGAACACACACACACACACACACAGTACCAAAGATCTGTTACAATCATTAAAACACAAATAGGCTAATAAAAAATATTCAAAGATTGTGAATAGAATGAAGACCTAAATATTGCCAATAAGTATCTAAAAAGATGTTCCGCCAGTGGAAACGCACAAGCGAGAGGCAATATAGCGTAGTCATTACGTGGATTCTGGAGCCAGAGTGGCTGGATTCGGGTCCTGGCTCTGCATTATTAGCCATGTGACTTTCAGCAAGTTACTCAACCTCCTTATATTTCAGTTTCCTCTGCTGTAAAATGGGAATAGCAGTACTAATAGGACTTACGTCACAAAGTTGTTGAGACAGTGCCCCAGGTTGAAATCTGTAAGGTGCTTAGACAGTGCCCGACTTACAGTAAGCACGCTGAAGTGTAGCTGCTGTGATGGTGGCGGCGGCGGCAGTGCCACATTGTTCTCCAGAGTGGTTGTATCAGTTTACATGTCACCAGCAGTATATGAGCATTCCTCACATTCTTCCAATATTATCAGACTTGAAAGTGTTTGGCAGATCAATGGATAAAAAGTCGAATCTTAGGTGGTTTTATTTTAATTTTCCTTGCTGCTGGTGAGGTACAGCATCTTTTCCTAACTTTTTTGGCTGTTAGGGTTTCCTCTGTTGTGACGCGCTAATTCATATCCTCAGCCCGTCCTTCTGTCAGTTTTTTGTCTTTTTCTTATTGATTTTTTTTATTGATTTCTCATTCATCCAAAAAATATTTATTGAGGACCTTTTATATGTCAGACACCGTTTTAGGTGCTAAGAATACAAAGGAAAACACTGTTTTATGGATCTTATGTTCTAGTTAGAGGAAGACAAACAAATAAATAATACAATTTTAGCTAGCAATAAGTTATACGGAAAAAAGTAAGGCAGGACTGTCATAATAATAGCTAACATTGACTGAGTGATTTCTATGTGCCAACTATTATACTAAGTTCTTGTATGTATTCACTCATTTTATCCTCACAGTTGTTGTAATACTCTTTATTGAGAACTTCATCCTTTACAGCTATGGAAACTGAAGCACAGAGAGGTTAAGTAACATACTCCAAGTCACACAGCTGGAAAGTAGTGGAGCCAGAAATTCAAAACCAGGTGGTCAGACTCTAGCTAATGTCTGCATCCTGACCAAGATGTTATGTTCTCTCTCTCTACTAAGCTGGAGATAAAATGTGAAGCGAAAAAGAACTTTTTGTATGTTCTGGCTATTAATAATACTTTATCATGTGTTTTATAAATATCTTCCCTTGTTCTGTAGTTTTAAAATTTTGTTTGTAATCCCTTTGCCACAAAATAGTTAACTTGGATGTAGTCAAGTTATCATCTCTTATCTGTGGTTTGTGCTTTTGGGTCCTTGTTTAAGGAATTCTTTCCTTCACTGATGTTATGGAGTTATTGTCTTACTCTTTTGGTTATTCATTCAACAGACATTTACTCGTGCATCTGCCATATGCCAGACGCTGTTCTAGACACTGGGGAGATGTTAATGAAACTGCCAAAAAGCCCTGCCTTCAGTTTTAAGATTTTGTTTTCCAAGTTTGGGTCTTGAACTCGTTTGGAATTTGTTTTTGTAATTTGTGGGAAGTTGCAAACTAATTTTATTTTTTTCCATATAAGAAGTCAATTTTTCTGATACTTTTATTAAAATAAGTTCATTTTTTGCTACTCTTGGTGATGTAATCATTATCATGTCTCAGGGTCCTGTATACCATGGTTGACACTGGTCTGTCCTATTTCATTGATCTATTTGTCTGTTCTTGAGCTCTGTTGTATTTTAATAAGGTTTTAGTTGCAGAGGTGTTGTGATTATTGTAAACAATTTAGAAAATGCATGAAAATACAATGAAGATTAAAATCACCTATAATCTCACCATTTTCAGTGCAGGAAATTGGAAATCAAGGGGGAAAAATTATAACGTAATTATATCAAATTACTAATGGTTCTTGTGGGGAGGAGCTATATGATCTCTCTGGTGGAATCCTATGAAGTCTAAAATTGTGTCTTGGGATTCACATACCATAAATTGAGCTCTTTTGATGTTGCTCTTAAAATTAATGTATTAGTTATGATAGGCTAAGCTGCTATAACAAATAGCAAAATCACCCAACGTGTGATTGCTGAATCCAATGGAAGTTTCCTTCTTATCCATATGACAGTCTTGGACAGGTGCTCAGATGGATGGCAAGGGGACCTGCCTTTCTTCTGTCAATCAGAGGCTAGGTTTCTCACATCACGTGGCTCTGCCGTCCCTCTAGTGTCTCATCCTACACCTGTGTCCAGTCAGCCCGAGGAAGGAAGAGCATGGAGGACCACACCCAAGAGGGTCTCTGGGCCAGCAGGAAGTGGTAGGCATCACCTCTACTCCCATCCCACTGGCTAGGACTCAGTCACATGGCCATCCCTGACTGCAAGGAGCTGGGAGATATAGTCCAGCTGTGAGCCCAGGGAGAAAGAGGGGATGGATTTTGTGAGCAGCTGGAGTCCCTGCCTGGCTTGTTTTCTCCTGGAACATCCGTAAAATGTTTACATGGCTATGTTCCTTTGTTCATTCCATCAAGTCCTGTCTGTTGAATCCTTGGACACTTCAAAGAGATTTGCTGGATGTTCTTATTAAATATTTGACATTTCCATGGCGAGAAGGAGTTTATTAGATTACACTTGGGGCTTGAATATGGCAGAGATTCTTTCTAGACACAGACGAAAGTATCTGTCCTTCCTGGGGTAGCGAAATTGAGAGGCTCTTTGTTGTGGATCTTTCATATGAATTCTTGGGGAAGCAGGAAGTGGACTTCGGTTCTTAAAGACCAAGAGATCTCTATAAAAGGGCTGTGTGATTTCTATGGCTAAAGTTCAGTGATTCAGTAAACGACCTCAAGCCCTGAGAGTCTGAGTCAGTTTTTCTTCGATGGATTTCCAAGAAGAGTCTTCTTGAGCACAGATTTTCACTAGGCAGCCATAGCCAACTCTTGATCTCCTCGGGCCTTAACATCATTTGCCACCCCCGGGGATAGGAATTTCACCTGTCAATTTTTTTAACAGTTTTGTTGAGTATAATGCACATACCCTACAATCCACCCATTTAATGTATACAGTTAGTCATTCACAGAGTTAGGCAATTATCACCACAATCAGTTTTAGAACATTTTCATCACCCCAAAAAGAAACCCCGCATTCCTTAGCCATCACTCCCAACCCTTTTCATCCTCCCAGCCCCTGACAACCACTAATCTATTTTCTCTCTATATATTTGCCTATTCTGGACATTTTATATAAATGGAATCATACACTGTGTGGTCCTTTGTGACTGGCTTCTTTCATTTAGCCTAAAGTCAAGGTTCATCCATGTTGTAGCATGTGTCAGCACTTCATTTTTTTAATTGGTGAATAATATTCCATTGTGTGTATATATATATACACACCACATTTTCTTTATTCATTTATCAGTTGATGGACATTTGAGTGGTTTCCACTTTTGGTCTGTTATGAATAATGCTGCTATGGACGGACATTCACGTACAAGTTTCTTTGTGGATGTGTGTGTTCATTTCTCTTGGGTAGATACCTAGGAGTGAAATTGCTAGGTCCTGTGGTAACTCTATGTTTAGCATTTTGAGGAACTGCCAGACTGTTCTCCACAGTGACTGCACCATTTTCCATTCCCACCAGCAGGATACGAGGGTTCTGATTTCTCCACATCCTCACCAACCTTGTTGTTACCTTTTTCGATTATTGTTACCCTAGTGAGTGTGAAGGGGTACCCCGTCAGCTCCCATTCCCAAATTCTCGTCTCCTGGAGGCTTCTGGGAAATGGAAAAGTAGCTCTTCCTCATTCCAGGGTTGGGGAGTTCTGCTTCTCATCATTATATAATGATGACATGTGTCTGGGAGTTTGGAGGAGGGGATGGTTAATTTATTGCCACTTTTTTTTTTGATTTTATTTTTTGTTTATTGCGGTAACACTGGCTTATAACATTGTATAAATTTCAGGTGTACATCATTATACTTCTATTTCTGCATGGATTACATCAAGTTCTCATGTTCACCACCCAAATACTAATTACAATCCATCACCACACACGTGCCTAATTATCCCTTTTGCCCTCCTCCCTCCCCCCTTCCCCTCTGGTAACCACCAACCCATTCTCTGTCTCTATGTGTTTGTTTGTTGTTGTTATTACTACTACTTAATGAGTGAGATCATACGATATTTGACCTTATTCCTCTGATTTATTTCACTTTGCATTATACCCTCAATGTCCATCCATGTTGTCACAAATGGCTGGATTTAATTGTTTCTTATGGCTGAGTAGTATTCCATTGTGTATATATACCACATCTTCTTTATCCATTCGTCCCTTGATGGGCACTTAGGTTGCTTCCAAGTCTTGGCTATTGTGAATAACGCTGCAATGAACAGAGGGGTGCATGTATCTTTACGCATTGGTGTTTTCACGTTCTTTGGATAAATACCCAGCAGTGGAATAGCTGGATCGTATGGTAGTTCTATCCTTGATTTTTTGAGGAATCTCCGTATTGTTTTCCATAGTGGCTGCACTAGTTTGCACTCCCATCAGCAGTGTAGGTCCCTGTCAGTTTGTTTTTAAAGTTCAGATGAGAGAGGGAGAGAAAGAAAAAAAAATGCCTTGGTGAACTAGAGTTAACAAAAATGATTGCAGTTTCTCCATTTTACCAAAATAAGATAGTATAATTTTAATAATACAGTTTGAGTGAGAGGTTAGTGTGTACTATCAATTAACTCCAACAATGTAACTTAACAGAACACTTCATTGTGCAGGTCTCCTGTAAGTTACAGGATAGGTGCTATGAACATATTTAAGGAATTTTGGGTGAGATAGTCTGCTGTTTTTATTTTTTATGCCTCTCTATTCACTCCAGCTTCCATGAATTTAGTTTGTCTGTTTTAGAAAAAAATGGGGTCACACTCAGGACAAAAATTCCTGGATTCTTCATTGGTGGATGTATTTCCATCCAGTTGGATAGGCATCCATACCATTCCTAACCTCTTGGTCTATATCCCTCTGGATGGAAGCTTCTTGGAAATTTGGAGATATTTTACACTGGGTGTATTGGACAGAAAAGCTCTGAGGTCAAGTGATTTCTAGAAAAGCCATAACCAGCAGCAGTTAAAGGATTGAGGCAGGCGAGGAATGATTCCCTGGGTTGCAAACCTAAGGGCATGTCCTCAATGACTTCAGTTACTGCGACCCTCCCTGCACGCAGCACAGTGCTGAGCAGGTATAAATACATGATACTAGGCTGCAATAGGCTTCACCACCCAGGTAGAGAGAGTTGTAGCTTTCAGAGCTGTTTTACCGCCTGGCAGTATGTGATTGGAGCCCCCTCAAGAGCCAGAATCATTCACTCATTCATTCAACAAACATTTGTTATAGAAATCTACTAGTGTCAGGCACTGAAGCATTAGAAAGCTTAGGGATGCAAGGATGAATAGCTTTCTTCTGTATCCCCCACACCCCGACACAAATGCGTACATAAATCACATAATCACAGCACAGCAAGTTTGCTGCTTTCCAGGGTGCCAGCCATGGGAGCATGGAGGGAGGAGAGCCTGAAATACTCAGACTCCCAAAGCAGAGCAAGCACAAAACCATACTACCCATGGCATATTTCGAGCTCCAGGATCTGGCTGTGATATATTTGTTTAAGTCCGATTGCTAGTCAGATATTTATGGGCCACCAGATAATTTTAAATATAAACACCACAATAGTACAGATTGGATTCTACTCAGATTTGATGAATATAAACTGCTCATTTTGGGGGTGGGAATGCCTTACTATTTGTAGACCTCTAGGGTACCGTTTGGCGGGGTCTTAATGTATCTCCGAAAACGAGCACGACTTTCTATTTTAGGATTAGGAACAGGGAACTATGAATCTGTAGCTAAGCGCCTGTCTCTTAAACAGTTTTCTCCTTGTTGAACGTACCTTTCCTATTTTGACTTCCCAGAGGAATGAATTATCCATTCTGAATTTGAAAGTTTATGATTTTAATACGTGAATAACCGACAGAAAGAGGAGTCTCTTTATGACCTAGGTATTGGATGATAAGACCAGCACTTTGTATGGGTTAGGATACTCTGAGTTATGATGTGGTAAAAAAACAACCCGACAGTTCTGTTGCATGAGTCAGCAAAAGTTTGTCTCCCACCTACACTGCATGCGTGTAGGGGGACTCTGCCTGTGCTGAAGGAGGCTCTGTCACCTCCTGATGCCGTCATCTTGTCAAGGCTGTAGGGCTCAGCTGGAAGGAAAGTGAGGGAAGTCAGCACAGAGGAAAGTGTAAGGGCTCTCAGATGCTTTCCTCTGGGAGGGACACCTGTGCCTTCTACTCATCCTCCATTGCTGAGCACACTGCCGCCCGTGCCTGACATCAAGGGGGCCATGAAGTGTATGCCCCATACTTTCAAGTGCCCGCAGGAGAGGAGATTCAGAAATATTGGTGAGCACGACTGTTTGCTACACATCTGAGTGGGAAAAACCCAGGTCTCCTCCTGTGTTTCTCCTCTACTCTCACACTGCTACCACACACACAGCACTTCTGACACCAGATGTGGGGGCATTTTCACACCAAGCAATTCTGCGACACTAGCTGTAGGATTGACTTCCTACAATTTAATAAGATTCTGACACTATCTGCCTGGAAATAGTGTCAGATCCACAGATTAAGTCTTCAGTCCTACAACACTGCCCTCCCCCCCAACTTCAGATGCCAATTGCAAGTTCAAGTTGTCCCCTGTGCTTCTGACCCACTGGCTATAAATTGGAGGTTCCCATGCCCCCCTCCTCGGGTTCGATTAATTTGAATTCACAGAACTCAGGAAAACAGTTTACTTACTGTTTAGCAGTTTATTGTAAAAGGATGTGATAAAGGATGCAGATGAACTCCCGAATGGAAGAGATGCATAGGGCAAGGTATGTGGGAAGAGGCGCAGAGCTTTCGTGCTCTCTCCAGGCGCGCCACCCTCCCAGCACCTCCACGTGTTCACCAACCCGGAAGCTCTCTGAACTCTGTACTTTTGGGATGGTTATGGAGGCTTCATCGTGTAGGCATGATCAAGGATTAACTCCATTTCCAGCTCCTCTCCCTTCTCTGGAGGATGGGGGGTGGGGCTGAAAATTCCAAGCTTCTAATCATGACTTGGTCTTTCTGGTGATCAACCCTCATCCAGGAGCCCACCAAGAGTCACCTCATTAGAGCAAAAGATACTCTTGTTAACCAGGAAATTCCAAGGGTTTTAGGAGCTCTGTGCCAGAAGCAGGGGCAGAGACCAATATATATATTTTTCTATTATTTCACACATTTTATAGAGAATTGAGAGACATTCTGTTCTTAAGGTGCTTACACTCTGATGGAAAAAGCAGATAAGAACACCAAATTTAGAGTGTGCTAGATGGAAGGATGCTCAGATGGCAGGGGGATCATTGAGTTAGGGGCACCTAATTCAGATTAGGGGAGGAGCAAGGTTTCTAGGAGGAGGTAATTCTTAGCCTGAATCTTGAATGACAAGCAGTTCACCAGGAAGTGAAGAAGAAGGGTGTCCTGGCAGAGGAAACAACATGCTTAAGTGTGTAATAATAGTAGTACCTATTATTTATTGAATGGCTTACTCCATGCCAGCCACTAGGCTACACACTTACAGGCCCTGTCTCATTTAATTTCCTGTAGACCTCCCATCTGTGTGTTATCTGTTGCCTTAAGACTCTATGTTCCACAGGACAGGACTTTGCTTTGTTTGTGGTTGTATCCTTATGTTCCAGTAACTATTGCTGTGTAACAAACCAACAACCATTTTATTAACACTCACAGATCCTGTGGGTTAGGAATTTGGAAAGGGCACAGTTGGAGGGGGTTCTTGCTGGGAGTCCCTCATGTGGTCACAGTCAGATTTTAGCTGGGGCTGCAGTCAACCAAAGGCTTCCCTGGAGTGGACACCCAAGGTAGCTCACTCACATGGCTGGCCCTTGGCCGGAGCTCAGCTTGTTTCTTATCCGGCATGCCTACACGTGGCCTCACCAGCATGGCGGGTCTCGAGGTCTTCTGACGGAGAGAACATTCTATGAGAAGTGGGTGGGAGCTGTGTGGCCTTTTCTCACCTAGACTCAGAAGTCACATATTGACACATTTGTTGTGAATGATTGGTTGTGAGTCACAAGCCTGTCCACATTCAAGGGGAGGGGAACTAGATTCCATCTTTCATTGGAAGGAGTCTTAAAAAATTTGAGGACATGTTGAAAACTACCACAGTCCATCTTCTGGCCAAAAATTATTTATATTCTCCCACATGCAGAATACATTTACCCTCCCTAAGATCGTCCCCAAAATCATGTCATGTTTTGGTGTATGTATTAGGCGCAGGCTTGAAGTCCAGGATCGCATCATCTAAACCAAGTCTAGGTATGGATGACGCCCCTCAAGGTTGATATGAATATCCATGAACTGAGCAGATACATCGTCTGCTCCCCACACACCCATTGTGAAGTGGTGGACAGATGTAGGAGAGCCACTATAGATATCTCCATTCAAAAAGGGGGAAACAGAGAGCACACAGCAGTCAGTGGTCCACAGCACTTCTGAACTCCAGCCAGTAACATGTCGCCAGATCCTTGACTTGAGTTCACGCGTACCCTTTAGGAGCTGTTCTCCGTGGCTCTTGCCTCTGTCTTTGGGGCTCTTGGTTCCGCCTTTAAGTCATCCTTCTAAAAGAAAACTGAGTTTGCACCTGAGTAACCTCCATCTGCTTCCTGCCTGTGAAAGGCTGGGTTCCAGAGGCTTCTTTTTGTTTTGTTCTGCTCTGTCTCTTTCAAGGTAGTTCTTTCAAAAATGTCATGGGTTTAGACAAAAGCCCCGGCCACAAATGTCTTCGAGGTAAGCTTTTCTCTCCCTTGGCTTCCCTGTGAGGCCCAATGACCTAAGGGTTCTTAGAAGCCACGTTGTTTAGAGAGAGGATATACAGGACGCATCCTTCAGAAACTTAGAAGGCCTTTTGTCTATTTGGGATGGTCAGTGAGGCACCACCTTAGGTCTTCCTGAGGCCCTGACTAACGGTCTTACAGCTCCACCCCAGATTTGACTTTTTGCCCTGAGGCCATTGCTCCCCCCCCCCCCCCCCCCGCCTTGAGGAAGATTAAGCCTGAGCTGACGTCTGTGTCAATCTTCCTCTACTTTGTATGTGAGTCACCACCACAGCATGGCTGACGAGTGGTGTATGTCCGCACCTGGGATCTGAACCCGTGAACCCAGGCTGCCGGAGGAGAGCGCGCCGAACTTGAACCACTACGCTGAGGCCATTTCTTAATGTGCAAATGCTTTGCCTTCTGGAGATGCTGGGGTTGAGGAACAGTTGTATTTTTGAATCTAGCAAGTTTATAGATTGGGTTATAGGCTGGGTGTATATTTTCTCCAAATTCCACTCAAAAACTGAATAGCTCATTCCTTAATCTCTCCTCTTTCATTTTATTTCAGACAGCTGGGAGAAGCCAACACTTTCAACCCTCTGCCCAGAAATCCTTTTAGGTAGATCATCACGCTCATTAGGTACATTTTCTACTTTCCACGTTATCTCTGGCTACAGTTTCATGAACCGTTCCTCTGTTACATAACAAAGAGTCTCCTTCCCTGGATCTTCCCATATATTTCCTTTATTTTCCTTTGTGCCCTCACCAACAGCCGCCTCTGGGCCCTCAGGCTTCTGCCAGGTCTCCTCAGGGTCTTTCCACCTGGTCTTGAAGCCACATGTTTTAGGTTTTTGTCGCAGACCACCTCCGTTTTCAGGTGCCGAATTTCCATTCCAGTTTTTATCCCTGCATGACACATCACCACAAACTTGGTGACATAGAACAACAGTCGCTCTATTGTTCTTGCGGATTCTGTGGGTCAGAAGCTGGAAAAGGCCGTTTCTCACTTGGGGTTGAAGCAGGGTACCTGAGGGTTACTGTAAATATTCGGTAAGAACATGGTTACCCTTTGACCTGGTTCCCAACACAGACACAGATGAAAAGAAGCTACTCTTGTTAATTTGCTGTTTTCTTGTTTAACCTGAGG
Source organism: Diceros bicornis minor (assembly GCF_020826845.1). Taxonomy (NCBI): domain Eukaryota; kingdom Metazoa; phylum Chordata; class Mammalia; order Perissodactyla; family Rhinocerotidae; genus Diceros; species Diceros bicornis. Next base: position 15,628,622 of record NC_080775.1, on the reverse strand, counting down.
AGTAACTCAAGGGTCACAAGGATTTATGAGCTTGTTTTGCAGAAGAAAAAGCGTGCCTTTAAGGAAGTGAGGACCACCAGATAACCAGCCCCCAGCTGCCTTGAGGCCCAGAAGTCTGATTGCCCAGGGGCTTATCCGGAGTGAAAGAAACATGGGTTTCCCCTGTTTCTTCAAAACTCCTCCTTGCAAGCCCCTTAGCTCTATAAAGACCCCTTGCTTTCTTCTCTTGTGAAGGCAGATTTGAGAGAACCTATCCTCCCGCCTTCTCATTTTGGCCAATTCCAATCAACCTTTCTCCACCTCCAAACACTGCTGTCTCAGTGATTGGCTTATTGTGCATTGGGCACACAAACTTGAGATTAAGAGGTTTGGTGTCAGGGTCTCTCATGCAAATGTACTCAGAGGTTACCTTGGGCTCAGCTGCACTGTCTCCCTCACTGTCTTCCAGCTGTCGTCTCAGGGCAGTCAGACCTCCTCCATGGCTCCTGGCTGCCCCCAGCATGACCATCCCAAGGGAGCCAAGTGGAAACTGCATGGCCTTTTGTGACCCAGACTCGAAAGTCATATAGTGTCACTTCTGCTGCATTAAAAGCAAGTGACAAGCTGCCCAGATTCAAGGGAAGGGGAAGAAATCCCACTTTTCAATGGGAGAAGTATCAGAATTTTTGGACATGTTTTGAAACTGCTTGCACTTGGAGCAGTGTCTGGCAAAAAGAGGACCTCACTATGTAATTGCATCCAATAAGCAGGCATGTCTGCCTCTTTGATTATATCTGCTTATTAGTCTTTGGACAATACACTGTGACCCCTGTAATAGTTTTAATAGGGCTTTCTTGTATTTATAATATATTTTTGAAAAGTAGGGACACAGTACTTCACAATATACACATTTTATTGTAAATGAATTAGAAGACTAAATTTTTTATTCCCAAAAGACATAAAATTAATAGGGAAAAAAGTATAGAAAGATGTTTAGGTAATCTTGGAATAGGGAAGGCCTTTCTAAGCAAGATTTAAAAGCCAAGACGCCACAAGGGAAAAATTTTAAATATTAGACTCCATAAAAATTTTAAATGTCTGTACAGGAAAAGAGACCATAAATAAAGCCGAGAGCTAAAAAATAAACTGGGTAAAGTATTTGCAATGTAAATAATAGACAACAAACTAGACAGTGTAATATAAGCATAACGTAGAATCTCTCTCATAAGGCTATTTCAAAGATTAAATGAGATTAAAGTGCCCAAAGTAAATACTTAATAAATGACAAGTTCTATCCATGCTTTTATAGAGAGCCCCTATAAATCAATTTTTTTTAAAGACAGCTAATAAAAAAAGGATATGAATGAGCAATTCATGGAAAAATATAAATGGTCTATAAGCATAAGAAGACATGTGTAGCCTCACTCCTGATTAAATAAAGGGAAATTAAAGCTACAATGAGATTTTTTTCTACCTGTAAGACCGTCAGGGATGGAAAAAATGGTAATATTTTAGTGCTGGCAAAGATGTAGGGAAATTGATGTTCCTGTTCACTGTTCTTTGTTCCTCTGTAAGTGAGGTGTTTTCTTCCCCTCCTCTGGCTTCTGTCAGGAATTTTTTCTTTATTTTTGATATTCTGTAGTTTGAAAATGACATGCCTAGATGTAGTTTTTTTTGGTGTTTATCCTGCTTGGTGTTCTCTGAGCTTCTTGGATCTGTGGTTTGGTGTCTGAAGTTAATTTGGAGAAAATCTCAGTCATTATTGTTTCAAATATTTCTTCTGTTCCTCCTCTCTTTCTCCTTCTGATTTTCCCATTACGCGTATGTTGTGCCTTTTGTCTGTCATCCCACAGTCCTTGCATGTTCTGCTCTGCGTTTTCAGTCTTTGTTCTCTTTGCTTTTCAGCTTTGGCGGTTTCTGTTAAGGTTTCCTTTGCTATATCCTCAAGCTCAGAAATTCTTTCCTCACCTGTGTCCAATCTACTAATAAGCCCATCAAAGGCCTTCTTCATTTCTGTTACAGTTTTTTTTTACCTCTAGCATTTCTTTTTGGTTCTTTCTTAGGATTTCCGTCTCTCTGCCTACACTGCCCATCTGTTCTTGCCTGTTGTCTGCTTTATCCATTTGAGCACTTAGCATGTGAATTGTAGTTGTTTTAAATTCCTGGTCTGGTAATTCCAATATCCCTGTTCTGGCTGGTTCTGATGCTTGCTCTGTCTTTTCCAACTGTGTTTTTGCCTTTCAGTATGACTTGTAACTTTTTCTTGATAGCTGGACATGATGTACCATGTAAAAGGAACTTCTGCAAACTGGCCTTTAGTCATGTGGTGAGGTGCTGGGGGGAGGGGAAGCGTTCCATAATTTATGATCAGGTCCCAATCTTTAGTGAATTTGTGCCTCTGGACTGTGAACCTCACACATGCTTCTTAGTTTTCTTCCCCCCGTAGGTGGGACAGGATGGCTAGAGCTGGCTAGAGTTGGGTATTTCCCTTCCGTAGGTCAGGTAGACTCTGATAACACTCCAGCAGGTTAGGCTCTGGTTAACCAGTTTCTCCTGGGGGCAAGCCTTGTTAACAACAGAGCACTCTGACTTATTTCAAAATGAATCCTCTTGCCTTCCGGCTGCCAGAAGTACAAAGGGATTTTTCTCCAATATTTACTCTGAGCACCTGGTTGAGCTCCTGGAGGCAAAACTCACAAAAGTGTGGGAGACCCCTGTGACCAGGTCCCCCTGGAGTTTTTAACTCTCAGACTTGCCCACACTCAACCCACAGCAGTTCATCAATTACAGTCCAGGTTTTCCTACCCCGGCACTGGTTCCCACAGAAGTTTCCACTCGTGAGTCTCTCCTCTCACTCTGTGACTCCTTGTTTTCATCTCTCTCTGTCCAGTCTTGGGGGCGGCAATTTGCCCTGCATCCTCCTCTCTCTCCAGATCCAAGAAGAGTTGTTGACTTGTCGGTCTATTCAGCTTTTTACTTGTTGTTAGGATGGAGTGGCAACTTCCATGCTCTTTACCGTGCAGAACTGGAAACTGATTTACTGTTGATGGAATGGAAATTGGTACAGTATTTAGTAAATCAGTCTTAATTATCCATTAAAACTAAAAATGTGCATGCCCTTTGACCTAGCATTTCTACCTTTGGACCTATTAGCATGAATGCACAAAGATGTATCAGAATATTTTTTTTGCAGCATTTTTAATATAGAAAGGGTTAAATAAAATATGATATATTTACACGATGGAATGCTGTCCAGTTGCTAAAAAGAAATGAAGTAGCTCAATATATCTTGAAAAGATAGAGAGACACGTTGTTAAGTGGAAGGAGAAAAAAAGCAAGTTGTAAAACAGTATGTTTAAGATTCAGTTTTTGTTTAAAACTTATTCACAGTAAAAACGAGGGCATGCTTAGAGAAGAAAGACAATTTTGGAAGAATATATACCAGAAAAACTATTGGCTGCCTTTGAGGGACAATGTTATAAGGCTGTTAATATATATTAATGACATTTGTGTCTTGTGTGATGAATATGTATTTGATAATTAAGTGAAAATTCAAGAAAGAAAATAGGGACAGATAGAGATGACTGAGAACAATAGAACAGAACTGATTGTTTCCATCACTTTTCCCTACATCAGGCAATAATGTAATAATAATCTCTGACTCTAAATTTTAATTTACCTTCTGGGAATACTGTGTAGAGTAGGCCCAAACAAATGGAAAATTTAAGTCTCCTTGTGTATTTTTTTTCCTTTTGCTCTTTCAGAAGATGACTGCCATCGGATGACGAGGGTTCCAAACGGAAATGTTTTACCAGTTAATGTTTTTTTTTTTTTTTTGTGAGGAGATCAGCCCTGAGCTAACATCCGCCAATCCTCCTCCTTTTTTGCTGAGGAAGACGGCCCTAGGCTAACATCGGTGCCTATCTTCCTCCACTTTATATGGGACGCCGCCACAGCATGGCTTACCAAGCAGTGCGTCGGTGCACGCCCGGGATCCGAACCCGCGAACCCCGGGCCGCCGCAGCGGAGCGCGCGCACTTAACCGCTTGCGCCACCGGGCCGGCCCCCAGTTAATGTTTTTTTCACATAGAGTTTTTTTAATTGTTAATCCTTCTAGTAAAAATCTTTTTTTTTTTTCTTTTGGTGAGGAAGAGTGGCCCTGAGGTAACATCTGTTGCCAATCTTCCTCTTTTTGCTTGAGGAATGTTGTCACTGAGCTAACATCTGTGCCAATCTTCCTCTACTTTTTTTTGTATATGGGACACTGCCACAGCATGGCTTGATGAGCAGTGTGTAGGTCCGTGCCCAGGATCTGAACCCGTGAGCCCCAGGCCACTGAAGCAGAGCATGCGAACTTAACTGCTACGCCACGGGGCCGGCCCCTTTTGTAAAAGTCTTTATCAGAAAGAATTCCTCCCTCTGCAGAGAAGCATTTTCTTTGGTTCTGTGGTGTCAAAATTAGTGGTTTGTTGTACCCGAGAGATGATTATAATGGAATTTTTTGCAACATGTATCTCTCTCTTAAAAGGCTGATAAAGTAGATCCATGGAGCAATGATAACTGTGAAGGCTATTTGACTTCCGTTATAAATATGGTTTATAGCCACAATTTTTCTGCTTAACTGACATCTAAGCACCCTGCAGTATGACTGAGTGTAGGCTAATATTCTTCTGAGTTACTTGTCCCGTTAACTTCCTAATCTGACTAAATTTCATTCCCTGCTTACGTCCTGTTTTGGGTTCTTGGACCCGATTCCAACACGTGTGTGTGTAGAGGGGGAGCTTCCCACAGAACACCAAGCAATTCTTGGACACCAGCAGGGTGTCAGAAAATTCAACTCATTTGTGACACTGCCCACCCAGATGTAGCGTCAGATTCCACAAGTTAAGGGTTCAGTCCTACAAGACTGCACCCCCTCCAACCCCCCCACCTCAGGCACCAGTCAAGAGCCCAGGTTGGAACCTGTGCTTCTGGCTGACTGGCTATAAATCAGAGGTTCCCACGACCCCAGCCTTGGGTTTGATTAATTTACTAGAGTGGCTCACAGAACTCAGAAACATTATGCTTACTAGATAACCGGTTTATTATAAAAGGATATAACTCAGGACCAGCCCGATGGAAGAGATGCATAGGGCAAGGTATGTGGGAAGGGGCGTAAAGGTTCCATGCTCTCTGGGTGCACCACTCTCCCAGTACCTCCACGTCTTCGCCAGCTAAGCTCTCCGAACCCTCTCCTTTTGGGTTTTATGGAGGCTTCATTACATGGGCATGGTTGATTAAATCATTGGCCATTCTCCTGCCCCTCTCTCCTCCCTGGAGGTTGGGGGCTGGGACTAAAAGTTCCCACTCTCTAATCACATGGTTGGGTCTACTGGCAACCAGCCCCCATCTTTCTAAAAGTCACCTCATTAACATGAGACACCTTTAAGCTCTCATCGCTTAGGAAATTCCAAATTTTGGGAGCTATAAGCAGGGAACCATGGACAAAGAGCAAATATGTGAGAAATATATATTTGGTCATCTGAGTGATCAAAAATATATACATCTATTCTTATAAATCACAGCATTGCACATCCTAACATAGTTTTTTTTTCCTGTGTATAATGTGTGTTGTTCTAGATGATTAATCTTATATAATAATTTGTTGTTGTTGTTGTTTTACCTTCTGTGAATTTACTAACAGAAGTCCCGGAGGGGATTTGGGTGCCAAAAAGAAAAAGAAGAAACAGAAGAGAAAAAAGGAGAAACCAAATTCCGGAGGCACCAAGTCCGACTCGGCATCGGATTCCCAGGAGATTAAAATCCAGCAGCCTTCAAAAGTGAGAGGCCCGGTTTATTTTTACCTCTGTGGTTTCTTGTGCGTGCGAGAGGGGTTTGTGCAGCTCAGAGGTGTCATCAGGGTTGTGTTGTGACTGTGTATAGATGCCACTATAACTGGAGGTATTTATGGCCTTGCTCAAACTGACGCTGGCACCCGAATAACTAGGAGGTACATACTGTGCTTGTGTGTGCGTGTGGATTCTGCCTGCATTTTGCCCCTTTCTCGGTGGATTAGTATGTTGATTGTAGTTCTAGAAGAAAGTCTCATGTGAGCTCGTTAGTTTTTTTTTCTTTTTTTTTTTGAAGTTACACTTAATCTTTGATGACTTTTAGTTCAGAAGATATTCACGTTTTAATTTTTCTGGGTGTCTGTCTAATTACCTGAATAGCACATCATCATCTGGCAGCAGATTTCAGCGGGAGCAGCCCCAGGTAAGTCTTACGTTGACTTTGAATCGGACCAGTCTTCAGTGGCCAATCTTGATGAAGGGTGGGAAATAGCTCCCAACGATCCCCCTGAAGAAACACACCAATTTTAGACCAAAGCAGAAGTTGTCCGGCTGGGCCCTGTGTTGGCAGGTTGCCGGCCTCGTGTGTGTGTGGTGGTGCAGAGGGCAGGCACCCCTTTCTGTGGGCCAACCCCAGTCGCCCTGGCGGTGAACACAGGCCTTGTGTGCTGGGCCCAGGGAGGCACAGAGCCCTCTTGGTGTGAGCAGCTCGCAGTGAAAAGGGGTAGAGTTAGAAGTACAATGACATGATACATTTTGATGGTCGTAGCTCTAAATAAGCCAGCCCTGCATCACCTTGGCCTGGGTCTGTTTCCCGGTCAGGGAACCCACCACCGCTCTGTCGGGTGTCATACTGTGGCGGCTGCGTGTTGCCATGATGCTGGAAGCTCTGCCACTGGGATTTCAAATATCGGCCCCCAGGGTGAGCAGGTTTCAGTGGAGCTTCCAGACTAAGACAGACTAGGAAGAAGGACCTGGCCGCCCACTTCCACAACAATTGGCCATGAAAACCCTATGAATAGCAGCGGAGCATTGTCTGATGTAGTGCCCGATGGTGAGAGGATGGCGCAGGAACGGCCAGGGGTCCCCTCTGCTGTGCTGGGAGTTGGAATCGACTGAGCACTAACAGCAAAGCTCCAAATAAGTTGTCCTGGGGTCCTGGGTAATGCGTGGTGTAGTGGAAAGGGCTCAGGAAGTGGAGTGAGCATCCTGGGCTCAGTCCTGGCCCCACAGCTCTCAAGCTGTGTGCCTTTGCACAAGGTTCTGCACCCCCATAATCCTATCTCCTCATCTGCAAAATGAAGATGATGCTTTCTCCCCATCTCACAGGGCTGCTATGAGGTTATAGTTAGATCATTTTTATTAAATGGTTTTTATATTACAGAGCACTGTCTCCGTGGCCGTTATTCGCAAGATGCAGGTTTTATGGGGTTTAAGTTTTTTTCTTGTACAAAGTTTACATTGTATCACATGAAGTGAGTCTTACAGGTAGTTCTTGTTGGTGTTACCTGTTTACACGTAAGGACCAAGAATCACTGAGAAGGAGCATTGTTTGCCCCAATTTTTCCCTGCCTGCCTCTGTGGGGTGAGAAGAAAGTGGAATCTTCCTCCCTAGCTTTTCAGCTTGGTTCTCAGGTAATAAATATTCTATCCACCAGACATCATTTCCAAGGTAACTCATACAAGGTCCACCATGAGCTTGCCCGATATTCTCTCCATTTCTGAGCGTTGCTTCATCAGGTAAATGCGGCCTTACTTACATGCAGTTGTGACATCTTATTGCTTCTGTCATCACCATCAGCTTCTGCCCATCTCTGTACCCCTTGTCATTTTGAGCCCTTCTCCCACCTCTCGTCACTTAGAAGAAACTAGAGCCAGCCCAGGCAGGAGGAACTGGTAGCATTATATGATACAAAAATTCTTTTCTTTTTAATTGTCTAAATTGTCTTAATGGGAGCTTTTCTCCATTGCGTTTTTTAAAACTAAGGCTTCTTTCCCTTAAGCTAATGTCAGCTTTGGGTGACACGGTACATTATAGTGGACTGTCTTTAGAGACTGTTCTGGTCTACACTCAAGAACCAAAATAAAATGATATTTGTCTGGATTCTTGGAGACTTCTTAGTGGTAGGGGACTTGGACATTTTTTCCAAGGTATTAAATTTGGAAAATAATGGGTAGAGAGTAGAGTTGGTGTTTAGTATTCACATGGAGCAATGTGGAGGAGAAGAGGCGTGTCTGGCTCTTAGGAATATAATAGTGGGATGCTAACGTGGGGTTGATAGACGTGCTCACCTTTCCTAACACTAATTCATTTCTCTCCAGGTGGTGCTCCTACGGAAGGTGAATGGATAGGTTTACGAGTCTGTCATAGCTGAGTTTTCCTTACTGCTTTGTCACCTTGGATTTGAGAATTGTGCTTACTTGAATCTGCTTTAAGAAAGCATGGAAATAGAGACCATTGGGATAAACTGTTTCATGAATGGTGATTTCGTGTAAAGACTGCTGGTCAACCTGATGAGGCCAATTCAGTCGAGTAGAATCCACTCCAAGGGCTTCTTCATGGAGTTGGGATATCATTGGCTCCTTTGGAGCAAAGATGCTGATTCACGTTTGTGACAGAAGTCTGAGTTTGATATTTTAGTGTTGGAGGATTTAACTCAAATATCAGGAAAGAAGAATTAGCATGACAAATTCAGTGCAGATCCTGTAGGTATATTTTTGTAAGACTGGGTTCCACTTTGCCTTTTTAAAGATAAGTGGATGCATGTTCAGGCCTTATTGGTTGAAATATGCTGTGCTCTCAGTTCCTATTTAAGTTGTAGGTTTCCTCATAGATTGTGTTGTTGGGGGTTCAAATGGGTGTAAATTTCATTTTGCTAGACATCATTTCCTTTTATGTTGGAGGTCTAAAAGAGACCCAAACAAGAAAAATCTAAAAATACGATGAATTAGAACAGCGAAAGTATTTTGTTAAATTAGTATGTGTAACTGAGATATGACCTTATGATTTAGACCTCAATCAAAATATAAGATGAACAGCTTACAAAAATTTGGGCAGCCCTGGGCGATGCTGTTAGACTTGTTAAGTGGAGACATTAAGACTTTAACCTGCCTCTGGTTAGTCTCCAGTACTTTGTTTCCTTCAATCATTTTAGAGGCAAGATTCCTAAAGAAACCCATTAAGTAACACAACCACAGGTTGGGCTCTATTAATTAAACCCCATTTTGTACTGTGAAACGGGTAAGCTTCCCAGGGTAAAAGATTTGCTCCAGACCACAGACTTCAGGTTCAAAATTGAGCAGAAGTTCAGAGCTGCTGTTTATAACCCACCAAGGGTCGATGGTACCTTTCCTTGGTGCCCATGGTGTGTTGACATACAGGAAACCCAAGGGCTCTGAAATTTCCTTCTAATCGCTTCTGAACCACAGGGAAGAGTGCTCTTTGTCTGGCATCACAATTCTAAAGCAAATCAATTATTTCACATACCGGAAAAACTCCCTGATTTCCACATCCAGTCCTACATACTATATTACTCTCTTATTTCAAGTATAGTCTCATTTTCCGAGTAGCATTACATTATTTGAGGGATTTTCCAAAAAAAAGAGCCGGGAATCTTCAGAGATGGCAGGAATATTGGCTTTGAGGAAGGAACTTTAGAATTTAAAGGTATTTAGCCTGAGAATAGGTTTTACTTGAAAAGGAGGTCGGTTTCCAACACTTCGGTTGGGGAGAACAGGCTGTGGTTGCCAAGGATCTGAGTTCATAGTGGAAACTGCTCGTTCTTCGTGTTGGAAGGTTTGTCTCTGGAGCAGCGTCAGCGTTGGGGGTGGGCAGCGTGTGGTCCAGGAGAAAGGCATCCTTGGAGATTTCCTTTCTTGATTGACTTCTTTCCCAGCTCAGCACTACATTCAGATTTCTTTCTTTCTTTCTTTTTTTTAATGAACTAAAATTCCCCTTCTCTGCCTGGTTTCCATTCTAGAAGTTATTTCCTTTGTCCCCACATTGCTACCGCAGAGCATTAACCCTAACAGTGAAACCAAGGCTAGTGGCTGACTGGCTGCTGTGTGACAGTAATACATGTACTGCATGTCACTCCTCTTTGCTGCTCCGCCAGGATGAGTAATGGTGGGGGCCATTGGCAGGTGGGTGGGATACTGAAGCAAAGGGTGGTTTGATTTATGTTAGATTTCCCCAACTCTTAGAGCCCCACTAAAACTCAAAGCTGTTTATCTTTAACAAAACGTTTGCTTATATTTTCATCTGTTAGCATACTTGAGCCCAAGGCCCTGACCGGGCATAGAGGAGGATTGCTCGTTTTGTGATGTTGTAATCGCCAAGGCAGATGCACGTGTACCCGCCCCAGGTTTGGGAGCAGTGGCAGCTTCCTTATATTTTGTGTCTGTGTGTCTTTGCTTTTGTAGAATCCCACCATTCCAATGCAGAAGTTGCAGGATATCCAGAGAGCCATGGAGCTGTTATCTGCATGCCAGGGCCCTGCCAGGAATATCGATGAGGCTGCCAAACACAGATACCAGTTTTGGGACACGCAGCCGGTACCCAAACTGAGTAAGCTTTTCTGCCTTTTTTTTTCCCCCTCAAAACAAAACTGGATTAACAAGAAACAAAAAACACAGAAGACACTCTTCTTGACTTATATAATTTGTTTTCAGACCACAGATTAGAAATTTACACAAAAGTAACATTTTTCTTCTTAAAATATAAATATGGGATAGTGACGTTGGTTTTTAGTAATAACAGTTTTAGTGTAATTCCTATCCCTCTAAAAAATCCAGTTTCCCCAAACTTGAAACATTAGCATATTAAAAATATATATAAACAGGGAGTCTCCTCCTCCCCGTTTTTGTTCTGAGCTTCATGGAGTTGTTTTTTCTATACATAAATGTTTAGCAGTCTCACATCTCAATTATTCTGAAAGACGCAGAAAATTTGCCCTATTAAATCTCACTGAAATGGAAAATTTTATGCTGCTTAACAGTAGGATTCTGAATACTCACCAGTGTTGTTAATTATTACCAATGCAATAACATTCCAGTGTATAAAGGAACCGGGCCACCTCGTGAGGGCTTTGGGTCATGTAAGAGTCTCCGTAATAGGCCTCTTCCCTCAGTGCTTTGTCTGCTCCATCATGTTTCACTAAGACTTTTTTTTTTTTTTTTTGGTGAGGAAGATTAGCGCTGAGCTGACATCTGTTGCCAATCCTCCTCTTTTTGCTGAGGAAGATTGGCCCTATGCTAATGTCCGTGTCCATCTTCTTCTTCTTTATACGTGGGACGCCTGCCACAGCATGGCTTGACGAGTGGTGCATAGGTCCATGCCCGGCATCCGAGCCTGCGAACCCTGGGCTGCCAGAGCGGAGCGCGCAAACTTAACTACTACGCCACCGGGCCAGCCCCAGCGTTTCACTAAGACGTTTACCACTTAAGTTTCCATAAACATCATTTAATTGTTCTTCTTTCCTGTTATGCAAAAAAAGATGATGACATAAGAAACATAAAAATGTTTTAAATGTATTACAAGCTAAACTTGATGGTTTGTATTACGTTTGCATGAAGATAGATTATCATATAATTATTTCTATATTTTTCTTTCTTGATTGTTCAGGTTCCAGAATCTGTAATTGCCATTCAAAACTGTTTAATACGGGCCGGCCCCGTGGCTTAGCGGTTAAGTGCGCGTGCTCCGCTGCTGGCGGCCCGGGTTCGGATCCCGGGCGCGCACCGACGCACCGCTTCTCTGGCCATGCTGAGGCTGCGTCCCACATACAGCAACTAGAATGATGTGCAACTATGACAGACAACTCATCTCCTGGGGCTTTGGGGGTAAAAAAAAAAAAAAAGGAGGAGGATTGGCAATGGATGTTAGCTCAGAGCCGGTCTTCCTCAGCAAAAAGAGGAGGATTAGCAAGGATGTTAGCTTAGGGCTGATCTTCCTCACAAAACAAAAACAAAAACAAAAACAAAACTGTTTAATAGCCCCGGTTATGTACAAATAGTCAGTTTTATCACATCTAAATCAGGGAGCAAGCCTTCTCTCTGCCTTCAAATAATGGTTTTCAGACTTGAAGTCACCACTCATCTCCCACCTACGCCCACCCCAAGCAGCTTCAAAAGCATAAGCTTCAGAGTGTGAAAGAAAGAAGGAAGACTTTATCCTCACTTGGGTTTTCTTTCAGGCTCCAGGAGTGTATTTGGGAGTGGAGGAAGACTCTCTGGAATGAATTTCAGGATTTTAAATGAGATGGAATTGAGTGACCCTTAGCTGAAGGGATGTAGATTTATTGATTTGTGCGTATCGGGTTTAGCTGAATGCTGCTTGGCAAGCTGCTGGTGGCATTTAGGTCCCTGCCCTGGAGAGAGGAAGGCCGCTTCCAGCTGGCACCTGACCCCAGCGCACCTCTCTGGGAAGATAGCTCAGGTGCTCACCACATTTTGGGCCCTCCCCTAAATCCTTGCAGGATTCTCCAGCTCCTAGAACTTCTAGTACACACCTCAGTTAAGGCAGCATCCAGGTTAGTGGGGGAGGAGGGAGCCTGAGGTCGGGGGAATGTGGGAAAGTCAGGGGGACTCTACTTCTCAATTTCTCTCCAGAGTGCTTGGTGTCCCAGGTCAGCCTAACACAGCCAGCCGTTGGGAGCTGCTTACATGGGATGGTCCCCTGATGTTGTGGGACAGCCAAGCCCTAGGTAAAGCTCTGAAGGGACTCTAGGGGGCAGCTGGGACTCGGGCCACTTGGGCTGACTTGCGGAAGCCTGAGGTGTTCACATGGAGATGAGCTGGTAGAGGGGAGATAAGACGAAGTAACAACGTCAGGGAGTAGAAAGGAGAGAAAACGAACCTTCCCCTTGGCGCTGGTGCAGACCCTGTGACTCTGCCTGTAAAAGGGTCTGTGATGCTGAGAACTTGTACCTGAGGGTCGTTTATTCGGTGGATATTTGTGCTTTTGTTTGTCTTCTGGTTTTCTCTGTCTATTTATTGTATTTCCGTATGGTATAATTGATATACAACGTTATATTAGTTTCAGGTGTACACCGTAATGATTTGATACTTGTCTACATAGCAAAGTGATCACCACAATAAGTCTAGTTAACATCCATCACCACACATGGTTACAGCATTTTTTTCTTGTGATGAGAACTTTTAAGATCTACTCTTAGCAACTTTTACCTATACAGTACAGCTTTCAAATATACAACACAGTATTATTAACCATAGTCCCCATGCTATACATTACATCCCCAGGACTCATTTATTTTATAACTGGAAGTTTGTACCTTTTGACCCCCTTCATCCATTTCCTCCACCCCCAGCCTCTCAAAACCATCAATCTGTTCTCTGTGTCTATAAGTTCTTTTTTGTTTTTTCTTTTTCTTTTTTAGATTCCACATGTAAGTGAGATCATATGGTATTTGGCTTTCTCTGTCTGACTTATTTCACTTAGCATAATGCCCTCAAGTTCCATCCATGATGCAAATGGCAAGATTTCCTTCATTTTTATGGCTGAATAATATTTAGCAGATAATTGTTGAGTGTCTGGTATTAAATGCCAGGCAGTGGAGTATATCCCAGGGACACAGTGGTGGGAAAGTAGGTAGCTAGATGGGGGTTTGCGGGAGGACATACTCCAGGTAGGAAAAAGCTTTCATCAGGCAAAGATGCTGTGAGAAATTGATGTGTAAGTGTATAAACGAAAAAACTCAAGCGGCCAGCCACTTGAAGAGAAGGTGGGGCCTTGTGAGCAGAGGGAAGCCCTGACAGCCCTGAGCTGGGGCCAGCCTGGGGGAGGTCAGCGTGGCTGAAGCCTGGGAGCAGAGCGGGTGGGTGCCGAGGGTGGCTGGGCAGGCAGTGGCCATGGTCAGGAGCCTGGGTTTTATCCCACCCCTGGGTTTTATCCCAACCACACTGGGAAGCTGCAGAGAAGGAATCGGAAAAGGGCACCTTTGTGGAAATCGCTAGAGACGTTGATGACTGGAACAGCACTGCCAGCAGTCCAGGCGGAGAGAAGTAAACAGTCCTGAAATAAACTTTAGATTTTGCTGGGAGGGGTCAGAGGTCAGTGCAGCCCTTTTTTCCCAGTTTGTTGAAATACAGAGTCAAAAGACAACATCTCCAAGGCTGTCATCAAACGTGCGTTGTCTACAGTGGCACTGGGCGATAAACCTGTAATTTAAGGATTGAGACTGAGAACTCACTATCATTTCATGATATACACTTTGTCATCGGATGACAAAGGATTTCTCTCTTTATTTAATTGGTGACATAGCAGTTCTTCTCTACCACTGTTTCACTCCAGAGCTGGCTGGAACAACAGCATATTTTCAAAGATCATATTAAACCCAAGGACCCTAAATATGATTTTGATTTATGTCACAGACCATTTTGAATACTTTGTAATTGAATATTCTCTCTCCTTGTGTTTCTCTCTCTCTCCCTGTCCAGATGAAGTCATAACATCCCACGGGGCCATCGAGGCAGATAAAGACAACGTGCGCCAGGAGCCGTATTCCCTGCCGCAGGGTTTTATGTGGGACACTTTAGACTTGGGTGACGCTGAAGTGGTGAGTAGCACTTTTACATTCAGCACCTGCGTTCACACGCGCTGCCTCTGGGCTGGTTCTGAGCACCAGAGACAGGACACTCTCTGGTCTTGTAGCTCAAGGAGTTGTACACCTTGTTGAATGAGAATTACGTGGAAGATGATGACAACATGTTCCGCTTTGACTATTCGCCCGAGTTCCTGCTGTGGTGAGTCCCGCTGGCCGCGTGAGCCGTGGGTGGGCTGGCGTGTCTCTGTCTGTCCCCGTCTTCTCGGACACTAACTGGCGCCTGTTTTCCTTGCCCACGTTGACTCCAGGGCTCTGCGTCCTCCAGGCTGGCTCCTTCAGTGGCACTGTGGGGTCAGAGTGTCTTCGAACAAAAAGCTAGTTGGGTTCATAAGTGCCATCCCGGCAAATATTCGGATTTACGACAGGTACGTATTAAAGTTTGCCTGTGTCGGTTTCGTTGCTTTTCTGAGAATTGCAATTATAATAGGCTTTTAAAATGACTTAATGCAGGCTGGTGCTAGTGGAGGAGGTTGTATATGTGTGGGGGCAGGAGTATATGGGAACTCTGCGTTTTCTGCTTTGTTTTGCTGTGAACCTAAAACTGCTTTAAATAATAGTTTATTGAGGGGCCAGCCCGGTGGCCTAGCAATTAAAGTTTGGCGCATTCCACTTCGGTGGCCCAGGGTTTGTGAATTCAGATCCTGGATCTGCACCGCTCATGAAGCCATGCTGTGGTGGCATCCCACATACAAAGTAGAGGAAGACTGGCAACAGATATTAGCTCAGGGCCAATCTTCCTCACCAAAAAAAAAAAAAAAAGTTTACTGAGCCAGCCCTGATGGCCTAGCAGTTAAAGTTCGGCACACTCCACTTCAGCGGCCCAGTGTGGTTCCTGGTGTGGAACCACACCACTCGTCTGTCAGTAGCCATGCTGTGGCGGCGGCTCACATAGAAAAACCAGAAGAACTTACAGCTAGAATATACAACTGTGTGCTGGGGCTTTAGAGGGGAAAAAGGAAGAAAAAAGGAGGAAGATTGGCAACAAATGTTAGCTTAGGGTGAATCTTGCCCTGCCAAAAAAAGAAAAAAAATATATATGTATATGTGGTTTATTAATTAATGAAAAAAATCTTGGACTGTGAACAACAAAAAAAGGATTGTTCTTTTTTTCTTTTTCTCTCTCTTTCTATCTCTTTTGCTCACTCTCCCACAATCTCATACATGCATACACACAGATATGTATTATATACGTATACACACACATATGCATATACATGTACATATATATGTATCAGAATAAACAAAGCCATAAACAGGTATTTCAGGTTTATTTCTGGGAGAAAAAATACTGAAAAAAAAGTTTAGGAGGCATAAAAACTTTCTATCCATAAGATAAGTTTGTAGCATTTTTTGCTCTAGGTCTCAAGCCCGGAAAGTCAAAGATCTCAAGCATAATAGGTCTATTTACCTTTAAATATATTGGGTTAGTTTATTTATTGCTAAAAGTGTTTGATCCCAAGGAATTTTGTGTGCTAAACAAAAAGCCTGCATATCTGGAACCAGAGCAGGGGGTGGGCTTTGAAGCTCTAGAAGGTTTGTTTTAGCTCAGAAGAACACCAGCTGGCCTGGTCCAGGCACCTCTCAGGGATCCTGGGGACTGCGTTATACTCCAAAGCAATGTCTTATCAGATTCTGCATCTGGGTGACCCAGTTATTGCCATAATTGTATACATTACAGGAAAAACAGATATAGAAACTTTAAGAAGCACATCTGATCCAGTTCTAAACTGAAAACTTATAAAAGACCAAAGTCCTAAAATGTATTTAGAACAAGGGGGTATGCATTTCCATGGCCTAGAGTTATTATCATTCTGGCAGGGGAGTACGGGGAAGAGTGTATCTATCTGAGTTTGTGAAATGTCTAAATGATAGAATATTTTTCTTAAATATTGTGTCAAAGGAGGTCCTTCAGTTTCTTAGTCTTGAAATTTGATGGGTGTTGTCTTATTTTTTTAAATGTTTTCATCTTACATTCACTCTGATTTTTGACATCTTTCTTAGTGTGAAGAAGATGGTCGAAATCAACTTTCTTTGTGTTCATAAGAAGTTGAGATCAAAACGGGTAGCCCCAGTGTTAATTCGAGAAATAACTAGAAGAGTGAACTTGGAAGGGATTTTCCAGGCCGTCTATACAGCTGGAGTGGTTCTTCCCAAGCCAGTGGCCACGTGCAGGTAATAGCACCACACCCTTACCTTGTATCTTACTTGTCCCTCACGCGTTGAGCCTCCCTGCTGTGTTGCTAGAAGTATCATTCTCCTTATGTGTAACTCAGAGGGATTTTGGCTTACTGTGAGTGTGTAGTTGGTTGGTAGCCGAGGTGGAGACTCGAACCTGGAACCACGGAGCCCAGTATTGCTTCCAGTGTACCATACAGCCACGTGTATGCTAATAATGCTGGACCTCCAATTCTGTGTCTCTTCCATTGGAAAGACGACTGCTGTCTCTACCTCGGGGAAACCCAGGACATCGTGATCTTGAACTGTGCTGTGTATACCATCATCTTTCCTCCCCCGACACTCAGTTTTATATGTGCTCTGCAGCACTATTAGGAACTATTCCAAAAGTTTGATAAACATCAGTTGAAAAGCCCAGAGGTACTTGTTTGCTAAGAATAAGAAGGCTTCAGCTCAGTTTTTATGACTTCATCTGATCTTATCAAGCTTTCAGAGGTTAATCTAGCAAGAAAATTGTTTATCTGGTGTCACTTGACTAACCTGTTTGTAAAGCATCAGAAAGAGTTGATCTCCCTCCACTGTTTCCGTTGACTCAAATAAGATGAATTTTCAGGTAAACATAGTATAAAAGATAAAATTGTAAAACTATTATCTCCTATTAAATTATTCATAAATAAACAGAATAAGTAAGACTTCACAGGTATATTTTCATACAAATCATTCACCCTAGTACCTAAACTGGAATCACTTAGGAAATTCAAGCTAGTTTCTCAAGAAGTTGTTTTCTTTGGTTTGCATTATATAAATGTGAAGGCTGCTGATTGAGGGGGAATATTTTCATGTTTTTAAACTTTTTTTAAAATCAGTGATGGTCATTAAATACTTGCAAACTGAGCATTATTAATATTTCTTTTGCAATTTTAAGATTTCTCTATACTGAAAGAGGTGAAAAGTCACAAAGGAACATTAACTAGGAATGCAGGACATATTTCAGAGGTGAAAAATGACTGATAAAATAATTGCGTAGGAAGAAGACCAGCATTCAGCCGTGTACCACATACAACATAAGTGTTCATTAAATGCTTCTGTAACAGCTGAGCTGAGACAAAGCATAAAAACGTGGAGAGTTAGGAATCAATCCAATTTTAAAACCTATATTGTATTCCAGATACTGGCATCGATCGCTCAACCCCAGAAAATTGGTCGAAGTGAAATTTTCTCACTTGAGTAGAAATATGACTTTACAGAGAACAATGAAGCTGTACAGACTTCCGGATGTAAGTAAGAGATTATTTGCAGTTTTTCGAAGCTGTAACAACTGAAGCTTTTAATGTAGAAAAGAATTATTTGCAAGAGTCTAAAAATGGGCCCATGTGTCTGAAGACGTGACTATGTAGCTAAGAAGACTGCACGGAACTCAGGGGCTAGGAAAAGTGGGGACGTTCATTTGGAAATACCAGTTTGGTTTTTATAAGGCTTTTTTAAGTTCTGCAGTTTATGGTTGGATGAGATTGAACTCAAGACATGTAAGTTTTAAAATTTTGAGTATTTATGGTCTGTTAAGTAAGAGGGAAGAAAAGTTCAGGCTTCTGATGATATCTTAACACAATGGAACTAAAGAATGAGGTTTACAGGAGAGACCTTGGGAGAGGAAATAATGTCTCATTAAATTATCCTCTTTTTAAACCAGCTAATTCCCAATTTGAAAAGTTGTTTCTTAATAGGTGAAAACTTAAATGTGCTTAAAAGTCTTGGCTTTATTTGGGGCTTGGGTGGTGTATTAGTTATCTATTGCTGCATAACAAGTTACCACAAACACAGCAGCTTAAAACAACACGTTTACGGTCTCTCAGGTTCTTTAGGTCAGGAATCAAGGCACAGCTTGGCTGAGGCTTCTCTGCTTCAGGGCCTCTCATGAAGCTGCCATCAAGATGTCAGCCAGGGCTGATGTCTCATCTGAAAACTTGACCAGGGATGGACCTGCTTCCAAGCTCACATGGAAGGCATGAGTTCCTTGCAGGCAATTGGACTGAGGGCCTCAGTTCCTTACTGGCTGTCAGCCAGGGGCTACCTCAGTTCTTTGCCACATGGGATTCTCCAGAGGGCAGCTTACAGCATGACAGCTTGCTTCATCAAAGCCAGTAAGGAGAGAGCCTATAGAGAGAATCTGCTGGCAAGGTGGAAGTGAGAACCTTATGTAATGTGGGGAGAGAGGGAGAATCCCCCTCTGCCCTTTCCCTTAAGGTTCTTATGGCTGGCCAAATAATCAGCAAGACAGGTTAGCAGGAGAAAGTATTACCAAGTTTAATAACATGTATACATGGGAGAAACTCAGAAATGAGCAACTCGTCCCTCTGTCTAAGCTGCCCGCTTAAGTATTGTAGCTAAAGGCGAGGAAGGTGTTGGGGGTGGGTAGCGGTCTGGGACCTCAGAGGGCAAGAAGACAACTCACATGGAGATAGAAATGCAAATGTTTGCCTGACACTTCTTCTCAGGGTCATCTATAGAGAATGTGGTCAGGGAGAGAGAGAGTTTTTGATAAAAGGGGCTTGGTGCCTTTCCTATTGTAACCTCTATCCTACGTTATCTTTACAGCCATCATGATAATAACTCCTTCCTGAAACAGATCTTTTGTTTTAAATTCTTTAGGCAGTTTGGGAGGGGAAACTCAAATATTCTTCCTGAGTTCTCTGAGTCCTTATTTTCTTCAACTCGAAATAATCCGCATACCAGAGTGGTGCCTCCTGGGGTAGCTTGCCCTGAGCACCATCAGTTCCCTCCTCTGAAACTTCCCCAGAAGTTTCACAGTCCTTTTGAAACTTAAAGAAGTTTCATAGTCCAGAAGCTGAGTTGGTAGATTGTTTCATCTCACTGAACACATTTCTTAGTCCTGATAATAGATCAGTTCAATTAAGTTCATTTTAGAAGTGGTGATGCAGGTGGGCTCTCAAGGTTACGCCTATATTGTGGAAGCAAGCAATCAAGTATTTAACGGAAACATTTCTATGTAAACGAAAGAAAAACAAGGTTAATGGTTGGAGCAAGTTGTAAAGCAGTTTCTGAGTTGAGAGGACAGCCAGTTAAGAAGGTTTTTAGATGTCAGCTCAAAGCATCTTTTGCAGTTTAAAATGTCTCTGATGATGTCATCGGGTAATCTCTTAAGTTTATATCAAGTCCATCAGCTTCAGTTTGTAAGGCTTCAGGAAAAAGGGCAGGTTCAGTTTTCAGTGATTCCAAATGAAAATGATGGAAAAAATCAAAAACGTTAGTTTGGACATCTGTAGCCAGATATTTCAGGAGACTAGAAGAAATCAGGATCCAGTCCAGTCAACAGATATAAAACAAAAACCTCAAAAGACAACAAAACTAGGATCTACTATCTGCAAATGTATACTATAGTTTTTACTGAAATATAATTTTTCTTTCTAAAATCACCCTCATTTTTATCAAGATAGCCACATTAAAACTAACTAGTTTGCAAAATAAGTCTAGTTCCAATAGAGTTGGCCCAATTATTTACATAAGTACAGCAAGAATAGCAATTGATCACATAGGCTCTTTTAAATCTGCTTTGCTGGAACTTTTTATAAGGAATCTCACATTGAACTTGAAAGGCCTCTCGAGGCCAGGAAAGCCAAGCCAAGGATTTTGTCATCAGACTTTGCCTGCAATACCTACAGATTTGGGTGAATTCCTCTCTTCCGAGGTTCCCCCAAAATATTTCGAGGTTCCTTGTACTTGCCAGATAAGTGACATTCTTTACTTATCCTGGTAAGTGCTGCTTGGAACATAAGGTACCAGGCCAATATTTCCACGTGGCTTTATTCCATGAAGTCCAATCTTCATTCCTCAAAAGCTGTATGGTTGTATTGCAAATATGATGTTCCAGTCACAACCTTGGTAATATAACCAGTGGTTCCAATTGTGTCCTGTTATAAGGAGAACAGATTCTTATTGAGCTTATGCACATAACTATATTGCCATGAAAACAACAATACTCACTCACTAAGAGTTTCCAAATTCTGGAGGGATCAGGTAGAGAGAAAAAGATAAATATTTCAATTTTACTTAGAAAAGTATCATTTACCAAATTGCTATAAGTCATAGCTAGCTCAGGAGAAAAGAGAAAAAGTTTTCCTTAAATCTGAAAAAACAAAACATTAAAAATTCAGCAATATTTCAAAGGAAAAATCATAAAAATTATAATCATCCTTATCAATTCATTCAGTCCTGTACAATCCATTTTTGATCCCACTCTTTTTGTTAGCAGCTTCATGAAGTCATCAGTTTCTCCATCAGATTTCTGTAATTTTTCACCAAGTTCAGTTTTATGATCAGAAAGTTTGTCAGAAACCTGTACTCCAGTGTAAATGTCCGAGTCCTTTCCATGAATTTTTCTGCAGTTGAAACATATTTTGCAAAAGCATTAGAGCAAAGAAATAAGTCTGTAAACAACAAGACCTCAAAATGGCAATTGACAAAGAAATTTGGTTAATTTTGTGACATACAACACGTTAAATAATAACCAGTATTATGACTGATAACCAGGACAGATCAGAATTTCAGTAATGTTATACAATTTTAAAACACCTATGTCAATAACATTTACCCACAAAATACCACCTAAGCAGACTTATCATCACTTGTCTGACAATGCTTCTCACATAGTTTAACATACTGAATAAGCCGAATAAGTTTAGTATCTTCCTCCTTATAGGAAGAGAACAAATTCTTTGAGAAGTTCCAGGGCCCTTTGAAAATTCTCAAAGAAAAAAAAGTAAAAAAAAGACTTTATTTAAGATATGAATTTTGGGGAGCTTGTCAAAAATATAAAAAGTCAAGGTAAACAGAGCATTAACAGTCCAAAAAGCCTTAATAGAGAGACCTCAGTCTTTTGAACGTAGGAAATTATTTTAACAAAACATAGATTTTCTGTCTTTTAGGTAGACTTACTCAAAGGTAAAGAAAAATCTTTTGTAACCTCTTTATCAAGTTTAAGCAAATTATCCTTTTAAGAGACAGAAGACCAAATTTTAATTTTGCACCAGCTTACTTCTGCTATTAAAACTCATTTACTTAATTAAATTCATTTTAATCTTAGCCAACTTAACCATGCATAAAACCTCGTTTTCCAGAATTCCTTCCACAAACCTTCTATAACTTTCTTTTTACATTCAGAATTTGTCCCATGTCTTTCTTTTCCCTCCTAGTACTTGAGGACAAATTTATCTTTCTTAATCAACCAAACAAAATATTTCCATTCTTTGTACCTTCTTTATACATCTTACTTTCCTTGTACACATATTTTTCTTAATTTTTAGTAGCTTCAATCACATATACTAATTAGAAATTTTAACCATTGGAAACCTTAATTTGTAAGTAAAAACTAAGTAAACAATTATAAACTTTCTTTTACATTAGTATCTTGTGGCTTGGAAAATTTATAAACACTTCATAACTTCTAGAAATATGTTGCTTTATAGTACAATCTTTTAACAAAACACATGTTTACCAATAGACCCAAAATACCTTTTAGTTTTCCTGTAATGAAAAGCCAAAAGTAGACAAACGTACATTTAGCAATCAGTGTCTAATACCTTATCTTATTTGGAAATGATGATACTCAGAGAATTTTTATCATAAAATTTAGCAAAACTCTAAAGTTTTAAGTCACCAAAAAGAGTTTGGAAGCTGTAACCACCATAACACATAATTATTGTTTAAAGTTCATCCAACATTCATCTTTTTCACAACTATTTAGTTACTTATTCCCAATAATTATTTAGATTGCCTACAAGACTTCATAAGACTTCAGATAAAATTAGCCATCATTTAAATTACTATTTTTGTTAACCAGTTCTGTATTAGAAATAACATCAGTTTTTTTTCTACAAAATTTCATGTAAATTTCATCACCTCTTATACCTCTAAACATAGTTATCATTAAGATTTTTATCAGTAAGTCTTGGTCTTATAATTTTGGACAAGGGAAGCATTCCCAGTCAGACATTTTAAAACATACTCAGGCAAACTTGATGTAACCTCTTTATATAAAATTAGCTCAAACATTCCAACCTTTATAATCTTATCAACACTTACACTTTTACATGTTCTTAATTCAGTTGTAACCTGAGTCAAGGTCTTAAGGCTATTCAAATTTTTCCCTTCCTTTTTCTGGCCTTTTTTTAGGTACCAATTAAACAATTGTGTGAGAGCTCTCAAAACATTTTTTTTCCCCCAATTTAGAAGTTTTCCCAATTCAAAGGATCCGTCGTCTGGCCATTGACGAGTAGGATCTTCATTTGTATATTTATTCCAATAGTGACTCAATCCAATAAGCCTTTTTAAGTTAGAATAAATCTTTACCCTGGATGCAAGAGGCGTCCCTGGTGAGGGCGCAGATGATGTAGCCCCCATGATCCACAGAATTCACTCCCAAAGATATTCAGAGAAAGTAAAGACCTTCGTTGCACAGGCGGTAAGGATGGTGTGGTGAAAACGGTGTCTCCAGTCTCCCACAATAGTGTGGGACGCCTCCAGTCACAGGCCCGCTAATCTGTGACACTGGGCAGGCGATACTGGAATGGGATTTTTCCAGCACTAACAAGCAATGAAGGTTAAGACGACAAAAGCCCTTATGGACTGGGGCCTTTATGACAAACTCCCCTGAGAGCTTGGCACAGCCGGACAAAGAGACAGTTCGGAACCCCAGTCTACTCGACTGGCCACCAAGGGGCACCCCAGTAAATGCAGCTTCCGTATGGTGGAGACCAAGGAGAATATTCTCACTGGTCACAAAGCCAAGTTCTCAGGACACAGAACAAGACAGAAGGAAAAACCTTATCCAATTTTTTTCTTATGTGCACAATGACAGCTTTAGCCACGCCTTAGGTCTCTTGGAGCCAGAATAATACCTGGGGGGGGAGGTGCCACGGGGTTGGGGACTGTGTGCTTTACAGAGTACCTCGTCGTTGCACGGACATTTTCTTGCAGTTGGCGAGGGACCTGTGTCATCTACCCCGTTCCGTGACCCAACTTATCCTGTCACGGGAGTCTTCTGAAAGTGGCGAGCGCCCTAATGGCTCTTAACTGCTCGACCCGCGCCCACCAAATTTGTGGCCTTTTGGCTTCCAAGATGCCCTTGGCAATGGCCTTCACTTCATGTGCATATTAACCCACAGCAAAGTTTGTCTAAATAGACGCCGGTCTGGTGAGACCCGCAAACTCACCAGTCTGTGGGGCCGGCATGGACAGTAGGCTTATAGGGCCTATGCCTGCGTCCTACCCTATGGTATTTCCTTCTTATGACACATGACACAAAAGACAGAGACAAAAGAGAAAAACAGAGACTATCTCTGGGAGGAAAAAGGATCAAGATCAAAACCAAGAGTACTCTACCAAATTTACCAGTCACTAAAAGCACAAGAAACTAGTTTCCCAAATATTTTCTCCTGCCAATCTAAATTTAGAAAGAGAAAAAAATTCTCACTGCTTGCTCCTACCAGACCCCGAAGATAGAGATTCCAGGAGGCTGACGTGGTAAGAAATCTTACCTTTTGCCGGCTTTCGTCAGGCGTTCCCCTATCTCACCATCTGCAGTAGCCCAAGGAGAAGGCAGTTCTTCCAGCCAGAGAAGGCAACTTGCCAGCCAGTGGGGATCCTGGCGACTACGCCAAAACTGTAGGGAGAGAGTGAGAATCCCCTTCTGCCCTTTCCCTTAAGGTTCTTATGGCTGGCCAAATAATCAACAAGACAGGTTAGCAGGAGAAAATAATACCAAGTTTAATAACATGTATACATGGGAGAAACTCAGAAATGAGCAACTCGTCCTTCTGTCTAGCTGCCCGCTTAAGTATTGTAACTAAAGGCGAGGAAGGTGTTGGGGGTGGGTAGTGGTCTGGGACTTCAGAGGGCAAGAAGACAACTCACATGGAGATAGAAATGCAAATGTTTGCCTGACACTTCTTCTCAGGGTCATCTATAGAGAATGTGGTCAGGGAGAGAGAGAGAGTTTTTGATAAAAGGGGCTTGGTGCCTTTCCTATTGTAACCTCTATCCTACGTTATCTTTACAGCCATCATGATAATAACTCCTTCCTGAAACAGATCTTTTGTTTTAAATTCTTTAGGCAGTTTGGGAGGGGAAACTCAAATATTCTTCCTGAGTTCTCTGAGTCCTTATTGTCTTCAGCTCGAAATAATCCGTATACCAGAGTGGTGCGTCCTGGGGTAGCTTGCCCTGAGCACCATCATAATCAATTCATAAAAGTGACATCCAGTCACTGTTGCCATATATCATTGGTTAGGAGCAGATTACAGGTCCCACCCACACTCAAGACGAGTGGATCACGAGAGTGTGAACACCAGGAGGTGGGCATCACTGGGGGCCATCTTAGAATCTGTCTGCCACTGATGGGATCTTCTATTTTAAGTTTTGATTTCGTCAGAGCTGTTCTTTCTTTTGGGTTGTTACAGAGTAGTTTAGCAGGTATTTTAACTTGATTGAAGGATTCACATGGAGTGTACCCATGTTCCTCTGAAAGTGGTGAGGACTGTGGTGGCTTTCCTAGGGGCAGCAGACTCCGTTCCTTTTGTCTTTTGGCCAGTTGTGTGTTTACCAAATGCACGTCTTCAGTGGCTACATGAATTGATGTCTTTTCTCTGATGATAGTCGAGAATCAGCTAATTTCTGACCTGAGGCAGAATGTAATCAGGAGAGAAGACAAGGTGAAGGAAACCAGATGCTGGAGATGTCAGGCTCATCATTCTTGGGCTTCGCCACCTGGCAGCAGGATTGGAAGGCACATTCTTCCTGTCTGTCTTAGCTGTTGTTGAGACAGTGGGGGCTCGAACTGAGGAACTCACCACCTCTCTGTGAGGCCAAGGAGGGAGCGGGAACATAGAACCGCAGGCAGTGTGACGAAGGAGGGTCCACGTGACCTGGGGAAGCAGTAGCAGGCCTCTCAAGTGGGGGCGACAGAAATGAAGGTGAGAACATGGAGGTGTGAACACTGAAATGGAGAAATAGGGTGGTGTTCAGAGAAGTCACAGCATCATCGTGACAACAGTTACTGATCAGTATTCTTTTGAAGCTAGAGACAATTTCTGCTAATGGCCAAGACCCAGAGTGACTGAGAGGGACAGAGTCCCACAGAGCACAAATGGCAGTGAGAAAAAAGGGGCACAGTACACAGCTAGGATGAAACATCGCCTCTGCAGGCACCGTTTATTCTCAGTGTCCTCCTTGCCAGTCATTAAATACTCTGCTATATGCGAGTTGAAATAAAAACTTCAAGGGTGCCTGCTTTTTTTTGCTAGGGGCTAATGCTGTTCTACTTTGGTCTCCCCAGATTGCAGTGTATTGAACCTAAAACAGCTCGTGTGTAAGGAAAGCACCCACTTACATGTAGGTTGCCTAAAATGGAACGAAGAATAGGAATTTTAGTACCTATCATTAGTTTATTCAGGATGATTAGAATTTAAGGTGCTGAATGTACTTTTTTTAATGTTTCTTTTTTTTTTTTTTTTTGATGAGGAAGATTAGCCCTGAGCTAACATCTGTTGCCAGTCCTTCTCTTTTTGCTGAGAAAGATTGGCCCTGGGCTAACATCTGTGCGCATCTTCCTCTACTTTCTATGTGGGACACCTGCCACAGCATGGCTTGTTGAGTGGTGCTTAAGTCTGCGACTGGGATCTGAACTTGCGAACCCTGGGCTGCCAAAGCGGAGTGCACAAACTTAACCACTATGCCACCAGGCAGGCCCCTGCTAAAATTACTTTTAACTTGACTTTGTCCATCAGCCTTTATATTTTTGGAATATAAAGGAATCAATCAACTCATAGATAACAAAAGTTTAGACAAGTTGGTAGTAAATCACTGGGCAGGCAGTGGTTGTGAAGCCACACTTCAGCATCTTAGTTATGGTGGTCTTAGGTTACTTGCATAGAGCAGTCCTATCCAGCCATGTTGTTATGGTGACTGCCTTTTTCTTCCCCAATAAACTGACATTTATAAAGTGCTCTCACATAATTATTCAATATATTCTCACAACCACCTTTTGAAGTTGGTACTTTTTATCCCCATTTTACAGATGAAAAGACTGAGGTTGACACTTAGACAAGGGCCTGTCACTAATAAGTGGAGGACTTGGGATGCAGACCCCAGTCTTCCATATTTCCTCTGTTAGATCTGTCTGCTTCTGCCATCACCTCTAACACACCCCCTGTGGGGGCACCGTGGCCCAGTCCCACCCCATATCTCGCTGTGCAGTCCTTAGAGCATAGGTTCAGACAGGAAAGGGCGATTGTCAAGATCCAAACAGCTCTTGTCAGCATGTTCCAGTCTTCCTTCCTCCTTTTAAGTGGTAGGGAAGGAAAGAAAAACGAAGAGCAAATGAATGAACAAAAAGAGAGAGTGGGGAGAGGAGATGAAAGTACAGATGTCGGAAAATCGGAAGGTGCTGACCGCGGTCTCCTGGGTGTCTGCCTCTAGAGTTAGAAGCTGGACAATGCAGCATATACCAGACCACCTGCTCTCACAAGGGCCCACATGGATGATACCACCGCTAGCAATCATATCGTTGACGAACAGTTTTGTACCATTAAGCATAAAGTGAAGAACTGTATTGAATACAACTTTTGTTGTATGGATCAATCTCATTTTCTGATTCATCATTACTGTTTCTGCTTACAGTGCCTGCTTTATGTTCTCCTCGTGGACTTCTGAATATGAGAGTTAACATTTACTGTGGCCAGCATTATGCTAGACATTGAACATCCGTAGTCTCGTTTATTATTTATAACAATCATAGGAGGACAGGTCGTTAACCCCATTTCACAGAAGAGGACATTGAAACACCAGATTGATTTGCCCAGAGTCCTCTAGCCAGGACAGAGCCATCCCAGAGCCCACGCCATTAGCTACTGTTATCTAAAAGACTAAGGTTTCTTCAAGAGTAACATGTTTCCCTAACCTTTAAACACACGTCGGTTTGTTTTTAATTTGGTGTTGAACATTTCCAAACAAGTTGGAATTTTTTTTGGGGGGGGTTCAGTACTTTAAAGGTGAAGGAATTTGAAGTGGGTAAAAAGCAGGAGTCACATTAATCTGCCAGCATCTTTCTCGGGTTGCAAGAAAGACACGCTTGTGAAGACATGCTAAGACACGTGAGATTTGGTAGCAGTAGATGATTTTTTTTAGCGTTTAATGTCCTACTCCTTTTTAAGTCAAATAAATAACCGTAATCATTGCTTACATCTCTTCTCTGGAATCTTGGCTCCAAACAGTTCACACCACATAGTTTGACAGAGAACAACACTGCTTCTGTTTTTTAATAGAACTCTGAACTTTATCTGTATGCCTTGATACGCAGATGTTACATGGATTTCAGTATACATAGAGTCCAGCTAGTAATGCATATTAGTTGGACATGGGAATGTGTATCTGATGGTGATACAGACTTTGCTTAGGAAATTTAAGATTTTTCTCAGTTACTGGAAATGTTATTTTGCTTTTTATTGAACTCGCAGAAAACGTTACCACTCTTTCGGATTATGCCACAGCATACCATTTTTATCTAGGCTTAACGTTCTTCCCACCTCTTCCTGAAGACAGCAGCTATAATTTGAGTGTTTATTTTACATTTTAAAATTTATGTCATGCTTCTATAGGTTTTTTGGAGAGTATGTGACTTCACAATGTTAGAAAGAAGCAAGTTTAGGCTCAGATACGTGAGCCATTGTTAGTCAGCAAAAGTAAATATTCTCCCCCTGTCTTCTGGAACCTTATATTTTTTATAGCTAATATAGTCTGAAGCTCTCTTCTGCTTTAATGCTTCTGTAAAAACTTGTTTAAGTGCTTATAAGTGGCCAAGTTTATATACTTTCTCCCTTCCTCTTTGCCCACACAGGCTGTTTGACTGAGTCTTCCTTATCTAAGTTCTACTACCCATTTTTATGACCTTTGGAGACTTGAGACAGCAGTTCTCAAAGTGTGATCCAGGGACCCCCTGGAAGTCCCCGAGACCCTTTCAGGGAATCCGTGAAGTCAACACTATTTTTATAAAAACGCTAAAATGTAATTTGCATTTTTCACTTTTATTTGCTAACAAGTATACTGTGAAGTCTTCCAAAGGCTATGGAATGTATGCATGTATATATTTTGTGTTTGAAAATTTCTAACTGAATTTCTAACATGATAAATATGGATAGCTATAACCCACATAAGCAAAGCTCTTTGGGAGTACAAAATAATTTTTAAGAGCATAAAAGGGGATCCAAGACCAAAATATTTGAGAACTGCTGCTTTAAGGATGTCTGCTAGGCAAAAGATGTTGATTTTGGTGATTTCATGGTATAAATATTCAATGAATGAGAATTGTGCTGCAGAAGAATATTTTGCTCTAGAAAGAAGTTGGCAAGCTTTGTCTTCATTTCTGAATATTCTCTATTAACAGATATCATGTATTCTGTTGCTTTCATTAATTAATCTAATTGCTTGATATTGTTGATTGTTACTGAACCAGTATCAAAAGAAAGAACAGTCTAATATTAGGAAAGGCTGAGGCCAGCCCAGGTGGCCTAATGGTTAAGTTCAGTGCGCTGCTTTGGTGGCCCAGGTTTGGTTCCCGGGTGCAGACCTACACCACTCGTCAGTGGCCTTGCTGTGGTGGCTACCCACATACAAAAATAGAGGAAGATTGGCAGTAGATGTTAGCTCAGGGCAAATCTTCCTCAGCAAAAACAAAAAAAAAGAAAGAAAGAAATGCTATTTAAAATTTATCGAGGCTGGCCCCGTGGCTTAGTGGTTAAGTGCGCATGCTCCGCCGCTGGGCGGCCCGGGTTCGGATCCCGGGCGCGCACCGACGCACCGCTTCTCCGGCCATGCTGAGGCCGCGTCCCACATAGAGCAACTAGAAGGATGTGCAACTATGACATACAACTATCTACTGGGGCTTTGGGGGAAAAATAAATAAATAAATAAAATTAAAATTTATCGAGATCATTCTCATGTCAGAAAATAATTTTTTTTAATGACCATAGTATACATTCTATATGGTTTTGGTCTTCCTACTAGCATTTAGAAATGTATTTTTGTTAACGTTTAACAGCATTTGGAAATCACATAGGTTCCCTCTTGTTATGAGAGGTTCGGGGATTCGATCGGAGACGTAAAAGACACTTTCCACTCCAAACAAATGGACTGAAGATATATTTTATTATATAGAGGATAGTAAAGGCGACAGTCTGCAAACAGATCCAAATAGGTCAAATATTAAGAGGGAAAAAACATCAGCCCGACTGGAAAGGGAAAACACCCACATCGGCTGAAGAGAAATGACACAAATCAACTGGAGAGAGAAACACCAGGTTGACCGAAAAGAGAACACATCAAATCAATTACTTCATATCAAATCAGTTACTTCACATCAAATCAGTTACTCACAACATCCACGCCCCACTGCCGGGAGAGCCCTGTCAATCGACGCGGCTGGGCAAGGATCACACGTCCTGGGCAAGGTGTCCCTTCCACAGGTGGAACTCTCACCGGGTCTCAGTTTCCAGCAGTTTTTATACCATCAGTAATTTTCAGAGTAAGCAATTACAGAGTTTGCAGAGCAAGCATTTAGTGTTCCCATGTACAAAATGGTTATCAGTGGCGTACGTGCACTGAGCCCCCTGGCTAACATCCCGGCCCAGTAGTTGTGTACGTGCATTGTTCTCTTTGGTTATCGTCCCAGCCCGGCACAGATGGCCAGTCCATCCCGTGCTACGACGCTCCAAGAGCCTTGAAATGTTACAACTTGCAACTCCCTCCGTGAGAGAAAGGCCAGTTCCCGGGAAAAGGCCAGTTCCCACCACACAGAAAGCAGCTTTTATATTTCTTTTTGTGCTGGTGGCTGTAGGTCAATGGAGCGGCCAAACATGGCTGTACTCACGTCAAGACACCTCTTCCTATAAATTGCAGTATAGAAATGCTACCAAATACTGGCTGGCTCAGGGGAAACAAAAGAAAAATATAGTTTCATGCCTGGCTGGCATATAAATACCAGGCCATAGAAGTGTCATCTCTCCAGAGCTGCCAGTGACTTTTACCATGTCTGCAGCCTTCACCTCACCTTATTGGCTAAATAATTGTGGTACAGAACATAGACATTCATTTCATTCCTTCAACGCATATCCAGGCTGTTAGTACACTGCTCGCCTGAAGGGTTAAGCCTTGGATGGAAGCTGGGACCTGGGGATTTCTGGTCCCTTGGCTTTGAGATCACAGAAAGACTAGAAGTATGAGTTCTCTACTAGATGTTGAGGACTTAATTTCTCTCAAATTAGACTAGTAAAATATATATTAGCTGCATTACTATGTCTTTATAGATTACATAAGTCATAACTGAGTGGCACAAGGTAAATACTTAGCTGTTGGGTCTGTAAATACAAAGAACGCATCTCCCATCTCCCCACCCCACTGATCAATACTCAGTCACACTCTTTGTCACGGAACCTTAGAAGCCTCAGCACAACCACTAACATCCATGAGAGCTGGTGCTCAGGATGAAATCCTGGTTTCCATCTCGGGCTTCTGCCATACTACTAGTCTAGGGCATGCAGGCATTGCAATGAGCTAATTTTAGAGGCAGTTCTTTATTTTAAAGTATTTAGAAATAATTCAGGACAGAAAAGGTACAGTAGCAATATTTATATACACATTATTTATCACTTAAAATTTATCCAGTACTTCAAGAAAAAAAGTCAAGTGAACTAGAGAAATGAAGTTGTATTTCTAAGTTTTTAAATTTTTTTTTTTTTTTTTTTTTTGCTGAGGAAGATTCACCCTGAGCTAACATCTGTGCCAGTCTTCCTCTGTTTTGTATGTGGGTCACCGCCACAGCATGGCCACCAATGAGTGGGGTAGGTCCATGCCCGGGAACCGAACCTGGGCCACTGAAGCGGAGTGTGCTGAACTTAACCATTAGACCACGGGGCCAGCCCCCTAAGTTTTTAATTTTTTGTTTGTAAAACAGGCAGATGTGGTGGCCTTTCTCACTTCGGTCTCAAGTGCCCTGGTGTCTGGACAGTTCCTAGAGAGCTCAGTGATGTCTGGAGCTCTTTTGAGGACAGGCACTAGAACAAATCCAAATGGGGACCTGTCTTGACCTTTAGGTTATTGTGTTCCTGTGGCCTAATGTAAAAATTGTGATGCTGTGCAATAATGGATTCACATACCTGTTCTGATCACCTTTAATCAAAAGATGGCATGAGAGGCCAGAGCCAGTCCTCGGTAGCCAGCCATTCATCTTGAGAAAATACTCGGCAGTGTACTGAAATGCTTGCCTTCCCATTCTCACCAGTATGATTTCCTTTTGTTTTTGTTGCTCATGAGAACAAAATAGCCCCATCCTTTTCATGGGCCATTGAATAAAATGTTTCTCAGCTGTTTTCAAAATGTCAGACAGGGCAGATTTAAAGCACAGTACTGCAGAAGACATTCTTCTGTCCTACCATGTAGGCTGCTAAAATTCTCGGCATTGGTATATAGATGAACTTGGAGTGTTCCCTTTGATGTTGTTTGGGTCATGGGCGATACCAACCAATGACCGGGTACACAGAGACAAAATACAACACATTGTCTAGCATATATTCTAACTCAGTGCTTCTCAAACTTTATGTGTATGCACATCACCAGGGAATCTTGTTAAGTTGCAGATTCTGACATGGTAGGTCTGTGGCAGGGCCAAGACTCTGCAGTTCTAACAAGCTCCTGGGTGATGCTGGTCCAGATGGTCTGTGGACCACGCTTTAGTGCACAGTACTTTTGCTTCTCTTATATTTAAACTTCCCAATTTGTTTTGTTTTACTCTAACAAGGTTACAAAGACTTCAGGCTTGAGACCGATGGAACCGAGAGATATCAAAGCAGTTCGAGAATTAACCAACACTTACCTGAAGCAGTTTCATCTAGCCCCGGTGATGGATGAAGAGGAAGTTGCCCACTGGTTCCTCCCCCAGGAGCACATTATTGACACGTTTGTAGTGGAGGTAAAGATAAGGTGATAAGATAGTACAGAGAAGTATGAAAACACGTACAGTGGAGTCTGTTTTCCAGAAAGATCATAGAGTGCCCATCTCTTTCCTTCTTCCATGACTCACTGCTGCTGTACCAGATTTCTGCTGACCTTGGTAGAACCAGATTTTCTTCTTACAGTTTTCATTCCTGGATAGAACACACTTTACCACTTATTAATGTGAAATCAGGATACTTTTCTGTTGTCACCTGTGTGATGAATTGCTTTTTGCAGTTTTGAAAAAGCCTATTTGGATGACCTCATCTGAGATAGACACATTCCAAAGTTTAACATTCCTTTGGTTTTGCAAAACTGGCTGGAACTGAACTGCCTTTGGTTGAGATGGCATAATTCAGCCACTTCACTCAACCCTTGTTCAAGGGAAGGAAGGAGAAGTAACAGTCTGGATTTTCTGATTATTGGTGAGATGAATTTAACAGAGCACTTTTTAAACCTTTTTTTTTTTTGAAGCTTAAATCTGTTGTTGAAATGACATTTCACTTAGAAGCTTTTTTGGTTGATGTGGGGTTGGGTTAAGAAGTGGGATTTAATCTGGTAAGTACCTGGAGGAGAGAAGAGAGGGAGGAGGCCAGTTAGAGCTGCTGTAGTGGTCCGTTCACTATTCAGTCATAAGCGTTGAGCCGGCAGCGTATTTTCAGCATTGCCAGACATTGTCTGGATGTGGGATTATGGCCAAATTAGGGCAGTAGTGGTGGGAGCGGACAGGGTAAATACAAAGGATGTTTCTGGAGAACAACTGAGCAATCTTTGTGCTTAAATTTTTGTTTCTAAAAGAATGCTAGAGTGGACATCTTTGTGCAGAAATCTTAGTGCTCCTGTGTAAATTTCTCCAGGGCAGCAGTTCACAAAGTTATTTTTTTTTTTGGTGAGGAACATTGGCCTCACACCTGTTGCCAACAGGCTAACACCTGTTGCCAATAATCTTCCTCTTTTTGCTTGAGGAAGAGTGGCCCTGAGCTAACATCTGTGCCCATCTTCTTCTATTTTTTATGTGGGTCACTGCCACAGCATGGCTTGATGAGTGGTGTAGGTCCACACCCAGGATCTGAACCTGTGAACCTGGGCCGCTGAAGTGGAGTGTGCTAAACTTAACCACTGTGCCACTAGGCCGGCCCTCAAAGTTTTTGATCTCAGGACTTCTTTACTCTCTTAAAAATCATTGAGGACCTCAAAGAACTTTTATTTTTGTGGATTATACCTACAGATATTTACTGTATTCAAAATTGAAACAAAAATTGTTAATATTATTATTTAATTTAATAACAGTATAACAATAATAAGCCCATTACATGTTACCTAAATAACTTATTTTGTATGAAAAATAACTTTTCCAAAATAACAAAATTAGTGAAAAGAACGGTATTGTTATATATTTTTGCAAATCTCTTTAATCTCTGACTTAATAGAAGACAACTGGTTCCCACATCTGCTTCTGCATTCTGTGATATATTGTTTTGGTTAAAGTATGTGAAAAAAAAACTTCGCATGAAGCATTGAAGATATGGAAAAGAATGAGTATTTTAATAGGCTTTGCAGATAATTGTGGATATTCTCTATCTGAAATCATATTAATGAACTTTATATACTCTGTTAGGTGAAAATCCATTGGTCTGTCTTGTCCTTTGAATGAATCTTTTACCAGCGTCTGAGTTTGCAACATCATACATTGATCATTTAGAAAATACTGGTTGACTGAGTTACATAGATCTTCCCTATATTGATGTTTCATTGTATAATACCAAAAAATCACATTCATTGATTTCACCACCACTGTCATCAGAAAAGTATATGATGTAGCTCACAGTGGAGGATACAGGTTTTTCCAAACTTTAACTTGCACCTGAAAGCTCAAATTTTATCATTGGCAACAAATCCTGCCAGTTTTTTCCTTGAAGCGATAGGCTCACAGCATTCATTTTCTAGAAAAGCACCAGATACCCAAGTCTGAGTGACTATAGTTTGCCAGTCCTGCTTTCGCACAGTGTTCCATGAAGAAAGTGTCTAGTTCAGCTCACAGCTCAGTCGCCTGAGGGCTTCTCCTGGAGACAGCCCTATGTCTGAGGCTGCAGCAGAAATGCCTTGTGCGTACTTCCTGTTTCATCACACAGAATATTAACAAGATGTGTTCTTAAGGGTTGAGAGTTAATAAAAATAATCATTCTTAAGCAAGGACATGCCGAAGCGAAACCTTTTTTTTTTTTTTTTTTTTTTTTGTGAGGAGGACCAGCCCTGAGCTAACATTCAATGCCAATCCTCCTCTTTTTTTGCTGAGGAAGACTGGCCCTGGGCTAACATCCATGCCCATCTTCCTCCACTTTATATGGGACGCCGCCACAGCATGGCTTAACAAGCGGTGCGTCGTTGCACACCCAGGATCCGAACCGGCAAACGCCGGGCTGCCACAGCGGAACGTGTGCACTTAACCCCTTGTGCCACCGGGCCGGCCCCCCGAAGCGAAACCTTTTTTAACCGTGAGGGTGTGGTGGTGAAGAATAAACTGACTACCATAGGGTTGGTGCTGCTGCCTTGTTTTGTGCTGAGGCACCGGCAGTGGTTGGTACCCACCATGTTTCTGCATTCTCAGTGCAGATGTCCACGTGGTGGACAAGGCAGAGAACTTCTCAGTGCTGCTATGGAAACGGTTTTGACCTCACAGACTTCTGAAGGGGCTCAGGTATCCACAGGAGTTCACAGACCACATTTTGAGAACTGCTGCCCTAGGATACAGACTTTAGAAGTCAAGCTGCTGAGTTTAAGGGTCAGACCTATCTTTAACATTACTGGAGACTGCCACTTAGCTCACCAGAGTATCTTTTAGCAGTGCATGAGAGGCCCTAGATCCTCCCAGCCTAACACTTGAGAATTATCAGACTTTAAATGTAGGCCAGTCTGATGGGTATCAAATGGTATCTTGTTTTTAATTTATATGTTTTCTTATTAGTAATGAATTTGAACACCTCATAAATCTGTTAGCTGTTTTTATTTCTTCTTATATGAGTTTGCTGTTCATATACTTTGCCTGTTTTTCTTTTTGACTGTAATCTTCTTGATTTGTAAAAGTTTTTCTGTATGCTGAATACTAATACTTTGTATTGTGGTCTATTTCTGGAGTCTCTATTCTGTTCCATTGATCTCTGTGTCTATTCCTCCACCAAAACCACACTGTTCTGATTACTATAGCTCTGTAGTATGCCTTGATATCAGATAGAGTGATTCTTTCTACTTTATTCTTTTTTGTCAAGATTGTTTTAGCTAATCTATTTCCCTCTCTTTTCCATATAAATTTTAGAATAAGCTTGTCTTTGTCTACAAAAAACCTTGCTGGGATTTTGATCAGAATTACATTAAATCTATAGATTAATTTGGGGAGAATTGGCAAGTCTTCCAATCCATGAACATGGTATATCTTCATTTATTTAGATCTTTAAAAATTTTTTTTATCAGTATTCTGTAATTTTCAGCATCCAGATCCTGTACATGTTTTCTTAAGTGTATACCTAAATACTGCATTTTCCTTGGAATGATTATAAATAATATCATGTTTTTAATTTTGGTTTCTGCATATTCATTGTTAGTATATAGAAATGCGGTTGCTTCTTCTGTGTTGATCTTATATCCTGCAACCTTGCTGAAATCACTTCTAGTTCCAGGAGTGTATTTGTAGCTGTCTTGGTATTTCTACATAGACAATCATGTCATCTGCAAATAGGGACAGTTTGATTTCTTCCCTTCTCATCTGTATGCCTTTTCTTTCTTTTTCTTGCCTTATTGCAGGGGCTAGATCTCCCAGGACTTTGTTGAATAAGAGTGGTGACGGTCGACATCCTTGCCTTGTTCTTGATATTAGGGGCAAAGCATTCAGTCTTCCACTGTGAGTCTTACACCATGATAGTTGAAGGTTTCTTGTAGATGCTTCTTATCAATTTGAGATAATTCCCAACTTGCTGCGAGTTCTTATCATAAATGGGTATTGGGTTTTTTCCAGTGCTTTTTTTTGCTTCAATTGATATGACCATATGATTTTTCTTCTTTAGTCTGTTGATATGGTATATTCATTGATTGATTTTTGAGTGTTTGAGCACCCTTGCATCTTGCATACCTACAAAAAATCCACTTGGTTATGGTGTATAATTCTTTTTATACATTGTTGGATTTGGAGTGCTAATATTTTGTTGAGTTCTTGAGAGATACTGGTCTGCAGTTTCTTTCTTTCTTTTTTTTTTTTTTGTACTGTCTTTATCTGGTTTTTGGCCTCATAAAATGAGTTGGGAAGTGTTACTTCCTCTTCTGTTTTCTAGAAGAAATTGTATAGAATTGGTGTTAATTCTTTAAATGTTTGATAGAACTCTCCAGTTGAAACCATCTGACCTTAGAGAATTCTTTTTTTTGTTAAAATAATGAATTCAATTTCTTTAATGGTTATAGGAGTATTCAGATGATCTATTTCATTTTGATTGCGTTTTAATAGTTTGTGGTTTTTGAGGAATTGGTGCATTTCTTCTAAATTGTCAAATTTATAAGAGGAAAGCTGTTCATAGTATTCCCTTTTAATGGCTGCAGGATCTATGGTGATATCCTTTATTTCATTCCTCATCCTGATGATTTGTATCTTCTCTCTTTTTATTTTTATCAGTCTAGCTAGCATTGTATCAATTTTATTGATTTTTTCCCCCAAAGAACCAAGCTTTTTTTAAATAATTTTATTTATTTATTTTTCCCCCAAAGCCCCAGTAGATAGTTGTATGTCATAGGTGCACATCCTTCTAGTTGCTGTATGTGGGACACGGCCTCAGCATGGCCGGAGAAGCGGTGCGTTGGTACGTGACCGGGATCTGAACCCGGGCCGCCAGCAGCGGATCGCACGCACTTAACCGCTAAGCCATGGGGCCGGCCCAGAACCAAGCTTTTGTTTCATTGATTTTCTCTGTTGTTTTCCTATTTTCAGTGTCATTGATTTCTGCCCTTATTTTTACTGTTTCCTTTCTTCTGCTTCCTTTGGGCTTATTTTGCTCTTCTTTTTCTCGTTCCTTGAGGGAGGAACTTAGGTTATTGATTTGAGATCTTTCCTTCAACAGTGTAAGCATTTGGTTCTGTAAATGTCCCTCTCTACACTGCTTTAGCTGCATCCTACATATTTTGGTATGTCATATTTTCATCTTCATTCAGTTCTATGTATTTTTTAATTTCTTTTGACCCTTCTTCTTTGACTATGCAGTATTTAGAATTCTGTTGTTCAGTTTTGACGTGCTTAGCAGTTTCCTATTGATCTAGTTTGATTCCATGATGGTTGGCGAACACACTCTCTATGCTTTCAACTCGGTTAAGGTTCTTGAGGTTGTTTTAGGCCTATATAGTCTATCTTGGTGAATGTCCCATGTGCGTGTAAAATGTGTATTCTGCTATGTTGGGGTGAGGTGTTCTATATATGCTAATTGGATCCTGTTGATTGTGTTATTCGGATTTCCTGTATCCTTGCTGATTTTCTTTCTAGTAGTTCTATCAGTTGATGAGAGGGGTGTGGAAGTCCCCAACTGTAAGTGTAGGTTTGTCTATTTCACCTTCCAGCTCTATCAGTTTTTCTTGTATTTTGAGGGTCTTGTTTTAGGTACTTCCACATTTAGGACCTTAATGTCTTCCCAGTGGATTGATCTTTTTATCATCATGTAATCCCCCTTTGTCTCTAGTAATTTTCTTTGCTCTGAAGTCTACTTCATCGGATATAATATAGCCACGCCTACTTTTTTAAAATTAATGTTGGCGTGGTATATCTTTTTCAGTCCTTTTACTTTCAGCCTGTCTGCGTCATTAAATTTGAAGTGAGTTTCTTGTAAACAGCATATAGTTGGGCGGTGTTTCTTTATCCACTCTGCCAGTCTTTCTTTTGATTGATGTATTTAGACCATTGACATCTGATAATTACTGATATGTTAGAGCTTAAGTCTGCCATTTTATTATTTGTTTTCTGTTTGTTTCCTCTGGTTCTTGTTCCTCTATTTTTTTTTCCCTTGCCTTCTTGTGGGTGACATGAACATTTTTCAGGGATCCTGTCTTGTAGTGCATTTGGGTGTAGTTGTGTAGTTTTCATGATGGTTGCTCTGGGTCTTACAATGTCCATATGGGACTCATCACAGCCTTCTGGTACCCATGTTTCACCACTTCAAGTGACCTCGCTTCCATTTCTGTTCCTTTCCTTTCTCAACTTTTAAATATCCGTGTCTTGAGTATCAGATGGTGTTATAATTTTTATTTGAATCACCAAGTAGATTTATAAAACTCATGAGGAGAAGCATGGTTTATAGTATGTACCCAAATTTCTGCTCTTTTTATCCTCCTTTCTTCCTTCCTGATGTTCCAGGATTTCTTCTTTTTATTATCTCCTTTCTGTTTGAAGAATTCTTTTGGCCAATCTGAAAGGTGTGTCTGCTAACAACAAATTCTTTTAGTTTTCATTTTAGGGAAAGGGTATTTTGTCTGAGAATGTCCTTATTGCCCGTTCATTCCTGAAGGATAGTTTCACCAGATACAGAATTCACAGTTGAATGTTCTGTTCTCTCAGCACTTAAAAAATGTTGTGCTGCTTCCTTCTGGCCTCTGTGGTTGCAGATGAGAAATCTGCTGTCATTCTAATTGCTATTCCCCTGTAGGTAATGCATTCTTTCTCTATGGCTACTTTCAAGATTTTTCTCTGTCTTTAGTTTTCGGAAAGTTAATCGTGATGCGTCTTGGTGTGGGTTTCTTTGGGTTTATCCTGTTAGGGTTCACTCAGCATCTTGAATCTACTGTGTGAGTTTTGCCAGATTTGGGGAGTTTTCAACCACTGTTTCTTCAGGTACTCTTACAGCCCCAAGTTTTCTCCTTTCTTTCTGGGACTCCAGTGATTGAATGTTGGCTCTTTTGTTACTGCCCCACAGATCCCTGAGACTTAATTCTTTTTTTTTCAGTCTGTTTTCTTTCTGTTGTTCAGATGAGTAAATTCTACTGAATTCTTCAAGTTCAGTGATTCTATCCTCTGTCATCTCCACTCTACTATTGAGCCCATACAGTGAGTTTTTTGTTTTTGTGTTTAGTTTCTGTTATGGTATTTTTCAAGTTGAAAATCCTTATTAAAGCTGAAAGTTTAGGTCCTGAATTCATTTCAGTACTAAGCTGCTAATACAGAACAGTAGAGAATCACTTCAGCTTAATGTCTTCAATTCCTTAATGTCTTAAAAAAAGGTTTAATAAATCAGAAATGCTCAAAAACTAGATGATCCATCCTTTTGGAATTTTCTGCTGAAAGAAATACTATTAATGGCATGCATGTGGTCTAGCATCCTCAGCTATATCATTCAGATATGTCATGGTTTGGATTATATGCAAACTGCATAGGCCACCATGGCTAATTAAAACAACCCAAACAATACTGGCTAATTTCTTGTATCTAAGGGTATACCGGTGATGATGAAATGAATATCATCTTTTGTGTCTCTTTTGATTTTTGAAAGCTTCAGATTTTCTCAGTTATTCACACATGTATATTTTGGTGCAGTACCAATGCTTTTCACCAGTTTCTCAAAAACAGCTTCCAGACACTATCCAACTTTACTTTAAAGTTGATAAAATTCTTGCCTTATGCCAAGAAGATGTGAGATATTACACAGT
Source organism: Diceros bicornis minor (assembly GCF_020826845.1). NCBI lineage: Eukaryota > Metazoa > Chordata > Mammalia > Perissodactyla > Rhinocerotidae > Diceros > Diceros bicornis. The sequence goes on along the minus strand of NC_080775.1, from coordinate 15,588,295 downwards.
GTCGTTTAGTTGGAGAAGGCAGCCTCTATCCTTAGTGCTCTTACTTCTGCAGAAACGATGGTCTTCTTTTATTTATTTTTTATTTTCTTCCCCCAAAGCCCCAGTAGATAGTTGTATGTCATAGCTGCACATCCTTCTAGTTGCTGTATGTGGGACGCAGCCTCAGCATGGCTGGACAAGTGGTGCATCGGTGCGCGCCTGGGATCCGAACCTGGGCCGCCAGCAGCGGAGCGCTGGCTAAGCCACGGGGGCAGCCCAACAATGGTCTTCTTTTATCACTGTTCCCTAAGTCTGGACAGACTCATTAGTCAACCCGAGGGATGCTTTCCTTTTAGAACATTCTACTTAAGAACTTTATGCAAGTTGCTGACTAGCGCCTGGGCTAAGGAACAACTCCATGCTTTTCTCAGGCTCTACCCAGCACACTCTGAGGGGCTCTGAATCAGACTGCTGTGAGAGAAGTGTGAGTTGTTGCTTTTCCTTCTAACAGAAAGTTATGGTTCAAGTCGAAGATCAAAGAGTTAGCTTAAATGCATGGATGAAATTTGTTCAAGGAGGTATTTACCTGACATTACCTTTGTTCTTTAGAACTCCAGTGGTAAACTAACTGACTTCCTGAGCTTCTACACACTCCCCTCCACAGTCATGCACCACCCTGCTCACAAGAGCCTCAAAGCTGCCTACTCCTTCTACAACATTCACACGGAGACGCCCCTGCTGGACCTCATGAATGATGCGCTCATTATAGCCAAATTGGTGAGAGACTCACTGCTTTTTGTCCCATGTGTTTCTCCAGATATGTACATTGAAGTATATAAAACATCTTACTGTATTTTCTTCCACATGGGTGGAATTTATTTGGGATATATTTTTTTACTATTGATCATCAATCAAAGGAAGAATTTTATAAGAGTTTTTATTAGTGGCTGTTTTCATCATTAATTCTATTGCAGCATAACCAAAAAGACATTTTATACAAATTAGAAACTTTTAAATCTTATATAAGAATACATGAAATCTATAACATAGGGAATGTAAGAAAAATACATGATCCCATGATATAAGGAAAATACATGAGTGTTTGTGTTGTAGGGAATAATTAGCAACAATACGTTTTTTGTGTGTGTGAGAGGAAGTTTAGCCCTGAGCTAACCTCTGTTGCCAATCCTTCTCTTTTTGCTGAGGAAGATTGGCCCTGAGCTAACATCCATGCCCATCTTCCTCTATTTTATGTGGGATGCCTGCCACAGCATGGCTTGATAAGTGGTGCATAGGTCTGTGCCAGGGATCCAAACCTGCGAACCCCGGGCCACTGAAGCGGAGCGGGCAAACTTAACCACTACGCCACCAAGCCGGCCCCAACAATACATTTTTTGATTCAACTAAATAGTCTCTGAATTTTAAAATTAAATTTTATTTTTAAAATTAAGAGGATTGTGTTAAAGGAATTTAAAATGAAAGGAATTAAATTCAAATCGCACCTTACTATATTTACATTATTTTTCTATTGCCTCAGTGTAGTAGTTAGGATAATTGTTAAATTCTTGCTACAAATAAACATTTTCCTTGAAAAAGAAATTGAAATCAGCTGACAGATACATTCTGCTATAATTATCAAATAGGAGAAAATATTGTTCATAAGAAATTGGGAACACATCAAAAGTGTTTTCCTTTCATTTATCTAGTATTTAGTAATTGAAAACATTTTTTTAAAAAAATCGATTACTCTTGGATCCCAAAATCAACGTGATCTTCTGATTCCTTGATCCTATCGTTCATTTTGAATTACTTTCCAAAAAAGGCCAGTAAGAAGTTATTTAAGGTAAAAACCCTGAGAAATAGAAATTTAGCTGCTTCATCTATATCACATTTTGTATAGTATTATTATCTAACATTTTAAAGACTTTCAATTTTTACTAATAAAATTTTACTAATTTATTTCACATTATCAGGCCAAGACAGATATACTACTCAAAGTCTTTACAACTTTGGCTTCTTAGCGTTAGCTTCAGCTAAGTCAGAACTTAGAAAGGCCAATAACTAACAGTTCTGGAGATGGAGCCATCTAGGCAACTGTTCCTTCTAAAATAGGGACAAAATATCTTCTGAAATCTTAATGGATTATTTTATGTCAGTGTTAGGCAGCATACTACCTTTTTTTTTTTTTTTAAAGATTTTATTTTATTTATTTTTTTCCCCCAAAGCCCCAGTAGATAGTTGTATGTCATTGTTGCACATCCTTCTAGTTGCTGTATGTGGGACGCAGCCTCAGCATGGCCGGAGAAGCGGTGCGTCGGTGCGCGCCTGGGATCCGAACCCAGGCCGCCAGCAGCAGAGCACGCGCACTTAACCGCTAAGCCACGGGGCCGGCCCCATACTACCTTTTTTGATTCAGCATTTCTAGCTAATCTTGCTGACTCCTCAGATTCCCTTCTAGTATTCTAAGACAGTTTTGAACTGAATTCTTAACCTATACTATATATGGCAGACATTAAACCTTATTATAAATGCATATTCAGAATATTCATAGAGGAATTAAATGTTATACTGAAATACGTAATCTAGAAAACACGCTAGTCCTTTGAAATTTTAAATTTTAAATCCTTTTTACATTGGCAGAAAGGATTTGATGTATTCAATGCACTAGATTTGATGGAAAACAAGACATTCTTGGAAAAACTCAAGTTTGGTATAGGAGATGGCAATTTACAGTATTACTTGTACAACTGGAGGTGTCCCGGAACAGACTCTGAAAAGGTAAGTGAAGTTGATATACCCTTGGTAAACTTAATAAGTTTACCAAGAAATCTCATATTCACTTCTCTTAGGATTATATTTTTAGTATCTTTTTAAAAATACGGATCTGTTGTACTACATTATAATTTAATTTCCTTGCTTACCTGTTCTTACTGTTCTATTTCTTCCCTCCCTTTAGGTTGGACTTGTATTACAATAGATGGATATTTCTATTTCTAGAACTCTGACACCGTCATTTGTTAATATTCTATTTAATGATTTATGGAACTGCCATTCCAAAGAAGAAATAAAAGCACAACTTAAGTGAAATCGATGTAGTCAATAACAATCAGAAAAGATGAAAAAACATTTGTATGTGACCAGTAGTCCACATTTCTAGCTAGAACATTAAGATTTATCCTTTGTTCCACCTGTTTACTTATTTGTAGGAGGGATGAAAGAGTACAAGGAGCACATTCCTCTAATTTTCACACTTTTGGCTGTCTCTTGATGAAGAGAAGGTATTTTTCCACTCTCTAAAAAGGGACTGTTCTTCTATGGACTGAACCGCAGTCACAGAATTGTGTAAGGAAATCTTTGCCATTGTGTGGAGATAAACTGCGGCATTTCTGTTTATGAAGTGGTGGTCTTCTTGTCTGTGTAACGGAATGAAGGATCCATTTGGAAACTCTTTACTTCTGTCACCTTACGTGATATCATTGAGGACATGCATGGAGTCACTGCTTCTGTGACTCCGTGACGAGTGGTGGATGTTTGAGAGTAGAGCGAGGTGAAACGTACTGGTGACTAGTACATTCATTTCTCCAGAAGCAGAGTTGCCAAATCATACACACACAGGTTTGTACTTGGATCTGCAACAGGTCAGTGGATTGGTTCAAAAGCAAACTTTTGTGCAAACATCGAGTGTGCTCTCTGAAGGAGTACACACCCCTGACTGACAACGATTCGCTGCTGCGGCACAAACTCCTTTCTTCTCGGCAACAGCAAGGATATGTGAGGAAAAGCAAAGTGCTCAAGTCGAAAGAAATGCCCAGTGGCATTTATTCCTGCTATCAGGACACTGATAGTTTGAATGTTTTTATTACTTATGCAAAATTGCACATATTCCTTTATGCTGACTTTAATTTATCATGAAAGCTGTCATGCTAATGGAAAATGTCTTATTTGTAAATAAGTATTCATAATTTTGTTACTGATTGTGTTTTTATCTAGAATTTGAAAAACCATTTCCTCCGTGTACATATGTGTGTATATATTGCCAAGAGTCCACGGGGAAAAAAAGATACTGGATGTGGCCACGTCAGCTGACTCGGAGTCCATGAAGCAGATACTTCTTCCTGCCTTTACTGTACCAGTGCCTCGGCTGTTTGTCCAGAAAAATTTAATTATTTTAGACAATATGATGGCCTTTCCTTCAGGTTATAAGTGTCAAATGAAACCAGTCATATCTTATACCAGGCAGGAGCTAGCCAACTACGGCCCACGAGCTAAATCTAGCCCATTGCCTGTTTTTGTACAGCCCACGAGCTAAGGATGGTTTTTACATTTTTGAATGTTTGGGGGGAAAAAACCAAAAGATGAACATTTTGTGATGTGTGAAAATTAAACGCAATTCAAATTGCAACATCCGTAAATAAAGTTTTCTTTGAACACAGCCGCACTCATTCGTTCATGAATTGCCTGTGGTTGCTTCATGCTACAAAAGGCAGTTAGTTGTTCCAGTGGCGATCATATGGCCTGAAAGCCCTATTTACCATGTGGCCCTTCACAGAAAAAATCTGGTGACCTGATTTACACTAAGGAGCTGAAAGCCACTTTCTCCAGCTCCACATTGTCCTAAAGACCAACCACAGCTGTGGCATCCCTGAGACCACCACTGGAGGGCGCGCGTGGGCCCCCACAGTGGTGCGTAATTACGACAGCGCTGTTTACTTTGTTGAAGTCTCGAGAGAAGACTTCTACTCATTGGGGAGAGTTCAAACCCAGTTGCATTACCATTCTTTGTTAACAGAAGGGGAATGGCTTCAGAAGCAAAAGTGAACCAATTCGTGGAAACATTTTTTGAGACACCAGCAGTAACTGAGATTTTAACTTAACCTGGAGTCAAGGCTGTAGTTGGGAATTATGTTCCACTCATTTTTATGGCACAAAGTCTTATGCGATGTAGGTTTTCAAATAACTGCAGAATTGCCAGTGAGAAATTTTGTCATGAGAGTACCTCATGATGAAACTATGACACTGTTCCTTTATTCATTTATGCAATTCTGATTGTTATAGAATTCACATTCTTTTATTTAATCATTGTAAAATACAGGTATTAAATGAGTAGCACATTTGCCTCTTTACAATTTAAGCAGATTACCAATGAACATTTTAAAATAGAGCATTGGTAAAAGTGCTGGTGTTTATAAAGTACCTATTAGAACTAAATTTCAGTGCAATATGTCTTGTAGATTCAAAAAAACTATTGTCCTTCATCCTGTCAATACTGACAATGCTCTATTCCATGAGGTATCCTCCCTCTCCCTTTTTTCTTTTGCCAACATGGCATTCAGTAAGATTTAAATGAAAAGAGGTGGCACAATTCATGAGTCAACCAGAAAACAGGCTGAAAAAAACTTTGGCCATCGAACACCTTCCCCCTAAATTACAGAAAGTAACATTCCCAAACACACACAGTAGATAGCAGACACTTGAACATAAACATAGAGCACTGATTATGCTCCATTTCCTAACATGAAGGACCCTGGTCATTGCAGACCCAACTCTGAGAATCCAAGCTCCTCAGATTGTCTCTCCTCTTCCTGCCACATTTCACCTAATTACCATCATACTTTTTATACACGTTCCATTTGCAAGGAAATAAGTTAACATATTAAGGGGTGAATTCTAACTAGTCAAAATGCCTTACCTGGCTTTTTCTTTAAGTGTCAAGCCTTTATACCAAGCCTATGCTTATGCCTACCTACAAAGAAAGTCAAATTGACAGGAAGTAAAAAATGATGTATTGTTTCTAAAGAAAATATATTGCTTGGCATTTAGTATCTTTCCTTTAAAACTGATAATAGATCTGCAGTCTGGTTTCATCTACCCCACTAACCAGAACCATGTATACTGCGGCACATTTTCCAAGTTTGATAAAAAGATGTTAAGTACTGTAGGGTACAGATGTTCTTGCTTACAAGCATTGTACCAGCCTTTTACAAAGTGAATTTATATAAGCATGGACATTAGCTTCAATAAACTTGTTTTGATATTCATACTTCAGAATATTTTTTGCACTTAGTGTTTTTAAACTGCAGCGTACCTGTGCTATACAAAGAATCTTCCACATTTGAAAGGAACATTACCAAACAACATCCCAAGGATATATGTAAAAGTAACTCATTTTAATAGTTTCAAGGCTCTTTCATAGGTGTCATTTTACAATTGTACAAAATGACAAGTTTATACGAGATTACTTTGAAGTCGTTTTTTTATTCTTGGGTGGTTTCCTTATCTTATTGGGGTTTGGAATGAGTTTCTTTATTTTAAGGGGTTGTAACACCACAGCCTGCTGTCCTTCAGTGGGCTTTCTCTTATGTTTAGAGAGGTCTTCAAAGGAAGTTTCCAAAATCTCTTTGTCTTGGCTTTCCAAAGACTCAGTCTCTAAACTGTCCCTGGGGTCTTCAAGGCTGTCTTGAAGCCATGGTACACTTAGACTGGGCACTCTGGGAATGATAGCTTTTACTTCATCAACAAAGGCAGTGGTGTTCTTTTTGAACCCCAAGGCTAGGACACACTTTAAGCCGATGACGGGAGCAATTCTCTCACTGAGCCGGGGAACCTGACAAGCAGGAATAGTTCTGCTCAAACTTAACTGAATCAGGTGGGAGGTGATGATGGCAGGCTTGACTGACTTACATACTAGGACCAAAAGCAGTTCGTTCCTTTCCAGAGCCCTGGTGACTTCGTTAATGCCAATGGCCAGCTGCTTCCTGACGTGGACGGGAGTCCACCCTGACGCTTGTTGGCTTCCTTCTGGGTTTTTCTCCTTCAGATCCTCACTGAGATCAACATCCACGCGACATTTGTCTTTGCTTTGTTTTTTTAAAAGAGGCTGCTTTTTCTTTCTTTTCTTATCCTCAACCTTCTGAAGTCCGACAGATTGAAATCTGTCTTCCAGTGTCTGTAATATGAAGTGCATATCCTCTCTCTCCAGAGGGCTCCAACGGATGGTATACGGGTTGTTCAATGACGTCTTCACAGTTAAAGGTCTCGTCTTCCGAATGGAGCCCCTCCCTGGTGCCTGAGGAGCTGCGGCCATCCTGCAGACCCTTCACAGAGAGGCAAGACAGCAAAGGGAAATTCCCGTTAGCTCTCACTGCATGACTTCAGAATATCGTGGTTATACTCTGATTCTGGAAAGCCTAATTATATAGGACCAACTATGTGACCATACACTTAACCTCTCAAGTAATTTATTTTCTCCGTTTTTTCATATGACTTTGTCTTTATTCATATACAGGCAATATATGGATGTTTTACCTTATTGCATTCACAGTGAAATTCTATTTATTTCATTTATTAAAAATGTTCTGTGTTTCTACTTGTTCCTAATTATTTATCCTTTTAATGACTGGATGGTATTAACCTTACAGATTTGGTACCATTTTCTAAACTGTTCTCTCGTTAGGCTTCCATTCATCCATTCAACAGATACTGAGGACCTCCAATGTGCAGGCTGGGGTCCAGGCACTGGGTTCAGCAGTGAGCCAGTTCCCCCCGCTTAAGCCCCTGTGTCCACCTGCACAGAGCTCACAGTCTGTGGGGCCCAGAGGCCGCTGCCAGTCATAATCACCAGGTGTGATTCTTTAAGAACTGGAAATGTAATGTATGCACATGATTACACATTCAAATGATACTTTCATTCTATGCCCTTCTGTAAGTCTCTCTCCCTCCCTAGACCCTAAGCTTCTTGTACATCCTTCCTAAAACATTTAATACACATGCAGCAGTACATTCCCCCTTCCTATGGTTATTCCAAGCTGCCTGCTCCTCCAGCTGGCAATTTGATGAAAACTAGGGAAATTTGGTAATGAAATTTAAAGATATTAATCCCTTAAGAAAAAATAACAAGAAGGATCCTTGCTGCGAAAATGTTATGAACCACTGGTCTAGGAAGCATATCGTGTTTCTCCCTCCCAGAGACAAGTGCATCTCTCTTCCCTTGATTTTCTTCCTCACCTTCTGCCTGGGGCTTGGCTAAGAACCACAGGGACCCATGCGGCAAAACTAAAGGAAGTGAAACAAGCCAGCCCTGGAGCAGTCTGCGGCTTGGAACTGTCCCTATTTTCAGGTAGCCAGACTTTCTCATTCCAGATCCTCCCTCATTCCAGGTCATTTGTCCTGCCAAGGCCTGCCCACCCTGAAGTGCCCCAGGCAGGATTAAGATTTAAGTCCTCTCCAATTAAACTTCTGCTTATTAGGCTGGCTACTGATGTTCAGGAACAAGTGTCTCTGTGAAGTATGTCGGAATTTAGAAGGCACCTTCTCCATGTATTGTTTGATTCTCACAGAATTCCTGTATAACTGTCCCATGTGTGGAGGACAAAACAGTCTCAGGTTAAATATCTTGCCCAAAGTCACAGCTAGTTTTCCAAATCCAAATTTTACGTGCTTTCCATCGTGGCTGCACCTCAAAGATAACCTGTGGCGTTTTAAAACATACAGATGGTTGGTCCTTACCCCAGATCTACTAAATTGGGATCCTGGGGAATAGGACCAGGGCATCTGTACTTTAAAAAGCTGCCCAGGTGAGTCTGATACAGAACCAGAATTAGGAACTGCTGATGTAGGATGGACGGCCTTTCCACACTGGACAGACCAGTAGAGGCCTCCAGTGTTCCTCCTCAGTCACCTTCTAACAGAAAATCAAAATTCAGTTCCTTGGGGTGAGAGGTCAGACCTTGTTCGTGTCAGCACTGCCCCTTCTAGAAACTCGGTGTCTGCTGCCTAACCCGCTTCCGTCACATCAGCCCCACCGCGCAGCCCTCCCATCCCCCGTCATCTCCATGCTCCCCTCAAGCTCAGGGAATCAGGAGGGAGCTCATCCAAATCCAGTGGTGACTGGCAGAGGCTGGCATCGGGTTTACGGTGATCAGGAAGACGAGCAAGACGAATATGATCTAACAGAGCTCTTGCCAAAATCCAAGTCAGTTAATGTGTCTGAGCATTGAAACAACACAGAATCCTTACATAAATACTTACAGTTACGTGCTCTGGAGAGAGAGCAAGATAGGCTTTAACTCCTCCTGTCTTCAGAATCTGGAGGGGGAGAGGAGAGCCAAGGAGTTTGGAAAAGAAGAATCTTATGTCATATTATTCAAAAACAAAGGAGTGACTGACAAGGAGAAGTAACAGTAACTCTTTAAGGTGACATACATGGCTCTCCACATCCTGGCCCCCATCGCCCCACCAGCCTCTCCCCTTAGCTGCCTCACCCTGCTGGTTACACCCCCCACTGAACCACATACTATTTAAGGAGGCCACCAGTTTCTCACCTCCACGTCTTTATACACATATTCCCTCTGCCCAGAATACCACTCCCACCCTCACCCCCATCACTGCCTTACTTCCACAAGTATTTCTGGATTATCCACAATGCACCAAGCCATAAAGTATTAAAGTAAAAACAGTCGCCTCCCTGAGCTTAGAATCTATGAGGAAGTCTTATCAGCAAATAATAATACAACGAGACGTGGCGCACATTAAGGTCAAGAAACTACAGGATCCTAAGGGAACATATACCAGAGGCCTGACTTAGTTGAGGGGATCAGGAAGGGTCTCTGGAGGCAGTGACTTTTAACCTACATCTGAAGAATGCTACCAAAGGGAGAACGAAGCAGAAAGAGTATCCCAGAGAACAGCATTAAAGATAATGAAATAAGTTCAGTGTCGCCTGGACAGAGATGCTAGAGAATGGTGAGATAACAGGAAAGGCAGGTAAAGAAGAGACAGTGAAGGTCCTTGTACGCCTTATAGTGGGAAGCGACTGTAACGTTTAAAGCAGAGCGGCAGAATTAGAAAGACATTCCAGAAAGGTCTTTGTGAATTCGGGCCTGGGAGGGTCCTGTGCCAAGACTAAAAGCAGCAAAGAGGCTCCGGGAATAGTCCTGGTAAGACATGACCGTGGCTTGCGGTAGAGCCACCGCAGAGGGGATGGACAGAAAGATATACTAGTTGAAATAGTTCAAAGAGAAAATCTACCTGACTTGAGCGATCGACTACGAGTAAGGCAGAGGAAGGACTCAGGGAGGCCTCCTGGTTTGCGGATCCGGTAGCGGAGTGGAGGGCAGCCCCAGTTCCCAGTGGCTGCACTCCCGACCCTGAGTTAACCCCTCCCTAGGGACGCCGCCCCTCTATCTGGTGCCTCCGTATTTACTATTTAGCATACGCAGGTGTGTTATGCTGTCGTCCGTCTCCACCTCTAGGTTCTGGAGTAACGAAGGGCCAGGATGAGGCTTTATCCTAGTATTTCTCGCACCCAACAGACGCTCAACTGCAGGCAGCGAGCGGAGCGGGCGCCGACGCCCGGAGGCAGGAAAATACGCGCGTCCGGGCGGGGACGGGCAGGCCGGGATGCAGGGGGGTCCAGGGGACGTCCTGGAGACCCTGGGTGTTCTCACTCCGCCGAATCCTGGGGCCGATCCCACCTGGGCGGCCCCTCCTGGCCCCGGGGCCCGGCTCCCACTCACCACCGCGGGAGCTCCGGCTCCACGTGCGCCGCGACGCGCGTGCGCAGAGCCCTCGCTCCGCCGTCCCACCCACCCCCACCCCGCCTTCCAAATGCTCAGAGAACTTCACATTTCATCCTTCGGCGTTAGCTCACTCACGATGCAGAAAGTCAGGCCACGGCGTCGCGCGGCCCGGAAGCGACGGCGCGAGACCGGATCCCAGAAACCCTGAGTTCGGCAGCGCGGCTGGAGGCTCCCTCAAGTTCTCTACAGCGGCAGTGCGCAGGCGCAATGTCTGTCTCGCGAGACCTGACGGTTGCCACGGTAACCTGCTGCCCGCGTCTCCGCTGCGTGGTCTGGGGGCCAGTCTACCGCCCTTAATGTCCTGAAGGCCGTTTGTCACAGCTCGCAACCTCTCCTTTCTGCCTTTCTGCGCGTGGCACTCTTAGCCCTCTGTCTCTCCTCGCTTTTCTGTATTTGGCTTGCCTCAGGCCCAGTGCCCCCATTTCCATCGAATCCCTGCCGAATCCCCAGCAACAGGAGAATCAAGATAAATGAGAGATAAGGGGTGGATTGAGGGGGGAAAAACGTGCTTACAGGCAACAATGTAGGCACTCTTTAGCTCCCTGAAAGAGAAGGAGAGTAAAGCCTGCTTTCAGTTTTGCGACAGCGGTTCGGAAAGCTCCAAATGTCTGCTCCAACCACTGGAGACTTATGGTTACGGATGGAGGCCCTGGGAAGTCGCGGACCACTGTAAATCAGCTGAAGACCATTTTCAAGTTCAGCCATCTGAATCTGTTTGCCCTGGGCACGAACTTAGAGGACAGTAGGTTGCTTCTGACCTAATTTACACCTTTCGTTTTCTTTTCCAGTCTAACTTAGGCTCTCTTCCTTCTCCAAACATCTTCCTCCCTTTCTCAATCACTGCGTTGCTTGCTTTGTTTCCCCTTTTTTGGTCTAGTTTCTATATTTTCAGCTTTCAACACCTACATCCTAACTGGCCATAAAGTCAACAAAACAAAAAACCGTGTTGCTTTTTGTCCAAGATGATTGCAGGTTACCCAGGGGAAAGTTCAGTGTGGTTTTTTAAATCACAGAAAGATTAAAAATAACAAAGTTACAATGAGTTTGAGTGTAACAACAGACTTTATTTCATAAAATGAATCCCATTGGTTCATTGTGATGAACTGCAAACATGTAATTCTAAATTAGTCCTTTAAGCTGGGAGACAAATAGAGACACACATGTCTAATTGAAATGCTAGAGTAATGAGAAGGAAATGTGTATAAGTTTTTGTTCCCCTAAGGGTTTAGATTTATGGTTCCAGTTTGTATAGTTAGATTTATAGCATCATCTCAATTTACATTTGCTCTATGAAGATTACCTGCCATTACATTCCATGGCTCAGGAGCCAGGCTGCCTACGCTGAAACCCTAACTTCATCAGTAACTAGGCATGTGACCCTAAACCAAGCTAATTAACCCTCTCTAGGAGGTGATAAAAATAGGGCCTGTTGTGAGGATTAGAAGAGATAATCTGTAAGATGCTTAGCACAGTCCCTAGCACATAGAAAGTGCTTGGTAACTATAACTATGATGAATCCAGTGACACCCTGAATTAAGAATTAAGTTAATAAAAATTAACTGTAGCCTCTATGATTTTAGTGCTTGTGTTCTATTTTATGACTAGCAATATAATTTTCACAAGAATTTTGCTAAAATGTAAAACTACCTTTCAAAGGTAACTTCTCTCCCATTTGTGTCACAAAAATATTACAACAAAAAAGTCAAAAGAAAAAAATTTTCCATGACTCGATTACCCCAAAACACATTTCCTCTCAGTGTTCCCTTCTAATTTGTTTCACATTTGTGCGTACATTGACATTGTTAAAATAATAATGTAGATACAATTTTGTGTTCTGATTTTCATTCCATGTAAGATTTTTTTCCATGTTTTTCAAGCATAGTTTTCAAATTGTCACTTTAACTCTTATATATTTCATATCCTATACTGAATGATCAGTTTTACTTTGTAATGACAGCTGTTAGTTATTTTATCCTGAAAAAACTCAGCCTAACACAGCATCATCACCACCACCACCTCTCAGCCTTCCAGTGTGCTCAACTGAAACTATGGGAATGGAGGAGAAACACCGAGGTGGGAGTCTCCCACCGGATAGGAAGGCCTTGTTCCAGGAGGAATTACAGGGCATTCCACCAAGATTCAGGTCAGATTGCAGTCAAGCCTTTCCTACGTGGCTAGGTGATGTGAAAGGTTGTCAGGGGGCCTTGGCGGAGCTGTCCTATTAAAAAAGAGAAATTTGAAAGACCTTAAATCAGATGGTAACAAAGCTAGTCTGAGATTTTTTTTAGTAGACGCTTTTTTAGAGTTTTTTTTTTTTTTTTTCAGAGAAGAGGCCTAATGTGATGTGATGCTACACTTTGGATTTTCCTTAAGTCCTAAACTGCCAGCACCGATTTTGAAAATAAAGTATCTATGTGATATAAAATAGGCTGCAAGTAACTGTTCAAAATATACCAGAGGTATATATAAACAGGCCCTATAATTTTAGAATTACTTAAAGTATAGATATTTATATGAATTAATCACAGAATAATTTCTGAAGCAATTTGAGAGCCAGTGGTTGAGAAGTACTTTTAAGATAGAAATGTGTACATATGTCTGTGTATATGTATTAGGTAAAAAAAAATCAATAACATTATACTTTGTTAGTTCAATATTTATTGAGTATCTTTTATGTGCTAGATGCTAGATATGTAAGAATGAAGCAACTGTTTTTCTTTCTTCCCTCCGTCCCTCCCTTTTTTCCATCCTTCCTTCCTTCCTTCTTTCCTTGCTTCCTTCCTTTTTTCAACAGAGAACAGTGTTTACTGAATTCTAAGTGTTGAGGATAAAGCAGTGAATGAAAAAAGTTCTAATGGAGGAGACAGACAATAAACAAAAAAGTAAACTATGTAGTATGTCAGATCATGAGAAGTGCTATGGACAAAAGTAAAGCAGAGAAGAGAGCAAGGGGGTGCTGGGATGCGTGACGAAAGGCCTCACTGAGAGGTGATGTGTGAGCAAAGACCTGGAAGAGGTGAGGGACTGAGCCGTGCAGACACCCAGGGAAGAGTGTAAGGGCCCTCAGGGCAGGAGTGTGCTTAGCCTGTTAGAACAGCAAGGAGGCCCGTGTAGATGGAACCCTTTGAAGGAAGGGGAGAATGGGAGGAGAGGAGAGGAGAGAAGGCTACAGGCTTGTAGACCAGACTAAAGATGCCTCTTGTCCTAAAAAACTTCTGGAGGAGGTGCCATCTAAGCTGAGTCTTGAAAGAGGAATTGGCTGGTTAATAAGGTAGGAGAAGGGCATTCTGGACAGTGGAGCGCAGCAGCTATCTATAAACCTGGAGAACAGGGAATTTAAAGTAGTTTGGTGTTCCTGGAGGAGAGTGTGCACACTTGTGGGAAGGAGAGCAGTGAAATCATGGACCACCACACATATTATTCAGAGGCCCTTCTGAGAAAGAGAGCCAAGTTATCATTTCAGACTAGATCTCGACCCTGGCTGCATCATTCCCGCTGTTTGCTCCCTACCCCACAACCTTGAAATCAGAATCTCTGGTGGCAGGAATCAGGCATCTGGTTTGTGTTTGTGTTTTTCCTTCCAGATGATTGGATGTGCAGCCAGAGTTAAGAGCTCATCTGGACATCTTGCCAATACTACCCAAAGCAATCTAAAGATCGAATGCAATTCCTGTCAAAATTGTAATGGGTATCTTTTGCTGGAATAGAAAAACCAGCATGAAAATTATTATGGGATCTCAAGGGACCCCAAATAGCTAAAATAATCTTGAAAAGGAAAGACAAATTTGGAAGACTCACACTTCCTGATTTTAAAAACATACTATAAACCTACAGTAAGTGAAATGTTACAGAGCTGACATAAAGACAGACATATAGACCAATGAAATAGAATAGAGAGGCCTCACATATATGGTCAATTAATTTTTGAAAAAGGGGCCAAGGGCCAGCCCCAGTGGCTTAGTGGTTAAGTTCAGCGTGCTCCACTGGGTGGGGCTGGGATCAGTTCCTGGGCACCAACCTACACCACTCCTCTGGCAGCAGCCATGCTGTGGTGGCGGCTCACCCCCAAAATAGAGGAATATTCGCAACAGATGTTAGTTCAGGGTGAATCTTCTGCTGCAAAAAAAAAAGAAAGAAAGAAAGAAAAGAAAAGAGGGCCAAGACCATTGAATGGGGAAAGGACTGCCTTTTCAACAAATGGTGCTGGGAAAACTGGATATCCACATGCAAAAGAATGAAGTTGGACACTTATACAAAAAGGAACTCAAAATGGATCAAAGTTCTAAACTTAAGAGCTAAAACTATAAAACTCTCAAAAGAAAACTTAGGGGAAAATCTTCATGACACTGAATGTGGCGATGATTTCTCGGATATGATGCCAAAAGCATAAGCAACAAAACAAAGAATTGATAAATGGATCTTCATCAAAATTAAGCCTTTGGTGCATCAAAGGACGCTATAAGAGAGTAAAAACAAAACCCACAGAAGGGGAGAAAATGTTTGCAAATCATAGATCCGATTTGCAATACCACTTCACACCCACAAGGATGGCTATTATTAAAAAACAGAAAGAATAAGTGTTGGTGGGCATATTGAGAAATTGGAACCCTCCTACATTACTGGTGGGAAGGTAAATTGGTACAACTGCTGTGGGAAACACTTTGCCAATTCCTCAAAAAAAAATTAAACATAGAATTACAATATGGCCCAGCAATTCCATTCCTAGGTGTTTCCTCAAAAGAGTTGAAAACAGGGACGCAACTAATGCTTGTATGCCAGTGTTGATAGCAGCATTGTCCATAATAGCCAAAAGGTGGAAACAATTCAAATGTCCATCAATGGATGAATGGATAAAGTGTGATATATACATGCAATGGAATATCATTAAGCCATAAAAAGGAATGAAGTACTGCTACATGCTACAACATGGATGGACCTTGAAAAAGATTATGCTCAGTGAAATGAGCCAGTCACAAAAGGACAAATACTGTATGATAGTCACATTTCCATGAGGTGACTTGAACAGGCCAATTCATAGAGACGGAAAGTAGAGTAGAGGTTAGCAGAGCTGGGGGAGGAGGGGATGGGAAGTCATTGTTTAATGGGTATAGCCTTTGTTTGGGAAAACAAAACAATTTCGGAAATCGTGGTGGTGGTTACATGGCATTGTGAATGTACTTAATGCCACTGATTTGTAGAGTTAAAAGTGGTTAAAAGAGTGAACTTCCTGCTATGTACATTTGACACTCCACACGAAAAAGGACTTGTCTTTGGTCTCATCCATGGCCCATCCCTCACCGGACAAGAAGCCTTGGGCTAGAGCACAGCCAAGACCCTACTGGCCTAAAAGGAATGTGGAGAACCCTGTGGCACAAGAATACACCTCTTCTTCACACCCACGTGTACCGTTTGCATTCAGTATGGTCTAAGGTGCATGTATTTCCATCCAGTTTGGGGGGTGATGACACTGTCAGTCTGCAGGGAACTAGGTCCGACTGAAAGTGGTCGTTCAGTCGGGGCTGTTCTCTGTCATTGCAGTCTGGAGGTCTTCCAGGACTGGCTCATTTGGCTACACAACATTGCATCACAATCCCAAGGACTTTCCCTATTTCCCCTTAGCTATTGTCAGGATGTTGGCATTTGCCCTCAAGCTCGTCCTCTCTCTGTCACAGTTTAGCTCCAGAACTCCAGTCATCACATCCTAGCAATTGCATCCTGTACGGCAGTGAGTTTTCCTTCCTGCATTTCTTTCTTTTAATCAGAAAGAAAAACCTTTCTAAGAAGCCCCAGCATACTTCCCTTTGTGGCTCACTGGCCACAACTGGTCACCCGCCCTCAGCTAAACCAATCAGTGGCAGAGGTGATCGAGTCAAACCAGATTGGCTCGGACCAATGATGACTCTTCTCCTGGAGATGGACCCACCTTCCCTGAGCATATTATGGCTCCATAACTAAGTCAAAGTAGGATTGTTGACCAAAAAGAAGGGGGAAATGGCAGCTAGGTGGGGAGCCAATGGTAGACCCAGTAAGGAGACATTTGGTGTGAAGGAGTTCATTTGCAGAATAGGTTACTTGTACATTAATATGTAAATTACATGCAATATGATAACCACAAAGGCAGAATAGAAACAAAATGATAAGCCCCATGTACTTTGATTCAGCCCCGCCAATATATATTATCATGGAAACCAAAGGCTACAAACTTCACAAGTTTCATGAGGAACATCAAATTGATGGGCGCTCGTGGCCAGTGGTGCTGGGAGAAGATGAAGCCCTGAGCTGGCCGTTACATCGTGTCGACAGGGTACAAGGTGGAAGATATTTACGAACCTTCACTCTGAAGACTCTCAAAATAGAAACAGTAAACAAATTAAGGTGAAAGTGCCTCCTGTCAGAGAGATTCCTTCTCCGACACTTGTCACAAGGAAGTGGTCCTGGCAAGTTCTGTTGCAAGGAGACCTCTGGGGACATCCTGACTCTAAATGATGTCACACGTCACCTTTCATGTCTGGGCTATGCCTGCTTCATTGTGCATTTGGGGAACTTATATTAGTTGTTTGTTGTTTCAGAAAATGATATTTATGAGAATGTTTGTTGTAGAAAATGATTTCTCCATCTAAAGCTGTAATATAATCCCCAGCACTGTCATCACTAATGCAATTTTCTGACATCACTGACTTCTGTTTATAGCTTTACTATAGTATAGCTTTATAGTATAGAAGTGACAGGATTTCACTGCTTCGTCAGGAAGTATTAAGAATCCTCTTTTCATTTTTCTCCCTGCAGACTTGTTTGTAATGAATCTGGTAGCACCAAAAGACTCATTTCTTCTAACAACACAAGTATGCAACTTTTCTGTGACTCTGATGACCATCTTTGCCTACTTGTGAATATTCATCATTGACAGATATTTAGATCAATCAGACCAGAAGCAAATTCAACCCATCACACAAAACCATGTATCAGAAATGGAGAACCGTATCGTCGTAGTTAATATAGTATTTTAAACCACCTAGACTTATGAACAAAGCTAAATCTCTGATTAGTGACTAGTACAATAATAAGGTTCAACTCCTCCCGGAAGATGTCACAAAGTGGGAAAGAATAGAAAATGGGCGGAAAATTTTAATCTATGACTTAAAAAAGTATCTTTGGAAAATGCAATTTGCTTCACCTATAACTTTTTGTTAAAGTGTAGAGATTATGAGCTCTTCAAAGCCAAACATTATCACAGCTTTTCAAACTAGACATGAAAAGGCCCCTGAGGCATCCTGCTGTTATCGTGTCTAATAAGGTCAATGTTGCTAGCTACAACCCACCTGAGCAAAAGGGTCTTTGGTGTCCTCAATAGCTTAAAAGAGTGAAGTGTTCTCCAGTCCAAGAAGTGAGAAAAGCACTGGATTTCCCCAGCTTGGGGAGGTCCATTTCTTGGTGTGGTCTCACCAGGGGCTATTGTTATGAAATTTCAGGCTTCTCTTTAAGTCCCTGGCTGGGCCCATGTTTAGTTCCTCCAGCTCAAGAGGCTGCTTTTGAATGTCCTGAAGAACCATGACCAAAGTTTCCTCCTTGACTCTATGGGTCTTTGTCTGTTTTGTGTGTTATTAACTTTTCCTTTTTTTCCCCCAGTTTTTCTTGATTACTTTTCCTCTCATTTCTCTTTACAATTCTTCTTTTCTTTCCTGTTTTCTTTTCTTCTTTACTCTTTTCTTCTGTCTTTTTCTCATTGTTTCCTTTTTTAAAATTCTTTTTTTCTCATTTTTTCTTTTCTTTAGTTTGTTAGTACTTGTTTTTGTTGATTTGTATGCTTTTCTCGCATTGTGTTTTGATGCCATTGTAAAAATCAGTTCATCAGGTGGACTCTGGAAGTGACTTTCTTTTGAGGTGATTTGGGCCAAGCTTCTCACCAGCTTTTCCCCATTTTAAGTTGACCTTGGGACATCTTGACTCCAAGGTCAGCAGCAAGTCCAACTTGCTGCAGGGCCTCTCAGCCATTTCTGCTGAGGAGGAGACCCCATTGGCAACCTCCGGCTCTCAAGACCATCACCAGGATAACTTGACGAAGGTGAAGTTAGCTCGGTACATCCTGGCCTGAGAAAGAGGTCGTCGTGAGGATCAGTAACAAGACAGCATAACTCCTCCCCACTCCAGAGACTGTCCCCCAAAGCAAGGATCCTGAAGGCCTGGAAGCATCCCTAAACAGTTATGTCAAGGGATCCAGACTGAGGATTCAGTCTTCGTCGTTTTCGACCAATCGAGTGCGAGAGAGTTGTTTGAGTCCCTGGTGGCTCGTGGCAGTCTGCAGGAGAAGGAGGCCCTAAGCGAGTTCCATCAGCAAGTGTCTGTGGGGCACTGTCACTAGAAAGGCTTCGTTCACAGAGGTGGAGGCAGAAGACCTGCTCTTGGAGGCTGACATGAACATCAAGTTGGAAGACTTTGGCTTCAGCAATGAACAAGCTGGAAAGCTGCCTGGGCAATCCTCCTTTATGCTGCCTGGAAGTCTTCCAGGACCAAATACAGCGGACCCACGGTCGACATTTGGCATCTGCGTCATCCTACATACAGTGTTCTGTGGGCCCCGCCTTCAAGGAGCTGCAGGAGTGGGTACTCAAAGAAATATACTATATTCCCTTTTACATTTCCAAAGGATTGGAAAGTAATCAAGAAGTTTCTTACTCCCAAGCCCAAGAAGAGAGGCACTTTAGAGCCATCAAGAAAGACCCATGGATGAGTCCAGGTCGTGAAGGTGAACTAAATCCTCATGTGGAGCCACTCCCTGTTGCCAAGGAATCCTGGCCAACTGAGTTGATGATGTCCATGTGTCACCCAAGGGAGGAGATCCAAGACTCACTGATGGGCCAGGGGCTCAGCAAGAGGACAGCCAACTCTGTGCCCCTGAGTTACAAACAACCAAGGCAGAGGGCCACATCATTGCCCTGGAACCCTAGGCTTCAGCTCCTCTAACCAGCAGCACACTTTCCTCTTCTCACAAGGTACAGCACACACACAGCCAACACACAGCAGTGCTGTTTCAGCGAGCTGGCCAATGCCACCTCTAATTCCTATTCTAAGAATATTCAAAGGATCAATGTGGAACCTAAGTTGCCTGAGGAGGACCAAGTGTCGGCTTGAGCTTGGGTGGGCCCGGTTCTGTTCCTGGGCGCCGACCTACCCCGCTTGTCCGTCAGCTGCCATGTTTTGGTGGCGTCTTACCTACAAAATAGAGGATGATTGGCAACAATGTTAGTTCAGAGTGAATCTCCCTCTGCAAAAAAAGAAAAAAAGAAAGAAAAGAAAAGAGGGCCAAGACCACTGAATTGGGGAAGGACTGCATTTTCAACAAATGGTGCTGGGGAAACTGGATATCCACATGCAAAAGAATGAAGTTGGACAGTTATTCAAAAAGGAACTCAAAAGGGATCAAAGTTCTAAACTTAAGAACTAAAACTATAAAACTTTCAAAGCAAAACATAGGGGAAAATCTTTATGACACTGAATTCGGCAATGATTTTTGGTTCTGATTGCAAAAGAAAAGCAACAGAACAAAAACTTCATAAATGGATCTTCATCAAAATTAAGACTTTGGTGCATCAAAGGACGCTATCAAGAGAGTAAAAAGACAACCCACAGAAGGGGAGAAAATATTTGCAAATCACATACCTGATTTGCAATACCACTTCACACCCAAAAGGATGCCTATTATTGAAAACACAGAAAAGAACTGGTGTTGCTGAGGATATTGAGAAATTGGAACTCTCCTACATTACTGGTGGGAATGTAAGATGGGACAGCTGCTGTGGGAAACAGTCTGGCAATTCCTCTAAAAAATTACACTTTAATTACAATCTGACCCAGCAATTCCACTCCTAGGCATATGCTCAAAAGAATTGAAAACAGGGACTCAACAGATACTTGTATGCCAGTGTTGATAGCAGCATTGTCCATAATAGCCAAAAGGTGGAAACAATTCAAATGTCCATCAATGGATGAATGGATCAAGCGTGACATATACATACAATGGAATATCATTCAGCCATGAAAAGGAATGAAGAACTGATACATGCTACATACAACATGCATGAACCTTGAAAAACATTATGCTCAGTGAAATGAGCCAGTCACAAAAGGACAAATACAGTATGATCATCACATTTCTATGAGGTCACTTGAACAGGCCAATTCATAGAGACAAAAAGTAGAGAATGGGTTAGCAGGGCTGGCGGAGGAGGGGATGGGAAGTCATTGTTCAGTGGGTATAGCGTTTGAGCGGACAAAACAATTTCGGAAATGGTGGTGGTTACATGGCATTGTGAATGTACTTAATGCCACTGATTTGTAGAGTTAAAAGTGGTTAAAAGAGTGAACTTCCTGCTATGTATATTTTACTCTACACATGATAAAGGAATCGTCTTTGGTCTCATCCATGGCCCGTCCCTCACCGGACTAGAAGCCTGGGGCTAGAGCACAGCCAAGACCCTACTGGCCTAAAAGGAACGTGGGGAACGCTGTGGCACAAGAATTTGCTTCTTCTTCACACCCACGTGTACCATTTGCATTCAGTATGGTCTAAGGTGCATGTATTTCCATCCAGTTTTGGGAGTGATGACACTGTCAGTCTGCAGGGAACTGGGTCGGACTGAAAGTGGTCGTTCAGTTGGGGCTGTTCTCTGTCATTGCAGTCTGGAGGTCTTCCAGGACTGGCTCATTTGGCTACACAACATTGCATGACAATCCCAAGGACTTTCCACATTTCCCTTAGCCATCGTCAGGATGTTGGCATTTGCCCTCAAGCTCATCCTCTCTCTGTCACAGTTTAGCTCCAGAGCTCCAGTCATCACATCCTAGCAGTCACATCCTGTAAGGCAGTGAGTTTTCCCTTGTGCGGTTCTTTCCTTTTATCAGCAAGAACAATCTTTCTAAGAAGCCCCAGCATACTTCCCTTTGTGGCTCACTGGCCACAACTGGTCACCCGCCCTCAGCTAAACCAATCAGTGGCTGAGGTGATCGAGTCAAATGAGACTGGCTCGGACCAATGATGATTCTTCTCCTGGAGATGGACCCACCTTCCCTGAGCATATTATGGCTCCACAACGAAATCAAAGTAGGATTGTTGACCAAAAAGAAGGGGGAAATGGCCTCTAGGTGGGGAGTCTCCAGTAAGGAGACATTTGGTGTGAAGGAGTTCATTTGCAGAATATCTTAATCGGACATTAATCTGCAAAATACATGCAATATGATAACCACAAAAGCAGAACAGAAACAAAATGATAAGCCCTGTGTACTTCAGCCCTGGCTACATATTATCATGGAAACCAAAGGCTACAAACTTCACAAGTTTCATGAGGAACATCAAATTGATGGGCGCTCGTGGCCAGTGGTGCTGGGAGAAGATGAAGCCCTGAGCTGGCCGTTACATCATGTCAGACGGGGTACAAGGTGGAAGATATTTACGAACCTTCACTCTGAAGACTCTCAAAATAGAGATAGTAAACAAATTAAGGTGAAAGTGCCTCCTGTCAGAGAGATTCCTTCTCCGACACTTGTCACAAGGAAGTGGTCCTGGCAAGTTCTGTTGCAAGGAGACCTCTGGGGACATCCTGACTCTAAATGATGTCACACGTCACCTTTCATGTCCGGGCTATGCCTACTTCATTGTGCATTTGGGGAACTTATATTAGTTGTTTGTTGTTTCAGAAAATGATATTTATGAGAACGTTTGTTGTAGAAAATGATTTCTCCATCTAAAGCTGTAATATAATCCCCAGCACTGTCATCACTAATGCAATTTTCTGACATCACTGACTTCTGTTTATAGCTTTACTATAGTATAGCTTTATAGTATAGAAGTGACAGGATTTCACTGCTTCGTCAGGAAGTATTAAGAATCCTCTTTTCATTTTTCTCCCTGCAGACTTGTTTGTAATGAATCTGGTAGCACCAACAGACTCATTTCTTCTAACAACACAAGTATGCATCTTTTCTCTGACTCAGATGACCATCTTTGCCTACTTGTGAATATTCATCATTGACAGATGTTGCGACCAATCAGACCAGAAGCAAATTCAACCCATCACACAAAACCATATATCAGAAATGGAGAACCGTATCATCGGTCGTAGTTAATATAGTATTTTAAACCACCTAGACTTATGAACAAATCTAAATCTCTGATTAGTGACTAGTACAATAATAAGGTTCAACTCCTCCCAGAAGATGTCACAACGTGGGAAAGAATAGAAAATGGGCAGAAAATTTTAATCTATGACTTAAAAAAGTATCTTTGGAAAATGCAATTTGCTTCACCTATAACTTTTTGTTAAAGTGTAGAGATTATGAGCTCTTCAAAGCCAAACATTATCACAGCTTTTCAAACTAGACATGAAAAGGCCCCTGAGGCATCCTGCCGTTATCATGTCTAATAAGGTCAATGTTGCTAGCTACAACCCACCTGAGCAAAAGGGTCTTTGGTGTCCTCAATAGCTTAAAAGAGTGAAGTGTTCTTGAGTCCAGGAAGTGAGAAAAGCACTGGATTTCCCCAGCTTGGGGAGGTCCATTTCTTGGTGTGGTCTCACCAGGGGCTATTGTTATGAAATTTCAGGCTTCTCTTTAAGTCCCTGGCTGGGCCCACGTTTTGTTCTTCCAGCTCTTCAAGAAGCTTCTTTTCAGTGGCTTGATGAACCAGGACCAAATTTCCTCCTTGACTTTGTGGGGTTTTGTCTATTTTGTTTGTTATTAAGTTGTCCTTTTTCCCCCCAGTTTTTCTTGATTCCTTTTCCTCCCATTTGTCTTTACTATTCTTTTTTTCTCCTCGTTTTCTTTTCTTCTTTACTCTTTTCTTCTTTTTCTCATTGTTTCCTTTTTTAAAATTCTTTTTTTCTCATTTTTTCTTTTCTTTAGTTTGTTAGTACTTGTTTTTGTTGATTTGTATGCTTGTCTCGCATTGTGTTTTGATGCCATTGTAAAAATCAGTTCCTCAGGTGGACTCTGGAAGTGACTTTCTTTTGAGGTGATTTGGGCCAAGCTTCTCACCAGCTTTTCCCCATTTTAAGTTGACCTTGGGACATCTTGACTCCAAGGTCAGCAGCAAGTCCAACTTGCTGCAGGGCCTCTCAGCCATTTCTGCTGAGGAGGAGACCCCATTGGCAACCTCCGGCTCTCAAGACCATCACCAGGATAACTTGACGAAGGTGAAGTTAGCTCGGTACATCCTGGCCTGAGAAAGAGGTCGTCGTGAGGATCAGTAACAAGACAGCATAACTCCTCCCCACTCCAGAGACTGTCCCCCAAAGCAAGGATCCTGAAGGCCTGGAAGCATCCCTAAACAGTTATGTCAAGGGATCCAGACTGAGGATTCAGTCTTCGTCGTTTTCGACCAATCGAGTGCGAGAGAGTTGTTTGAGTCCCTGGTGGCTCGTGGCAGTCTGCAGGAGAAGGAGGCCCTAAGCGAGTTCCATCAGCAAGTGTCTGTGGGGCACTGTCACTAGAAAGGCTTCGTTCACAGAGGTGGAGGCAGAAGACCTGCTCTTGGAGGCTGACATGAACATCAAGTTGGAAGACTTTGGCTTCAGCAATGAACAAGCTGGAAAGCTGCCTGGGCAATCCTCCTTTATGCTGCCTGGAAGTCTTCCAGGACCAAATACAGCGGACCCACGGTCGACATTTGGCATCTGCGTCATCCTACATACAGTGTTCTGTGGGCCCTGCCTTCAAGGAGCTGCAGGAGTGGGTACTCAAAGCAATATACTATATTCCCTTTTACATTTCCAAAGGATTGGAAAGTAATCAAGAAGTTTCTTACTCCCAAGCCCAAGAAGAGAGGCACTTTAGAGCCATCAAGAAAGACCCATAGATGAGTCCAGGTCGTGAAGGTGAACTAAATCCTCATGTGGAGCCACTCCCTGTTGCCAAGGAATCCTAGCCAACTGAGTTGATGATGTCCATGTGTCACCCAAGGGAGGAGATCCAAGACTCACTGATGGGCCAGGAGCTCAGCAAGAGGACAGCTAACTCTGTGCCCCTGAGTTACAAACAACCAAGGCGGAGTGCCACATCATTGCCCTGGAACCCTAGGCTTCAGCTCCTCTAACCAGCAGCACACTTTCCTCTTCTCACGAGGTACAGCATGAAGTCTCTGCCAACACACAGCAGTGCTGTTTCAGCGAGCTGGCCAATGCCACCTCTAATTCCTATTCTAAGAATATTCGAGAGAGCAATGGGGAACCTAAGTTGCCTGAGCACGATGAGGTATCAGGGTGGAAAGGCACCAGCAAAGTGAACCTGCCCCTTCATTTCTTGGAGAGCAAGGGACCGCCTCCGGTCTAGGAACAGCAACCTCTCCACCAGCACAAACCAGTGTAGGAATTCCCCCCTTTTGGAGTGGGCCAGCGTGGCCAGGCCTCTATGCAGAAGAGCAAAAACAGCCTAACAGTGCCAGCGCACAGGGCCTCCACAGCCTTTGCTCCCCCTTAAATCCCCTCCCCTTGGCTGCCCAACCAGCGATCTGAGTGGGCCTGCATGCAGCCCAACCAAGCCTTGTTGCTGTGTCCCACAGAGGGGGCCTGTGAGCTGCACCAGCCCAGCACAGCCTCCCAGTTGTGTCTCCTTGGCCACTTCTTCCAGCCACACATCAGAAGCAGTGGCAGAGCCACAGAAGGAACCAATTTCCCCCTGGGGGTGTGTCCAAAGGAAACTCCATCCATACGGGCTACCTCCGACAGATGAACCACCTCAGTCCCTCCCTCTGACAACAGCCAGGGCCTGCAGGGGGCCACTGGGCACTTCTTCTGCAGGTTCATCTGTGAACTGAGACATCTGTGTGTCAGGTTTGCCAAAAGGACGTCAAAGCAGAGACCAATAGGAGAAACTGAAACCTCACGTTGCGGGAGGAGAGGCAGCGAAAAAATGTGGGGAGGCCAAGTCGTGCTCATTCCACTTGACATGGCGTATGAAGATCATGAACTTCGTGGAGCCCATGAACTTCGTGGAGCCCGGTGAGAAGGTGCAGGAGATCGGCCAGGAACTGGAAGCAAACAGCGGCCAGAGGCCAGAGCGAGGTGGGCAAGAAATTTGCGCTGCTCTGTCTGCAGGGCACCCAGGCCCAGAGGACTCTGCGCGCGGAGGATGGAGGGGTCCCAACAGTCACGGCCATCTCTCAACACAGTTTCTTTTGAGTGGAGAGCCGCACCTCTGCGGCCCTCAAAAATGACTTCAGCTTCACCCTTAAAAGGCTGCCAGGAGCTTCCAGGGAGACAAGAGGAGGGGCGGCCACTGCGCCCTGACCCGGGCGAGACTGCAGAGGCCTGCGGCTGCGTTTGCGCTGGGGCCGCCTGGGAACCGCAGCGCTGCGCCCGCTGCTCTGTGCTTTTGGGGGAGGGCAGGTGGGGTTTCCAGATGGCAGTTGGGTAACGTATCAGAACCGTTAACGGATTCTTCCCGGAAAAATCTCCTAGGTGACTTTTACTGGTGACCTCACTAGCATGCGTGCCACCTCCAATGCCAAAAACGGTTTAGAGTTTATCATAAGAGAGCAGGCGTGTCACTGAAATGTGCACGCAGTGGGGCGAGCACAATGCCGTTGGTATTAAGGGACAGTCACTCCGACTGCAAGTGGGAAAATGAATGGGATGAACAGCTAAGCTTCCCTTGTCCTTTGAAAGTGGGCTTTACCCCCAGGGGTGGAAGTGAGGGAGGCAGCAAGAGGAAATCAGCTCAGATGTCACTGGCTGCTGTGTGACCTTCTCCTGTTTGTAATTTTCTCCACTCTACACAATTTATTCCAGAATACAGAAACAGGAGGATGCTTTCCCAAGTTCTTTTATGTGCTGGCATAATGGTGAGACTAAAAATCAAAAAAGGACATTCTGAGAAAGGGAAGTTACAAACACCTCACTCATAAACACGGATGTAAAACAACAACAAAAACAACAACAAAAAACAAACCCCTCACAATATAGGAAACAATCCACAATGTGTGTGTGTGTGCATGTGTGTGTGTGTGTGTGTATAAAGACATTACATCAAGATCAAATAGAGATTAATAAGGAATGCAAGGTTAGTTTCACATTTGAAAACAAATCAATGTAAGCCATCTCTTTAAAAGATTAAAGGAGAAACATTATGATCATCCGAATAAAGACTGATGAAATTGTACATCCATTCATGAAAACAAATTTTCCCAAACTACAAATAGGAAGGAACTTCCTTAACACAGTAAAACATACATATCTACCAAAATAAAACCACTGCAGCAAATGTCACATTTCGTGGTGAAACGCTGAATGCATTACATTTAAGGAACAAGATCAGAGAGCCTGTTATTACTAGTCCTGTTCATTATTGTACTGGAGGTCCCAGCTAGTGCAGAAATGCAAGGAAAAGAAAGAAAGGTGTGAGGATTGGAAAGGAAGAAATGAAGCTGTTCATAGACTATATGTTTCCTATATAGAAAACCCAAAATAATTTACTGAAAAATAACTAAAATTAAAATGCTTGTATCAAGGGGGCTAGATACAGTCAATATACAAAAGTAAATTCTCTTTCTCTATATCAGTTGCAAACAGATAAACAATGAAATTTTTTAAAAGATGACATCTACAGCATCAAAAATTATCAAATTGATTAGACATAAATCTGAAAAAGATGTGCAAAACCTTCAACAGAGGAAAATTAGACAACTTTCTTTGAAAATATTAAATATAAGACAACCAATTGAAAAAGTTACATGGGAGCCATGAATAGTAAAACTCTGTGTCATAAGGATATCAGCCTCCCCAACTGCACCAAATTGATGTAGACTTTCAATGCAATTCAAAGAAAAATTCAAGAAGTTTCTTTTATGGAACTTGACTCATAGGTGTTAAAATTGATATAGAAGAGCAAAGTGCCAAAAACAGCCTTTCCTGAAGAAGCACAAAATGGGGAGGATTTAATGATTAAGACATTGTGATGTAGGTGGAAGGATAAACAAATGGACAGCCCCAAAACCATTCTATAATTGCTGCTCGTGTTGTTCTCTTAAACACGCTCTAATCAGGCTTTGCCCTCCCCCGCGGCTTTAAAACTTCTCTTAAGGTCATCAATGATCTTGACAATGACCTAGATCCAATCGTTAATTCCCAGTCCTCACCTAACCTGACACACTTTCTCACTTGATGTGGTTTCTTGACACCACATTCTCTTGGTTTTTCTCTTACCTCAATGATCACCTCTTCTCTGTCTCCTTTGTTCCTTCTTCCTCTTCTCCTCAAACTGTTAGTGTTGGAATTTCCCGTGGCTCCATGGTCAGTCCTCTTCTCCTCCATATACATTCAGTTTCTGGGGTCATCCAGTCTCAAGGCTCTAAATACCATCTCTATGTTCATTCGTCCCCAATGTTATAGGCCCCGCCCAGACTAGACTTGGATATCCAACTGCCCATTTGACATCTCCGCTTGAATGTCTGATTATCTCAAAAGCAGCATGTCCAAAACCAACCTTCTGATCTTTGCCACCCCACCAAACCTACTCCACCTATGGTCCTTCTCATTATTCAGACCAAAAATCTTGGCGTTATCCTGACTCCTCTCTTTCTTTCACGCTCCATGTAGAATCTATCAGGGACTCCTGTTGACTCTGCCCTCAAAATATATCCAGAATCTGAACTCCTTCTCACTACTTCCACTGCTGCCACCTGAGTTTGAGACACTCATAAGTTCTTTGCATCGTTATTACAGTAAGGATCTTGCTTCCAACCTCATTCCCCTATAGTCTATTTTCAACACAGCAACACGAGTGATCCTTTTAAAAAAGTCAGTCAGATCATGTCAGTCTTCGCTCAAAACCCTTCAATGGTTCTGTTTCACTGCCACTGAGAGCCAGTGCAAGGCCTTGCATGATCTGGTCTCCATCTGCTATTCTCTGACCTCTTCTCTTACTGCTCTGCTCCAGCCACACTGGCTCCCTGCTGTTCCTCACACCTGCCAGGGAAGCTCGTTCCTTAGGGCCTTTGTACTGGATGCTGCCTTTGCAGGGGATGCTTTTCCCCAGGGATCTCCCTGGCCGGCTCCCTCACCTCCTGCAAGTTTTGACTCAGATGTCATCTTCTGAAAGAGACCTACCCTCACAGCCCTGTTTATAACTGCATGTCCCCTCCGCCACCCCACATACCCAAGACTCTCCATCCCTTTTACTCTGCTCTTTTTTAAAATAGCACTTATCACCTAACATCTTTTAATGGATGATATTACTTGCTTATTATATGTGTTTATTGTCTGTCATCCTCTACCAGAATGTAACACAGAATAGAGATGTTTGTTTGTTTTATTGACTGATGTTTCTCAAGAACCTAGAACAGTGCCCGGCCCATATCAGGCACTCAGTAATTATTTGAATGAAAAAATGAATGCGTGAATGTGGAGGATAGGATGGAACGGAATCAGGAGTGTCACAAAGGTAAAGGTAATGCTGAATTTCTTAAACTGGTGATAGGTTCATAAATGTGCCATTTATTTTTTAAATTTTACACATACATATACATGTGTATGTATATTTGTTTATCATTAATATTTAATAAAATAGTAAAAAGAAGAACTTAATTGTCTGTCACTCCCTAAGGCTTCCAGAAAGCTGAGTTTTCATGCCTAGTACATTATTATCGCTGGACAGAGGACATCAATGTTTCCATTGTCTCTTCTTTCTTTTTGCTCCTTGAGACAAAACACCCATGTCTCCTGCATCAGGTCCGGGCATGGCAACCCAAGAGAAGAACAAACCTTGAAAAGAGTTCTTCGAAGAATATTCTAGACTTAGAGAACAAAACAGAGCACAGTGTACCTTCCTTTTCCCCTGCTCCTGATTTCTTATAATGATTATAATGCCAAAATGTCTCCACTGTAGATACACACCGATATTGGACCTGCTTGCAGTATTCCCTGCTGAGACACTGATAGATCCGGCTCTCCCCAGCAGAGAAAGCATTCTGTTCTGAAGCTGCCATTTGCCTTTGTACCCCACAGTGCATTTCCCATCGTCTGCTAATTTAAAAAATAAAAAACAAAAAAAACCCTGCCCACTATGTTTTTCTAACATCTCCTTTTGTCCTTTACTTGGAAATTCGTTGATTTCATCGTGAAAATGTATTGAAAGACAAAAAAGAAAAAACCAAAACTCAAGAGATTTACATAAAAAAGTAGCAAATACTTTTAAATGTAGTTTTATGCAAAAACAAACTGAAATGTTATAGGTAGGGTCTTTCTTCTCCGGTCACTTGCATTGTTAACACGTTGTCGCATTGTTAGATGTTTCAAATCAGTAACTTTCTTGACACTGAGTTTCTCGTTTCTTTCAGTCACCTTGCCCCACGAATGCTTCTATTTAAATGAAGAGTCGAAAATTAACTCCTCGTAGCACCAGGGAATGTGGCTCTAGTTCTTTGAAAACGTAATCCAATGTGAATCGCAATCGCATTCGTGTGTCTGTAGACTTGCAGTGACACTGGGTTTGTTCCCATGGAGAAGGGGGTCAAATTGAATAGGCGTGTGGCCCTGTGTCTTTGCCAGAATTGAAAACTAGTTACGGTGGTTGCAGCCCGTGCTCAGAATGCAAGTGTTTTTGTTTTATAAGGAGGAGAAAAGACGCAAACTACAAGCCTCTCTCATTCCTGATGAACTGAGCTTAGAGATGATGGGGACACAAGAGAGGTTTGAATAAACACCATCTACCGTCCAGGTGTCTAGGAATTATGGACGGGAGAGAGGAATATATAAAAAAGGCATCCCAAGTGAGGTCTGTGCCCTCGGGAGACCGCCCTGGATTTCCTGCAAACAACCTCTCAAGAAAGAATAGAGGAACGAGCCAAGAGCGGAGAGGAACTCATTTAAATTCCCAGCTCCTCGCCTTCCAGTCGCAGCGGCGCTGGCAGCTGGCAACCGTCGGGAGGGCCAGGTGGACACAGTCGTGCGCTGTGAGCCGGGCGGGTGCCACTCACTGCCCAGTCCCGCCCCCCGCACCGACGGCCAATGGGGGCCGGCGAGGCCCGGGAGCGCGGCCAATGGGAGCCGGTGGGCGGGGGCGCGGTGCCCTTTAAGAGGCGGTGAGTCGTGGGGTCTGGGGAAGCCAGCGCTAGGGGTGCGGCCGCGGCGAGTGCCAGTACCATGTCCCTGCAGGTGAGCCAGAGCGGGGCAGGCCGGGCGGGAGGGCCCCCGGGCGGCGGGGCGTCTCGGACGCGGTGCCTCGGGCAGCTGCTGCCCGCCGCCCTTGCCCCCCGGGAGCGGTCCGCGGGGACCCCGAGACACGCCCACCCCTTCGCGAGCGCCGCCTCGTTGCAGTGGAGCCCGCACCCCTTGCCGCCTGTTGACGGCGAGCCGGGGGTCCCCAGGGCAACTCTTGTGACCCGCGGGATTGGTTAATCGCCTAGGAGGGCGGACACCTGGCTGCGCCTCTGGGACCGGGCGAGCCCTGCTGAGCCCGCTCTTCCCATCTGGGAGAGGGGCGGGGGCGGCTGGGGTCTCACCGCGCCCCCTCGCTCCTTGGTACATCCAGGGGCTCTCTTAGGGAAGCGTTTTTCTGAATAGCAGACATCTGTAACTAGTATTTAAAATACTGTTTTTCTCATATGTGAAAAAATATTTCAGGGTGGGAATTTTGGGGAAAGAAAACAAATATAAAGTGAATTAAAACCATTAGGAATTCCTTCACCCAGGTGATAACCGCTGCTAACATGAGGGGTCACTTTCTCGCATGTGCTAGAAATGTGTATGTGCCCATGTGCGTGTATAAGTGTGTATGTATGTACACACACCCATTATGCTATTATGTGGATACAGTTTTGTTCCTGTACTTAACACTATATTATGAGCATTTTCTCATCACTAAATATTCCTCCAAAATATAATTTTTAAAAATGTCTGCATGAACATTTCACAGAATGGGCATGGTTCATTTCTTTAAGCATTCATCAGGCAGTATGTTATGGTGGGTAAGGGCACACTCTTCAGAGTCAGCCGGGTTCTAATCCAAGCCTCACCCTTTCTAGCCTGTGACATAGTTACTTAATCTCTCCGTGCCTCAGTTTCCTCATCTAAAATTGGAGGAGAGAGTCTGTTAAGATTAAAGGAACTCCATGTATAGAGCGTTTAAAACAGTGCCTGGCATGTGCTCAGTGTCCAATAAGGGTAAGCTTGTCCTAGAACATTTAGATATTTTTCGCTTACATCTGACTTATGTAATTCATATGGAACTTTCCCCCAAGTAATCAAATCTTATGATATCAAAACTTTCTTCCTTTTTAGCTTAGTACATTGTTTTGTTTGGCAAAACAAATGGGAATTCTGATTCAGCTATCACCTCCAAATTTTATTTTAAAATGACAGTGTATTTACTTTCACAGCAAAGATTTTAGGAGAGCTGATAGTCATGTAAACTGGACATCTTTCTTTCTTAGATGATGAAGATAAAAGGTAGACTGCTTCTTCAAGAAGATGCATCTTTTCGAGTCTAGGGGATTCATGATTTTACAATTGGCAATTAACTAACCCTTTCCCTCCACACACATATTTGTATGACCTAAGAACCGTGCGGTTCCTTGAGTGTGAGAATTTATGATCTTCCTAATTCAGTTCCTCAGTGGGAAACAATTGCTCAAAAAGGTGTTGTCAACCCCATGTGTGGGATGACCAAGTTCTTTGGCTGCCGAACATAAAGCTATATCAGGTGAGAGTCACCCTCAGAGGCTGTCTTCAGCTGTAATGAAATTTGAAAGGAAATTTACACCCTGGGAGTCAGAGATGGATTCTGTCCCCAGGAGGGCAGGAGGCACCCACTGGGAGTGTTGGTGGTGACACTGGGCCACTGCTGTGCCAAGGGTGTGGCCAGGGGGCACTGTGGTGAAAACAGGAACAGGAGAGGGTCTAGGGAGACGCAGGTCATTCTGAAGAATCTCAACCACAGTTGCGAGGGAGATGATGAGCACAAGCCTTCAACCATGGCGCTGAGGACCCGGCACCAGGGGAATCAGCTCAGCAGAGGCTGAAATTCCTCACCAAAAGCAGCGAGCGCAGCTCTCCAGTAGCACAGGAACATTACTTTCTCTTTTGCCTAGAATACTTTGGAATTAAATGTAAACAGCTGTACAATTAAAGCTGTTTCTCACCTATGATAACTTTCAGACCCTCCTAATATCCACTCACTTATTCATTCTTTCATCAGGGGGCTCAGACAGGCTGGTACCACCTGCCAGTGTTCTGTGAGGCATGGCTCCTGCTTCCAGGGTGAATATTGATGCCTGCCCTCTATCATGGATATGTGGAGGAACAAACAAATACAGTCCCACCCGGCCTCTATGTTGAGCCCTGATCAATGCTGTCCACGCCGCCTGGAACACCCTTCCCTGCTCCTGTCCTTCCCATAAGCACTGAAACCCCGGGCTCAGCTCAGCGCCGTCTCCTCTGGGAAGGCTTCTCCCACAGCTGCTGCGGCTCCCTCCTCTGCATTCCCAGGGCACCCAGCTGGCTGCTCCTCTGTTAGAGCAAGTGTCACATAGTCATTGTTGAGCTGCTCATCTCCCAGTAGACTCTGAGCTCCTTAAGCCCCCTGTTCGTCCCTGTCGGCCTAGCAAAGGCCTGGGCCCTCATAGGTGTTCAGTGCATCTGTTAAATAGTATGACCCGAGGGATGAGCTCTGAGTGGGCGGAGTCAACAGAACAAAATCAAGACTATTTATATTCTTCATCGTATTTAATCCTAACACCTTCCTGCTGAGGTTGATATTATTATTTATTTGGCTGAAGCTGAATCTCAGAGGAGCTTTGTTGCTTGTGTAGAGTCCCACGGCCGTGTGTCTCAAAGCTAGAACTCAAACCCAGTATCCTGATGCCAGGCCAGAGTTCTTCCCACTACAGCTCATTGTGGTTGGGCTGGGAAAGGCCTCATAGAGGAGGGCACATGGGCCCCCGCCATAGAGCAGGAGTGTATCAAGTCGTGGCGCCAGGGGAGGGCGTGCTGGACAGAAGGAATGATTCCGGGCTGCTCTACCGTGGGAGGGAGGAGGGACGGGGACCCTGAAATTGGGTGTGAAACTGTGTCATGGGCTGAACTCTTGGGCAGAGGGTCCAAGACTTTCATCAGGTTGTCAAATGGTTCCCTACTCCCCAAAATAGGAAGAACAACTTTCCAGAAACAACTTCCTGGAAGGCAGGGACCTAGCATAGTTTTTGAGAAGCCTTAGAATTCTAATCAAGGCTTGGCTTGCCGAAAGGAATTGAGTTGCTGACACTGGAAAATAGCAGGAGACTTTATAGCCCACGGAACACCCGAGATGCCTGATACCCCTGAAGGGGAGGGTCCCTACACTTCCCTGAATAGCCTCGCCCGGCCTAGCCCTTAGGAAGCCCTGGGCACTAATGTAGCATTTTAATTTCATCCTTATTATGCAACAGTGTGTGCACATTATAGAATATTTGGAGAGTATACAAAGTTTTAAAAATCAAAAAACTTACCAATAATCAGAGGCAATTACTGTTTACATATTTTAGTATATTTCTTCCTAGTCTTTATTTTTTCTATGTAACTTACAAAGCTGAGCATATAAAAGCAATTTTGTATTCTTTGTCTAATCATAAATTATTTTTCATGTCTTCCTTCATTGCTAGCACTTTTTTTCAGTTTTTTCTAGCACTCTTTTTTTCTTTTTCAAAGAGCCTAATAATAAAAATAGTAACAGCTAACCTTTACTGAACACTCACCATGTGCCGGGCACAATTTTAAGGATTTTCCATATGTTAATTTATTTAAATCCTCCTAACAACCTTGTGGATAGGTGGTACTATTGTCCCATATTCTGGATGCAAAAACAGACACAGAGAGGTTAAATACCCTTGCCCGAGGTCACACAGCTTGAAGCTGAGATTCAAACCCAGGCTGTCTAGCTCGAGAGCCCATGTTCTTCACTGTGACATGATGTATAAAGCAGCTGACAGTTTCCTAGAGAAACACTCTGAAAGATGAGGCGGGGGGTGTGTGCCTTGTCACGTGCACCCATGCTTCCCAGGCCCCCGTAGCGGGTAATGAGGAGGCTGGGCCATTTTCAAGGTTATTTAGGTTGAGGACTCTGATACCTGGTTTACAAGTGATTTTTGTTCATCGCAAAACAACTGTTGCAGTTGTGCTACCGTTCCATCTTTGGCGCAGGATGGAAATTCTATCCAGCAACTCTGCCGAGATCACTGGGGCTCTGCCGTTACAGGGGGCCTGTCCTCTTTCTCTACTGGGCCTTTGGGTCTTTGGACGACAGGGACCTCTGGCACTAGAGAGAGAAACTGGGAGATGGAGGGAGAATGCCTCACTGAGCGTCTCTTGTTTGATACCCAGGGGGCAGACTTTTCCTGCTTAGTCCTGATTTAAAACAAATAACAGGGGAAACACAGTTAGTTTTTTTTAAAAAAAAAAAGAATAGGAAATTCTGTTAAGGAAAATAATCAGCAAAGCCCTTTGTCGGTAAAGTAAAAGAGAAAAGGGAGAAAGCTTCCAGCAGCACTCAGGCCCCAGAGAAGGGAGAGCCAGACCTCGTCCCTGTGCGGAATATGCCAAGGGGGCAGCTGCTGGCCGAGTCCTGGGCAGGGTCCCCAGGTCAGCCTGAGGGTCTTGGGGGATTGGCAGGTTGTGGCTTTCAGAGTTAGATTACAAACGGGGAGGACAAGGTTTATTACCCTGTATATTTGTACACAGTTTCCAGGCAGCCAGTTTTCATTAATTGGCTCTAAGTTGACTAAACAACTTCTCTCTTTTGGAAATCAGTTGAAATAAGTCTTAGAAGTTTTAGTCTCAATGTTTAAAGGAATCTATAGAAGGAACTCAATGAAATCAGAAATATCGTCCTCAGAAACTAGCTAGTCCACCAAATAGGTATAAATAATACTGATGTTGAAGGATGTGGGCAAGGAGACACTGGGAGATAAAGGCCCTGGTCAGAGAGATTAATTGTAGCAAAGCTGTGCATATAGCAAAGTGTGGATTTAGGCAGAAGAGGAGGAAGTGTCCATGCGGGTGATTTTTTTGCTATTGAGTTGTATGAGTTCTTTATATATTTTAGATATTAACCCCTTATCAGATATATGATTTGCAAATATTTTTTCCCATTCCATAGCTAGCTTTTTCATTTTGTTGACGGTTTCCTTTGCTGTGCAGAAGCTTTTGAGTTTGATGTAGTCCCATTTGTCTATTTTTGCTTTTGCTTTTGGTGTCAGTATTTAAAATATTGCCAAGACCAATGTCAAGGATCTTACTGCCTATGTTTTCTTCTAGGAGTTTTATGGTTTCAGGCCTTATGTTCAAGTCTTTCAACCGTTCTAACTTGATTTTGTGTATGGTGTAAGATAGTTGTCCAGTTTCATCTTTTGCATATGGCTGTCCCGTTTTCCTGTCAACATTTGTTGAAGAGACTGTCCTTTCCCCACTGTATATTCTTGGCTCCTTTGTCGTAAATTAATTAGCCATATTTGCGTGGCTTTATTTCTATGCTTTCTATTCTGTTCCATTGATCAATGACTCTGTTTTTATGCCAATACCATACTGTTTTGATTACTACAGCTTTGTAATATAGTTTGCAGTCAGGGAGTGTGATGCCTCCAGCTTTGTCCTCTTTTCTCAAGACTGCTTTGGCTCTTCGGGGTCTTTTGAAATTTCACCTTTTTGGATTGTTTATTCTATTTCTGTGAAAAAATGCCATTGGAATTTTAATAGGGATTGCATTGAATCTGTAGATTTCTTTGGTAGTATGGACGTTTTAACAATACTGATTTTTCTGTTCCATGAGCACAAGCTATCTTTCCACTTATTTGTGTCTTCTTCAATTTTTAAACAGATAAATTGAACATTTTCAGTATTAAAAATTTTATGTAGTGCATATCTTGTCTCTATATCAGTTAAGTACTGGGAGGGGTGTCTATGAATTAAAATAAATTAGGACAATTCTGGTGGAACCAGAGAAGTAATTGTTCATTGCTGTGTGAAACCCCCTCCTCCTTGTTGAGTTCCCACTGCTTGGTGGTAAATGCCCCCCAGACAGCTGGGCCTGCTGAAAGTTCGTGAATGCATGTGTGTCTTTTTTCTCCTTTTTGCTCTAGGCTGATTTTGATAAGGTCTCAGGAGACGTGAGGAAGCTGAGAACGAGGCCGGATGATGAAGAACTGAAAGACCTCTACGGGCTCTACAAACAATCCATAATTGGAGACATTGATATTGGTATTCTATCATTTTAAAAACAATGGCATATATTTTGTATGAACAATGTTTATAGAAGCATAGAGTGGAAAGTAAACTTGAAACCATATTTCTCCTTCTTTTGGCAGAGTGTCCAGCAATGTTAGATTTAAAAGGCAAGGCTAAATGGGAAGCGTGGAACCTCCAAAAAGGTGGCCAATTCTTCGATAAGTTAAACAAACTTTCTTAATTTCCCAGTGCATCGGTCAGTGAGATCATCTGTTTGTATCTTTCTAGGGTTGTCAAAGGAAGATGCCATGAGTGCCTATATTTCTAAAGCAAAAGAGCTGATAGAAAAATATGGAATTTAGAATTCAGCAGATGAGACATTTTTCCTTTTGAAGCCTTCATACTGGTATCATGACCTAACACTTAGGGGGGAAATGCACTGTGAAACTCTTTACGTATCATATATATTTTTGCTACTGACACGAATTGTAATCGTTCATTAGAGGTATGCTGAAACTACATATTTAACTAAATTTTACTGGCTAAAACCAGGTGATTTAATTTGCAAGTTCTTAAAAAAAATATTGCTCTGGGAGTAGGTGCACAAAAACATTAACAATTGTTCTTTTGGTTCATCTGTTTTTCTACAATGAGTTAGTACTACTGGTGTCATCACAACAGTTTATTAAGAACCAATGACAAGACTCTTCCTTGGTCATACCATGTAGCTTTGGGTGCACACTGACGCAGGGCCTTGGCAATCACAAACATACCCGGTTCCCGTCTTTTCTCTGTGGTTTATTTACTAGGTGACCTGAGACAAGTTACTTAACCTTGCCCAGCCCCATCTACAGAGTAGGGAAAAAAATACATCTCACAGGGTTGTAAGAATTTAATGAGATAATTGTAATTATCCTACCTTAATTTTAAAGCAAATGCTATATAAAACATAACAACAAATAAGCCAAAAAGTTTGGTTAATAAACTTATGAGTCTATCTACAACTTTTTGAAAAAAGAAAAAAACCATCATGGAACTATCAACTATTTTTCTTTAAATTTTTACATTTAAGACAAATAAAAAAATCAAACTGAAGTGTAGTATCTACTGATAAGAAACTGTACAGCTGCTGTGCCTCTTATGTTCAGTTTTATCAGAGTGAAAATAGAGATTCTGGAATATCACTTTGGCCCAATTCTCAGTATTCCTTGCTGGTGAAGACTCACAGGCTCTCTGAAAGAAGTTAGACTCGTTTTATCAGTTCTAAAATCTGTTTGAGATTCCATAGGGTAAATATCCCAAAATACAGTGGATCTGCATAAGGGTTTAGGTTTGATATGGTGTGACCAGAGGGATAGATTTCATTTCACTTTTTTAGAAAATCTAGATTGACTAGATGAAGTTCCAGGGAATTATGCTGAGTGAAAAAAAGCCAATCCTAAACGGTTACATAGTGTATGATCCCATTTATGTAACATTCTTTTTTTTTTTTTTTTAGATTTTATTTATTTATTTTTTTCCCCCAAAGCCCCAGCAGATAGTTGTATGTCATAGCTGCACATCCCTCTAGTTGCTGCATGTGGGACGCGGCCTCAGCATGGCCGGAGAAGCGGTGCGTCGGTGCACGCCCGGGATCCGAACCCGGGCCGCCAGCAGCGGAGCGCGTGCACTTAACCGCTAAGCCACCGGGCCGGCCCTATGTAACATTCTTGAAATGGCAAAATTATAGACAGAGAGGACAGAATAGTGATTGCCAGGGAGGAGAGTGGTGGGTGTGGCTATAACAGGGCAGCAGGAGGGATCCTGTGGTGATGGATGATGGAAAGTTCTGTATTTTAACTGTGTCCATGTCAATATCCTGGTTGTGATACTATGCTGGAGTTTTGCAAGATGTTACCATTAAGGGAAACTGGGTAACTCTGTATTATTTCTAAGAGCTCCATGTGAATCTACAGTTATCTCAAAATAAAAAATTTAAAAACAAATCTAGCTTGATTTCTAATCTGGAATATTTTGGAAAGTAAAGGTGATTCTCATCTCTGCTAAGTTTTGCCTAAAGATAGTCAGAAGTCTTCCACGGTGGAGTCAACGTCCAAATCCAACAAGGGGAAGACAGCAGCAATGATAGGTCTGCTCTCTTCCAGTTGAGGGCTTGGAAATGCTTCGAGCTATTCCCACGTGGACTCACCTCCACCAGGTGGAGAGGCTGGCAAGAAAGCCCACTGCAAAAGCCTGGCATTGGCTACATCATGAGATTCCCATGTACAGACTATCTCAACTAAAAATTTTTCAAGTGAATAATCATGAATCCAAATTACTTTTGTCCCAGTCTTTCTGTAAGGGAGCCCTGGGAATCATGTCAAACCGAAGAGTAAAGCACAGCACATACTACACATTTAACATAAATTACTTGAGACTATTTTTAGCCCAAATTTATTTCATGAATTCTAACACAAAGCCTTCCCCCTATAATAAATTTCATATTATTTATGCTTTGTTAAAAAGGAATGATAAATTCAGGAAAATACCTCCTGTATGCATTTCCCTTCATCTTATTTACTGAGACTGTATGTATATTATTTTAGATAGTCACAAAAACATGAACCCATATCGTGATCATACACAAATCAGTGCTCTAAAAGTTAACATTTTAATATATTATGCTGTGTCAGGCAGTTTAAGCCATAAGGAAGAGACGGCGGCGGCATCAGGTAGTGGAGTTTATTGTGAAGATCTGTGGGAAGTCAGGAAATGAGGATATCTGATTGAACAGGGAGGATTTGAAGAGACAAACAGAGTTCAGGAATTGCCAGAGGGTGCAGGATCCATGTGGCTCCGGGGACACGGTGCTCTTCATTCCCATCGGTAGGCCTTTGTGAATGTTCTGTTATTCTGACTCGGCTAGCTTTCTTATATCTGATTCTTTCCCTTTCGCTCTTGGTTGTTTGCAACTGTTCTGCTTTCTCCTTATGTTGACATCAGATTGTCACAGAGCAAGGCTGAGGCAGCATACCAGGCATGGCAGGTGTGCTTGGCCACGCCATATGCCAAGGGCCAGACACTAGACTGGTTGTCCGTGGGAGGACTCGCCTTGGGTCCCAGTCAGTCATTGTCAGGGCAGCCGCAGGGCCACCCAGAGCCAACAGATGGTCAGTGTAAGAGGAACCCGTTAGAAGGGGACCAGGACTTATGGGCATTCTGAGGACTTGCCAGCACAGACGACAATGACCATTCAGGACTGTCTTATTTTCATAAAGGAGTATGTACATTTTCTCATTAAATGAGAGAAGCCTACATTTCAAAAAATTTGATCAAGCTTTGAGCCGCAGTGTGTTGATGGAACAATAGTTTATTTTCTAGCATTTCCTTGTCTATCGTTTTCACTGTTAAAATAATTGAAGGAAAAAAATGGATAATTTGCCAAGCAAGAATTTTGTTGACAACCTTCCCACAGCTGATACTCAAGTGAGATTCTGCTAGGATAATAAAGGACGCTGCCAGAAGTATTCTTTACCCATTTGTCTTGTGTCCCCAGATACATAAATGCTCTGTGAAGAATACACTTATATATAACAAATCACCCTGACAGTGGCAAATATATAATTTTCAAATCTCTAAATAAAACTGATGAACAATCAAAACTTGATGAAAAATCAAGAAGAGTATCATATAATCACTTTGACTATTTTAAGACCGAAAGGAAAAATACCTAAAACGAGGAAAGCATCGTTAGTTCTAGACACTTGGCTATGTAGTTCCTGATGAAGGTCTCATTGGAAGGTTCCATAAGATAAAAGTGATCTCCTGGAAGCACATGAATATCAACACTTCCACTGGTTACATCTTTCCAGGCTAAAAATAAACCAAATTGTGTTTAGTAACAACAAATGGCAGCCCCACCAACAAAAGATTTACTTCCAGATATTTTCTAAGAATTGACACCAGTGATAGAGTTACTTCCAAGGTCTCATGTTCTTTAAGTCCTGCATTTTTAATTTCTCTAAGACCTATCAGTATACTGCGGTATCACCTGTATCTTCTCATTTTACACACGACCAACATCTCTCCCTTTACGCTAAATAAAACTTGGGCCAATTTTCAACTCATTACGGTACCTACTAGTTGACATTAGCTGGAAATCATCAAGTAAATATCTCAATAAAATACCCCAAACTATGAAAATAATTTCACCTTCCATATCCTTCACTATGTCTTCAGATCCACGGAAGCACGTTAAGTCACAGGAAAGAAGAGCCTCAGATGGTCTATCAAAACTGTAAACATGAAAGAGCTGGTTAGTAATTTTGCACGGTCGGCATCCCGGAATCTTTTCCCGTTAATAACTTCACTTAAATGAAGTGTGATGCGTCTTCACTTCTTAACTTTTTGCTATTTCCAGCAATGCAAACATTTTTTTACCAGGGGGACTTCTATCCGTCAGAACCTGCCTGAGACTCAGGGTGGTCCAGGCCATTTTCCAAGATCATCTAACTTCTGGAACAATACAGGTGGCAGCAGGATGGCTCCTGGACACCCAGTCCAACTCAGGGTGAGGCTGGTCACAGCCCATGCTGTAACTGTCACTCCCCAGAAACCACTGTGTCTCTCTTCCCCAGCTCTCCATGGTCCAGCAGAGGGTGGCAGTGAACAGAAGAAAACCAGGTTCACACAAGCCGGGCCCCTGAGCTGGTGCCACCCAGTCTGGGTTTAATCACAACAGCAACAAACGTTTACTGAGCTAGGTGCTGGGTGCTGTGTTAGCCGCTACGGACACATGGATAAATAAACACAGTCCCTTTCCTCCTGCAGCCGGACTGGCTGGGGAGGTAGGCATTAATGAATTAATTAGAGAGAGATGTAAGTGCTACCAAGTTCAGGGTGATCTGCGAACGCTTGACAAGTGGGGGTGGGTTGGGTCAAGCAAGGTCTCCCTGGGGAAATGGAGTTGGATCTGAGATCTGAATGAATAGGAAAAAACTTGGCAAAGGGGAGAGAGGCAGCAGGGGAAGAGGGAATAGAGTGAGCACAAATTCATGGCTGTCGTTCAGAAAGCAAAGGGAGAATGGGGGCAAATTAAGGCAGAAGAGGTAGGCAAGGGCCAAGTGTAGGCCTCATGAGGGATTTTGGTCATCCTAAGAGTGACAGGAAGCCACCAAAAGGATTTAAGGCGAGGCATGTCATGATCAAACTTGACTTTTGTCCCTCTGGGTAGTGTGGGGAATGGGTAGTGTGGGGTCCTCTGTGAGAGGACCAGTTCAATGGCTATTTAATAGACCAGGCAAGAATTCCTGCTTCTTCCCAGAAGGTAGAAAACTAGGTATGCCACTCCCAGAGTAACAAGGGAAAAAGGCCAGACAAACTACAAGATCATAACTTTTCTTGAACTTATCAGGGAGCTGAGTTTGCAAAGCAAACTAGAAACTGAATTCCAAGGAAGGATCAGGCCCCTCTAAGGAGAGGGGGATGTGTGGACTGGCTCATGTGGGCAAAGCATGGGAGGAAGGAGTGTCTGCTGTACATTCGAGTAAGAAGAAATCAGCTGAAATGTTAACCAAATGCTGGAGACAGAGTGTGGGGTGGTGTGTCAGATGGGATTCACACTGACTTACAGGCTCTTTTTCCATGGGCCTCCACTAGGGGTTCAGGAGAAAGACTGGAAGCAAGGCAGAAAGCCAGAAAGAGCACCCTTGGCAGGGCAGGTGGGCAGCAGGAAATTGGCTGTGGCCATGAGACAGGTGCTAACCCTGCCCCCTGCCTGGGCCCTTCTCTCCTACTAAGCAAAAGCATCAAGCTGCTGGAGGAGGGGCATCAGACACTTTGACCCCA
The DNA here is from genome assembly GCF_020826845.1 of Diceros bicornis minor. Classification (NCBI taxonomy): domain Eukaryota; kingdom Metazoa; phylum Chordata; class Mammalia; order Perissodactyla; family Rhinocerotidae; genus Diceros; species Diceros bicornis. The sequence continues at coordinate 15,545,736 of NC_080775.1, read as the reverse complement.
GGGCACAGGCAAAGACCCTGGCTGCAGGAGATAGAAGCATTAACCCTCTACCCTTGGGGAAGAAGTGGGAAGTGGTCTTGGACCCACAATCCAAGAAAAAGTATTCCACTTCTGGGTAGGGACTGGAAACTTCCACCGGAGACCGACCACAGATACAAGGAGAAGGGGCAGGCATGCTGAGAAAGTCCTACCCACAAGGCACAGGCACAGAGGGCCTGCTTAGGATTGAAGTTCAAGACTTGGATGTCTAGGACATCCAAGAACTCCCCATGTTACCCCAGAGGCTAACACCACACATCAGGTAACAAGCAACAGCTGTCAGTGGGGAGAGCATGGAGAGAGACTGTTCTATGAGGCACAGGAAAGACAGAAAAATTGAGAAAACCTCTCCAGCAACCCAGTCCCCACGGTAAGCACGCAGTAACACTAGAGGACTTGGAAGCTGGTGTTGCCCTGAAGTAACCATAGTAACAACAAAATCCAAACACAGCTCAACTCCAGTCTAGATAGACTCAACTCCCCACACAGAAGAGGAGATGTGCTCAAATCCAGGTGTAAAAAATACTTCCTTCAGTTTCTGTTTTATGCATGACATCTGGCTTTCAATTTAAAAAAATATCAGACACACAAGAAAGCAAGAACTAAAGAACCCATTATCAAGAGGTAAAGCAATCAAAAGAATCAGACTCAGGTAAGACCCAGATGTTGGATCTATCAGACAAGAACTTTAAAATACCTAGGATGAGATGTCAAAGGATTTAATGGAAAAGGTGGATAACATGCATGAACAAATGGGGAAGTTCATTAGAGAGATGAAAACCATAAGAGTTAAATGGAAATTCTAGAAATAAGCAGCCATGACAATGAGGAATTCTTTTGACAGGCTCATCTGTAGACTTGACACAGCTGAGGAAAGAATCTTTGAACCTGAAGACGGTCAACAGAAACTATCCAAACTAAAATGCAAAGGAAAAAAAGAGTTAAAAAAAGAGACAGAACACCCAAGAGCCATGGGACCATATCAAAGAGCCTAACGTGTGTGTAATTGGGTCCCAGAAGGAGAGGAGAGATAAGCACAATAGTCCAGGCAAGAGATGAGGACAGCTTGAATCACTTGGGAGCATCAGAGCTTTCCCACTTGTCACAGATTTTCATTTTGGCCCCCAGGCTCTGAGCCTTGGTGGTAGGTGATGGGAAAGGAGAGAACTGAGAGATGCTCTGTAGGCCTGATTTTATTTATGTTAGAAAAAGCTGAGAGCTATGGAGGGGTGAAGGGAGAAGAACAGACTGAGAGGGTGGAAGGAGCAGGAGCAAAGAGAGGAGAAGAATCCAGAGAGCAGGGTGTGGGCAGAATTTTTGGAATTTGGAGAGAGGAAGCTAACAGTTGTGGGTAGCTATTGCGATTTGATTCCCTGGGGAGAGAGTGAGAAGTTAAGAAGGTGTTTTATATTCTCTGAATGGAATATCCTTGTGAGTGATTTATCTTTTATCTTTGGATTTGGGGAGGTTTTGTTGAGAGCTGTTGAGAGTTTAGCTAAGCTACCCTATAATATCGCTGCCTTGGCATCCACACTGTGTGGCCAAGTGGCCTGCAGGGGCCTTGAACTGACCCCAACTCTCCCAAAAGTGCCGGCCCCCGATGACAGCCCAGAGTCACAAGTAAAGGTAAGTTCCTAATATGACTCCCCCACCTGCTTTGTGATTACCAAAACCCTGCCTTTTTTGCTTTGAATTACCCAATCTGGCCTTAGCCCAGGAACCTCAAAGCACTCCCCCCGCACACCCTAATAAATGCATGTGCCCAGGTCCTACTTCACTCTCTGCCTGCACCCTGCCTTGACCTTCCTGTGTGGCCCTGCAAGATGCACCATGACCCTCCTCTAGGACCCATGAGTAATAAGCTTCTCCATTTCAATTTCTCTGTGGTCTCTTGTTGAACTGGGGCTCACCATCTGACACCCAGGGCTCTACTTAACCAACGTTAACTTAACAAAGTCACAACAAGAGCCTTCGGCAGTGAGTTTTCTGTTGTATTTTGTTTTTAAAACTTGCTTGTGGTTTGTTATGTGCCGAACCGTCTACTAAGCATGACCTCATTTCATCTTCGAAACAGCACCTGGAGGAAGTTACTTCCTCTGACAGATGAGGCACACAGTGTCAAAGAAACTTGTTCCAAATCTCACAGCTAGTCGGCCAGAGGTTTTGGTCCTGAAAGTGGCATGTTTAAACATTGTGCAAGACTTAATTATTAAAAACCAGCTTTGTAGATGTTATTCCATTGAATGTCCGCAGTCATTTGGATTACTTTTTAATTTGGGCAGGGGGATGTCAGACTGGTGTTTCCTTGATTCTGACCCTAAGCTAAGCCAGGAACGTAGACAGCTGAGAACCACACGTGGGTGAAGATGGTTGGGGTAGAAATGGAGAGACACGGGTAGACGTGGGGCGTCCAGAAAGTGCATGGGGGACTTTGTGATGGATGGGAGGTGGGCAGAGAGTGGAGGGACGTGTCAGAGCTGAACAGGATTGGCTATTCTCAAGGCGCTGCAAGTCTGCTCCACTGTAGCTATATGTGTAAACTTGTAGTCACAAGCACTGCCCGTGGTGGCCCCATGCCCACTTTCAGGCTTTGTGGAGGAAATAAAATAAACATAGGCCCAAGCATCTGCCTTCTAGGAACTTACACGGAGGAGACAAAGCCCAGGCGAAATAGAAGAAATGCATCATAGTGTATCATGGGGACTAAGGGCCAAATGCTGGCCCCACGATGGGGGCTGTGGGGAAGTTAGAATAGAAAGAGCCATTTGTAGGTTTAGATTCTTGGAGAAGCCTTTACAGAAGGTTAGGACTTCAGTCTTGTCAGCAGAGTCAAATTGATACCGGCCCTGATATCAGTTCCCCTACATTAAACCCAGAATACATGGGGTTAAAACCGAAAGCACTCATCCTCTATCCCTGTTTCCCTAAGTTACATTCATATGTAACTATCGGGTTTTTTTTTAAACCTTTGTATCTCTGAACTTCACAGGGCAGATAGACAAGTTACTAATTGTTAAAAGCCCAGGTGGCCTCAAGCTGGGCTCACACTGAAGTTTTGGCTAATTACCAGTTCTTGAGGTTTGTTACAGGGAAACTGATATCAAGAAGTTAAAGCTTCTCAGACCTCAACTCCTTGGCTTCCTGGCACCAGAATCCACCATCCACCACGGAGACAGAGACAGTTGAAGGACACCCACCTGCAATTCCCTTATCTCGCCATCCTCCTTCCTGCCAGCAGCCTCACACGGCCAAAGGAAGGCTCATGGGAAAGCGCTGACCAGCAAGGTCACAGGCTCCCCCTGGCTACAAACAGCTACCATTCCTCACAACCTTTATAACCCCTTGCCTCCCAACTTTTGGTGGGACGGGACTATTTGAGAGCTCTCGTCTCCCGGCTGACATCACCTGAAATAAAAACTCTTTCCTTGCCATAAGCCTGGCAATCTAGTTTTATTTGGCCCCTCTTGTGTGGCGGGTAAAGAACCTGGGTATGTATCTGGTAACAAAATGTCAGTACAGTCATCTCCTGAGACAAGGGACTGGACGGGTGCATGGAGCTACATGAGTTCTGGGACAAAATTCACAAAAAAGCAATCACTCCTCCCTCCTTTGGTTCATCTACATACTTAACAAGTAGTGATCTGCTTCTGCTGACCGCTCTAAGAAGATGGGAATGCTTTGGCATTAATTTATTCAACAAATATTTATGTGATAAAACATACACGTTGAACCATCCACACACACATGCATATATATGTATATATATATTTTAAAGAAAAATATGCTCTATTTCTCCTTTAGTGATACAATTTCTGTGCCCAGGCTCCATTCTAAGCTGGTAAAAACATCACAGATGGCCCCAAAGGAAATGAAATCAAACTCTTATAATGTTGTCTTCCTGTATGAGCAGCCTCAGAGGACTGCCAATCTATGTTTTTCTATAAATAATTAAAAAAAAAAAACAAAAACCACTTGTCTCGGTTACTTACGTGTAATTTCTAAAAATGCGTGCATCTGCCATCAGTCTGGGAGTATATGCTTGCCAAAGTTCCTTGTCGTCAATAAAATCCTTGGGGGTGCCACCAAAACCCTTGAGGACACAGCGAATTCTTTCTTCTGTGCATTCTACTTCTTCGGGAATATGAGGCAGGGCCTTTAACTTGAAACATTAACAACATAGGCCTGATATTTCATATAACACACTTATTCATAAACTGAAAGCTACCTATCTAAAGGAAAAGTCACTAACTCAAGGTTCAGAAGGGGACTTCTTTATGTGCAGGTTTCAGGGGAAATCTATTTCTTTTTAAAAGCAGGGAGATGCAAGTTCACTAGTAATTCCAGTGTCATAATGCTGCCAAAGTGACACTCTTGTCTTGGAGTCCCAGGTCAATCAGAGCCTTTCTCTGGATGGGGCAGGAGAGCAGAAAGGCAAGGGGAACAGCAGCACCAGCTTTAAAAGCCAGCGTGGTTCCAAAATGTTGACATCACTGTCCCCTTGGGAGATTTCAAGAATTCTTTCTTGGCTCTGATCCTGTTACTTTGCTGAGAGTTCATTAAGTTCCCAGCTGACTCAGAATGAAAGAGAAAGCACTTACAGTCAGTATTGGCTCGGAGATGGCAGGGACATTGTAGGCACTGACCAGGAAATGGTTAAAGCTTATTTCAGGGAAAAGGCGAGACGATGGTGTTGAAAGAGATTTGAGGGTCTTTTCATGAGCCCATACCATCCTTGCCATCGTCCCCTGCTGGACCGAAATTCACCAGATGGGAAAATAACAACTTGATTTTCTCCCCACATTTCCTTCCTCTCCACCACCCTCCCTAAGGGAAATGAAATTACTTACATGAGGAGGAGTTACACTTGACACAAAGAAATGCACTGGTTCTTGCTTATGTTTTTGTTTTAGGTGCAGTGCAGTCATAAAAGCAGTGTAGGATCCCATACTAAATTTGGGAAAGAAAAACATAACTGTCCAACAAAACTCATGATAATCCATCAAAAATTGATAAGAATGAGTATAAACACAGCAATGGGCATGAAATAGTCAAAAGAAAAACGTTAGTTAAATAATATCTCCAATTTGTTTGTAAAAGGTTTATTTTCCATGATTTATATCAGCATAAAAAGTGTTTCAAGACATCCTAGATAATTCAAACTAAGATATAGCACTGATTTCTGTAATGTCTTGAAATTAATTTAAATTCCCTTTTCTCAGTTAAAGACATATATCACTCTATCTTTGATAGTCTATACCAGCAGTTCTCAAAGTATGGTCTGGGACTCCCAGGAATTCCTGAGACCTTTTCAGGTAGTCTATGAGGTTAAAGCTATTTTCAGGATAATACTAAAATATCATTTGCCTTTTTTACTCTCATTCTCTCAAGAGTGCATCGTTGAATTTTCCCGAGGCTCTGTGACATGAGATATTGCAACAGTTTGAATGCAGAAGCAGAAATGAGAATCTACCTGCCTTCTGTTAAGCCAGACATTCAACAGATTTGCAAAAGTGTGAAATAATGCCACTCTTCTCATTTCTTTTTTTTTGGGGGGGGAAATACATTTTTTTTACATACAGTCTTTTACATAAAAATATATTATTTATGTCAACATAAAATGGGTTTATGAATGTTATTTTAAGATAAATATCTTTAAAATTTCATAGTTTCAATTTCTAATTAGGTAAATATTGACAGATTTATCACACATAAACAAAAGCTCTTTGAGGTTCTCAATGCTTTTAAAAAGTATTAAAGCATTGCTGGCACCAAAAAGTGTGTGAACTGCTGTAGACATTGTGTAGATATATTTTGTAGACAATACTGCCACAGATTATTTTTTGTAAATAAGAGAGAAAATGAGAAACTTAGTTCTATGTCCATTTGCTGATGGAGTGTAAATTGCAGGTAATTTGTAAATATATATCAAGAGCTTTAACAATGTACATATCATTTAACTTAAATTCCAGAAATTTATCCTAAGAAATGTATAAGAGATGTATACTAAATTTTCTACAATAATGTTCACTGAAGTGTTTTTATAACAGAAAAAGCTAGAAGTAACTCTTATGTCCACAAAAGGAGTTTGATAAAAACAAGTCACGAAGCAGTGTGTTCTAATAGCAGTGAAAGGTTTCCACAGAAACAGTAAGTGAAAAAAGTCAGGAAAAGATGCTATAAAACAGGACTCATGATGTAAAAATACTATGGAACCACATCAAAATTTTAATATATTATCTAGGATAATGGATACTTTTTATTTTTCATTTTTTACTTGACCATTTCTATAAATATTATATAATTATTATAATATATTATATAATATATAGTAGACAAAATTTATTGAGTCCTTACCATATACCAAGTAATTTGTGATCGTTATTCACTTAATCCTCACAAGTAGGAATTATTATTATTCCAGCTTTATAGAGGAGGAAACTAATTCAGAAACCTAAGGAATTTGCCCCAGGTCAAACTGAGTAAGAGGCAGTCAAAACTCCAGAGGTCATGACCTAACCTTAAAATTATACAACCTAGCTTAAGAAACATATACTATTTATATAATTTTTTAATTTAAAAAATAAATGGAATATAAGTGGGTGCTAGAGTCTTGATTTTTTACAAATCTTCATTTTTTGCCTAAAAGGAAAAAAGGCATAATTCCTGTAAAAACCAGCCAGTTGTAAGAGTTGTGACTGGTCGTGATTACCCAACATGCTGGAACTATTTTCTAAAGAGAAGATGCCAAGAGGAGTCCAGGATTTACATAGTCCTTAAAGATTTCAATTAATCACACTACCTGGCATTTACATCTTCATGGTCCCTGTTACACAATTTCTTTGAATCTGACTTGTTTATTTGAGAACAGCTATACCCATATTTAATCAATCACTTCTTCAAACAGTGACAAAGCAGTGTAACCGAAACAAAAGGTCTACATCTTCCAAGACCCAAAGAACAGCATTTAACCATGGATGTGTCATTGAAGAAACTCCCCCAAATGTCTTTTAAAACAGATCGTAAATACCTGTGGCCAAGAAATGCAAATGGTTTATCCTCGAGGACTGGCAGCAGAGCACAAGCAATTTCATCAACTACCTGGTGGATGTCACTAGCAAAAGGTTCTTTCGATCGACTTTCTCTTCCAGCAAGCCTAATGGAGTGCACTGGGGATGGCGAGACACAGTTAATACATGCAGACCGTGAGTGAGCTACTGGGATGTTGTAAAAGAACTTCTATTAACATGATGTGAAAAATTTCAAAGAAATGAATAATAATGGTCAAATCCAGTGAGATAAAAGTTTTCAAATTTGCTGATAAAAAGAGCAATAGTGCAAAATAAAGCAGACTAAGTATCTGAAAAATACTCTCCAACTACAAAACACCTAGAAGTGCTAGATGAACCACATGTACGCATAGTCGAGCTCACAATAAAGGGACTACCTGGAAGAAAAAAAAATGAAAAGGAATGAAAATTCAAGTAGTGAATGAGCATCCACTAATGGGAGGGCTGTTCCACCTATGTCAGGAAAATAAAAGATCAGGTTTCAAGGCTGGCCTAGAGGGTCAGCAGACAAGGCATTGGAATGCCTTAAATTCGAGAGAGAGGAAATAGACCAAACAGACCAATGGAACAGAATAGAGAGCCTAGAAATAGACCATATGGGTGTGGAAACTCAATTTATAACTGAGCTGACATTAAAAATCAGTGGGGGAAAGTGTAGACCTCTCAATAAATGTTGCCAAGTTAATTGGCTATTCATGTGAAATAAATGAAATTGGATACCTAGCTCATACCATACATATGTAAAAGTCAATTCTAGCTGAAACATGACAAAATACTTAAGAATTGATAGAAGAAAACATAGGCAAATAACTTTGTGACTTAGAGTTAGGGTATACTTTTAAAGCAAGCCATAAAGAGTAGAAATTTTAAGAGAAGAATGATCAAGTTGAATGGTTAAGTTCACGCATTCCGCTATGGCAGCCCAGGGTTTGCCGGTTCAGATCCTAGGCATGGACCTACTCACTGCTCATCAAGCCATGCTGACATGGCATCCCACATAGAAGAACTAGAAGGACCTACACCTAGGATCTACAACTATGTACTGGAGATTTGGGGAGAAAAAAGAAAAAGAGGAAGATCAGCAACAGATGTTAGCTCAGGGCCAATCTTCTTCAAAAAAAATTTTGAAATTTGTGAATCAGAAGACAACACATAAAAAAGAGAAGAGATGGCACAGACTGGAAAAGATATTTGCAACCCACAAAACCTACAAAAAATTAGAGTCCAGAATATAAAAAGTATTTCTACATGTCAGTAAAAAGACAAATGAAAAGTGGGCATATAAGATAGGAAAGAAAACGTAGATAGCTACAGGTATATGAAAAGATGCCCACTCTCACTTATAATAACAGTTATTCAATTTAAAATCAGAAGAATTTCTTTCTTTCTTTTTTTTTTGCCAATCTTCCTGTATTTTGTATGTGGGTCACCACCACAGCATGGCTGATGAGTAGTGTAGTCTGCACCAGGAATCCGAACCCACGAACCTAGGCCACTGAAGCAGAGCATGCTGAACTTAACCACTAGGCCATGGGGCCGGCCCCAGAAGAATTTCTTATAACTGGAAGTTTGTACCTTTTGACCATAGCCATTTTCCCTCCCACCTCTGTTCTTTGTTTCTATGAGTTCATTTTAAAATTTTTTAGATTCCACATATAAGTGAGGTGGTACAATATTTGTCTTTCTCTGTCTTATTTCTACTTAGCATAATACCCTCAAGGCCCATCCATGTGGTTGCAAATGGCAGCATTTCCTCCTTTTTATGGCTGGATAGTATTCCACTGTGTGTATATATATATATATACCACATTTTCTTCATTCATTCGTTCCTGGACACTTAGGTTGTTTTCATACCTTGGCTATTGCAAATAATGCTGTAATGAACATGAGAGTGCAGATATCTCTTTGAGAGAGCAATTTTGTTTCCTTTGGATATATACCCAGAAGTGGGATAGCTGGATCATATGGTAATTCTATTTTTAATTTTTTGAGGACCCTCTATACTGTTTTCCATAGTGGCTGCACCAATTTACATTCCCACCAACAGTGCACAAGGGTTCCCTTTTCTCCACATCCTCGCCAACACTTGTTATCTCTTGTTTTGATAGTAGCCATCCTAACAGGTGTGAAGTGATATCTCATTGTGATTTTGATTTACATGTCCCTGATGATTAGTGATGTTGAGTACTTTCTCACATCCCTGTTGGCGATTCATATATCTTCTTTGGGAAAGTGTCTATTCAGGTCTTCTGCCCTTTTTTTTTTTGGAAGGTTAGCCCTGAGCTAACATCCGTTGCCAATCCTCCTCTTTTTGCTGAGGAAGATTGGCCCTGAGCTAACATTTGTGCCCATCTTCCTCTACTTGATATGTGGGACACCTGCCACAGCATGGCTTGATAAGTGGCGCATAGGTCGCACCCGGGATCCGAACTTGTGAACCCCAGGCCACTGAAGCAGAGCCTGTGAACTTAACCACTGCGCCACCAGGCTGACCCCCCTCTGCCCATTTTTTCAATCAGTTTGGTTTTTTTTGCTCTTGAGTTGTATGAGTCCCTTATGTATTTTAGATATTAACCCCATATTAGATGTGTGGTTTGCAAATATTTTCTCCCATTCAGTAGGTTGCCTTTTCATTTTGTTGGTGGCAGCAACAACTGCACACAACTTTGCTGTGCAGAAGCTTTTTAGTTTGATGTAGTCACACTTGTTGATTTTGGCTTTTGTTGCTTTTGCTTTAGGTGTCATATCCAAAAAATCATCACCAAGACCAATGTCAAGGAGCTTTTTCCTCTGTTTTCTTCTGGGAGTTTTATGATTTCAGGTCTTACACTTAAGTATTTAATCCATATCTAGTTAATTTTTGTGAGTGGTGTAAGATAGGGGTCTAGTACATTCTTTTGCATGTGAATATCCAAATTTCCCAGCACCATTTATTGATGAAACTATCTTTTCTCCACTGAGTATTCTTGTCTCCTTTGTCAAATATTACTTGACTCTGTATGCATAGGTTTATTTCTGGGCTTTCAATTCTGTTCCATTGGTTTATGTGTCTGTTTTTATACCAGTACCGTACTGTTTTGATTACTATGAATAAGTCCTGGGGATGTAATGTACAGCAAGGTGACTATAGTTAACAATGCTGTATTGTATATTTGAAAGTTGCTAAGAGAGTAGATCTTAAAAGGTATCACAGGAAAAATTTTTTTTTAACTATGTGAGGTGATGGATGTTAACTAAACTTATCGTGGTGATCATTTCACAATATGTATATATACTTCATTATGTTGTTCACCTTAAACTTATACAATGTTACATGGTAATTACATCTCAATAAAACTGGGAAAAAGACCAAAATCAGAATAATTTCATGCATAGAATGGCAAAAAATCAAAAAGTCTAGCAAGAACAATGTTGTCAGGATACAGAGCAATAAGAATTTTTATATCCTGCTTTGGCAGTGTAAATCATTGCAATTATTTTTGAGAACAATTTGACAATATTTCATATAGTTGAAGACATTCATACTCTACCACCAAGAAATTCCACTCCCAGGTATAGATTCTCATACCCGTGCAGGCAAGAATGCATGTATAAGACTGCTCATAGAAGCACTGTTAATAATAGCAAAACCTATATGCCTATAAAGAGAATAGATACATGAATTGTGTTCTAGTCACACAACTACTATATAATAGTTAAAAGTCAATGAAGTATGGATACACATATCCACATGACGAATCTCAAAAAATAGAGGAGAAAAAAGCAAGTTTCAGAGGAATGTTTACAATATGACACATTTATATAAAGTTAGAAATATGTGAAATGATACTGTATCTTGCTTGTATTTGAGGAAGCCAAAAGGGAAAAGAGTGGATACAATTGGGGAGAGGAACATGGAGATTTCAATTGTAATGTTTTGTTTTTTCAGGGGAGTCATGGGCATGGTTAAGTGTGTGGTATTATTCTTTATACATTTTTACATATCAACTATGTAAAAATTTGTTTAAAGGAGCAGCCGCTAATTGTCTAGATTGGACCATCAGCTGTTGATTAAAAACCTCTTATGAAAGTACTTCCAATAATTTCTAAAAATGTATTTATATATTAATAACATGGTTCTCTTCTTCTAATAAATGGATTTTTTTGAGACTTCATGTCAGAGTACTGGTGAAAGTGGAAAGGAAGGGACTTGGAAGGCCTGAGGGAACAGAAAGGTGTAATGTTGGGAAGGCAGCATTTACAGGGGATAGAAGGGCACCTTGGAAAGGGGAAATGTCTCTTGGAGGCCTGATGGCAAAAATGCTGGTGTTTTTCCAGGAGTTTTTTTTGATTATTGTTTGTTTTGTCACTAAAAACAATGCTATAGTGTGAAGAGCCCTGTTCATCCACGTTCACATACTTTGAGGAATATAGCTGTAAGTGAAATGCCTAGAACTGACTTTCAAATAGACCAAACAGGAAAGCTGTTGGTTCCTGGAAATTGGAGAATATTAGAGCTGGCAGGAGCTGAAGAAACAAGCCCAGTCCAAATATCTCACTCTACAGTTGAGAAAACTATAATTACGTAAGACTTCGAGTCAATGCGTAATTTTACAAGATTTCCTATTTAACCTGTTTTCCTGTTTAATTTAAGATTGTCCTATTTAACCTGCAAAACTTAAGCAAAGAAAGGCAGGTCACCTTGTATCATATAAATCATCCAGCTGGAAAGAAAGGAATTGGGATTAGAAAGGATCAGAATGTCAAATGGTTTTTTTTTTCCTTAAAAATATCTGAAACAGAACTCCAAATAATTTTTGTGGCTGCTTCTTCCTCAAGGAGATGGAGCTTAGCTCCCTAACCCTTGAGTGACTTGCTTCCAAAGAGTAGAGTATGAAAAGCGGGTGTGGGGGTCGGAGGGGACATGCGGGGGGCTGGGGAGTAACTTTACAGTGGAGAAACCAGACAAACCTCAGCCAGATGATGAAGGAAAGTCTGAGAAACTGCTACAGACTAGAGAAGGCTAAAGAGATAGGCCAACAAAGTAATGTGGTATCCTGGATGGGCAGAAAAAGGACATTAGGGGAAAACGAGTGAAATCTGAATAAACTGTGGAGTTTAGTTACTAGTAACGTACCAGTGTTGGTTCCTTAGTTGTGACAAATGTACTGTGGTCACAGAAGATGTTAATAATCAGGGAAACTGAGTGAGGGGTCTATGAGAACTCTGTACTATCTTTACAACTTTTCTATAAATCTAAAACTATTTAAAAAAATAGTTGTATTTAAAATAAAAAAGTTAATGGAGACCTTATTCTATCAAAAGTAAAAAAAAATTGTGAGCAAATTTGTCAAAGGTAGTTGGTACACTATGGTTTGTGATATTACTCTGTTTAAACAGCTTTAATATTTCTGGTTATTAAGCAGTATCTTGCAGCAGACCAACTCTCTTATTGAATGAATAGATAAACTGAGTAAAACACACACACACACACACACACACACGCACACACACACACAGTCTGTTTGAAGGGATCAGTGAGTTTCTGAGGCATCTAGGACTTGCCTGGAGAGACGAGAACTCTAGAAAAGTGAACTGAGATTCTTCCAGCCTCTTTCCCACTACGGAGATGTGTCAATTATTTGGCACAGGTCAAGAGTTCAAGACTCCAGGCTGAGGGCTACTTGTAAGAGGCCAAGAAACCAGCAGAGCTTTTTGTGTTCCCACAGGGCTAGAGAGAGAAAAATTATAACACACTGCTGCAGAGGCAGCCAGAAATTAAGAAGCCGCAATCTCAGTGAGACAAGAGGCTAAGTGCTTTCTCCTTCAAGGCATTTGGCTTATTCTTAAGCTATTCATATCAAGAGATTAAGGAAATATAAACGGAAAATTACTAAGAAGAATGGTATTTAGTTCACAATGCCGTGAGAAAAAATTCAAGTTTACCATTCACCAACAAGAAAGAGCCTAGGAAGGACAGGATAATAGATTCAAACTGAAGCACAGAAAGAAAAGGGGCCTGAAAAATTGAACAGAGTTTCAGTGATCTATTGGACAATATCAAGTGGAATAACATATATTTAATAAGGATCCAAGAAACAGAGGGAGGAGAGATGCAGAAAAGACATTTCTGAAGATACAATGGCTGAAAATTTTCCAAATTTAATAACAATTGTAAATCCACAGATCCAAGAAACTCAATGAATTGAGGTATGATAACCACACCAAGGCACATCATAATTTAAAAAAGTAATAAAGAGACAGTCTTAAAATCAGCTAGAGAAAAGAAGACAATTGCTTATATAGTTAATAAGTATTGTTCACACCTCATAGAATGAAAGTCAGAATACAATGGAATTTCATCTTTAGAATGATGAAGAAAAAAAATGTCAACCTAGAATTGTATATCCAGATTATAAATCTTTCAAAAGTGAAAGCAAAATAAAGACAATTTCAGTCTTCTTTGAGAATTTATTGCCAGCAGACATGTGCTATAAAAATGTTTCCTTCAGGCTGGACAATGATTCCAGATAGAAACTCAGAGTACACAAAGAAAGAAAGTGCTAAAAATGATAGAATGTGGGTAAATATAAAAGATATTGTTCTCATTCTCTAATTTTTAAAATGTAACTATTCAAAGCAAAAACAATAAAAATTTACTGTAGAATAACAATAGCAAAAGGACGAGAGGGGGAATGGAAATATGCTGTCATAGGTTCTTAAATTTTACAAGAAATAGAACTGCACATTGAAAGGATCATAAACTATGATCAAGTTATTCCTGGGATGCAATGATGGTTCAACATACACAAATCAATAAATTTGATATACCACATTAGCAGAATGAGGGATAAAAATCATGTGATCATCTCAATAGATGGTTAAATAGCATTTGACAGCCTTTCATTATGAAGACTCTCAACAAATTAGATATGAAGAAGTGCTCCTCAACATATTATAGGCCACATATGTCAAGCTGACAGCTAACATCATCCTCAATGGGGAAAGCTGAAAGCTTTTTCTCTAAGATCAGGAACAAGATGAGGATGCCCACTCTCTCCACTTCTGTTCAACATAGTACTGAAGTCCTAACCAGAGCAATTAGGCAGGAAAATGAAGTAAAAGGCATTGAAATCAGAAAGGAAGAAGTAAAGTTGTCTCTATTTGCAGATGACATGATCTTATATGTAGAAAACCCTAAAGACTCCACCAAAAAACTGTTAGAACTAATAAATGAGTTCAGTCAAGTTGCAAGACACAAAATCAACATACAAAAGTCAGTTGTGTTTCTATACACTAACAACGTACTATTTGAAAAAGAAATTAAGACAACAATCCCATTTATAATAGCATCAAAAACAATAAAATGCTGGGCCAGCCCCAGTGGCCTAGTGCTTAAGCTCAGCATGCTCCACTTCGGCAGCCTGGGTTCGGTTCCCGGGCGTGGACCTGCACCACTAGTCTGTCAGTGGCCATGCTGTGGTGGTGGTCACATACAAAACAGGGGAAGATTGGCAACAGGTGTTAGCTCAGGATGAATCTTCCTCAGCAAAAACAAAAACAACAATAAAATGCTTAGGAATAAATTTAACCAAAAATAATATTTGTAGATAGACTATGATAAATTAAAGATGCATATTGTAAATCCTAGGGCAACCGCTAAAACAATTAAAAAAACCCATATGGCTAAAAAGGCAATAGTGGAGATTTTTTTAAGTACACAGAATATTTTTTTAAATACCCCATTAATTCAAAATTAAAGGAGAAAACAGGCAAAATGGAACAAATCACAGTTGGGACAAATTGAAAACAACTGCAAGATGGTAGATTCAATTCAACCACATCAATAATTGCATTAAAAACAAATGTAGGGTTAGAATACCATCTCCTAAAAAGTCCTTCTAGCTCTAATGATAATAACAAAATGAAGGTAACAGAATTTCTTACTTGAGAAATAGAAAAATCATTTTATTGAAGACCAATCTTGAATGCCTATTACTATTAATTACCTACTAATAAGGAAAATCTATACTATGCTTCAAATTCCTGTATGTCCATGTCATCTGACCTTATAAATTGCTTAGATGATGATGGAAATTAACGTACCTTCCAGTGAATTATGAATCTTTTGGCCCCATTTGGCAAAATAATTAGAGCCACCTCCTGCCCAGGGAAAGCAAATCAGCCTAAAAATTGCATCAGGGTTTTGGTATAAGCAGTTCACAACTTTTTCATTCCTAGGGAGAAAATTCAAATATATTTAACGTTACATAAATCAGTTAACCTGTACAAACTGAACTAAGTGTGTTTTAATGGAAATCTTTATTAATTATAAGGAGAATATGTTCAAATATAAAGTGGCTGCCAATTTTTCCAATAAAAAAGGTTTCTCTGGGTTTCTTTTTGACAATTTGAATATACAAACTTTTAGGGATGTGGGTGAAATAGTCAAGTATCTATATATAATATTTAGTAAGTACATTTCATATGCACATTTAAGGTGATATAAATGTTAATTTAGAAATTGTCTTTTTCACAATTTAGGGAATAGTTTTATTTATGGTTTTAGTAATAAACTGTTAATAATTTTAACAGTTTATGGGCAACTTCCATGTCAGTGTCTTCATGATTACTAGAACCAATTTTCAAGTCATCTGAGAGTTTTCCAGAGCATATAACTTTCACTCCCTTCTGAATGTTAGATAAATACAACACTTTCCATCTGCATATAATGTTGTCATTGGAAATTTTACCCCAAGATCCAAGTATCCTTTCACCTAGTGTTAGGATCGTTTCTTTTTAAAAAATTCAACGTATATGTATATATTTGTATTCTCCACAATTTAAACACTTCCTATAAAGTTTTCAAATTGATTATTAAATTGTTTACAAAAATATATAGTCTTTCCAAATGTGAGATCATCAACTCTAGTATGATGATTAAATCTGCTTTGCCTTTTTCAGGTACCAGTTTTTAGTACAAGGACCAATTCTTAAGTACTAAGTATTAGTTGATCTCTGTAAGCATCTAAAATTAATACAAATTGAGATCTTTTCAGGTTAATGTGTTCACTAAAGAGGACTTTGTTTTTCATAATAAAATAATTGAGAGAACACTAATAGTATGGGAGACTTTATACGAACTTAAGCACAAGTTAAAACCTTTTCGAGGGCAAGATAATTTTTGAAAAAAACCTCCTTGTCTTATATTTGGGCACTTCTGTTAATAATTGGTAATTTAAAGATAAAAACACAAAGGACTAATTTAAATTTTTTCTTTGGAAGAATAACATTCCTACTTGAAGCTATGTTCCCATTAACCAACCCCATCGTCAACAAACTCATTGACAATGAATGGATCAGCCCTAAATGAGAGTTTCATAGCTATCTACCATTTTCTTGAAAAACATTAGAGTCATTTTTTAAGGAGTGCAAAAACCTTCAGTAGAGCCTACCACAGTTTGGTAAAAGCGACACAGCAAATGGGTGAATTTTCTGAACCTCATTTTTTTTTTGGCTATTGAAGAGTCTAGAAAACTTACTTGAATTCAACATTTCTTTAAAACAATTCCATATTTTTAAAGTCAAGAATCCCTACTTCAATCTATTTAAATTATTTGTGTTCTAATTAACAAAAAAAATGTTTTAGGACAAGAGTGGTTTTTGCCGGTTTTGCAGTACCTGAAGCCTATGTAATTTGTGGGAGTCGAGAAGTTCTTTAAGAAAAAGAATACGAAATTATGAATACAAAATTAGGTGCAGAACCTTTGATCATTAGTATCAAGGTAAAAACTATCTACTTCGGGTTGGGGAAGGGGATAGGAACTGCCTTTCACTTATTTAGAGCAGTGTCAGTCTCGGTGAGTCCTCAAAACCGACACTGATGGGACGCCTACACTGCACATGAACCCATGGCAAAGATCCCATGAGAAGGTAGAGCCTGGGTAGACCATGCCCATTGCTGCCAAGCCTGGACAGGTAGCAGAACTGCTGTCACTCTTGGGTTTTTGCCTATCTCCCTATCCACCAAACTTCTTATCTCCACCTAGAGAAGGAATAAAAGACCGATGAGAATTGACCTTGCCTAAGGCAGCCAATCCTCCAGGTAGAAGTCTTCTACCTGAACTTGCTTTCTCTTTATCTCCCCCCTCTTCATTTTTGAGTTAAATAATAGAATTCTAAAACTTTAGAGTTAGGAGGGATCAGAGAGAAATCATTTGATCCACTATTACAACCTAGTGACTAAGGCTGTGGAGACAGAGAGACCGGATCCTGTCAAATCCTGGCTACACCCCTGTTGATGTGACATTAGGCAAATGACTTGAGGACTTTAGTCTCAATGTCTTCATCTGTAAAATAATAATAATGTCTTGCCTACATTTTGATTAAATGTGTTAAAATGCTTAACATGGTTTTAGGCACACACTGAGCAAAATTAAATGTTACCTATTATTACTTACTTGACAGTTGAGGAAACTGAGACTCAGAGACATTAAGTCACTTGCCCAAGGTCACCTAGCCAGTTAGTGACAAATCAGCAATGAGAACACAAATCCTGCTAATCCTAAAAGCTACTTTCTGACTTAACCCTTTCCCTATATTCTCAGCATCCAACATGTAAGTAGACCCCTAAGTGGCAGGGAGTGGAGGGCAGAACTGGGAAGCTTTGGATTAGAGAGTCCGGGACAAGAACCTCTTTTCCACGTTGGTGTGTAAATTAAACCTCACCTTCACCTCTCCTAATCCCCACGAATCCTTCAGCCAAGTCATGGGTTTACAATTTCACTTTAAAATCACCACCTAGTCAGTACCATTTTACATGGTGGAGTGGTTAGTGCCATTTACACCACGTTGCATTAGGGGCAATTGTCACCCAATGGGGCTTCTGTGAGAAGCCCCTTTCAATCTAATAAGACGACCTCTAAAGGCAGAGTGTTGGGACACCCAGGGTAGGGGAAGAACCAGGTTGCACATGGAGTGATGTACCTGGCAGTCCCAGCTTTGTTGCTTCTCTCCATGCTGTGAGGAGATGGTGCAAGATTGCTGGTCTCAGCAACTTGTTGGCCAATGCCAAATTCAGGTACCTCTCTGGGTATAAAACCTCTGATCAGCCTTGTGCACACAGAGCAGTGACCAGATTTTTTTTTAAATCTGTTGACTGTATTTAGTGCTCCAACTCCTGCTAAAAAAAGAAGAAGAAGAAGAAGAAGAAGAAGAAGAAGGAGAAATGGATTAAAAGCAACATAACTGATGTAATCTAAGAATAAGGAGTTGCCTGCCTCAGTTCATATTCAATGACCAGTAAGTACTTCCAGAACCAAAGCTCCAGCTAATCTACAGAAAGACAAAGATACCACATTTCTAAACTCTAGCAACTAAACAATCCTGCAGGTGAACCAGGCAGAAAACACTCAATACCTACTAGAAAATTGGGGTAGGAGGGGATGTTTGTTTTTAAAATATGAATGTCTTGGTTTTCTAGATATTTATAAAGTTGTTCTCCCTTAAATCTTAAGGAAGAGCTAGGGTGTCTAAGAGAGCCTTCACTACTGTGCCAAACTTCCAACTTTGCAAGTTGCAAATATTCAGAAAAGAGAGGAAACATAATTACCAAAAGTTCTGTCCTTTATAGAGGCTTTTCTCTCTTTACTTCCTAGGAGTTCCTTGAATCTCAAGAAGTTATCATGTCCAGGTCCCAGTCTACTCAGCTGTGAATCTCAGAAGGGTTCCTGGGAGCCCAGGCTGATCACTCCACCTTTATGGTGCAGTGAAGCATCCTTGGAGGAACAGAAAACCTTGTTTAAATAGAGGAGGCAAGTTCTCTGAGTATGGCAAATCCTTTTGTCTCTCAGAGGCTTTTCTTAGTAATGATGGATCAGAGCCATCATAAACACTCAGCAGAACCAGCTGGATCACACGTGAGGAGTTCACTGACTTCTGTGGCAGTACTTCCTTCTTAGGTAATGATATAAAGTGCACTAAAAGATGACTATTTCAGGCTGGCCCCGTGGCTTAGCGGTTAAGTGCACACGCTCCGCTGTTGGTGGCCCGGGTTCGGATCCTGGGCGCACACCGACGTGCGGTTTCTCTGGCCATGCTGAGGCCGCGTCCCACATACAGCAACTAGAAGGATGTGCAACTATGATGTACAACTATCTACTGGGGCTTTGGGGGAAAATAAATAAATTTTAAAAAAAATTAAAAAAAAAAAGATGACTATTTCTACCAAGGAAAATAGGCAGTCATAGGTGGGACATACATTTGCAGTGTTTACAACTGAAGGATGTTATTGAGTGCTACAAAGCTTCAATAAAATTAGGCAAATTCCTCCAGCTCTTTCTAATTGAAAGATGTAAAACTCTGCTTTTTGATGTCATTTTGTTTTTGACTTGGCATATCTTGTGATCAATTATACTTGGGAGAGTAAACATTTACCCAGTTTATTTACCCAGGTTTATTTCCTGAAGGCCCATGATCAAGGTCTTGAGTAATTTCTCAACATTAGAGATATCCCCACTTAAGAATTGTAGTAACTCTGCCCTCAAGAGAAAACCGCTAGAAACATCTATTTGATTGGAGACCCAGAGGAGATAGAGGGAATCGAGTAGGAGCAATATTCAAGAGGTAATGGCTTAGATTTTTCCAGAACTGATGCACGACACCAGTCCAAAGATAAAAGATGCCCAGCAAATTCCAAGCAGAACAGATTTAAAAGAAAGAAAGCTATCATATGGGTGCATTATAATGAAACTGTAAAACAAAGAGATAAAAATAAAGGACAAATATTAAAAGCAGCCAGGACAGTGAGGAAGTGGGGATGAATTATTGTCTTGGAGGAACTGCAGTTAGACTGACAGAAAGCTAGAAGAGAATATAATGATATCTTCAAGTGCCAAAAGAAAAATTGCCAAATTAGAATTCTCAAAACAGCTTTTAAGAAACAGGGCAAAATAAAGACGCTTTCAGACAAGTAGAAACTAAGTTTGTCATTGGAAGACACTCTCTAAATGAAATTTTAGGGTAAATTTTTTTGGGCAGAAAGTAAATGATCCCAGATGGAAGATTTGAAATGCAAAAAGGAATGAAAAACAAAGACAGTGGTAAATGTGAGAGCAAATATACATAAACATTGATTGCATAAAATAGTAATTGTAATGTCTAGGAGGGCCTAAAATATATATGGAATTAAAATACCAGACAAAAATAAGGTATAAGTCAGGAGCGAGTATAGGAAGGTCCTCATATTATCTTTGAGGTTTTATTAAATTTAGACTTGAAGAAATATGCTTGTTTTAATTTGTAAATCAAATCCTTAAAAGAACAGAACACACCATAAGTCACCCATACTGGAAGAGAGGAATGTTTAGTCAGTCAAAAAGGAAAGAGAGAAAAGTAAAGAAAAAGGTAAAACAGAGAGAAAGCACAATACAAGATGGTAGATTTAAACCCCAAATATCCGTGATGGTGTTTTATATTACATATTAATGGACTAAATTCTCTGGGTACGAAGCAAAATCATCAGATTGGATTAAAAAATAATCCAGCTATATGCTGTGTATATGAGACATACCTAAGAAGATATTACTCGTAGGATTTTAAAATAGCATCAAATTTCAAAATACTGCCAGACTTTGGGGTTGGTACTGAGGAAACAGTCTTGGAAAGATAACTAGCTATGGGCCAGGCAAAGGGAAAGAAGTGGGTAGAATGGGTTGACCTGAGAACAAGGCAGAAAGAACAGCATATGCCTAGCCCAGAAGAGAGATGGGGCGTGGTCAATTAGGAACCAAAAAGGAGTTAAATACTGCTGGAAGGCAGAGCATGGGCAAGCAGGTGGGGAGGGAAAAAGCAAGGAAGTAAGTAGGTGATATATTGCGAACAACCTTGTAAGCAAGCTATGTGAAGGATTTTGGCCTTGATCTTAAGAACGATGAGAATCCATTGAAGGTACAATGAGCAGAACTGCCTTTCAGAATGATGGCTTTGGCTACTTGGTTGTGACAAAGAGAAAATTAGGAGGCGGTTGTAATCATCTAGGACAGAAAGGTTGGTGACCTGGCCTAATCCTAATATTAGCAAACACTTCCAGAAGACTTACTAAGGGCCAGGCATTGCTCTATGTTTTAATATGTAGTAAGTCTTTAATTTTCCCAATTATGTAGGCACTCTTCATAAAAATCATGAAGGCATTATTATTATTATTATCTGCATTTTGAAGATGAAAAAACTAAGGCACAGAGAGGTTAAGTGACTGACTAAAGGACACATGTTGGTAGGGAGCAGACCCAAGCAGTCTGGCTCCAATGCTCTTAAACCATAATGCATCCCCATGTTGTGCTAAGGGGCTGGATGCCACAGCTACCGCACACCCTGGAGTCAATAGGAATTGGCAATTTATTAGACATGGGGAGTGTGGCAGGGGGAGGAATAAGGATGATGCCCAGCTTTCTGGCTTGGGCAACTGGGTGTGTGGTGATGTCACTTACTGAAACGAGAAACGCAAGAGAAGGAGCAGATGTGGGGGGAAAGATGATGTGTTTAGACTGAATTGTTAAGTTTGAGGTACCTGTGAGGCCTCCACGAGAAGATTTCCAGGAAATATTTGGCCATAGGGATCTAAATCTCACCGAGTGTGTGGGAGTGGACTTGGGGGTGTCTGCACCGAGGGGAGGTTGAGGCTGAGGGATGGAAAGAGAAGGCCTGGGAGAGAACGGAGAGTAGTGTTCTTAACTGGGAGCGGAGGCAGAGAGGGAGGCCAGAGACACCTCTAAAAATTGGATGTTTGCTGTGGGGCTTCTTTCTAGAAGAAATGCTCATGCCCATTTGTTGTATTGGTGCCCAGTGCCATTTTGAGGAGTGAGGGCTGTGGGCCCTCTCCTCCACACCCTCACATGGACTCACTGAGAGCTGGATGTCAGGGCAAGAGTGACAAGAAAGTGGGCTAGGACAGAGCCCCGAGAATCACTAGTATTTAAATGGCAGGCAGAAAAAGAGAAGCTGGCAAGGAGGCTTGGGTGGGGGCCTAGGGAAGTAGGAGGGAAAACAAGTGGGCCCCTCAGGAAGGGGCCCCTTGGGGGTAGCGTGCGCCCCACACCTGGACAGCGAGTAGAAACACAAGCGCCGTAGGAAGGTGTTGGATGCGTGTCTCCAAAGTCACCTAGAGATGCAACTTTATGGGAAGATCTTAAATACTCCAGCTTTTCTATGAGCTGCTATTCCTTAATCCAAATGCCGACAATTTTTGCCAGAGTTGAATGGTAATGCTATGGGCACCTGGAACGATTGATTAACGTTCTCAGAACCTACACTCGATTGATCCCTCTGTATACCCTCCCGGTGACTTTGATCACATCTTAACCTTTCTCCCGAAATCTCTCCAACACCAGTCAGGTTGCCCAACACTCCCACTTGCCTGCAGGTGGCCCCGAGGGCTGGGGTGAGGCCCTTCCTGATCCACTCTGGCTGCGTTCCTGGCCTTTAGCTCTTTGCCTTGGCAGTACAGAGGAGAGCACTCAGAAGTCTTGCCCTTGGCCAAAGTTGCTGCCAAACATGCAGAGTAAAGAACAGTGCTTACAATGATGAGGCCACTTTGGGTTAATGCCCCCCAAATGTGGAGAATTCAGGCCAAGGAGCTTGCAGGGATGTAGGATTTCCCGTGCCATCCCTTTGCCCTACTCAGACACTCCACTGCCTGTGGACAGCTCAGGAGAAATGGGTTGTGTTGTTTAAGAGGTCGAATGTCAGATCCGCCCATGTATACACCCTGCCCAGTTACACTGACAGCGAGTAATGTATAGATCTTGCTATTAGTAATTCTTAGGGGATTTGACATCCCAGGAAATAGCTGTAACCATAATCAAGCATTAAGACAGTAATGTGACTTAAATGTACTCATATCAGCCTCTGGACCAGGGTCTCTTGAAAGATTCATCTGCGATGTTCCCTAGCAGACTTCTCATGACAGGCAGACACCACTGTGGTGTGTGGAAAGAGTCTGCACTAAGTCTCTGAGCTTCTAGGATCTCAGCCACTGTGAGGCCTTGGGTAAACCACACACCTCTGTGGGCCTGCATTTCCTTAACTGCCTCATAGGATTGGCATGAGATCCGATGAGAATATCTGTGAACACCCCTCGATTCTTGACTTTCCAAGTTGGAAAATGGTATGCTATGTGCCTGTGCTCCCCTTCCTCCCCAGAGGGTCAGTTCTGCCTCCCTACTTCCTCCTGGGGTCCCAACACAGCTTCACAAAAAGAAAGTAAGAGATGCTTTTGACGAGGAGGAAAAACTGGGGCACAGAAGATGGTGGTGTTTGCACCATTCCCAGAATTTGGAATGTCACCACTCTAATGGGCCATGCTTTCTCTGGTCTGTGGCTTCCTTTTCTCTAATTTTGCTTCTCTGTGTTACTGGAAGGCCCTTCTCCTCTCCCTAGTGATTTCTCTCCTAGCTCCTACTCAACTCCTACTTCTAAAAAATTCAGTGAATGACCCCAGCTTTTTAACTCAGTGCTTCCTTTTGGAAAACTGACCCTACAGTCTGAGATACCCTGTGATTTCAGCAAAAATCACAGTAGTGCCCAGTGCTGGCTCCCAAGATGATGACTCAGTAGTCCATTGTGGAGCACACCTGCAACACCAAAATGGCAGGGCCACAGGTTACTTCCAATCTCTGCATGCTCTGCGATGGGCTAGTCTTCCTTCACCATCGTTAAAGCCTAGTATGGCTTCACCCTTCCCCCATCACTGCATTTCCCTTTGGAGTTTCTTGGTGTCCTTTCTTCCCCATCAAAGCAGTTCTAATAATGTTGAACTTCAAAAAAGATGGAGTCTGCCCTCTGCTTCTAGGAGGTTTCTTGGATCCTATAAAAATGTCTCCGCCTCTTTCTCTACTAGCAGTCCCATATGCTAAGGATTATTCAGAGACGCAGCCTTCCTTAAGTTATGAAAGAATTACTCTTTCCTTAGGGCCATGGGTGTCTATCTGTCTCTGATTGACTTAACTAAGAGAAAGGGGCCATTCTTGTGTTTTAGCAAATAGCCAGCAGGTCCCCATCTCCCAGGAGTTTTTCCTAAAGGTCCACCTTACCAATCTCTGTCTCTCTCTCCCCCTCTTCTTTCCTCCCTTCCCAACTCTCCTCTCTCTCCTCCTCTCCATACCCTCTCTTCCTCCTTCCTTCTCTACTCTTTCTTACTATATATATGCTAATAACGTTAACAAAAGGAATTAGTCATGCTTATATGCCTAGATTTTAAGTCATGTAAGGATTTGTTCTTTACAGTCATACAGTATCTTGATTAAATATGTCCAGAAATCTGAATTTATGAATGTTAGACATTAAGGAACCACTGATTTCTAGTAATTATTCCAGCTAAATATAAAATCCACAGTCAGTAAAATTGCTCAATGAGTTCAATACGTTTCTTCCTTGATAGGTATCAGAATGAAGGAAGCTGTTTTCCACAAGAGGTAGAAATATAGGACCATATTTGGTTACCATTTCTCTGAATTTGAGAACATGTTGACTTTCATACCTTCTGAGAACCACTTCAGAAATCACTTCCTACACCTGAAATGGCAATAGAGAGAAACCTAATGCATCTAGCACTTTGAACAGCAAGTCACAAAATTCTCTGTGGGATGGTTTTCATTTTGCATGGTTTATTTGTGTCCTGGTCAAGAAGTCTCATTCTAAGACATTTGCTAACTGCCTATTACCTTCAGGGCAATATGGCCATAGAGCAAAGATGTGGGGCAGTAGCTAGGAATGGGTATCCAGATGGGTCTCATAGTGGTTTTCATTAGTGTAAACAGTTTTCATTGTTGTTTTATAGATTATGTGCAATAATGAAAGGAACTTAGGTAAACCACTAAAAATCATTCTGTGAAAGACATATAATAAAATAAATTAAGCATAATTAAAATACAATTTCCTCAATGTAAAAAGTGTAGATAGCTGTGGTTTAGGATGAATAGAAAGGATATAGTGTGGGCTTTGAATCCAATGTGTCTGGGTCCTTATCCTGGCTCTACCATTTAATGAGCTCTGTGACCTGGAGCCAGTTAATGATTCTCTCTGTGCCATACTGGGCTATTGTGAGAGTTTGTGAGTCTCAAATGTTACCTGTAGTCCTTTTGATTAGAAAGAAATACACCAAAATTGTAATATATTTTGTGTTTGGGCATGAAACCATAAGTGACTTTTAATTTTCCTACTTAGGAAAATTTCCCAAATATTCTTTAATGAGCAGGTGTCATTTCCAAATGAAAAAAAAAAGTATCCAATGTTTCCAGTTCATTCTGGTAATAAATTATTCCTACTTTTATATCATAGGGCTCTATTAAAGTTTTAATAATAGAATTCTATTTGTTAATCATTAGTAGAATGTACTATTCATTCATCTATCTACCCATCCACACTAGGAGATACAAAGACAGACAAACATTGTAGATTTCTGCCTCCATGAGTTCATAGTCTTGTTAGG
This sequence comes from Diceros bicornis minor, assembly GCF_020826845.1. Lineage (NCBI taxonomy): Eukaryota > Metazoa > Chordata > Mammalia > Perissodactyla > Rhinocerotidae > Diceros > Diceros bicornis. The sequence continues at coordinate 15,520,167 of NC_080775.1, read as the reverse complement.
GGGCTGGGAGGATAAGAAAACAGACTTTTACAACAGTGTGGGGGATCAGAATTGGCCACCTCAAAATACGTCTCTTTACCTTGATTATTTTTAAGAAAAAAAGACTCTAAAAGAAACTTTAACTTTCCCCCTCACTGCCTAAAAGAATTTAAGATAAAAGGCCTGTCCCTAGGTTGGGTCATCACCATGGATAACTCTGGGTATGGATAGACTGGGAGAGTCCTTGCTAAGCCCATTCTTATCAAAGCTCTGAAAACCAAGTAAAAGTAGAAGTTATCCTTTGTAAGAGACATTTACATTTGTAAGGAAAATCTCCATTTGTAAAGGTATCTCCCTCTCTGTACCAGGAAGAAGGGGGGATGACCTTATCTCTAGAAACTCTTATCAATACAGGACTCAAATCTGCATATTAACCTTACTCTTGTTTACTGTGCTTTTCTGGTAATCTCTATATCTGGCTCCCCTCACCCCCAGCATCCTCCTTTGTCTTTAGCTGAAGATAGTATGTAAGATGAGAACCTCCACAATATTGGTGAGTTGCTCAGTTTTGCCTGAGTCTCTCCCATGTATATGTTACTAAAGTTTGTTTTATTTTCTCCTGCTAACCTGCCTTTTTAATTATTTGGCCAAACATAAGAACCGTCAGGGAAAGGGCAGGGAGGGATTCTCCCTCTTCCCCAACAACAGCATGTGATTAGTGCTGAAATAAAAGTGCTGTGAGTTGAGTTCCATTCAAGAAGGCAACCTGAGAACATCCTGAACTCACCTCCTCCCACAGACACACTGAGTCTACAGCTGCATATGGAACAATTTCCTCTTAAAAAACTGAAAGCCTGGCTAAGGGACTACGACACACTGGGCGAACGAGAAGAAAACCTTATCGAGGCAGGTAGGAGGGGCTGAGACACAATGTTGTCATAAACCCCACCCCCCAGCATGGCGACCCACAACTGGGAGGGACCTCGGACCCAGAGCTTCTCCCCGAGGAGCGAGAGGTTCGGACCCCACATCGAGCATCCTAATTTTGGGGATGCACACTTGAGCCTAAAACATCTGGCTTTGAAAACCAACAGGGCTCGTGTCTCGAGACTCACAAGACTACCCATCTGAGAAGCTGCTCATAAAGGCCTCTGGCTCAGAATCACCCTAGGGCCCAGCTCAGAGGCATCTGATTGCCCAGACTTAAGTGTACAAGGCTTACCTGCTTATGTTAAAGCCTCAGCCTGAGGGGCAGGTATCTAATTTAACACACACATCTAGGAGCCTGCTGAAACACTCTCTGAGTCAGAGACTGGCCAATGCCTTTCTTCCTGCTCTCCCTTTGCCTGCTCCTGAGCACCAGTGTCTCCTGGAGGGGAGCTTTACACCATCCGGTGCTCTAGTTTCTATGGCTGCTGTGCAGCGGACACACCTTGATTGCTTGCCTCTGGTGGAGGTGGGGCTTGCGTTCCTGGGCCCCACGGGACTGTAGCAATTGGAGAGATGGTTCTTTGTAGGCTGTCACTGCCAGGACACTGCACAGAGAGTGGACTGGGGCACAGCCCCAAGTCTTTTTGTGAAGGAGGCCTCTGCTTGTCCTGGAGCTTTGACTTGAGGGGCAGGCTTCAGGTTTGGCACATATTTAGTGGTCTACGGAGCTGCTCTCTAGAAAGTAGGCTGTGGACGCCATCTTGGCGCTCTCCCTCTGTCCTGCTCAGCTCACTGCTCTCACCCGGGAAAGAGTTTATACAGTTGTCTGGAGCACAAGTTTCTGTAACTGCCACTCAGGGGACACCTCCAGATCACCTGGCTTTGGTGGCCAGTGGGGCTTAAGCTTGCAGTCCCACAGGACTGTATATATTTGTATATTTTTAAAAGCTGATGCCTGAAGATTGGGCTTCCAGTCAGCCTGAATCTAGGTGCTGAGCTCCTCCCCTTTGGGACACTGACAGATCTTGGCACACCCTCAACTACTAGGGGCTATTAAAAATACGATAGGCTGCTTGGACAAGCATAAAGGTTTGAGAGACAACCAAGAGCTGAGGCAGAGTTGAAGGACACAGTTCATCTTTTACATGAGGCCACACCTTCAAGACTGGGATGGGTGGTTGTTTCATCTATTGTATAAAAACCAACACAGAGAGTCAAGCAAAATGAAGAAATGCACGAATATGTTCCAAATTAAAGAACAACATAAAACCTCAGGAAAAAACCTGAATGAAATGGAGATGATAATTTACGTGATAAAGAGTTCAAAATTTCAGGTGTACAACATTATAATTTGACATCTCTATACACTACAAAGTGATCACCTCCAAAAGCCTAGTTACCATCCATCACCCTGCTATTGATCCCTTCACTCCTCTCATCTCCGCCTCGAACCTCTTTCCCCTCTGGTAACCACCAATCTGTTCTTTCTATCTATGAGTTTTGTTTTGTTTTTGTCCATTTGTTTTCTTTTGTTTTGAGACACCACATATGAGTGAAATCATGTGGTCTTTGTCATTCTTGTTCTGACTTGTGCGCTTAGCATAATACCTTCAAGGTCCATCCATGTTGTTGCAAATGGCAGGCTTTCATTCTTTCTTATGGCCAAGTAATATTCCATTGAGTGTGTGTACCCCATCTCCTTTATCCAGTCACCTATTGATGGATACTTAGGTTGTTTCCATATCTTGACTATTGTAAACGATTCTGCTATGAACATAGGGGTGCATATATCTTTTCAAATTATATAATAATAATAATTTTAAAAAGAATTCAAAGTAATAGTCATACAGATGCTCACCAAACTTGGGAGAAGAATGGATAACACACTGATAACTTCAACAAACAGGTGAAAAATATAAGTAAGTGCCAAATAGAAGTCTCAGAGCTGAAGAATATAATAATTGCACTGAAAAATACACTAGAGGGGTTCAACAGCAGACTAGATGAAGCAGAAGAAAGCATCACTCAACTCAAAGACAGGGCAGTGGAACTCACCCAGTCAGAGTAGTAAAAAGAAAAAAGAATGCAAAGAAGTAAAGATAGCATAAGGGACTTATGGGACAACATTGAACAGGCTAACATTCACATCATAGGGTTCTCAGAAGGAGAAGAGAGAGAAAAGGAAGAAGAAATCTCATTTGAAGAAATAATGGCTAAAAACTCCCCTAACCTGGGGAAAGAAACAGACATCTAGATCCAGGTAGCCCAGAGAGTGCCAAACAAGATAAACCTAAAGAGACCCACACCAAAACACATTATAATTAAAATGGCAAAAGTTAAAGACAAGGAGAGAATATTAAAAGCAACCAGAGAAAAACAATTTGCTATGTACAAGGGAAGCTCCATAAGACTATAAGCAGATTTTTCAGCAGAACTTTGAAGGCCAGACAGGAGTGGTTCATTATATTTAAAGAGCTGAAAGAAAGAACTTCCAGCCAAGCATACTCTACCTGGCAAAGTTACCCCTCAGAAGTGAAGGAGAGATAAAGAGTTTTCCAGACAAGTAAAACCTAAAGGAGTTCACCATTACTTAATTGCCCTTACAGGAAACGTTAAAGGGATTTCTTTAAGCTAAAAAGAAATGGAGCTAATTAGTAACAAGAAAACATATGAAAGTGTAAATCTCACAGAAAGGTAAATATACAGTAAAGGTAGTGGATTAATCACTTATAAAGCTAGTATGAAGGTTAAATGACAAAAGTAGTGAAAATAGCTATGATTACAATAATTATTTAAAAGGTACACAAGATAAAAGGATGTAAAATGTGACATAAAAAAATATACAATATGTCGGGAGGAGAGATAATGTTCAGCTTTAGAATAGGATCAAACTTAAATTGTTAATAACTTAAAATAGACTGTTATAGATATTGGCTGCTATATGTAAGTCTCACAGTAACCACAAAGCAAAAACCTATAGCAAATACACAAAAGATAAAGAGAAAGAAATATAATCATAGCACTAAAGAGAACCATCAAACCTGACCAAAAGTCATCAAAGGAAGAGAGCAAGAGAAGAAGAAATGAACAGAGAGGAACTATAAAAAAAGCCAGAAAACAATAAACAAAATGGCAATTAGCACATAACTATCAATAATTACTTTAAATTTAAATGGACTAAATTCTCCAATCAAAAGACATAGAGTGGCTGAATGGTTAAAAAAACAAGACCCATTTATATGCTGCCTACAAGATACTCACTTTAGATGTAAGGACATACACAGACTGAAAGTGAAGGGATGAGAAAAGATATTCCATGTAATAAAAACCAAAAGAAAGCTAGAGTATCTATACTTATATCAGACAAAATAGATTTTAAAACAAAGACTGTAATAAGGGACAAAGAAGGGCATCACATAATGATAAAGGGGTCAATCCAACAGGAAGAAATAATGTTTGTAAATATTTATGCATGCAACATATGAGTACCTAAAAATATAAAGCAAATATTAACAGACCTAGAAGGAGAAATAGCAGACTTTAATACCCCACTTATGTCAATGGATAGATCATCGAGGCAGAAAATCAATAAGGGAACATCAGCCTTAAAAAATAAGTTAGACCAGATACACACAGACCATTCCATCCAAAAGCCACAGAATACACATGTGTGTGTTCCAAGTACACATGGAACATTTCCCAAGATAGATCATATTTGAAGTCACAAAACAAGTCTTAAATTTAAGAGGATTGAAATCAACCTAACTTTCTACCTAAAGGAACTAGAAAAAGAAGAACAAACAAAGCCCAAGGTGACTAGAAAGAAGGAAATAACAAAGTTTAGAGCAGAAATATATGAAACAGAAACTAAAAAGATAGTAGAAAAGATCAATGAAACTAAGAGCTGGTTCTTTGAAAAGGTAAACAAAATTGACAAGCCTTTAGACTCATCAAGAATGAAAGAGAGAGGACTCAAATAAAATCAGCAATGAAAGAGGACATGTTACAACTGATACCACAGAAATACAAAGGCTTATAAGAGACTACTATGAACAACTATATACTAACAAATTGGATGACCTAGAAGAAATGGATAAATTCTTAGAAACATGCAACCTACCAAGACTGAATCATGATGAAATAGAAAATCTGAACAGACAGATTAGTAGTAAGGAGATGAAATCAGTAACCAAAAACCTCCCAAAAAACAAAAGTCCAGGACCAGATGGCTTCACTGGTGAATTCTACCAAACACTCAAAGAAGAATTAATACCAACCCTTCTCAAACTCTTCCAAAAATACAAGAGGAAGGAACTCTTTCAAACCCATTTTACAAGGCCAGGATTACACTGATACCAACACCAGACAAGGATGCCACAAGAAAAGAAAATTATAGGCCGATATCTCTGATGAACATAGGTGTAAAAATTCTCAACAAAATATTAGCAAACTAAATTCAATAATACATTAAACTGATCACATACCATGATCAAGTGGGCTTTATTCCAGGGATGCAAAGATGGTTCAACATCTGCAAACCAATCAGTGTGATATACCACATTAACAAAATGAAAGATAAAAATCATATGATCATCTTAAAAGATGCAGAAAAAGCCATGGACAAAATTCAACATCAATTTATGATAAAAATTCTCAACAAAGTGGGTATAAAAAAGGAACATACCTCAACATAATAAAGGCCACGTATGAGAAGCCCACAGCTCACATGGTACTCAACGGGGAAGAGCTGAAGGCTCTTCCTCTAAGATCAAGAACAAGGCAAGGATGCCCACTCCAGCCACTTTCATTCCACAGAGTACTAGAAGTCCTAGCCAGAGAAATTAGGCGAGAACAAGAAATAAAAGGCATCCAAACTGGAAAGGAGAAGTAAAACTGTCACTATTGGCAGATGACATACTATTATATACAGAAAACTCTAAAGACTTTGTCAAAAACCTGTTAGAACTAATAAACAAACTCATTGAAGTTGCAGGATACAAAATCTGTTGCAGTTCTATACACTAATAATAAATTATAAGAAAGAGAAATTAAGAGAACAATCCCATTTACAATTGCATCAAAAAAAAAAAAAAAAAAAGAAACCTAAGAATAAATTTGATCAAGGAGGTAAAAGACAGGGCCAGCCCCATGGCTTAGCAGTTAAGCGCGCATGCTCCACTACTGGCGGCCCAGGTTTGGATCTCAGGCGTGCACCGAGGCACTGCTTCTCCGGCCATGCTGAGGCCGCGTCCCCCATACAACAACTACAAGGATGTGCAACCATGACATACAAATATGTACTGGGGCTTTGGGGAAAAAAAAAAAACGGAGGAGGATTGGCAATAGATGTTAGCTCAGAGCTGGTCTTCCTCAGCAAAAAGAGGAGGATTAGCATGGATGTTAGCTCAGGGCTGATCTTCCTCACACACGCACACAAAAAGACTCAGCAATTCCACTTCTAGGTATTTATCCAAAGAAAATTAAAACACTAATTTGAAAAGATATCCACACCCCCATGTTCATTGCAGCACTATTTACAATAGCCAACATATGGAAACAACCTAAGTGTCCATTGATGGATGAATGGATAAAGAAATTGTGGCATATATATACAATGGAATATTATTCAGCCATAAAAAAGGAAATCTTACTGATTTTGACCACATGGATGAACTCGAGGGCATTATGCTACGTGAAATAAGTCAGACAGAGAATGACAAATACCGTATGGTCTCTCTTATATGTGGAATCTAAAAAATAAAAATAAATTTTAAAAACCTAAGCTCATAGATACAGAGAAGAGATTGGTGGTTGCCAGAGGTGGGAGGTAGGGGATAGGAGAAATGGGTGAACTGTATGTGTGTGTGTGTGAATTTTTTTTTTTAGTTTAAATAAATTGAATGGAAAAAAAGTAGGCAGCTGTTCCATTAGTTGAGCTGGAGGGACAGACGTCTATCAAGAAAGCTGCATTGTTAACAGAAAACATTGTTTCTTTCAAGGTCATGCAACAGTTGTAAAATGCCATAACAATTCCCCTCCAATGTTGCCCCAGACCTACGTTGCAAATTCATTTCTAACCAGGGCTACCCAACTGCTAAACTACCTTCACTTCATCAAGTATCTTGCCCTTAGTTAAGCCGCACTTCTGATGATCTCACCTCAAGTTTTAATGGCATGTTATTGGGTGTTTACTGAGATAAATGAAGAAACCTACACATACAAATCAGTGATATGTTATCTATCTCTATACTTGGAGTGTTTTAAGAAGACAAATGAATATATCTAATGAAAGGGAAGAGCTATATGCAAAACTGAGTATCTCTGTTAGGGAAAAAAAAAAGACCATTGGTTCAAGTTGAGGACTACAAAGAGGAAAGTGCTCTGCCCGGTGATTCCCAGCTTGCCTTTCCCTTCCCCCTGCTCTACTAATAATCTTGCCTATTATTGTGTTTTGGCATACCCTGGTGTCCGACTCAATATGCTCTCTCTGTCTGGGGTCCGTCCTCAAGACGACCCCCAGATTTGATGATTTGCTAGGAGGGCTCATAGGACTCAGCATATGGTGGTACTTGTGGCCATAATTTATTACATGGAAAAGATACAAAGCAAATCAGCAAAGTGAAATGGAGCCTGGCATGAAGTCCAGGGGAAACCAGGCGCAAGCCTGCAAGAGTCCTCTGCCGGCGAGTCACACAGGACACTCTCAATTCCTCTAGCACGGAGTTGTGACAGTGCACGTGAAATGTCTACCAGGGAAGCTCATTGGACTGGTCACATAGGTACCCTCTGCCAAGCGCGTTCCAAAATTCCAGACTCTCTGAATGAAAGCAGCCTGGCCCCATTGCTGCTTCAATACACAGTCTGAAACTGGCAACTCTGTGCTCCTCTTCCTGCAGGTGAGCGCTAGCATCTAACACGAAGCCAATGGGCAGTTCTCTTGGTAGGGACGCTGTTGCTATCATGGACCTAGGCCTGTGGGCCGAGTCCCACCACAGAACAGACACTCTGCTAAGAGCAGCTGGCAGTGGTTGCAGACGCCTTTCTCAGCAGCACCATGGTGGTCGGCAGACACAAGCACCTTATGAAAGTGGCAAAAAAGGAGCCAAGAAGAAAGTGGCCTATCCGTTTCTTAAAAAAATTGGCGTGATGTGAATGTACCAGCTACGTTCTCCGTAAGACGAACCGGGAGAACAAGAGTCACGCAGACTCAAGGAACCAAAACTGCATCTGATGATCCCAGGGGCCATGTGTTTGAAGTGAGTCTTGCTGCAGAAAGGTAATCTGGCATTTAGAACATTCGAGCTAATTACTAAAAATGTTCCAGGCACAAACTGCCTGACCATCTTGTTTGGAATGCATCTTACCTGTAACAAAATGTGTTCCATGGTCAAAAATGGCAAACCATGATTGAAGCTCATGCCGACTCCAAGACTATGGGTGGTTATTTGCTTCACTGCTCTGTGTAGGTGTATGTTTCCTATTCCTGCTGTAACAAATTACCACAAACTGAGTAGTATAAAGCAACACTAGTTTGCTCTCTTACAGTTCTGGAGGCCAGAAGACCGAAATGGGTTTCATTTGGTAAAACCAAGGTGTTGGCAGGTCTCTGTTCCTGCTGGAGACTTTAAAGGGAGAATCCATGTCCTTGCTTTTTCCAGCTTCTAGAGGCTCTATGCATTCTTTGGCTTTTGGCTCCTTCCTTGTATCACACCTCAGCTTCCAGCCCATCTCTTCTTCTCTAACTCTGACTTGCATGCTGCCCTCCCTAAGGACCCCAGTGATTACATTGGGCCCACCCAGGTATTCCAGGATAATGTCCCCATCTCGAGATTTTTAACTTAATCACATCTGCAAAGTTTTTTTTGCCATGTAAGGTACCATATCCATAGGTTTCAGGGATAAGGATGTGGCTGTCTTTGGGGGCAATTATTTGGCCTATCACAGTGTCTTTAAAAGAAAGTAGTATAGATTCAGAAGACCTCTTATGCTCAGCACCTAGGGGTCTGCCAAATCTGGAAGATGATAGAAATCATGACTAGAGAGGTACAGATGAATGACTTGAAAGTCCTAAATAAGATGATCCCACACAGCACTGGGAAAGGCATAAAAGAGGCTTGCAAATCTATTTATCCTTCCCATGGTGTTTTTGTTTGGAAGAAAAAAACAACGTGCTGAAGATGCACAATTTTGAATTGATAATCTAATGGAACTCCATGGTTAGGATAGTTCTGGAAAATAGGAGCTAAAGTTGAATGAATTGATGGATATGAGCCCCTTACCCCAAATTCTATTTAAAGGTCAGAGCTTATCAACGGTAACAAATAAAAAAACCTTATCAGCGAAAAAAACAGTCACAACAAAAGGATATCTTGCATCTATTTAGTCTCAAAGCATTCAAGACTGACTAATGTGGAGGGACTTAAGTCTTACAGGTCGATTGTTGCCTTCCTTGCTCATTAGCACATAGGCTGTTTCTGCAGTGGTTCCAGGCACCACTGGAATATAAGCTCTCTGGGTGGGGGACAGAGAAGCCCACCCTGGGATAAGGCTTCGAGTACAAGGAGGTGACTGGGGGGGGTTAGGAGGGCCCTTGGCAGGGGTGTGGGGGAAGTGGCAAGGAAAGGGACAAGCAACAGACTACGTAGCAGTCAGATGCTGCTGCAGGTGACTGTAGCCAACTCCTGCTGGGGATCCTCTGGCGCTGGTGTGAAACACACACCTCAGACTGCTTTCTCCCCAGGTGCCAGGCTGCTGGGCCCTCTCTGTACTTCCGCCCCATCAGTCATTGGCTGGGGGTGCTCCCAGGGGCCATCATTCCTTGGCATTTCCAGTCTACTCAGCAAGACGCAAACCCTTGGGCCACAAAATTCGGCCACGGCAGTTCACAGCGGTGGTCTTGTAAAGTGGTAAAGGCTGGGGTGGGTGTGTGTGGGGGGGGCTACTAACCTGCACATAACCAGCCTAACCACTGGAATGGTTTCAAATGGGGCTGTTTTTTCCCTGCCTAACGGTTATGCTGCCACCATTACAGCAGTCAGGAACAACAGGACCAAGATGGTACCACTTTAATGCTTCCGCAGTTATATTTTAGAACAGAACAGGATTACTTTAATGGCTTTTGTGTTTCAAAACATTCAATTGAAGTCTGCATTTTGAATTATTTTGTAAAATGACAAACATTTACATCATGTAGGACGAAACAATGAATTCTTAAAAGATAACGACAAATAATACAAAGAAGAAAGGCTAGTAAGCATAAATTTTCACTTTGTGGACCTCCTTGTCATCACATTCCCTCTGTTTGTTGTAGTAATAGAAAGTATTGTCCCTTCTCTGAAGTTTCTTCACATATCCTGTCTCTGGCCACCGATCTATCTGCACAGCAAAAAGCAGAATACAAATATTGTAATGCCAGTTTTATTTTTATATAATTTTATAAAAGTTAAAAGTACAACTCACGTCAAAAAATTAAATTTAAAAATACATGAGCTCTTAGAGTGTATCACAAATGGACAGACAGACAGACACACACACACACACACCCCACATCAGATGTTACAACCTTATACTGCAGAACAACTAATTCGGTGCTTCTCTCTAGATCCCAATTTCTAGATTTAAATTTCTACTCAGTGACCAAGATAAAACATTCAAAATTATCTAAACTTTATTCTTTTTATGTTTACAAGTGATTTCAAACATTATTACTTCCTGCTTTCTAAAAGTAATTCCCCAGGAGGAAATTAGGGCTAGGCCCAGGCTCCATTCTGAAAGCATCTCCTGCTGATTGTTGATGCCACAGTAGTGACTAAAGGAAGCATCTAGACTTGAGAGACCTAAAGGTGCATGTAAATTTCCTCATGTCCGTATTTCAAGTTCACTTTGACACTCAATTTTAATAGAAATTTGAGGTCATGAATATAGTCCTCAGCAGTCTTTTCTCACCTTCTCCCCACTAGTCTTTCTTGAATGTCATATTGGTTTGCTTACTTTGTGGTTTGGCTTGATCTAGTTTGGACATTTTTCTCCCCTTCCTCTCCGAATTCATGTTATGCCTTCCTGATCAGGTCAATGCACTTCTGTTGTTAGAAAAGTTTCTTCTGGATTGTTTGAGATGTGCTGTATCATTGTCAAAAACCTATTATTCAGGCTTTGTGGTCTAGAAAATCAACTCCTGTTCTTCAAAACCATCTATACAGGCAGCTCTTGGCTTCTCATATTCCGCACTTATAAATCACAACTCTCAGTTGGAATATGAAAACACCACGAATACAAAGGAACGCACATCCTTTATTTTCCAACAACTCATTTTCATTTTCTTCTGTCACCTCATTTATTTAGGAATTAGCAAAAATAGGTAGCAGCATATCTGATAAACCTGGCCAGGCTTTCCTACATATACATTATAGAAAAGAGAAATGCTTCCTATCGCTTCGGTCAAGCCTGCCTTTTGTTGCTTCCATTGCCCTCAGCAGAGAGAGGAAGGTGTTCTCAAGACACCATTACAGATCTCTTCCTTTGGGGGCCACTAGCAGGTTTTCTGTCATTTACTAGGGCCCTAAAACCCATCTCATTCAGTGAAGAAACAGTACAACTGCTGCTGCTTCAGAACACCCATAGCCACTTGATACGAGATGAGCATCCAAACAGCTCTATTGGTTCTGTGCTCCCCAACCACTAGGCATTTTCCTTTTTATACCCCTTTGTTATTTCATAATTTTTTCTTCTTGGCTTTTTACTTGATCACTCCCATTCAATCTAAGAAACTTTATTCCTTAGAGTATGGTGGAGTGGAATGATAATGGTCCTCATATCCAGTTCTCAGTAGGCAGGGAGATAGGCAAGCAATAATGGCGCCCATGAGGGTGAGTGCCTCCAGTGAGGACAAAGAACCTCGCTCAAGCCTTTCAGACCATTGTATGCTGGTAGAGGCATGCTCATCAAGCAAGCCCTCAGTTACCATCCTATTCATCCTCGAAGGCCCACTGCAAATGCCTCTGGGGGCATGAAGCCTTTTTGGAGAAGTGTCCCCAAAAGGAAATGATTTTGTCTTCCTGTGCTTTTTTTTTTAAGGCACATATATTTGGACTTGCATAAGGTGTTATTGTTCTTGTCATTATAAATCTACTCCAAGATCATAAGAATAATAAAAGCTATCATTCATTAAACACTTATTGTTCATTCACTCAACAAATTACTATTGAGCACTACACTATCAGGGACTTCACACACATGATTTCATTTCATTCCTGTGACCATTTTCTACAGCAGCATTGTCATTGCCACTTTACAGTTGAGCTCTGTGAAGTTCAGAACCTTGTTCAGGATCACCCAGCTAATGAGAGGGAGAGCCAGGATGCAAACCCTGGACAGACTGATTTCAAATCCTGTACACTTCCCACCGGCCCACTGAATTTCTTGAGGTCAGGCACTTGCTTACTTATATTTTTATCTCTTAAAGTGCTTGGCACAGAAATTTGCACGTGGTAGCTACCCAATAAATATACACTGAAGTGAAATGCAAAACGTCTCCATAATGGCCAAGTCATACACTGAACAGGGTTGTTCTTCCCTACGTCATACACACACACACACACACACCTCTCAGGTGTTTTTTGGGACTCCCCCTGTAAGGATGTTCTTTGTGTTCTCTTAAATCTGATTTCATCTCAGTCACAACAGTGTTGAACTTGGGGGTGTAGACGCAACATAGAGATGACTAAATGATCACATTGCCTATATGATCCTGGGTCTTATGCATCTTTTAGGGGCATCCCAATCTTAAGGCAGGTATGAAGGTTATTTTTGAACAGCATTAAAATGCTAATGCTTGTGTTTTATCTGTTTATAAGCCATAGGTGATACAGTAATGAAGACTACCTTTTGGTAATGGGGACAGAGTAAAATATTAGTGGATATCAGAAGATGGATATATGAGAATCAAGTCATCAAATCTTCATTTGATCAGTATTTTTAACTTCATTATTCACATTATATTCACATTATAACTTCATTATAGAGTCTCTATATTCAAGAATATAGAGATCTGAAAAATCCACAAATGAATTAGTCTCTGAAAAACAGTGAGTTAATAATAAAAAATAAAAAACCTGAGTTAATATTAAACACTTTATTGTAACCCCAGTCTAAAAATTAAAACACACTTATGAATACTATGTCATATTTTATAATATTCTTAAAAACTCAGTCTCCTACTATCCAGTAGAATAAATTAATTAAAAAACTGGTTTACATTATAAACTGGTACCATGTCTAGATTTTGGTCTACTCTTTGTAAAACAGAACCACGTCTCTAATCTCTCAAGAAAGCCTAGAATGCACAACCAAAGTCAGTAATTGTCCTCTAACAGTTTTTTGTTACCTAAAATAAACAGAATTTAACTCCTTTACATTTAGTGGTTAAAATAAAAAAAAAACAACAGGAAAGAAATAATAGTTACATAGCAAGGTGAATATCTGATAATAGAATTACCTGAGTGAGGGAAAAAGACACTGCTTTTGTAGCCTACTATAAAAGATTCATTTAGCACAGCACAGTTACTCAATAAAAGCTAGAAAATTCTTTTTTTTTTTTTTTTGTGATGAGATCAGCCCTGTGCTAACATCTGCCACTCCTCCTCTTTTTTTGCCGAGGGAGACTGGCCCTGGGCTAACATCCGTGCCCATCTTCCTTAGAAAATTCTTAATTTTTCCATGCTGAGGGACCATCTCTTCCCCTAGTCTGCCTGAAAATCACTCTTCTGGGCCTCAGTCTCCTATCAATAAAATTAGAGAGTTGGAGTAGAATTCCCTTTCAGTGATTCTCTGCTTCTTTGTGTTTTTTTGTTTTTTTTTTAATACTTTTCACCATCTAACAAACTCATTATGAGTTCAGATTTGTAGAGGCATGAATCTTACCATAGAAACTTGTTTCACTTGTTTATATTCAATTTCATCCCGATATCCCGCTTGTTGAAATCTGTACAGATTTTCTATCTCTTCTGACCATTTTTTGGCACGACTTATTGATTTTGGTTTCACATCAGGACTAGCCATGGCTATAGAAGTCTTTTTACCAATTATTTCTGAAAGATATTAAAATAACATTAATAGATAACACAATAGCGACAATTTTGAAAGTCCTTTTAAGAATGAACAATACTAACATTTTTTTTTAACTTTTTTCTTTTTTGCTGGGAAGATCAGCCCTGAGCTAACATCCATGCCAATCCTCTGCTTTTTTTTGTGTGTGTGTGCTGAGGAAGACTGGCTCTGAGCTAACATCCATGCTGGTCTTCCTCCACTTTATGTGGGACACCACCACAGCATGGCCTGACAAGCAGTGTGTCAGTGCGTGCCCAAGGTCCGAACCCGGGCCGCCAGCAGTGGAGTGCATGCACTTAACCGCTACGCCAGGGGGCCGGCCCCAAATACTAACATTTTTAAAAATTAGAGAGTTGAGAATCCCATTAAATACATTAAATTTTAAATATTCAGTTCCATGATTGGGAAGGATTCATGCTGTATTTTGGAAATAAAATAAAATAAATGCTGAAAGATACAGAGAGAACTGTTTACTTCTTCAGCAAATAAAATTGCATTCAGACTTATGGAGTGATGCCCTAAATGCTGGATACTAAATCTGGTGTTCCAGGCAATAGTTTACACCTTTCTGAAATCACACTCTTATTTTTAACTGCTCGAAGACTGCCAAAATGTCCCGTCACCATTCCATTTGATTATATTCAAAACTGCATCTCCCTTTTTTTATCCCCTAAAAAGGGAATGTAAGATCAGTCTTCTCACTCTCTTCCCTTTCTTCTTCCTGGGAAACAAGAGTTTCTTCTTTCTCCATTTCTTAACTGCTCAGAGACACCCCAGTCACTGCGGTCCATTTACACAGGTCTCTGTGGCCCCGCTCCTGTGACAGCCCAACGTGAGGAGACAGACTAACAGAGTCCATGGGAGCTGTATGGCTGTCATGATACCAAGATCAGTGATTTTAAAACAATGTAGATGGTTACCAATAGTCTTTGAAATTCAAATATTCAACTCTAGTTCATGTAATTGTCTATTCACCAAACTTCTATAGCCATTTATCAAAGACATAATCTGGCACTTGTTTCCTCAGGTACTTCTTATTTTATTACCAAAATGTGTCAGTCGTTTAACTGCAATAAAGTGCCTAGGATTTTCCCCAGGATTCCTTGAGATCATTCTTCCATTAAAATATATTTCTACTGGCTGCAATACATTAAAGTCAGACCTTATAAAATAGATCCTGTAAATTAATCCATATTTTTTGAATTTTTTCAACTACAATGATAAATACTCATTATGTTGAAAGGTCAACAAATACATTAAAGTATAAAAAAAGAAAAGGCAAAATAATCACATCAATTAGAAATATCCATCCTTAACATCAGGTGAATACATCTCAAATATTTGGTGTGTTAGAAGGATAAACTTAAAAAGTTTTATAAAAAGGAGTCTTACAATAACTGCTTTTACAAGTGTAATAAATTTAGCTTTACTTGGATTGAACAGGGAGAAAAACAGGAAATGGAAATAAAATTGACAGAATTGCTGAATTTCAGATAAATGTTTCTTCAATAGGAATGATGTAGTCTAGAAGTTCCCTCAATGGTTAATAAAAAAAGATAATGAAGACTGTTAGGAGGCCAAGAGTCATTTGTTTGAACTCCATGTATAAATCACACACAAGAACTGATGGACTCTTTTCTATGAAAAATAAGGTAATCGGTCGTATGCTTCCTCCTACCTCCTTTAGATTTTTGTTACATTACTTATTTAACATTCTAAAGGTTAGGCATTTACGTTTCTATTCTGAAACTGTAATTCTCTCAGTGGTTTGGACTTAGCTCCAGATTTAAATGAATTAAAATGAAGTCATTTCAGTCACACAGTTCACTCTGATGAAAGTAGCAACTACCCCAGAGGATAGATCATTAGTATTTGCAATTTACCCAGTGTGTATACCAACATGTATATTGACTAGACCAAAGAAAATTCAAGTATCGTTAATATTTGACTTTTTAAAAACTTTTGATCCTTACTTATTAATTAGGTTCAGGCTCATATTGTATTTTAAGGCAATATATTGTTATGTTATTCCATGTATTGTTAGCGTATGAATTTATGTTATGTTATTGTATTGTAAAATTTGGAATATCTGACAAAACAACAAGTAAGCCATATTTCAGTGAAATCCTTCAGCTCCATTCATTTTAATGAGAGGTCCACTGCTTTGCTGCTGCACAATATACTAGATATGATCAAAAAGTGAGTTGGACACAGGTGGTACAGACTGATAATTCATTAACATATATAATTATATATAATACAGATATTCCATGGAAAAAAATGACACTAAAAAACATGAAAGGAAAAAACCTGCAAATTCACTATATTTAAAATACTTTCAGAATTAGTCATGTTTTTATGAATTTAGTAAATTTATAAATTTCAAGAATTTAGTGGCTGTATACTTATGTTGCTTTCACAGATGAAGCACATTTTGTAAAAGTAGTGGTACAATCCTAATTTTTGTTTTACCCAAGACTTTTGCTTTAGGCTTGGCTTTTTGATACAAAATAAGATACTTTTATTTACTCATATTCATTCAAAAAGTATTTTCCTGAATGTCATCTATGTAATCTTTTGTCACTGTCAAACAAAAACAATCCTGTCAAATATACATATAAAAACGATACAATTAATAGAAGAGCAGAAAATATGCTACATTCAGTTGAATTACTGAGGTAATCGCCATTTTCTCGGAGGAAATACACATCTTCTGGACATATCAGGCATTTTGAAACTTTGTTTTCCCAAAATAGCAAAAGGGAACATGAACGCATTTTCACTGAAATAGGAACCCCAGTGGCTACTATAACTACACTATATAGTGGCAGCGCAAATTCTTTTTTTTTTTGGTCTCTCTTATAACTTAACTTTCAACTTATCAAAAACAGAATGAAACTAAAGCTAGGAAAGGTCAACTTACAATTCCTCCATTAAATATTTCAGTGATTCTGGGAAATTCAATGGCAATACTAATTCTGCTAATAACATTCAGCACTGTGAAATGTAGTGGTTTCTTTACTGACAGTTGTGGCAAAAAATAATTCATGTTAAATACATTTGATCTCTATAATACTAAGCTGTATCTACAGAAACAGGAAATGGCAATGCCTGACTTTTTAGTTTTGCAAAAAGCGAATTTTATTAAACAGTATTAGGGTTTATATGGGTATTTAAAAACCCACCAATATCAAATCCTTTACAATCTAAGGTTCTAATCTAACAGTAGCAGCCTTTGAGGTAGCCAGCCATCTCAGACTCCCTTCTGTGCAAAGACTCTTTTCACCTCTTTTTTGCTCTGAAAAGTGCTTTTTACTTTCAGTGGTATTAAAACCCCAAGAGCATTAGTTTCCCTAATCTTCCATTTCTTTCCCTATTTTATTTTTTCTGTTTCTAGACAGAGCAGGATATGGCAGAGGAGCCTTTGCTCAAGTCAATTAATATCCCGGGACCTCGGTTTCCTGAACTGCATAAAGGTCTCATTAGACAGTCTTTAGATCTAGTCTTCACACTTTCCAGAGTTTTCGGGTGTTCAGTTGAAAAACAAAATTGGTTCCCAAAATACCCCTTTGTGGTCCATGGTCCAGGCGTGCGAACCTGCACTTGTGCAGCATAGAGCCATTCCTTTCGGGGTCCCCACAGGGGACTGACATGCCTTCTCCGGTCCCTTCTACTTTTTTCTGCCAGAAATCACCACTCGTGTCTGCGAGGTAAAATCTGCCTAGAGCAGGCAGAGATGGAGAAAGTATTCTAAAAACGGGGGATCAAATGATTGGTCTGCGGGAGAACGCTGAAAGCAGACCCCAGAATCGAGGCCCGGAGACTACTGGAGAATCAGACTCTGAAACTCGAGAGGGACGACGAAGCCACCTTCCCTAAGAGGGAGGAAACAGGCAAACACAGACGCAGGCAGGACAAAGCTCCGAAACCGCGACTGAGCACCTGAGCGGAAGGGGCGGAGTCAGACTTCCGGGGCGGGGCCTGGGCGGGCGCAGGGGAGGGGCGGGCCGGGCCGGCTCTCCAGCGACCTGTCGTCTCGCCCCTCGTCTAGCTGGCAGTGGTCACGGTCGTTCGGCTGAACCGGAGAGGCCCGGGCGCCCCGCCTGGGAGCTCGCAGGAGAGCGCGGCGGTGCTCTGTTCGCCACTCGGGATCCGTGGGCTGGGCAGCGAGAGGCCAACGGTCGCGGCCTCGGCGACCCTCGCGTCTCCTAGCAACGCGTGGCGCCACTCCAGCGTCCAGCTCACTTAGGCTCCGCCCCCCGCGGACAGGCTCTTGTGCGCACGCGCCAGGGTTGGGCGGTGCGGCGGGCCCAGTATGGCGAGTCCAAGTTGGTCCTTCGGTGGGAAGGAGCCTTGCAAAGGCTCATCCCTAAGCAGAGGTGGAGAGTGAATCGTTATTTGCTGCTGCTTCAGTCGCAGGCAGAATTCCCTAAAAAAGCGGATCAGAGAACAGAGACCATTGGCGATTCTGGTCCCTGATAGTAAAATCTCCTAACTGTCCCATCCATTTTTTCATTTTGTTGGGATTAAAGGAACCAATCCATACGGTCGAGCGTAGTGCCTGAAAATTAGTAAACTTACAGTAAACATCTACAATAGACATCTATGGCTTTATCTTTTTCTAACATTAATTATTATATTTACAATACTATCTATTTACTTACAACTCCCAAATTTATTTCCTCAGCCCAGATCTCTCTCTGAACTCTATCCAACGTAGGCTTGGTTGTCCAAAACAACCTCCCTCCAAACGCCCCCACTCCCCCAACCTGCTCCTTCACAGTCTATCCCTTTCGGTAGATGGCCCCTAGAGACCGCTCTTTCTCTTACCTTCCAGATCCATCCATCAGCAAAACCTGTTGGCTTTACTGCTTCCACCCAAGTCCAAGCCACCATCATTTTCCCCTCTCTGGTTTTTGCAATAGCCCCCAACAGGTCACTCGTCCCCCATAGTCTATTCTCAACACAACAATCAGTGCGATCTGTTTAAAGCATGTTAGATTCTGTCACTGGTCTGCTCTCAATCCTGCAATGGCTCTCCATCTTACAGAGTAAGAACGGGAGCCTTTACAAGGCCAACAAAGCCCTACAAGGTATGCACAGAACCCCTCCTTCCTTGCTCTGTAGCCCCGGATCACTCTTCTGCAACCGCACTGCCCTCCTGACTGTTCCTTGATTAGCTCCCTCGTTGAGGCCTTATTTGCAGCTGCTCCCTCTGCAGGGAATGGTTTTCCTCCAGTTTTCCCTTTGGCTAACTTCCTCGTCTTCACGTCTCTGTTAATATCTCAACTTGCTCATCCCCATCCTTCCTATATTTCTCTTCCATCATTGGGTCTATCCCCCTTACTATGTTCTACTGTTTTTTTTTTCCCTAGCACGTATCACCTTCTAATATACTATTTAAATTGCTTATTTCTTAATTTTATTGTTTATCTTTTGCAGGACTGTAATTCTCATAAAGACATCTTATTAACTAAGATGCCTACTATTCAACAATAGGTTGCACCAACAGTCCACCTGAGTAGGTGCTAAAGCCATATGTAGCGAATAAATATGTTTTACCACCATCACTGCCAGGGCCACTATGATGCTGTGGATGCAGTATAGCGTGGTGGCTAGGAGCGCAGCATCTATGGCATGACTTTGGGTTTGAATCTGGGTTCTATTTCTTACTAGACATGATCTTGTACAAGTTACAATCACAGTTTCCTTAACTATAAAATGAAGACAAACTGTACCTCTCTGATAGAGTTGTTGTGAGGATGAAATAATAAACGTAAACCATGTAGCACAGCATCTGGAACAACGTAAATGATAGATGTTATTTCCACTAGACTGTACACTCCATTACCACGCAGGTATTTCTCTGCTTTACTCGCTGCTGTATCTTTAGTGTCTAGAACAGTGTCTGGCTCATAGCAGACGGTCAAGGACACTCGGTTGAGTGAATAAGTGAATCCTCACCATCACGTTTCCTGGAGTATTGTGGCAGCTTCCTTCCCACACTGCCTGCTCCAGACTGCTTGAGCGTTCTTTTTAAACTCAAATCCAGTGGTTCTCAAACTTTAGGATCTATCAGAATCCCTTGGAGGGTGTGCTAAAACAGATTTCTGGGCCTCACACCCAGAGTTTCTGATTCAGTAGGTCTGGGCTGGGGTGGAGAATTTTTGTTTCTAACAAGATCCCAAATACTGTTGGTTACGCTCTTCCAAAGTCCACACTTTGAGAAATACTATTTGCAAAGAGTTCCTGGACCCAGTTCCAGCGTGGAAGGAGGGAGAGCTGTTGAGGGATTGTGAGCAGAGAAGTAACATAATCTGACTTGTTTTAAACCGATTACACGTAAAATTGTTAACCCTCAGTGGTAAGTACAGTACCTTGTTTTTATTTAAAAAACTTAATAAAATACATATTGTATATATTATTTGACATTGCTTTTTGTTATGGCTTGAATTGTGTCCTCCCCAAATTTATACGTTGAAGTCCTAATCCTCAGTCCCTGAGAACATGATTTTACTTGGAAATAGGGTCTTTGCAGATGTAATTAGTTAAGATCAAATCATACAGGAGTAGGGTGGGCCCCTAATCCTTATTTTAAAGACTAGTGTCTTTATAATAGGGGGAAATTTGGACACAGACACTATTATGGACTGAGTGGTGTTTCCCTAAAATTCATTTGTTGAAGCTCTAACCCCCCAATGTGACTATATTTGAATATAGGGCCTTTAAAGAGGTAATTAAGGTTAAATAATGTCATAAAGGTAGGGCCCTAATCCAATAGGACTGATGTCCTTATAAGAGGAAGAGACACTAGGGATGTACACGCACAGAGAAAAGGCCACGTGAAGACACAGCAAGAAGCCGGCTATCTGAAGCCAAGAAGGGCGAAACCAAACTTGGTGACATCTAGATCTTGGGCTTCCAACCTCCAGAACTGTGAGAAAATAAATTTCTGTTGTTTAAGCCCCCCAGTCTGTGGTATTTTGTTATGGCAGCCCTGGTTGACTAAAATAGACACACATGTGAGAACACCATATGAAGATAAAGGCAGAGATTGGGGTGATGCTCCTAGAAGCCAAGGAACACCAAAGATTGCCAGTAAACCACCAAGCTAGGGGAGAGATGTGGAACAGATTCTTCCTCACAGCCCTCAGGAGAAACCAACTCTGCCAAAACCTTGATCTCGGACTTCCATCCCCCAGAACTGTGAAACAATAAATTTCTGATAAATTATGCAATTTGTGGTACTTGTTACCATAGTCCCAGCAAACAAATACACTTTTTTTTTAACATGTATTATCTCATTGTATACTTCCTAGTGTGACACTTTCTTTCTTCTAAAAGAATAGCACAGAACACAGTAAATTTATAACACAAGTTATTTATATTGACAACTTATAAGTACATAAAATTAAGAAAAATATATCCTGTCGTGTTTTCCCAACAAAGACTTACATCTACCTCAATAACTAATAGTAGCAGTTATCGGTCCTGCTGAGACAGAATGAACCAAGGACTTTGAGGTTCAAAGAGCTCTGGAATTGCTGGAAGAAAGAGATTCTCAACTGGGGAACGAGAAAACAGCAATAGCTGACATTGCCGACCGCATTTCTGTACTAGTTTTCTTTGCTAGTATCCACAGGAGGAATTTCTCTTGGGACTCAGTATCAGAACATTGGGCTTCTTCTGAAAATCTGTTTTATTTGTCACTACCCATTTCTATCCCATAAGGTAGAAACAGAGAAAAGAGAAATAAGAAGGGAAACTGAGCTCGGCTTTCAGGCTCTCAATGAACAAGCAGGAGGGGGAACACAGTTTGATTTCAAAGCGAAGCTCTGCATCCCACTTCGCATCCTTAGGCGGAGCCGCCTGCTGCGGGTGTGCAACTTCCCTTCACACTACTGTTCCTGCGCAGACGCGGGCAACTCTTCACCAGAGCGACACACGTGTCGTGTCAGGGTTTCCTGACACAGGAGCCACACTCTTCGCGCTAGCTACACCCTTGATCCCACCCGGCTGCCCCAGCCCTGAGCACAGCGGCGGCCCCACCCCAGCGCAGATCCGAAGTGTAGATTCCCCAGGTCGCGGGCGGCGGGAACTGATCAGAAGCTCCTTGGCACCGCCCCCCGGCCGCAGAGCTCCTCTGATTGGACGCGGCTGCGCCCGGCCGGCCAATGGTGCGGCGGCGGCTGGTTCCCGGAAGTGGCGGCTCTGTCAGCGGCCACCAGGGCTTCCGCGGCCAGCGTGGGGGCCAGTCAGTCGGGGTGGGCCGGCGCTATGAGTACCTTCGAGGGACAGATGGCCGAGTATCCGACCATATCCATCGATCGCTTCGACAGGGAGAACCTGAGGGCCCGCGCCTACTTCCTGTCCCACTGCCACAAGGGTGAGTGAGCGCTGCGCGCCGCCCTCCCCGGGCCGGGGGCTGCCGGTGCTGGCCCCGCGGGGAGGTCGCCGGGGGCTGGAGCGAGGGGTGCGGGCTTCGGGAGGCCGGGGGACAGACCAGCAAACTGCACTCTGTCCCCGCCTGGCTCTCCAGCCCCTCTGAGGCTTTACTGATTTCCTCATCTGTACAAGGGACATAGCGACTGCCCGTTGCACCCCGACCCACGCCAATTTGATCAGGTACAACTATTCCGTTCTTTTGGAAGCTCTCCTAGCGGCCAATAGTCAGAGGTTGGCGAGGATTACTTAGTTCTTCCCCCACATTCTCGCTACCATGTTATAAAGAAGTTTCAGATGAAATTCTGCCATGTCCCCAAACATGTATTAGCAAGCAGGCACACACACACACACGCTCAAACGTCCCGTCCTTAAGCTGGACGAAGTGCAAGGTCCCCCTCCTTGTAGATTTTCTGTCCACATCCAGTATGAAAGGTTCATTTTAGTCTGGAGGCGGGATGTGGTTTACCTCATAACAGCCAGGACTGGCAACCAGAATCCTAGGATTTCACAGCTGCACACCTTTAGGGATTAAGCCTGAAGTGTCCCCTCTAATGATATAGCTTGCGTGTTTGATGCTCCCGGCTGAGCCCGGAGTGTCTCAAACGTTTTAGCCAATCTCCAGAGCTGGAGTACCACTGATTTCACAACCATTGTCCATTTTTAGCATCTGTTATGCTGACTAATAAGTCACTGACTTTAGCAATGAAAACTTTTAATATTCATTATGCTAATTAGCACAGCCTAATTAGCATTGATCAGGGATGAAGACAAACTGAAGCTCTCTGGTAGCTGCCTCTTGGAGTGTGGGCTTCCAGAGAAGTTTGAGTTAGGATGCTCCCGACTACTCTTTTGAGGAGTGAATCAGACTAACAAACATACCACGTACACATCGCAGGGTGTGATTGTAAAGTAAATTACAGATTTACTCATTCACCTCACAGGGGTGGTGTGATGATCAACTGTTGCCTTGCATTTCGATTCAATTACTTTAACCTGGTATAAATTGTTGAAGTCACTGCTTTCTTGCTCAAAGCCACCAGTTATCTGTCCTTAGTGAGGAAAATTTGGACCTTTTCCCTCTATTTTCTAAATAGTCCAGGGAGCCTCTTTTGAGGGTTTTTTTGCTTATTCTGGAGAATAACCTTTTTGTTTTTGTTTGTGCTACTGGATGATGCACCTGTTTTTACCTTCTGTGTTGAGTCTCACTGGAGTTTCTGAACTCAAAACTTGATGGCCATGATTAAAGCATGGCTTAGCGCTCGCCTTTCATGTTTAGGAATAGTGAGTGTGGAGAAAGAATTCATCTAAAGGAATTTTGTGAAATCATCATCATTAGTTTGTACATTAAGCAAGAAATTGACTCCCTACTATCAAGCAGTTGATAACAACTTCTTGTTTTCTAATCACATGTGGGTCTGTTTACTCAACCCTGAGGGAAACTCATCGAGGGCAAGAACTCAACTTCTGCTTTTGGTGGTTTCCCACATTGCCTACTCGTGGTTTTTAACCTTTCTGAGAAACAGACTTCTTTGAATATGCTATGAACTGAATCGTGTCCCCCCAGTGTGACTGTTTAGGAGATAATTAAGGTTAAATGAGGTCATACGGGTGGGCTAATTCACTAGGCCTGGTGGCCTTAGAAGAAGAGGAAGGGCTATCTCTCTCTCTCCACACACGCGCCGAGGCAAGACCATGTGAGCACATGGCAAAAAAGTGGCTGTCTGTGAGCCAGAAGGACAGTTCTCACCAGAAACCACCCTGGCACCTTGATCTTGGACTTCAGCCTCCATAACTGTGAGAAATAAACTTCTGTTGTTTAAGCCACCCAGTCTATGGCATTTTGTTACGGCAGCCTAAGCTGACTAGTACAGAATATCTGACATCATCTATGGACTCTTTTGCTAGAAAACCTGCACATAAACATGTTAACATCACCTTTTGATATAATTTGGGGTGGGCGATGGACCCACTTGACGCCCATTTATGGGCCATCTGGAACCCAATGCTGTGCTCCAGGCAGGCTTAACTAAGCATCAGTCAGGCCCGAAGGACCAGAGAGGGCCCACAGCCTGAGATAGTGGCCCAGGGTTGGGGAGGACGCCTTCAGGAGACCACTTAACGGTGATTTATTCTGGTCAAGGGAAAAGAAAAAGGCCCTGCGAAGGAGATTCTGGGAGCAGTTCTAGCAGCACAAAGTAAACTTACCCAGGTTCTCTTGACTGCCAGTCAGTCAGGAAGGGGCCTGAGGTCGGGGGTCTGGGATATCTTGATAAGATGGCTACATGGTGTGCCTGCTGAGTTAGTTTGGGAGCATGGAGCAGAGTCCTGGATCAGCCTCTTCTTTGCCATGGCGCAAACTCTCTGGAATCCTTAAATACTGAGAGTCTCACCCTTAGACGCACTTAAAAGCCAGGACCAGGAGTGACCTGAGGAGATTCACCCTCTGAGGGGGCAGGGGGACTGCCCTGTGGAGGCACATGTCCGGTCAAGGTTTGCCGTGTGAGGTATGGTGACTGCCTCGTTTTCATTGGAGTTAAGGATTGCCACATATAAATTGAGGGTGTGTGTGTGTTGGGAGTTATTAGGATAATTAGAATTTTTTTTCTTGTAGGTTATTGTCAAGCTATTTAACATTGTCTCCCCCCCACGACTGCGCTTGACTGACTTTGCCTTAATCAAGGTTATTCTGAGTGAGGACTGGACCTGCTTGCTTTCAGACAAAAGCCAATCCATCGAGACGCAGGCCGTGGAGAGAGAAAACTTTATTTAAGCGGTGAGCTAGCTGATCAGAAGATGGTGGGCTATGGCCCCCCAAAACACCCTCTTAAAGGGGAACTGATTTGGAAACAACTTATATAAGGCAAACGGGGTTGGGAAGGGGCTCAGGAGTGCCAGGTTGAATGACCGCAGACTGTTGGGCGCGCCTCGTAGACAAAAGTTTCAGATCTGTTGAATGTGACGTTCCTGAGGAATCTAAGAAAACATTAGTTATTTTCTTATCAGAGAGAGAAGGAACAGTTTGGGCAGAGGACTTAAATCTTCTGCTGACAAGTCATTCTCTCTACTGGTTACTGACTGGTTATGGATTAGCTGGCCTACCTGCAGTTCTAAGCATTGCTCCAAAGCACACTGTGAGATGGGGGGTGAGGGGGTGGAGGGGTATAGACATGGGTGTCTTGTGCTAACTCTGTCTCAAAGGGTGGTAATTGGCAGTGTTTACATAAATTAATCAAATGCTTATGAAAGTAATTTTTAGTATATGATTTGAATAGGAAAAGACTTTCAACATCACCTGCTTGGTTCTAGTGTTTTCTAGTAAAATTAACTTTCCAGTAGCATTTATGTATTAACCTTCAAAGTGCCTGGAGAAAACTTATGCAAAAAGAATAATTTTGAATAATTTTGTTTTAATTAGCTTTAAAATTATTAACCTTATTAGCGGCATTTGGAATCCTTTTTTTTTTTTTTTTTGGTGGGGAAGATTAGCCCTGAGCTAACATCCATTGCCAATCCTCCTCTTTTTGCTGAGGAAGATTGCCCCTGGGCTAACATCCGTGCCCATCTTCCTCTACTTTTATGGGTCGCCACCACAGCATGTCTTGACAAGCGGTGTGTTGGTCTGCGCCTGGGATCCGAACCTGCGGACCCTGGGATGCTGAAGCGGAGCACGCGAACTTAACTGCTGTGCCACTGGGGTGGCCCTGGCGTTTAGAAATCTTATAGTGAAAATTGTTAATTTGTGATTAGACAGCAGTGCATTTCTTTTTTTTTTAAATTAATTTTCTTTTTTTTTCTTTTTACATTTGACTCCCTTCACTCATTTTGCCCACCTCCCACCCCCTGCCTCTGGCAACCACCAATCCGTTCTTTGTATCTATGAGTTCAGTGTGGGTTTTTTTTTTAGATTCTGTGTGTGAGAGTATAAGGTATTTGTCTTTCTCTGTCTAACTTATTTCCCTTAGCATAATACCCTCAAGGTCCGTCCGTGTTGTTGCAAATGGCAAGATTTCTTTTTTATGGCTGAATGATATTCCCTTGTGTGTGTGTGTGTGTATATATATATATATATATATGTATACATACATTGTTGGATCTTTTCTTAAAGCTGAACAATTGCATTCTTTTCCTGCAGCCATTGCCTAAATCTATATTCCAAATGTGTATATATATATATATATATGTGTGTGTGTATATATATATATATATATATACACACACACACACACACAATTTCTTTATCCATTCATCCATTGATGGGCACTTAGTTTGTTTCCATATCTTGGCAATTGTAAATAATGCTGCAGTGAACATGGGGATGCAGATATCTTTTCGAATTAATGTTGTCGTTTTCTTCAGATCAATACCCAGAAGTGGAATAGCTGGATCATATGATAGTTCTATTCTTACTTTTTTGAGGAAGCTCCATACTGTTTTCCATAGTGGCTGAACCAGTTTACATTCCAACCAACAATGCACAAGGGTTCCCTTTTCTCCACACCCTTGTCAACACTTATTTCTTGTCTTATTGATAATTGCCTTTCTAACAGGTGTGAAGTGATACTGCATTGTGATTTTGATTTGCATTTTCCTGATAATTAGTGATGTTGAGCACTTTTTCATGAACCTGTTGGCCATCTATATGTCTTCTTTGGAAAAACGTCTCTTCAGATCTTCTGCCAATTTTTTTTTTTGGTTTTTTTTTAGTGAGAAAGATCAGCCCTGAGCTAACATCTGTTGCCAATCCTCCTCTTTTTGGCTGAGGAAGATTGGCCCTCAGCGAACATCTGTGCCCATCTTCCTCTACTTTATATGTGGCATGCCTGCCATAGCATAGCTTGATCAGTGGTGCATAGGTCCGTGCCCGGGATCCGGGCCTGCGAACCCCCGGCCGCTGAAGAGGAGCACGAGAACTTAACAGCTACGCCACCGGGCGGCCCCCTCTTCTGCCCATTTTTTAATTGGATTGTTTATTTTTTTGCTGTTGAGTTGTATGAGTTCTTTCTATACTTTGGATATTAGTCCCTTATCAGATATATGATTTGCAAATATTTTCTCCCATTCAGTAGATTGCCTTTTTATTTTGCTGATGGTTTCCTTTGCTGTGTGGAAGCTTTGTAGTTTGATGTAGTCTCACTTGTTTATTTTTGCTTTTATTGCTTTTGCTTTTGCTTTTGGTGTCAGTTTAAAAAAAAATCATCACCAAGACCTATGTCAAGGAGCTTACTGCCTTTGTTTTCTTCTAGGAGTTTTATGGTTTCAGGTCTTTGTCAAGTCTTTAATTGAGTTAATTTTTGTGTATGGTGTAAGGTAAGGGTCTACTTTCATTCTTTTGCATGTGGCTGTCCAGTTTTCTCAACACCATTTGTTGAAGAGATTATCCTTTCCCCAGTGTATGTTCTTGGCTCCTTTATCATCAATCAATTGACCATACATGCGTGGTTTTATTTCTGTGCTCTCTATTCTGTTCCATTGATCTATGTGTCCATTTTTATGCCAATACCAAACTGCTTTAAGTACTGCAGCTTTGTAATGTAGTTTGAAATCAGGGGGTGTGATGCCTCCAGCTTTGTTCTTCTTTCTCAAGATTGCTTTGCCGATTCAGGGTGCTTAGTGGATCCATAAAAATTTTAGGATTGTTTGTTCTTCTCTGAAAAAATGCCATTGGAATTTTGATAGGGATTGTGTTGAATCTATACATGGCTTTGGGTAGTATGGACATTTTAACAATATTGATTCTTCCAATCCATGAGCATGGGACATCTTTCCATTTATTTGTGTCGTCTTCAATTTCATTCATTAATATCTTGCAATTTTCAATATACAGGTCCTTCACCTCCTTGGGTAAATTTATTCCTGGGTATTTTATTCTTTTTGATGCAATCATGAATGGGATTGTTTTCTTAATTTCTCTTTCTGATAGTTTATTATTAGTATATAGAAATGCAACAGATTTTTGCCTGTTGATTTTGTATCCTGCAGCTTTACTGAATTTGTTTATTAGTTCTAATAGTTTTTTGAACCTTTTGAACTTTTTGAATTTTTATTTCTTTTCCTTGCCTAATCACTCTGGCTAGGGCTTCCAATGCTATTTTGAATAAAAGTGGCAAGAGTGGACATCCTTGTCTTGTTCCAGTTCTCAGAGGAATGGCTTTCAGTTTTCACCATTGAGTATGATGTTAGCTGTGGGTGTGTCATATATGGCTTTAGCATGTTGAGATACGTACCCTCTATATCTGCTTTGTTGAGAGGTTTTATCATAAGTGGATGTTGGATCTTGTCAAATGCTTTCTCTGCATCTATTGAGAGGATCATGTGATTTTTATCCTTTATCCTACAAGGGTGATATTTTATTCTTGTATCCTTTTATACACCAATGGTGTATCACATTGACTGGTTTATAGATGTTGAACCATGCTTGCATCCCTGGAATAAATCCCATTTCATCATGGTGTATGATCCTTTTAGTGTATTGTTGAATTCAGTTTGCTAATATTTTGTTGAGAATTTTTGCATCTATGTTCATCACAGATATTAGCCTGTAATTTACTTTTCTTGTGGCATCCATGTCTGGTTTTGGTATCAGGGTAATGCTGGTCTCGTAAAATGAGTTTAGAAGATTTCTGTCCTCTTCTATTGTTTGGAAAAGTTTGAGAAGGATTGGTATTAATTCTTCTTTGACTATTTGGTAGAATTTACCAGTGAACCTGTCTGGTCTTGGACTTTTGTTTGTTGGGAGGTTTTTGATTACTGATTCAGTCTCCTTACTAGTAATTCTATTCAGATTTTCTGTATCCTCCTGATTCAGTCTTGGTAGGTTCTATATTTCTAAGAATTTATTCATTTCTTCTAGGTTGTCCAATTTTTTGATATATAGTTGGTTGTAGTAGTCTCTCATGAGTTTTGTATTTCTGTGGTACCTGTTGTGACATCTCTTCTTTCATTTCTGATTCTGTTTTAGTCCTTGCTCTTTTTTTCTTGGTGAGTCTAGCCAAAGGCTTGCCAATTTTGTTTTTTCTTTTCAAAGAACCAGCTCTTAGTTTCATGGATCTTCTCTGTTGTCTTTTTAATCTATATTTCAGTTATTTTTGCTCTAATGTTTGTTATTTCCTTCCTTCCACTAATCCTGGGCTTTATTTGTTCTTTTTCTAGTTCCTTGAGGTGTAAAGTTAGGTTGAGACCTTTTTATTTCTTGAGATAGGCATTTATTGCTATGAACTTCCATCTTAGAACTGCCTTTGCTGTATTCCACAAATTTTTGTGTGTTATATTTCCATTTTTGTTTGTCTCAGTGTATTTCTTAATTTCTCTTTGGATTTCTTCTTTGACCCACTGGTTGTTCAGGAGCATGTTGTTTAATCTCCACGTATTTGTGAATTTTCCAGTTTTCTTCGTGTAATTAATTTCTAGTTTCATACTATTGTGGTTGGAAAAGATGCTTGATATGATTTCAGTCCTCTTAAATTTATTAAGACTTGTTTTGTGGCCTAACATGTGGTCTACCCTGGAAAATGTTCCATGTGCACATGAGAAGAATGCATATTCTGTTGCTTTTGGATGGAATGTTCTGTATATATATCTGTTAAGTCCATCTGGTCTAACGTGTCACCTAAGGGCAATGTTTCCTTATTGATTTTCTGCCTGGATGATCTATCCCTTGATGTAAGTAGGGTAGTAAAGTCCCCTACTATTATCATGTTGCTGTCTATTTCTTCTTTTACATCTGTTAATATTTGCTTTATGTGTTTAGGTGTTCCAATATTTGCTTTATGTATTAGGTGTTCCAATATTTGCTTTATGTATTTAGGTGTTCCTATGTTGGGTGCATAAATGTTGACAAATGTTATATCCTTTTGTTGGATTGACCCCTTTATCATTATGTGATGCTCATCTTTGTTTCTTATTACAGTCTTTGTTTTCAAGTCTATTTTGTCTGATAAAAGTATAGCTATTCCAGCTTTCTTTTGGTTTCCATTTGGAATTAGGATAATTAGAATTGGTTTGATTTAACTAAAGAATTTACACGTTTGGTCATTGTTATTTAGGCCTTTGCATGCTAAAGATTCAGAATATATTAGAATGCACTATATATTTAATGTACTGTTTTGTTTAAATGTTACCTTTCTTTAAATGTCATCTTTCTGTGTCTGTTAATTTGGAGAGTGTAGAGCAAGCCTCTGTAGATGGTAATAACGCACCTTTCAACCTAGCCATCACCGTAGGCTGAGAAGATAATGAAACTCTTCTTATTCTGGCCTAAACCTGAGTGATTTCCTAGAGCACTCCATGGAAGCAAGCTTGAATTTTCAGATGGGCTATTTGGGAATTGAATGGGTCATAAGAGCATGGCCTGAAGGGTGGTTAGAGTGAAGTGAAAGATGAGAGTAAAGGAAAGTGCTGGAAGCAGTTCCAAATGAGACCCTGGTCACTCACTTTTCTGTGGCTTCACAGAGTGATTTAGACTCGGCCCTAAGATGCAGGGGATCGTTTGCCTTTACTTGGCTTCTCATGGCTCAGAGATGGTCAACTTTTAGTGGTTCCTGGCCTATTTTCGGAAGGATTCTTCACCTGCAGAAGAAAGAGCCAACAGCACATACGAATCAATTCTCTTATAAAAGTGAACCTCTCATATATTTTCTCTTAAAAAGAGACTTAAAAAGAACAGAAAACTCAGTTTCCCTGGGCCAAGTCATCCTCTGAAAAAATAATATGTTTATAATTTTTGATTCTTTTGTTTTTAGATCACATGAAAGGATTAAGAGCCCCTACCTTGAAAAGAAGGTTGGAGTGCAGGTAATTTATTTTGCTACTTATTTGTCTTTGTTTTTTTTAAGTAAACATTTTAATTGAGCTGTAACATCTATACAGAAAAGTACGTACATCATAAGGGAACAGTCTGATGACCTTTTGCAAGTGCACCGTGAAGCTTCTGCCCAGATCAAGAAATAAAACAGTGCCAATATTGCAGACCAGAGCCCTGTCCCTCCCCCAAGGGTAAACTCCATTCTGACTTTCGTGGTCATGGTTTAGCTTTGGCTGTTTTTGAACTTTATATGTAAGAGTCATACCAAATAGATTCTTCTATTTGTTTTCTTTCACTTAACATTACATTTGAATGATTAATCTGTGCTATTGGGTGCAGCAATGGCTTGTTCATTTTCATTTCTGTAAATGTGTGTGTGTGTATGTGTGTGTGTGAGAGAATGAGTGTTCCATTATAAAGAATAATATAATGTTGTTGGATCTTTTCTTAAAGCTGAACAATTGCATTCTTTTCCTGCAGCCATTGCCTAAATCTAAATTCCAAATTCTCAAGATATATATTTGGAAAGGACCTTATTGACTTTTTGACTTTTGAATCAGTGTATATCAGGCTTCTCTGCTAAGTGATATTGATAGGCTGTGTTCTTGATAATGATAGCTAATATTTATTAAGTGTATATATATATATATATATGCTGGGCACTACATATTTATTAGTTCAGCAGTTTCTCTGAGTGCCTATGGTGAGTCAACCACTATAGTGGATGTTGAAGATACAATTGTGAGCAACACATGAAAATCCCTCTCTTCTTGGAGCTGACATTCTCATTAGAGCCTCTTGATAATCTTTTGAATAGATACTATTATTATTTCTATTTTACAGATGAGGAAACTGAGGAACCAGAGAGGTTAAATTAGTTGCCCAAGGTCACGCAGCCAGTAAGTGGCAGGACCAGGATTTCAACCAGGTCTGTCTGAATTTAGAGCCTGTGGCTTAGTTATCTATATTGCTGCGTAACAAATTACCCCAAAACCTAGCGACTTAAAACAACTAGTCATGTATTCTCTTTCTCAGTTTCTGTGGGGCAGGAATTCTGACAGGGCGTGGTGGGGATGGCTGGTTTCTGCCCAACTGAATGTCATATGGGGGCTGACATTATCTGAAGGCTCTTTCATTCGATGACTGACTCCTGGGTTGAGAAGACTCAAAGAGCTGGGGCTCCTTGGACATATCTGTCTTTAAGAAAATCTCTTGAGCATGGTGGTTTCAGGATAACTGGACTTCTTAAATGGAGACTCGAGGCTTAATAAGTATACATCCTAAGAGAGAGCTAGCAGGTAGCCATATTGCCTGGAGACCTATCCTTGAAAGTCCTGCAATGTTACTTCCATCACATTCTGCTGGTTAAGGCAGTTACGAAGGTCTGCCCAGGCTCAAGGGGAGGTTCAAATAGACCCCCCGGTCAATGGAAGAATTTCCATGTCCATTTTGTAAGAAGAGCGTGTATAGATGGGATATATAATAGTATGGCCATCTGGAAGATACAGTCTGCCACAGACTATATTCCTAACTGCTAAGCTATACTGTTGAATTTTTAAAGTTTATTATGAAATTGATTTTTGCTTACTAAAAAAATAGAATAGGTTTATATGAAATAAAACGTAGAAGTCTTCTGTCCCCCACACCTCCTTTCTGTTCTCCAGAGGTAGCTTAACGTTTGGTGGATCTTTCCAGACAAACCTGATCATGTACCAACACGTATCTTTAATGTAAGAATGGTGAGGGACACCTTTCTGATGGGGTCAGAGGACGCAGTAGTTTCTCTCATCTACTTCTTCCCCATCGTCCCTTTACACTCTCGATGGGACTGAGATAGTCATGGGGGTGGTGGCATGTTGGGAACGACTGTAACTCTTTTCGTGCCAGCTCAGTTTCTGAATAATTTGAGATAACTGATATATGATGAAACGTATCTCCTAGTCCCCCAGATGGCTCATTTTGGGTTGTACTGAAACAGCTTTTTTTTTTGTCTTTTCCTTTCAGCTTGAAGGTTTATTTATACTGTTCGCCTGTTACTAAAGAGTTGTTGTTAACTAGCCCGAAGTACAGATTTTGGGAGAAACGAATTGTAAGTGTTATTTTTTCAACAACGCTAATTCTGTTTTTCAGGTGGGAAGTATTTTTCGAGGTAGATTGCACAAAGCATTGGAGTTATTCCAAGCCAGGTTCCTCACACATTGTAGTTACCCACATTAATTACCACGTTGATATTCAGTCTTTGGAACTCAGCAGTTTAGAAGAGGTCGACATTTTATTGTTGTTGGTATTATTGTTGATTTTTTTTTCCTGTCCCTCAGCTGTTCCATCTGACTTCTTAGTTTTGTTGAATCTCATTGACTCTATTGCTAAGTTGCATTTTAATACTTTAAAGTATAAAAGGTTCATTAACATAATTGATAAATCCTTTTACTTAGGTCATGGGGGGTAGATTAGGAAAAATAAACGTTACTTGTAGGTTATAATAAGAAAGGGATAACCAGAATAAAAATAGGATGGATAACTTTGATTTCCAGCAGAATAAAATGGATCTATGCAACAGAAGGTAGATTGTAAGGGGAGAAAAACAAAAGTATGGTAGGTAGAAAATGCAAAGACGGCAGAAAAAGTTCTGTGATAACAGTAATTACTATAAATATGAATGGATTTAATTCAACTCTTGATCAAAAGACAAATTAGCAGTTTGGGTTAAAAAAATAAGAAAGATCTACCAGTCTTAGTCTACAAGAAACATAGATAAAACAAAAGGATAAATGCAGGTTGAAATGGAAAAAAAAAAAAGAAAGAGATATACTAAACAATTAGAAGTTAAAAAGGCCAGAGTGGCAATTTTTATATCATACAAAATAGAATTGAAGGCAAAAAAAATCATAAGTTTCAAAGAGGATGTTATTTATTGTTAAAAGGAACAATGGATCAAGAAGATACAAACATATATGCAATTAACAAAATAGCCTCAAACTGGGTAAAGTAATCAGTGATCACCCAGTGCTTGATCAGAGAAAGAGAACCACAGTGAGTGAATAGAATATGGGTTCGTTATGTGGATTAAGCCTTAAATAATTGTGGGAGCTGGTGGAGAAACCTGAACAAGTGTCATAAAGACTCTGTTTGATGTTCAACTGCTGACAGCTTTCAACTCCCACCTCCTCCTTCCCCTTCTGCCCAACATCTGGGCAAGCTGATACAAAAAGCCTACCCCTCCCTTGGTGCTGACATGAAGTTCAAACCACACAATCCCAGACCACCCCCTAACCACAATAAAAACCAGAGCCACTTGCTCCTGCTCTCTCTCAGGCCACATGAGCCACTTCCTCCCAGCCTGGGTACTTCCCTCTGTCCCCAGAAAACCCCGTGATGTGAGTAATGCAGTGTTTTCATACCCTCTTCGTGCGTGTGCGGCATCGTCAGTCTCGACCTCCACCCTATCACTGGAGTGGGGTCCATTTCTCCTCCGCAGAGGGACACAACAGCAAGGCTGTAACCTTGGCCTTGATATTAGGCCTGAAGTTGCTATGGCCAGCAGTCAGAAAGGAAAGCTGAGAAAGACGTGGAAAAGAGCAGAGACAGGCTGGAATCTACAAGGGCAAACTGGAACCCTTGTCTGTCTGTCAATCTTCCCAGCCTTGGTAATGCTGCCGTCCCCTTTGCCACTGAGTTACACACACCTGGCCCGGGACTCTGAGAAGCTGAAGGAGGATATCCAGCAGAAAACGGAATTGCTGCAGTCCTGCCCCGTGTCCGTGAGTTGAGCCAGCAGATCAACAGTGTACGTGAGCTGTCATAATTGCTGCCACCCTTCAGAGCATTAAAAAATGGCTGCTAGTTCACTTGTGCCTTCCAGATATCACTCAGACGTTTCTTGTGGCCAACCCTAACCTGGAAGTATACATGGAAGGGACTTCCAGGATAGTCCCTGCTCAGCTAAGCTGATGTAGTACAAGGCCACCTCACAATCTAAGAGAGAAATAGGCAACTCGACAATTGTAGTTGGAGAGCCTACCACACCACTCCCAGCAACTGAAAGATGAAGGCGGCAGGAAATAAGTGAAGATACAAAAGCTTTGAATGACATACTTAATAAATGTGAGCTAAAAGAAACACAGAGTTTTAAACCCAGCAGAGGAAACAAGATCTTTGGGTGTATATGAACATTTACAAAAATTGACCATGTACTATGTCACAAAAGAAGTTTAAGAAATCCTAGGGATCTGTTCTCTGACCATAATGCAATGATGTTGGAAATCGGAAATAAAAGAAGAGCTAAAATCATCCCTTACATATGGGAACTGAATGCATACAAGAAACAATTCTTAAAGAGGAAGTTGTAGAGAAAAATGTACAATACTTAGAACTGATGGACAATAAAAACATGGCATGTCAAAATGTGTGGACTACAACTAAATTAGTGCTTGAAGAAAAACCGATAGCATTAAATGCATTTCTTAGAAAACAAAAACTAGAAGTAAATGGAATAAGACTTCAACTAAATAAGAAGGAAAAGGAGCAACAAGGCAAATCTAAGGATTACATGGAAGAAGGAAATAATAAAGATAAAAGGGCAAGTTAATGATGTAGAGACTAACAACTACCACAGAAAATGAAAGAGGATAAAAAAAACTAAAAGCTGGTCTTTAGAGGAATAAAGGTAAATTTCTGCCAAGAATAAAAAAAAGAAGATGCATTTAAAAATACAGAATGATAAAAAGGAAAATAACTATTAATAACGGCAGTGCATTTTTTTTGAAAATTAATATGCTAGTATATTTGATAATTTAGGCCAAGTGGATAAATATCTGGAAAAGTAGGAAAATACCAAATGGATGCAAGAAAAGTGGCAAACTTGAATAAATCAGTAGCCATCAAAGAAATTATAACAATTTTCAAAGATCTCTTCTTCAATAAAGCCCCAGGCCCAGATGGTTTTATAGGTGTGTTTTGCCAGATGTTCAAAGAACAACTAATCCCTCTACTGGGTGAGTTGTTATAGGATACGATAAAAAGATAAGCCACCCAACCCTGCTGGCAAAATAGATAATGGTAGTATGTGGGGGGAAAAGGCCATTTCATGTATGAACACGTGTGAACATCCTGATTTAATAGCTAACTGAATCTAACAGTATTAAAAAATAGTTGCATATGAATATGACATGTTTATTCCAGAAATGCAAGGATAGTTTCACAGCTGAACCTCAGTCACTGTAAGTTTTATGACATCAACGGACTAAAAAGATGAAAAATTGTGTTCCTTCTTTCATCAACTACTTATTGAATGCCTTTCTGTGTTAGTTGCTGTCCTAGTGAAGTGTGCAAGTCCATCGCGGAGCACGCTGCAGCAGCTCGAAATCTGTGAGTTAGGCCCACGTGTTGTGGCCTGATCCAGACTGTGTCCTGCAGCACAAAAGCTAAACACAGAGCACATGACTACGTGTTTTACAAAAACTCAAGTTCAAAGGGAGAGGGAAATGGAGTAGTAGGGCTGGGGAGGTGCAGGGAGGAAGATAGAGTTCATGGCAATAAATTGCAGTGTCCAAAGATATATAAGGTTACAAGGCCTTTAATTCATATTGCCACATCAGCCTCAAGAAAGGTATTATTTTAGCTTTATCATGTTTTTAAGCTGTTAACACATTTATTATAGTGAAATCAGAAATTGTTACCCAGAGAGTCTGAAACTTCTCTTAGTCCTCTTTCTGTGTTTGAGCTGGCAAAAGCATATAAAGCCATGAAAAACTGTGAAAATATATAATGTGATGTATACATGATCTCTTATTTTATTTTAATAGATATCAATTGAAATTGAAACTCCTACCCAGATATCTTTAGTTGATGAAGCATCAGGCGAGGTAACTAAATATTAAATATCGTGTTTTTAAAAATTATCTTTAGTGCTAAAATGATTATCTTTCTCCTTGATTTTGAATGCTCGTTTAACCATAAATAAAAATTATAGTAATTGAGTGAGTTTGTAGGGGGAAAAAACCATTTGTGACCTATTTATTTTCTGTATCCAAAGGATTGGACATGACTTCCGTCAGAATTGCTCCTTTTAAGTATTACATGCTAATGATGGGAACTCCAATTGTCGATATTACTTTGCGATATCATTGTCACATTTATTAAGTTTATTATAATGTTCAGGATATAAAATGGTGCTTAATATTTTTGCGACAAATTTATGTATATTGTGATTTTTTCTTCTGAATCATTTTCATTTTCAAGAAAAAGACACTGTCCAAGTGCATCCAATTTATTTTTGTCCTTAAATTTAGAAGCAGGTACTTTTGTCTTGTGAGTGTATTGTTTTAATAGTAAGTAGGACTATGGACATACCTGTTCTTTATTTTTTTCACTAGGGCTAGGAGGTATTTTCCTATTTTATGGCAAACCTAGTTAATATTTGTTCCACAGCCTGATTGTCACCTGCTTTGTTGACACGTTTAGCTCTGATGGGTGTCCTGTGTTGTGAAACTGATCAGACAGGGGCTGACTTTTCCCATTTCCTCTTTGGGGAAGGTCAGGCATTTGATGTATCCTCATCAAATTATTGTCCTGAGGGGGTACTGCAGAGCCAGGTTGGGATGGGTTAAAAAGGGGGCAGAAAAGGATGGCCTGATCCTTCCTAAGTGCCATCCTGCACTCAGCTAACACTTCTGGAGACGGCTCTAATTGCCTTGCTGCCTTGTCACCTATAAAATTGGTGAAAGGCGTTCTCAATATTGGGCAGCAGAGAGCAGGCAGCTCTCTCTGGGCAGAGCCTTGCTGTCCCACTCTCGTCCTTCATGTTTCTTCTCGTGCGCCGTGGCTTTTGTGCATGTGTGTCCAGCCTCAGCCAGTGGGAGACCCCACTTTAAGGAGCCTTTGGAGGAGTTTCCATCATCGAGTATCAAGCTGGCGTGTCCAGAGCTCGGCCCCATGATGTCCGTCAGGCTCTGCCCTCCCAGGATAGTCCAATGTGCAGTATGGTGACTTAGGACCAGGCTATATCAGGCTTTTTTTTTTTTTTAATAATAGTTTTATTGAGATATAATTCACATACCATACAATTTACTCCATTTAAACTGTACAAGTCAGTAGTTTTTAGTATATTCACAGAGTTGTGTATTCACCACCACAATCAACTTGAGAACATTTTCATCACCCAAAAAGAAACTCTGTACCCATTAAGTGGGCACTCCCTATTATTCCTCCCCACAACCCCTAGCAACCACTATTCTTCTCTAAGTCTCTATGGATTTGCCTGTTCTAGACATTTCATAGAAATGGAGTCATACAATATGTGGTCCTTTGTGACTGATTCCTTTCACTTAGCATAATGTTTTCAAGGTTTATCCATTTTGTAGCATGTATCAGTATTTCATTTCTTTTTATGGCCAAATAATATTCCATTGTATGGATATGCTGCATTTTGTTTATTCATTCATCAGTTGATGGATATTTGGGCTGTTTCTTCTCTTTGGCTAGTGTGAATAGTATTGCTGTGAACATACACGTACAAGTGTTTGTGTGGACGTAAGTTTTCATTTCTCTTGTGTACATACCGGAGAGTGGAATTGCTGGTCGTGTTGTAACCCCATGTGTTTAACCGTTTGTTTTGTGTGCAAGGATTCCACTTGTTTCCAGCATCTGAAGTGTGAGGAAATGAGGAGAAAAGGCATCCCACATTCTTGAGAAGTACCACATATGTTCTATTAAGGAGGGCTTTATTTAGCTGTGTCCTAATGATAACTTCTATTGTCATTATTTTTTCTTTATTTTCTTTTTAGAAGGAAGAGATTGTGGTGACTCTCTTACCAGCTGGTCATTGCCCAGGATCAGTTATGTAAGGGGGCTCATCTCTTTTGCCATTTTATTATACGTAGATATGTATTATCATTGTAGAAATAAATGTTTAGGGTCTAGAAAATCATATGTGTAGAGAGATTTGATTATTTTTTTACAGCAAGTTCTTTAATCTGTTTCCATATTGAACTTGGGAGACTGAGGTCAAGTTTAAAACGTGGCTTTCTTATAATGGAAGTCTTCAATGGCTATTTCTCCATTGGCTTTGCATTTTCCTACACCATGGATTTTTCTGTCCATGAGCAGGAGGGGTCTCAGTATATGGTTGGGAGTGCTAACATATTTCGGGGGACATCTATTGCAACTCAGTAGTATCTCCATTGTATTGTTTTTTCTACCCCAGGGAATAGGGGGCTGCTGAGCGCCTGGTGTGGTTTAGAGCTATTGAAATTCCATTAACACTGTACCAGGGTGGCTACGTTGGGCAGGACACATTTGCCATGGATTTAGTGTCTATTTGCTTCATTAGGATTTTGTATGAGACTTAGAAGTCACTGAGATCTGTTTCCTTTTCAGGTTTTTATTTCAGGGCAATAATGGAACTGTCCTGTACACAGGAGACTTCAGATTGGCAAAAGGAGAAGCTGCCAGAATGGAGCTTCTGCACTCTGGGGGCAGGTACCGGGCTTTACATAATTCTCGAATATAAGACTGCATCATTTTAAAAGTTTTATTGCTCTTTCCCCGTCAAACACAAAGCTGTGTTTCTGTTAGAAATCAAACTTGATTATAATGTTTGCAAGAGTAAAGCGAACTTTTCTTCTTGAAACAGGGTGATGGTAACATTCTGGATGCTGACTGGTCAAAATTCACTGAACTGCATATGCAAAAATCTGACTTTTATTGTATGGAAATTATTTTCCAACAAAGTTGATGTAACAAAAAAATTCCAAATGGAATGGAACACCCTGTAAAATAACTGAGAGTTTAAACTTTATACATATTTTATTTCACATTAGATGATTGACACTAATTGGTTTTTTGTTTTGTTTTGTTTTTCAGAGTGAAGGATATCCAAAGTGTATACTTAGATACTACTTTCTGCGATCCAAAATTTTATCAAATTCCTAGTCGGGTAAGTCTTCCTGGAGGAATGGGGTGATCACCTGGGCATGGCCATATTTCTAGTAGGAAGTTTATAGGATAACAAATCAGATCATAATTGTCCCTATTGGCATTAATATCTGTAAATGTGGGGAATGGAAAGGGTAAGTGATGTTCTTAAAAGCGTTAAAAGCCTTTTAAAAATCCTGCCCAGGAGGAGTGTCTGAGTGGAATAGTAGAGCTAGTTGGAAGCTGGATCACTCGGAGTCCCTACCACGTCGTGTGGCTGAACTGCAAAGCAGCTTACGGGTATGAGTATCTATTCACCAACCTTAGTGAAGAATTCGGAGTCCAGGTACGGTGACGGCTCTTTCTTTCCTGTCGCTCCCCTCTATCCTCCCAACTTCACCTTTCCTGCCCCTCCCCGCCCCCCAAAACTGAAAACAGTAACAGATGGAAGCAACCTTTCCAAACATGTGCATGTGGCACAAGGTGGCAGCCCCTCTAAAGTAATGTCATCTTCGTTGGCTCACTTCCTCACGGAGGAATGGACAGTGGCCCAGATGGCTGAGAAGAGCCCTTGGGTGGAATGTCCATAAAGGAAGAATTTTCTCAAAGCTGTGGGTCATGAAATGAGTTTAGTGATGGTGACCAGCACTGACAGTAAATTTGAACTAGAA
Source organism: Diceros bicornis minor (assembly GCF_020826845.1). Classification (NCBI taxonomy): domain Eukaryota; kingdom Metazoa; phylum Chordata; class Mammalia; order Perissodactyla; family Rhinocerotidae; genus Diceros; species Diceros bicornis. Next base: position 15,479,325 of record NC_080775.1, on the reverse strand, counting down.
AATAGCTGAGAGTATTGCTTGCAGTCAGAGTGATTATTGTCTTGTGAAGATTACGTAGGGAATCAGACCCATGCGTATACATACGTTTACTGAGTTGCCGTGGAAAATGTATTTCTTACTGTGGGTCGCGGTCAAAATGTGTGAAAAACATTGTCCCTGGGCGCTGAGCCTCGTGGCTGGATCCATATCAGATCCGGCTGGGAGGGAGTTTTCACCTGCCCTTCCAGGTGGTTTGGTGCTGGGCTCTCCCGACCCAGAGCTGCAGAGCCCAGACTGTGTGTGAGTGGCTGCCCAGCGGGGAGCCGCCTTCCCATAGCGCTGACTCGGAGCGTGTGGCTTCTGTTCTCACCCCCTAAGAGAAGATGGATTTTTGGTAACGACTCTGAACAAAAATGAAGCGGTGGAACTAATTTGACGTTTAATTTCCGCTTCGTTTTGTATCTTTTCATATAGATCCCCCGCTAACAAACTGGAGCCAAGAACTTAACAATTATACGCAACGTAATTTAGTAAAATAAAAAGGATCTAGTTTTTCTGCATCAGAAATTTAAAAAATTCCTCCCTCCCTTCCTCATCCCTTCCTTTCTTCCTCCCTCCTTCGCTTCCTTCTTAAGTCTTTACTTTGTAAGTCCTTCTTTCCTTAATTTCTTCCTTCCTTAAGACCTTCTGTCCAAATATATTGGTGTAAAGTTGCCGGTTCTCCGTTTTGAAAAGGATTTGCTTTCATTCTGAGATGAATTTTTCCCTATGTTTTTCAGTGTTAAATGGCCTTTTAAATTAAAATCACAGGGATAATAGGCTGTGTACGCACACACACATACACTTAATCTATACTATCCACTATTTTTTTTCCTTATGTCCTCTCTTGGAAAAATATAAAAGTAGCAACCACTTATCAGTCCCCAATTTTTTGTCTTGTAAATTTTAATGGTGTGTAGAATTGAAAAGACCGAAGGCTCCTGCCTAGAGGCCTTTCGGGAAGACACCGTGGGCTGAGGAAGGGTTCCGGGGATGGAGGGAGATCAGGCCTCCGAGTCACCCTGGAGCAAGCCCTCTCTTCAGTCTATTAATCCCTTTGTAGGGGAGAGAAACAACTTTATATCAGGGATTTAAAAAACGAGAACAGTGAGGTTTTTGACTAAGGGACCTCAGAGATGATCACTGGCAACTTTTTCAGGCTTCCTCATTTTCACAAGGATGAAAGATTCCATATCTCTCTCTGTCCATCTCAGAATTTACCCCTTTTTATCTCCTTCTTAGAGAGGCCAGAAAAGCAAATTCATTGTTACACCTTGTTAGTAGTCAACAGGCTGTGAGATGAACAGGCCCCAGGATAGGTAAGCCGTGATGCTCGGATTCTTTTTATACCTGTCTTGGTATTCATTACCACAGCAATTTCACATTATTCTAATCCGTTTTGTTATTCAGACTTCAAAATGAGAATAATTTTTTTTGTGCCATTTCATAATCCTAATAGCAATGTAGGTACTTGTTATTTACTTTGAGGTACCCAGAAGAGGAGCTTTAAGTAAAACTGACACATTGGTTTTAACTCTTCAAAATGTATTGGCCTTAAAATTCTAAAGGTGGCCAAGGCTGGTTTTGTTTTTCTGCATCTGCTCTCCCCCTTTTAATCCAGTAGAGGTGTGTGGTGGGGGGGATCTCGGTCTGCTTCCTAGTCCAGCTGCCCCCCACCCCCGGCTGCCTTATATGTCATGTTGTGTGCATGTCTTCATGACTAAGTGACTCTTGATTGTTGTTATCTTCTGTGTTCACTGCTGTATACCCAATATTTAGGATAAAGCTTGACATATGGTAGGTGCACAATAAATAGTAACTGAATGACTCCTGATGGACTGAAGGACAGTATTAACATGATCCAGTGAAATCCACCCACCGAGTCTCCAGGACTTTTATTACCACCACCAACAGGCAGTCACGCTGGCTGGTGGGAATATGACCTGTGATCTTTGCCTGTTGACATCCTGGCAGAATACTGACATGCATTGAAATAGCCAAACACTCGGTCTCAAGACAGAAGACAGAGTTAGTTCACTAACTGGATGTTTCCCCTGCATAATTATGCTTGAACAATTTGTTTCTAGGAAATACAATTCAAATAATATGCTTATATGTGTTATTTTCCTCAGATTCATGTGGATAAACTCGACATGTTTAGAAACATGCCCGACATTCTTCATCATCTCACAACAGACCGTTGCACCCAGATCCATGCATGTCGGCATCCGAAGGTACGTAGTAAATTGTTGTTCTTACTGTTGGTGTGATCCATGAAAACCAGAATTTTAGGTCCAGAAGGAACCTCAGAAATTCCGTTTTCTAGGCTCTTCAATTTACAAATGTAAAAACTGAGGCTGAGAGCCTAAGTTATTAGCCCAAGGTCAGGCACCTCTACATTACTGTATTCCATTACCATGAACCTCATACTTATTAAATAGACCCAGATACTTAAGGTTTTTAGTGAAATATATTCATACACATTCGATACATGTTTATTTGTAATGAATTATGTACTGAATGATTTATTTTTAATGAAATTAGTAATACGTTAGTCCTTATAATTTAAGAAAACATATTCACAATCCATTGCTATTTATTTTTGAGACTCATGAGATGTGTACGTTTATAAACTTTATTTTTCTTCTACTCATTTGAGATAAATATCTAGATATAACTTTGCTTCGCATTGTGAAATAGTTACATGTATTGCTGGTCCAATTTCAAATGAGTGTTGCTGGTGTCTTTGCAACTGAGTTGTAATTTGTTTTCTAATGTCACCCTAGAATTCCCTTCTCTTATTAAATGCCAGGTATTAAATTTTGAATTTGCCTTTAAGATTGTTTTTCATTTTAATTTATGTAGTCATTCAACGTCACTAATACCAATTAGTGATCTTCAAATGCAGTGTATGCGTGATCATAATTTTCCTCTAAGTTTTAAAATATCTTAGCATTTAAATGCTGAGTAATTTTTATTTTAGTAAACACTGCATTTATACATTTAGATAATCATTGTGGTAGTAATATTGGCTCCATTGGCCAAAAAACTAAAGTAAATATGCTCAGCCCTAAAATAAAGAATAATTAAAAAAAAAAAAAGAAGAATTCTTATCCGTAGCATGGAATATTCTACTTCAGACCACTGTAGTAAAGCTACAGTGTAGGAGTATAGTACACACACACACGCACACACACACACACACACACACACACACTGAGTTCATGGATGGATAAAAATAATGCAGCTATAAAACAGAAACTGTTTTGTCCTTTTTCCATGGGACTTATAGTCTTTGGCCCCCAGCTCCCATAAATTTTTTTTTTTTGCAGGGAAAGATTTGCCCTGAGCTAACATCTGTTGCCAATCTTCCTCTTTTTTTTTTTTTCCTCCGCAAAGGCCCAGGGCATGGTTGTATATCCTAGTTGTAAGTCCTTCTAGTTCTTCTACATGAGCTGCTGCCACAGCACGGCAACCGATGGACGAGTGGTGTGGTTCTGCGACCGGGAAATGAACCCGGGCCACCAAAAGCAATGACAGCACCCAAACTTTAACCACTATGCCATCAGGGCTGGCTCCCAGAAATCTTTTAATTGGAAAATTTCTTTTGCTCTGAATTTTCTCACATCTTAATGTGGCTTAATTTGTAACTGCTACTCCTGCTCCTGTCATTTCCCATGTGGCTACTTGCCTTGAAACACTCCTTCTAGCAGTTTAAGATACTTCTTAGGCATATACCTTAAAAATACCGACAGAACACAGCCTGCAGAGCCCTGTAGCACTGTCATCCCAGCCTCTTAACAAACAGCACCCACGGCGCCTGGTCACATTTGATTGGGATCGAGTGCTAATGGTTTTGGAGGATTCTTATCAAAACCTCATGTTGTTGGGAAAATAGTCCCGTTGTTTTTCAACCTTTTGAAAACACTTCTGTTACTTTTTTCTCCAATGTTATTTTGAAAAATTTTAAAACAGTCAAGTTGTAAGACCAGTACAAAGAGCACCATGTACTCTTCGTCTGGATTCCCGTTTGTTAACACTTTGCTACATGTGCGCCCTTGTGCCCTCTCTCCGTCTCTCTGTACGTGTAACAAGCACCCCTCACCCAACTCATTTGAGTCAGTTGCAGATTTCACGACTCTTCACCCTAGACCTTCAGCACGTACCACTGGAGAACAAGGACGTTCTCCTATATAACCACAATGCAGTTCCCACAGCCAGGAAATTTAACATGGATACCATACTATTGGATATTATCTGGTCTATATTCAGATTTCCCCAGGTGTCCCAATAGCACCCTTTATAGTTTGTGGAGGGGTAGCGGGGTGTCCAGCATTTAATTAAGAATCATATGTTACATTCACTCAGGCCTCCTTTGTCTCTCTTGATATAGATAAAGTCTCCTGCCTTTTCCTTTTCTTTCATCACCTTGGTATTTTTGAAGAGTTCAGGCCATTTGTTTTGCAGAATGTTCCTCAATTTGGAATTAAATCATTTGATTGTTTCCTCATGTCTACATTTTTTTTCATGTCTGAAAACTTATCTGCATTTGTTTTTGAGACTCTGCCTACAAACAGATTTGTTGAAAATGTTGAACTGTTTTTCTATATTTTTTAAATCTTTTTCAGGCAGAGGAATATTTTCAGTGGAATAAATTACCCTGTGGAATTACTTCCAAAAATAGAATTCCACTCCACACAATCAGCATTAAGCCATCCACTATGTGGTTTGGAGAAAGATCCAGAAAAACCAATGTAATTGTGAGGTAAGAAAGCAGTGTCATAGGTCTTTTGAGAGAAGCCTTGATCTGAGTTAAATTGTCTGATTTATTTTAGTTTAAATACAATCTAGCTTAAGACCCAGAAGAGGATATATTATAATTGTGGAAAATAACTTCTGAAATTTAAACTAAAGAGATGCTACTTCCAAACCTATCTAATGGCTAATACCATTAGCCAGCATTTCCTGAGGTCCACTCTAGTTAGGTAGATAAGATGGGTAGAGACTGAGGGTATCTTGCTTGGCAAGGAGTCATAAATTGATGTCATAGGGAATAGAAGCCCTTGGTGGAGTAGGGAAGTTCCATAATCATATTTTAGCCACATTTCCTTCATATTGGCTGTTCAGAATGTCTACAGATATTTATATTTCTAGAAAGAGATTTATTCTGTCCCAGGAAGAAATTCTTGATTGTAGGGTGATTTCATACTGGAGTAGCCCATATGGGAAGGCTCGAAATTTGGGACTTAGCTTAGTTTTTGATAAGTGACCTTTTAATTTTGTGTTTCCATTTCCCCTTAGGACTGGAGAGAGTTCATACAGAGCTTGTTTTTCTTTTCACTCCTCCTACAGTGAGGTAAGAGGATCCCATATACTCAGAACCCAATTGCCAACCGCCCGGCAACTTCATGGTAGTGAGCAATAGTGCCCTTGACTTCCAGACGCATCTCTGTTTCTGCTGCTTAATATTTGTTGTGGCTTTTCCTAAAGAAATGTAGGGAAGATATCTCAGGGGACGACCTATATTTACTAAGTACAAAGGAAATTGCTATTATCACCTGTTTTCAGCCTAAACATTGAAGAATATGTATGATTAAGGTTTTCTTCCCATCTTGCTTTCTAAATGTACTTTAACTTCTCCACTTCACTTGTTCTGTTCACCTGTCATAAAAGAATCATAACTCTTATTTGAAGGAGTACTACAGGTAAAATCTCATTATAGGCAACCTTAAGGTACTGTTCACATTCTTGGCCTCTTTCTAAATTTGATTGTACTGAAACGCCATTTAAAGAATAGTCCTGAATATTCAGCAATGGGGAAGAACAAAAATGGCTGAGATACAGACCCTGTCCTGAAGAAGGATATAGTGTAGTAGAATTACTCAGTTAAAGAGGGCTTAAAATAGTTTCGTTATGCTACTTTTTATATAGGAAATTGACCTACTAGAATGGGAACTTGATATGTGTAATTTATGTGCAAAGTCCTCATGCATTTCCAAAGTAAGTGCTAGCATCTTACAAGTGCAGAGATTCAGTAATTTCATGTATTGGAGAAAAAGCAATATAAAAGCAGGCTTTTTATGACACTTTGTCATATATAATTTTAGTTTTGCCATTTCTGCCCTTAAAAATCCATTTCCTGGATAACTATTATTTTTGTATTTGGGACACATGGATATAGGTCTGCAGCAGCGAGCTGTGGATGTGTTAATGATTTGAATGGGTGGAATCTTCCAGAGCTCCAGGTAGCAGCATTCTTATCTAATCAGCCATAATATTGTAAATGATTCTTTATCAATTATCAAAATATCACGGTGACATCTCTATTAAATAACGGACCTTAACTTGCAGGTACAAATAGGTTATCTGAGAGCAGCTTGGACGTAGTTCATTTGATGGTATAAGTTAGTTAATGTTTTCTGAATCAATTTATCCTGAATCTTAGGGTGTTGTCAGAGCCCCTTGCTGGTGATGTGTCCGTGGTTTGGCGTCTGGCTCAGCGTCAGGGGCTGAGACAGAAAGTCTCAGGGAGGCCACCTAACCGGGAAAAAGGCTAGGCCCTACTTTTTCAGTCAAAACTCTTCCTCTCTTTTATTTCTCTTCTTCCATGTAGTCAGCAGCCAAGTTGGGAAGCACAAACCCTCCTGGGATTTCATAAAATTACCTCCCAATAAGGAGGTGTTTCCCTGCCACTTGGGTCAGAGATGACACAGCTGACCCGACTCTCTTCCCCCCTCCTTAGATTAGGGCGAGTGTTGCGCATGTGGTAGGGTTACCCTGTGCTCGGCTTAGTCTTCTTTCAGAGCGTCTGGTGAGAAAGGGAGAGGCTTTTCTGAAAACTGCTGTAATTATTAGGCTTATATCCTATATATAGAACTGGAACTATATTTAAAAACGTAAATAGTAGACTTAAATATTTCCTTTCAGTTTTTTTCTAAATACAGTTGATCCTCATTATTCGTGGATTCCTCATTTACAAATTTGTCTACTCGCTAGAATTTGTTGGTAACCCCCAAATCAATACTCATGGCGCTTTGTGGCCATTTGCAGACATGCACAGCAGAGCGGTGAAAAATGCGTCTCCTGACATGCACATTCCCAACGCAGGTCCAGCCAGGTGGCACCCTGCCTTCTTGTTTCAGCTCTTATATTCTCATACTGACAACATTCGTCCTTTTCGAGGTCTCTTGAGTGCTGCGTTTTTCATATCTCTGTGCTCTTTGTTGGTGATTTCAGTGTTTAAAACAGCCCCCAAAACGTAGTGGTGCAGCGCTGTGTTCCCGAGGGCAAGAAGGCGGGGATGTGCCTTACGGAGAAAATACATGTGTTTGATGAGCTTGTTCAGGCCTGAGTCTAGTGCTGCTGGCTGTGAGTTCACTGTTAATGGATCAACAATGTATATTAAGTAAGATGTCTTTAAATAGAAACACACATAAAACAAAGTTATGTATTGGTGGGTTGGCAACAATGCTGTGAGCGGGGTTCACAGGAACCCTGTATTTCCCCTGGGAGCAGTGGTTCGGTGTTGGAGGTGACTTTATAGAACATTACTGCAAATAATGAGAACTGACTGTGTTAATGAGTTGTTTTAAGGCAGGCATCTGACGAGAGGGCATCGACTTGTATGAGAGAGAGACCTCTCCTGGGTGTCTCTCTTCTCTTTGTGGCCACTTCATCTCTGAGTGGGAGAAGTGAATTGTTTCTGGTATAGGCTTGACCTTACTTTCTTTATCTTTATTCCCTTCAAAAGCCTCAGATTTCTCCCAGCCTCAACTTTGGGTGGATTATGCAAATCATATAGGTTGCAGGCTGGTATATAATGGTTTCTATTTGCATGCCTGCTCTGAAAGTATGAAAGAAATGGTTTATGAAAAATATCTGATGAATGGATGTTCCTGTCTTAATTAAGGAGCCATTTTATTTTAATGTGGAGTTATTGATAATTCCTGGGTTCCTACCTCTTTTGATTTGGTCCTTTATTTGAAAACGTCGGTACTAATACTTACTTTGTGCCTTAGTCTCTCCCTTTGTAGAAGGGAATAAAAATCTTCGTGTTGTCATGATCAACTTAGTAATGGATAATTTTATTGAATGTTTAACCATGTGCCAGGTACCAGACTAAGTACTTTACATGCGTTATCTCATTTGTACTTTTAGATGAAGAATCTAAGACTTAGACACTTAGGTAACTTGACCGAGATCACAAGCTCACCAAGATCTAATAAGTGACAAAGCTGATGCCGTCTGGGTTGTAGAGATGTTTTGAGGAATAGTGACAGAGTTCCTCTGTTTAGCATTCTGAGCTTGGCAGAAAATCAAGGTATTCATGAAATTTTTTCATGTAATTGTCCTTGTTTAGATTAGAACAAACCATTAAAGCAAATCAAGGAAACTTGAAGATGCAATTCCCTTGGTATTGCTAACAATTATTTGTTGGAGGAGAGAAATGCAATCTAAGACCTTGTTTTCTTGTGTGTATTAAATACACAGCTAAATTCTAACTTACCAGAGGGGGATTTGTTTAATGTGGCTGACCTTCTAAGACAAGGAAACTAATGTCACTTAAAGAAATACAGAATCTTTGAATCCCATTCATCAGCGGTTCTTGGTCCCTTCTGTGGAGCAGAATCCCCTGAAGAATGGGTAAATGTACTGTTTCCTGGGCCCCACTGTGCTCAGTGTTAAAAGTGTCTTTGGGGGTGGGGCGTGAGTGTTGAGTGTGTCTTTTTCCTAAGAAGTGACCCCATGTGCAGCTGGGGCTGAGAACCACAGCCACCGGAGAGTTCTGCTTCTCATTCCCCTGGCTTCCCTTTAGCTGTTCTCTAACACCCAGATTTTTTACCTTCCAGATAATTGACCCATTTTATTTTCCTTCTTCTAGATTAAAGATTTCTTGAGCTACATCTGTCCTGTGAACGTATACGCAAATGTCCTTCCAGTAGGCACAACTATGGATAAAGTTATAGAGAGGTGAGTAGTTACTGTTCGTGGAACTTGGGTTGTTGAATGAGATGGACCCAGAGAATAGTTTTGGGCCTGAGAACAGAGGCAAGGATGTGAAACAGATGTGGCTGTAATTATGTTTCTGGTTGGGAGCATAAAGGCTTTCTTCAAGTGGTTATGTTATATATAATCCTAAAGGCTGCTGGGAATCTGGCATTCCACAGTTGGCAATAAGGCCCTGGACAAAGGGCAGGAGACCCTCAAATCTTATTTCTGTGCCCTTTCATATTTTATCTTCACTGTGTCTTAGCTTTCGGCCTCTAGAGTGAAGAAATCAAATTGGTGAGATTCTTGCAAGAGAGAAGTAACCCCTATTAAACAGAGAAGGGGAAGCAGCTAGCTGTCTTGTGTGCCCTGAGTGCCAGAAGTGTCACTGTGTGACTTAATGGTGTTTTAGGACAGGGACCTGCTTTTCTGCAGTGCAAGAGCAAAGATGTGAGTTTTGCTTTCCCTCCATCCTACAGCTACATAGATATCTACCAGGTTATATTTAAGTGCTTACATTTACCAGTTTATTATATTGAAGTGATTTTTAATTATTAAACATTGTTTTTCAGTTTTTAAAAGTAGTTGTGTGATTTCCCCCATGGTCATGTTTTTATAATCTCTACAAATGATGCTTACATTCCAGCAGCTTTCCCAACAGGAAAAATAAAGTATTCATATTCATTTCAGCTTAAAGCCTTTATGCCGATCTTCCCAAAGCACTGAGCCAAAGTATAAACCACTTGGAAAACTGAAGAGAGCTAGAAAAACCCACCAAGACTCAGGTGAGAAGAATGACCCTGGTTCAGAGGTGGGGGTTTCCCTGCAAGGCTGCTTTTCAGGGTGCTCATCTGGTGACAGCTGCATGGCGTGGAGCTGGGCGTGGCACCCACTGTCACTCAGACTTGTCACATGGTATCAGGAAATGCTTTGCCTTCCTGTCTCCAACCTGTAAAATCAGGAGTCCACTCTCCTTCCCAGGCTTAAAACATGTGGCAAAGAGAACTGTGCCTGTATTAAATGGTGTTCTCAGCTTTCTGGAAATATGCCCTGCGGTTTGTGTAGGCCATGAGGAGAGGCTGTGCTGTTATCCTTGAACCTTTCCTTCAAGACACTAGTGCATGCTGATAATAGGAACTCTTGCCATCATTCCCATCAGATTGATCAGCAGTGCTTACACAAATGGATTTTCTCCAGACTTTCCTACCTTCTTTCATTGCTACTGTCACTTTCCAGCGAAGAGCAGAAACCAGAACTTCAGAGTCTGAGCGAAGCTCTGCTGCTTTACAGCAGCCAGCTTTCGTGGTGAGGATTCTGGATTTTCATTGCTTTAGTGGAGAGCCAGTTACGTATGGTAGAGCTAAGACATGACCAAAACATAGTAGATAAGAAAAGATAATATTTATTGCGCACCTACCGTATGGCAGGTATTGTGCCTAGGTCCTTTACATATGTTAGGGCTAAACCTCAAAACCAACCCACAAGGGGCATCATCCCAGTTGTACCAACAGGGGAGCTGAAGCTTAGAGTGAAGTAAATCCCCAAGGTCCAGCCGGGAGGAAGTGATGGGGCTGGGTTCTAATCCAGGCCTGTCTTTCTCATCTCCATTCCTGCATTTCCTCCCATTTAGAATCTAATTGAAAAGCATTTAGATGCCAATTCAGGACTGATACAGTAAGCCTATTACTGGTGTCTGAAACAAAGCACATTTGTTTTTGTTTCAAGAATTAAAAGGTTCTAGAAAAACAATTCCATTAATTTCAAATGTTAAATCTATCATGTAATACATCTTTTAATCCTTCTCATATACAAACTTAATTGTAGGTTTTTTCAAAGCAGCTTTACTGAGGTGTAATTGATATAATATAAATTGCATTTAAAGTGTCCAATTTCATACATTTTTACATATGCATATATTTGAGAAACCATTACCATAATTAAGATAATGAAAATGTCCATCACCCCCAGGTCTCCTTGTGCCACTTTGTAATTCCTCCCCACTGCCCTTCTGTGTCCTCCCCCATGCCAAGGCAACCACTGATCTGCTCTCTGTCACTATAGATTAGTTGGCATCTTCTAGAATTTTCTATAAATAGAATCACACGGTATGTCTGGCTTATTTCATTTAACATTATTTATATTGAGATTCATTCATGTTGTTGCATGTATCAATAGTTCATTCTTTTTTATTGATGAATAGTATTCCACTACATGGCTACACCACCATGTGCTGATCCATTCCCCTGCTGATGTACGTTTGGTTGTTTCGTTTTTGGTTATTACAAATAGAGCTGCTACGAACATTCATGTACAAATCTTTGTATGGACTTAACGCTTTCCTACCTCAGAATGGTTCATATGGTAGCTGTAAAGAAACTGCCAAATTGTTTTCCAAAGTGGTTGGACCATTTCGTATTCTTGCCAGCTTCCTATAAGAGTTCCGTTGTTCTACTTTGTTGCCAGTATTTGGTGTGGGCAGACTTTTAAAAATTTTAGATATCTAATATGTGTGTAGCAGTATCTCCTGGTTTTAATTTGCAATTCTCTAATGGTAGTGAGGTTGAGCATCTTTTAGTGTTCTTATCTGCCATCTATGTGTCTTCATGGGTGAAGTCTCTGTTCAAATCTTTACCCATTTTTTAATTGTTTAGTTGCTTTCTTATTATTGAGTTTTGAGAGTTTCTGAATACAAAGGTTTTTTTTTGTGTGAGGAAAATCAGCCCTGAGCTAGCATCTGTTGCCAATCCTCCTCTTTTTGCTGAGGAAGACTGCCCCTGGGCTAACATCCATGCCCATCTTCCTCTACTTTATATGGGACACCGCCACAGCATGGCTTGACAAACAGTGCGTCGGTGCACGCCCAGGATCCAAACCTGCGAACCCCGGGCCGCTGCAGCGGAGTGTGCGAACTTAGCTGCTTGCGCCACCGGGCCAGCCCCTTGAATACAAGCTTTTAATCAGTTACATGCTTTGCAAAGATTTTCTCCCAGTCTTGGCTTATTTTTGCAATCTTAACAGTCTTTTGAAGAGGAGAAATTTTAAATTTTTTTTTTTTTTTTGAGGAAGATCAGCCCTGAGCTAACATCTGTTGCCAATCCTCCTCTTTTTGCTGAGGAAGATTGGCCCTGGGCTAACATCTGTGCCCATCTTCCTCCACTTTATATGGGATGCCGCCACAGCATGGCTTGAGAAGTGGTGTGTAGGTCCGAACCTGGGATCCGAACCTGCAAACCCTGGGCTGCCGAAGCAGAGCACATGAACTTAACTGTTATGCCACTGGGCTGGCCCCAGAAATTTTTAATTTTGATAAGGAATTTTTACTTTTTTTGGTATAGTAGCTAAGAAATCTTTGCTTGACCCAAGGTCACAAAGATTTTCTCCTGTTTTCTGGTAGAAGTTTTTATAGTTTTGTGTTTTACATGTAGGTCTGTGATCCATTTTTGAGTTATTTTTTATATATGGTATGAAGTACAGATCCAAGATAAATTTTTTTTTTTGCATGTGGGCATGCAAAACCATTTGTTGAAAAGATGATCTTTTCTCCACTAAATTGTCTTTGCACTTTTGTTGAAAATCAATTGACAATATATGTGGGGGCCTATTTCTGGACTTTCTGTTACATTCCATGATCTCTATCTTGACACCAGTAGTGCCCTGTCTTGATTATTGTAGCTTTATAAATCTTGAGATTAACTGATGTAAGTTCTCCAACTTTTTTGTTCTTTTTCAAAGTTGTCTTAGCTAGTCTAAGTCCTTTGCGTTTCCATATGAAATTTAAAATCAGCTTGCCAATTTGTACAAAAATATTCACTACTGGGATTTTGATTGGGATTGTTAAATCTGTTGATCAATTTGGGAAGAATTGACATCTTAATAATATTGAGTTTTCAGATCCATGAACATGGTATATCTCCATTTATTTATATTTTCTTTAATTTCTCTCAGCAATGTTTTGTAATTTTCAGTGTAAAGGTCTTGCAAATCTTTTGTTAGATTGACTCCTAAATATTTCATTTTTTTGATTCTATTGTACATAATATTCCTTTTTAAATTTCAATTTCTGATTGTTGCTATTATATAGAAATACAATTGATTTTTGTATTTTGATATTGTAACTTGCAACCTTGCTAAGCTCACTTACTATAGTGGCTTTTTTGTAGATTCCACTGCATTTTCTACAAAGATTATCATGTTGTCTGTGAATATAGACAGTTTTACTTTTTCCTTCCCAATCTTGATGCTTTTTTCTTTTTCTTGCCTTATTGAACTGGCTTGACTTCTACTACAGTATTAAATAGAAGTGTCCAGGGTGGACACCATTGCCTTGTTGCCAGTCTTGGAGAGAAAGCATTCATTCTGTCACCATTGAGTATGATGTTAGCCGTAGGTTTTTCATTGATGCTTTTCGTCAGGTGGAGGAAGTCCCTTCTATTACTAATATTCTGAGAGTTTTTATCAAGAATGGATATTGGTTTTGTCAAATGCTTTTTCTGCATTTATTAAGATGATCATATAGTTTTCCTTTTTTAGTCTGTTAATATGGTGAATTACACTGATTGATTTTCAAGTATTAAACCAACCTCTCATTTCCAGAATAAACCCCATTTGGTTGTGATGTATTATCCTTTCTAGCTATTATTTGACTTGATTTGCTAAAATTGTCATAAGAATTTTTAAATCTATGTTGAGGAGGAATATTGGTCTTTTTTCATGCAGTGTATTTGTGTAGTTTTGGTATTGGGATATTGTTGGCCTTGTTGTGACATATTCCTTTATACTCCATTTTCTGGAACAGTTTATGAAGAATTAGCGTTATATCTTTCATAAAGGATTAGTAGAATTCACCAGTGAAGTCATCTGAGCCAGGAGTTTTCTCTGTGGGAAGGTTTTTAACTACAAATTCAATTTCTTTAATAAATATAGGGCTATTCAGATTCTTTTTTCTTGAATAGCATTGGTAATTTGTATCTTCCAAGAAATTTGTCCATATCATCTAAGTTGCTGGATTTTTTGGCATAAATTTGTTCATAATATTCCCTTGCTATTCTTTTAATATCTGCAGAATCTGGTGATATCAACTCTTTCACTCCTGATACTAGTGATTTTTTTTTGGTGAGGAAGATTAGCCCTGAGCTAATATCCGTTGCCATTCCTCTTTTTGCTGAGGGCTAACATCTGTGCCCATCTTCCTCTACTTTATATGGGATGCCTCCAACAGCATGGCTCAAAGTGGTGTGTCAGTCTGTGCCTGGGTTCTGAACCTGCGAATTCCGGGCCGCTTAAGTGGAGTGCGCAAACTTAACTGGGATGCCACTGGGCTGGCCCCAATATTACTAATTTTAATTTGTGTTTTTTCTCGTTTTTCTTGATCAGTCTGTTAGAGGTTGGTAATTTTACTGATCTCAAATAACCAGCTTTTTGATTTTTTTGTTTTGTTTTCTATTTCATTGATTTCCACTCTGATCTTTCTTCCTTTCATCTGCTTACTTTGGGTTTATTTTGGTCTTCATTTTTTAATTTCTTAATGTGGGAGCTGAGGTCATTGATTTGAGACCCCCTTTTTTTTTCTCCTAATACGATTCCCCCTTTGTTATCTCACAAATTTGATTTGTTTTCATTTTCATTCTGTTCAAATATTTTCTTTTTTTTTTTTTGTGAGGAAGATCAGCCCTGTGCTAACATCTGCCAATCCCCCTCTTTTTGCTGAGGAAGACTGGCCCTGGGCTAACATCCATGCCCATCTTCCTCCACTTTATATGGGACGCCACCACAGCATGGCTTGCCAAACGGTGCGTCGGTGTGCACCTGGGATCTGAACCGGCGAACCCCGGGCTGCTGTAGAGGAGCGTGCACACTTAACCACTTGTGCCACTGGGCTGGCCCCCAGTTCAAATATTTTCTAATTTTTCTTTTGATTTCTTCTTTGATGCATGGATTATTTAGAAGTGTGTTATTTAGTTTCTGAATTTTGGGGGAGTTTCCAGATATTCTGTTATCTAATTTAATTTTATTGTCGTCAGAAAAAATAGTGTATGATTTTTATTGAGCTTTATGCTCCAGAATAATGGGCCATCTTGGTAAATGTTTCATGTGTACTTGAAAGAAATATGTCTACTATTGGGTGGAAAGTTCTATAAATGTCAGTTAGGTCAAGTTAGTTGATAATGTTCAAGTCTTCTATGTCCTTGCTGATTTTCGTGTTCTACTTCCTCAATTATTGAGAGAAAGTTGTTGAAATCTCCATTTATAATTGTGGATTTGTCTATTTCTCCTTGCAGTCTATCATTTTTTGCTTCATCTATTTGAAGCGCTATTATTGGGTACACACACATTTAAGATTGTTATGTCCTCTTGACGAACTGACCCCTTTATCTTTAGGAAATGAGTCTTTTTTTTTTTTTTTGAGGAAGATCAGCCCTGAGCTAACATCCATGCCAATCCTCCTCTTTTTTTTGCTGAGGAAGACCGGCTCTGAGCTAACATCTATTGCCAATCCTCCTCTTTTTCTTTTATTTATTTATTTTTCCCTTTTTCTCCCCAAAGCCCCAGTAGATAGTTGTATGTCATAGTTGCACATCCTGCTAGTTGCTGTATGTGGGACACGGCCTCAGCATGGCCCAAGAAGTGGTGGGTCAGTACGCACCCAGGATCCTAACCTGGGCCGCCACTAGCGGAACTTGCACACTTAACCGCTGAGCCACAGGGCCCCCCAGGAAATGAGTCTTTATCCTTGCTAATATTCTTAGCTTTGAAATCTGCTTCATCAGATATTAACATAGCCACTGCAGTTTCTTCTGATTAATGTTAGCATGGCACATCTTTTTCCATCTCTGTATTTTTAACCTAATTGTCTTTATATTTAAGGTAGCTTTCTTGTAGGCAGCATATTATTGGGTCTTGTTTTTTTTTTTTATAAGCAATCTGGTGATTTCTGCCTTTTAATTGGAGAGCTTAGACCATTTAGGTTTAATGTGATTATTGATATAGTTAGATTTAAATTTACCATCTTGCTATTTGTTCCATCTGTTCATTTCTTCTGCATTCTTTTGGATTGAATATTGATAGAGTCCATTTAATCTCTTGTTGGCTTATTAGCTGTAAATATTATTATTTTAATGGTTTATAGTATATATCTTTAACCTATCAGAATGAAAAGATAAATATTATTCTACTTCAATTATGGTATAAGAAGCTTAGTACAGTATAGTTCCATTTCTCCCCCTCCCAGTCTTTGTGCTATTATTCTCATACATTTTACTTCTCTGTTATAAACCCCATAATATATTACTTTTTGTTTGCTTTAAACTGTCAATATTTTAAAGCTTTATTGAAATATGATTTATATAGCATAAATTTCACCCTTATTAGGTGAACAATTCCATCACTGTGACTCTAACAGATTTGTGCAACCATCACCACTATCTAATTTCAGAACATTTCCATTACCCCAGAAAGAAACTGTGCCCATTTACAGTCACTCTCTATTACCACCTCCAGCTTTAGGTCACCACTAATCTATGGTCTGTCTCTACAGATTTGCCTCTTCTGCACATTTCATATAAATGGAACCATGCAACATTTGGTCTTTTGTGCCTTGCATCTTCCACTTAGCATAAAGTTTTCAAAGTTCATCCATCTTGTAGTATGTATCAGGACTTCATTCCTTTTTATTGCCAAATAATATTTCATTGTATGAATATATATTTTATTTATCCATTCACCAGTTGCTGGACATTTGGGTTGTTTTTACTTTTTAGTTATAAATAATGCTGCTGTATTTGTGTACAAGTCTTTCTATGGACATATATTTTATTTGCGTAGATAACATAAAAGTAGAATTTCTGGGTTATATGGTGTCTTAGTCTGCTTGAGCTGTGATAACAGAATACCACAGACAGGGTGGCTTAAACAACAGAAATTTCTTACAGTTCTGGAGGCTGAGAATTCCAAGATCAAGGTGCTGGCAAAGCAGGTTTCATTCTGAGGCCTCTTCTCTTGGTTGTAGGTGGCTGCCATGTTGCTTTTTGCTCACATGGCCTTTCCTGGGGGCATGTGCTGGGGGGAGTAGGTAGGGAGACAGTGCTCTCTGACGTCTCTTCTTATAAGGACACTAATCCTATTGGTTCAGGGTCCCACCCTTATGACCTTACTTAACTTTAATTACTTCCTTAGAAGCACCATTTCCAAATACAGCCACACTAGGGGTTAGGGCTTCAACATACGAATTTTAGGGGGACACATTTAGGCTATCACACACAGTAAATCTATGCTTTAACATTTTAAGAAACTGACGCACGGTTTTCCGAACTGAACACATCATTTTCACTGCCACCAGTGACATACAAAGATTCGTTTCTCCACGTGCCGGCTCGCGCTTGTTATTGTCTTCCCTTATGGCCACTCTAGTGGCGCAGAGTCCTTATCTCATTATAGTCCCACTCGCACTTCTTTGTTGACGTTGAGCTTTGTTCACATGCTTAGTGGCCATTTATTTGTCTTCTTTGGTGACGTCTATTCAAATCTTTTGCCTGTTTTTAAATTGGATTATCTTATTGAGTTTTAAGAGTTCTTTATATGGTCTAGATATAAGTCCTTATCAGATATGTTTTGCAAATATTTTCTCCCAGTCTACAGCTTGTCATTTTACTTTCTTGATGGTGTCTTCTGAAGTGTAAAATTATAAATTTTGATGGTCTATTTTATCTAATTTTTCTTTTATTGCTTGTGCTTTTGGTGTCATATTTAAGAAACTATGGCTTTTCTTTATCATTTCTGGGTCACTTTTGACTATTTTCCTTATTATTTCCTTATTTTATATATATATATATAAATATATATACATACATATATTACATACATAATATATATAGACAGACACATATATACACATATATATGTATATACATATATATACACACACATTTAAACTTTTTATTGGAAAATTTTTGTGTTATTCTTCAAAAACACCAATTGAATGGCTTCATACTTTGCATTATGACTATACAGTGGTATATTTAATCTTTGTCGTTATACATTTAGGTTATTTTGAACTTTTCAGTTTTACAAATATGATGAATAACATTGTACATGTAAGTCTATTTCACATCTCTCATGATTATTGGGTTAAATTGTAGAAATTAAGTTGCTTGATACATACCACCAATTGTTTTCCAGTATGATTATACCAATTTATACAGACATCAAAAGTGCATGACAGTGGAAAGTATCTATGAATTATTTATGAAATTTGTCCCTTTTCTTATTGGGTTTATTTCAAAGTTTGTGTAAATGCTATTAAGGATTTCAGCACTTTAATATTTATTGTGATATTTTCTCAGTGTTATATGCTTTTCCATTTCCATATAGAGAAATTTTAAATTTTTTATTGTCATAACATAGAAAAAATACATAATGTCAGAATAAACTTCTAATAGTATAGAAACTTTGTTTTTCAGATACATACAGGTGAGTTACTGTGGAAATGTTTTGACAGATTAAAGTATTTTACAGTTGAAACACACCATGATACTGGTATAGTCACTGATCCAGAAGAGCATGAAACTGTCCAAATGAGAGATGACACATAAACATTTCATAAAAAGATAACTTTGGCATACTAGTAGAGGAGCTAAAAAAAATGTATACTCCATGACTTAAAATAAAGCCTTATCTTGGAGTCTAGGATGATTCCAAATATAGTAGCTAGACATCTCAGTCACCTGAAGTCCTCTAGAAAAGAAGGACAAGATAAACAATTATAAATCACAATAGAACACTGTACTTTAAAAACTGGGTCTGAGTCCTGGCTCTGCCTATCCAGTTTTTTGACCTGTGCATTGTCACATCCTTCTCTCGGCCTGTCTCCTCATTGGTGAAATGGGGTGATGGTCTCTATTTTTTTAGTGGCTTTTAAAAACACGGTGTTTAGCTACATCCTTTATCACTGGGAAAATAGTTAGCTTTTCAAGAAGTAGGTAATTATAAAGTTTACACCACATTGAGCACTAGAACAATAAGTTGCCATACACAGTAGTCTCATGAGCATTTAATTTCCTTCTTAGGTAGGAACCATTAGAGAGCAAGAAAACGTTTTCCTCCCAATTCTGTGCCTTCTCATTTTAATTTATGTAAATTTGATGATATACTATGAGAATTTCATTCTCCAAGTAAGGTTTCCTCATGTTAAGAATTTAAGTGGACTGGGCTCACTATATGCTAATGCAGCATGCTTAAAAAATCAGTAAAATGAATTCTGTTGACTTTTAGTTCTTATCATTAAATGTGGCTTATTCAGTATTTTAGTTAAAGTTGATCTAATCTATGCGTGTCCCCCACCCCCAGAAGCTATCATAGCCTTGTGCACTTAGCCAGCTCTGGCTGCTGTAACAAATACCAGAGACTAGGTGACTTACGCAACAGACATTCACTTCTCACACTTCTGGAGGCTGGGATGTCCAAGATCCAGATGCTAGCAGGTTCGGTTCTTGGTGAGGGCCCACTTCCTGGCTTGTAGATAGCTGCCTTCTCATTTCCTTCGTCCATGGGCATGAAGAAAGTGACAAGTCTGTCTTCTTCTTCTTACAAGGACACTAATCCCATCATGAGGGTCCCACCCTCATGAGGTCATCTAAACTTAATTATCCGCTAAAGGTCTTACTTCTAAATATCATCACATTGGGGTTAGGGCTTCAAATTATGCATTTTGGTAGGACACAGTAGGTATAAATAAAAAGGCAGCCCACCTTCAAGGATTCAGTAGGTGTGGAATGAGATACAGAAAGCTGTGTTTTTTCAAAAGCTCTCTAGATGATGCTAATGACCAGCCAGATTGAGAACCACTGATACAGGCCTTGTGGCCTTATTTGGGGAACACAGATCTATATTCTCAACTCACAGTCTTGCATTATAAGAAGGTGAAGGATGGTAGTTAAATTGTTCAGAATATCCCAAGAATAAGAGGCCTTTTAATTTTTCCTGGAAGAGTGAACTCCCTATTATTTGTAATTCCACAAATAAATAATGTAGCTAAATGCTACAAACTTGGTTTTTAATTAAAAGCACAAACAGCTCCCTTTGCATTCTGTGTTTCCTATAAATCTGTTTTGTTTGTCCTACAGAGGTGGAGGAAGATGATCTCTTTGATGATCCTCTGCCAGTCCCTTTAAGGCACAAGGTTCCAAACCAGCAAACTCTTTACCCTGAGGTATTTCCAATGACTGCAGGATCACAAAACCAACCCGAAAACCTGAGACAAAGCACAGGATGCTTCAAAGCAGAGAGTATGCAAACCTCCCTTTGGGCAAACTTTATAGACTGTGAAGAATCCAACAGTGAAAGCGAAGAAGAATTACAAATCCCAGCTTCATCTCAAGGAGATGTGGGTCCAAGCCCACATCACCAGCAAAGGGCTGATGTGGAAGTACCACAGTGGGAAGTATTCTTTCAAAGAAATGATGAAATCACAGATGATAGTGTGGAGAACATCCCTTCCTCCACAGAGGCGGGGGGCTCTCAGTCACCGAAGCTTTTCAGTGACTCCGATGGGGAATCCACTCACATCTCCTCCCAGAATTCTTCTCAGTCAACACACATATCAGAACAAGGAAGTCAAGGCTGGGACAGCCAGTCTGACACTGTTTTGTTATCGTCCCAAGAGAGAAACAGTGGGGATGTTACCTCCTTGAACAAAGGTGGCTACAGACCAAGACTCAAAGAGAATATTCCTGCCTCTCAGATGGAACAAAATGTACTTTGCCTAAAGGATACTTACTCTGATTTGAAAAGCAGAGATCAAGATGTAAATATAGTTCCTAGTGTTGGAGAACCAACTACTCTAAGCAGTGGGAAACACATACCTCAGGAAACAAGGTTGCTAAATCCTAGCACCAATGCAGATTCACAGAGCTCCTCTGATTTTGAAATTCCCTCAACTCCAGAAGCTGAGTTACCTAAACGAGAGCATTTGCAATATTTATATGAGAAGCTGGCAACAGGTGAGAGTATAGTAGTTGAAAAAAGAAAAAGCTCACTCTTAAATACTTAAGAATTAAAAATATTTCGTTCTGGAGCAACCATTACAAAACCTATACAAAGAGGTAATAGTCAAAATCATAACAGATAAATTAAAATGGAATTCCTAAAAATGCTCATAGAATGTAAAAGGCAGTAAAGGGAAACAAAGGAACAGAAAATAAAGGGAAAAAAACAGAAAACAAATAAGATATGGTAGAACTAAATCCAAACATAGCAATAATTACATCAAATGAAAATGGTCTAAACACACAAGGGAAAAAAAAACATAACCCAACTATGTGCTCTCTATAAGAAACTTCAAATGACATAGGTAGGTTAAAAGTCAAAGGATGGAAAAAGATATACCGTGTAAACACTACTTAGAGGAAAGTTGAAGTGGCTATATTAGTATCAGACAAGTTTCCTAATGATAAAAGGTCATAATCCTAAAAGTGTATGTACCTAACAACAGTGTCAAAATATACAAAGCAAAAACAACTGAAAGGAGAGAGACAAACTCATGCACAATTATAGCTGGGGACTTGAACATTCCTCTCTCAGTAATAGAATTAGTATACAGAAAATCAGCAACAATAGAGAAGAACTGAACAGCACCATCAACCAACTGGATCTAATCGACACTTAGTGAACACTCCACCCAACAACAGCAGAATACATGCTTTTCAAGTGCACATGGGACATTCACCAAGACAGACCATGTCCTGGGTCATAAAAACACTGCAAATTGAAAGAATAAACTTGGATCTATTACTATAAACTGATGGCTATAGGAAAAAATCAGCCCCTTATTTATCTCAAAAGATGTTACATCACTTAAGAATGTTAGTGTGAAAACAGCAGTAAAATTAAAACTAGAAAAATTAGGCCCTAAAAGAAAATAATTAAATGGCAAAAGTGTGTGTTCTGTGAGTCATTCAACTTCTTTATAGTTATACGTGGATTTAATAGTTTTATTAACAAATGTTCGTAAACACGTTGGTATGCTGACATTCATAGATAAGGAAGCAAAAGCAGAGATTTCACTTAAAACAAGTTTAAGCGGAGTCTCTAAAACACATTTTGCAGATCAATTAAACTAATAATGATATGCATCACCACCATGCTGCATGGTAATTAGACCAAAAATAAGTATTGGATCCACAAGGCCAATCAGGGTTACAAGACTTAGGAGTCAGTGGGAGAGGAAATAAACTGGGTGCTCAGAGGGACCAATGCCAAGAGGACCCAGGGAGCCAGCCCTCTCATTTCTCCAGAAGGGAATGGCCCATTCCCAACTGTTGGGAGGATGACAAATTAGCCCTTGTCCATTTACGTGACACTTAGACTTCAAACTTCAGCTAAGAAACTGGCATAAGAGGAGGGATAAAGGGGTGTGGTTATTAAGGGAGAGGGCTGAGAGTAAGGCCTGTTCAGTTCATTTCTGATTGGTCTTTGAGCAATAGGTTGAGTCACAATTGAAGGTAGTGTCTCTGCCCTAAATTACTCAACAGTGAGTGAGTTTTATTCATATGTACACCAAAAGTGACTGCTCTGAGCCTAGTCAGGTACCTAGGGGCAAAGGAATATAAGGAAGAACACGGGGAGTTTTAAGGGAACAGTGACCCCTTTTTTCTAGCTCAGCTGCTGCTCTGAGCTTTTGATGAAATACTCTACCAACTCAGTATGACTGGGGCAGGATTATAGTTATATTCATTCCATTTTGCCCATCTCCCCTGTGAGGACTATTACTTAAATTCAAAGTGAATATAAAATCACTGGAGAGAACCAGCAGGGACTGCAAATCATTGGCTGAATATCTAGTCATAACTACAACAGGCCTATTACAGAAACCCAGATACTTCATTTTTTATTTATAGCTCTAAATGTTATAGTTATACTTTATCATAAATTATGTAATAAAAGTAACTATATACATTTGTATATAGTCACTGGCACTTAAGACTTTATCTTAATAGTATAGCTTATGATCCAAGGTAGGTGTTCAAAACATGCCTGTAAACATTCTTCTGAATATATTAACATTTTATAATCACACCATCAATTTAATATTACATACTGCCACATTTTCATTGATTTATATGTGAGTCTGGCATAATAAATGCTGCCTGAATGAAGTTAAGGACTAAGAGCACTAGAACACTTTTATCAAAAAACTTGATCACCAAAGATTTTAAAGTACAGGTTTATAGTACATAATAACTATAGCTAATAGTTATATATGGTGCTTACTCTGTGACAATGCTTAATTCTTTTACACACTGACTACTACCTCCTCTAATCCTCACAACCACCCTTTGAGGTAGATAGATACATTTATTATCCCCATGCACAGATAAGGAGGCTAAGGCACAGAGAGGTTTGTTCACAGAGCTAGTAAGGGGCAAAGCCAGAACTCAAACACTGGCAATTCAGGCCCCGGAGTCCATGCTCTTAACCACTACGCAAAAATACCTCTCAAGAAGAGCATAAAAGTGTGCAGGATTAACTGAAGTAAAAATCAGGTAGCCACTACAAGAACTGTGAAGTGTAAAAGGAAAAATGAAAAAAAAAAGTTTCAAAATGCCAAGATATATCACAGAAGAAACCCAGTGGCTAGCCACATTTGCCCTAGAGAGGAATCCAGGACTTACAAGTTTGTTTAAATTAATAGTAGAAATTGATTTTTTAAAAAGTCTGCCTAAAGCTGGTTAAATACATTAAAAATAGTCAGGTATAGTTTACTGCCTCTGAGTGGGGTGATCTCTGGCGTGTTAACGCTACCTAACCAGGCTAAACCTGTTTCCTTCAGTGTACTGTAGTGACTTTTTTGACAGCACCAACTGCGTAGATTTATGAGACGCACATGAGGACGGTATAAAGGGCCTAAGATAGGCCCAAAGAATATTAGCTCTCTTTCTTAAGTTCCTTTGCACTTCCAGGCAGTACTCAGAACCATGTGCTTAAGTACCTAATAATGCTAAAAAATTTTAGAGGTATCCATTCCACATTATGCTAAGTGTAAAATGCTACTTTAATATTCAAATACATGAACCATGACAACGATAAACTCTCTTAAAAGAAAAGTAACATTTAAAGGAATGGTATATAAGCCTTTGGTTAATCTCAATAGCAGGTAGTCAGGAATACATCAGTATTTTGCTGCCCCTTTTGTAGCCTTACTGGAAATGACAGTAATATATTCAGAAACAAAGCTAAGTCATGATACATAGAAAATCAAATGCCAAGCTAAATTTATTTTGCTAGAGTAAAACTGTTGAACTATAAGAAAAATAAGTGTGGTCTAGATTTTGCATATATGGAGAAAAAACCCTGAGATTACCAATTGTGTATCACAATACTCTTATGTAGATATTGAAGACAATGGTGTTAATACAACTTGTACAGTGGATTAGTTGACAGTTTAAACTTGATCTAAATATTACCGTTGAATATTTGCTTTATATTGAGAGAACAAATTCTGGCAACTTACGACGCTAATTTAAAGCAGCTAAATGTTGACTTAAAATAGTTAAAACTCCTAACAGCTTCGTTTAAATAGTTTCTATTACTTTACTATTTAAGTTCAGCTTTTTAATAACATAAGGGTAACACTGGTAATTAAACTCTCAAAGGCTCATTAAATTTCTATTAATAAGGACAAAACAAGTTTACTGAAAATAGCTGGCTTCCCTTTGCTCTCCAGGTTACATTAATAACACAAAAAGTAGACAAAAATCAAGTAACTAGACAGCAAAACATTGATTTTTTAAAAAGAATGTTGAAATTACATCTTTAAACCTGTGAGAATTATTATTCAAAGAAAGCTTGGCCACTGGGAGCAACCTGTGAATCTGTGACTTTCTCACCATGCACACCATGTATTTTTTCATAAATAAAACATAAGAAATGGCACTAAAAAAATGTATTTTTCCTTGACACCTGCAAATTTTGATTAGCAGATATACTCTGAGGCTCCAAACATGTAAACAATTTACCCTATCTTATAAAAGAGCAAAGTCATGTGGTAGCAATATAATGAATTATAAAGTGTAGCTTCTTCCAAAAAAAGAGGTTAAATATTAAGAAGATATTTGAAGTGCTGCATTCTTGAAGTCAGTTCAATTTTACCCAAACTTATTTTAGGTCATTAAAGCCTAGGGCAATGAGCTTAAGTAGAATTTGATTAGGAATACCAAAAGTCAGATTTACTTGCTGCATTTACTCTCATGTTGCACCCCATAATTAGAAATCCCAGAATCACAAAGAGAGGAAAACAGTTTTTCCCAATTGAGGTTTTACTACACAGGAAAAAAAAGAAAAATAACAAACAATTAATATATTCCATTTCAGTCTACATAGTTCAAGTAATAAATGGTCTCATAATTCAGGCACATATTTTGGCCAAGCCAAGTTTAGCTTTATCACATTTAAAAAATTCATGTATAAAATAAGTATCAGTTCAAAATATAGATTCCTTTTTAAGAAGAGCATGCAGGAAATATAAAAATAATTAAATTTGGTGGAAAGGAAATGTTAAAACTGCCTGAAATTCAGAAGATGTAATGTTAATGTATTGTGTGAAAAATTATCATTAGGTACAGCTGCTCTCAAGGGTATCTTGTTTTACTGTTTAGACCTGAGGTACTCAATGTGGATCTCCTAATTCATGTTACTACGAGGGGCCCTTAAAATGCTCCACTTCCCCTGCCTGTACTCCAAAAAAACCCTCCTAGTCCCATTTCCCCGCCCTTTCAAAGAAGCATATTCTAAAATTTTAGAGAGCACTTTTTGGAGATTTTCCTCCTACAGGATTAAAAAATCTTTAAGAATTACTGGTTCAGACATACACCCCTCATAATGGTCTAGATTGCTTCAAAATATGAAATCAAGCTATAATTAATTTTTTACATTAATTTTAGACTTTAAATTTCTATATAATTAAGATCCCAGTGTTTTAATGAAAGAAGTAGAAAATAGAGTATATATAATTCAGTATCACCTATTTGTCTCAAATACAAGTACAGTGAGTAGTTAAGTAGGTAAACAGGAATGACAACATAATAACAAAAATAGAACTTTTATATTTGCCCAAACTGAATTAACTCTATTTCTCTAAATTCAAGGTGTATGGCAAGTTGAATGTTTGATCTTAGCGACTGTTACACTATCAGTTTAACACAAACTCTGAAGGAGGCATTTCTCTGTTCACATAGACTTCTTAAGTATGTATGTGCTGATCTGTAAATAGTTTTCCTTTCACGTTTAGTATCTAACCACTAAATATGTATATTTCAAATTAGTCTATGTGACCCTGTATTCCTCTATTCAGAAGCATCAGTAATGCATTTGGCCGGGAGTTTTGAAACATGAACATAGTGTATAATCTTGATAGTATGAAAAGAGTCCCAAATACTTCTTTTTTAAAGGTTAACATTAGCAAAAAACAAAACTACAATTATCATCAGCTCTATTTCCTGAAAATTCAGTTGAGGTAACCTCTGCAAGTCACAGCTCCACATCTGCACACAGTTCTGACCCTCTTTTTGGCTGGGCTGTGGTCAATAGAATCTGAAGATATATCTCCAGAACCTGAATACATAAGACAAGACACACAAGAGAAAGAGAGTGAAGACAATTCAGAATGAGTTCCAAATTTTCTATCAGTTTTAAATAAATGTGAATACTCAGAGACAAATCATTATGAATTGTCGTGAAAGGATGGTGTGGGCTAATAAGAGGTAAAGTGTATGTTATTAGCCCATATTTATGAGAAAGGATTTCTGAAATGATAAAACTTACTGGGAAAATTCAATATACAATCATTCTTTTCATACATTTCTTAAGAGCCATAAAGCAAGGTCAAATAGTAACAATATGTAAAGAGTTAGAAAAACAAAGGAAAGAAAACACTTACATGGTCACAATAAAGCAAATAGAATTAAATGTTCTTTTTAAAATCCAGTTTCAAGTAGGAATGCAATAAATTCATGATTTAAATCATATTTTCAATCCTTTGAATAAACATCTTTTAGTAAATATTCAGAAATGTAGGCTTACAATTTTTTAAATACAAATAGTATTGAGAAAAGATGTTATAGTATAATAAACAAACTTCCATAATGGAAGTTCTGAGAAAAGCAGATGGCAACGTGACGTAGAAGAGCATTACTCAGCCCAAGGTCAGTCAGACTTGGACTCTAGTTTCAGCTCTGTTGGATAGCTTTGTGACCTTGAGTAAAAAGACAAACTCTCACAGCCTCATGTTTTCATCTTAAATATTCGTTTGGTTCAGATGATCTAAGGTCTTTGCCTACTGATTAGATTCTTCAAACTGAAACACCACCAATGAAACTGTACTGGAAAAGCATACCTTTCATCTGATAATCAAAAGTGAGCTCTTCTCCAGCATTTATGGTTCTCGTGGAAAATAATGCTATTCGGGGAAGACGAGTATCGAGGTTATCAATGAAAACATTGAACACCTGAAGATTTGGGTCACACTAAAAAGGAACATTAGAACCCATTTAAGTAAAAATGACATGAATGAGCTCTTCTACATGGCATATAAAATCTTTAATTTCCCAGAGTACTAATTTTTTAAGTTCTATGGGAAATTAAGTGGCTTATTGTTTAGAGGTCTTTGAGGCATGCACATTTTTAAAAATACTGTTTTCACTTATAGAAAATTCCGGACACACATAAAACCAGAGAAAATAACATAATAAATCTACATGTATCCACTATACAGCTTCAATAATTATTAACATTTTTGCCAATGTCTTTTCATCTAGTCCTAACTTTTTAATTTTTCTGGAGAATTTTACTGCAAACCCCAGATAACGTCATTTCACCTGTGAATATTTCAGTAAGGCATATTTAAAGAACTAGAATAACTGTATTTAAAAAATCACAATAGCACTGTAGTAACCAAATTTCATACAGCATGGGGTTTCATTGCTTAAAATTTGTTTGGAATTCTTCAATATTTTGAGAACTCTACACCGAATTCTGGAATAAGCAAGAAAAAAGATCCAGTGAATCATACTAAGAAATCAAAATAAGCGTTTAATTTGTCCATGAATAGAATACATCTATTTTGAGATTATCTCAAATTTATCATTAAGAAAAAAATTAGGGGGGGCCGGCCGGGTGGCGCAAGTGGTTAAGTGCGCGCGCTCCGCTGCGGCGGCCCGGGGTTCGCTGGTTCGGATCCCGGGCGCGCACCGAAGTACTGCTTGGTAAGCCATGCTGTGGCGGCGTCCCATATAAAGTGGAGGAAGATGGGCATGGATGTTAGCCCAGGGCCGTCTTCCTCAGCAAAAAAAGAGGAGGATTGGCGGATGTTAGCTCAGGGCTGATCTCCTCACAAAAAAAAAAAAAAAAAAAAAAAAAAAAAGAAAAAAATTAGGGCCCGGCCCTGTGGCCAAGTGGTTCAAGTTCCGTGCTCCACTCCTGCAGCCCGGGTTCGCAGGTACAGATCCTGGGCACGGACCTACTCCACTCACCAGCCATGCTGTGGAGGTGTTCCACATGGAAAAAAATAGAGGAAGATTGGCACAGATGTTAGCTCAGGGCAAATCTTCCTCAGCAAAAAAAAAAGAAAGAAAGAAAAAAAGAAAAGAAAACAAAGTACAAGTTTAAGTAAATCAGAAAACTAACAAGGGAGTCAGATGGTCTCTGACATTTCACTACCAATCATATAACAGTTTCTTGGTACAAAATCCATCAGAAGTTAGGGCCGGCCCCGTGGCTTAGCAGTTAAGTGCGCACGCTCTGCTACTGGGGGCCTGGGTTTGGATCCTGGGCGTGCACCGACGCACCGCTTCTCCAGCCATGCTGAGGCCGCGTCCCACATACAGCAACTAGAAGGATGTGCAACTGTGACATACAACTATCTACTGGGGCTTTGGGGAAAAAAAAAAAGGAGGAGGATTGGCAATAGATGTTAGCTCAGAGCCAGTCTTCCTCAGCAAAACAAAGAGGAGGATTAGCACGGATGTTAGCTCAGGGCTGATCTTCCTCACAAAAAAAAAAAAAAAAAATCCATCAGAAGTTTAACAAGGCCTGTGTTAGCTACATAACTTACTCTCCGAGACCCATTTTCCTTGTAATCTATAAAATGGAGATAATGTCACTTTCATGAGCCTAATACTGTTATCCACCTGGTACTTAGTAGGTGCCCAGTAACTATTAACCTCCGTCTATTTTTGGAACTAGTTTTCATAAAGTACAAGGTTCTGTAGTTAAAGTGCCAGCTGTGTTCTAAGTTCTTATCAAACACGAATTAAGAACACCAATATATAATGTAGAAAACAGTCCTAAATACTTCAGTACTCCACAAATTCTTAAATTTTATAAAAATGCTAACAAGTTTACATTTTAAGAGAATACGGCCATCTTTAGTTGTATATCCTAAAACTCAGCTGTGTTAACTTCTGTAAGAACCCTAGATAGTTGCGTGTGATTCTTAAACATTTTACCTCTTGACTCCTCTGCTCATCAATTTTCTTCTCCATATGAAGATAATACCTATCCTATAAAGTTGTTGGAAACTTTGAATGAAGTCACATATGTAAAGACTCTTGCAAAATGCACGGTATTTGGCAGGCACCTCAATGATTTGTCCTAACACAGCAATGATACCATGACTTAACAGAAGAGGCTCTTGTATTAAAATATTTTGGAAATATTAAAAGGGTATGTAGTTTAAAGATAATTATTCCTCAACAATGGAAAACCATTAAACCAGTACCAAGTTAATTAGTCCTGTCTATACTTTAAGTATTTCTTACACTGTGATTCACAAAATGAGACACATTTCCATATCGAGCTGCATCCACTGTGAATTCATCAGATTCATAGTCCAGATCAAAGAGATATGTGATTCCTTTGTTGTCATATAACTGCCCCCGTCTTTCAGCTTCTTCACTTGTGATTACCTAAAAAGAAAAAACTATAGTATATTTATACATAGTATACAGTATATTTATATATAGCTATTGCTGAACTGAAGAAACACTTATCCATAAGTTAATTAATATATTAATGCCTACAAGTGTTTAAAAAGTAAGAAATTAAAGTGTCATCAAAACAAACATTCATACAAACTACTCTAGAAGAGCTAGGTGTGAAAACGAAGGGAGGAGAAATGATGGTACAAAAGACTTATGATTGTTTAAAGAGGAATTAGGACAACCCAACAATTAACAAGTTGAAAGAGTGTACTACTTCCATTCTAATTATTGAGATGTTCGAAAAGCTACACAACTATAAGCTCTCTGCAGGACACAATGGAATGTAAAGCACTAAATTGACAAGTATACCGTATATGCTCTAAAGGCATATTTTTCCTATAACTAATCTGTGTGCAGTTACAAATGGAAGTTTGTTACAAATACAGGAGAGAAGGTATGTTAAATCTGCACTCAACTGTATGGAAGGTTCAGTTTTGTAGAAGAGGTTGTTTCCATGAAACTCTGTAGCTCAAAACCATCATCTACAATTCTGCTCAGTTCTGCACAGCTTTACCACATGCTCAGCTTAGGAAACCAAAAATGTCTAAAGTGATTCATAGTGTCAACCAAATTTAGCTGCTACATTCATTAAGTCAAAAAAGAGAATAATTTGATGATACAAGATCTAGTATCCTGAAAAGTGATTTATAATAATCTGCCATTGTCTAAAAATATAAGGATCCAATTTAATCTCAGAATTCTAGATGAATACAGATAATCATAGGTAATCCAATTCCAAACAACTTTTAAAATGTCAGATTTAACAAGCCCAGATATGCAGTCACATATTTTTCTAGGCACAGCTGAACCCACCATTCAGTTTGAGGAAGTGTGGTGCAGAGGTGAAGTGCACTGATTTTGGAACCTTGGTTTTGAATCCTGGCTCTTCTTTACTACTATGTGACCTTGGGCAAGTTGCTTAATTTCTCTGGGCCTCAGTTTCCTCATCTATAATAATGGAGATAATACCTACTACCTCATAGAGTTGTTGAGAGAATTAATGAGTTAACACCTAAGGTGCTTAGAAGAGTATGTGGCACGTGGTTAATACTACTTTTTGTATATATACATTATATATCTAAAAATAAATTTGCTTAGTATTTGGTAATGTAGAGAATAGTCTTTGTAGCCGACTTGCAGATACAAAGAGTTTGGATTTTCTTATGGATGCAATAAATGCTTTTATGTATATTTTATAATACTTGCTCATACAGCATTGGTCTACTCTACAATATCCTTCATATTGACACAAAAATTCAGTTTTGCCAGGTCTGGCCCCATGGCGTAGTGGTTAAGTTTGGCGCGGTCTGCTTCGGCAGCCTGGGTTCGGATCCTGGGCGTGGACCTACATCACTCACCAGCCATGCTGTGGCGGCAACCCACATACAAAATAGAGGAAGACTGGCACAGAAGTTAGCTCAGGGTGAATCTTCCTCAAGTAAAAAGAGGGAGATTGGCAACAGATGTTAGCTCAGGACTAATCTTTCTCAACAACAACAACAAAAAAATTGAGTTATGCCAACTACACTTAACCATATTTGGTCAAATGGATGAAGTAAATTACAATTTAAAAGTTTCAAAGTCAGCATGTATTTAGATCTGATTTTCTTTTTAGGAGTTTTATGTAAAAATAGTTGTCGTATTTTAAAATCTAAAAATGCCAGTTTCAATGACCACGAATGGGTGTTTGTTGAAAGATGACTGTATCCATTTCATTTGTCATTCTATATATTTTTTGTTCATATTCAAGTTTATATTTCTAATTATGCCAGTGAACCCTTCTCTCAAACCTGAAATTTCCACATATTTCCAAATGATAATATCAAAATGATAGTACCAAATATTTATGTTACTGAGGTAAAAAGGTAACTTTTCAAAAGCGTAAACCTTCCATGCACATTATTTGCTATGCGATAAATTGAACGTACCTCTCCAACATATTCCATGACAAAACTCATTCTTTTAATCTTCACAAGGGTTTTTACACCCCA
Source organism: Diceros bicornis minor (assembly GCF_020826845.1). Taxonomy (NCBI): domain Eukaryota; kingdom Metazoa; phylum Chordata; class Mammalia; order Perissodactyla; family Rhinocerotidae; genus Diceros; species Diceros bicornis. The sequence continues at coordinate 15,447,302 of NC_080775.1, read as the reverse complement.
GCCACAGCCATTGCTAGTTCGAAAGATGCAAAGTGTATACTGTGTGCCTTTTTGTACAATCCTATTGGGACAATCAGGTCCACATTGACACCTTGAGTTGCATTCATAAATGGGGGTACCAGGTGGGATTTTAATTTGTTGGTTTTTATTATAAGCCAAAAGAACTCCAGCTTCAGCAGGACAACATTTCTCAAAGAAGCAATCTGTGCATGAACAACCAAAGGTAGCTTCATTTACTAAGCTGATTCCAGGAGCTGGTTTGTATTCATTAATGTAGTAGAAGTCTGAAGGTGGGCCCTCTAAGTCAACAGTATTTTCAACAAAAATCATTCCTTTATGATTCTTTCTTCTGTTGAGTTCATCTTGCCATCTCTGGAGAGCTATCCTTTGTTTAGCCTTCTTTACAATGTACTCAGCAACGGCAGGTTTCAAAGCTTTGTTATTGTCTTTTACAGTTATTGCTTTGCCTTTCTTTACCTGAGATAAATAATTATGTTTGTCATTAAGGAATTGCTGAAGTAGTAAAGGGCACTTGAGATTTTGCAAAGGTTCCCAAGTATTTGTAGAATCTGGCCATCCTTTCCATTTTACAAGATAATATTCCATATCCTTAAAATATAAAAGAAAATGCAAATCAGATTATGACAGTCCCATTTATTTAAAATAACTTACTATCTTAAGGAGTAAGGTATCCATTATCATTTTTCTTAATCAAGTTCAGAATATAAAGAATCACAAGTTTCTAGCAGATGAAGTACAAATTATAAAAATAAAACGATTTTTCTTTATATTATATAAAATATGTATAGAATTAGATGTGGCAAAATATATTTGACCAAAGGCAAAAGCGTTGCACCTGGAGAAAGATAAAAGTACTGAAATTCATGAATATTTTACCAAACAGTGATTACGTTAAACAAAAAAGTATTTCTTGATCATGGAAATAGGTAGTCCCCAAACTAACAATTTATGACTTACATTAGTGGCTTATGTGGCCAGCATAGATGTAGGCATCCTCTAAAGTCTGTAATTTAATATGTTACGCTCGATACAAGGGAAGTTCTATTTCTCGATGTCATGGCACACATCCCCTAGATGTTCTAGAGATACACTGTCCAATACAGTCATTCCTAGCCGCATGCAGCTATCAAGCACCTGAAATGTGGCTAGTCCGAATTGAGATGTGCTGTAAGAGACACTGAATCTCAGACTTAGCACAAAAAACAAATGTAAAATATTTTTTAACTTTTAAAAAATGTTGATTACAAATTGGACAGCACGAGTCCAGAGAATTCTTCCCTTATTTAGATTCACCTGTGATCAGATTAGGTAGCAGGCACTCAAGCCACCAAAGATCAAATATTGTGATTTATCCCTCAGACTGCTATTGGCCACCAAGGTACCTGGGATCTTGCTTTCCTACCCCAGTGACTTGACTATGTCTTCTTCACTTAAAGTCAGGCAATGCCATATTAAGTTTCTCTTAAAAAACGTAGTCAAGGGCCTGCCCAGTGACGCAAACGGTTGAGTGCGCGCACGCCCCGCTGCAGCGGCCTGGGGTTCACGGGTTCAGATCCCGGGCGCGCACCGACGCACTGCTTGGCAAGCCATGCTGTGGTGGCGTCCCATATAAAGTGGAGGAAGATGGGCACGGATGTTAGCCCAGGGCCAGTCTTCCTCAGCAAAAAGAGGAGGATTGGCATCGGATGCTAGCTCAGGGCTAATCTTCCTCTCACACACACACACACACACACACACAAAAAGTAGTCAAGTATGTATAATAAAAAAAATTCTGAAGTAAAGTCTCTCAATTTTTTCTTTGTCCTCTGAAGTAGCTAACATATCCATGTACCCTAGGGTAAAATGCCTTCTGAAATATGAAAGTGATTAAATTGCATTCTATAGTTTTTAGTTATCATTTTAACTAACAGATATTAATAGAAACTTAATTGGGATACATTTGCTTTTCTGTCAAATTTTTAATAAAGTTTTTATTATAAAGTAAGGACGCCCATGATGGTTGTTTTACTATTCGTAATTTATTAATGCCAAATGACCTGGAAGGTCTAGGCAATGTGGTGTTAGACATATTGCTGAGGCAGAAATCGGGCAGAGGAGCACTGAGGCAGCTTTCCAGGAACAAGTCACTGAGCTAAGGGAGTGAGCGTATCTTCATCTCAGTGTTCTATTATATTCTACTCAATAAGCAGTAATGCTTGTGAGTTAAAAGAACTTTGATTCTTTATGAAAATGGTCAAAATATGTTTTTTTCTGTTAAAACAATGTAGTTAAATTATGGTGTGAGGATATGCACAAAAACTGTACTTCCATGGAAATACATACTGTGATTCTAGAAACAAAAGTGTTAGTCAAATTGACTCACTAAAGATGTAACATGGATTTCTCCCTCCTGTCACGTAACTCCTACAATTTGGGACGGTTGTTAGCAGATCTCTGCTCAACAATAATAAGATTCACTTGGCAGTATCTAACATTTCTATTCCCCTTAATTATAAAAGTTTTTAATTTTTCTGATTCCAGAATAAAGCAATGCAACCCTGGTCCTCCTTTCTTCTGCCAGTTTTTCCTACCAAAGCCCTGGGTTACGCCAAAAGTTGCCAGCAAAGAAACAGAAACACTGGCTTCAAGTCAGATGATTAAGCTAAATTATCATTTATCAAAACTAAAAACACCATGCCACTGGTTTGCTTCCAAAATAATGCATAGTATTGTTTAATGATGAGTCACTTGCATTTTCAGTGACTAAGTTTTGTATGTTAATCACATTGGTACCTACTTAATTTATGGATGGTGAAGATGCTTATGAAACATGAGTGCTTTCGGCAAAATCGTACAGAAATATTATTAATTTTATTTCTACTACTTTGTAGACTTCTTTTATTTTATAAGCATATTTTACTTCTAAAATCCAAAAAAGATATTTCCATTTTGAAAAATAAGATAATTTTATACAGAAAAACCAGTTTGACCTGAGAAACAAATTCAATTAATTCAATATCCTAAAATTCCAAATAAAAGTGAAAAAGTTCATAAGCCTCATATATTATATATCAGTATCTTATTCTGATATGCAATCAACTCTTGATTACCTATAGAAATGGAGTACAGTCACAAAAATGATCCAAAAATCACTCCTGTATAATTTGGAATGCATCATATGAATTTTTTCTTAAAGACATTTTCTCCCACTATGTTTGGCTTAGGTTAAATTCACTCTAATATTTTAGTATCTATAATAAGTATATGCAAGTTCCGTCATTAGGGGGTATGATGAAATGTAAGGTAATACTAGCCTTTAGGAGTACAATCTCATTGGAAAAAGAACGCAATAATATGTAAAATAAGTAGCAATGCAAGGTAGTACAATTTTAAATGCCAAAACAAATAAGACAATAAATATCACTAGAATATAAACAGGGAAATCAATATAGGTCAGACAATCAGAAAACGGCACAGAGGAAGTAGAACCAACTACACTGTGAAAGACTGATAGGATTTGTTGGGTAGGGAACAGGGCAGCCAGGATGAAAAACACCAGCAAAAGCCTGGAGCTAAGATTTGCATGAAGTATCCAGAAAACAGTGAAGAGATGGATTTGGCTAGCTTTAAAGTTGAGAATATTTAAGTGAGAGATAAAACTCTAAGGGCAAGGCGAGAGAAAATTTTAGACAGCCTTGAACACCTAACGAGGCCTTTGAACTTTTGTAGGCCAATGGTTTTTACAATTCTTGGAAACCATAGTATTTCTGTGGGGAGCTTCATTAAATACAAATACATTTATTTCCATCTTGTTGATTAAGAACAATTTTACCAGTCTTCTAATTGCCAAGCAAAGGGCTCTTCAGTCCTCATCTTACTTATGCTTTGATATCAAGATTCTCTCTTGTTCCTCTTCTGCCTTCTTTGCTAAGACCCCTACCCCTGGCCCTCACTGAAACAATGCAGATACTCAGGGCTCTGTCCTTGGCCCCTTTTCACACTAAACAAGTGTTTATTATCCCTTCTGAGAATCTGAAGAAAGCTATGGACCTTCCCCTAACAAAATTCACATATGTAATATTTTGGGTAATTTCAGCATATTTAGATTCCAGGTTAAGAATCCCTGCTCTAAGAGCTCTCTCTGGGCAACCTCATCACTCCAATAGTTTAAATTATATGCTGATGACTCCCCAAATTTTATCTGCAACCCCATATATCCAATAGCCTACTGGATGCCCAACAAGGTCTTAAATCAACCTATCCACACGGAACTCACCACTCGCCTTACTAAACAGATTCTTTCTGTATTCTCCCCATCAAGAGGAATTTTACCCTGTATACCTAGTCACACAAGCCGCAAATCAGGAGATTACCCTCAATTCTTTCCTCTCCTCAATCCACCACCAAGTTTCTTTAGATGCTTATGCCTGTCCATCTCTATTACCATAGCTCTAGTTACTTCAGCCCTTCAACTCTTGCCTGGAATACATTAATCTCCTAACTGGTTTCCCTGCCTCCAGACTGACAACACTCCCAACTATCTTTCTTTATTAAAGTGTAGAGTTTTTGTATAAAAACAAATATCCACAAGTACCAGTCATTTTGTTATTTTCTTGCTTAAAAATTTTAATGTCTCCCCCATTGCCTAAAGAATTAAGTTCAAACTTCCTACTATAACAAAGAAGATCATTCTTTTTTTTTATTTTTGTGAGGAAGATCAGCCCTGAGCTAACATCTGCCAATCCTCCTCTTTTTGCTGAGGAAGACTGGCCCTGGGCTAACGTCCGTGTCCATCTTCCTCTACTTTATATGGGACACCTCCACAGCATGGCTTGACAAGCCGTGCGTCGGTGTGCGCCCAGGATCCGAACCAGCGAAACCCGGGCCGCCGTAGCGGAGCGCGCACACTTAACCACTTGTGCCACCAGGTGGGCCCCAGAAGATCATTCTTGAGTGGGACCCTGCTGCCTCTCGAGCTCACTCTTCCCTTACGGCCCCCTTCACACACCACCCTTCAGCCACAGTGCACTGCTGCTAGTACTTGAACATGCCAGGCCTTTTCATACCTTTCTGCTGCTTTCATCACAAAGTTCTAATTAAAATGGCCTCTTCCATTTGCCTAATGAACACTTGCTTATTTCAGTTTCACCTTTTCTGTGTAGAATACCTATTCATCTTTAAAACTTAGCTCAAATGTCATCTCTCCTGGGAAGTCTTTCCTACCTCTCTTGCCCAAGGAGGACTGATCACTGCCAAACCCCCTTGTGTTACCATTTCCATTTCTCTAAACTATAAGAGATTTGTGTGGAGGGATGGAATCTTATTATTCGTAGCTCCAGAACCAAGCACAATTGCCTACGTATCTTAGGCTTTCACTACGTTTCTGAATGTATAACAAAAAATACGACTACCAACATGTATGCAATGTAAAAATCACTAGTAACTAGTCATGCATCATTTAACAACAGGGATATGTTCTGAGAAATGTGTTGTTAGGCAATTTCGTCATCGTGCAAATATCATAGAGTGTACTTATGCAAACCTAGATGTATAGCCTACTACACACCTAGGCTATACAGTACTAATACGGTCATATATGGTCCATTGTTGACTGAAATGTCGTTATGTGGCGCATGACTGTATACATGAATCCTTAAAAGAAATACAAGCTGTTAAACTTCACCTGGAGAGAAGAATTCATGGTTTTTCAATATTTGTTCTGTCATCTGCTGTCTATAGCCAATAAGTGGTAGTAAGCAAAAAAACCTTAAAAAAATACATATGGGAGGAAAACAACAACAAAAATCTGTCTTCCCATTAGCTAATTTTTTCCTGCAAATTTTGAAATAATCACCATATTCAATATTAGTGGTAGAATAGCTTGAATCTGATTATGAAAACACCAGTGTTCCATGGCAGCCCAGTTTGAGAGCAGTTATGGTCAACAGAAAAACACTGGATTCTCATGCTAGTAACTGACAGAGAGTAGGAATTATGAGACCTGAGTTAGAGGCCCAAGACTGACACACACGAGCAACGTGACCTTGGAAAAGGCCTTTGTTGGAGCTTTTTCTCCTAATCTCTAAAATCTGGGTTTTAGTCTAATAATTCCTATGTTATTCCTTTTCTTAACAAACCACTCTAAGTACAATCAGTCTTTTAGGAATATTAACCTATTGTCAGATGTGAAATATTCTGTTAGTATGTAACATGTGGTATAGTGGTGGTTCTCGAGACAGAGAATTACCTTGATACTCCAAGAAATCAAAGCTTTGGGTAATAGTTCTTTCTTAATACGTGCTTACTAAGGGAGAAGCCCCACCAGCGTGCATGGGGGTTCTGGTTCTTCACTAATGCGCTACGAATGTTAATAGAGAGCACCCACGGTTTCGTCAGAAATTTTTCTGTGTGAAGGGGTGACATGGCAAGAACGTGGCACAGAAAAATCACAGAGCACTGAGACTAACACTATAGTTTATAGCGTTTAAGTTCAACTGGACCCTGACATGAACTCATAATACTAACAACCCTGTTGTTCCCCTAGTTGGCATTCTTCCCATTTCGAAGTTGGCTATTTCAGGCATCCTCCACTTGTTCAAGGCTCCTGTCCACTACCTCCCCCATTATTTTCAGCAGCACATGATCTCTGCTCCTAATGCAGAGAGAAAACAGAAACCACCAGCAACAAATTCCATTGATCTCCACCCTTCCATGGACATGTAAGTGGAGAAGGTGGATGTGGATACAACAGAAGAGAGGTACTTCCTCCATCAATTATCCCTCCTCTCCCATCTCTTCTGTTTTTCCCTCTCTCCTGGTTCTCAATAGCATTTAAACTTCTCTCATTTTTTAAAAGCAAAATTAAACTAAATCTCCTTAGAGATACAAATGCTCAAATACGTAAGGAATCTCTAAAAGATATGATAAATCTGTTCTGATAGAACAGAAACTGTTCTAAGGGCATCAATGACCCCTCCGTTGCTCAATCTAATGCACGCTTTACAGTTCTTCTTTGACCCACTGGTCGCTACTCTCTTTTGGTCACATTACCTCTTCCTCAGGCTTCCATGATTTACTCTTCTGGTTTTCTTCCTACTTTTCTTGCCAGTTTGTCTCAGTCTCCTTGACAGTTCTTCCTATGAGTACCCCTTGCTATTCCTCAGTCTTTGTTCTCTTCTCACATTTTCTTTGCTTAAATTACTGCAACAGCCTCTTACCCCTTTCAGTCCATTCGCAGCACAACAGCTAGAGTAATATCCTCAACACATCCATCTCATCATGCTGCTCTCCTGCTCAAAACTACTAAATGTTTCTCTGTTGCCCATAAGACAAAGTCCAAAATTCTTTTCTTGACATAAAAGGAGTTGCACTTTCTGGATCCTGTCCCTCCTTCCAGCCTCATTTCAATCCCTCTTGCTGACTATGTTCCACTCACACTTTCTATTCCTTGAAGAAGTCAGGCTTTCTTCTGCCTCAAGACCCTTTCCCATTTGTCTTTTCATCCTTGAGTACTAAATTTAAATATTAGTTCCTCACAGACACCTGCCTAGTCTCTCCAGGATAAGTTAGAGCCTTCTCTTACATTAGCACTTACCTCAACTATAATTAAGTACTTTGTACAATTATATTTAAGGTTTTCCACCATCACTAAAAGATAAACTCCATGATATCAGGGTCCATACCTCTGTCATTCATTGCTGAGATCCCTAGTACCTAGCATAAGACATGGCAGATGGCCAATAAATATCTGTTGAGTTAATGAATGGGTAACCGTATCCATTCCCAGGGCTGCAATCACTATCTTTTTGCCAATTACTTCAAGATCTATGTTTCCATTTAATTCTCACTCCTGATTTAGAGCTACACTTCCAACTATCTGCTGGTCATCTCACACTTAAATGTTTTCAACCTTCTCCAAACCCAAGCTAGTCCTCCTATCCCAATCCCCCTATATTCCTGGGTCTTGGTGAACAGTGTTATTATCTACACCACTGCAAGTCAGAAACCCATGTTTTCCTAGATGTGGATCCCTCGCTGCCAGATCCTCACCCAACTCCCTGACCACTAAACCACAGACTTTTAAATTTTACATCCTTGCTGATTAAAAAAAAAAATCACCTACTTCTCTCCATCTCCATTGTTACCACTCTGGTTCAAGCACCGTCATTTCTTGCCTAGATTATTCCGACAGCCTTTCAGAGTGTGTAAACTGTCCATGTGTCTTTCCCCTCCCTGCCAGCCCACTTTCCTCATTGCAGAGAGAAAATTCTCTGAATTACATATCTGATTGTGTCACTCTCTTTAGAACCTTTCACATGACTCCCTGTTGCTATAGAATGGCTGCAAGTTCCTTCACTCACCTCTCATTCTTTCCCTCCCATATCCTGCCATTCCCTCCTCATATTAAAGCCACAATGAATTACAATACTTGTCTTTCCAGGCCCCAGCTGGATATCACCTCTTCTGGGAAGCTTTCTGTGACCAGGTCTAGGTGTGCTTCCCACAGATCTTGTAATGAAGTCTGCCATAGCACTTATACTATATTGCAACGGAAGATTTACTTGTCAATCTTTCTCACTAGGCTGTGAGTTTCTTAAGGTGAGGGACAGTTTCTTATTAATCTTTATTTTCCCAGTGCCTAACGTACTACCTGATATACAGAAGAAACTCAAATGTTTATTAAGTGAGACTACAGAAAGAAGAAACAGGAGATATTAGTCAACAGATTGCTGCTATCATCTGAGCATGAAGCAATGAAGGTCTAGTCTAATAGAGATTGTGAGGACTGGGGAAATCACTGAGGCAAAACTCAATTCAGTTCATTAACCACTAACTAAATACGCATTATGTACCAGAGACTACAGTAAGACATAGTCCTGGCTCTCAAATGGTTGACAATTTAGCAGGGAAGGTATGAAAGAAAGCTATAAAGTGTGATGATGTCAACAATAATGACAAAAACAGTGCTTTATAAATCCCGAGCATGAAGCAATTAATTTTGCTGGAGGTGAGGAAGGGAAGAAGGCTCCATAATCGGTGGTAACCTTTCAGCTGAACCTTGCAGGCCAAGTAGGATTTTGCCAAGGAGACAAGGGAAACAATAGTATTCCAAGAGGGAACTGGAGGAGAAAAACAAAAGGACACAAAGGTGCATGATGTGTTCAAGGAATCAGAATATAAGCAATGTCTATTTTTAAGCTATGTTCCCAATGCTTAGAACAGTGCCCGGCCCATAGCAGGTGCTCAGTAAATCTTAGCTAAATGAAAGAATTTACAAGTTTTCCAATGTGGATAGAAGGTAGGATATGTGACAAGAGATGAAGCTGGAAAGGTGGTTGGTTGGTGGCCAGATGATAAAGAATCTCGGTCCAAAGGGTCGCAGCCTAGACTGGTAGACAACAGGGAGCCATTAAAAGGTCTAAAGCAAGGCCCTAATGCAATCAGAGCTGTGGTTTAGAAACAACTGTAATGGCTTTGAGGAACATGGTATTGAGTCAATGTCTTTTATGAGCTAAATGGAGGGGAACACACAAGAAAAGCACAGGGTCATAAGCTCTTTCACCTGCCCTGAATATGAGAGTGAGAGAGAGGAGAGAAAAAAGGTAGAGGTATGTTGGCTTATAGATTAAATAATTTGTGCTAGGCAGAAGAAATGGGGGATACAAATAGGGTGTTGAGGACATAAATGTGCAAAGTAAGACTGCTTATTGCAAAGCAAGAAATCAAAAGGATTGCTGAGAAGGACAAAGGAGAAACTAAACAGTAAAAGCTATTCAAAACTGAACTACAACACTCAGGATTCTGTATAAGAAAGAATATTGGTAGCTCCTTCAATGTAAGTACAGATCCCTAGGGAACTAACTTTCTCTGTGAAAGTATAACAGGAATAAAAAGGAAAAGACAAACAGAGAGGCAGAGATAATATAATCTGATGAGCTATTAGATTTAGAGGGTAGGAAGGAAAGAAGAATTGAAGATGAAATTACAAGGTTAGGTGACTGGGAGTATTCTGATTCTGTTAACCTAGATAAGGAACACTTGCTCAGGATGCAGAGTTGAGGGAGGAAAATGAGTGCAGTTACGACTATTTTGAATTTGGGTACCTGTAGGGTCTCCAGTTTGAAATGAAGCCCAGAAAGAGGTCAATGCCTCAAAAAGATTTGGGAGTCATGAGCCAAATAAATCTAAGTAGAAATTACTGGGAATGAGGTTATCTACAGAGCAACTTCAAGGTGAGTCTCAAGAGGGCCGAGGACAGAGCCTTAAAGATTATCTACATTTCACAAGGACAGATAAGACAGTAAAGGGGATTCAGAAAGAACAGTAAGAAAAATACATAGGTGGAAAAGAGAAGTGGAGATAGAGGTGAGTAACAATAATGACAGTAAACACTTCTATAGTAAGAACAGGTCAATTTCTGTTGTAAGCATTTTATCTGTATCAACTCATTTAATGCTAATAACAATCCTATGAGATGGGTACTATAACTAACCTCATTTCATAAGTGAAGACATTGAAGGACAGAGAGGCTAAAAATTTGCTGAAGATCATACAACTAATAAATGGTACAGCCAGAATTTGAACCTAGGCAGTCTCAGCATAGACAAGTGAGTTTCAAAGAAAGGGTAGCCAACAGTGTTGCATGTTGCAAAGAAGTTTAAGATTTGAGGTCCTCAAATTTGGCAATTAGGAGGTCACTGACAGGGGCATAAATCAGAATAAGTGGGTTAGAAAGTTAATGAGAAGCGAAAAGACAACCCACAGGAGGAAATTTTTGCAAACTGTATATCTGATAAGGGACTATCCAGAAAATATGAAGAACTATTACAACTCAATAATAAAAAGACAAACGACCTAATTTTAAAAAATGGGCAAAGGATCTGAATAGACCGTTCTCCAAAGAAGATATACAAATGGCTAATAAGCACAAGAAAAGATGCACAGCATCGTTAGCCATCAGAGAAATGCAAACCAAAACTACAATGAGATACCACTTCATACCCACTAGGACAACTATAATCAAAATGTTAGAAAATAACAAGTGTTGGTGAGGATGCAGAGAAACTGACATCCTCATACAGTGCTAGTGGGAATACAAAATGGTGCTGTCGCCTTGGAAAACAGTTTGGCAGTTCATCAAATGGTTAAACATAAAGATACCATATGACCTAGCAATTCAACTCCTAGGTATGTATCTAAGAGAAATGAAAACATGTCCACATAAAACTTTGTACATGAATGTTCATAACAGTGATATTTATAACAGCCTCCAAACAGAACAACTCGCATGTCTATTAAGTGATGAATGGATAAATTAAACGTGATATATCCATACAATGGAGTATTTGGCAATAAAAAGCAATTAAGTATTGATATATGCTACAACATGAACCTTGAAAACATTATGCTAAGTGAAAGAAGCCAATCACAAAGGACCATATACAGTTGTATGATTCTACTTACACGAAATGTCCAAATGGGCAAATCTAGAGAGACAGAAAGTAGATTCGTGGTGGGCTAGGCAGAGAAAGGAGAATGGCGAGGTTTGGGGAGTGACTGCTAAGCAGTGGGGTTTCTTTTTGGGGTAATGATAATGTGCAACCATTCCCACAATCAATTTTAGAATAACTCTGAGAGTATACTAAAAGCTTTGAATTGCACGCTTTAATTTGGTAAATTGTATGGTATGTGAATTATATCTCAATAAAGCTGTTTTAAAAAGTTAATGGGAAATGAAGTAAAAGGAAAAGACAGGAAATGCTTGAGTGGAGAGGTAACGTCAAAAGATTTTTGAAGGTTAGGGAAGATGTGAATAGGTTTATCAATTGAGATAAATCAGTGGAGAAAGAAAACTTGACCCAAAAAAGACACCACAGATTCAGCAAAGTCCTAAAGTGGATGGATAAGAAGAAAAAAGAAAAACAGTGACACCTCTGAAAGTAAGCATAAGCAACGGTGAGACTTCATACTCGAAGGATCCTACTTCTCATTGAAGCAAAAGAGCTCTGCAGTTGAATACGAGAGGGTGAGGGATAGAGTACGAAGTCTAGAAAAGTTATAAAAGTTGGGAAAACTGCTAACAAGAATGGGAAAAGAAAGCAAAAGATAAAAAGCTTGTCAAGGAGAACTGAGCAGTGTGAGAACAGAAATAAGCTTTACTGGAGCCAACATGTGTGATTATACGATACTCGCAGCTACGCCAGCTAGGCCAGAGTTTGTGAACCGATGTGGCAGATGATTGGGCTGTTTTGGGTTGAAGGTTGCTGAGAGTGTAGGTGAAGTGCTTGATCATAAAATCCCACTGAGCGGGGAAGGCAGTGATACCAAAAGAAGATGGATGTTTCAAAGAAGAACTGGATTTAATGACTGACTTGATATGGAAGATGAAGGAGAAGGAAATCAAAGAATGAAACAGATTCCTGATTCATTTATCTGGAAGAACTAAGAGATTAATGACCCAAACAGGGTTCTTCGAGAGGGAGTATGCTATAGAGAGATGAATTACTCAAAAGTATATTGTAAAGTTTCGACTGAAAAAACACAACCCTGCCATGTTTAAGAGGAAGAGCAGGTGAGTGAGGCCCAGAGAAGTTAAATGACTTTGCTGAAGCCACGAGACACTACAGGAAGGCTAGAAATGCCTTTGAACTCCAGACCATTCTATTCACCACAAAACCTCACTAATGGCTGGAGTTTGACGTGATGGCAGGAAACACAAATGGTGACGCTTCTTGAGGAGATTCAGTAACACTAAAATTGGTTTGAATTTCTAAGGTTCATTTCAGGTGATAGTGGGGAAACATGATTCAGGAACAAAATGAATGACGGGAGAAGCCAATCTGAAATAAAACATTTGCTCTGGTAATCCACATGGAGATAATCAAGAGTTGGATGTAGAATGATACAAGCACCTTAAAATATTCTAATGCAAGAACGTTTTATGTTTCAAAATCCTCTCAATGTTATTTGGCAATATAGATGATAGGACATATAAATTTTTACGGTTTAGAATTTTAAACATTAAGAAGAGCTTTGCTTACTTTTAAGGTTCTTTTTATGTTACAGAAATATGAAATACTGAATTGAAGTTTGATTACGTCTCTTTTAAGGGGCTAGATATTGGCCTTACCTTTACTACCTTGTAGTCACACAAGTATTCCACCTCATAATTGTTTAGATTCCTTTTGGTGATTCCAATCGATTTACATGTGAGCTTTTCTTTTCTACATAATTCCTGAAGAGTATCAAGTGAAACTAGGCAAGGCACACACCAAGCTACAATAAGAAAATAGAATTCTTTACTAATGAAATAGCTACTCAATTAAAACAAAAGAAAAAAAAAAAAAGAAAAGGAAAAACTTAAGACCTCTATATTCCCACCCTTCAACTAGCAATTTTACAGGACTAAAAATTCATATGACAAGGAACCATTTATGTGTCTTCAAGAAAAAGTTAAGCCTTGAAGAACTATTTTGGTAAATTGTCGTCTTGGATTTTCTCATGGGTCTCTATTCTACTACGTTTAACTGATGTCAATTAATTTCTACTAAGCCACCTGAACAAAATGTTTCACGCCTGTAAGCTTTCTTAAGATTACACATAATATGATGCAAAAGTCAACAGAGATGTTTTTGACTTTTCCATTATATTCTACATAGAATATAATTGTTGTTTTAATAACTGTAGATCTCTAGGACATACTTATTACTGTTAGAAATATATCAAATATATTTTAAAACAATCTTATAATTTGTTAAAAAGTAACTTTTTCCCTTTCTCTTAGTTGGACAATAAACACTGAAATCTCATTGAAATACAGTTCTATAGTCAACATACTCGTACATCATATGTCCTACTTCTTCCACTTTGGAATGCTGCATGAAATTTTAATTCCACTTATTATTTTGCCCATGCTACAATGTATTATTATCAAGGTGAATAAACCCAAGAGTTAAAGTAAAATAATGGAGTATATTTATTTTCCTAATACTCATTTCCTGTATTGTTTTTAAAGCCAAGAATTACGAGTATTCAACGTACATAATCCATATACCAAGCTTGAAGAAAATCAGACACACTCATAATCAACCTTACCAAGCCACTGACTAATTGTGCTGCAGAAGATTTTACCCTCAAATTTCTGTAAACAGTATGCCACCATACTGCATATAAAATACGTTAACACAAACAGGTTTAGAAATATGTAATAAACTTGGTTTTATGGCTAGTGTTATGGGAAGCACTAGAGAGGATAAAGGGTCCTCTGCCTCAGCCTTTGCTAGGCCACCTAGCTACATGATCTTAGTGAGGTTTCAAACATCTTTCTGGGTTTCAGATTCACTGAAAAAAATGTGAGGGTTGGAGTAAATGGGGGTTACCAAAACAAAATCTCTCAGTAAACTCAAACTTTACGTGGTAGCTCTCCAAGGTAGATGTGGTAACCTTTTCTGTTTTGAGGTGATTTCCAGGGAACAGAGAACATAGCTCCTCTTACTATATCCTTTCCCGACCCTCCTCAACTCACACGCGGACTTCATTGTCAGAAACCCTGAAGCACGATTTCCACCACCCCCCTTCCCACAAAGGACTCATAATTCTAGACCAAGAAGTGAAACAACATTTTCCACCAAAAAATTTGGGGGAAGAGGTCGCTTGCTTTGGAGTGGTGGTTTGGGGTAGGAGAGTGGTAGAACAGCAACGACCCCTTAAATCCCTTCCATTTAAACAACTTCAGGATGTTTCGTGTCAATTTAACCTCACTGTGCTGATCACGTGCAAAGGAGCCTCCTGTTTTATCTACCCAAGGTGTATTTGTCTGCTGTTCCTACCATTTTTATCTAGCTGAAGTAACGTGAGGATTCAAGACACAACCCTCGACGGGAATGCTATTTTCGAGAATAAGAAAAACTGGAACATAAAAACTGCAAACACTTGGTAACAATTCCGATTGTCTATAAGAAGGTAGCCAAAGAATTCATTTGCAAGATTAAACATTGCATTACCACTACCACCACACTAGTTCACACTAACCCCTAGTGCAAGAAAAGTTTGGGGATTATGAGTTCATAATCTACGTGGAGAGGAGCAGTGCTGGAAAACACCTTTAAAATTCTAGAATGCATTGAAGGCTCCAGTCTTTCGGAGAGCGCGACACCGACACACACCCACTTTCAGTACCTAATTCTCTCGCATCCACATGAATAACATGCAAGTTCTTGGGGGGTATAAAAATGACCGTAAGCCAGAGACTATATGCTCAAATCCCACTTTCTAGGATATTCTCCAACGAGGGATTTAGCCTCCTAGTGCGTCCGAATTGGGGTATACCCTCACTTCCTTTCTCAGCGCCCATACTTCAGCCCCTTTCTTTTTTCCCTCTGGTCCTGAGCTCACATTTCCACCACTGGGTACCTCCGGATCCCGGCTGAGGCCAGCCCCCACCCCACACGCCCCGCTCGACCACCACAAAGGATCCAGCCACGCGCGTGCCCACAGGCCCGACCCCAGGGGATTACCCGGAGCCGCGGTGGTCGCCCGAACACCTCCGCACGGCGGCCAGGCGGGGAGGGGCGTCGGGCCCGCCGGGCAGCGGGGGCCGGGCCACCGAGTCGGCAGGACCTCGGCCGGGCGGGAGGGAGGCGCCCCCGGCGCCGGGCGCGCGGGCCGGGCGCCGCTGGTGCGGGGCGCAGGAGGAGACTGCCGGGAGCGGGCGGGCCGAGCCGCGAGAAGGGTCAGGGGCCGCGGGAAGGGGGGCGCCCATGTGGGGGCCGAGGTGTCAGCAGCGCGGGAGGCGGCGTGTCGCCGCGTCGCGCTCGGGCGGGCCCGCGGGTCCCGGCCCCGCTTCCCGGGCCTCGGGAGTTTGCCTAGAGCGCGGGGCACGGTGAGGGGCGCCTCACCTCCTCGCGCCTCGGCCGTCGCCATCTTGGGGAGCTTTCATTCAAACTGGCGCGGTCGGACCGGATAGCTCAGCGGGCCTGACGCCCCGCCCCCGCCCGGCACGCACTTGGAGTCGGGGGCCGGGGCTCCGGGCTGGAACCCGCGAGGCGTCCTGACGTCACCGGGGCCCGACCCCGGCCGCGGCGGCGAGCGCGCCTGCGCCCCACGTCGCATCCCGGCGCGCGTCCCCGAGGGGCGGGCTCTACGGGCGGGGGCGGGGCGCTCAGCCGGGCTCGCGCAGCGAGCCATTCCGGGCCGTACATCAGGCCTCCGCGGGCCTTTTCGTTCTTTTACACGGGCACTCCGTGCACACTGTACAAAATTCAGACCGTAGAGCGGAGCTGTATGGTGCAGAGTACGTTTCCCTCCCAGGCCTGTTCCTCAGCCACCTGAGCCCAACTGACCATTACGTTTCCTTCTCGTTCCTCCCCTGGATCCCAGGTTCTCAACACTGGCTGCGCGCTGGGATCACTTGGAGAGGTTTTGTTTTTTGGCCCCACTCGCGGAGACTGATGTCATGCGTATGGGGTGTGACCTGGGCACCGGAGGTTTAGAGCTCCCCAGGGGATTCTAGTGTGCAGCACAGTTTGAAACCACCGGTCCAGATCAGTGCTTCTCATACGTGAATGGGCACAGGAATCATCTGGGGATCTTGTTAAATAGCACATTCGAATTAGGTAGGTCTGGGCTGGGACCCGAGGTCTGCATTTCTGACGAGGTCCCAGGCTGTGCCCGATGCTTCGAGGTCGGGGGCCACACCTTGGTGGCAGGGCTGCGTAAGGCCCACGTCCGCTCCCCAGGACAACTCCAGGAGCTCTTAACTGGTCGCCACCCACCCCGCCCCCATCCAGTCTTCACACTGCATCCATGGTGACTGTTCTCAACAATCCAAAGCAGAAATCTTGGAAGACGAAATTGCGAAAACTTCAGTGGAAAGTCCTTTGATATCTACCAAGGATTTTTAAAAGAAATTTATGTAAAAAATTACAAAAATATTTCAAAGCATCATGTATAAATTTGAAACACTGGAAGTAAACACAGAACATTAAATTGATTCCCTTATGAAATACTGTCTAGCCATTAAAAAATGTTTATGAAGGCTTTAGTATTGGGGAAGTGTTTAATATGTTAAGCAAAACAAACAATAAAAATCTATAAAATACAGTTTCAACTATGTAAGAAACAATGTACTATAGGAAGATAAATATAAAACCTCTGGGGCACGATTTCCTTTTTGATCTGTGGTTTTTACATATTGAAGCATTTTCTATAATGAGCATCTTATTACCCTGATGATAAGGAATAAAGGTCCTATCCAGCCCTTTCACACGGAAGGCCCTTTGTGATATGGTGGTTCCTGTCCACTTCTCAAACCTCATTGCTAATAATTTCCTCCTATTCTAATTCGTCACTTCCTCGAATATTACCCATTTCCTGTCCCCAGGACTTCGGTCAATCCTGTTCTCTCTGCCTACAAAATGCCTACTTTTTCCCCATCTTTGCTAGGATTACTCCTACAGACCCTTTAAGACTTAGATAGAGCCTCACCTCCTTCCCAGGGCTTCTCTCCCCCCGCCCCTCCCCAAATGTACTCACCGCCCTCCTGGATATCCTAACAGCACCCCATGAGCATCCATCCTTACTCAATTTCTTTCTCAGTTTTCCTTCTACCTCCTTGGCCACTCTTGACTCCCCTTTTTGGCTCCTCTTCCTCTATCTGACCTAAATGCTGGTGTTCCTCAGGGCTTGGCCCCAAGACGTTTCTCTTCTGCTCTCTCCCTAAGTGACTGCCTCAATTCCCATGGATTTAAATATCATCTTTATGCTTAAGATTCTGTGTTTTGTCTCCAGCCCTGCCTGACCTCTGCCCTGAGTTCCAGACTTGAACATCCACAGTGCCTAGCTGACAGATCCCTTTAGGTGTTGCACAAACATCTCAAATTGAACATACTCCTAAAAATACCCTTCATTTTTGCCTCCAGATGTGGTCCTCTCCACTGCATGCCCCACAAACTTTCTCATCTCAATACAGTGGCACACCACCCACTCACTCTACAAGGAAATCTAGGTGTCATCTTGATTCACCCTCTCCTGATTCTCTAAGTTAATTCCATTAGCAAGTTGTGTCAATTCTATGTTCAAAATATACCTTGATTTGGCCTCTTTTCTCCATCACTACTGCTAATACCACCTTAGCACAGGCCGTCATTTCTCAACTGGAATCCTGAAAAAGCCTACCTGGTTTCACTTCCACTACTGCTCCCCTCCAATCATTTCCCATACAGCTGAAAAGTGACCTTAAAACATAAAGTGGAACACGTCCTTCTCCTGTTCTCAATACTTCCCAATGTACGTAGAATAAAATCCAAACCTCCGACGGCCTACACAGCCTTCTGTACCTGGAACCCTGCCTCCCCAACCTTCCTTTGTGCCATCCTCCCCTTTGCTCACTCTTCTCTAGGACTTTTTTCACTCATTCAGAAATCTTTGATTGTGCATCTCCTATGTGCCAGGCACTGTACATGGTGCTGGGAATATAACAGGGGACAAGAAAGAAAAAGACCCTGACCTCATAAAGCTTATATCCTAGCAGGAGGAGCAGGTAACAAGCAAGGAAATAAATAACTTTAGGAAACTCTCAATTACTTCCTAGTTCAGAGGACATGCTCCTCGCTTTCTTCATATGGCTACCTTTATGGGTCTCAGCTGAAATGTCACTTCTTCAGAGGCCTCTCCTGGTCACCCTATCTAAAGTAGGTACCTCCCGTCTTCCATTCTCTCTTCTTTGCACCCTTAAATGCACTTATCAAAATCTGCAGTTACCCTGTTTTTTGGGTCTTGATCAGTTTCAGTACACATTTACAGAATGAATGTATTAGACTCGTCTGTAAATCTACTGTTTCCTTTGTTTTTCTAGTCTTGAATCCCATTAATTCCAGGGGATAGATTAGGCCTTGTCTCTTCAACATGCATGACTGTGTATACTATCAAGGACAATGACTCGCAGAGTATGGTACAGGGACCCTGAGACCCTTCAGGGGGCTCATAATTTCAAAACTATTTTCATAATACTACCAAGATGCTATCTGCCTTCTTTACTCTCCTCTCACAAGTATACAGTGAAGTTTTCCAGAGGTTATACAATGTGGATATTGCAAGAGATTGAATGAAGAAGATACCAGAATAGAGCTATCTTCTTAAACCAGGTATTAAAAGAGATTTGAAAAAACATAAAATAACACTCTTGCCACTAAATTTTTGTTTTTGAAGTTATTTTTCATAAAAATGTTACTTAGGTTAACATGTAATGTTTTTTGTTATTTAAAAACGATTATTTAAAAAATCTCTTGGTTTTGATTTCTATATGGTAAATAACTATATAACTATATAACTATATATATATAACCAATACAAACACAAACTCTTTAGGTTCACGGTAATTTTTAAGAGTATAAAGGAGTCTTGAGACTAAAAAGGGTGAGGATCTTGGTAAACCCTGGCTCTAAATGGAGAGGGAAATCAAAAGCGACCGAGAGACACATACCAGGGTCCTCAAGGGGACAATACAGCATTATGCCTCCACCCCCCCGCCCAATTTTTTTCCATAAAAACCATTGAAAACATGATTTCTGGAGGTCCATGGAGAGTCTCCTATTCCATTTAATTAAAATAATGCACAAAATGTGCTCAGAATAGTAAGCGGTCAAGAAAACTTAAGTTTACAAAAAAAGCATCTGAATATTAGTTCAAAATTCACCATTTAGTTACTGTGAGACTTTGGATAAATTATTTAACTTCTCTGAATCTATTTCCACGTCTAGAACAAAATACACACCATACTACTCTCTACATATTACAACTACTCATGGAGCCGTGGTGAGATCACAATTAAAAAATGAGATAACTTAAAGGAAATAAACAGTAGTATTGTTATAAATGTTACACGGTCACTCATTGTTATTTTAGAAATCCTGACATTTTCCCATAGAACTTGTTTTGTGCTCTGATACTTTTTTTTTTTATCTTTAAAAGCTCTTACACAGATAAAAGCTTTCCGTTTGTGATGAAATATTTTGTGGCCTCCCAAGACTTTCACAGTATTATAGATAGGCATTTCTATTTTTATATTTGGCTCTGTCCTTTAGACAATGTCAGACATGTAAACAGGTAAAATTACAATTTCATATAAGCTTTTGCTGGTAAAAGTGAAGTTTTTAAATATATATGTGACACTACAAAGATAACTGGCAAGTGCATGAAAAGATTATCAAGATGTTCACCAAAAATATCTTAACAGTTGTTACTCTGGGTGGTAGAATATAGGATGTTTTATATTTTCTTCTTTTTTAATTTTATAATGAACATGTATCATTTTATAATCAGAAGAATGTTAAAGCTATTTTCACCTTAAAAAATAAAAAAACCCTAGAAAATTTAATTGGCAAATGCTCCACAAATTCAGAAGGAAAAAACTTAGTCACCTGAAGATATAAGGAAATTTGGGAGTATATTTCATTAGGCAACAAAGCACTTTTTTCTGAGGCAGATTCACCCTGCGCGAACATTCGTTGCCAATCTTCCTCTTTTTTTTGCTTGAGGAAGAGTGGCCCTGAGCTAACATCTATGCCAATCTTCCTTTATTTTGCATGTGGGATGCCACCACAGCACGGCTGGTGAACAATGTAGGCCGGTGCGCGGGATCCGAACCTGCGAACCCAGGCTGCAGAAGCGGAGGGCATAGAACTATAACCACTCAGCCACAGGGCCAGCTCCACAACAAAGCACTTTTGATGACAATGTGAAATTTGATATGTTTGGGGAAAAAATCATGCAAAGCTGACCAATGAAGTCAGAAGTGGTGGTATTTCTTTCCTTCTTTATTGTGTTTCTAACCAAACCATAAAATATGCAAAAGATATCTTTACTGGCCATTGTCCTGTAGGATACAAAGATGACATTGTTATGTTTTCTTCCATGTAATTCACTTATTCAATAGACATTTACTGAACACCTATGTTCAGGTATTGTCCTAGGGGCTGGGACATAATGGTGACCAGAACTGAGAGTCTGCTCTCACAATGCTTAATAATCTAGTGGAGAAAGCAGTCAAATAAGTAAATTATTACAAAGATCTGGAAGAAAACTCTTGAATAAAGCCTTATGATGATGTAGTCTACGAGTCTCAATAATTTACTTCAGGGGTCGACAAACTTTTTCTGTAAAAGGCCACACAGTAAATATTTTAAGCTTTGTGGGCCACACAGTGTTAGAACTACCCATCTCTGCCATATAGTGGGAAAACAGCCACAAACATTTTTGAGCATGGCTATATTCTAATAAAATTTTATTTACAAAAATAGGTATGGGGTAGAACTGACATCAATGGCCATAGTTTGCCAACTCCTGATCTAGTTTAAAGAGGTAACAATAACTACAAAATAAAATCCTAAAGCACTTTTCCAAAGCATAACTGAAAGCATTTAGACTTAGCAGTTCGACTAGTTCAGCTGGTATTTTCCTATTTTCTGAAAATGCTTAATGGCTTACACATATATTTATTTTATTTCAAAGAAATAGAGGGAAAAGATCCTTCTCAAGGAAAAGATGCTAAGAAATAACTAAGTATTCAGCCTTAATCAAAAGGGTATAAAACAGCACAGTTTTTAAATTTTACCACCGAGTAAAGATATTTCCTCTTCTCAAGACTGCTGGGAAACAAGGAGAGAAATGATGGACAATCCTCTCTTGGTAATAAAATCCAGAGTCTTATGTGTACTGCTCACCTTCCAGCTCTTCCCTCAGTACAGACAGATTAGCTGTCCTGTTTTATTTAGAGAAGAAGCTTTTTCATTAGCAACCCACTAAGTATTGCAACGCACTAGTGAATGTTCTCTGATGAAATGAATGTGGCTAGCCCTCTCTTCAAAAAAAAAAAAAACTTTTAATTTCAAAATAAAAACATGTTTGTTAGATGGAAAAATCAAACTGAACAAAATTGTAAAAAGAAAAAGTAAAAGCGCCTCCTCTACATTTCTACCACACAAAAAAAGTTTGGTGTTTAGCCTTCTAGACTTTTTTCTGTGTGTCACACGCACACCTACACACAATTGTTGAGTCTGAGTTTACTTTTTTCTTTTAAGCAAAAATGGTATTTTACTTTGCACATGGTTCTGCACTTTTTTTTCAATTAATATCACAAACTTCTAAATTGTTCTCTTAATTATCTAATAAGAATTAAAAGATTTCTTAAAATTAGAAGTTATAGAAACAAAAAAAGTTTAAAAACATAATATCAATTTTCCAGTAAAATTTCCTTCACTCCACTCAAACAATTTAATTCTAAATAGCTTCATGACAGAAAAAGTTCCTTATATTTCCCAAGAATAATGGTTCATCTTAAATGGAAAACAAAAAAAGTTGCAACACTTACCAATATATTGTAGTTTAATAGAAACAAAGATTATACAGGTCATTCAAAAAGTATTTTAATATAAACATTACTTGTAAACAAAAAGTTGATACTCTAGTTCAAAAAAATCCATGGTTTCCCTAAAACACTACGATGCCACCTCAACAGTGATGGCTTCACATTTTCCAGTCTCTTGGTCTGTGCACGTCACATGTAAGGATCCATCCCTAAAAAAACAAAAAACAAATAACACTTCATAAGCTTATTTTATAAAAACAGAAAGTCCTCAAGAAATTACTTGAGGACTTTGAATAAACAAGGGATATTTTAATTTTTGAAAGAAGGATATTAAGAAACACAATTTCAGTGTCTTTAAATTTAGTATCATATGCTATAATTAGGCAGTTGTTCTTAAAAATTTCCTCCTAGACCACTGAGACAGAGTCGTATTCCTTGAAAACCCATGATGATAAAGATCTGAAGTGGAAGACACTATGCAAGCTCCAGATCACCATGCCGTTTTCCAGCCCAGGCCAAAGCAAACCTACCCTTAGTGAATTTGATATTCTTGCTAAGTATGGTTTATGGGATGAATTGTCCCTAACGTTAATTTGGAAATGATTTACTTGCAAGACATAGTGTTATGGATGGACTATTGCTAGAGAAATGATAATAGCTGGATTTAATCAGTAATTTATTTCCTAGATATTTTCTGTACCAATATTGAAATAAACTTATCCTTTCATAGGACAAATAATATCAATTATGTAAACCTTAGAAAACTATATTTAAAATTGATATAAATTATATCTCAAACTTTTATGGATCAGCCTTTTAGGTTGACTACACTCAAAATAATTAAAGAGTTTATAAAAAATTCAGAATGCAAATGACTTGAGATATAATTTTCTTTATAAAATAGAGTAATTTTGCAGGGCAAAAAATGTAATTAACTGATAAAATCTTTGTAAGTTTTTAATAAATGATTTTCCTAGAATGAATGGGTGCAGACTTAATAAACTAAAAAAAAGGGCAAGTCTCAAAGTGAATTTTCTTAACATCAGAAGTAGTTTAATTTTGTACCTTTTCATAGTAAGAACAGCTAATATATCACGTAATCCATTTTCTTTTTTATCTAAATCCTGGAGAACAACCTGTTCATACAAAAATAATACAAATATGATTCAGTACTTTGACATATTAATAAATTGATACACCAATTATTCCAATGGACCAATTCTTACTTATTACTGAAATAAACCTTTTCAAATAGGGCAGTTTTCAATTGTCCTATCATTTATCAGAATTCAGAGAATAGGATTAAGCTTTCTTAACTGGAAATATCTCCTCTAGAAGGAGGGCATATAAGATAACTAATATATTTGTCCCTCTTAAATGTCATGTCCTACATTGAAGTGATTGTTTCTATAAAGTACAGTTTGTCTCAGAAAATAAAGACTGCTTTTCTTTTTGGTAATTAAGCCATTACCACTTACATGTAAATCATATTTTAGTAAGCCTTCTATATATATTTAAAAAAATTCAAATATTTTAAACACACTTGAAAAACCTATTTAAAAGAAACATGTGGCAAATTTTTTTGTACAACTAAGATTACATTTGTAAGTAAGAGATACTAAATGAATTTACTATAAAATTGCTTGGTTTCCTAAAGAAAGGTATACCAATAAACCAGGTTTGTAAGAGACTTTTCAGATTTTGCCAATATCAAGTTTTATGACCTTAGGCAAGCACTAAGAACCGTGGCTGACTTATTTGTCAAATCAGGAGGTTATAACAGATGAGATCTCTAAAATATTCTCTTCCATATTCAGTATAATGTGACTAACTCTTCTGGCATCGACAAGTTAGGATATAGTGACAGTAGCTGCAGAGTCTGAGTAGTATGAGAAAAGAAAAGGTACTAAATGTACAAAAGAGACAAGGGAAGGCAATACTAAGACTGCCATCTGAGTTTAGAAATCTGGTGCACAGGAAAAGGCTTATAATATAACACACACCAGAAACATCTGGAGGAGCGTTTGAAAACTTGACTAGTTGAAGGAGCCCTGCTCCAGTAGATTCTAAGATGTTAAGTCTGCGGTGGAGCCCAGACATGCTATGTATGTACGTGTTTTCATTATTCTTCTGCTGAAATCAGAAAATAAGTATAAAGCTAAAGATTCTACACATTCTCTTCTGTTACCTACATTTGTTCTATTTTTACTACAGAAGTAATTCATGCTCATGTCCTGTGCTGTTTATAAAAAATTCAGCATAAAGTGTTAAAAAGTAAAAAAAATCCTCTTAGTACCTTTAAACCTACCCGCTGTTAAGTTTTCTGAATACAGTTCAAACACCTATAGAAACTTTCTGTATCCATGCATGGATATCTATATATACACACCTACCCAAACACCACTGCCCTTACATACACTCATGCTCTCAATCTTTTTATTTAAACACAAATGATATCCTACTGTAAATACAGTTCTATCGTCCTTGTGTGTGTGCTGTAATGTAACTATAATTCTTGGGCATGTTTTTAAGCAAATAACATGACTCCACCTCACTTTATAAAGGATGCAGAGGACCACAGAGTATGAAATATGCATGTGGTATTTTGAAAAAGCAAACTTATCCTGTATCAGAGGCAGCATGGTATAATGGCAAGAGCATAGGCACAGGAGTAAAATCACCCTTAGCTCAACCAAGAAAATAACAAGGTCTTTACTACATGAGCCTGTTTCTTAATCATCTATAAAATGCACATAATAATGTTTATTTCACAGCATTTTGAGATTATATTTGCAAACTGCTTAGTACAGCACCTGCATTTAGCAAACAAAAAAAATGTCATTTCCCCTGCCACTTACCTTACAAGGAGGGTTAAGAGCACAAAGAGAACCAGTATAAATACAAATTGTATTTTGTTTTTATTTTCCTGTAACTCTTTCAAATTAAAATTCCTAATGTCTTCTCTCTTTCAAAAATGAATAAGTAATCAATCCATAAAAATGTGTTAGATGTCCTATATAGATTTTATATTAATTGATATTAAACTGAGTCTAATCCAGAAGAAAAGCTAAACAGTTTCATGTGACTAATTCATTACCCAATTTTGTATATTCACCTGTGCAAACTTGTTTTCCTTGTTTGCAGAGTTTTTCCCCTCAGACTCATAGAGTTCAAGGCATACTGAAGATATACTTCCAGGGGCTTGTAATGTGTGTTGTCTTCGAGCTGGCAAAGGAGTCCCTGATGGAAACAGTACTGTGAAACTGTTGGCTCCTGATTCATTGACTCCCTAATAAGGAGGAAAAAATATGCATATGCTTTGATATTTATCATTACAATCATAAAAAATCACTCCTATTATAAACATAGGAATCTGGAATACTTGTTGATAATCTGGAAACTACAGATAGGTAAAGAAAAGAAAACAGAAATGATCCTTAATCCCAATACATTTTATTCAAAAATAAATGAGACATCTCTCTGTATTAGAAGCTTATGATTAAAATTAGTTAATTAAGAAATTAACATGTTAGATAAATACTAACTAAAGGAATATAAGAAATTCATTAAATCTAAATTTAAAATTTTTACCCCAGTATACAAACTTTTATTGTAAAAACATGGCATATATGAAAACTTGTCGCAATAAATTTATACTACTTTTAAGGAAAAGTAAAGAAAAGCTAAAGATACCTTAACTAAAATATCTTTGGCTGAACACTCTATCTTAAGAGAGTCTTCCACTAAAAGGTTTTCTTTCCCAATAAGAATTCCTGCTTCTATAGCTGCACCAATAGGGATAACCTCATCAGGAGGGATAGAATTTAGAAGCTCGACAGCTGGGAAAAGATCTTTAATCAGCTGTTGTAGCCTTGGGATTCGAGAAGACCCTCCACAAAGGACAACCTAGAAAATAAAAATAACGTTCAGTTTTTTACTTTTAGAACAATGGTTGTTTCTCAAAATTAAGTGTAATAGGCTGAGCTATCTTCATCACATGTAATGGTAAAACATAAAAAACCTCATTTTAACATACTATTTTATGTTATACTTACCATATAAATATATATAAATAGATATTTATTATATTGTAAATATTTGACATATTCTTTACTCATACCAGCAAAATTTAAAATAAGGAGATCTCACTACATATCAGAAAATACAATATAGCAAATATTACAAATACAAATATAAAAATTACAAACACAAATATTACAAAATACCATATATGTGGCTCATGAGTAATACTGGGCATATAAGGCTAAATCACAAATATTTATTTGAATAGGAAATATACTAATGTTTTGTACTGTTCCAACATTCCTAAAAGAAATGTGTACATAAATCTTAGAGCATTTTTGTGACAAAATAAATATGGCAAACTCTCTATGTGAAAACTATGCCACAGATTTTTCTCTTCACCATGAAAGAACAATAATTTTCTTGAGGAAAAAGATGTTTTACAAAACTACATTTTAAGCTCTTGATACCATCTAATTAAATCTGTTGTCTCCGAAGAACTTCATATAAAATTGCTCCTTTATGAGCTTGTCCACTTATCTAGTGCCCCAACTTTTCGGCTGCCATCCGAGGTTCAGGCACCCAAATCACCTTGCTCTGACAGCTGACAGGGCTCGCATTTACAAGTCCCACAAACTATAGTAAACAAAGAAGCTGTTTCTAAACGGGTACATTTAGAAGAATGGTACATTTAGAAGCCCCCGTGGCCATATACCTGGGCTCAGTGTGGAGAGACAGGCAAAAAAGCCTATCTCACAGTTTCTTCCCTAGAAGGGGTTTGGCTGCATACCTTCTCAGCTGCTGCCTGAGGGTCCAGTAAATCAGCCCGCATCTAGGTGCTGACCTCGACCTTCTCCTTAGGGACACTGATGGGTCTTGGCAAACTCTCAACTACGGGGAGCCACTAAGAACAAAGACAGTGTCTTGGCCAATCACAGGAGCTTGGGTTGGGCTGACCGATGAGGTTCATGTCCCACACAAGACTACTCTGACAAGACTGGAAGAGATGGCTATTGTATCTCATGTGCAGAAACCAACAGAGAGTCAAGATAAATGGAGAAAGAAGGGAATATGCTCCAAACAAAAGAACAAGACAAATCTCCAGAAACCAATTTTAATGAAATGGAGGCAAGTGATTTACCCAAATGAGTTCAAAATAACAGTCATAAAGATGCTCACTGAGGTCAGGAGAACAACGCATGAACAAACTGAAAATTTCAAGAGACAGAAAACAAAAAAAAGTACTAAATATAAATCATAGAGCTGAAGAATATAAGAATTGACCTGAAAATTTTAATAGAGGGGTTCAACAGCAGACTACATCAGGTAGAAGAAAGGATCAGTGCACTTGATGACAAGGCAGTGGAATTCATCCAATCAGAGAAGCAAAAAGAAAAAAAGAATGAAAAACAGTGAAGACAGGTTAAGGGACATATGGGACACTGTCAAGTAGGCCAATATTCACATCATAGGGCTCCCAGAAGGAGAAGAGAGAAAGGGGCAGAAAACTTAATCAACAAAATGATGGCTGAAGACTTCCCTAACCTGGGGAAAAAACAGACATACAGATCCAGACAGCCGAAAAAAGTACCAAGCAAGATGAATCTAAAGAGACCCACACTGAGACACATTATAATTAAATTGTCAAAAGTTAAAGACAAAGAGAGAACCTTAAGAGAACCAAGAGAAAAGCAACTTGTTACATACAAGGGAACCCCCATAAGACTATAAGCAGATATTTCAACAGAAATCTTGTAAGCCAGATGAGAGATATTCAAACTGCTGAAAGAAAAAAACTGTCAGCCAAGAATACTTTACTCAGCAAAGCTGTCCTTCAGAATTGAAGGAGAGAGAAAGTGTTTTCCCCACAAACAAAAGCTAAAGGAGTTCATCACCACTAGACTGGCTTCACAAGAAATGTTAAAGGGAGTTCTTAAGTTGAAACAAAAGGATGCTAATTAATAACATGAAAACATATGAAAGTATAAAACTCACTGGTAAAGGTAAATATATAGTTAAATTCAGAATACACTAATATTGTAATGGTGGTGGGTAAATCACTTATAACTCTAGTATAAAAGATAAAAGACAAAGGCATTAAAAATAACTAAATTAATTTGTTAACAGATATACAATATAAAAAAATGTAAACTGTCACACCAAAAACATAAAATGCGGGGAAAGGGAGTATAAAAATGTAGAGCTTTTGTATGTGTTAGAAGTTAGTTTGTTATCAGCCTAAAATAGGTTATTATAACTATAAGGTGTTTTATGTAAGCCTCATGGTAACCACAAAGCAAAAACCTATAGTAGATACACAAAAAAATAAAGCAAGAGCCAGTGGCACAAGCGGTTAAGTGTGTGCTGCCGGCTGCGGCTGCCCTGGGGTTCGCAGGTTCAGATCCCGGGTGCACACCGATGTACCGCTTGTCAAGCCATGCTGTGGTGGCGTCCCATATAAAGTAGAGGAAGATGGGCACAGATGTTAGCTCAGGGCTAATCTTCCTCAACAAAAAAAAAAAAAAAAAAAAGAGGATTGGCATCCAATGTTAGCTCAGGGCTGATCTTCCTTACAGAAAAAAAAAAAAAGTGAAAGGAATCAAAGCATACCACTACAGAAAATCATCAAATCACAAAGAAAGAGAGCAAGAGAAGAAGAAAAGAACAAATGAACTACAAAATAGGCAGAAAATAATTAACCAAATGGCAATAGTAAGATCATATCTATCGAAAATTACTTTAAATTACTTTCTATACACTGACAATGAATTACTGGAAAGAGAAATTAAGAAGACAATCCCATTTACAATAGCATCGAAAAGAATAAAATACTTAGATCTAAATTTAACCAAGGAGGTGAAAGATCTGTGCACTGAAAACTGTAAGACAGTGATGAAAGAAATTGAAGACGACACAAATACATGGAAAGATACTCCATGCTCATGGATTGGAAGAATTAATATTAAAATGTTCATACTATCCAAAGCCATCTACAGATTCAATGTAATCTCTATCAAAATTCCAATGGCATTTTTCACAGAAATAGAAAAAACAATCCCAAAATTCGTATGGAACCACAAAAGACCTTGAATAGCCAAAGCAATCTTGAGAAAGAAGAACAAAGCTGGGGGCATCACACTTTCTGATTTCAAACTATATTACAAGCTATAGTAATCAAAGCAGTTTGGTGTTGGCAGAAAAACAGGCACAAAGATCAATGAAACAGAATAGAGAGCCCAGAAATAAACCCATGCATATATGGCCAATTAATTTTGAACAAAGGAGCCAAGAATATACAATTGGGAGAGGAGAGTCTCTTTAATAAATAGTGTGGAGAAAACTGAATATCCACATGCAAAAGAATGAAACTGGACCACTATCTTACACCATACACAAAAATCAATTCAAAATGGATTAGAGACTTGAAGTAAGACCTGAAACTGTAAAACTCCTAGAAGAAAACAAAGGAGGTACGCTCCTTGACATTGGTCTTGGCAACAATTTTTTGGATTTGACACCCAAAGCAAAGGCAACAAAAGCCAAAATGAAAATGTGGGACTATATCAAACTAAAAAGCTTCTGCACAGCAAAGGAAATCATCAACAAAATGAATAGGCAACCTTTGGAAGGAGAGAATACATTTGCAAACCATATATCCGAAAAGTTAATATACAAAATATACAAGGAACTCATAAATTCAGTAGCAAAAAACCAAATAACCCAATTAAACATGGGGAAAGGACCTGAATACACATTTTTCCAAAGAAGACATACAAGTGGCCGACAGGTACATGAAAAGGTGCTCAACATCACTACTAATCATTAGGGAAATGCAAATCAAAATCACACCGTGGTTATCACAGTGCATCTGTCAGGACGCCTATTAAAAAGACAAGAGATAACAAATGTTGGCAAGGATGTAGAAAAAAGGGAACCCTTGTATACTACTGGGAACGTAAACTGGTACAGCCACTATGAAAAATAATATGAAAGTTCCTCAAGAAATTAAAAACAGAACTACCATAGGATCTAGCAATCCCACTTCTGAGTATATAACCAAAGGAAACAAGGAAAGGAAATCACTTTCAAAGAGATATTTGTACTCTCACGTTCATTGCAGCGTTATTCACAACAGCCAAGGTATGGAAACATCCTAAGCATCTGTCGATGGATGAATGGATTAAGAAAGTGTAGAATAGATATACAATGCAATTTTATTCAGCCTTAAAAAAGAAGGAAATCCTGCCATTTCCAACAACATGAATGAACCTAGAGGGCATTATTTTAAGTGAAATAAGCCAGACAAAGACAAATATTGCAAGATATCACTTATATGTGGAATCTAAAAAAAAAAAAAGTCAAACTCATAGAAACAGAGAACAGAAAAGTAGCTGCCAGGGCTGGGGTGGTGGGGGTACGGAGAGGTTGGTAAAAGGGAACAAACTTTCAGTTATAAGATGAATAAGATCTGAGGATCTAATGTACAGCATGGTGACTACAGGTGATAATACTGTATTGTATAACTGAAATTTGCTAAGACAGTAGAACTTAAGTGTTTTCACCGCACCCCCCACCCCAAAGGTAAATATGTGAGGTGACAGATGTATTAATTAACTCGATGGTGGGAATCCTTTCACAATGTACATGGGTATCAAATCTCATGTGGTACACTTCAAATATCTTACAATTTTATTTGCCAATCATACTTCAATATAGCTGAATAAAATAAAATTGTTCCTCTATAAATACCTTAAGTTCCTCATTAATTCATACTAACACTTCATTCATCTAATACTTATAACTTCACAGGTATTCAGAATATTGAAAAAACAGGTAGCACAAGAAGGGAAATCATCAATAATCACTTTTTATTTCACAGTCTCTTTATGGATGTTCTCAGAGCTCAGTGTAGTGGAGAAGAGGATCACCTGATGAAACCTAGGCCTCTGTGACATTAGGTGTAAACTGACCAGGGGTAGCATATTAATGTTCAGGTGAGGGCATGAGGAACATCAGCTAAGGGATACAAAGTAAAAAAAGAAAAACAGGTTTACCTTGGCAAAGTTCCCCAAAAGGTCTGTTTTGGAGGTAAGTAAAAAGAAAAGTCTTCTCTAAAATTTCACGATCCCAAGTAAATACTACGAGGATAAAAATGTAGGATATGTCTTTTCAAATTACTCACACTGAACATCAAAAAGCTTTATTAATAAGCAATAAGTGGTGCTATGCAAAAAAAAAAAAATACCCTGGAAAATCTTGGCTTTTGGTATTTTCATTTAAAAGGTAAAAAGTACTAATAGTGTGTTACTATTAATGCTGACAGTAACCAGCAAGTTTTAATTTAGATAAATTCTTTAAGGCTGGCCCCGTGGCTTAGTGGTTAAGTGCACGCGCTCCGCTACTGGCGGCCTGGGTTCGGATTCCGGGCTCGCACCGACATACCGCTTCTCCGGCCATGCTGAGGCCGCGTCCTACATGCAGCAACTAGAAGGATGTGCAACTATGACATACAACTATCTACTGGGGCTTTGGGGAAAAAAGGAGGAGGATTGGCAATAGATGTTAGCTCAGAGCCGGTCTTCCTCAGCAAAAAGAGGAGGATTAGCATGGATGTTAGCTCAGGGCTGATCTTCCTCACAACAACAAGAACAACAACAACATAAAATAACCTTGTGTTCATGGGTGTGCTCATTGATAGTAACATAGGCATAAAAAAACAAATAAATAAAAATAAATTCTTTAAACATCTAGTCTGTAGTATGAGATTTCTTAACAAACTTACATTTTAATAGAAAATATATATTTCAAATGTTAATAACCATCCTTACCAAGGGCTTTTCAAATATAATTTTCACAGTAATTTCATAAAATAAAGATGCTGTTAAAAAAAATCAAACCACCTTAATTACTTGGATATTAACATGAATCTAAACAAAAGAGAAAAATAAAAATTACAGATTATTCTGAAAAAAAAAATCTATCAAAGCTTGTGGAATAAAATCAGTTATTAAGTAAAACTGTAGTTAATTTTTTTATTAGGGAAAAAATTAAATGAAATAAATGAATTAGCTTCAATATAAGAATTTAGAACAATGAAAGTGTCTTAAAAAGGCTGGAAGAACTAAAGAGAAAATTAGAAATAAACTAATTAGGAAAGAGAAAAACAAGACTTGAAGAAAATCTAAGAAAGATTTTGTGGGCAGTAGTGGCAGGAGTTAGAGCAATAAATAAAAGAAATATCTGCCAAATGGAAGGAAAAAACAGACTCAAAAAGAAAAAAAAATAAATAAAAAGAGAGTAAGAGAAATTGGCCAGCCTTTTTTTTTTTTTTTTGGTGAGGATGATTCACTCTGAGCTAACATCTGTTGTCAATCTTCCTCTTTTTTCTTGCTTGAGGAAGATTAGCCCTGAGCTAACATCTGTGCCAATCTTTCTCCATTTTGTATGTGGGTCACCGCCACAACATGGCTCGACGAGTGGTGTAGGTCCAAGCCCAGGATCTGAACTTGTGAACCTGGGCTGCTGAAGCAGAGTGTGCCAGACTTAAATACTATCCCACAGGGCCGGCCCCGACCAGTTTTAATTTAAATAACTTCTTTATACTTCTAAATTATAGTATCAAAAGATTCATAAAATTAAAAACTATAAGAATATCATGCAAAGTTGTATGTTAAAAATGTAAGAAATCATTGAGATAGGTGTATAAAATATCAAATTCAAAATTGAAGCTACTATGAAAGTTATAAAAACACTTCAAAAATTTGTTTCAGACAAAATGCATTTACAGGTAAATTCTTTAGAATTCTTGAGGAACAAAGAATATCCATGCATTATGTACTTAATCTAGAACACTTAAAAAGATGAACAGGTATTAAATTTATTTTATGAACACCTGATAGCCCAGGAACAAAACAATAAAAACTAACACCAATAAAATAAAACCCTCTGGACCAGAGGTTGCAAAGCAGGAACTTGAAAATTTTATCAGGCAAGATATGTTTTATCTCTCCACACTGTCTTTAAAAAAGTTCTGAATTAGAGTTACTAATGTTTAAACATTAAAAGCTTTTATTGAAAGTCCCTATTTTAAGAGTCTCTTAAAAAATTAAAGGCTCCAACAGCCCTGGCCTGCATCTGTGAAAGGCAGTACTCAGCAGGTGGGCAGCAGCTATCCCTTGTGGACTAGGACAGCTCCTGTCTGCATGTGGCAGGCCCCTGCTACCTCCTGTGGCCTTCACACCAGCTAGTGGTCACCAGCCACTTAGAATCACATTTGTGCTCTTGCTTTCTTTTTTACAGCAAAGAGCTCAATGTGAAGCTCTTCAAACTCTCTAATCCATCTGTCAGTCTAGTAGGAGAATGAAAGAAAAACCCAGAAGACTGTGTGTTTCAAGAAAAATGGTAGGGAACATATTTCTTTTTTGAAGAATGGTACGGTACAGTGAACCTGCTGTCCTACACGGTTGGTAGGCAGCTTAATTGTGGTGCAGTGTTCAAAATATACATACATTTTTGAATATGTGAAAAGAAATTGACTTTTTTCATATCAATTGTGGAAAAAATCCTAGCATCAGTATTTCAGATATGATGGATCAAACGCTGTCTTTCTGAGTGACATTATATTCCATATAAACACTACTAATTCTTCTGTCCCGGTAAAGGATTTGGTTTTGCTCATTCCTAGAGAAATGAATAGGATAACCCACTTGGCAAGGGAGTTGGCACACTTTCTTATGTTGAACTTAATTTATGAATATGAAATTGTGAACTTAAACCACTGTGCAAAGGTTCCATCCTTGTTCAGAAGAATCTATTTTGTGAGTAGATATTTTTCATGATGAAAATGAAAAAAATTAAATATTACTCCTAGTTAAAGGATTTAAAGCTGGATTCTATGCCAAACCTAACAACTTGAAATATAAGATCTCACACTGACACTGTGGAGCAGGAGAGAAGGTGTTTCAGGTTCCATATCTGAAGAAGAAATTAGTTGTGAAAGAAACATTCATTATTAAATATTTCTGTTTGTCCATATGCTATTTTTTTCAAGTTGGAATTTAAAATATAACCTCTACTATCAGATATTTGTATTTTATACCCAGTTCAGTTTGGTATTTTCTGACAGCTGTTTTTTCCTATACCTCACTTTACTCACCTTCACGCCTGACCCCTACAACTACTTGAGTGTGTAACCTCTCACACTGAGCCTTGGGCCATGAAGAAAAGGTAGGTAATATTAGCCCATTTCCTGAAATACATCATGTATGATTATGTTACCTTGGAATAAAGGAAAGTTAAAGTACTGGATATTTTGGTTTAGAAGGTATTGTGCTGAGTAAATGAATTAGATATACTGTGATATTTTGTGATTCTAAGTAAGTTCAAGCACTTGAGCCAAAACAGGATTAAATCCCCTATTCCTTTAAATGTGTCTTGGGGGGGGGGGGAGGGAGGGAGAGAGAGAGAGAGAGAGAGAGAGAATGATTTGGAGGCAAGCAGTGAAGGCTCTTCTTTGGACCAATGCAACCAAAAAACAGGACTATTCTCCTTTTAAGTGTTTGATGTTAAAAGGGGTTATTTTGTTCAGATAATATGGGTAAGGTAGAGAAGCCTGAAATAGGGCATCTAACACTTCCTGCTAACTTAGCATAAATAATGTGAAAATGATAAATTATCACAGGAAATTAAGTAATCTATTAAAAAAATAGTTCCTCATAACCAAATAAGGTCTATTTCAGGAATACAATGATAGTTCCATATTAGGAAATTATCGACAATTTATCACATAACTTTAAGACTAAATATAAAGAAAACCCTAATATTGTCTTGCAGGTGCCCAAAAACACATTTGTAAAGACTCAACACCTATTTAATATCGAAAGTCCTTTAAAAATAGGAAAAAAGGAAATGCTCAATATGATAAAGAGAATCTATTTCAAACCAATTACCAGTAATCCTATTTGTTGGTAAAAGACTAATAGTACTCCCCTATATATATAAATATATATAAATAAAGAGGGACACACATTTGAGAGATAAAAGTATCAGCACTCACAGATATGACCCCATCCCAACAATCACAACTCCAGCTACCACCCCATGTTCCTGCTGCCCTTACAGCAGCACTCAAGAGTTATCTACACAGACTGTGTCCAGGGTCTCATCTCCTATTCTATATCAAACTCACTCCAGTGAGGTGTTTATCTCCACAATGCCACTGAACTTGCTTTGAGCAGTCACTTGCACACTGCCAAGCCCAGTGGTCAATCCTCAGGCCTCATCTGACTGGCCCTCCAGCATTACGGGACAGTTATCTTTCCCTCCCTTATGGAGACAGTTTTACTTGTCTTTCTGGTTCTTGTCTTTCCTCTCCGGCTATTTCTAAATCCCCTATGCTAGAAGCCCTTTTGGCTTGTACATGTCCAGAGTCCCTGGGCCCCGTCATGGGGTCTCTTCTCTATTGTGGTTCTATTACTCTGTAGGTGATTTCATCCATTCATGGCTCCAAGTAGCATATAGGTGCTGACAGATGTGTATCTCCAGCCCAGACCTCTCTCCTAAAATCCACTCATATGTCCAACTGCAGTGCACTCTTTATACTGCAGCCAGTCACCTACACTGTGATCTGGTCCCTACTTCCTCTTACCACTCCCTCCTTGGTCCACTCAGTCTACCCACAACCTTCACTGCTGCCCCTTAAATATACCAAGCTTGCTCCTACCTCACTGTTCCCTCTCCCTGGAAAACCAGCAGAAATTCACATGGCTTATTCCTTCACTTCATTCAGGTCTCTCTCTGATGAAAAGTCACCTTCTTAGATGGGAATCTTACATGAAAAATCACCCTTTGTCACTAGTTATGCCCTTATCCTGCTTTATTATTCTTCATAATAGTTATCATAGCTGGGCATTATTTTCTTTATCTGTTTCTTTACATATTACCTGAAGATCCCAACTAGAATATAAGTTCTATGAAGGCAAAGATGTCATTATATTTACTGCTGTATCCCAAGTGCCTAGAACCTGCTTGGCACAGAATAGGTGTGCTCAATAATTAGTTGTGGATTAATTAGTAAATGAATTTGAACGTATGCCTAGGAAATTCAGAAGACCCCATGAAAAAGTATTAATACCAAGAGTTCATAAAGTGGCAAAATATAAGATAAATAAGCAAAATCAGTAAGTATTCCATTTATTAGCAAAAACAAATTGGAAAATAAAAGCAAAAACAACATCTCATTCACAATAGCTATAAATCCTATAGCACACATAGCAATAATTTAATGGTAAATACTAAGAAAACACATAATTCAAGAAAGTATGAAAGAAGATTTGAACAGGGAGAGAGACCAACTTTGTGGTTAAGGAAATAAAATATTGTAAAGTTACTACATCATCCCAAATTATTTTATAGGCTTAATGCAACTGTACCAAAATCACAATGGGATTTTATGTAAGAAATCGAAAAAATAATTCCAAAGCTCTCTGAAAAACAAAGTATGAATAAAGAGAATTTTTAAATTTAAATTGTAATGTTAATAATGAAGGTTTACACCTACTCAGAAAGTAAATTGTTTCTTGAGCAATTTGGTAACAAATATTAAAAATCTTAAAATTTTGGATTTTACTCCCCAATTTTATTCTAAGGAAATTAAGGATGTTCATAAAGCCACAAAGACTGCTGTTTAAACACCAGAATAACCTACACAACCGACATAAAGAATTGGTTTTATAAATTATGGTACATCAATCCAATGAAATACTATGCAGCTATTAAAACTGCAGATGTAGAGTCTGGGAGCTTGGTTAAAATGGAGGGATTAACCACATCAATGTATCTATGTACTCCTCCATAAGCCCACTAAACTGACAGTAAAGAGATGTAAGATACAAATGTACAGGGCAAAATAAATGGAAGAGAGATCTTGAGTTCGAGATGTCAACAAATTTTGGAAGCTGAAAAGGAGAGAGGTAATTGTCTTATAGCAGATGAAGCCTGAAATAACCAAAGAGAAAGCAAGGTGGTTTGACTCATAGAATCCCAGAGCATGCTCTCGACTTGGAAGCACCAAGCACCGCAGAAGGGGAGGGTGAAGCACAGAAGTGGAAGCAGGATGACTGGTAGACAGCACACATACAGAGTACCTGGACCCCCAAGACCCTCCTCTACCCCAGACAGGTGGCCACCAGGACCTTCTCCCAAACTCAGAGACGGAGGTTTGGACCACTGAGTTAGGAGACTTGGGTACAAAGGTACAGCAGGGGGCAGGAGTGGGGCATGGTGCTGAGAATAAGCAGAATAAGGGAAAGTCTGCATATTAAAGAGTGGGAACCCTGAAGCTCCCTGCTCTCAGAAGGCCAGAAACTAGACATGTCCTTCTCAAGCCAAGAGATCAGAGATTCCTTCTTGAAAAACCAAATACTTCTAAGACTAGACTTCCAGATAGTAAAATGACGAAGGCAATGGGCCTAAGAGTAAAGAAGGAGCATGGGTTATACAGGCAGACTGCCTGAGCTCCAACCCTAGCTTTATCACTTACATGTCAGCCTTATGGCTTTAAGCAAATACTAACCCATTCAGAAGCCTTTCAGTTTCCTTATCCAAAAGTGGAGATAACAGTGCCTACCTCATGGTGCTACTGTGCGGATTAATTGTTTTAATGCACGTAAAGCCCAATCATCCCCTCCCCCTTTCCCGTAAGGGGATTACACATCCCCGCCCACCGCCATTGCCCTGACTTTGCAAGCCCTCTCTGTAGGTGGAGTCGACTTCTGGGCCCCACTGTCAGGCCTGGCCATGTGTGTAGCTTTGGCCATCGGAATGTGAATACAGAGAAGCACCCTGTCTGAGCAGCAGCTTTAGAAGCCGTGCATATGCTGCAAGTTCTCTTCCTCTCTTTTTCCTGCCCTGAAAACTGCATGTCCCAGACAGCCGCTCTTTTAGCCAGAGTCAAAGACTGAGAAGCACGAAGAAAAGAGCCACAGCAGTAGACCTACGGCCATCTTCTGCTGCCCGTATGAAACAGAAGTGAGAAAAAACTGTTTACTGTAGAAAACCACTGAGATCTGGGGGTTGTTTGTTACTGCAGCAAGGTCAACGAACTAAAGAGACAACTACATTTTTAAATTCTCAAAGGCCTATATTTTAGAAATACCTGGAGAGTGAATCTTTAACAACATTCTTAATCCTAAGAATGTATTCGACCTCAGTTCAAGCAACTGAGAATTGTACCACCTGTGATATCTAAATGTCAGGCTCTATGACCAGTTAACAAGGGAAGAGAACTTGCATTAATTGATCACCTACAATATGCCACACACGATATTTCATTTAACCCTCATAACTACCCTACAGAATAAGTTACACTTATAATACCTACTTAGGTAAGTATTACCACCCTTCTAATAAGAAGAGACAAGTAAGGCTCAGGAACTTAAGTGATCTGCCCACTCTGGAACTATCGGCACCGTGAGCCTCCAGATTCAGGTGGGTCTGTCTCTGAGCGCACTCCCTTCCCACCACTGCCTGGCCGCCACTAGACCGCATGTCTTATTCTCCATACCCCACCCCTAGTCCCCAGGCACCTTGCACAATGCCTGGCATATTATAAGTGTTCAAAACAATACTTACTGAACTAAATTGCAAAGAAAACCCCAAAAAACAAAAAAATGACTTCCATCATACAGCATATCTCAAAATAGTTAAAATATGAAAACCTTCAAACTATAAATTAAAAGAAAATAGTATTAAATATTTGTCATACATCTGAACAAAGAGGGAATTAATAAACTTAGAAGCAGTTGAAGAAATCAGAGTAACAGATCAATAGATTTAAATA
This sequence comes from Diceros bicornis minor, assembly GCF_020826845.1. Classification (NCBI taxonomy): domain Eukaryota; kingdom Metazoa; phylum Chordata; class Mammalia; order Perissodactyla; family Rhinocerotidae; genus Diceros; species Diceros bicornis. The sequence continues at coordinate 15,408,078 of NC_080775.1, read as the reverse complement.
GAGAAATAAATGAAACTTCTGTATGTCAAATACCTTCCTCCCTAACAGGACCAAAATTAAACAGTTAACTACACGCCTCAGAAGAAGACTGCAGTAAATGACAGTTACTATTCTAACTATATAAAGCATTTGCACAAATAAATTTCTTTAAAAATACTAAGATTTAAATGATTAAATAGGCAAAGAATATGAAATAAAATATTTACACACAAGGAAATACAAAGTTAAGTAAACATTTGAAAAATATTCCTCTAGTAATCAATAAAATATAAAGTAAAAACCTATCTTTTTTTAGTTGTTCAATGGAAAATTTATCTTTAAGTGATATAACTCAGAGTCAGCAAGGTAAAATGTATATTCTTAGGTACTGGTGATAGGAGTATTTGTTATTTCAACTCTTTTGGTAAGTAACTGAAGGTAAAAACAATCTTAAGCTATTTATACTCTTTAACTCAATAATTTTACCATGAGAATCTATCCTGAGAAGTAATCCTAAATATGGTGAAAACCGATGTTCAAAGATGGGTATCACTTTTCCGGGAGGTGGGGATGGGGAGACCCAACCTAGGTGCTCACAATAGAACAATGAAATAATCTATGGTGATCTTCCTTTTCTAGAATATTAAGAATCTATTTAAAATTGTGTTTATGAAGACTATGCAGTAATATGGGGAAAGGAATTGGTTATAACATTACATAAAGAAAATAAAATTCAAAATTGTACATATAAATTAGATTAGTTAGAAATAATCCAAAATATAACAGTGGTTGCCTTTGGGTATTTTCTTATATGAATACTTATTATCACTTTAATAATGAAAATGAAAAAATGTATATATGTGTTAAATGAGTAGAAACAATCTTGGGGAAAAAGGAAAACATCAAAAATTTGAATGTTTTTGAAAGTTTCAAAATATATTCTTCTGCAAGCAGAGAGAAGCAATATAGTGTACTGGTTAAGAGCAGACTCGGGAACTACACTGAGTTAAATCCTGGCTCTATCACTAGCACATCATTGCCTCCAGGAAGTTATCCATCTCTCTGTACCTCAGTGCCTTCACGCATAAAATGAAGATAAATAACAGCGCCTAGCTCAGAGTTGCTGGTGAGTATTCAACGAGTTCATCCATGGAAAATACTTAGATACAGGGCTTGGCACATAGTAAACATTCAAATACCTGTCAGTCTTTGCTTACATATTAAAAAATATACTGAAAAAGAACTATTTTTTTTTGCTATAAAACTGATATACATATATCTCACAAGAGCCATTTATCAAAATTTAACCAATTTTCCTTACTCATTAACACAAGCTCAGAAAATATTTAAATTCATAAAAATATTCTTTCAGTACTAAGGGGCTATATTTCCTAAATTCCAAGTCTGAAACTACTCCTCACATAAATAAGAAAAACATAAAAGTATTACCTTGTTGATATCATCTGCTGTAAATCCACTTTGTTCTAAGAGTTCTCTGATTGCTTCAATACATTTATTAAAAAGTGGAGAACAGAGAAGTTCAAATCTTGCTCTGTACACACACACACACACACACACACAGAAGAGAAAGACATAAAGAAAAGGTTTAGCACAATTAAACAAGACATCTTTTTCTTGTGAACAGTAATGCCAAAACCTAATGTGATGGTTCTCTTAAAGAATAGGTTTACGATGAGAACAGGATATTTTAACACCCAGCAGTGCAATACCATGAGGGGGAAAAACCTAGGTTATTCATCTACAAATGTATGAAGATATTTAACATCAAATTCAGGCAGGAGATTCTTACATAACCATGGCCTACTTACCAGCTTTCAAAAAAACCTAAAAATAAATACTAAACCTATGGCACTCCCAACAATAAATTCATTGATCCAAATCAAATCATCACTTGGAAGTTTCTGCTATTTTTATACGTTAAAGTTTTAAAAATTACTTATTACTTTTCTTTATAATCTGAGACTATGCTGTACATGTTTTGTTCTTATGCACTGCTTGAGGTGCCTGAATGCTAGCATATAATTTTAAGACCTATGTTCAGGAAAAATGTATTCCCTAATTTCATACCGAACTTCTTAAATGCAGATGACTGCATTTAAATTTTTAAATTTATTTGTGCTATCTCTAGATATTGAAACATACTTTATGGTTGAAATCTTTGTGATAAATGCAAAATTTCCTTAATGAAAAATTACAAATTCTATTTCATTCTTGATAACTGGTATGAATAAGCAAACACATATCGAGTTGGACAAACTTAGCACTAAGTTAGGAATTTTGGAAATAGAAAAAATACAAAACACTCTGCCCACAAAGAGATTTCAATTCAAGTTAACACCTTTCTGTCTTTCAGGCTGTAGCTTGAAATCTGTCTTAAAAGTGCTAGACCAGTACCGCCTAATAGAATTTTCCGTGAGCCACTAGCCATGAGGCTACTGCTCACTTGAACTGTGGCTAGTGCTACTAAGGAAGTGAATTTTTATGTTATTTATTTCTAATTAATTTAAATTTAAACAGCCACAGACCATATTGGGCACACAGATCTAGAGTCTTCAGGAAAGCCCAGGGAGAGTGAGGAAGCTAAACTACAAGGGCCAGACGAAGAGAGAATTTAATCAAATACAGCCAGTAGAATCCTAAAAATAATATAATACTGTAATTCTGGAAATTTTCACTATATTTCCAAGTCATCTGTTAGGTTGTTGGGAGGTTGAATAGCTTACCCAATGTAGCTACTATTATTATTAGTAACATGCAACACAAAATGATAGGGCAACGTTTCTCCCTTTGGACTTTCTGGGTAAAGGGGCAATCACTTGTAACCAATGTTTCGGATTATATAAAAGATATGGGTATTAAAAACAATTTTATGCACATTAAACCTACGTTTACTAAACGTCATAAAAGCTATTCAAATTTAAAACGTTGAAGATGGGGCCGGCCCCATGGCTTAGTGGTTAAGTGCGTGCGCTCCGCTGCTGGTGGCCTGGGTTCGGATCCCAGGCGCGCACCGACGCGCTGCCTCTCCGGCCACGCTGAGGCCGCGTCCCACATACAGCAACTAGAAGGATGTGCAGCTATGACATGCAACTATCTACTGGGGCTTTGGGGGAAAAAATAAATAAATAAAATTAAAAAAAAAAAAACTTATTAAAATGTTGACAATGGATGACAGAGCAAACAAAACCAAGACAGATCTCCATCTTCAGTATGAAGTGATAGTTAAAGAGTCTGAGCTCCGGAGTCAAACTGGCTGGGTCTGAACCCAGCTCCATCGCTGACCAGCTCTGCAGCCTGGGGCAAGCAATGAAAGCTCTCTGTGCTTCAGCTTCCTCACTCGCAAAATAAGGAGAACAACAGCACTGACCTCATCGGGCAGTTACGAGGATTCGATGAGTTAATACACGTCAATACTTAGAAGACAGCCTGCCACACAGTGTTAACTACTGAGTTACAGTCAGCAACCACTGAAACATGTGCAAGCCCCACACCCAATTTAAGCAGCAAAGAACTAGGGACTAGGGGCCGGCCCAGCAGCCTAGTGGTTAAGTTTTGCGTGCTCTGCTTCGACAGCCCAAGTTCCGTTCCGGGCACAGACGTACACCACTCATCACTGTGGCAGTGACCCACAGACAAAATAGAGGAAGACTGGTCACAGATGTTAGCTCAGGGCAAATCTTCCTCAGCATAAAAAAAAAAAAAAAAAAAAAAAGCAAGAAAAAAGAACCAGGGACTATATAGGTGGGACTGCAATTTAGTAAGGGACATCTGAAAATCCAACCTTCAAGTCTGCTCTCGCCTTTCTTTAAAAGGCCTAGCGTGTTTTTTTCACACACTGCTATTTGTAGCTATAAATAACAGGGTAAGCAATCACAACTGAGGTAATTGAAATTACATTACAATTACAACTAATATAATCAAAACTGATGTAACTGTGGGAACAGTGACCTAGTCTGACAAAAACTGGGCCCCAGAAGTAAAGACAGGAAAGCTCTCCTTTTACAGATAGCTAATAAATCTCAAATGAACAAGCAAAAAACCCAAAGTGACAACATTACACCTAAATATGAAGGCACTTGGAATTGTTTTTAAAAAGTTTTTTGAACTTTTTACCTGGACACATCAGTTTTACCTGGACACATTGCAGTCAAAATCTTGACCTTCATATAATGAGTCAAGGAAACAATTGGCACTTCCCAAGGTTGACAAAGAGTGTTTTGCAACGTCAGCACTGTTCATCAATTTCATCATGGCTCGGGCATTTCTTCTCACATCATGCTTGAAGGATCTAAATTAAAAACATAGTCTTTGAAGTTTAAAAATTACTAGGTCATTTAGAATTTATTATAGCTAAAATCTGGATAATAATAATCTCATGAATCAATTATTAATACCAGATTTTAGTATCTGGCTGCAAACCTTCCAAAACTTCTAGAGAAAATTCTCTGCACTTAAAAGAAGGGTATCCTCAAGAAAATGAATAACCAATATACTTCATACTCTGAATTGCTGCATCCTGTAACTGTAATAACAGAGTGTACTTTGAAGAAAGTGGAGTAGCTGTCATCTTTTTGCAGATGAGACAAACGGAGGTTGAAGATTTATGTAAGTGGGTGAGGTTTCATCTCAGCCTTCACAATCACAGCACAATCACTGTTTAATGGTACAAAATTATCTGTCCAGTATTAAAAAAAAAAACAAAAATAAAAACCTAAAAGTGCTTCTTCAAAGACATTTGCTGCATACAAAATATGTAAAATTGCAGTTCCTCTATCTCCAAGATGAGTTAATTGTTAAAACTGCTTGCTAAGTAGTGATCAATGGCTCTATTTCTAAACACGTTTAATAATTGGCAGTGTTAGTAAAATTAACGATGCCCAACCTGACTTGAAACACCTTGGCAATAAAAAGCAGTATAAGTCTTTATTAAAGTGAGAAATTATCACTTTTTCAAGACTTCTTTACCCAGTTTAGTCAAACTGATGAAAATACTGTTCCAGCTACATTTTCTCAAGAGCAGCAATGTCTAAAATATAACTGTTATCTATTTGACCCTGGATGTACCAAACAGGATTTTGAATAGAATTTAAATTCCATTTTGAATTTTGAGTGGAATAATTACATCCAGTAACAAAACTAAAATATTCCTTGTGGCAGTAGATTAGAAATTAAACAAACACTTCATAAGACATTAATTCACTGGAATGTGACTCTAACATAATATAATCTTCATCAGATCTAAACTTTTAAAAACTGTTCAGAAGGTAGTGAGGCCTCAGTGCCTGTACCCTCCTTTATCTAGACCTAACAGCAGCACATGAAGAATTAAGAAATCGAACTTGAAATCCAAGTCCATGCAGTTCAGTATCTGGTGGTCCCTCACACTAAGTGAAAAATCCAAGCACACTCCACTGGGCAACTTGGCCTCTGCTTCCTCAAAACTACCTGGATAGGACATTATAACTCTAGACACAAAAATATCCAATGCACTGAAAATAACCCAACCTCCTTTGAAGCAGGGCAATTTAAAATAAATTAGGAAAAAAAAAAATCTGAACAGAAACTTCAATCAAAAGACATGATCAAGTCCATTAATACTCACCGCTGGAACTCAGAAGCTAGATACTGCGCTAAGGTTTCTGTGAAATGTGTACCTCCAATGTTATCATCAGTGTTTGTTGAAAGAACACGATATATTCCACTGTTAACTTCCATGACACTGATAGACAAGGATGTTCCTCCAAGTTTAAACACCAAAATATTGCTTTAAAGAAAGATAACATGAGTGATAAGAGAATTACAATATTTTAAAGCTAGACTGGACACTAGAAGTCAGAGTTTAATCCCTTTAGATCACAAATGAGGAAACTGAGAACCTCACAGGAGTCAACTAAATTGTCCATGGTCATCACCTAGTGAGGAATCAAGCCTAGAACCATATCTTCTGATCTAAATCAAAGTCCTTTTTAACTTAGTTGTGCTGGTAAAACTGGATTCTTCTGAGTAATTGGAGTTCAAAACACTAACTTTTCAAAGTAAATAAAGAGATTTGTGATTATAGTGAATTGTAAGAGAATTAAATACAGAAATTTTATGTGTTAATACTGTCCAAGTTACTAATGCAGTAACACACCTATAAAAATAAAACATGAGGAAAAATAGGAGCTAATTTCCTATGTATCAAAATTCATCATTTCTGATATTTTACATTTATTTAGTTTATCTAAAAATAATTTCCTAGTGATTTATACATATTACTTTCTTTACTCTGTGAGATATGAATGAGATAAAACAATTAGGGAAAACTAACACATCTGGGGCCGGCCCCGTGGCTTAGCGGTTAAGTGCGTGCGCTCCGCTGCTGGCGGCCTGGGTTTGGATCCCAGGCGCGCACCGACACACCGCTTCTCTGGCCATGCTGAGGTCGCGTCCCAGATACAGCAACTAGAAGGATGTGCAACTACGACATACAACTATCTACCGGGGCTTTGGGGAAAAAGAAAGAAATAAATAAAATTATAAAAATATTAAAAAAAAAAAAAACAAAAACTAACACATCTGAATCAATCTCCCTAAAGTTGTATGTGTCAGGTCTATTAAGTTTGACAACTAAATTGGAGTATGTCTTACTATTTCATTATCAAAAGACATCTTAAAATCCCATCTCCTGCCAGGACACATGTATGTAAAAGTACTCACTGTTTCTAAACATGTTTAATAACTGGAATTGGAAGTAAAATTAACAGTGACTTAGCTTCAGTTGGAACTTGGCTGGAATTATAAATTTCAAATCTTCCTCCAATAAAAGGACAAAATGTGGGTGATAAAAAGAAGGGCAGGAAAGCTCAATCTTCCCTCCTGTTATGTCCTTGCTCTGTTTTCCTAGGACATCTTTCTCATCTATTTGAAAAACTCTAGGTGAAAGTTTCGATGTCTTTTTTTTTTTTTTTTTTTTTTTTTTGTGAAGAGATCAGCCCTGAGCTAACATCCGCCAATCCTCCTCTTTTTTTGCTGAGGAAGACGGCCCTGGGCTAACATCTGTGCCTATCTTCCTCCACTTTATATGGGACGCCGCCACAGCATGGCTTACCAAGCAGTGCGTCGGTGCGCGCCCGGGATCCGAACCAGCGAACCCCGGGCCGCCGCAGCGGAGCGCGCGCACTTAACCGCTTGCGCCACGGGGCCGGCCCCCTTCGATGTCTTTTTATCCATAGAGGCTTGGAGCCACTACCTTACATAACAATCCCTATTGATATAATTTAAAATGTTTTCTGCACTGAAAAACTTAAAGCTGCAAATATGGTTTTTACCTTTTCCCAGTGGGGGAGTCTTGTCCAATTCCATAAGCCAGAAGAGCTGCAGACGGTTCATGGATTAACCTCAAAACATTAAATCCAGCAGCTCTGGCTGCTTCCCTGTGGACAATTTGCTTTCAATGAATTTAATATCACAACAGGTTCAAGCCTAAATTTTTAGAAATGCTCTGCTAAAGATTTTATGCAATAGCAAATAAGATTTCACAAGTAGAACACGAAGGGTAACGATCTTTAGAAGCAAAATAATAGAACACAAGAAATGGATATAACTGTTAAGAGTAAATCATTTTTTGTTTAAAATAATAAACTTCAGATTCTATTTTCCTGACAAAGAAAATAACATGTGTTTATACTGAATAAGGAAAAGAAAGCTCTCAAAAATGCCCATGCTTACACACTTTAGAAAGAGATTAAGACAAATTTATATTTTCGAATTTTCTGCTTTCTTTAATTTAGGGTCACAGTTTTTAACATACCACAAGTTCAAGTAAATAAAGCACTTCTCTGCTCCAGAAGCAACTCAGATGCTCTCCAAAGTCCCATATGGAACTTTATCCACATGCTCATCAACTACACTTGCATAATGATCTATAAAAACTAAATGCAACTTTTTGTTTAGATGTTAAGATCTAAGGTGAAGAAATAATCACAAATATTTTCTACAATTGCATATTTTTATATAATTCCCACACAAACCTTAATTACATGAAACTAATGCAAAGTGATTCATACACATCAGCTTAACTTGGTAATTAAAAATGTTTCCAATCAAAAGAGCTAAGAAGGTACCTCTAATTGTATGTTCTCTTGGCATTTCATAGAAGACAGGAAATACTAATGATCGTTACCACACTTTTTACCATACTATTTACATATGTAAATATATACACGTATTTACAAATACAATTTTATTGTGTAAGGCATTTTCAAATACAATTGTACATTTTACTATATAGTGATATTATGAAATTTGTATTTCCTTTAACTAAACAAATAAGATAAACCCCACATTACACTTACCCAAGAGCATTTTTTTGCTTTTCTCCAAAATCAAATGGAACAGTAATAACTACATCATTTGCATCTGAGCCCAAGACAGAATGTGCCGTTTCTGTATATGAAAAAATACAAAAATTCTGATGACACAGAAGAAGTCAAGTGATACTTTCTGAGGTTTATTAATTTGTGCCAGAGATCTTCTCACTGTAAAGACTCTCCGATTTTTGCCCACTGCATTGACTTTCTTCTCTTGCGCTCCTAAATCATGCAGTACTTTTTGTGGTTTTGGTAGTTTGTGGGCATGGAACTAGGTACTTTCCAAAGAGCCTGGCTGTTAGGGTTCAGAGTTTCAACCAGCTCCAAGTTAGACTGGGCCCATCGAGAATCAGCTTCTAACGCGTCAGTGTGAAGACAAAGCAGCACAATGTTAGTTCCGCACATTAAAAGGCTGCCTTCCATCCCACAAGTTCATAAGACAACTCCAGAGCTGAAGTGAGCCTTATAAGTAATCTACTCCAGAATTTCCCAAATTGTTCCACAGAACGCCACTTAGCTTTGAGTCTTCATCTGAAGTGCTGATAAACCAGACATACGTAATCTGCCTCAATAGCTACTGAAAGAGCACTGTCAACACTGAACAGGGAGACATTCATTCTGCACCAGCTTAATCGGCCACTTCATTTTAAGAAGTTCTGAAAATGCTAATCTGGCCCGATCCACTTACATTACTTCTAGAGAAACCAAGGTCAGCGAAGGTAAGTCATTTAGCCAAGGTCACAAGCCAATTAGTGGCCCAGTCAGGTCTAGTGTTTAGGTCTCCTAACTGCTAATCTGCTCATCACCTTGCTTCTCCCGAGATCAAAAAACACCTCTAACTTCTTTTTTAACATCAACTTTTAAAAGATCTTCTCTTTTGCTCAATACCTTTCATTTTACTAAATATCAGTCTGGCAACATCTTCTGGGCTAACAAATTTTGTTTCTTCTCCAGTATCTATTTCATAGCGTAATTTTCCATTTTTTTCAATGACCTATAAAGGAAATTATAAGTGTGTTAAATAAGTAATAATTTTAATAAAAATACAAAGTTTCAAGTCAATATAATAGGTTATGATCTTGGCAATTACTTTGTGTAACAGAGAAGTAAAAATTGAATCATACTCACTAAACATTTACTTTCTGTGACGTACTTCTGGGCCTGTGGATCATCAGAGCTGTCCATAAAGATAAAGACAGTTAAGTACTAAAATCAGTACTGTTGATATAGAAGGTTTAAAGAAGACTATATTTTTCAATACCACTGAACAAATATAAAAATATAAACAAAATTATTAAGTCACTTAATATTAACAAATCTTGAAACACTACAGATGTTAATAGGATTAAATGGATGCAGTATTTACAATGGTTACGGTAGTTCATTTAAAGTACTAATCTTCACATTTGAAAATGAATAGCTCTTACTTGTTCTTATCTTGCCATTAACTGATGCTACACATTTAGGGGTGATTTCTCATAATATCAATGATTTTATGTCATATACTCTCATGCAACCACTGAGATGAAAAGGAGAAAAGGAGGTAAGATTGCCAACTATAGGCAAATGAGAATATCTAACACCATCTTTGTTACTTGGCTTCTGAACACGAAATCAACACAAAACCAAAGACCGAGCAACAGCATGCATGTTATCTACGGAAAGGTGCAGAGTACTATAGGTAGATAGATCTATAATGTCCTGCACACAGTAGGTACTAAATAAATGTGTATGGCAATGAAAAAATTAAAACAATGGGTGTTACGTTGTTCAAGATAATAATACCAACTTATGCAGACTACAAAATATTTTCACATATATTACCTCACTTGATCTTCGGAACACCTAAGTGGGGTTCGTTTGGCAGTACTATTTTAGAGGTAACAGGTTCATAAAGGGTCAATGACTTACAAGCTAATGAGCGGCAGAGTCAGTACCTGATCCTAGGTCTTCTCTATCAGGTTAGTGTTGTTTACCCTTTACCAGACTGCCTGGCAGTAAGACGGTAAGTGACTAAAGTAATTCTGCCCCTTTAGCAGGGATAGGAGTCTGATCCTTGGCTTAATTTCATCTAGAAATTAAGAGGAAGTAGGCTGGTCCCAAACTCTTCTTCCAAGGGGCTGTGGCTATTCTGTTCAGAGACGTCTTAAATGTTTAATAGGAGGAGGTGAAAATTAATAGTGGCTAATTGCTGAAGGGTTACTGAACAGCTGAGAACCCTAACCCTCATAAGGGTTAAAGATGGACTAATTCCATCTTTATAAATAAGAGGAAGACATAAAGGGTTTAAGATGGACTAATTCAGCTTAGAACACTGTCTGGAATACTTGCAGATTGCTCATGTTTCCTTTTCTATGATTGATAGAGAGGAAGTAGCTAAGTAGCTTGCCCAAAGTCACATGGCTAATTAATGGCAGAACTGGCTGGAAGATGCTCCTTTCAAACAAAGTTTAGTATTTTTTCCAATAAACCCTCTCTTCCTCCCTTTTTCTAAACCCAGTATTTAGACTACACCCTGGACAAATATTTTAAGAGTAAGAAAAAGATTAAGTATGCCCATAGTAATTTTTTTTTACACCAATATTACAATTTCAGCATGACAGTCACAGGTTTTTTTAAGAATAGAACTTCAGTCAACCAGGACAATTTATCCTATTACGTGTAAGTTATCTTCCACTCAGACATGACCATTTGCCATGAAAACCTATCTGATGCAATTTATAGAACTCTTTGAAATGGAAAATTATTTCTCAATTGCCACGCAAAGGGCTTCTCTCACGTGAGGACAGAAAGCAAATGTAGCTCTTAGGGCCACATACAGGAAAGGCCCTGAGACTAGCTAGCAGAGAAGAAAGCAGAGAATGGAGGTGACGACAAATGATCCCGATATCGCCAGAAAGTAGCGGACTCACACACAACTACATACATGTAAAAACTTTATTTGTCCACACCAGGATTAAATTACTTAACAGAAAAACAAAGGGTGATGGCAGGTTGGTATACACAGCACCTCATTTACCTCATGGTCTTCAGGAGGCAGAGCGTTAATCCCACCATTGTATCACAACCTTTACCAGCAACGCCATTTTCTCTTCCTCCTCCCTCTTTAAATGTCTCTTGCACAGTCAGCAGGCTCTCGGACCTGGCACACAGCACTAACATGCCTCAGGGTCTTCTTCCCCATGTCTGTCACATTATAGGGCCTTCCATGTCTGAAAGCGTTTTCACAAACATTTGTTCACCTTACCCTCACAACAGTCCTGTGAGGTAGGTAGGAGAGTTACTCGTTTCCCACTTTATAGGTGAGGAACCTGAGTTACAGAAGGCTGAAATGACTTGCCTGAGGATGGACAGGTAGTAATGATTGGGCCTAGAATTCAGGCAGGATTTCTGTGCTTTTCTTTCATACAGCCTCCTCTTATTACAACTTCCTTCCTCTTAACAATATTTTGCCTATTTTTTATTTACTTCTTTAAGACCTTTCCTTTTCGTTTTATTCCCACATTAAGGGTACTTCACCCATTAGATTTTTACAATGCTATCTCCAAAGTCTGACTCCACTTCTGTTCTTTAGCACTTCTCTTATCTCAAATAAATCTCTGCCTCAGTACTTTGCTACCATTAATAGATTAATACAGTACAGGTCTAACTCTCCTTTAAGTACTTGCCTGTTTTTCCAGAAAGTCTACCTATTTACATTAGTGTTATCCAGTTATAACTGACACATATCCCTCCAGATAATGGCCTAAAACAATTAAGAAAATGCATATATATATATATATATATATATAAAAAATCTCCATTTCAAGCTTTAATATATGCTCCTTTAAAGCAAGGAATCTATGTCTGGTGTAGTGCTTATAGAAGTTCATAAGTATATTAATAAATATTAATCTATAGAATGCCTCCTTAAAATACAATCATTACCAGTATTTCACTTACATTTATATGCTATGACTGAAAATACTACAATTAAAATTTCATTTTGCCTTTTTTTGTTACGCTACCATCATATAATTTTTTTAGAACTGGAAGGTACTAGCAAAGTCATCTAGCACAAATCTCTCATTTTCAAGAAAGGCATTGACACACAAAAGGGGCAAGTGATTTGCCTCAAGTTAACAAACTGTGACAGGATTAGAACCCAGTAGTTCTAACTAGATTCCAGTGTATTCCACCACACCAGCTGCCTCCTACATCCATCACCCATTTGTCAGAGCAGCTTGCTTGCTTGCCAGCTACTCATGGTTCCAGGTATGTTCCCACTGTTGTTTTGACTATTTCTCCATCTATCTGTATTTCCAGCATTTAGGTAAACACCCAAGCCTGCAAAACATAAAACAAAACCTCTTCCAACATGCTCACGCTTTTTTTTTTCAGCCTCTAGATTGAAAGAAAGCTTTTTAAATTCAAAGGTTCCTATTTGTATTTCCTGAAAGTACTGAGTAAACCACTAAAAGCTTTAAGTTAGTTTAATGATGGCTGGTAATGGCTTCTCTTCTAAAGTAAACTGGAAATATGGCTCAACACCTTCATATCTCCCAAAGGAAGTGTGTGTGTTTTGGGGGGGAAAGGGGTGTATTTGTTGAGGGCTTGTGCTTAGCAGGAGTCATCTGTTGCAGGCAGTCTTTCTCCATACCACTCTCAATTGTTCCCAAAGATGTTCTCTTCCACTATGTGCCATTAACTAGGTACACCATGTGAGAAAAAGTGACCTTGGAAAGTTCCCTAGAAGGAAAGTTTTCTAGGGCTTGCCCTCTGTAACATACTAGACAGAAAAAAGGCTAACAGAAAAGAATGAAATTAGCTAAAAGCATTTGGGAAACTGATATAATCCGAAATGTTTCCACAATGTTCAAATGCAACCCAAACTTAGACATCTAATTATGCATATAAAGGGACCCAAATAATATGGAATGTAAAGAATTTACTTACATTTAATATTTTATAAAACAGCCCATATCTCATTAAAACAAAGATTACCAATATGAACCAAAACACACAACTGCAGCTCCCTGTCAGTTCTGAATTATATCCTTATAGGGATAAGAGACTAAGAACTAGCAAAATGGAGGGAAGATGATTTGACTATTGAGTGCTTACTGGTAGGTACTATCATAGACACAGCACTGCAAATGTGAGATAAAGGTACAAATACATGTTGTGTCTCTATCAGTCTAATGAGCTATAGAGGGATTTAAAAAAATGAAGATCTTCAACTCCAGGAAGTAGTCAAGTTAAGCTAGTAAGGATTCAAGCAATGAGGTCACGTGTACAACCATAATTTTATATCTTGTCAACTAATGTGCCTCACCTTAGCCATACGTCGGCCAAGGTCATATGCATTAATAACTTACACATGTATAGTGCTTTTAAACTTTTAAACCTTTTCACATCTAGTAGCCACTTCATCCTCACAACAACCCTGTGAGGTAAGCAGGTCAGGAGTTATTACCTAGCCCCCATTTGACAGTTGAGAAAACTGCTGTAGAGAGGTAAACTAAACTGCCTCACATCAGTGAGGCACAAAGCCACAGCTAACTAGCTCTCTGGACTTGGCTCCATTTATTTTCTTTTAGGCCACCTCTCACATATCTGAAAGGTCTTTCAATTAGCAGAGAAGCTTGGGAAAAGCAACTAGCACGTGTATTCCTACCACTCTTCATGTTAATGGTTCGTGCACTCTTTTTTTCCTGAGGACATGGAAAAGGAGCCAGGGTACCAGAAGGAAGATGTTGGAACTGGGCTTCTACCAGTTTAAGAAATACACCCTTTTGTAATCAGTTCCTAACTTTTGGTATTCGAAATTAACCTCTGAAGCAATTTTTCAAGCCCTAGCTGAAAAGCCCCGGTGGCCTCTTCCACTGCTGTTGCCAAGCGTCTGACTGCGATCACAGCATCCCTCCGGAGCTCGTTGGCAGTATCTTGCTGAGCACTGGCCTCCTCGCCAATAGCAATCAGCCTGTCCAATTTCTCTTCCTCACGCTTGGAAAGTTCTCGTGCCAATCTCCTGTTTTCTGCCAACTCTGCTGCAATAGTCCTGGCCACTGACCGCCTTCTTCGCCTTGCCCACCGTGGAGGGGGCTCACTGGTCAAAGGCCTATCCCCATCAGAAACAAAAGGAACTCTGCAGGAGGAGACCGGAGGCTGCTGTGTGGAGGCCACCCCAGGAGTGTTTCGGCTGGTGCTGGTGGAGGGGCTGGGCTCACCGGACACACCCAGTCTGGTCATGGGACTGCTCTGACAGGGAGCAACTGCACCTCTGAAAAGGTGGTGGGAGCTGCTGTAGTTGGGAGTCCCTTGAGAGCACCCTGAAAAACAAAGCAACAATGTTGCAAAGAGGACATTCCTACTAAGGGAATGCTCAGCCAGCAGCAGAGTTGAGAGAAAATTACAAAAATATGGTGTGGTAGTTCCTAGAAAGCCCTCTCTCCACGACTGGGAAGAATTCATTTCCTTAATCTGGACATTTTGGCCTGTCGTAATCTTACTGCTAAAACTTCCTCCTTGCCTTCCTGAAACCCTTTCCATGTAGCTATCCAACCCACAATATATCCACAAATGCCTAAGTATCCATTATAAATAATGCCAAAACTAGTTTAGTTCTAAAGAGTACTTCTTTTATGTTTAAAGAATTCCAATACCTTACATACCTAGGGTCACAGCTTTTAAAAACCTGCAGCCCTTTATCCTACCATTACATTAAAAAAAAAAGGAAAGGGGGCAGAAACAGGGACAATGCTGAAGAGAACACCAAACCTATACTGCTGTTTAGAATCAAGTGACTCTGGGACCCCAATCCTTCACAAGCTTGGGAGTTACCTGCACCCGAGGATTCATCCCAGGAGTCCTCAAGGTCACTGGTTTCTCGCATCTGGTCACTCATTCTCAGTTGACAATCCTCATCTGAGTCCTTAACTGTTTTCAAGACAGGCTGATGATCTGCTGCCTGAGTCCTTTTTGCTCTCAGAATGCTGGTTCCCTCTTCCCCTGGGGTGTCAGAGGCCACTAAGTTCTGATCACAGTGCTTGGCCCAAGCAGCATCCTCCATTAAGTTCTCCGGGTCAGCCACTATCTGATGTCGGAGAAGCTGATCCAACGTATCATAAAATGGACAGTGTGGTGGATCACCCATACTTGTGGCATGGGCAACATACGCCTTTAAATATAATGCCTTCAGAACTTTAAACTTGGAGCGGCACTGACGTTCGGTGCGGCGGAAGCCTTCCTGCTGCATTCGCTTAGACACAGCCTGATAGACATCTGCATTATGATGCACAGTCTGGAGGCGCTGAATATACTCTGCCTCGCCTAGTATGGAGAGAAGAGTTCGTGTCTCCTGTCTGGACCACCGGATGCCCGCACTGCTACTGGAACTGGCCATAGTGGACTGGGAAGGAAGGCTGGCTGAAGGAAGCTCCTGGGCAGAAAGGTGCAAATCTGAAGGTGTGGGGAGGCTCTGTGCGCTCTTAGTGTGTTTCCAGGAGCCAGCTGATTCTTCCCTCTCAGGGCTAATTGCTGAGAAGCCAGGTCCAAGGACCGAATTTCTGGCTGGAAGGCCACAGGGGAATGAGAGTTACAGGGAGGGTGGAAGGATAATTGTGGCAGCAAGTTAAGCGGTGCTACCTGTAAGTAGGTGGCAAACAGGCAGGATGCCAAGACTGAGAAAGCCCAGCTTTGGGAGTCTGCCCAGGATGGGTACTGGACCAGGGGCTAAAAAGGGCCTTACTGACTTGGTGGCAAGGGGCCTGGCTCCTCTACAAAGGGAAGAATGCTTCCAAGGTTGAGATCTGGTACAACTGTAGATCTGTAGAAATCACCATTGTCTAGTAAGTAGACAGACGGAGAGGGGACTACCTGGACCATGAGGCAGCTCACTCTGGAGAAGTGCTAGCAGGACCACGGTGTAGCAGTACGTCTGAAGGGTGCACATCCTTTACTAACCTTGGCCTAAGTAGCATGCTGTGGCTATATATTAGCATCAGACTGTCACCACCACATTCCTTTGTTAAAAGGCAACTTTCAGGGCCAGAAAAGTGGGCCAAGTTGTTCCTGCTAATACAAAACTTTTTGTATAATATGGTAGAAGACAACCACATCATCACTCCAACCATCTGCCCTAAAACAGCAGCATAAAACCAACAGGGCTAGCAGGGGATAGACGTATGGAAATACTCTGTATCTCGATCATATCAATGTCAGTATCCTGGCAGTGACACTGTACTACAGTTTTCCAAGATGTTACCATTGGTAGAAAGTGGTAAATCCAGTACTACATTGGCTCTCGCTGTATTATTTCTTACAACTGTATGTAAATCTACAATTATCTCAAAATAAAAAATACAATTAAAAAATATATACTGTTGGCTGCTTACAATGAATCTAGCTTCCAGACCCATCTACAACTCCCTGCTTTTTTCAGTTTATAATTTGAAAATTTTCAACACCAACTCATTTATTTTCAATATGCTCAGTACTAAGTTTTGTCAACAGGTAAATGGACATGGGAATATAGTTATCATCACAAAAATCTGAATTCTCTCCAAAATACTATAGCTTTTGGCTTAGTGCATAGATATCCTAAGGAAAAAAATAAATATCAAGTTCAGTTTAACTAAATACAGGTAAGGGACAATAAAAAATATCTGCATGTATAAATGAAAGAAATATTAAATTTAACCTATAATCCTCAAATCCTAAGAGCAACACAAGGGAATTTCTACTTAAATTCTCAACTGAACAAAGCAGAAAGGAAAGAAGCTGGGGCTGAGGGTGAGATGCCCTGAACTGCAGTCCCATTTAGCTCACCCCCTCACTAATTCAGGAATACCACAACTTCTAGGTATCTTGTTTTTCTCGTCTATAAACGGGGAGAGATAAAACTTGCCCTACCAATCTTAAGGATTTGAGAGGATTAAATAAAATAATAGATGTAAAAGCACTTTGAAAATATAAAAACACTATATCAAGTATTACTACTCCAATGAAAATGAAAACCCCTAATTATTATGGTAATCTATAATTTGAGGAGACAGAAGTCTGGGGAAGCAAGCCTCTTTAATCTTTTAATTAAAGTTACAACAGATGATTAACCTGATGCTTACCGAAGATGTTAATTAAGCTGTTTCTTTAATGATTAAATTTGTAAGCAAACTGGAAAAGTTAGTTCCCAGAAAGTGTCACAAAAAGACCTGAGGAAGAAAATCAATAGCTTCTACAGAAATTACAACCAACTGTAACAGATTTTGCGAAATTCAACTACAGTGCAAAGAAATCTACAAATTCCCACAAATTCCTTCAAGTTCTCTCATTTAAGAAAGTAATACAAAAATGTGAGAAGTCCAAATTACCACCTCTGAATTACACAAATTAACAAAACTAAATGAATATTGGCATTTATCAATATTAACAGACCTGTCAGCAAGAAACAAGTGTTAGTGAATCCCATCCTTGAGAAGACTCAACACTAATTATCACAGAAACAGCCTACTGGGGTACTCTCTGAAACGACTCTGTCATAAAAACAACAAAAAAATAAACTGGTGTTTCTAGCTTCATTTCACATTATGCTTAGAATGTCTAAACACATTTTATTACCATATGTAAAAGTATTATCTTATTCCATACCTTCTGCCAAGGATCTGCTTTACTTTCATTACTGTGTTTGAAATATTTCTTATTCTACTTTGTTTTGCTGCCAGTCCAACAACCTGAAAAAGAGCAATAAGTTACAATGCATCTAATTTTTATTTTTTCAAACAACAAAAATGAGGGAAATAGTAGTACCTCTTCATTTTCTGAGTAAGCAACAACAGCTGGAGTAACTCTGTCACCTGCATCATTTGCAACCACATCAGCCCGGCCATCCTGGAGAAAAACACACAACTATATTAGTTCTTTGGAAACGAAATATATAGTTTTGTTAGACACGTTCAGACATATGCAGGCCAGTGCCACTTTGCCATATATGTGGAAACAAAAATCACTATATCAATATTTTAAACTTGTAGATTTAACAGCCCTTATTTACTTCCTAGATTTTACATAAGGCCAACATTTTTTTCATATATAAGGCCTCATTTTGCAATCTGCTCTGCATAGCCAATGACTGGAACAAACAGAATAACAACCTTTCTATACACAATAATAACATGTCTTATTACATTATCCTTTCTACTTCTCTTCCTTCCCCTATACAAATACATCTTTTTTTCCCTTTTTTACATATGACGTAGTAGCAATAATCCCTTCGGCTTTTCCTCAGAAATCATTTGCATTTAAACGTAAGACTAGCATCAGGAGTTCATCATTACTGTTCCTTCTGCCTCCCGATTGATGAGGGAAAACCCACAATTCCTTGTCAAGCTCTCTCATCTCCAGACACGCCAAGTCAGTGCAGCACGCACCATCAACTCGCTTCACACGCTTCCAGGGATCAACAGCTCCAGTTCCAGAGCGCGGCCACCCCGCCCATTCCCGGCAAACATCCAGAAACCTCCGGGCCTCCTGCGGCCACCGCGTCCCCCAGACCCTTCTGGCGTCCTACGGCTCTGACGTCCCCGGGACCGCCCCCTCCAGGCCTCCCGCGCCCACAACGTCCCCGAGACCCTCCGAGTCTCCTGCGGCCCTGCCGTCCCCGGGACCCGCCCCCCTCCAGGCCTCCCGCGCCCACAACGTCCTCGAGACCCTCTGAGTCTCCTGCGGCCCTGCCGTCCCCGGGACCCGCCCCCCTCCAGGCCTCCCGCGCCCACAACGTCCTCGAGACCCCCTGGGTCTCCTGCGGCCCTGCCATCCCCGGGACCGCCCCTCCGGGCCTCCCGCGCCCCCGTCGTTCGCCAGACCCTCCGGGCCTCCCGCGGCCCTGCCGTCCCCGGACCCCGCGCGCCCGCGTCGTCACCACCCTCCGCCGACACGCAGGGGGCTTTCTGGAGGGGCCGTGGGGAACGAGGTCGGGTCCGCCCAGCCCTTCACCTCGAAACTTCCCGCAGTGACGTCCCTCTGCGCGACGTCCCTAGGTCGGCGACACGCGTTCACAAGCCTGTAGGTGACCCAAGGACCGGGCGCACCACCCGGAGAACGGGTGGCCGACATCAGGCCCGTACCCCAGCCCCCATTCTCGCACCTTATAGACGGCCACACAGGCTGAGGTGCAGCCCAGGTGAACTCCGATGGCCGCCATGAGGCGGCAGAGACGGCGGCAGCAGGAACGAGGGAACCCCCAACAGCGACAGCTCCCAGCTTCGGCAGAGCCCCATCAGGCACCGCGAAGACCTCACGTTCCCGCCGCCCCCTGCGTCCGGTCACCGCCGCGGCCTCCCGCGTCGCCGCCAATCAGCGTGAAGGTCCCGCCTTTCCTCTCGAGCAGTCGGCGAATAGCTTTAGCGCGTCTCTCCCGGCCCCGCTGGAGCGGCGCAGCGCGTGAGGTAGTGCGCACGCGCGGGTCGGCGAGGGCCAGGACTGGGCTCCTTTGCCCTTGCCCCTTTCGTGAGAGCCAATGGAAAATCGGGGCTGAGTTGCGTCATTTGCCCTAGCAACTGGGGGCAGAGTCTTTCCAACCACGTGCTCCGCTTTCCTGCGTCCTAAAGCAGTCCCGGGCTATAGCTGCGCGGCTGTCGGGGGACGCAGGTGGCCGACGCGTTTGGGGCTGCTGGCTCAGAATGTGGTGCTCGAGCCCAGCCGCGATGGTGGCCTTTTGCGCCTGGCTTTGGGTCTGTCACCCGGTGCCAGCGCAGGGCCAGGAGGCCGGGGGGCAGCCGGGGGCCGACTGTGAAGGTGAGCGGCGTGAGACCTGCTTGCATGGCGGCGGCACCGCGCTGCAGCGCAGCTGTTGTGGGCTTTGGCTTCTCTTGGCGCTGGCTATAAATAGCATTTCACCTAGGAAACACGGGCCTTGTCCCTAGTTTCCGATCGCCTTCGCCCAAGCCTAGGCAAAAGTTCAAGACAGGCCCAGTGACACCTTGAGACCGCGTTCTGGTCTTGCTGTGACTACTAATTAAACTGCCGCAGTCAAAGCTGGTGGGTTTGGATTTGGATTCGATTTTGTGCAAACACATCTAGATTCAGACGACCCGGGCGCCAAACGGATTCTGCTGCTTCTAACCGGCGAGACTTGCCTCTCCATGCACAGGAGATGTCTTTCAAGTTCAAATTAATTGATAACTCTCCAGAGGAAAATAAGACATAACAAATTGTCTGCAATTGAGTTGGGTGGCTTAAATCAGAGGACATAACTAGCGTTTGTTAGGACTTTACAGAGAAAAGTTGCTTTACAAAGGAGTACATAAACTTAGAGGAGGAATGCAAAAGCATGATTCCTTTTCTGTTCACTATCTCGGCTGTGGACTTGCAGTCAGAACACGTGGGTCTAGCTCCAACCTCGCCCCTGGCTCTGAGGCCTTGCGGCACCGGTTCTTGCAAAATCAGCGTAATGAAACCTACTTCAGAGGGTTGTTAACAAGATCAAAGAAGATAATTAGATGTGCTAGCCCCTTCCTCCTGGACTGCTGTAGCACTTACCTCGATGTTTCATTCATTGAAATAATTAGTTTAATGTATATCCCTCTCACCCTTCTGTGAGCTTGCAAATCTGTCCTTATCAGAAAATTGTAAGGTTCACAATATATGGTGAATGAATGGACGAGGACAGATTGTACTATAAATAAAGCCTTCATAATTGGAGTCTAGTATTCTGTCAGCCCTGCAATAATTAAACTTTTCACCAGAAATTTAAAATATCGACATGATTTTATTTTTAAACCTTACATAGATATAGATATTTGTGCAGCTAAGTTATAACTTTGTTGAAAGATCTCTTATAACTGTGTCCTATACATTTAAAGCAGAATTTGTGAGGCGTAGACAATTGATTTGATAAGTCATCAGTAATTTAATTTCTAGAGCTTCTACCTAAAAACATTCCAGAAGAGCCAGAGCTTCTGGATTAATTAAATGTGAAGCTTATGCCATCTTTTCTGAATTTATTGCGGCAGATGGTGATTATTAACTTGCATGTCTGACTAACCTGGGTGTATATATCCATTTGTTAGATACAGAAGTTGTAGAATCACAGCGAAGGAAATACTAATTTTAGAATAAGAAGAACTAGATTCTAGATCTGGCTCTATTATTGCTTCTGAGCCTTTATCATTAGCTGCTTTATTTCCCCTCAATGTGTAAGATTAAAATGCTATATTATATATACTTTAGGGCAAAGATAAACAACCGATAGTCCATGAGCCACCTGGGACCTATTGATGAATTTTATTCAGTTCACAAAGTATTTTGAAAAACACTTAAATTAATTGGCTACCTTTTAATATTGGGAGACTTCATATTTAAAAAATTTTAAAAATTCAGGTTTCTGGTTTTTCTTGAAAAACCAGGTGACCTGTCAAGACTAGTCCATATGTCCATGTAGCTGGAATTGGCTGTGGCTGCTCCTTTTAGAAAGGACATATGTTCTCCAGGTTTTGGTGGTGGTTTTTCCTAGACGCGGATTGCGTTCCCCATTCATTTTACTTGCCTGGCCCCTGTGAATATTTAAGTTTCAGAGCCTTGCTTTAGGTCTTGTGAAGCTTACTGAAAAAAATGTAAACATTTCCAGATCTCTTTAAGAGGATTGCATTATGGGACTATTTAAAAAAAGCTTTTTAGTTTGAAACGATTATAGATTTGCTTATGGGACTATTTTTAATAAACAAAAACCCACAGCATAAATAAAAAGAGTTTGGTTATCTGGTTATAGTAAAAGACACATGCCAGGAGCTTTAGATTACAATTTGTTAGGTGATTTACAGTGAGATGATTCTCTTCATATTTCCATTCTTATCCTGACTTCTCTGTGGCATGGGACACCACTGACTTCTTTCTCTTTCAGAAACTTCCTTCTCGTGATGGCTGTGATACTGCCGCTTCTTGCTTTTGCTTCCTGTCTCTGTGCCCACTTGTTCATAGTATCTTTGTGGGCTTCTGATTTTCTAGCCATGGCTTCAATGTTAGAATTTTCCAGAGTTCTGTCCTCTGCACACTCCCCTCAGTCTACACACTCTTCTGTGCAATCAGAATCGACCTACCTATAGTCTGATTAATCCCAAATGTTTACATCCAATCCATTTCCTTGCTAGAGTCCTGGACCTTGCATCCAATTGGCTACTGAAGATCCTCACTTAGATATTCAACAGAGTCACAAACCAAAGTCATCTCCCCTGCTCGGTCCACCATACCTGTTATGCTTACGGTGTCAGTATCTACCTGGTCAGCTAGACTAGACTTTTCCTTCTCCCTGATCCCCTATGTCCGTCAATTACTGTGTCTGTTGATTCTACCTTCTGGTTGACTCTGCTCCTTTCTCCTTCCCCAGCTCCAATGCCTTGTTACGGACCTTCACCATTTTTACCTTCCTTACTGCCGCAACAGCATCCTTCCTGCCACCTTTCTTGCTCCTTTCTAGTCCCCTGGCAGGGTTATCATGTTACTCCCTTATTTAATATTTTTCAGTGGTCTCCCAGTTTCCTCCAGGTAGGTGCCTCCCCTTTGTTTTCCCACAGTATCTAGTACACTTCCTGTAGCATTTAGTGATTGTGTTGGTCTCCTCCATGTGTGCACTCCTTGAAAGTCAAGACTGTTTCTCTCACCACATCATCTCCAGCGGCTACCACAGTGCAGGGCGTATGGTAGGCACTCAATTTTGTTGAACAAATATATGCATATATGCCACGATAAGATTTTATGTAACTTTTACTGAGTCAAAAGTATATCTTTAAAAGTACAAGTTAGAATTCCCAACTCTCATCACCTAGGTAATATATTGGCAGAACAACAGTTCAGGTATAGAAATCACATGAAGGTATCTTGTGGGAATGGGGTAAGAGCTATGAGGCATTGCAGCACTGGGTGGCTTGTAAGAAGATGAGAATGAGAGGTCACTGGGAGACTAGTGATAGTTTCTGCTGACTTGGAGCATTGATCATTACAGTAGGTGTCTCCTTTGCACACTTGGTATATTTGCTAATTAAACAAAATACACGTTGGGAAATGTCTCATGTTTTACATTTTATCAGTAGCATTTAATACGGCTGATCAGCCAGTCCCTCCTTTTAACACTTTCTTCACTTGTCTTCTGGGAACACAATCAGTCTTCCTTCTCACCCTACCTCCCTGGCTGCTCCTTTCAGTCTTTTTCCGGTTCGTTCTCATATTCCCGAGTTCTAAACAATGAAGTTTTGCAAGAGTAAGACCTGAGACCATGTCTGTCCTCCACGTCTCCTTATTCTCTGGTCTCATCTCTTAAATACCATTCAAATGTTGATGACTTACAAATTTGTGTATGTAGACCTCACCCCTGAACTTCAGATTTATGTCTCCAGCTGCTTCTCACTGTTTCCAGCTGGATGTTGTATTAGTCAGGGTTCTCGAAAGAAAGAGAACCAATAGGAGAGAGAGCGAGAGGTTTATTTTAAGAAGTTGGTTCACCTGATCGTGGAGGCTGAGAAGTCCAAAATTGCAGTGGGGACTGGCAGGCTGGAGACCCAGGAGAGCTGATGATGCAGATGAACTGTGACAGTAGTCTGCTGAAGAATTCCCTCTTGCTTGAGGAGGCCAGTCTTTTGTTATATTCAGGACTTCAACTGACTAGGTGAGGCTTATCCACATTATGGAGGGCAATCTTCTTTACCCAGAATTCACTGATTTAAATGTTCATCCCATTCAAAAACACCCTTCAAGTGGACACATAAAATTAGTCATCACAGATGTCTAGAAGTATCTCAAACTTCACATGTCAAGACTGGATTCCTGCTGGTCTCCACAAACTTGCTTCTCCTGCAGTCTTCCCAGTTCAGCAAACAACAACTCCACTGTTCCAATTTCTCAGGCCAAAATCCTTGGAATCATCCTTCACTTCTCTTTCTCTCTCTCTGACATGCCACATCCAATCCATGAGCAAATTCTTTTGGCTCTTCCTTCAAAGTGTATCCAGAATCCAACCACTTCTCATCACCCCCAATGCTACCACCCTGGTCCAAGATATGCAGCTATTTTAAGAACCTTCAAACTGGTTTCCCTGCTTCCATTCTTGCTCTCCTGTTGTCTATTCTCCAGACAGCCTCCAGAAGTAGACTTTAAAGATAATGTCAGATGACTATACTCATTTGCTGAAAACCTGTAATGGCTTCCCTTCTCAGAGTAAGACCCATGGCCTCAGAGCCCTAGAGGACATGGCATGTTGCTGCCCATTCTACTTCATTTTCTACTCTCCTCCCTCTTGCTCACTCTACTTCCGCCACACTGGCTCCTTCACTGTCCTTGGACCCAGCAAGGACACTCCTACATCAGAGCCTTTGCACTGTTCTTCCCTCTGCCTGGAGAGTTCTTCCCAGGCAATCCACTTACGTTGTTCTCTCACTTCCTTAAGGTCTCTGCTCAAATACCACTTTATCCGAGAGGCCTTCCCTGATCACCCCATTTAGAAAAATACTATTACCTTGTCACCCCCTATCCCCCTTACCATGTTTATTTTTCTTCATAGCCACAAGATACTTGTATTTGTCACTAGAATGTAATCCTTGAGGATAAAGACTTTGTTTTCTTCATTGCTGAATCTCAAGAACCTAGAATACTGTCTGGCACTTACTAATTGCTCAATAAATATTTGTTAAAACTATGAATGGCTGGCTATTATAAGTGTTCTGTTCCTATTAATAGCATTAGAAGTGCTATTTAATATACTATAAATATAACTTTAAGCTCTTAAAGATGACATGACTGGCCATCCAGCTGAAAACAACTAAAAATACTGGCTAAAATAAAAAATGTAAAAATATTTTTAAGTATATGTGAGTAAGGCATACCCAGAGGCCAAAAACACAGTGAAATTGGGAAACAAAAGAGGTAAAAGGAGCCCCAAAGCTGGCTTTTGCCTTGAGGGTATTTGCTACCCAGGTGATCTGAATTTAGGTTTTCATGGCTTTGGTAAAGTGAAGAGAATGAAAACAAAGTCCAGGGTCTTTCCAAGTTAGGAGTGTAATAGTGGATCCTCCTCCCAATTAATTTGGAGCCCCAAAGAGCTAGACTTTTATTATAAAAGGTGGAACTGGAGATAATAACTCTACCATTATCTTTAGGGACTAATAGGAATTGTATTATTTGAACTTTTTACTGAGTAAAAGGGAAAACAAAAATGTCTCTCGATAACTCATAAACACAAGCCAGCCCACATATGGGTTGAAGTCCAAATTCACACTACCTGGATGGTCTGAAACATCTCAAACTGAGAATATAGTTTAAAGGAATTTCAAGCAGGCGTCAGCAGATGTCAGTCTTACCTACAGGAGGCAAGACTCAGTCCACAAAGAATTCCCACAGTTAAAGCTCTAAGAAATAAAGCTCACATTCACAAAAGTTACAAAGCCATGGAGAAGAAAGGCAACATAAGTGACAGCTAGTTGAGACAAGAGACAGAAGACGCATACCTGAAAAGGCTTCACGTATTGGAATTATCAGGCATGGAATATAAAATATGTTTATTATGTTTAAAGAAATAAAGGAAAGGAGTGAAAATATGAATAAAGAGCAAGAGGCTATTAAAAATGTACAACCATATTTGGAAAAGTACCAAAAAAGAAATTAATGGGATTAACAGCAGATTAGACAGAGTTGAGAAAAGAATTAGTGAGTTAGAAGACTGAAGATATATCACTGAGAGATTAAGACATAAAAAAAAATCGAAGAAAGGGACAATGAGGATAAAGAGAAAAATTCCAACATAGGTTAATTGGACTTCCGGAAAGAGAGGAGAGAAGGTATGGGTAGAGCAAAAGAGATGATAGCTCATTTTTCCAAACTGATGAAAGTCATCAGTCCACAGATTTACAAGTAAAAGAGATGATAGCTCATTTTTCCAAACTGATGAAAGTCATCAGTCCACAGATTTACAAGTTCAATATACTCCCATGAGTATAAATAAAAATATCTGATTAATATCTAATCACATCATAAGAAAATTGCAAAACACAAAGGAAAAAAAGAGAAAATCTTAAACACAGACAGAAAAAAAAGACAGATGACCTTCAAAGGAATGGCAATTAGATTGACAGATGATTCAACAATGAAAGGCCTCAAATCACATGACCAGTAGGTAGTAAAGCCAGGATTTGGACCCAGCGAGTCTGGCTTCAGAGCCCAAGCACTGAGTCCTTACCTATCCTGCCTCCTGAGTGTGGTGTTGGAAACTAATTTATTTAGGGCAACATTAAAAATAAAAATTGGAACACTGAAGAAGGATACAAATTATTCAAAAAATTCTGGCTATTCTTAGTCTTAACTCGTTATAATATGTATTATCTACTTAAGTAGAAATCTCCCCTAGTCCTGGTACTACCCACTAATCTTTTTTTTTTCCTCTCCAAAATTAAGCTGGAGCAGATAATGGAGGACTGACTTCTGTTCTAGAAGGTGTAGATGAAACTTGAAAATAATGTTCCTAGCCCACTGATAACTTCATAATTCTACAAACCTGATTTTAAACATTTTATCATTATATTTTTTAAAAAGTTGTAGCTTTTTTTCCTGCAGTTGCCATTATTATATTTTTCAAATGCCACTTTCTCCTTTTGGGTTCTGGCTAATAATTGCTTAATTGAACTATGATTTCACTTAAAAAATTTTAATTCAATTTTATTAATGTTGCCAAATATTTTATTGAGCATGTTGGGGGTTTTTGTGATAGTCAAAGATACTATGGTGAGTTTTTAAAATAAATTAGGAAATATTTCAAACATACAGAAAAATATTTATATGATATATATTTAGCATCCAGATTAAATGTTAATAGAATTAATTAATAGAATAGTTAATAGAATTCCACTTTATGAATGAAATACAGTTTATCTATTGTCTCTCTGAGGGGCAGTTAGGTTTTTTCCCCACTGCTACATAATTTTAAACAATGGTCCTCTAAATATTCCTACACATGTCTCCTTGAGCACGTGTGTGATGATTTCTCTCCGTCACAGAACAAGAATTGCTGAATCACAGGGTATGTACTTTTCAACTTAACGTTTTTCTATTGAACTGTGTTTTTCTTACGGATATTTAGGAATTCATTTATGCAGTTAAAAAATACATACTTAACACCTAATCTAGGTGCCTAGCTGGTGACAGAGCAGTGTGGCTGAAGTGGGAGAGATGACAGAAGCTGAGGTCTGAGAGGCAGTGGAGACCCAGGTCACCGAGGGCCTTGCAGGACATTGTGGAGACTTTGGATTATACTCTGAGTGATATGGCAAACCACAGGAAGGTTCTGAGCAGATGAAGTAGCATGATCTGACTTTCATTTAAAAAGAATCATGCTGGTTAGTATTTCAGGAACGTAGTGGGTCAGATTTGTAGCAATCTTCTGGCCAAGAAATACTAACAATGCAGGAGAAAATATAAAAACATCACCAAAGAGCTGACAAGAGAGAAAGTTTATGAGGCCAAAATTCAAGGGAAAGAAGCCAACCTGAGAGGTAAACTTAGCTCACAGTTATTTTACCCTGAGGACATTTGCCAGTCAGAGTAAAGACATTTTTGGTGTGAGGGGGACAAAAGTCAAAGCCCATGACTTGTTTTAAGTGGGGAGTCTGTCTACTAGGAAACTCGTCCCTGTTCATCTGGGATTCCCTAAAGGTTACTCCCTCAGAGTAAGGTTGAACAAGCAATAACCCTAACCCATCCCTACCCATAGAGACTATAAGAAAAACTTCCTTGACACTGAGCAAGATAGAAGAAAGAAAGAAATACATCTCTGAGAGGTTATGACCACAAGAAGTCTCTCACTTGTATTTGCAGCTAAAATTCACACCAGGGATCCAAAAAACATCAAGCTATCAATTTAGTTTAAAGCACTCCCCGGCTTAAGTAGTCCCTAGGCTTGGTAAATGCAAACACAAATATCCATTATGGAAATAAGTCACCTTCATCTTAGGCCTCAGATAATTGCCACAAATACATTTCAAGGACTATGAGTTTCACGCAGATGAAATAAGCAAGCTCACAAAGAAACAAGACACCATGAGCAAGAATCTATAGAGACCACAGAAAATAGAAACATACTTATGAAGAATTTAGATATGGGAATTATCAGACCATAAAACAATATGTTCAGTGTGTTTAAATATATAAAAGACAAGCTTGAAAATATCTGTAGGACATAGAAAACTATAAGAAATGACCTAGCAGATTTGAAAAAGAACCAAAGAGAACTTCTAGAAATAAAAAAAAATAATCAAAATTAAAAATTCAATGAATGGATTTAATAGTAGCATATAGAGAGCTGATGCTGGGATGAGTGAACTAGGACCTTACTCCTCAAAGTGTGGTCCTCATACTAGTAGTGTTGTCATCTTGTGATAGCTTGTTGGAAATGCACTTGGGCCCCACTCCAGACCTGCAAATCAGAATGTGAATTTTAATAAGTGATTTGTGTATACATTAAAGTTGATCTAGGATGGGGCCAGAGATTCTTTTTTTATAACAAACTCCCAGGTGATATTTACGCTGTTGGACCAAGAACCACAATCTGAATGAGAAGATATGTTAGAAGAATTACATGTAATGCAACACAGAGCAACAAAAGAATGGAAAATAATGAAGAGAGATTAAGGGACATGGAGAATAGAATGAGAAAATCTGACATATGTTTAATTGGAAAGAAAGAAGAAAGAGAATGGTGCAGAAGCAATGTTTGAAGAGACACTAGCTGAGAATTTGCCGGAACTGAAGAAAGACACTACTCCACAAATTAAAGAAGTCCAATAACAGATAAAAAGAAATGCACACCTAAGCATCATAGTGAAACTACAGAACACCAAAGACAAAAAAATAAAATAAATATGCTAGAGAAAAAAAAAAATCAATCACAGTTAGATTGACAACAGAATTCTCAATAAAAACAATGGAAGGCTGAAGGAAGTGAAATGGTCTCTTCACTGTGCTCAAAGAAAACAATTGCCAGTAAAAGAATAAGCATGAAAAAAGACTTTTGCAAAGAAAAACAAAAATCAAATTTTAAAATTAAAAGAATTAAAATTTTAAAAAATTTTAAAGAATCTCTTCAGGCAGAAGAAAGTGACTCTAGATGGGAAATCTGAGATTCAAGAAGGAACAATGAGCAAATGAAGTAATAAATATGTGGGTAAATCTTAAACACACATAACAAAAATAATAATGCCAAGTAATTAAAAAACCCAACTAAGATACAATTAAAATACTTGATAACAATAGCATAGGTCAGGAGAGGTAAATGTATTTCAAATGTTCTAAGGTCTTTGTATTGTTTGAGAGGGAAGTAAAGCTACTGATTAACTTTAGACATTGAGACATTGATAGATCAATCATTCTAGATTCATTGATAGACTAGGCAATATTATATTTATACTTATGTTTTAACTACCAAACTAGTAGAAGGACTAACAATAAATATAAAGCATGATTACATCACACCAATCCCAAATTAATACAGGGAAAAACACGAAATAATAAAGTAATCCAGAAATGTGAGGAAAATGAAAGACAAGAGAGACAGGACAAATAATATGTATGAGATAGGATGGTACATTTAAATCTAAATATATCAGTAGTTACATTAAATGTAAAAGTACTAAACACTCAAATTAAAAGACAAAGATTGTAAGGCTACATAAAAACATCCAACTATATACTTTTTACAAGAGATAGGTCTGAGGGAAAGAGTTAAATATTCCTCTTCCTTAGAAAGAAAACTATAATTAATACCCAAGACAGAAAAGAAAATTCAAGAGTTAGCCATACAAACATGTTCTTTAAAATTTGTAAATTCCAAAGGAATCAGTTAAAAGAGTTGAAAGTGAAAGTTTCGAGTTTGGGGGAGCTAGAGAAGGGGAGGCAGAGGACACTGTTTTTCACTACCAACCTTTTATAACTCATTGACTTTAAACTAGGTGGTGGTGGGGGCAGGGAGAAGGAGAGAGAAGAGACTTGGGAACCACAATAATAAAAATTATTTTAGAGTGCTTTTCTTAAAGAGGAGTGGAGAAATGGGATAATCTTTGATGGGAGGGTATGTATGATTGAGAGAGGTTATTGTTTTTAAGATGTGAGAAGTAACAGCATGTTGAAGGCTAATGGAAATGAAACAGGAGCGAGAGAGGTCAGAAGTGCAGGGGCTGGAGTTGATAGGATCTACTTAGTAAGTGGAAAGGTTGTCACAGTTCATTCATATAATTAAGGTAGAATATGCAGGTACAGGTGTGGTAGATGTGGTAGCAGAAGCAGGTGAGAGTTCTCTCCTGTTGCTTTTTTTTTCTTTCCCCTCAGAGAAATAAGAAGCAAGATCGTCTGGTAGGAGTGAGGATGGGGTGGAGGTGTTAGACAAGGTTTGACGGGAGACCAGCTGTGCAATAGTCATTTTGGGAGTGGGATATAGTGTGAGTGAGGTCAACGTAGTAGGATTGTTGGCCAGCCCTGATGGCTCACTTGAAATCAGTAGTCATGAATTTACAGTGAGCATGACTGTGTTATCCAGCCATGTTCAGGGACTATAGGTACAAAGTGGGTGGACAGTTGGTTTTAACCAGTATTAGGATTTTGCTGGATGAGTACAACAAAGGAGAGAGATGCAAGGGAGTTGAATGCGTATGCACAGCAATGATTGTAATGTTGAACCATGGAATCTAAGCTGGGTAAAGAAGCATGGTGAAAAGGTGAAAGAATTAATGGATTGTATGACCTGGTGGTGTCAGAGAATTGTTGGCACTGGGCTGTGAGAGGATGTGAGCTGGAAAGATATGAAGTGATGGACAGACAATGGGATGTTCCAATGGAGATAATAGTCATTGGTAATGACTGCACCTAAGGATATGACCATAGTGATTTTTCATGTATTCTGGATATTAATCCTTCATCCTTATGTAAGTTGTAAATATCTTCCTCCAGTCTGTGGCTTGTCTTATATTTTTTTTAATCTCTTGTTTTTAAATTTAATTATTTTATTGAGGTCACATTGGCTTATAACACTGTAATTTCAGGTGTACATTATTATATATCAGTTTCTGTATAGACTGCATCCTGCTCACCACCAATAGTCTAGTTTTTGTTCATCACCATGCATATGTGCCCCTTTACCCCTTTCACCCTCCCCACACTCCCTTCCCCTCTGCTAACCACTAATCTGTTCTCCTTATCCATGTGTTTGTTTATCTTCCACATATGAGTGAAATCACACGGTGTTTGTCTTTCTCTGTCTGGCTTATTTCACTTAGCATAATACCCTCGAGGTCCATCCATTTTGTTACAAATGGCACAATTTTTTCCTTTTTTACAGCTTAGCAGTATTCCATTGTATATATATATGCCACATCTTCTTCATCCATTAATCCATTGATGGGCACTTCCACGTCTTGGCTATTGTGAATAATGCTGCGATGAACACAGGGATGCATAGATCTCTTTGAAGTGTTGATTTCACATTCTCTGGATAAATACCCAGTAGTGGGATAGCTGGTGCATATGGTATTCCTATTTTTAATTTTGTGAGAAATCTCCATAGTATTTTCCAAAGTGGCTGCACCAGTTTGCATTCCTAGCGGCAGTGTATGAGGGTTCCCTTTTCTCCATATCGGGTCCAAAATTTATTTTTCGTCTTGTTAATCATAGCCATTCTGATGGGTGTAAGGTGATATCTCACTGTAGTTTTGATTTGCATTTGCATTTCCCTAATAATTAGTGATGTTGAACATCTCTTCATGTGCCTGTTGGCCATCTGTATATCTTCTTTGGAAAAATGTCTGTTCATATCCTCTGCCCATTTTTTGATCAGGTTGTTTGTTTTTTTGTTGTTGAGTTGTATGGGTTCTTTATATGTTTTGGTAATTAACCCCTTGTTGGATATATGATTTGCAAATATTTTCTTCCAGTTGGTGGGTTGTCTTTTTGCTTTGTTCATGGTTTCCTTTGCCTTTTGTCTTATCTTTTGTTTATGATTTACTTTGCATTACAAAAGTGGTTGATTTTGATCAAATTATGATCTGTGTTTTCTTATCCTCTTTAAGAAATCCTTTTCTATCCTGATGTCATGAAGATACTTTCCTATGTTTTCTCCTAAAAGTTTTGTAGTGATGCTCTTCCCATATAAGTCTTTATTCACCTGGGATTCATGTTTGTGTGTAGTTTTGGGTAGAGATCTAAGTTTATCTTTTTCCATGGTAAGTTGTCCTAATACCATTTATTGACTAATCCATTTTTTCTTCACTGATTTTTAGCATCACTTCTGTCCTATACTAAGCTTCTCTAGACTTGTGGATTTGTTTCTAGACTCACTATTTTGTTCCATTGGTTTGTCTATTTCTGTGCTGGTCTTACAGTGCTTTAAATGCTGTAGGTTTAGAAGAAAGCCTTGATATCTGATATGGTCTACTCCCCAAACTCCTGCTTTTTCTTCTTCAAACATTTCTTGGCTTTCACTTGCTCTTGTTTTCTCATATGTATTTTTGGATCAGCTTGTCAAATCCATAAAAATCCTATTGGGATTTTGATTGGAATAACAATGAGTTTATAGATGTACTTAAAAATAATTATCATCCATAATATTGAATCTTCCCATCCGTGAACATGGCTTATCTTCCCATTTCTTAGGTCTACTTTTAAGTCTTTTGATAAAGTTTTATAAATTTTTCCTTCAAAGTCTTGATATATTTCATTAAATTTATTCCTAATTACCTTAGAATTTTGTCACTATTGTAAATTATATCTTATTTTAAATTTGCAGTTTTCTCATTGTTTCTTCTTATATTAATCTTCTATTCAGCAATTTTGCATAATGCTGTTACTATTAAAAATGTTTTTTTGACTCTTGGATTTTCTACCTAGACTACCTTATAATCTGCAAGTAATGGCAATTTTGCTTTTTCCTTTGTAATAGACATCTTTTTCTCTAACTAAGACATCCAGTCTAGTGTCCAATTCAAGTGGTGATAAAGGATGGCTTTATTGTTAAGTAGGATATTTGCTGTAGGGCTTTGGTAGGTATCCTTTATCAAGTTAATCAAGTTCCCTTCTATTTCTAGTTTGCTAATTGTCTGTATATGTATGTTTGCTTTAATCATGAACAGAAATTAGATTTTATCAAATACTTATACATCTATTGAGATGACCATATAATAAATTACATTAATAGATTTTCTAATTCTAAACCATCTTGGCAACTGATGTGATTCTTACTTGGTTAAGATGTTTTTAAATGTGCATTCTATTTTCAAAAGTGAAATTGGCCAATAATTTTTGTCTCATATTATCCTTGCCTGATTTTGATATCAAGGTTTGGCTAATCTCATTAAAAGCTAGGGACATTTCTTTTCTTTTCTTTTCTTTCCTAATCTTTTCTCTGTGACAGTTTATCTAAGACAGTTTTGGTAAGTTGGCCCTTTTTTCTCCAGCAGATTTTTAATTATTGCTTCAATATTTTAGGTTAATAAAAATACGTATCAGATGAAACAACCAAAATATTTGGACGTAGCCACCCATGGAAGCACTAAATAAAGAGGAATGTGGATAGGTCTAACATTTTTCATATAGGCCCCGGAAAAAAATTTACATTTTAAATTTACATGTATACATGACACTTTGATAAAAAATGTAAATTATGAAACATTGTTAATAAACAGGAAGACAGAACTACAGAGAGGTTAGAGACTTTAAAAATCATAAGAAAACACTATAAAAAACTTTATTTCAATATGTACTGAGGTCAAACTTGTGAATAGTGTTCACATGTTTAATGCCCTTATTAACTTTTGGTCTGTTTGAGCAAATAGTTGCTAAGAGGGTGTTAAACCATCCTTGTTGTGAATTTTTCAATTTCTTCTTATAATTCTATCATGACTTCTTATATTATTAGGTTTTGTTATTGGCAGTACACTAGTTCAATTTTTCTTTTTGTATTTCTAGTAAATGGTTCATTTTATGATTAGTAGTGACTTCTGTTATCCCCAGTAATGCTTTATATAGCTAAACCAGATTTTGGTTAGCATTTTCCTGGCCTATCTTTTCATTTTTAAATCTCTTAATTTTGTTGTTGTTTGTTTTTTCAACCCTTTTCCGTAGCTTCATACTTTTTATGTGACTCTTGTAAATAGCATGTTGGATTTTTAATAGTCCTAATCTGAAAAATCCTGTTAATATAACTGCAAGTTTAATACATTTATGCATATTATAATTAATGATATATTTGGATTTATTTCTCCCACTTAAATTTGTGGGTTTTAAAAAAATCTTATTCGGCCTGGCCCCATGGCCAAATGGTTAAAGTTCTGCATGCTCCCCTTTGGTGGCCTGTGTTCACAGGTTCGGATCGTGGGCGCGTACATACTCCACTTACCAGCCATGCTGTGGCGGTGTCCCACATACAAAGTAGAGGAAGACTGGCACAGATGTTAGGTCAGGGCTAATCTTCCTCAGCAAAAAAATCTTATTGTGCTTTTTCTTTTTCTTTTTTTCTCTTGCCTGCCTTCTAGTGGACTGATAATGTTTTAAAAATCCCTCCCCCTACCCTGCATCAATACTTATCTAGAAGTAGTCCAATTATATTTTTTAGTTTTACCCTTACATTTTTAACATGCTTAATTGGCTAAAAATTAATATGACTTAACAATAATGTTTCTCTACCCTCCTCTATGATGATTAAGGATCTTGGGAAGTGTAACTTGAATTCTCCTTTATTTCCCATCTTATGTGTTAGGATTGTCTTGATTTGGGTTTTACCTTATGTTTATACTCCTACATGTTCATTATTATTGTTTATATGGTTCATTTTTATTTAGATGTTTCTCCCACTTGCTATTTTCTTTTCTCATCATTACTTCTTACAACCCGATCCTCTTTTCCAGATTTTGTCTCCTTTCTGAAGTTCATCCTTTAGTAGTTCTTCTATAGTGCTTTGTATATAGGAAATAATCAATAAATGCTTATTCATTGAATAAATTAACCAAATAAGCATAGTTTAAACTACTTTAGATGTCCAGTTTGTGTATTAGAGTGATTTACAGATCTTGTCTCATTTACCAGACAGATAGATAAGACACTTGATTATTGAGACATGGGGGGACAGAGCTGATCACTTTTAATCAATACCAAGAATCAAGAGGAAGGGAAGAGAGAACCAAGGGCCTAAGCACCTTGCTCTCTTCCTTCCTATGTTTCCCTATGTTCCAAAGATTGATTGATTCAATAAGCTTGTATTATTCAAGGCCCTAATAGCCTGAAACTATTCTTTTTTATAATTTGTATCTGTTGTCACAATTTGTTGAATCATACTTTTTTATTTGGTGAGTGGGACATATATATAGGTGTGGAGGTGGTTATATTGTACATAAATACATAATTTCTTTGTTCCTTCTAGTATGTAAAGAATTCCTGAACCGATTCTATAACTCCTTGATAGGCAGAGGAGTCAACTTTTCTCTGGACACCATAGAAAAAGAATTGATCAACTTTTGTTTGGATGTCAAAGGAAAAGAAAACCGCCTGGTATGGTAAAATTTCACCTTTCATTTTTCCCTTATGCTTGAAGAAAACTGCTAATAGTTTTGTTTCTCATCTTGGACTTAATGTTCTCCTGTTTAGATGCTTGCCTGAAGCATGTTCATTGTAGATAGCAAGCAGAAATTGATCTTTCAGTGAAATGTAGTCATATGTATTTTCATCTAGAATATTTCTGGTTTCATTTTGCTTTCTAAAGAAACCACAGGCAACCCATTCTATGTTTTCTTAAATGAAATTAGACAATTGAATTCCTAATGAGAATTTACTGTCTTAAGAGTGGGTAGACTTCATTTCTTACCAAGACAATTGGTTACACTTATCAAAACATTTCATATCATTATTTACATATAACTAATGAAGTATTTGTATTTTCTTGTAATGGTGTTTCATGGGTATACACAGATAACTTGTTTCCATATACCATTTTGCATCACTAAAGACAATTTTAGGCAAATTCATTTTGCCTAAAATTGTCATGTTCAATTTGCTGGTTAAATATGCATTGTTGACTGTGCACCACTGACACATTGAAAAACTCTTGGCATTTATTTGCACCATTAAATTTTATATTTTTAATTGTAAAATGCTTAAGTCAGGTAGCTTGAAAGGCAGTATTGCATGATGGAAAAGGCTATGGACTCTAGAACCAAAATGCTAGATTTTTGAATTCAGTCTCCTGTACTTGCTAGCTGGGTGACCTCCAGTTGGCTTGGGTGTAAAATGGGGATAATAATAGCACGTACTTCACAGGATTGGTGTGAGAATTAAGTAAGTTCATACATTTAAAACCCCGAGAGCAGCGCCTGGCACAGAGAAAACACTTAGCAAGTGTTAGCTCTTATCATTAGTCTTGGAGCATTATGTGAATTGTAGGGCACTTCTAATTAGGATGATCATGGGAATGGGGTCATTCATTTTCTGGTGTCTTAGCTAGCAGGGGTTAAAATTTAATAGCTGGGCCATGAATACTAGGTTAACTTCTTTCTCATTTCTCATAACTACATTACGTGCTTTTTTCAGTGTCTGGGACGCTAAATTCTCTTCATTCTCCTTCAGTGCTATTACCTAGGAGCAACGAAAGATGCACCCACCAAGATCCTAAGTGAGGTCACTCGCCCAATGAGTGTGCATATGCCTGCAATGAAAATTTGTGAGAAACTGAAGAAGATGGACAGCCAGATCTGTGAGCTGAAATATGGTATAACGGAGTCCAATGTTTTTCCCCAAAATGTCCAAAGTATTGCCAATTCCCTAAACATAGGGCCATTTTTCTAAAAGGTCAGTGTTAGGAGGAAAGGAATTCTCCACTCGCCAATAGGTTGCTAGGATGCTGAATGGTGAGTGCCATCTGAGCTTCTTTGGGGGAAGAGAAATGAATACTGGCACAATCAGCATTAGGTAAAACTGCCAATCCAAATAGCAAAGTTTAAACTCTTAAATCACCAAGGCAATGGCGACTACATATGTCAACGAAAAACTCAAAATATCAACTGAGCAGCTACTCACGGTGATTTAGCTTTTGGCAACCTATTAACACAAAAGTTGCAGCTATTCAAAGGTGATGTAAGGACTTTGAAGTTTTAAATGTGACCATATCTTTTTTCCTAGATTTGTCTATCATTCTGCCAGCTTTAAATTTTAGGAAATAGGTTATTCACATCAAATCAGGTTTTGCCTGATGAAATAGCCATATCGAGGGTGCCTAAAATAAACAGCAAGGAAAGGAAGGAGATGTCCTATTTAAAACATTATCCTTGGCCTTATAAATTTTACATACATAGATCTATTCTTATACTGAGAATTTGTATCTGGGCCAGACTTTGGGGTAGATTGATTAGGTATAAAAAAAGGCTGGGGGATTCCTCCTTAAGCCTATCCTTAACACCTGAAATTCCACCAGTAGAGACCCATTTCTTTTGCTTAAGTCATTATTTTATGTTACATAACCAGTGTAGGATTGTAAACTACCTAAGTAATTAGCACCCAACTCTGAATTATTTTAGTCTTATTTTCCAACATAGCTGTGTAATATACCTATGCACCATAGCCAAGTAGTTGGCTTCAAATAGGTTTAAGGTTGGAAGATACCAAAGACAATCTGTTTCTCCGAGGGCAATTTGCCGAGGGCAAACTTCCAGAGTGTGATTATGGGGCAGGCATCTCTTTTTATTAGCTTCCAAGTAATGAAGTAGAGGCAGGAATCACAGTCCATATAAACAATATTCACAAAAGGGACAAACCTACTGATTCTTTCATTCAACAAATTTATTTTGAGTAACTTCTGCTATGTGTAAAGGATCTTACTGGACTCCTTGAATAATAAAAAAAATTAACCAGATAGTATTGAGAAAAAATGAATCCTTACTAATGTTTTGGTAATGCTGGCCACTAGAGGCCCCTGGGGAGCCATGAACTAGATTTAATCTTGGTGTTCACCTTTTCCTTGTAGTTCTAAGGTGTCATAGAGGTTTTCCTCTTTTTAAAATTAATGCCAGATGCCAATTAATCTCTAGAAAAACTCAAAGAAACTACTGACACTTGCAAGAAAGTGTTTTTCTCCTTCAACTATTTATCTTGACTAGAACGCTAGTTCTAAATTCTTCTTCCCAGCTTGTTGTCAGGAAAGATGAGATTGAACAGGGGCCTTTGAGCTGTGGGATATTAATAATTTGGGCTGTAGAAGCTTCTACTTTTAAAGATATTCTGTCAAGTCAGCCATGAAATTAACAAACAAAATAAGTGTAGAGTTGGATTATGTTTTCAATTAGGAAGGTGTCATTTGGTTTTTGACCTGAAAGCATGTTTTTGCTTGGTGTGTTTTTTAAAAGAATGGGATCACTATAAAAATGTATGGTTCTCTGGAGCACAGAGTGTAGCTGACCCTCAAAATTTAAAATTCAACTTTTACTTATTTCTTTCCAGCTTTATTGAGATATAATTGACAAATAACATTGTGTAAGTTTAAAGTGTACAATGTGTTGATTTGATACACTTATATATCGCAAAATAACACCATAGTGTTAGCTAACACCTCCATCCCATCACATAATTACCATTTCTTTTTTGTGATGAGAACATTTAAGATCTACTCTCTTAGAAACTTTCAAGCATATAATACAATATTATTAACCATAATCACTATGCTGCACATTAGATCCCCAGAACATATTCATCTTACAACTGGAGGTTTATACCCTTCTGCCAACATCTCCCATTTCCTCCACCCCCCAGTCCCTGGCAACTGCCACTCTGCTCTTTGTTTCTGAGTTCAGCTTTTTTTGAGTCTATGTATAAGTGATATCATACAGTATTTGTCTTTCTCTGTCTGACTTATATCACTTAGCATAATACCCTCGAGGGTCCATCCATGTTGTTGCAAGTGGCAGGATTTCCTTCTTTCTCATGGCTGAATAATACTCCATTGTGTATATATACCACATCTTCTTCATCCATTCATTTGTTGACGGACACTTAGGTTATTTCCATATCCTCGCTATTGTGAATAACGCTGCAGTGAACATGGGAGTGCAGATATCTCTTCAATATCTTGTTTTCATTTCCTTTGGATATATACCCAGAAGTGGGGTTGCTGGATCATATGGTAGTTCTATTTTTAATTTTTAAAAGAACTTCCACACTGTTTTCCATACTGGCGGTTCCAATTTACATTCCCACCAAAAGTGTTCAAGGGTTCTCTTTTCTCCACATCATCTCCAACACTTATCTCTTGTGTTTTTGATGATAGCCTTTCTAACAAGCATAAAGTGATATCTCATTGTAGTTTTGATTTGTAATTCCCTGATGATTACTGATGTTGAGCACCTTTTCATGTACCTGTTGACCATTTGTATGTCTTCTTTGGAAAAATGTCTATTCAGGTCCTCTGCCCATTTTTTAATCAGATTGGGTGTTTTTTGCTATTAAGTTGTATGAGTTCTTCATATATTTTAGATATTAGCCCCTTATCAGATATAAGGTTTGAAAATATTTTCTCCCATTCCATAAGTTGCACTTCATTTTGTCCATGGCTTCTTTTGCTTTACAAAAGCTTTTTAGTTTGATATAGTCCCACTTCTTAATTTTTGTTTTGTTACTTGTACTTTTGGTGTCATAGCCAAAAAATCATTGCCAAGACTAATGTTAAGGAGCTTTATTCCTATGTTTTCTCCTGAGATTTTTACAATTTCAGGTCTTATGTTTAACTCATTAATCCATTTTGAGTTAATTTTTGTGAGTGGTGGTAAGATAGGGGTGCAGTTTCATTCTTCTGCATGTGGTTATCCAGTTTTCCAAACACCATTTATTGAAGATACTATTCTTTCCCCATTGAGCATTCTTGGCTTCTTTGTCAAATATTAGTTGACAATATATGCAAGGATTTATTTTTGGGCTCTCAATTCTGTTTCATTGGTCTACATGTCTGTTTTTATGCCTATACCACACTGTTTTGGTTACTATAGCTTTGTAATATAGTTTCAAATCAGGAAGTATGATGCTTCTATCTTTGTTGGCTTTTACTATTTGGGGTCTTTTGTGGGTCCATACTAATTGAGATTTTCTATTTTTGTGAAAAATGCTATTGAAACTTTGATAGAGATTTCATTGAATCCGTAGATGGCTTTGGGTAGTGTGGACATTTAAACAATATTAATTCTTCTGATCCATGAACATGGGATATCTTTCCATTTGTGTCCTCTTCAATTTCTTTCATCAAAGTCTTGTAGTTTTTAGTGTACAGATCTTTCACCTCCTTGGCTAAATTTATTCCTAAATATAAAACCCAACTTTTAAATTAGAGCACACTTACTGCAAATTTTTGATAAGTCACTTGACAATGATGTTAGGTTGTTAAAAGGTTTTTAAATGCTATGCTCTATTATGCAGGGAAAAACAGGGAAAAGACCCTTCAAGAGAAGTCAAGCTGAAAAAGTCTTGGGCTGCCACCAATTGTTTGATAAATAAACTTAATGTATCCATGTTCAAACACACACCTGGCCATGGGGGAGGTGAAGGAGACTTCCCTTTGAAAGAGGAAAATTGCCCCTTTCTGATAGAGAAATTACAATCATGATAATATTATAGATGAGCTTAATTTTTTTTCTATTTTTGGGGCTTGTCAATAGAGAAGTATCTGAGTTCTTGACATTCTCTGCTGATAATCTGTAAACAGGGAAAGAGGAGTCTTGTTAGAGGAGTTAGATGTTGGTGACAGGTATTATTGGCAAGAATGTTAGGAGCCAGATTGGCTGGCACTGAAGCCTCAGCATTAGAGAAATAGGTGTCCCCCAAAGGACTGTAAATGAATCCCAGCAAGTGTGTGTGTGTTGGGGGGGGGGTGGGTTGGGGTGAGGAGGAGCAGAAATCAGGTGAGTTTAAGCAGAGATCCAAAGCAATTAAGGATCAGGGAGAATGCTCCTAATTCTATTCAGGTGTTTGAGTTTCTTTCAATTTGTGTTTAAAAACTCAATAGTGCTTTGTAATATGTATGCTCATCTGTTTCACCGCAGACATGTCTCTGTATAAAAAGTGAACCATAACTTTCTGGTTAATTACCATCCATGGCTTTCAGCTGGCCACACACAAGGCCATTCCAAGGCATTGCCTTTTATAAATTCCCTTCTTTTTACCTTAGGAGTAGCAATTAGGAAGCAGTGCTGTTCATAATAGGAATGCTGATCTTGAGAAGCCCTGGAGTGGTGGCAAGCACTGCAAAGCTACACAGGCCACTGTTCTGAAGCAAGTACAATTCCATGGAGAGAAAGTCTGATAGAACACAGATTCTCCAATAGCTTTGTATGGAATACATTTTCCTTAGGTATGTCTTGGTTTTCATAGAAATTGGAACTGTTCCCTACTTTGGATCGTAGGGTAATCAGCACCAAGATAAGTAAGACCATTTGCCTCTCTATGTGTTTCATGCTTATTTTTGTTTTTTAAAAATCATGCTTTCCTTGTCATTTAGAAAAGGAACTGGACTTGGCATCAGTGGACCTGTCGAAGCTGAGAGTAGCAGAGCTGAAACAGATACTGCACGGCTGGGGAGAAGAGTGCAGGGCCTGCGCGGAAAAAATTGACTATGTGAATCTGATCAAAGAACTGGCACCCAAGTATGCAGAGATGCACCCCAAAACAGAACTCTGACCCTCAGAGGCCGGTGCACCACTGAATGTAATTTGAGACCAAACGGCTCTCTAGGATATGGACGTGTTGGTTAATAGTAACCAGGAGTTGCACTGTATATGGTCTCATACTTTTTGTTTTCCTGTTACACCTCAGAATTGGTTATTTGGGTTTATAAGTAAAACTGTTAATATTAGTGGTATCTTACATTTACAATCTACCAAAATCTAAAAGTGCCTTTCTCGTAATTTTCTTGTAAGGACTGTGTAAATTATCATTGCCTGTCTCCTAAAATTGGGAAAAAAGAACTACTGAAAAACTGATGGAGTAAATTGATTCTAAGAAGGAAGAGAGTGCTCAGAGGCCCTTTCTCTGCACTAATTTTTAATTAAATATATTGGATTAGGGCAAAAGAAACAATATTTAGCTTATCTAACTCCCAGCTTGAACCCGAAATAATAACCTGGCATAATCAAAAGTTTTTTAATTAGTAAATTTTGTATTTTGTGTGTGTGCGTGTGTGAGGAAGATTAGCCCTGTGCTAATATAACACCTGTTGCTAATCCTCCTCTTTTTGCTGAGGAAGATTGGCCCTGGGCTAACATCTGTGCCCATCTTCCTCTACTTTATATGGGACGCCTGCCCCTGGCCATGGACATGGAGTGCACGAACTTAACCACCATGCCACCCAGCCAGCCCCTAAACTTTGTATTTTTAACTGCAGATCTCTCTACTTTCTAGCTGTCTTTGGTGTCAGAAATGGAAGGGCAGGAGGCACTACATGAAATTAGTGTTTCCCATATGAAGAAAAGCTATTTAAAACATGTATAAACCTACTTAAAGAAAATAGATCAAGAATCCACATAGAGCCAGCCCTGATGGCCTAGTGACTAAAGTTTGGCACGCTCCACTTCAGCAACCTGGTTTGGTTCCCAGGCACAGAACCACACCACCCGTCTGT
The DNA here is from genome assembly GCF_020826845.1 of Diceros bicornis minor. Classification (NCBI taxonomy): domain Eukaryota; kingdom Metazoa; phylum Chordata; class Mammalia; order Perissodactyla; family Rhinocerotidae; genus Diceros; species Diceros bicornis. Next base: position 15,365,094 of record NC_080775.1, on the reverse strand, counting down.
CAGTTGCCATGCTGTGGGGGTGGCTCACACAGAAGAACTAGAAGGACCTGTAACTAGAATATACCACTGTGTAATGAGGCTTTGGGGAGGGGGAAAAAAAAAGGAGAAGACTGGCAACAGATGTTAGCTCAGGACGAATCTTTCCCAGCAAAAAAAAAAACAAAAAGATTCCACATAAGCGTGGCCCAATGTTTTAGCAAATCGTATCAACGTTCACACTGTTAACTGAACCAAGCTCAAGGTCTTCAGCCCTCCTTCCTATTACATAGTAGACAAGCTGTTGATACAGGATTAAAACCTATTAAGAGCACCTGCAGGCAACATGGAGCTATATGGTTCTTAATGCTATTTTATCAGCTTTAAATTGTAAAATCATTTTTGGGTCCATTTTCTGGCCACATAAAAATAAGAAACCCACTGTAGAAGTGGCTGCCTCTGCGTGGCAGGTGGAGGTGGGGAATGATAGCAAAGCAACTCGAGAGAACTTTTTGGGGTAGAGGGAATGTCCTATATGTTGATTGGGGTGGTGGTTACCTGAGTGAATATGACTGTCAAACTCATCCAGTAGTATAATTAAGATATAGGCATTTTATTGTATGTAAATTATATCTAAAACACTGCTGTAGAAAAATTATTTGAAAATTAACTAAAATGAATTGATTCGAAACATCTTGTTTGTTGAAAGAATGGCATTTACCAACTGGGAGTCCTTTTGGGGAGTGGAGGAGAAATTTTCCGGACTGAAAGTATACGTTGCAAGTATAATTTTCACTTTTAAATGCTGTACAGGTGAATGAATTTTGGGCAACTGGGATGTAACAGAACTTGGCAGAGAATTAGTGGTTAGTAATCCAAAAATGAGAATTAAAAGCTTGGGTGTAATGAGCAGCCAAAAGGGTTATTGCTTCTGTATTTTGGTAGCTTGATCATTATGTGTAAAGCACTCTATTTGGAATTATATCCTTAAAAAGCCCAAAGTTAGGTTTTTTTTTTTTACTATTTATAATCTTCAAGTTTGTTTTTCTTGAGTGCATTTTTGAACCTATTGAGAAACTCATTTGAAAGTAGTATGTTTGATGTCCAATCTCAAAATCAGGTCATATTTCTCAGGGTTATTTTTTTCAGGATGTAAATCTAGGTAACAGGGACACTACTCAACAGAGCATTCTAATCAAGGATGTTTAGTCTGGATTTTTCAAAGGGCACTTAGTCTAAGTCAGTGCTACTCACACTTCTCAAAGTGTGCATACACATCGCCTGGGGATCTTGTTAAAATGTGGATGCTGATTCAGTCAGTCTGGGGCGGGGCCCGAGATTCTGCATTTCTGACAAGCCTACGCTGCTCCTCCAGGGACCACACTTTGAGTAGCAAAGGCCTGATTCATGGATCCTGCGATTGATGTGCTTTTTCCTTTTGCTAGTCTCCTTCAGTTGGGTTTTTGATAGAGCTGAATTTAACAATAACAACAACAACAACAAAAAACCCCAGTAAATACACAAGAGTTGATTCTCTCATGTTAAAAGTCCAGAGGTAGCCAATCCAGAGTAAATATGGCAGTTCCACAAAGTTATTAGGGACTCTGCTCCGACCTTATCACTTCACATCCTAGTGGCGGGTTCCGTTCTTAACCCATGGTCCAAGTCGGCTGCTGGAGCTCCTTGTTCCAGAAGGGAGCAGGCACAAAAAGACCTGCCTGTAAGCTGAGCCAGCCTCTTTAGGACAGCCTTCCCTTCCCCCTCCCCCTCTACTACCCCCCTCCACTCCCACACCCGAGTTCCATGTCCCACTCAATGCTCTGCTTATACATGATTGACTAGAACTTAATCACATGCCAAACCTAGCTGCAGGGGAGTTTGGGAAATAGCATCTTTTGGTTGAGTTCATTACTGCCCATATAAAACCAAGATTTCTTACTGAGGAAGAAGGGAGAAATAGTTTGTGGCCACAGCCCATCTCTACCATATAGTGTAAATTTTTCCTTCCCATGAATCTGAGTGATAATTCCGGGTGATTGTACCCTCCATAGCTCTCCTCCCTCCTTGCTATTTGCTTCTTCCTAAAAGTAGGCAGTTATGTCTTTCCTTCTTTTTTGGTTTGCAAGCGGTAGCTATGGTTTTTGTACTTTATTTTCATTTTAAATTGCTTCCTTTCTCGCTGTGTACGTTATGTGTGTGTATGCGTTTTTGTGTGTGTGAGTGTTTTTGCCCCAAATCCATAAGCACGCAAGATTTAGAAGTCAGACATTCTGAAAAAAGTGACAAAACTCTGGACTATAAACTCGCATCTGAACAGTAGTCGTCTGGAGCAGACTAGTCCTAATCTACTCTAGATTCCAAATGTTCCAAGGAGATGACCCTTTAATGTGGTTCCTAAATACACATGGAGACTAGGTATAACAGAGCACAACGTAGAAGTTGTAGTTCTACACTTGATATGGATATCTGTAACCCATGTTCCACTAAAAAGTGTTAAATTTAGACCAAATTTGCTTGGCACATAGGACAAAAAAATATTTGATTAGCAGATCTCTAAAAAACAGCAGAGCATTTTGTAATCCAGAGGCCCTAACTGTGAATTTGAGCATCTCTTGGTAAGTGTCTTTTCTTTCTTTTTTTTTATTGAATAAATGTGACATGTAACATTGTGTAAGTTTAAGGTGTATGGCATGTTGCTTTGATACATTTATATATTGTAATGTGATTGCCAATGTAGCAATGTATTGATATTTATCATATTGCATAATTATAGTACAATATTACTATGTTTGTTATACTGTGCATTAGATCTCTATGGCTTATTTATTACTTGTTACAAGTTTGTACCCTTAAACACCATCAATTTTATGCCTCCCCTCCCCCGCCCCACACTCCCATCTCCAGTAATCATCGTTTTACTCTGTTTTTTACAGGTTTAATTTTTTAGATCCACTTCCGGGTAAGTGTCTTTTCTAAGCAGCTATCTGTGAGTTTCCTATCCTCTCAGTCTCATTCAGAAGAAATGATTGTCAGGTGCCCATTTTTTCCAAGCATGTTTAAAATAAAACAATTCCACCAACAGAGGACTCCTCCTGGACATGCTTTCATTCTGAGCATTCTGAGTTTAGAAACTTGTTTTTATTAGTGTCTATCATATATTTTAGTTTTTTTTTTTTTGTCTTTGGAGATCTTTAATTTGTAGTAGCAACAAGGGATTAAAATTAGAAACTTAATTGCATCAAATTATTATTCCCCTAAAAACAATTTTTTCTCCCTGGTAACACAAAACAAAGTCAATGGAAAAGGGAATGAGTAGCATGTATGGTTAAGTTTTCAGTATGCTTTTCACTGACAAAAATTTTGAGAATTTGGGATTGTGCAGGCACATTTGGTGCTGAATTTCTAAAGCTCACCAGGATTTAAATTAAAATTTTAATGTGTGAGACTGATAAATTAAAAATTTCAATGTGGTAGTTGACAGAGGTAAGGTTGTTAGTCATGAGAGAAGTGGGTCAGTCTTAAGGCACAAGTCCCTAAAGGTGGATTTTTACTTCCTGGCCCAGTGGTTCTCAGCCTTGGCTCTATGCTAGAAGCACCTGGGGAATTTTGAAAACTCCTAAAGGCCAGGCTGCACCCCAGACCAATTACATCAGTCTCTGGGTGGTGGGGGGGAGGGAAGGGAGAGTCCCTGGTGTCAGTATTTTGTAAAGCTTCTCAGGTGATTTCCCTGTGAGGCTGTCTGAGGTCTTCTACATATAATTCTGACAGCTCCCTGCCAGCCGTGGTAGTTTCTTGGTGTAGGAACCTCAGCCTGTGCAGTTGGGTTCTTCCAAAGTTTGGTGGTTGACCTTGCAAGCTAACGTACACGGCCTCTGGCAAGTTGTGTATTTTCTGTGAAGGTATTCCTGCTTATGAAGGGACTGTGGATTAGTTGATTATATTGTGCAAGAGATGGATTAACTCGCATTTAGAACAAAAGAACATAAAGAGGTGTAATACAGGCCCACAATCCATTACCAAAATACTTGGAGCTAGGTACTCTTGGAATTCATGGTTTTTCAGATTCCAGAAAGACAGCGTGGTGCCTACACTCACTATTTCATAATCTCCTAGGCGCATGGGGCAGCAGCCTGTGACACGCTCCCATAAGTCCAGATCAGGTTTTGTCACTAGGAGAAGTCAATTCAATTTTTGCTCGTCAAATGAGTTACAAAAAAGAACTTGTTGTTTTCAAAGGTTTTTGCATTTCTGAATCTTGGATGAGAGATTGTGACTGTAATTCTGTGATGACTCCCATCTAGATGTTATCAATCATTAATTAAGACTTTGGGCCTTCGTTTATAAAACCTCTACCTCCCAGAGACTAATCTCCCATAGACAGAACTTCTTCTAGAAAGGAGATGAAAAGCACCCGGAGGCCTCAGGAAATTAGGACTCATGGTGCTTCACTTCTCTTTGGGCCACACGCCTTCCCGGAGCATGGTGCAAGGTCGGCATTAAATACCCACAGAGGAAACGTGCTCACTGTGTTGTCTTCCTTCCAAACAGGTGGGTCAGCTGTGGTTTCGCCTCTTCAGGTCACAACAGTCAAGAAGCCGGAAGGAGTAGCTGCTCCTCCTTTCTGCAGCCCCCACCCTCGAGACTTCTCTCCCATGAGACTGAAAGTCTGTTTGGACTTTGCAACCGACTGTCCGACGGCTCTGTGGCTGCAGTGTTTCCAATCAGTTCCAGAAGACATCGTTTACAGGGCTCTTGCCTTTTTTCCTTTTGAATTTTTTAAAACCTATTTTGGAAAGAACAGATCAAATGTTGGCCCCTAAGTGACGGAGCAGCTATACATACAGTCTGAGGGCTCTTGGGCTGTGCCATTTCTAGCAGGCAGCAAATTTGCTCACCTGCTAGACATTATCTAAGAAAGTGTGTGTATCTCAGGAATTCAGGTGTTCCTCTCATTTCTGAGTCTTTCACTCTCAGCCAAATATTTACTTCTTGTGTTTCTCTATTCTTCCTCAATCCTAAATTAATAAGTTCCCCGTTTCTTTCAGAAAGTAGTCCGGAGTTGTCTCGTTTCCAGATTATATGTTTTTGCCTCCCCAGAAAGTTCAGTGTCACACCACCTGGACCTTGGACTGTAAATGCTCAAAAACCTAATTCAGATCCAGGCTTTCCAAATGACCTTTGCAGTCTACTTTCCTTTCTCCAATACAGTTTATTGGTGGTTGCCCCAAATTTCATTTATTGGTACTGTAATAGCATCCTGAACATACAAATATGCAACTAGAAATAATAAGATGGAAAGAGCATGGAATTGGAATTTAAATCCTAGGTTTGCCTGGGGCTAGTTGTGTTATCTGAGAAGAGTTGCTCAACTGTGCTGGCCCTCAGTTTTTCATCTTAGGATGGAGCTAATAATGTCTACCTAATTGGGTATTTGTGAGGATTAAATGGAAAAATGTAAGTAAAATATGTAACAGGGTAGCAAGCTCAGGGTAGATACCTCAATAGATGTTAGTTAAATCTGAATGCACTTTTCTTTTAAAGATTTCATTTATTCTCATGCATTCTACATGAAGGTGTGATGAGTATTGGCCTATTTTATACATGAGGGAGTGAGACAGAGGCGACGTTTAGTGAACTGCCCATCAAGGCCCGGAAATGAATTCAGGTCACCTGATTTCTGCATTGGATATAAATTTTAGGCTGAAAAATTCAGAGTGAGAGAGTGATGACTAGGAAACTAGGATTTTAAAGTGATCTTTGGGAAGCAGGCATAGCCACAGCTCATTCCTTTGAGTTCTTAAAGGGATTGCAAGAAATTGTCAAATAAAAATGACCTAAAGTGATTGGAATTTGATAAATAATGAATATAATGTGTTCTGGAATGGCACCTGTGATCAGTAGTGGGCTATCTCTTTCATTTGGGGTGACAATATTTCTGGAGCATCCTTTAATTCTACCCACCTCCACGATGCCATTGCATCATGTGAGATGCAGGAGAATTTAGGTCAACTGTCTGGTCCAACAACAAAGAGTATGATGAATATGTTCAAGGATCTTTTTATTGCAGTCACATTTACCAGTTCTTTGGAAATTTACTCATCAGAATATGTCTCTAGAATGCCTTAAAACTCTTAAAACTCAGCAATCTCAAATGAAGCACTTTATGAGTTGTGCTTTAATTTGAACCAGTATGACTATTAGTAATTTTCCTATCTATCTTCCTTTTCCTATTAGGCAACAAAGATAATATACTATAACGTGATACTCTGTTGTTCTATTTTGAAGAGTTGCTTTTCACTTGTTTAAATTGTTAGAAAATATAAGAGTTGATCTCTTTTTCCTGTTTTCATAGTAGTATCAGTTATTTTCATCAAACCTGTGCTTACTTGAACACACTCTAAAATATATATATCTCTCTTCTGGAGGGAGGGGAAACTATATAATATAGTGCTTGGAAAATCAATGAGTATCTATGGATATGCTTTGGTTAAAAGCCTACTTGGTCTTTAATTTAAAGGCTAGAGCTTCATGAGTAAAGACTTTATTAAAAAACAAAAGGCCACTTAAGTGCTTTTACTAATCATTGCAATTAACTAGAATGGAATTTTCCCCCAGCTGTAAGAATGATGACGAATTGATGATTTGATGTTCTTAAAGTGAACCATCACGTGTGGTTTGAGTGGAGGGATGGTTGGGGAAGTGGCGTTTATGACCTTTTCACTCCTAAGGTCTTGATCCTTTGATGACTGTGTCACTTCCTAGGAAATAGAAACAGGCAGGAAGGACTCCTAGTATACCCTTTCTCTTAGCTTCCCTGGCTCCACTGTACAAAATCAAAAGCCTCACAAAAATAACCATACACGAGCTTACTTTCTGTTTATGCACATAAACCATACATTGTATTTCCACTGATTCCCAGGTGATTTGAGCGTCAGTTTTGCAAGAGAAATGCCCAAGGCTTTGAATGCTTGTCCTGGCCCAACCTCTGCTCCTACTGTACTTACTGTCTGCCTGGGATGTTGGCGGAGTGATGGTGCCGCATAGACCACTGACCCAGCCCTGTCTTGCTTTAGGAAACGTACTTTCTCTCATGGATGGCCTCTCCTACTTCCCTTTTCTAAACACAGAATAATGACATGTATGCAGAAACTCTGCTATTTCCAAGGAGTGTATCAAGGAAGAATTGTTCTTTAGCGACACAGCAGACAAAATGGTTTCCTCTAAGTCTGTTTTTGCTGATTATGAGTATGCCTGGATAATTTCACATGTGCCAGCATGCTGTAAAACATTCACAGCTGTAAGGATAAGGGGAGAAATTACCATGCCATTCCTAAATAGGCTGACAGAGGCCCCCTAAATTAAAATAAAGCAGAGTTTTCAAAATGAGTAGACTGTTAGAAAGAGATAAGATGAGGAGGCACCTTGAAAATTGGCCGGTTGCACAGCTAGAGAGTGGGCATGTGGAAAATTCAGGCCCCCTCAAAGGCGATTAGTGATTTTGTCCATTGGCACAAACCTTACCTTGGATTTATCACTACTTTTGAATACTTGGGTAACCCAAGTCTGAGAATTTTTTCTTCCTATGACATACAGTAGTTCACGTGCTGACTTTAAGTATATGATGTTATCTGGTAGTAAAAGTTTAGAAAGAAAATAAATATTTTAAAGGATATTAGGTGCAACTTAAACATCTTGTGGGGAATTGGTTTAAAAATGATGAAATATCAATTCTATGCAGCAATTAAAAGATCGACTTAGATTTATCTATATGGAATGGAAAGATTGCTAAGGTATATTTTTAAGTGAAAAAAGCAAGTTGCAGAACAGTTTGTATAATATGATCCCATTTTTAAAATAGTAGCAAAACCTCTGTGCATGTACATAAGCATAGAAAAATGTCTCAGATAATGCCTCTCTCTCTCTCCCCCCTGTTCCTTCTCTCTCTCCATACATGTATTATTTCTTTATTTTTTCTAAAAGTCCGTGTTGAATTTTATCATATAATTTTTTGGGTAACTTGAAATAATTTGAAACTTCCAGAAAAATTTCAGTTTCAAGAATATTACACAGAAGTCCTAGATACCCTGCCCCAGATTCACCAGTTGTTAACATTCCACCATATTTTACATCTCTCTCTTTATATATACACATATTATTTTTTCCTCAATCATTTGAAATTAAGCTGCAAAAGGTACAATGCCCCATTACCTCTAAATATTTCAATGTGTATTTCCTTAAAACAAGAACATTCCCTCCATAGACACAGGACACCCATCAAAGTCAGGAAATCCACAGATCCCCACTCAAATGTCACTGATTGTCCCAATGATGTCCTTTATATGTCCAGAATCATGCACTGCATGTACTCAGCATGTTTCTTTAGTTGTCTTCAATCCGGAACAAGTTATTTAGTCTTTCTTTACTTTCATGACCTGGACATTTTTGAAGTGTCCAAGCCAGTTACTTTAAAGAATGTCCCTTAATTTGGGGTTGTCTGATGTTTTGACATGATTAGATTCAGCTGTATCATGGGAATATCACAGGAGTGATGGCGTGTGCTTCTCAGTAGGTACATGATGTTGATTTAACCTCTTAGAGGTGATGTTGACTTTTGTCTTTTGGTTAAGATGGTGTCTGTCAGGTTTCTCCACAGTAAAGTTAATTAATAAGTACTTTGTGGTGGGATATTAACAAGTACTGGTAAGTATTCACTAAGATGTTAATAAGTATTTTGTGGGGAGATAGTTTAAGACTGTGTAAATATCTGGTTCTTCATGAATCCAATAATTTTGGCATCCACACATGCTTCTTACCTGACCCAATTATTATTAAGATGGCTGATAAATAATTATATGATGCTACCATTCCTTCTACACTTATTAGTTGGCGTTCTGCTGTAAGCTAGAGCTTTCCCTTCTTACTTATTTATATCAGTATGGATTCACAGATTCCTGTTTTATTGAATGAGTCATAATCCATTACTAGCATTATTTACTTTGACGCTCAAGCTGGCCCAGATTTGGCTAGCGAGTGCCTTTTCAAGATCCTGTGACTTTTGACATTCCCCACCATTCTTGGAGAACTACCTTATTCCTGCCACAAGAAATTCCAGGCTCATCTGATACTTTCCCTACCCCAGCCCTGGAAACAGCCATTTCTCCAAGGAGCCCTAGTTCCTTGAGTTGAGAATGGCATTTAGAAATCAAGATTTAGGCATTAAAAGTGCTCAGTGCTACAAGGGTGTTATCAATTCCAGGTCCTCTCGGTGGGTAGAGCTACACACACAGACAGACACATATCTAGATCTGGGTATTTTGGAATGTATATCTAGATCTGGGTATTTTGGAAACCCTGCATTCACCTGCCTCCAATTACAATCCACCATCACATGAGTTATTCTAGCCTTCCCTTTTCCATATTTGTGTCTCCCTTCTTCAACAGTGAGAAGCCTGGCTCCCATCATCCTCAATGTATTTGATTAATTCTTCTGGATGCAACCAATCCATGCTGGCTATCTTCTCACCCCCAGTGCTCTGGCTCACCTTGGCCAGTGCAGGTCAAGAGCCAGGTGATCTTGTGCCAGCTGAGAGTTCCACACCTGTATTGTTTTGAATGAATCTTGACTATTTTACTGAGAGGCTATAATCTAGCGGTTAAGTGCAGGGTCTCTACAGTCAGAATGTCATGTTGACATAACAGTGATGCCACTTGCTAGCTGTGTGATCTTGGGCAAACTAGTTAACTTCTTCTAGTATCTAAGATTCCTCTCTTCAAAGAGAGGCCAGAAGCAGGAGAAAGCAGGCCACCTGCTGCTGCTTGCTGATTTGGGTATAGATTCTGAGTCTCAGAATAAAGGGTTTTGCCTTCTCTGGTCAAGTGGCCATTGATTGAACAATGAGCAGCAACCTTCAGCAGACCACAAGGATGGAGAGTGTGAAAGGGCTCCAGGGAGTGGGTGGGAGGGACCATCAGGAATGGGGCTTGCCTATGACATCAACTCACTTGGGATAACTATCACCCAGTGCAGAATGATGTAACTTTCTGGCCTCAGTTTCTTTATTTGCAAACTGAGGGTGGTGATGTGGGCTTCCCCACCTTAGAGAATTGTCATGTGAGGATCAAATGAGCTAATGTTCCCCAGCCTGTGAAGTGGGAGACCTTTAAAGAACCATTCCCACCCCCACCTCCTTTTAAAAGTAATACAGGGGGAGGGCCTGGTGGCGCAAGTGGTTAAGCGCGCGTTCCGCTGCGGCCCCTGGGGTTCGCTGGTTTGGATCTCAGGCGTGCACCGATGCACTGCTTGGCAAGCCATGCTGTGGCGGTGTCCCATATAAAGTGGAGGAAGATGAGGCACAGATGTCAGCCCAGGGCCAGTCTTCCTCAGCAAAAAAAAAACAGGAGGATTGGCAGATGTTAGCACAGGGCTGATCTTCCTCACAAAAAAACAACAAAAAAAAGTCATACATTTTCACTGTAGAAAACTTAGAAAATGCAGGTAAGCAAAATTAAGATAAAAGCTATCACTGGCAATCCCATCAGGTGAGGATAACAACTGTTTACATTTGGGAATAGGTCCTTTCAGTCTTATTTCCATGCACCTCAGGTGTAAGGAATTGATATTATGGCGTTCCCACTCCCTTCTCTTCTCCCCGTGCAAGGTGAGGACCAGATTCCCTCCGGGTACCACTCCCTGATTCTCCTGAGCCTCTTGGATCCTGGACCTGATAGTACAATATCCCCACAAGGCAGTCAGCAGGCAGGCCAGGGTCTACGCCTGCTCCCTGTGGACAATGCACCATGCGCTCCTCCTGGTGGGCACATCTGTCTGTGGCTGCTCCTTCAGGTGAAGCCCTTCTTCCTTCCCAGGTGCAGAAGGCCAGGGAACAGGTTTCCTCACTCTTTGATCCTAATGAGTCGTCTACTGCGGAAGCGGGTTGCAGTCCAGATTCCGGAGGAAACAGCAGTGCAAGCCTTTTCTGTTCAAGTAGGACTCCATTGCAGCTTCTCTGGGCTGAAGTGTTTGGGACAGCAAATGTGGCTTTAGAATAGATTCAGGGGATGTGGGGCTCATCGCTCTGGGAGATGTACGTACATTGACTTATCCGCTTCCCATCCTTTCTGCCCTTCCTTTGACGTTGGTATCAGCTCATCTGGCTGGTCCAACAACCCTATGCCTGGTTATTTTGTAAATATTTCCTCGAAGATTACATAACACTATAGTGGTGCCTGGGGAGAATAAGGGGGAAGAAGATATGTAAAAGTTAGCTTTTTTCCCTCAAGATGTTTACCACATAACCAACAAAAGGATACTAGTTCAAGTTGGCTTTGCAGCCCTCCAAGTATTTCCTCTAAGGACCCACGGATCTTGCTATCACTTATGTCCATCAAAACTCACCAGCCTAGCACCCTGACCTGGCACCGTCATCTTTATATTTCCATTCATTTAATAAACATACTAATGTGTGCTAGGTACGCCCAAAATTTGTTCCTCACTATATATCAGTGGTTTGAAATTTCACCCTTAGAGATTTGAGACCTTTGTGTCTGGAAGATTTTATTCATCAAAAAGAAAGTGTCTGATTAAAACACAAATAACCCCTGAGCTTTCTCAGTGACTACATTGCTAGGTGTTAGTTGACACAAGCTCTGTGTAAGGCCTAGACAGAGAGAAGGAGGCTGGGAACACACTCAGGGAGACAGTGACAGGGGACCCAAGAGGAACTAGACCCAAGGACCATCTCAGCACAATTGCTGAGTTTGTTGGTTTCATCGTTGAGCAAACATTTGGATGGAGCTCTTTTCTTTACTTTATTTAAATCCATCGCTGCCGCCCCATGTCTTTACTTCCCTTATCACAGAGCTTAGCAATGTTATAATCATTGCTTTGCAGATATCTACTCCTTTGATCCTTCTCCAGTCCTCTCCTGCAAACCCTGATGAAATCTGTCTTTGGCCTGCTCTGTCCCCGCACCTGAGCAGCTGAATGTGGCTGGAGAAAAGCTCCCTATCACGAGGACTGTCCCACATCAAGCATGTGACTGTCAACGTTAGGAGCACATGGTGCACCTGGCAGTCTTACTTCACCCCCTAGTCATTTAACCCCTTTATTCTCAGAGAAGACCACTTCACATCTTCTGTCCTTTCCTGAAATTCTAGCACCTCCTCACCATCCTCCCTCTCAGCTAAAGAGCTTGATTACAATTGAGATAATAGATGCGACCACAAGACAGCATCCTCGACTTTCCCACGAAATCTACCTCCCTTCTTGCCTTTGGACCCAGATACTTTGCTTTCTCTTTTGTTACAAATGATGAACGGTCCAGGCTCATCCCTTCTTACCTACTCCGGGACTTGGCTCCTGTACCCTTCTCTCTCCTGCAGCCTTGGGTTCCTCCCCTCTGTTGCATCATTCCCATTAACACACATACATGCTGTTTTTAAAAAAAGTTTAGTTATGGTGAAGTACACATAACATAAAAGTTACCATTTCTTATAGGCTCAGTTGTCTTCTCCCCAAATTCATGTGTTGAAGCCCCGACCCCCCAAACCTCAGAATGTGACTGTATGTAAAGAAAGGGCCTTTAAAGAGGTGATTAAGTTAAAATGGGGTCATTAGGGTGGGCTCTAATCCAATTTGGCATCCTTATGAGAAGAGGAAATTAGGAAATAAACACTCTCAGAGAGAAGATGATATAAACGTAACAGAATGTGTCTATCTGTCAACCAAGGAGAGAAGTCTCAGAAGAAACTAACCATGCTGCCACCTTCATCTTGGACCTCCAGCTTCTAGAAGTGTGGGGAAATATATGTCTGTCGTTTAAGTCACCCAGTCTGTGGTATTTTGTTATGGCAGCCCTAGCAAACTAATACATCATCTTAATCATTTTTAAGTGTGCAGTTTAGTGGCATTAAGTACATTCACAGTGTTGTGCAACCATCACCACCATCCATCTCCAGAACTCTTTTCATCTTGCAGAATTAAATCTCTGTGCCCATTAAACACTAACTCCCCATTTCCCTCTCCCCACCAAGTCCACGGCAACCACCATTCTACTTTCTGTCTCTACGAATTTGACTACTCTAGGTACCTCATTTAAGTGGAATCATACAGTATTTGTCTTTTTGTGACCAGCTTAGTGTAACATCCTCAAGGTCCATCCGTGTTGTAGCATATGTCAGAATCTCCTTCCTTTTTAAGGCTGAATAATATTCCATTATATGTCTATACCACATTTTGCTTATCTATTCATCCATCGAGGTACACTTGGGTTGCTTCCACCTTTTGGCTATTGAAAATAATGCTGCTGTGAACATGGGTGCACAAATGTCTCTTTGAGTCCCCGCTATCAATTCTTTGGGGGTATATACACAGAAGTGGAATTGCTGGATCTTGTGGTAATGCTATTTTTAATTTTTGAAGAACTGCCATATTGTTTCCCGCAGTGGCTGTACCATTTCACATTCCAACTGACAGTGCACAAGGGTTCCAATTTCTCCACATCCTGGCCAACATTTGTAGACTTCTGGTTTTTGGATAGTTGTCATCCTAATGGGTGTGAGGTGGTATCTCATTGTGGCTTTGATTTGCATTTCCCTAATGATTAGTGATTTTGACGAGTATATTTTCATGGGCTTCTTGGCTGTTTGTATATTTTCTTTGGAGAAATGTCTATTCAAGTCCTTCACCCATTTTTTATTTGGGTTGTTTGTTTTTTGTTGAGTTGTAGGACAAATCTGCTGTTTTATCTCCCACCTAAAAACAAACAAAACACAAACCCCCAAACTCCTCAATCACCAGCTATTGCCTCATATCTTTGTTTCCTTTTGTAACAAAATATCTTAGAAGAGTTGTCTCTACCTCTTTACCTCCAATTTCCTATACCATAAGATAATGCCATCTTATCTAAGTATATATATCTTTTTAAATATAGGCAAGAAACCCTCTGTTCTATATTTTTCTGTGAGTTTCAAATTTTCCCCTTTGCCTCAGAGAGATGATAGATTCTATACTTTGAATTAAAATTTGAGCTGTAAATAGCTTTGAGGAGAAGACTTAAAAGGTATGTGAGGTTTTTACTCTTGATATGGCATTTTTTTCTATGTAGTTTGCATTTTCTAACCAAATACATATACTATTTTTATTAAATATGTCAACAAGAATAATCTGAGTGGGTAAATTGTAGCCTAATTTTGGTTGCTTGTTTTTCCTTTATGTCTCTCTGAATTAAAAAAAAAAAACAGAAATACTTGTTTATTTTTAATAAAATGAAAGCATTTTCAAAACCTAGAATTTGAGTTACATTAAAAAAAACCATTATTGGCTGACAGGATCTTGTATTGCAACCTTCCACTTAGTGCTTCTTTCTTATCCAATTAGTCTAGTAACTACTATTAAGAAGAAATAAAATTGACTCTTTCAGGAGAAGATTTGACACTTTCAAGAACCATGAAAATATTTATGTATATTTTTTGTGCTAATATCTTGATGAGATAATCTCAAATATAGAGAAAAGGCAGTATTCATGAAAATTCTCCTTCCAGTGTATTTATTATAGTGAGAAGCAGAAAGCAGTCACGCAACCAATAACAGGCAGCCACTAAAAACAATGATGTGAAGACTTTGCAGCAGTATGAAATTCTTATTCTATAATAGGTGAAGAAAATAGGATTACTAAATTGTATATACTCTGTGATGTAGGAAAAAATATTCAGATAAAAAGACTAGAAATTATATTGGTCCTAGGGTGGTGAAATTATAGAAGTTTTTAATATCTATTTTCCTAGAATGTATGACATACAATCAATAATTTAAAAATTTCCTAGAAATATCTAATTCTTTAAGAAAGTGGGAAGCTCTAAGAAGCAAAGGTGCTGTATACTTACTTAAAAAATATATTTTAACTATATATATAAAAATTATACACATATATATTTAAAATAAAAAATATCTGTATATATTTAAAATTAGGTTAGTGTTTCAGGATCAGAGAACAGAGTGAACAGTTGTTGCTTCTTATTCGCATTATCTGCTTAAAGATTTTATCGAGTTTTTTTTGTATTTTAGTAAAATTTCTTAGCATGGATGAAAATAAAGCTAGGAGTTGCTAGGTTTCCTTGGATTATACTTTTCTTTCCCCTCTTATCAATAGTTTTAAGTACATGGAATTCTTTTGTTTTTTTTTTGTGAGGAAGATCAGCCCTGAGTTAACACCCATGCCAATCCTCCTCTTTTGCTGAGGAAGACCGGCCCTGAGCTAACATCTATTGCCAATCCTCCTCCTTTTTTCCCCCCTTTTCTCCCCAAAGCCCCAGTAGATAGTTATATGTCATAGTTGCACATCCTTCTAGTTGCTGTATAAGGGACGCGGCCTCAGCATGGCCAGACAAGCAGTGCGTGGGTGCGCGCCCGGGATCCGAACCCGGGCCACCAGTAGCAGAGCGCACACACTTAACCGCTAAGCCACGGGGCTGGCCCCCCATGGAATTCTTTATAACCTTGGTCATAATGGGTAACATCTGAAACTAGGTCTATTAATGTGTGAGTGAAGATAAATTACTCTAACCTGACTGAGATGATGGCCAAGATCTAACAAAGCTAAACCAATGGAGTGCTCTTTCAGATGCAAAGATATATTTAAATCCTGGATACCCAAGACAAATTTAGGAAAAGGCACATTCCTACTGAGTGCCTAAAAGGGTAAGATTTTGAGTTCATTCATTTATGGGAATGACTTGAGAACTTTTAAATGGTGGTGGGAAAGGCCAGTGGAGAGTGAGGGGAGAGGAGGCATAAGAGGGGTGAGGGGAAGAGTGATGTGTTTGGGGAGACAGAACAGCACAGGTGGAAGAGGTTGGTGGGGGCACCATTACATTTTGAAAGAGGGAATAAAGAAAGGATGGGTGGCATTTTGATTTATTTAGTATTTAAAGCAAGTTGGTTAGTTTCTCTGTTTTATTTTTTAGTTGTTTTTAAATTTTAACTTAAAAAATTATGCTCATTTTTTTTACAGTGACAAAATTTATGACATAAAATAACGTTTGGCTATGCCCAACAGATGACTATATGTACTAGAATGTTCATAGCATCACTATTTGTGAAAACCAAAACTGGGAGCTATCCAAATGCCTAGTAGAATAGATACATTTTATTGTATTGACACCACAGGGTACTCAGTGTACAATAATGAGAATGAGCAATCTATGACTACACACAATGTGGATGAATCCAACAGCATGATATTGAGTGAAACTATATAATTACATTTACGTAAAGTAACAAAAAAATGCAAAACTTATCTATGCTGTTAGAAGTCAGTGATTATCTTTGGGAAAGGGTAGTAAAAAGAAGGAAACATGGGGTCGGCCCCGTGGCTTAGCGGTTAAGTGCCTGCGCTCCGCTACTGGCGGCCCCGGTTCGGATCCCGGGCACGCACCAACGCACCGCTTCTCCGGCCATGCTGAGGTCGCGTCCCACATACAGCAACTAGAAGGATGTGCAACTATGACGTACAACTATCTACTGGGGCTTTTGGGGAAAAAAAAAAGGAGGAGGATTGGCAATAGATGTTAGCTCAGAGCCGGTCTTCCTCAGCAAAAAAGGGGAGGATTAGCATGGATGTTAGCTCAGGGCTGATCTTCCTCACAAAAAAAAAAAAAAAAAAGAAGGAAGCATGAAGGGATCTTCTGGGACATTAGTAACACTTTTTTTTTTTGGTGAGGAAGATTTGCTCTGAGCTAACATCTGCTGCCAATCTTCCTCTTTTTTTTTTTGCTTGAGGAAGATTGTCCCTCAGCAAACATCTGGGCCAGTCTTCCTCTACTTTGTATGTGGGTTGCTGCCACAGCATGGCTTGATGAGTGGTGTAGGTCTGCGCCTGAGATCCAAACCTGTGAACCTGGGCCGCTGAAGCAGAGCACACTGGACTTAACTACTACACCATGGGTCTGGCCCCTCTTAGTAATATTTTTTGATCTGGGTGGCAGTTACAAAGGTGTGTGCAATTTGGGAAAATAGATTAAGCTGTACATTTATGATATATACCTATTTCTGTATGTATATTATACTTCAATTAAAAAATTTAAAAATATTTAATCAGAGTATTGGCCAAGAGTCAGAAATCCTCAGTCTTTATCATCTTTTTGTAAAGCCTGATAGATATTACAAGAAAAAGAGATCATAAACCAATAGCCTTCATGAATGGAGTCAAAAAAAGCTAACAAAATCTTAGTAAATCAAGTTTAGCAGATTATAAAATGGATACTACATCTTGACCAGTTGGAGTTTATTCCAGGAATGCAAAGTTAATTTCCCATTCAAAAGTCAATGTTATCCACCGTATTAAAAGATCATCTCAATATATGCAAAAAAATAATATTTGACAAAATTCAACACAGAGTTATGATAAAAACTCTCAGTAAACTAAGAATCGAAGGGAACTTCCTCAACCTGATAGAAGGCATCTATTCAAAACCTGCAGGTAACATCATATATTATGGCACAAGACTAGATGTTTACCCTCTAAGATCAGTAACATGACAAGAATATCCACTCGGACACTTCCGTTCAACGTCGTACTGTAGTTTCTAGCCAAAGCAATAAGGAGGGAGAGGAAGAAAAGACATCAAGTGGAGAGAAAGAAGCAAAACTCTTTATTCATAGACTACATGAATGCTTGAGTATAAACCCCTAAGGAATCAGCAAAAAATCTTCCAGAACTAATACATAAGTTTAACAAGGTTACAAGATACAAGATTAACATGCAAAAATCAATCATATTCCTATGGACTAGAAATAAACAATTGGAAGTTGATATTTTAAAAAATATTTAAGTAGCCTTAAAAAACATGTAAGATGTTGGATAAATTTAACAGAATATGTGCAAGATTGGTGCATTTAAATCTACAAATATTGCTGAAAGAAATTAAAGAAGATCTAAATAATGGAGACATATTCCACGATCACGGATTGGAAAGCTCAATTTTATTAAGATGTTAATTTTCCTGTATTTGTTTTCTACAGCTGCTGTTACAAATTACCACAAACTTGGTGGCTTAAAACAATAGAAATTTATTCTCTCATAGTTCTGGAGGCCATAAGTCTGAAATTCATTTCCCTAGGACTAAATCAAAGTGTTGGCAGGGCCACACTCCCTCCAGAGGCTCTGGGGAAAATCGTTCCTTGCTTCTTACAGGTTCTGGTGGCTGCTCTCATCCCTGGGCTTGAGGCTACGTCACTCCAATCTCTGCCTCCCTGATCACATAGACTTCTTTTCTTCTGTTTACAGTCTCCCTCTGTCTCCCTCTTATAAGGATCCATGTGATTGCTTTTAGAGCCCACCTAGAAATAATGCAAGATAATTTCCCCATCTCAAGATCCTTAATCACATCTGCAAAGTCTTTGCCATATAAGGCAAAATATACAGGTCCCAGGGATTAGGACATGACATTCCTGAGTGGCCATTATTTAGCGTACATACTTGCCAAATCTATTTAGCAATTCAATGCAATTCCAATCAGTGTCCCAGTAGAATTTTTTGGTAGAAATTGACAAGCTGATTGTAAATTTATATGTATAGTCATGCATCACTTAACAATGGGAATACGTTCTAGGAAATGCGTTGTTAGGCGATTTCATTGTTGTGTGAACATCATAGAGTATACTTACACACCCAGGCTATATGGTACTAATTTATGGGACCACTGTAGTATATGCAGTCCATCATTGACTGAAATGTCGTTATGTTGCACATGACTGTAATTGCAAAGGAGCTAGAATAGACAAAATAATTGAACAAAGAACAAAGTTGGACGAGTCACACCACCTGAATTACTATAAAGCTACAGAAATCAAGACAGTGTGGTATTGGCATAAATTTAGACATATAGATCAATGGAACATAATTGAGTCCAGAAATAGACTCAAACATGTCCGGTTAATTGATTTTCCACAAAATTGCTAAGAAAATTCGATGGAGAAAGAGTAGTCTTTGCAACAAACCATGCCGCAACAATTAGGTATCCATGTGGAAAAAACAAACACTGATTGCTGAATGGATAAACAAATTGTGGTATATCCAAACAATGGACTATTACTCACCAATAAAAAGAAATAAATGACTGAAATTAACAACATGGATGAATTTCAAAAGCTAAACGAAAAAAGCCAGGCACGAAAGATTCTATATTAGATGATTTCATTTATATGAAATTCTAGAAAAGTCAAGACTACAGTGACAGAAGGAGGATCAGTGGTTGTTGGAGTTGAGGGATAGGATGAAGAGATAACTAAAAACAGGCATAGGGACGTTTTAGAGGTAACGGTAATGTTCTATGTGTCGCTTGTGGTGGTGGTGGTTACATGATTTTAGCCATTTATCATAACTCAACAAACTAAACTAAACACATAAATTTAGCAAACTTTATTGTATGTAAATTGTAACTCCATAAATCTGATTTTTAAAAAACCGTTACAGTTTGGATAATATGTTATATGGTTACCCATAAGTTCTTTTCTTTTTCTGTGACATTGAAATCAGACAATTGATTCCTACTTGTCACCTGGGGATTCTTGTTTGGCATAGACTGAAGGCCTTTGTTTATTACTATTACTCCTGTTATAGCAATTTAATAATATTCTACTTGTTGTAGTCTAGGATTTGGCAAATCCTACAGAAGAAGTTAACTGGAAAGTGACTGGAGAAAGTGGTTTTCAGGGCCAGGTGCTTATATATCTATCCTTCCCTTAAACCACCACAACAATTAGGACCAGATGGTAGGGCCGCCCGCTCTTCATTTCACATAACTTTGGGCTCAGTTTTCACAATACCTTCCATTTGTGAGCCTATCCTTATTTATTCAGTGCTTCCTCAGAGCCTGCAGGATAAAGCTCGTTTTTTCAGCATGACAGAGGACCATCTCCATCTGTTTCCCGCTTCCTGTATGGCGTTATTTCTCACCTCTCCCAGCTAAGGGAACTTTGCTATCCCTGGTTTCCAGACCTCACCATTTGCTTCCGTGTCTACCTGGAATGTCCTTCTTTCCCTCCCCTAATTTCTTCCTTTCCTGTGTAATTCATCCTATTCATCTTTCAGGCTTCAGTCTACATGTCACCTGCACCAGGAAGCTTGACCCCTCAGGGTTATATTAGATGTTTTTCTTGGGTGTTCTCATGACACTGTTCATGCCCCCAAGATCTGGAGACACCACTTGAGCCTCATGTATAACCTTGCCCCAGGCCACTTCTACACTCCCTTATGTGAGCCAACAAATTCCTTATTTTGCTAAAATCATTCTGTCTTGAGTTATCTTTCTCTTGCTACCATAATCCTCATAATTGATGGTTATGAATATTGATACAATGACTTTCCAATGTGCAGGGGAACACACTTTTACAAAGGCAGTGGAGAAGAGTGCTTTGAGATACAGTTATGTGAACTGGGGGGAAATCTTACAGATGCTGGTTGCATCCACTTGCAGTCTCTGCTAGCTAGCCTCAGGCCAGCTTGAGAGGCTTGAAGGCCCCCGAATATACTTTTGGTTAGTACAATTAATTCAGGAGGAAGAAGAGAAAGCCAAGGTTATCAAGACTCAAAAAAAGCAAAAGGGCTTCTATTATTGTGTTCTGAGCTCAACTCTTAAAGGTGAAAAGAAAGTGGTCTTAGAAAAGCAGACTGGCCAGTTGATAGCCTGTTCCTAAAGGCAGGGGGACCTGGGAACCCCCAAGGCCAAGCTTCACAGAAGGGAGTCCCTGGACAAACTCACAACTGCCCCTGATAAGGCACCCTCAGCGACCCTACACTCTGTGCAGTCCGTTGGTCCATCTGAATCATTTCTTAAGCATCTTATAATCCACACACATCATAATTCCCCAAGCTTCTCCTGTATCACAACAATTGAGGGGTGGTGTGTTTACAGATTAGAGATTTGGATATCATTGACTCATTACAATTATTTAGTAATGGACCTTAACTCATTGATCTCTGACAGAGAAACCCTCCCAGGATGGTCCCATAGCAGAAGTAGCCCTAGATCTTCATTTTCCACCTGAAGAAATGAAAGCCAAGAGACTTCATGATTTGTTCATGGTCACCTAGTTGTACAGTGAGAGCTGGGACCAGAACATGAGACCTTTGACTTAGAGCCCACTACTGTTTTAAATGCATCATCATGGGCCCGACACACTTATTTTATTGTTCATTGGCATAGTAAGAGAAACAAGTTCATGCACAGATGTTGTCTTCCAACCAGCAGGCAGTAATCTATTGAGAAATCTCAGAAACATATTTGGTCTCCTTCTAGATTTGCAGTTGGCCACTCCCTGACTCGTCACCATAGGTAGTGGATACACCGGCGGCTGCCTCAGTCCTCTCTCAACAATGTGCTTTCTTTCAGCTATGCAATCAGATGTCATAAGATGCTTGGGAGAGTAAAAGTAACATCTCCTCAAGTAAAGAGTGAGGATAACTATGATATAATAAAAATTATTAATTTCTGCTTGGTAAATTGTTTAAAATTTTTAATTTTCTGGTTAAGTGTGAGTAAAAGTAAAAAGCCATTCTATTCTGATCTTAGATGTTGGAATTTTTAATGTATCAGTCCATTTCCCGCATGAGTAAATGAAGTACATGAAGTATAATTTCCCCTTTGAAGCAAAAGATTCTGTAATAGTCTATGTCAATATCAATTCTCATCAGGTAGTATTGATGATGTACATGCAAAACCTAGGAGATAATATGGTTTAAGAAGAAATCCTTGAAATTGTTTATTTTTTCAAATACGGTGATCCAAACTGAAAAATAAAGACTATCAGGAAAATTTCAGGTTTCACTAGACCATGAGTTTTCTATGTGACAGAAATTAAAATTTGTGATTTCCCTCTCTGACTCACATAAACTTATTGTATTTGTTTCTAGGGCTGCCTAGAAACTCTAGTTGCAGAGTACTACAAGCTGGGTGGCTTAAATACAACAGAAATGAATTGTCTCTGGAGACAATGAACAGCTCTGGAGGCTAGAAGTCCAATAACAAGGGCCATGCTCCCTCTGAAACCTTTGCGGAGAATCCTTCCTTGCCCTTCCTTGCCTCTTCTAGCTTCTGGTATTTGCTGGCAATCCTTGGTGTTGTAGACGCATCACTCCAATCTCTGCCTCCCTGGTCACAGTTTTCTGTGTGTCTGTTTCTGTGTCTCTTCTCTTTTCTCTTTTAAAGATGCCAGTCATATTAGATTAAGGGACAACTCTACTCCAGTATGACCTCAT
The DNA here is from genome assembly GCF_020826845.1 of Diceros bicornis minor. Classification (NCBI taxonomy): domain Eukaryota; kingdom Metazoa; phylum Chordata; class Mammalia; order Perissodactyla; family Rhinocerotidae; genus Diceros; species Diceros bicornis. Next base: position 15,342,862 of record NC_080775.1, on the reverse strand, counting down.
CTTTACTAATTACATCTGCAATGACCTTATTTCCAAATAAGGTCACATTCTGAGATACTGGGGGTTAGGACTTCAACATATCTTTTTGAGGGACACAGTTCAACCCATAACACACATTAATGAAATTAAAATTCATGATTTTTTTCCTGATCCATTTAACATAGTCTCCATTTTTCCTACCAGAACCATTCTCTGCGCTTCTTGCCCTGTTGTGTGTCCCAGGAGACTGACCTCTGTCGACTGTCTGCCTTTTGTCTTGTTGGGTTTGGCCAATGGGAGGAAGTGAGGTAAAAAAGTAGACACTACCTCGAATTTACTCTAGTGGAGGTAGCCAAAGACATTGTTTCTTATGCAGCCAAACCTAAACTTTGAGCTTGAGAGATAGAGGATTTGATGCTTTCCATTTTCTCTCAACTATTAGTCTCAAAATTTTTGGGCAAGGTAGGGGCAAATAACAAGCCACATGTAATCTCCATTTCCTGGGCTATAAGAATAGGGTAACAATAGTCTCCACATAGCACTATTTCTTGGGGGTACCCCTACCACCCAGTATGTAGCAACTCCTGCCTTCTCTGCTCTCCTCCGTCAATGTACTCTCAAATCTTTCCAAGAGCTCCCTGGGAGTATGTATGAATGAGGTAGTGCGACAGATACCTCCTTCAGGACTGAGCACTCCTTCCCTCCAATTGCAGGGAGTGTGGGTGGCTTCAGCTCTTGCATAAGTCCCTCTCCCAGAATTCCCTCTGCTCAAGAGCAGCTTGCCCAAAGCCACGCCCCCTTTTGGGGGCAGCCTGTGTTCAGTAACTGGTCAGTGTAGGAGTATCAAGGTCCAGCCCCCTTTGCCTTAATTTGGAAAAGCTCTGAAGAGCCATCCCAACTCCAGAGCTTCTCATGGGATCAGCTGAAGCCTTTGATGTAACTGCATTGCCGTTCATCTTCTCCCTTTGCCCAATCCTGTTTCCTTTATTCCCCAACAGAAATCGGTCCCAAGAGTACCCTTCAATAACCTTTCTACACATAAATCTCCGACTCAGGTCTGCTTGCCAGGGAACCCAACCTGAACAGTCAGTTGCAGGACAGGTCCTAGGAAACAGATTCTAAAATCGAATTTTGAAGGAGGGTCACCTACCAGCCATCTGGACACGAGAACCACATAATTGGTGATGGGAGGGAATTGGAGGGAGCAGTGACAACCCCCTGGGGCATGCAGCAGTATTATCATTGTGAAACTTTTTACCAGCGTGGAATAGGGATCAGAAACTAGTGAAGGGATTGCACTGCGGGGCGGCAGGGGGGTGGGGGGGGGTAGTGGGGGTGGGGGGGCGTTGTGCAATGTTTTAGGCCTTTTTGAAAAGGAGTATTAATTATAACGAATATGGAATTAGATAGCTATTGCTGGAGAAAATCAATGATTTGGAGAAAGACAATGAAAGGCTGATAGTGATTAATTTTTCTCCCTCCCTCCCTTCCTTCATTTTCCTTCCTTTCTTAATAATTTCTTCTCCATTATTTTCAGTGTTCTCTCTTTCTGGAATTTCTATTCACCAGATATTGAAACTCCTGGGTTGATCTTCTCATTTTCTTCTCTCTTCTCTCTTATCATTCGTTTCCACGCTTTCCTCTTTCCCTAGACCCAAGCTCAGAAACTTTCTGATTCAATTCCTCCAGAGAATAAGTCTAGAATTCCTTGGGAGTGGGGAGGGAGCTGGATTAGAGAAAGGACATGGTGTCTAAGTGCTCCTTAACACATTTTCAAATAACCCCCGACTCCTCCCAACCTCCAGATTACCTGGTGCCTCTGATTTCTAAGCCTTCAGGGGGATGGGGAAATGTAGGGGATGGAAGGGTGCTTCAGTGGAGAAGATTAGCTTGTTTATCGTCTTGTGTCCTGAATTTTCAGACACTTGGGTTTCAGTAGCTAAGACAGTTGTCACTCTCCCTCCAATTTCCTTTTATATCTCTTGTCTTCTACTGTCTCCTCTTCTGTCCTCTTCGTCCTTATGGATTTAGACCCTGTAAATTATTGAATGTCTGTGTCCTCCCAAAAGTCATATGTTGAAGCCCTAACCCACAATGTGATGGTATTTGGAGGTGGGGCCTTTGGGAGGTAATTAGGTTTAGATGAGGCCATGCGGGTGGGGCACCCATGATGGGATTAGTGTCCTTGTAACACCAAGAAGAGAGACCACAGTTCTCTCTCTCTGCTCTGTGAAGGCACAGCGAGAAGGTGGCCATCTGCAAGCCAGGAAGAACATTCTCACCAAGATGATGTGTCACCAGAAATAGATGTCTGCTGTTTAAGCCACCCAGCCTGTGGTATTTTGTTATAGCAGCCAGAGACATTATTTTACTGTTATTTCAGTTAAATTTTTTTTATTGTTATTTTGCTACTCTTCAGTCATTTAGAATTTGGACTAGAGCTTTGAACAATATCAGGAAACACATTCACTTTTTATTTAAAATTCAATTTATCTTTATTTAACAAATGAGATCTTAAATGATGCTTTATAATTTTTTTTATTGATACAGTATAAAGATTTTTAACTTGTGGCCAAATTGCCAGGGGACCTGCCCTTCTCATTCCTTTGTCACCACCTGCCCATAGTATGTCATGCAGGAAAAAAAGTATGGTTACCGCTCCTGGCCCTGGGGAGGGTGGAGATTGCAAGGGGCTGTAAGTCTTAAGAGAGCTGGGATGTGAGTACAGGATGAACCATAGCTCAGTGCAGCTATTGGGAAAGGACATAAGCAGATGGTTTAAGGAAGATGCCTTTTCATTCCGAAACTGCTAGAGCAAAACCTCATAGATATCCAGACACTGTCTACAGATAAGGCATCATAATGACTGTGTAATGAGGTGGACTAGCCACTGTCATAAGAATATAATTCTATCTGCCTTTATTAACTCACCAGCACTGTCCCTAACGCCCACTGCCTGTTCCTATGGCCACCCCAGGGGGCTGAATACACCCCTGTGTTACAGGCTGTGGACCAAGAAAAACAATGAAAGGAGCGGGAAAATGGGCACATCTGGGGAATCTCTGAGTCCACCCAAAGATCAAGGGCCCACTGAAGGAAGCTAATTAGGAACCTGATTGATCAATATTTCCCCGGAAGTATTGGTAGAAGCTATAATGATGTAAATATAAAGCTTGGAGCTTTGCTGAGCATCAAACCAAAAAGGTCTGCTTTTTTCAGCCTACCTGACACATCAGCCCTTTTATTTTCAGCTGTGCTTTTGGGTGGAACGCAGAAAAACTTTGCTTTTGCTCCCTAAGGAAGATCATATGGTAATCAGCTGAGATTTCTGTGTGAGGGTTTAAAAAAGAGGTAAAGAGAATTCTTAAAATGTGGGGTAGGCAGTCTTAGCTTGAAGCACATCTGTGATAGTCATAAGTCTAGTTTTGCAACAAATTGGGGCATTTCCAATGGTCTCAGAAGTGTTTGAGAAATTTTTACCAAAAAAGAGGGAAGCATAACCTCATTTATAATTCATTTTGATTTTAAAATAAATATGGGGAGAGGGAGAGGATGTGAAATGAAACAATGACGCTGTTCTTGGCCTGATCTAGAACCACAGCTGTGTTTCTGGGTCTGACACCTGGGTGAACTGTTTCCTGCCCCTTCCCCTGCCATTCCTCTCTTGGTTAGGTGACCTTCCTTCCTCCACACTTAGAAGGAAGCAGACCCCTCCTGCTATATTCAGGGACTGATACTGGACTCATGAATTCTGTTGTGATTGTTTTTCTTGCTGGGATATGGGCTGAGGCCTGGGGGCAAGGGGAAGTCCCAGTGTCAATCATACTGGGGCAGGAAATGACAGAAAGGTGGCTCTCAGGAGGGAGAGGGAGCTCCTTCCTCTCTCAGGGCCTTGTCTCTTGAGTCTAGCCTTGATGGAGTCTCGATGGCATGAAGGGGTAAGACGGTCACTGCCCCTTGGAGACTGGACAGGGAGGAGTAGGGAGGAAGTCTCGGGAGACCCTGTAGGGATGACCTGGGGCTTTGGTGCACTGACAATGATGTTATCCAGCAGCAAGTAAAAAAAAAAACAAAACAGCTTTTTGAGAGATGTAATTTCCTTTCGTAATCAGTAAAGTCTACTCAAACACCACTATATTAGTCACGATTCTCCAGAGAAACAGAACCAATACGACAGATGGAAAGATAGATAAATGGATGGATGAGAGATAGAAAGATAGATAGATAGATAGAAAGATAGATAGATAGACAGACAGAAAGAGTGACATAAGAGGTTTATTATAGGAATTGGCTCACGTGATTATGGAGGCTGAGAAGTCCCGTGATCTGCCATCTGTAAGCTGGAGACTCAGGAAAGCCAGTGGGGTGATTCAGTCAGAGTCCAAAGGCCTGAGAATCAGGGAACTAATGGTGTAAATCCCCATCTGAGTCTGAAAGCCAGAGAACCAGGAGCACTGATGTTTGATGGCAGGTGAAGTTGGATGTCTCGCCTCCAAGCAGAGAGAGCAAATTTGCCCTTTCTCTGCCTATTTGTTCTATTCAGACCCTCAACTGATTGGCTGATGCCCAAGCACATTGAGGAGGGCAGATCTTCTTTACCCAGTCTACTGATTTAAATGCTAATGTCTTCCTGAGACACCCTCACAGACATACCCAGAAATAGTGTCTTATCAGCTATCTGGGCATTCCTTAAAATCAACCACACATAAAATCAACCATCACAACCACAGACTAGTATAAGCTGAACTGTGGATGAAAAGGGACACATGTAGCTTTTCTTGGGCTGGATTTGTAAAGGAGAGGGCAGTGCCTCCCAAGGCCACTGGGTGGGATGGCCAAGGGGAAAGTGAATGTCAGGGGACAAGGCTGGGAGGTCAGCCATCCTTCCCCACACAAGTCATTGTTTCATTTCTGGGACCCAGTGGGTTTTCCTTACAGCACTTAGCACACTAGCTCATATGCTGCCACTGGCTTTTGAGCTCCGAGAAAGCAAGGATCCTGTCTTGTTTGACTCATATCCTCATAGCAGCACTTAACTCAGAATCTGCTGTTCAGATTTGTAATATGTTTTGGTAATAAATATCGTCTAAATAAATGAGTCACAGTGTTAGAGTTTCATCTCTGAGTTCTATATGAAACATGACTGATATTCTTAAGGAATTCTGATGATGTTGCAGAATGACTTCATTCACTTTTAGGTGAATGAGATCAGCCCTGTTGATTTTCTTTTTGAAGAGATCATTTGAGCCAAATCCTTGACTTTTATCTGAGACTCTGCCTAGAAATGATTACATTGCTGCCAAATCACCTTGGAATATTTCTACTCTAGCTTTTTTTTGAGGAAGATTGGCCCTGAACTAACATCTGTTGCCAATCTTCCTCTTTTTCTTTTCTTTTTTCTCCCCAAAGCCCCAGTACATTGTTGTATATCCTAGTTGTAGGTCCTTCTAGTTCTTCTATGTGGGACACCACCTCAGCATGGCTTGATGAGCGGAGAGTAGGTCTGTGCCCAGGGTCTGAACCGGTAAACCCCAGGCCACTGAAGTGGAATGTGTGAACTTAACCACTACGCCACTGGGCCAGCCCCTATGCTAGCGTTTTTAAATTGAAAAATTAATATTTGCATATGGTTAAAAAACAAGTCAAACACTACAACAGGGTATGCCATGAAGTGTCTTCTTCCCAGAGTAGCCATTTAGTGTCTTCTCTCCAGAGGCAGATACTAACTTCTTGGGCATACTTCCATAAGTTTTCTATATAAACGTAAACACATACATGTATATATTTATATGAGCATATTTATAGATATGCAGACATATTTAATACAATTGGGAGTATACCATGTAATTTGTTTTTCAATTTGGTTTTGTCATTCAAAATATATCTTGGAGGAATCACACTTCTGATTTGAAACTATACTAAAAAGCTATAACTTCATCAGACTAAAGAGCTTCTGCAAGGCAGAGGAAACCATGAACAAAATGGAAAGACAACCCACCAATAGGAGAAAATATTTGCAAATCATATATCCGACAAGGGGTTAATCTCCAAAATATATAAAGAACTCATACAACTCAACAACAAAAAAACAACCTGATCAAAAAATGGGTAGAGGATATGAACAGACAATTTTTCAAAGAAGATATACAGATGGCCAACAGGCAAATGAAAAGATGTTCAACATCACTAATCATCAGGGATATGCAAATCAAAACTACAGTGAGATGTCACCTTACACCTGTTAGAATGGCTATAATCACCAAGACAAAAAACAACAAATGTTGGAGAGGATGTGGAGAAAAGGGAACCCTCATACACTACTGATGGGAACGCAAACTGGTGCAGCCACTATGGAAAACAGTATGGAGATTCTTCAAAAAATTAAAAACAGAAACATGACCCAGCTATTCCACTACTGGGCATTTATTCAAGGAACTTGAAATCAACAATTCAAAGAGACTTATGCACCCCTATGTTCATTGCAGCATTCTTCACAACAGCCAAGAAGTGGAAGCAACCCAAGTGCCCATTGACTGACTAATGGATGAAGAAGATGTGGTATATGTATACAATGGAATACTACTCAGCCATAAAAAAAGACAAAATCATCCCATTTGCAAGAACATGGATGGAACTTGAGGGCATTATGTTAAGTGAAATAAGCCAGACAGAGAAAGACAAACACCGTGTGATTTCACTCATATGTGGAAGATAAACAAACACATGGATAAGGAGAACAGATTAGTGGTTACCAGAGGGGAAGGGGGTTAGGGGGTGGAAATAAGGGGTAAAGGGGCACATATATATGGTGACTGACAAATAATAATGTACAACTGAAATTTCACAATGTTATAAACTATTATGATCTCAATTAAAAAAAGCTATAATAGTCAAAACAGTATCATATGGGCATAAAAATAGACACATAGACCAACGTAACAGAATAGAGAGCCCAGAAATAACCCCCCTGCATATGCAGTCAACTAATATTTAATAAGGAAGCCAAGAATACTCAATAGGAAAAGATAGTCTCTTCAATAAATGGTGTTGGGAAAACCAGATAACCACATGCAGAAAAATGAAATTGGATCCCTATCTCACACCACTCACAAAAATTAACTCGAAGTGGATTGAAGCCTTGAACATAAGACTTGAAACTGTAAAACTCCTAGAAGAAAACAGGGCAAAATCTCCTTGATGTTGGTCTTGGCAATGGTGTTTTGAATATCACACCAAAAGCACAAGCAACAAAAGCAAAAATCAACAAGTGGGTCTACGTCAAACTAAAAACTTCCTCACAGCAAAGGAAACAATCAATAAAATGAAAAGGCAACCTATGGAATGGGAGAAAATATCTGCAAGCCATATATCTGATAAGGGGCTAATATCCAAAATATATAAAGAACACATACAACTCAATAACAAAAACCCAAACAATCCAATTAAAAAATGGGCAGAGGAACTGAATAGACATTTCTTCAAAGAAGATATACACATGGCCAACAGATACAGGAAAAGGTGCTCAACGTCACTAATCATCAGGGAAATGCAAATTAAAACCACAATGAGATATCACCTCACACCTGTTAGAATGGCTATCATCAAAAAAACCAATAGACAACAGGTGTTGGCGAGGGTGTAGAGAAAAGGGAACCCATGTGCACTGTTGGTGGGAATGTAAATGGGTGCAGCCACTATGGAAAATAGTATGGAGGTTCCTCAAACAATTAAACATAGAACTACCATATGATCCAGCAATCCCACTTCTGGGTATATATCCAAAGGAAATGAAAACAGGATATCAAAAAGATATCTATGCTCCCATATTTATTACAGATTATTCAGATTATTCTATGGATAGATATAGATAGATAGATAGATAGATAGATAGATAGATGGATAGATAGATGGATATATATGATATATACACAGATATAAAGCAATATTATTCAGCCCTGAGAAAGAAGGAAATCCTACAATTTGCAACAACATGGATTGACCTTGAGGGCGTTATGCTAAGTGAGATAAATAAGGCAGAGAAAGACAAATACTGTATGATATCACTTATATGTGTAATCTAAAAATGCTGAACTCATAGAGACAGAGAGTTGAACGGTGCTTACCAGGGGCTGGGGGTGGGGGAATTGGGGAGATGTTGGTCAAAGGGTACAAACTTTCAGTTAAAAGACAAATAAGATCAGGGGATCTAATGCACAGCATTTAGAGTGGCTAAGAAACTAGATCTTAACTGTTCTCGCTACAAAAAAGAAATGATAATTATGTGAAGTGATGAAGGTCTTAGCTAATGCTGTGGTGGTAACCATACTGCAATATATGTGTATCAAATCAACACGTTGTATGCCTTAAACTTACACAATGTTATATGTAATTATGTCTCAATAAAAAAATATATATATCTTGGAGATTTTCTATATTACCACATGTAAACTGACTTCATTCCTTTTTTTTTAAGAAAAAGTTACATTAAAGTAATACTTACACCTGATTTAAATATAAAACATACAAATGGGTTTATAATGGAAGGGAATCATCTTCTGCCTCACCCCATCATCTGTAGCGCTGCTCCCAAAGAGAACCTCTTGTACCTATTTCTGTCTTTAGTTTTTCTGATGGATAGCACCATCTTATAAATAGCATGTTTACACTTCTGTTTCTTAATTTATTGACATAAAATATATCCATTGACATTCTGCTTTCATAGATGAGAATCTATCCCACTAACTAATATGATTGTCTCCATTTATCTACCAATTTTAGACATTACCTATTAATTTTCTAATAAGATAGGTGAGCATTTAGCTACTTTATCCTATCTCCTCCCAATATCGTTCTATCTCTATTTACAATTCCTCCTCTGGTCACCTCTACAGCCTCAAACACCATACTTAAAACTATATTTCTCTTTGCATCAACCACAGGGAGTATCTTCTGACTTATTTTGAAATATATGAATATTAGCAAACCTATCCTTCTCTCCACTTATATTACCTCCTCCACAGCAACCTCTCCATCTTTCGAAATCTCTCAGCTCTCTCTTTGTTTAGCCATTGTCAAGGTTGATAAGGTTTTAATTCTAGTCTGTAACCATACTGAAGTCTTCTGTGATTTGCTGGTACATGAGGGTCATATATAGATTAGGACTCTTTTAGTAGCAAGTGACAGAAAATTCAACTCAAAGCAAATGAAGCAGGAAAGGAAATTTATTTGCTCACATAATGGCAAAGTCTAGGGAAAGATGCAGTCTCATTCGAAACATCGTCCAAAAGTGTTATCAGGATCCAGTTTCTCTCTCTCCATCTCTTAAATTCTGCTTTGTGTTGGTTCCATCCCGGGTAAGCTCTCCCTTCAAGGAGGCAAGATGTTGGCAGCTGCTGCAGCCTTTCACTCTTTCAAGTTTAAATCCAGTAAATCCAAGAAGTCAGATTTTGGGATTCATTCTGATTGGAACAGTGTATTCTCACGCCCAACCCCCATCGCGGTCAGCAGGGGGCTTTGGGTATGCTGATTATCCACCCCCACCTCTGGAATCAGGACTGCAGCTCCACTCAAAGCACAGAAGGGGTTCCCCCAGAAGGAAATCAGGGTGCAGTTACCAAAACGAGAGGAAAGGAGGCATGGCACCAACAATAACAAATACCCACCCTAGACCACAAACGCTAACGTCTTCAGAGTTCTGTTTACATAAACTTGTGAACTGCCTGAGTGAGAGATACAGAGTGGTGGTTACTGTGACCTAATGGCAGTGCAGTAGAAAATTTTTAAATGCCATTAGCTAAATAAAACACATCTGGAGGACTAATTTTGTTTGAGAGCTGCCAGTGTGCAACTATGGGTCTGTATATTAATTCTGACAGTTGAAATAATGTAAATAGTATTTATGTTATTATAGCTATGTAAACAGTTTTCATGGCAGAGTGAATTAATGTTTTCAAATTCTTGAGGATGCCTATCATGACTCGTGGGGTACTTGAAGAGAATGTTCCTGGTATCCAGTTGCCAAAATTCTCCCCATCCCCCAATCCATTGCTCAGAATCCAGCTCTGTGGTAGTTTACTGCATACTTGGACCATCCTTTGAATGGCAGATATTGTTGCCTACCCACCTGCCATTCCCTCATTCTTCCTTGCTAGGATCTTTTCTTTTGTTTTCCTTGGTTGTTGTCATTGATGTTGCAATTCTTATCAAATGTCTTGTGATCTATTGGTATTTTTACAAGAGGGAGCAGTTTGAAGATTGACTCAGAGCTCTATGAAGGTTGGTGGGATTCATCCACTGACTGGTTCACTTTAAGTTAATAGGCAGGGAGCTCTCAACTATTATGTTGGGCCCTAAATAAAGAACCAGAGAACTTGCTATATTACTAATTCATTAGACAGTTCATTAAATAGTTAAGATAATAACTGATTAGACAGTTCAGTAAATATTTTAGATACATCTAGATAAGACCATGACACCTACCTTGATTTTTATTTTGTTTACCTGTTCATTTGTTTATTTATTAATTTAATTTAATTTATTCATTCATTCATTTTACTTATTCGTTTTGTAGCCTGTTTGCAGATAGATGAGGGTATAGGAAAATTTTGATTTCCATATTCAGACCTTTAATTAATCTCCCATTTTCAGACCTACTCTTAAGTTCCATTGTACCACCCGCCCAAGTCAAGAGCTTCTGTGGGTTTCTACTCAGCATGCTGGCTTTTTGGGCTTTTTTTCATTAATTAATAGTATTTCATCTGCTTTTTGTTCTATAGGAATTTGTTTTCTTGTATATTAATGGCCTCCTTCCTATTCTCTTCGGTGTTGTGAATTTAAGCCTTTAAAAGAAGTCCATTACTACTATCTTAATGATTTCTTAGAAAACGGAGGATATAAATACACACCATATTAAACCTGAAGTCTCTACGTCCTTGTTTTTAATAGCTGTATAGTAATCAATTGTATAGATCTTTTCTTATATATTAACCTGTCTTCTACTGTTGAAGAATTAATTTTGTGTCTCCAAACACTGCTGCTATGAACCTTTTTGGACATACCTCTATGCACACGTATGTCTGTAGAATAAATTCCTAGAGGTAGAGTGTTGGATTAGAGGTTGTTGGGAAGTTCCTCTTTGGAGCATGTGTGTTTTTGGAAAGTGATACTGTATAGTAATTAAAAGCATGAACTCTGGGGCCAGGCTGCCTGGGCTCATAATCCTGGCTCTCTTCCTTAGCATTGCTATGACCTTGGGCAAGTTACTTAAGTTTCTGGTCTTATTTTCCTAATAGGTTAAAATGAGAATTAATAATATCACCTTTCTCCTAGGATTGTGAGGATTAAATGAGTTAATGTGCTGAGATTCATGTCTGATGATAAACACTCAATAACTATCATCTGTTAATGTTGTTATTCTAGGTCAGACTTAGCAACCATATCAGTAAAAACGAAGCCAGTGTACCAAAAAAAAAAGACTTAGCAACCACACTAGTAAAAATAAGCCACCATTCTTGGTGGGCTGGAACGAGCACTCTGGCTAGCACTCCTGGGCTCACCCTTTGGGGGAGGTAAGGTGGTCCCCACAGCAGGGCTGCAAGTTTGAGGCCAAGAAGAATGATACAGCCAGCCTTATAGGGGGCTCAGAGCTTTCTTACCCAGTAGTCTACAGAATGTAGCCTCTTGAAGGCTGCACTGTTAACTGCTGTCCCTCTAGTTCCAGACAGTGCTTGGCACATAGTTGAACAAGTAAATGAGTGAGTGAATGAAACCAGGCTTGAGAACTATTTTTCTGCTCTTTAATTTCTTTCTATCATCCTCAAGCCTTCAATAAAGCTTGTTGACCATTTCAGCCCAGGTTTACCATAAGCATGCTTGGGAGGGAGGGGACCGAGGAGGAAGAGCATGTGAGGGAAAGCATCATGGAGCCACCCTGACTGAAGGCACGGGAGCAGCCAGGGCAGAAGAGAGGCAAAACACAATTCCCAGGGCTCCCCAGGAATCCTTGGTGGGGGAGCCTGCTAAAAGCCTGGACTTCCTGCTACCATGTGGCAGGGGGATTTCACTTGGGTATTGAATACTTGAATACCCAACACTTGGGTATTGAAAGGAGAATAATTTCTCAAGACTGGGACGTCTGGTATATCTGGGTTAGCACAAGGCCTGCTACCTCGTAGCCTCCAAGTAAATGGCAGTTTTTTATATTTTAATTCTAAATTATGGTAAAGACTAAAGTAAAGTCTGCATTTGATGCCATATCCACTCTTCCTCAAGCCATATCTGACTCCGTGTATTATGGATATAACTGCCCATTCAGGGCAATATTGCCAGTACAGCTGTTATGTCAATAAGATGACTGTCAGGTCAGATGAGACGCAGAGACCAGACAGGGTAGCAGGGATTTTGAGCTTTCAACCAGCCCTGCTCAGCAGCATAAACTTGCAGCATTTAGTCTCTTGAAATTCCAAAGACTCAGTTTCTGTCTCCATAAATTGGGGATTAGTGCTACAATATCTACCACCTGTCTGGGTTTAAGAGCACATCTTGATATTAAATTAAAAGAGAGCAAATGAATAAATTAGAATGGTTAATATACCCTGAAATCTTGACCTGAAAGTCACTATTAATGGTAAAACCATTACAATATTATATTTCTCTAACATTCCTAGCAGATGCTTGGCTAAGGGAAGAAATCTCCATTTTGAGCATAGTCTTAGAATACGATTATAATTTATTACTATTATTTTTCACCATTCACACATTAATGTGTTGAAAATAGAAGATCTATATTCCAAAGGGGGTTATTTTCCAAAATTAAGTAATGTATACAGTAGATGGGCAGAACACACATTCACACATATATAATACTTCTATTAATTGTTCATATTGGCTCATTTTTTTGTTGTTGTTGTTGAAAATTAATCAAGGATGTAGCAGGGGTAGTAAAAAAGCAAATTAACAAAGACTCACTTATTGTTACCAGAAGGGGCAATATAGATCCCAAAGCCAGGAAGCTTATTGGGAGAAGATTCAAGAAAGATCCAGAAAAGTCCTTGTGACATCAGACCCACACATGGATCTCTCCAGACAAAAGACTCAAGTCTACCTCCTATTTTAATAATGAAACAGCTGCCAAGGTTGAGGACTGTCTTGGGGGTCTTCACTTGTGATGGATAACTGAGTGGTATTTGTTTTGTTTGGGGGAATAAATATTTGAAAGGGGTAACCAAAGAAGGTTATGCTGCTGTTATGATGTTATTGATACACAGGCTGGCGCTATTATGGCGGATGCTATCAGGCTACATTATCTTTATGCCTCCAGGGTAACCTGAAGCAACTGTCTATTGACTTGGCACTACCTTACACTGAAGCGTCTGCCCTGCCTGGGGACTGTAACCCAAGCCAACCACATGCCTAACAGACAGCTTTCTTTAGCCACTGACAGCATCAAGGAAGGAAGAGCGTGAAATTGCCAGGGATGGACGCTTCCGAAGTGGGGTTAGCTGCTGAGCGACTCTCAGGGTGGGTGGCTCTGCCATCTCCTTATCTTCTGTTTAGGAGCAACCACTAGAAAGTCCTTCTCTTCATGCAAGGAAATAGTTACTGTAAGGAACCTGGTGGTGATCTGAACCCCTGGAGATTTTTCTTTCCCCCTTTGAACGTTGCAATGTTTTACTGCGGGTCATGTCCACGTGGAAAGCAAGGCTCGCCAAAAGACTGAAATCTCCATCTAGGAGGATGCATCCATTTCCATGCTCAGCTCTGCTGGCTTGTTTTGGGAACACAAGAGAGAACGCTCCCTTTGATCAGCCCAGCGCAGCTGACGCTCGTTCCACCGTCTACTCTCAGCCTATGGGCAAAGTGGGCCGACACCCAAGTGACCCGAGAGGGGAAGAAGGAACTCCAGAGAAAAGGCGAGATTCCGGCACCCATTCAGAGAGAAATGGCAGTGCACGTGGGAATTCCAGCAACCACGCTGCCACCCAGCCTGCTGAGACTCCTGAGGATTTGCCTGGGTTCCTAGATGGTAAAACGAACTGTGAAGAGGTTACTTTTCAGACTTCAATCCCCCGACCATCAATTATTGAGATGCCAACGGTGAGTGTTCCCAATGCTATTATAGAAGGAAGGACGCTGGAGGAGAGTTCTGATCATTTGGTGAATATCTTCAGGAAACAAATTTGTTGAACATTATTAGTGAATAAGACATTGAAGGGAACTCTTACTAGTGAGAGGAAGCGTGTAAAGCTTTTTAAATTCTCACAAAGTTCTCAAGGGATGTGGAGGGAGGCGACGACAATAAGCTCTGGAGCTTTTGCAATGGCCAAAATTGACCTGTAATTAACTGCCATTGGTGCTTCAGAGCCAACAGTGTCTCAATAAAAGTTTAGGAGTAATATAGTCTGGGAAAGCATTTTTTTTTTAACTGGTCTGTGAATTTATTTATATGAAAATCCACAATATGAAAGGTTTGATTATAGAATTTAAGAAATTGCCTTTACTTAAAATGAATCACATGATATTAAAGCAGTCTGGAAAATTTGGAAATTACCACTGTATGCATAGCAGGAAAGAAAGGAGCTGACCTGTAAAACGGTTAGTAATATGGATGTTTCCGTGATGGTTTTCTGAGACTTAAAGACCAGAGAAGGAAGTTATTTTTAAAAAATGGTGCTACTGCTCTTAAAAGGCAGCATTTGAGTTATCTATTTTCTTTTTTTTGCAAAATTACCGAATTTTAATTGCTGATTATTCCAATTGAATTGAGCTGCACAAGGATTCCAAAGTTCTTGGTAATCTCAATTTGGGGAAGCAATGTAGAGGCGGGGTTTCTTGAATGGTGTTTTCCAAAGATACTCTGTGAGCGTTTTTCCGTTGTATTATACCTGGCCAAGTAGCTTAGGACCAGACTTAAAAAACTGAGAAGTCTTTGAGGATCTATTACTAAAATATTCTGATTTTTAAAAATCATTTTTTTCTATCTGGTTTAACAAATCATTTTTTGCCTGACTTGCTGAGTTGAATCCGAGAAGCCTCATTAGCAATGAAAACTGCCAAACAGCAAAGACAGGGTTAAAACAAAATTTTAAAAAGTAGTTTCATCTGACATTCTACAGGCTTATATTAAGTGACGGAAGCTCAGTTCTATTGTCTACATCCTTCCATTCTGAGCTAGGACGGAGGATTTCACCAAGCCCTCTGTTATAGCAAGACTGAGCTAGGATGGAGGATTTCACCAAGCCCTCTGTTATAGCAAGACCTGTAATGTTTGTTTTTCTTTCTAGCACCACTAAATCCAAACCCTAATCAAACAAACAAACAAACCAAAACCAAAACATTTGTTGTTCAATTTTCAGTTTATACGCACCTCCAGATTAAGATATTTTTAGTAGTACTGTAGTTAGCTGAGTAGACATCATGGCCAAGTTTATATTTATTTCATGTTAAAGGAACTGATGATTTACTGTTTTAATGAGCTGGAAGATTTTTTGTTGGGTATAGACTCCAGCAACCCAGGCCCACCCTATATTGCTATGTACAGCAGCAAGTACAAAGGGTCGATTTGATTTTATCTTTCTGTTTTAGGGGCATATGGGACACAGGGGCTCAAGGTAAATCTGTGTATTCAAATATAACCAATTAAACCCAGCGGGGTAACATCTATATTTATTGTCCACTTGGTATGAACAAAGCCATGAATAGACTACAGAGGTGAGGCAGGCCCTATGATGGACCCAGCCCTAATGCAAGTCTGAATATAAGTGCGCTCAAGAGAGACACACATAAGAGGGTTCCAAGGAGGTTGGAGGGTCTGGAAAGGTACATTGCAGGGGAGGTGGAATTTGAGATTGGTCTAGAATGAGGGCTAGGATTTTAAAGGCAGAGATGAAGGGGAGGACATTGCAATAAAAGGAAACTGTATGAACAAAACCTT
The DNA here is from genome assembly GCF_020826845.1 of Diceros bicornis minor. NCBI lineage: Eukaryota > Metazoa > Chordata > Mammalia > Perissodactyla > Rhinocerotidae > Diceros > Diceros bicornis. Next base: position 15,326,952 of record NC_080775.1, on the reverse strand, counting down.
GGATGTAGGGGAAGGTAGCATAGGAATAGGTCATCAGATTGGCTAAGTTGGAGAGATACCTGGAAAGGCAGATTGAGGGCAAAAGTGGAATGTCCTGAACGCTGTGGTGAGAAGTTCATTTAGCAGGCAGTGGCGAAGCTTTGAGAATTTTGAGCAGAGGAATGTCACGCTGGGGATTTCATTCTGGGAAGATAAACAGGTAGAGCCATGGAGGACGGATTAGAGTTGGGAAAACTGGAGCTCCACTGTAATAATCCTGGCCCGGGGATAGTCATAGAAGGAACAACAGGAAGGTGAAGCTGGAGAAGCAAAGAAGAAGGGACCCCACGGGGTAGCAAATACAGCAGTTGACTGTGGGGTCGAAACTAGATAGAGAGGGAAGGGAGACCAAACTGGGAGTGATGAGATGAAAACACTGGGAAGAGCGGGTCCTGTGGGTGTGATAAATGGGCGTCTAATCTAGTTCAAATCCGGGGAGCTACCGTTTATAGAGCACTTGCTGTCCGCCAGCCGTTCTCCTAAGCGCTCTACGCGGAGTATTCCATCAAACCCTGGGCACAGTGAGGTGCATATTCTTATGATTCCATTTTACAGAAGAGGACGTGGACACTTAGAGAGGGTAAGACACTGGCCCAAGGTCACAGAGGGAGGAGGTGGTAGAACCAGGATTAGAGCCCAGTTCTGTTTGATTCCAAGTCCATCCCCTGAATTATAACACACTTCTACTACTCATTATTATTATTCGTGTGGTGTTGGAGGATTTACAATCAAATATTCATGCATGATCTCACTTGATATGCAATCAAATTAAAATTCCATGTGTGTGTGTATATATATTTATATGTAAATGTATCTGTGTGTATAATAATTATTACTATTTGCTTTTTATTAATTTTCTTAACCTTTTTACAGCTTAGTTTTACAGTGTATAACACTGTGGAAAGGGACATTTTTCACTTTGCATCCCGCCAATGACAAGGCTTTGTTGATGATAGTGTGGGATTGCTTCGAGATCTTCTGATTAAAAGTGCCACGGGACTGCCCAGATTTTTCATTACCTAGTAATTTTGTAGTGACATGTTTCCCCTCAGCAGATGATGAATGAGCTTCTTTTATTACAATCTTGCCTGGCGGCAAAAATATTTCCCCTTCAGATGCACTGATCCTCATCATTTAAGCTGCCTTGGTAGAGGTAACAAATAATTCTTTTTTGTGGGAGCTCAGCCTCAGAACATAACCGTAGCTAAGAACTGGAGACGAGTCCCTCTATCCATCTTTAGTTACCTGGTGTTCAGACAGGAGGGTGATTCATTTAAATTTGAAACAACATCTGGTCTGAGAGGAAAAGCTCAAGACAGAGAAGCCAAGTGAACTAGTAAAAAGCAATTGTTTTTGTTTGTGTAAATATATACGCACATGTCTGTATTTATAAAGTGATACCAATCTGTCTTCAACCTTTTTGTGGTCATCTTTTCCCTGTTCCAGGCCTGAAATCAAGGTGACAACAATGCTAAAATTGGAATGTGTCTTATAATTGCTGGTATCTTCTGATTATAATCTTTTACTTTCTTAGTGGTCTTGCAGTTGAAGTGTCTTATAATTGGTGGGATCGTAGAGTCAATGAAATACAGCAGTATGCTGTTTATTCTTTAGCCAAGAGTTATTGTGTTCTTACTCGATGCCAGGTCAGCACTAGCCCTAGGGAAACAGAGTTGTTTAAATCAAAGATGATTTAAGACACAGTCTGTGAAGTTGCTTACATTCCAGTTGGGTAAACAGGCAGTGTCCATGCAGTATGAGAAGGCTTACATACGGGTCCACACTGGATGCCATGGGAACACATGCAAGAGGCTCCCATCTTAGCCTTGAGAAGACAGTGGAGGCTCGAATATATGCAGGAGAAGGGTTTTTGCCTTATTCTTTTATAATTGCACATCAGACCCAACACTGTACCCTTCCTGGTTGAATGTGCTGTTTTTCTCCTCTTTCTCTCTCCCTTAACAATGTTGGCAGTGTAAGAAAGACACAGTTCCCATACTAAGCAACAAGGGCTTCAGAGTAGTTTGGTGGTTTCTGCAAGTCTATAGCAGTTGCAAGTTTCTATCGAGTTCTTCCTCCAACAAAATAGCCAGCCTGACACAGGAAGAGAAAGTAATCGTCCTTCAAGAAATCATTCCTGGGTATTTTAGCTGAAAGTCAGTTTTACAAGAAGGAAGAGAAACAGGGCCCATCTTGGAGTTGACAGCTGCATTGCTTTCTATAACAGGCTGCTTTTGCTACTAGACAGAGAAGTGGTAACCAGAGCCCAGAGTCCAAATGGTGGCCTGGATGAAGCCTCACAGGGTCAGGCGGTCACTGCTTTCTAAGGTCCGAGTCTCAGCACTGCTGTCTAGAAATGCAGTTTTGTCAGTCGTCCTTCTCCAAGAGACAGTCTCTTGATACCCACACTTACAAGAGCCTGATGTATAAATCAGAATGCCCATTTAGTTGTAAGCCTTGAGGACTAACTGTCAGGGTAGGGCTGACTAAGCCAGGTATTTTCTCCACAGGAAAATTACACGTAAAGAGAAACGTTAGCCAGAAATTTGTTGGAGAGTATAAACCCAGAGGAAGGGCGAGATACATTTTTTTTTATTGTAGTAAAATATACAAAACATAAAGTTTACAATTTTTAAGTGTACAGTTCTGTGGCATTAAGTATATTCACATTGTTGTGCAGCTATCATCACCATCCATGTCCAGAACTTTTTTCTTCTTCTCCCACTGAAACTTTGTACCCATAAAACGCTAACTCCCCATTTCCCCCTCTCCCCATCCCCTGGCAACCACTGTTCTACTTTCTGTCTCTGTGACTTTAACCACTCTGAGTACCTCATGTAAGGGAAATCACACAGTATTTGTCCTTTTGTGTCTGGCTTATTTCACTTAGCATAATATCCTCCAGGTTCATCTACATGGAAACATGTGTCAGAGTGTCCTTCCTTTTTAAGGCTGAATGATATTCCATTGTATATATATACACCACATTCATCCATCGATGAACATTTGGGTCATTTCCACTTTTTGGCAATTGGGAGTAATACTAATACGAACATGGGTGTACAAATATCTCTTCAAGACCATGTTTTCTGTTCTTTTGAGTATATTCCTAGAAGTGGAATCACTGGATCATATGGTAATTCTATCTTTAATTTTTTGAGGAACTGACATGTTTCATACAGTAGGTTGTACCACTTTACATTCCCACCAGCAATGCACAAGGGCTCCAATTTCTCCACATCCATGCCCCCACTTGTTGCTTTCTGGAGTTTTTGTTTGTTTGTTTTGATAATAGCCACCCTAATGAGTATGAAGTGGTATCTCATTGTGGTTTTGATTTGCATTTCCCTAATTATTAGTGATGTTGAGCATTGTTCTCATGTGTTTATTGGCTATTTGTGATCTTGTTTGGAGAAACGTCTATTCAAGGCTTTTGCCCATTTTTTAATTGAGTTATTTATTTATTTTTTTGGTGAGGAAGATTGGCTCTGAGCTAACATCTGTTGCCAATCCTCCTCTTTTTGTTTGAGGAAGATTGTTGCTGAGCTAACATCCGTGCCAATCTTATTCTGCTTTATATATGGGATACGGCTGCAGCAAGCTTGCCGAGTGGTGCATGGGTCTGTGCCTGGGATCCAAACCTGCGAACCCCAGGCCACCAAAGCAGAGAGCACAAACTTAACCACTATGCCACTGGCTGGCCCCAAGTTGTTTATTTTTTGTTGTTGAATTATAAGAGTTCTTTACATATTCTAGATATTAATCCCTTGTCAGATATATGATTTGCAAATATTTTCTCCCATTCTGCAGGTTGCCTTTTCACTCTGCTGATGGTGTCCTTTGGGTACAAAAATTTTAATTTTAACAAAGTCCAATTTATCTATTTTTTCTTTTGTTGCCTGTGCTTTTGGTGTCATATTCAAGAAATCACTGCCTAATCTAATATCATGAAGCTTTTCCCCTATGTATTCTTCTAAGAGTTTTAAAGTTTTGGCTCTTACATTTAGGTTTTTGACCCATTTTGAGTTAACTTTTGTATATGGTGTAGGGTAAGGGTACAAAGGCCTTCTTTCACATGTGGATATCTAATTTTTCCAACAGCATTTGTTGAAAGACTGTCCTTTCCCCATCGAATGGTCTTGGTAACCTTGTGAAAAATCATTTGACTGTATATGTGAGGGCTTATTTCTGGGATCTCTATTCTATTCCATTGGTCTATATGTCTGTCTTTATGCCAGTACCACACTGTTTTGATTACTGTAGCTTTGTAGTAAGTTTTGAAATCACTAAGTGTGAGCCTTCCAGCTTTATTCTTTTTCAAGATTGTTTTGGCTATTTGGGGTCTCTTGAGATTCCATATGCCTTTTAGGATGGATTTTTCTATGTTTTCAAAAAACATCATTTGGATTTTGATAGGGATTACACTGAATCTGTAGCTCACTTTGAGTAGTACTGATGTCTTAACAATACTAGGTCTTCTAATCCCTGAACACAGTTTGTGTTTCCATTTATTTGTGTCTCTCTTAATTTCTTTCAGCAATGTTTTGTAGTTTTCAGCATACAAGTCTTTTGCCTCTTAGGCTAAGTTTATCCCTAAGTATTTTATTCTTTTTGATGCCATTGAAAATGAAATTGTTTTCTTAATTTTCCTTTCATATTGTTCATTCTTGGTGCATAGAAATGCTATTGATTTTTGTGCATGGGTTTTGTATCTTACAATTTTGCTGAATTTATTAGTTATAATAGTTTTTTTTGTGTGTGTGTGTGTGTAATTTTTATGGTTTTCTACATATAAAGATCATATTATCTGTGAACAGGGAGAATTTTACCTCTTCTTTTTAATTTGGATGCCTTTTATTTCTTTTTCTTGTCTAATTGCTCTGGCTGGAACCTCCAATACTATTCAACAATACTGTGTTAAATAGAAAATGGCAAAAGTGAACATCCTTCTCTTGTTCCTCGTCTTAGGGGATAAGTTTTCAGTCTTTTACTATTGAGTATGATGCTACTACTGAGTATGATGTTGAAGTAATTTCCTTCTATTCCTAGTTTGTTGAGTATTTTTATCACAAAAGAGTGTTAAATTTTGTCAATGCTTTTTCTGCATCAATTGATATGATTATATGTTTTTTTTCCCCCTTCATTCTGTTAAGGTGGTGTGTTATATTGATTGATTTTTTTGTATGTTGAACCATCCTTGTATTCCAGGAACAAATCCCACTTGGTCATGGTTGTAATCCTTTTAATATGTGGTGGAATTCTGTTTACTAGTATTTTGTTGTGGATTTTTGCATCAATAGTCATCAGGGATATTGATCTCTAGTATTCTTTTCTTGTAGTGTCTTTGTCTGACTTGGGTATCAGGGTAATGCTGGCCTCATAGGATATGTTGGGAAGTACTCCCTCCTCTTCAATTTTTTAGAAGAGTTTGAGAAGGATTGGTGTTAATTCTTTACATGTTTGGTAGAATTAACCAGTGAAGCCATCTGGCCTAAGGCTTTTCTTTGTTGGGAGGTTTTTGGTTACTAATTCAATCTCCTTACTAGTTATGGGTCTATTCAGATTTTCTATTTCTTCATGATTCAGTCTTGGTGAAGAAGAGCTATTCTGATAGCATCACTGAAGTATGGTAATTACAATCAGGATTACTACTTACTTAGCACTATTAATAGACAAAGGATGGTGCTAAGTGGTTTACATGGATTAGCTCATTAGTTCATTTGATCCTTCTAATATTTTTACAATGTTAGTTTTTGATAATTCCAATCACCTCTCTGTTCAAAGCCCTCTAATGACTCCCCAGTTCCCTCAGAGTAAAAGTCAAGTCTTCACAGTGGCCCAGAGGTCCTTTACAAAGTATCCCCCACTACCCCTCTGAACTCACATCCTACTGTTCTTACTGATGGGGAAACTATGATTCAGTGGCATTAAGCATCTGATCCATTTCCAATCCAAGGGTAATCCTTCCAGCAAACTGGGAAGCTCAAGTCAACTGGTCAAAGTATGACTTCCTTGGGCAGTGCAGAACTCACACTACCGATAACCAAATAGCTGCTTATTCTGCTCTCCTTGTCTAGGCTCCATGCCTATCCTTCCTATTTTCTTGGCACAGTCTTTGTTAAGACCTAGGATAGTTTAATTAATTGGGTTTCAGCTTCCTTGGTTGGAATCAGATTCCAGCGATGCTCTTTTGAAGCTACATCAAGGCAGTGTTAGTTGGAATTTGGTGTTGGAGAGACTCCTGGATACCTAGTAACAAGAAGACTCCTGGAGGTGTTCACCTCTGTAGGCAACTGATCTCATTCAACAAATTGATTTTTATTTTCAATGTCTTAAAGTTGTCTTGAAGTCAAGTCTTGGGAGTACCAGCTGTAGAGGGTTGCTTAGAAGCATATTGTAAATTTGTGTGTAAACATCTGTCACCCCTCATCCTACCCTAACTCTGCATCCCCCTTATTTAAGCATCACTGGGGGAAACTCTGCTGGGCTGCATTTCCCTTTTCTAGTACAAACAAGTTTTCCTGTATTTCTTTAGAATGAAATCTTCCCTTCCTTTTCCTATGGGCACTAGCAGAAGAGAACAGAATTCTAGGCTACCTGTAAAAACAAATACCCTATTAAGGAAGCTTTCTGCTAGACAGATGATTTGACATAAAAATTTTTTTAATAGAAAGCAACTTATAGATCCACCCAATCAAATGTTAGTTTTCTAGTTCCTTTTCATGTTCCCGAGCAAAATCACAAACTGCCCTCCAACCCTACAACAAGGAGGATATCTTAATGAGCTGGTGGGAATCCCATCCTGTTCCTTTTAAGCCCTGATAATTTCTTATACTAGGTTTCTACTTTCAAAAGATGTTAAACATAGTGGCATGATAGTGCATGATATACCCAGTGTACTCAGACAGGAATTTTCCAATCCAGATATTCAGTTGCATCCCAACTGGAAAAGAGAGAAACAGCTTCTTGGCTTCTCTTAGATTGAAATAAAATAAATTGTCCTCATAAAACCATGTAGATTTACATCACACAACTTTGACTATTGGAGATTATCCATAAAAGACTGCAGAGGATGACAAAAATGCAAAATTTTCAGACAATTTAGAGCTGAGGGGCATATATATTCCACACTAAGAAATAAAATTCGAGTGTATAATTTCATCAAATTTTAAACCGTCATTTTCAAGTGTGGTTACTCCTGCATTTACAATTCAGATAGGAATAATAAATATTTCCGAAGTAGGTGGTGATATGTTGGAGGGAGAGGCACAAAGGGAAGAGGTCAGCCCATTTTTGAGCTGCACTTATTTCTAGCTCCTCAGAGAGAATCTGGCAGTCTGCCTGTGACCTAGTTGATCCTTTGCCCTCATTTTCACAGGTGGTTAATAAAAGAGCAGGGTTTAGTTTGTTCATAGGCAATGGCCTGGAGTATCTAACCAAAGAGCCACCAAGGAGATTCTAGTTCATTGACAAGACCCATTTTCTCCAATTACTTGCATCTGTAGAGTTGGAATTTCCATCCTCTTGATTATATAACATGCAGTTGTACTTCAGTATAAAAAAAATTCCACTATTGCACTCGCTGGGCACGCTGGAAACTTTAAAGTTTCTTATGCTCCAGGAACCACAGGGGCTGGGTGAATGAATGTGCTATATTAATCATGGGAAGTTAGAGGGTTTTTATTCCAGCCTAGGACATGTGTTAACCTGATCAGAACTGCCTTCAGTTTTGTACTCACAGTTCCTCCTTTCCAAAGAAAATAGAGCCCATCAAGTTAACACTTTTTGCAGTATGAGGCTGACACATTTGGTTTTGTAATTCTGCACCAGGGGAAGTTAGAGTTTGGAAATTTGAGGCAATTAGAAGAAGGAGGAGTCTCCACAAAGGGCATGTTTGATTTTGTTGAGGGAAGCTGGTTTGTGGGCATCCCGAGTTCAGTTACATGGAAAATGACAGCTCAGGCAACTGTTAGAACCCAGACACGTAGGCATGATTTGGTGCATAGAGAAAGAGGAACTTCCCCTCAAACAGGCCACTTGCATGAGGAGAGTCAGTTTCTGTAACTTAAAGCATCAAATCTCAAAAACACGTGTCTCAGGGCCAGCCTGGTAGTGTAGTGGTCAAGTTCACGCTCTCTGTTCCAGGGGCCTGGGATTCGCAGGTTTGGATCCCTGCGAACCTGCACACTGCTCATCAAGCTATGCTGTGGCAGCATCCCACATACAAAATAGAGGAAGATTGGCACAGATGTTAGCACAGGGCGAATCTTCCTCAGCAAAAAAAGATGTGTCATATTATTTATTACTAATAGTAATTAGTGTAGTGCAATTTGCAAATAATAAACTGACTTTAAAAACTTAAAGATTTAATTTTTATTTTAATTTTTATAACATATAGTCTTATAAAAAATTTCAAATGTGATATATGTACATTCGTAATTAGAGCTAATTCAAAGGTATCCTTTTTCTAAAAATCATTCATATACAGTCAAGTAATCTTTGCCAAAGGCACCAAGAATACACAGTGGGGAAAAGATAGTCTTTTCAATAACTGGTCTTGGGAAAACTGGATATCCACATGCAAAATAATGAAATTGGACTCTTATACCACTCACAAAAATCAGCTCAAAATGGATTAAAGACTTAAATGTAAACCTGAAACTTTAAATCTCCTAGAAAAAAACAGGAGAAAAGCTTCTTGAAACTGTTATTGGCAATGAGTTTTTGGATTTGATACCAAAAGCACAAGCAACAAAAGCAAAAATAAACAAGTGGACTACATAAACCTCAGTCTTCTACACAAAGGAAACAATCAACAAAATTAAAAGGCAACCTAAGACTGGGAGAAAATATTTGCAAACCATATATCTGATAATGTTAATATGCAAAATATATAAGGAACTCATACAACTCAACAGCAAAAAAACAAATAACTCGATTATAAAGATGGGCAAAGGCCCTGTATAGACACTTCACCAAAGAAGATATACAAATGTCCAATGGGAATATGAAAAGATGCTCAACACCGCTAATTATCAAGGAAACGCAAATCAAAAGCACAATGAGATACTATTTCACACCTGTCAGGATGGCCATCATCAAGAGGCCAAAAGATAAGTGTTTGCAATGATATGGGGCCCCAGCCTCTAATGCCATCACTTTGGGCATTAGGTTTTCAACATATGAAAGGGGTGAGGGGCACAAATATTCAATCTATAGGGATACCTATTTTGTGGTTGTTGCTATTCTTATTATTCATGCTGTTTGTTGTTTCATGCTGTTTGTTGTTTAACTGATGAGTAGTTCTATCCCAGTTGTTCTCAACCCTGGCTGCATTTAGAATCATCTGGGGGAGTTTTTAAAAATTACGAACACTAATACCAATGCTAGCACTCTCAGAAATTTGTATTTAATTGATCAGAGCTGGGACTATTGTATCAGTATTTCAAAAGCTCCCTGCAGCAATTCCAATGGGCAGCTAGGTTTGGGAAGCACTGCTTTGCCTTATGGAGACTGAAGAATTTAGGGAAGCCAGACTCCAAGAACAGGCTGATAGCATTTCTGTGAAATAGGCAATGAAAAATCCTAATCAACACCATGCAACAGCTTCCTATTGTTCTTTTTACCCTCAACATTTTCTAAGATACTAAAGGAAAACATTGCTCATTGCCAGGTGTGAAGGGTTCCTGATTATTCCTCTGTAAAGTGAATGGCAGAACAGAGTAAGAAGGAAAAGGAAGTTTCTTGGATGTATTGTGTTTTTAAATGACTGTTGCACACTCCGTAAGTCATGCCTTGTCAAATCTCCTTTGAAACTTAAAACAAAAATTGCACTGCCAGTCAGCACTTTATGTAGACTTATTTGTCTTTCCTACTCTGCAAATAGAATCAATGGCATCCTGCAAACATGAGGCTCCAAAGCAGTTATATACTTGGCAACTAACTGGAAATCTTTCTAAACTCACCTTCAAGTTCCATGACTTGCTTCTCTAGGAAAGAAGGCTCCAGATGGTTTTGTGAAGAGAATCAGGAAAAGAATGGCGGGAGGGCTTTAGCCTTCCTTCTTTGGAACTAGTTCCAACCAAATTATTTCAACTAGAGATCTTGCTGTTTTTCCTTCACTAAGGACAGTATCAAGAGAAGACTCTGCCTGCTTTAAGAAATCCTCAGTGGTAACATCTTTTCTTTGGTTGCTGAAGATTTTTTCCCATGGTGTTCACTACATAATAGAGCAGTTTCCAGGTCTGATTCACATGTCACTATCTCCCTGCAGAAGTCATTAGGCAGTGGTTTCTTATATCCTGAGGATTTCCCTCTCAATCTCTTGATCTTCATCAGGAGAATTTTGGATTTTTCCTGTCTAGCTTATTGAATAGTGTATCAGTCAGAGTTCTCCAGAGAAACAGAACCAACAGGGTGTGTGTGTGTGTGTGTGTGTCTGTATCTATCTATCTGTATCTCTATATATCTCAATATCTATCAATCTATCTAATCCATCAATCAGTCTGTCTGTCTATCTATCTATCTATCTATCTATCTATCTATCTATCTATCTATCTATCTATCTTTCTATGTATCTACATCTCTCTCTCTCTATCATGTATCCATATATATAGAGAGAGATTTTAAGGAATTGGCTCATGAAATTATAGGGACCTGCAAGTCCGAAATCCACAGGACAGGCCAGCAGGCTGGATACTTGGGCAGGACTTGGTGCTGCAGTCTTGAGGCAGAATTCCTTTTTCTTCAGGAAACCTCAATCTTTGCTCTTAAGGTCTTTAATTGATTGGATGAGTCCCGCCCACATTATTGAGGGTAATCTCTTTTACCTAAAGTCAGCTGACTGTAGATGTTAACTGGATCTACAAAATACCTTAGTAGCAGCTCCTAGATTAGTGTTTGATTAAATGCCTGGGGGCCATAACCTAGCCAAATTGACACACAAGACTGACTATCACAGAGAGTTTGATGAAGAGAAAAGCATCAGGGGGTCTGGAGTCAGAAGACCCAGGCTCTAGTCCTAATTCTCCAATTTGCTAGATAGATCTTGAGCACGTCTCACAAATTTTCAGATCCTGATTTTACTCTTCTGGAAATTTGAGGATGAGGCATAAACAAGCAGTTTCTAAGGCAATGATGTCTCATTCAGCTCTAAAATTTTTAGAGCTTTTCATGGTAATTCAGTATCCTGAATGTTTTTCCCCTCATCTTAAAAGTACATCTGCTCTTCAGTAACGGATTTTGTGCTGTTACCTTTAGGGATTTGCAATGAGTGAAAACATGTTCTCTGGGGGAAGAAGTGGTGGAAAATGAATTGGTAGACTGATTCCGGGAAAGAGCAATTATAATGGAATTGACTGGAAGAGTTTAAGTTGAGGACGATGCTGTGGCCATGTAACTACACAGCCTTTGCTCTGGGGATCTCTGAGTTGCTTTTGATTCTATTTCTGGGAGCTTTACTCTTCTGGACTTGACCCTGGCCTAGTGTAGCTTGTTCTTGCTTAGAAGAGACTTCCCTGGAACCACTGAATCATTTTAAGCTTAATTCAGACAATGGTTGGGGTCAAATACTCCTTATAAGTGTCAAGTCACAAAACCTATGCATTTGCTGACTTGGTTCAAATGGTTGATTTCCAAGTTTCTATTCCTATAAAATATGCTTTCCCCCAACAGTGAATATGTTGGCAGATGAATGAAGCTGCCATTAAAACAGCTCTTAACTCATGCCCTGGCCTTAGCAAGCAGAGGTGACCTCAGCCCTGTTTACTTACTACATCCTCTCATTAAGAATCAGATCCAAGCTTTGATGTTCAGAAGCATTCTTCATTTTACCCAGATCTGTATTTAATCTTTGACTGGATAACTTTAAAAAGAAAGAAGTTCATAATTTTCAGTATATAATGGATTTCTATAAAAAATAAAATAAAATTATCCATGTGGTTGCAGACACATAGACTTGCTGTATCTGATGGTGCATTTGTATCTTAGTGGAAGAAACCCCAACGCAAATGATTAAGGAGAGTATAGCTTTTAACACTGAAAAGTACAGAGTCAGAGCAGGCTTGGCAGTGGCTTGATACAGTGGCTCAAAGACACACCAAAGACCAGCTCTTTCCATGTCGGCTCTCTGCTTTACACAATGTCACTTTCTTTTAAAGCCTGGCTCCTCTCATGGTCACCATGGCCACCAGTAGTTCTTAGGGCTTTGAGATTTCACATCCTTGCTCAGCTGGAGGAGAGAGATCAGCAGGAAGTGGGAGCATTTCTTTTCCAACCACAAACAAGTCTTAGACTTTTTCTTATTGCCCTGATGTTCAAGGAGATGGTACTACTCTGCTTGGCTAGACAAGTCAGATCCTACCCCTGGAGCAGGATGCTAGGCCATGCTACCCACAGTACGTTGCTGTTCATCAGGGGAGCAGCACATGGATCCAGGGGAGGCCCAATGACCTCTACTTATATATTTCAGAAATTATTTGGATTCATTTTTCCTTTAAAAAATTTGATGTGAAAAATTTGTTAGTTGAATTCAAGATAATTTTTTTTACATTACATTTTATATGGGGAAGGAAAATGTTGAAAGTTTGGAAAACAGCTCACAAAATACTTTCTCTAGTTACCAAATGGAAAAGTTAAGCATATTTTTTTTCCTTCTTGGCAAAGCAGTAAAATTTCTCTTTATTGTTGAAGAGTAGATGTGAAGTAAAAAATCAGAATAAACAAAAATGTCAGTCATTTAAACATTTATCCTTGCTGTTTCATTCCGCTTTCCTCTCATTTTCCTTCCGCCCATCCACACCCAGTAAATATAACCTGGGTGTGAGGAAAACTAAAAAAGAAGAACTCTACTTTGCATTAATAGAGTAAGTAGTAGATCATTACAATGGTTCTCTGAGGTAAATCTAGAAGCTCCTTCTATGTCCTGGGACTTTTGCCTAGGCGTCAACAAGCCTGAGGAAGACCTGCCCATGATTTAGGGATTGGAAGGGAGAATTTATTTTTTAATCTAATCTCCATGTCTTCGGTATAATGGGATTTTATAGTCCCATTCATAACTTCTAGTTCCCATTGCCATCCTGGTCAGGAACAAATAATAGAGCTTCGTTTGTCAAGAAAAGGGCAGTCATAAAAACTTCGTATACAAGTGTCAATGTGCACTGACATCTGTTAGCACTCTTTTTATTACTACTCTTTTGATACTCTCATAAATAGCTTTTGAACTAGAAACTTTACAGGTCAGCTTTGTGCTTTGGGAGCGCTTATACTTTATTAGAATTATACTTGGGCTGATAAAAATTGCCCATTCTTAACATTTTCTTTCATACAATATGCTGTTTGAATGGCTAATTTGCATAAGCGTGATCCACCCCATCTTAACAGTTATCAACAGATACTGAGATCCCCCAGAGACCCCCCTCACATGGTGGGATTAATACACCACGGCACAAATTTAGTTCTGTTGGAACCGGCTGTTCATATCCTATACCAAACTCTTCTATTTTTAACAACCAAGGTTTACTAGAAGCTATATGTCTTTGCTTGTGGACTTGGCCCTGGAGAGGAAGTAAAACTCTTGCCTGAATTTTTTGCAAGTGGAATAGGAAAGGGAAACCTTTGAGTGTGAAGCTGGATCCCTTCCAGTCACTTGGTCCCTTCCTGGGCTCAGTGCCAGCGTGGTTCAGGGGCCACCTTTGAAGAGATGAGTGAGAAGCAAAAGGGAAGAAACTCTGATGTCATGGAGATTTGGTGGGTAATAGGTCGAGTCCCTTTTTCCAGGCATCACTTTCCAGGCTGCAGCAAAAACAGGAAGGATGCCCTCTCAGACCAGAGCGAACGGGTCAGTGTCTCTGCAGGAGTCAGCTGCGTCAGCAGACAGGCTATTGGGAAACCTGCAGGCTGGGAATGACATCAACCTGAAATGGAAAAATCCACCCTGGCCCAGTAAATATTAAAATGGGGAGACTGGTGGGTATTTCAAAAAACGTTTGGAACCCAGAGCAAGAGAGATGCTATGGATTAAACCTCTTTTCTGATTTCTTTCACTCTTTTTCCAACATCATTGTCTTCATAGCCAATGGGGAAAGCTTTCTGTTCACCTTTTACCTTCTTTGGAGGTGGAGGTGGGGCGCAGGGCAGGTAGATTTCGGTCTAGGTATGTTACAAACTTCTCTCAAGAACCTGGCACTCACTTCCATGCCCTCTTGTCCCTATGGCTCTCAGAGCTGCAGACCAGGCATAGGGACAACTCTAGGGGCATCTGTGGGTGGTCTAGGAAGCCTCAGATGTCTCAGGACTTTCTACACTTTTTCAAAGGGTTGGCATATCAGGCCACCCCATGCAACCTGCCTCCCTTAGGAACTCTGCCCAGTGCTTGGCACCCCGGCTTGTTCAGACTTCCCTTTTCAGCCTTAACTAACAAGCTCAAAAAGAGATGCATTAGACAAGCTGTGCTATCAAAGGTGTTCAGCCCCTTACAGGAATAGGGCCATATACCAGAAATTATATGAAAACCAAATGGTTTCCCCAAATGTCCTCTAGTTTAAATAGCAAGGAGAGTTTCTTTAAAAGCCCACATTTGTGGGTTTGCTTTGGAACATTCTCTTGTGTGGGAAGGCTGGGGGTGGGGTCTTTGTGTTTGGATTCCACCTTTCCCCAGGGATGCTAACAAGGAAGGAAGGGAGCAGATGTGCACGCCCCATCTGCCCAGCTGGGGCCAGTCGTCTTCCTCCTTCTCATGACCCAGCGGATGTCCAACAGCATATGGGGCTGGTCCCTTCACAGATGTGCTGACAAAGAGAAATGCACACGGCAGACCTGCTCCTCATGTTTGCAGGACGGAGCAAAGGTAAAAAGGCCTGAGGCCAAGCTCCCTCTTTGCGCCACCAGATTCCATCTTGCACTTTGAGGGGCCTCTAGCACACATGTCTGTACACCTCAGCTTGCAGGTCCCAATGCTGTCCCTTCCCTCCCCAAAGAGTCGCCCCTTGCACCTTTCTCCTGCTGTGTGGTCCTTTAGTAGTACAGACCTGAGGAAGAAGGCTCCACCTGGGGTGGTTTGGTCAGGGAATTTCTGAGTCCCAAGTACCTGCAGCATGGTCGAGTTGGGGAGGTGTGCTGAGTGGGCATGTCCCCTGGCCCAGGGTTCCTTGAATGGAATTCTCTAGAGCAAAGTGCTGCAGGCAGAGGCCCTGGCTGCCTGGCTGTAAGGGCTAGATTCAGGGTCCTGCAGTTTCATGAGGTCCCTGGGACAATATCAGTAAAAGTCGTGTGCTATGTTTGTACTTTTCATAGACCTGAATGTTCTCGTCCTTGATGGTTGTATAGTGCTTTAAAAATGCTTTTCCAGGGAATTCCATTTTTTATCTCCTTCCATTATGATACAGCTCCCTTGGTTTCCACTCTTGGTTTGCAACCCCGGGAATTCCCCAGGCGAAACCCAAACTGGCCCCCATACACAGAGGGCAAGGAGAGATCAAAGAAAGAGACAGACCACTCCAGATTGGTAGGTGGCAGTTTCAATAAGCGAGAGAACTTACATAACAAGATTTAGGAGGCCACAGCACGAGTAATCTCTGCACCCACCTGCCAGAATCTTAAGAGTTTATAGAGAGGTCTTAACAGGGTTCAGTTACATTACATCATCCCAACAATGCATTACTCTCTCCAGGCTGTGTCCTTGAAGCGGCTCCTAGTGCAGGAACAGTGGGTGGAACATACATTCCAAGGACAGGGGAGAAGGTAAGGAGCCTCTAATTGTCCAGCTTCAGCTTTAAGGTCAACCCGTAGTCATGTCCTCTTGATGACCTCTTCCAGAATCCACAGATGTCCCATATCCCCACATGTGGCCCAAGCCACAGTCAGTAGTGGTCTGGGGAGGATGCATTTAGAAGACATTTGTGAATGAGAGCAACTTGCTTCCATAAGAAAGGTCTTGGAGATGCTACCAGTGGGTTTTCATACCAGCCTTGCCTCCAGATGGTTCTCCTGGCCCCAGGGGCTTTTTTCCCAGGTGTTCTCCTTATTTGAACTGTTGACTTCCATCACTGAAGTGCCTTGTCCATGACTAGCTTCCATGATGGGATTAGACCTCTCTTTTCTTCCATCTTAGGTTTCATTCCCTCAAGGTCTGCTATCTGTGGATGTGTTACTGGCTGTTAATGATTCCTACCAGAAAACCTCTGCATTATCATAAATGGTTTTGAAACTATGCCTTATCTCACAGACATTACTGCTGGTGATTTCAGGTACTGCAGCAGAACAGCAGGGAGGATATTATTGGGAGGTAGTAGGATCTTGGTGGGATAGAAGAAGTCAATGGTGAGAAATTATCCAGATAGAGTAACACTGGCATATAGAAACTATTGTCCTTCTGACTCATTTCACACCTCTGTGAAGACTGCACTATGACTGGGACTTTGGTGAACTTTGGTCATGCCTTGTTTCTAATAAGGCCGCTACATTATTCATTTTGCCAGGGAGTAAGCATGCTGGCACCAGGGGAAATTATTATATGATGAAGTATGTTTTTTACTTAACAGATGAACTCATAGTCTAGCTATGATCTACAGAGTAGATTTTAACCAGGAAGAAAGAATGAGGCACTAGTATCTCAGAAGCCAGGTTGACTGAGGAGGGGAGGGCAAGTGTCAGGGAAATGCCAAAATGTGAGGATCTCATTGAGGGGTGCTGGGCAAACAGTACACGAGATTATGTGAGCAGGGAAAGGCTTTCCACTCACCAGCCACCCCTCGGAGTGTCGCTCAGGTTCCAAGTCCTCACACAAGCTGGCTTCCAAGAGGCTGGCAGATGACATGGTCTGGGCTTTTGTTTCTTCTTAATGGCACTGTTCCCTGGCTTACCCATACAGCCATTCCACTTCGACTCATGCTTCCCAGAAGGGCTGGCTGGAGCCAAACTCCGTCTCCCTTGCAGCCCTTTAACAGGGCTCATCTGTGCTGAACTCTGAGCGCACTGCAGAGCATGCAGGCTTTGACTGGATGACAAGCATTTGGGATTCTTTTCTTTTTGTAAAGGAAAGTTACGCTAGACCCCAAAGGTATAATCAGATCTATTCTTACACCTTGCCTTGAGGAAGAATGGGGTAAAATCCAGGCCAGCTTGCACTTGAGCAAGCAGGTCACACAATCCCACTTGGGACTTCTCAGGCTTTGATACCCCTGGATATCTCACCTGGTTTTCTCTGTGCTGCATCTCGGTCAAATGCTGTACCTTTGAAACCTCTAGGTACCAGTCAGGGTTTGTAGTTGCAAGCAACAGAAATGAAGTCTGGTTAACTTAAACAGAACTGATCAAAAGATAGCTGGGTAGCTTATAGAGTCATCAGGAAGCTAGAGAATTAGGCTCTGGGCTACACAGCC
Source organism: Diceros bicornis minor (assembly GCF_020826845.1). NCBI lineage: Eukaryota > Metazoa > Chordata > Mammalia > Perissodactyla > Rhinocerotidae > Diceros > Diceros bicornis. The sequence continues at coordinate 15,309,535 of NC_080775.1, read as the reverse complement.
TAGAACAACACCCCAAATAGGGCTAAAGAACTGGTCCTGTGAAGACAGTTCTATGGCAACTGCTAGCATAGATGGTGCGTCTTGCTCCTTGGATTCTGCTGGCTCTGAACACTGGACACTGCTACTAACAGCACTGCTGCTGGTGGCCCAGGAATACAAATTTACCTAATGGCCACTGTTGCAATTCCATCTATCTTAAGCTGCTAACTTCCCATTCAAAGTCTTGGGGAAGGGGGTGTGCCTCTGATTGCAGGAAGTAGAGCCTTTGCCGGAGACACAGGTAGGACTGGGGTAGTGAGCTACTGATATTTTCAGCATCAACAGTGGGAGGTAGGCTCTGTCACCCACTGAGACTCAATGGAATTCGCTAGACAAACGAGGAAAGTTCAGATACTGTGTGGCAAAAAAGAATGAAAGATGTTCACTATCCTCTTTTAGATCTAAGCTTGACCCTCATATACTCATTCCCAGCTTGAAGACATTCATTCATTCAACATAACATTTATTGAGCACTTGTTAAGAGCCAGGCGTTATGATTATTTCTGGGGTGAATAGAGGGGTAAAAGAGAATAACCTTCCTCTCAATTAGTCCCCAACTCTAGTTGGGAAAGCAGACAAAACAGAATAAGAAAGGTATAGTAGGTGATTTGACTAAAGTAAGCACTGGGGTACCTAATCAGAGGAGATGACACATAAATTAAATCTTGAAGGATAAGTGGGAATCGCCAGGGCAAAGGTGAGTGAGGGTGTTTCAGGAAGAGGAACTTCACTGTGGCTGCATATGGTTGCAAGGCAGGACCTGGTAGGGGATAGGGGTGGAGTGATAGGCAGAGACAGATCATAAGAGCACTGCATGCCCTACTGAGGAGTCTGGATTTTATACTGAAGATCATGGAGAATCACTGGGGAATTTTAAGGAAAATCGTTTTAGGAACATCACTTTATCATGGGAAATCAATTGCATGGGGCATGACTGAAGGTAAGGAGACCACTTAGGAAGTTCCTAGAGGAATCTAGGGAAGGAATAATGACAGAGACATCCAAGAAGGACATAATTTAGGACATGCTTTGGAGATAAAGTTGACAGGACTTTGGTAACTGATTAAATGTGGGTTTTAGAGGAGGAGGACAAATTACAGATGACTTCTAACTTAATGGGTTGGGCAATTATGGGGAAAGTGATGTCACAGATTTAGAGGAGAGAGGATGTGTTTGATTTTGGAAATGTTCAGTTTGAGATGCCTATGAGGCATTGGCATAGAGATGGCTGGGAGGCAGAGTGACATGTGGATCTGAGTTTCAGGCAAGTAGGCTAAGCTGGAGATATAGGTTGGAGTTCATCACCGTCTTGGTTGTTGGTGAAGTCATGGAAGTGGCTGGGATCAACAGGGAGAATCCACAGTGAGCAGAATGAGGAAGGAAGTTCAAGGAGGTCCACATGGGCATGGGCAATTGCATTTCAAGAACAGAGTAAAGAGAGCCTGTGAAGGAACTGAGACGGGTCAAACTAACTGAGGCAGGAAGAAAATCAGAAGAGGTTGAAAGCTGAAGGAAAGAGAGGAGGAAGGAGAAAAGGTCAAGAGATACAAGGACTAAAAAGTGCACTTGAATTTGGTAGAAAGACATCATTAGTGACGGTTATGAGACTTATTTCAATGGAATGGTGGCTTCAAGGATTACAGTGAGTCTAGGAGAGAAGCAAGGTTACACAGTGGAGATGAGAAGTGCAGAATAATTTTTAGGAAGTTTGATTATGAAAGAAAAAGAAAGAGATAGGGCAGAGATTAAAGGGTAATATAGGATCCAGGTGATATAGGATCTTTGAATGCATACAAGCTATAGTCCCTCTTCCCTTTTTCACCCATCATCTCAGCCAAGAATGAAAAGAGAAATAAGTCATTTGACAAATATTTAGTGAGCACCTACTGTATTCCAAACACTGTTTTAGATTCATTGACGAACAAAACAGATGGCAGTTGCTGCCCTCACTAAGACCAGATTTTCCCAGGGGGAGCATAATAAGTAAGTAAATTATACAGTTTGTTAGTGATAAAATGCTAAGGAATAAAAGAAAAAGTAAGCAAGGTAATGGAGACTGTGAGTGCCTATTGGGCGACATGCGTTTGACATGTTAAATGGTCTGGTCAGAGTATACTTCACTGAGAGATGACATTGGAGCAAAGCCTTCAAGGTGAATCAAGTCCAGGTAACTCTTCTTACCTCTCACTGGACAGGTAGCAGAGGTCAAAGAAGGGATGGAAGGTCACAGTGCCAGTGCTCCTACTGACTCAAAGAAGACCACCATTGCCAAGGGTGCTCCTTTTCATTCCCGAATCTCAGTAGTGATGTGTCTTTAGTCAACTCGTTTGTTTTGGGCAGTGATTTTCGTGGCTTTTAATTTTTATCTTTTAAGGAAAATCAGTGAAACCTCCCTTTCCAAGGACATTTTATTTGAAACCCCAATACATAAAACAGATAAAAACAGAGCCACTATTGGGCTTCAAAACGCTCTTCATTGCCCTCTGAAGCCCTCTGGGGAACCACGTCACGATGCTGGGTTTTCACATCTGAAGAGTTTCTGCTCATGTCAATCTTCCCCTTGTCTGTGAAGCCATGTCTTCACTTGGAGTCATCCTGCCTGTGTTACTCAATCCTGGACGGTGTGTGTGGCCTGACACTCCGTGGACTCAGTTCTTTTTTGGGGGGAAGGACAGAGGGGTTGGTGAACTATTTGACCTCTCTCTCTAAACATAACCATCAGCTCATTAAACCAAAGTAATTAACAAGAAAGAAAAGGATGAGTTTGGTTGCCTACTGAGAGACTTCCGAATTACAAGCAGGATCAATAACGGACTTTGTTAGCATTATCTGATGTCAAAACACGCACTGCGCCTGATGCTGAGGTCCAGGCTCTTTTCACTGCCTGTGCCTCTTTGGAGAAATAGTTAAAACATCGCCCACAGATGATTCTGCGGCACTTGTTAAGTCACAGGGAAAATTTACTCAGAAAGTTAGGGAGTCTGGTGTGGAGAGAAGAGGGGAGGAAGAGTTATACCAACTCATCGTGTGCAACATCAGAAACGAAATAAGAGCCCTAGGTCCAGGTTTCAAGGAATTGGTGAGTTTTCAGGAATTATGTTTAAAAGGAACTCTTCTCGTGGAGTCTGTGTCTGGTGGGGCAGAGGGTGTCCTCTGGCTTTCCTGGAGATACAGAGATTCACATCTTTCTCCACTCAGTTTGCTTTCCCTAACAGATATCTTTGTAGGCTAGTGTGGTGATCAAAAGGGATGCTCTATATGGCCTAAAACATGCGGGTTCCTCTCCTCCCCTCCTCCCCTCCTGCCCTCCCACGGGGTGAACAATCCCCACTTGCAGGCTCACTTTCTCTCCACCTCCAGATCAGGTCCCGGCTGGAGGCATCACTAGTCTGATACTCCACGCCTCCCCCGTTTCTTGAAATCTGGCTTTGGCTTGCTCCCTGGACCTGACTGTCTTGACAATCTGTTCAATACTTCAGCTCCCATTTTGCCCTTTCCATTCCCCATTCTGTAGTCTGGAGTCCTGCCCCTGAGCCCTCTCTGGGCATGCTGATTCTGGCTGTCATATTGCCTGCGACTTCTCTGATCACCAAAGCCGTGGGGAGCTCCACACTAGCACTGCCTGCTTGTTGGAAAATCCTAATGTCCCTTGCTGGCTGCAGTTGAGACTCCGTTGGGCCTTGTCATAGTCTTTGCGTGTCATTTCCTGGCTACCAAGCTCGATTTCCTCTCAAAAACTATCAGGACTTTTTTTTTTTTTTTTTTATCACAAATGACAGAAAACTAACCCACGCTTGCTTAAGCTAAAAAGAGAATGTATTGACTTGTGGCTGAATAGTCCAGGGGATAGACTAATTTTAGGCATAGCTGTATGACAAATGATGTCATCAAGACTCTGTCTAGCTCTTTTTAAAATAGACTTTATTTTTCAGAGAAATTTTAGGTTTTCAGAAAAATTAAGCAGAAAATAGAGTCTCCATATACCCCCTCTTACACATCTGCCCCCTGCACAAAGTTTCCTCTATTATTAATATCTTGCATTAGTGTGGTACATTTGTAACAACTGATGAACCAAGATTGATACATCCTCATTAACTAAGTCCATTGTTTATGTTACAGTTCACTCTTGGTGGTGTACATTCTATGGGTGTTGACAAATGTATAATGTTATGTATCCATCAATATAGTATCATATAAAATAGTTTCACTGCCCTAAAAATGCCCTGTGCTCCACCTGTTCATCCCTCCCTCCCTTCCTCCACCTGAACCCCTCTATAGTTTTGCCTTCTCTAGAATGTCATATAGTTGGAATCATACAGTATGTAGCCTTTAGCTTTTTGAGATTGGCTTCTTTCACTTAACAATATGCATTTAAGTTTCCTCCATGACTTTTCGTGTCTTGCTAGCTCATTTCTTTTTATATCTGAAAAATAGTCCATTGTATGGATGTACCACAATTTGTTTATTCATTCACCTATTGAAGGAAATCTTGTTTGTTTCCAATTTTGGGCAATTATAAATAAAGCTACCATAGACATCGTGTGCAGATTTTTGTGTGACCATGTTTTTAACTCATTTGGGTAAATGAGCACAATGGCTGGGTGGTATGGTAAGACCATGTTTAGATTTTTAAGAAACTACCAACTGTCCTCCAAAATGGCCGTACCATTTTGCATTCCCATCAGCAATGAATGAGTTTTGTTGCTCCACACCTTTGTCAACATTTGTTGGTGTCAGTGTTTCGGATTTTAGCCATCTTGTTGAATAGTCCAGGGGATAGACTAACTTTAGGCACAGCTGGATGTCAAATGATGTCATCAAGACGGTCTTTCTCTTTTCATCTCATCTTCCTTTCCCCTGGGTCAGCTCCGTTCTCTTGCAGGGATTTGTGATGTTTCTCAATGGCTCTAGGATTACATGCCCACAACTCCAAGTCCAGCATAAGGAGGATACCTCTTTCCTAGTCATTCTAGTAAAAGTCCCAGAACTTGAATCATGTATCCATCCCTGGAAAAATCCTTGTGGCCACAGGGATGAAATCTTTTTCTTTCATTCATTCATAGTGAGCACCTACTCTGTGCCAGGCACTGTTCTAGGCACTGATGATGATTGGCCAGGCTCAAGTCACATGTTCCAGGGGTAAAATCTATCCTCTATCCAAATCACATGAATTGAGAGTTGAGGTCATGTTCCCCAAGGTGCTGTTGCCAGAAGAAAGCTGGTTGGATCACAGATGCTGGCCAGGCAAAACTACTGCTAAGTCTGCCCACAGAACCTGCCCTACCCAGTGGGTGACTGTAGTTCTATGTCCTGCATCATTCCACTTCGTCCAAATCCAACAGTTATCTGGGTCCTTTCTGGCCAGATCCTGAGGAAGGACACCATGGAGATTGACAGGACAGTCTTGCCATTGAGAGGTGGAGGCTGTTTCCCCTCCTTTTGAATCTGGGCCACTCTGTGATTCTTTGACTAATAGGGTGTGATGGAAATGACACTATTCCACTTCTTGGCATAGTCTCTAAGAGGACTGGCAGCTTGTGTCATGGTCTTTTGGAAACCACCTGCCATGTTAGAGGTATGAATACCCTGAGGTCACCATGCTGGGAGAAGTCTAAACCACAAGAAGGGGCCCAAGTGGATGAGAAGCCAGGAGGAGAGAGGCTCCAGATGTGTGGGTGAGGAGGCCACTTGGAAGGGTATCCTCCATCCCTAGCCCCCTAGCTGATGCACGTGGATCAGTTAAACAGCCCAGCTGAGTCCTTTCCAAATTTCTTACCCACAAATTGTGAGCAAAATAAAATAGTTGCTTGAAGCCACTACTTTTGGGGTTGCTTGTTACACAGCAATAACATCCAGAACAGACAACAACTAGTATAGCAATACAATCAACTGAAACTTAGCACACCAAGCCATTCGGCCAAGTGCATTTGTCAGTTTTAATGTCTGGACACCCTGCATTCACTAGTCCCACAGGCAGTCCTGCAGGTGCTATTGACCTAATTTTGTATTTTTGCCTCTAACCTCCTTTTTCAGATGGCGTGTGACATGCTTCGGGCTACCTAGAAATAGGCTACCACTGGGAATCCTCAGGGAGTGTTTTGGAGCTGAAAGGGCCCCGAGAAACCATGTCATTTTACAGCTAAGATTTAAAGAGACCTAAGGAGGGTAAGGGGCGTGGCTGTGGTCAGGAGGAAGAGGCTGGCCTGGAACCCAAGAGGACTGTCACTTACAGCACTTTCTGGTCAACAATCAATTCTCTGTACAAACGTGTGGGCTCAATGGTGGTGTGGATAATTCCAACTTTGCTTTGAAATACACTTTATCTTTTTCCTAACCCTCGCTCCCAACAAACTCACTGTTCTGATTGCTTTATCTCATCTAATATAAGACTATTTTAAGACGACCTGGGCTCTGAGGTCAGATGTGGATTCAGGTCCAGATTCAGCCATTTATCACCTTTGTAATAAGTTACTTTCATTTCCTGTGTTTCAGCTTCCTTCGCTGTAGAATGGGGAAAACTTCCTCCCTGTTTTATACGTGTATTATAAATATTACTAAATTCCAGGGAGGTCTTGGACATGATTGTTTCCCGCAATGCTGGCACACGGTAAATGTTCCACAGTGGTGGTATTAGCTGCTGCTGAGTGTCTGGAGAGTGAAATGCCTAGAGATAGAGCTTTCGTTCGTGAACAGGTTACGTTCCAAGATGTTCAGCATGTTTTACAACATCCCCATCAGTCAGTGGGGTAAATTATGTTTTCAGATGGAGAAAAAAGATAAACTGAGGCACTGAGCTGGTGCCTAGTCTAAGTAAAACCAACGAGCAAGTTGGAGAGAGCAGTGCCCCCCAGGGATGGACTGGCCCATCGGCCTGGAGAGCATTTTCCCAGGGGCCTCTTGGTTGGGGAAAATAAATTTATCTTAGAACATTTCCCTGTGGGAATAAAAAGCTTTCTCTGATGAAACGAAGTGCTTTTCTTCATTCTTCTCCCCTCTCCACTCTCCCTCCTACTTCCCTTTTCTCCCCTATCATCCGACTCCAACTCCGTGATACGTGAATAAAAGAGAAATCATAGGAGCAAAACAAAAGGGCCTTCTGTAAAGCAGAGATGAATGGAGTCTCTTTGCTTTTTCTCGGAGCCCTGACAAGATCCCTGGCTCCATCGCGCTCTGGGAATTCTTCTGTGCTCATTGGCTTTTTTGCCTCCTTTATTTCTCCTTCCCTTATTCCTTGTCCTCCGGTGGGTTCACAGAACTTCACACTCCTCACTCTTGCTCAGGCAGTGAGGTCTTTCCCCAGGCTGCCACATGCCACCTGGTGCTGCCCTCCTATTTGAGTGCCGGGGATGACATTATCAAGGCTCTAGTAATTTCTCGGCAGCTTTAAGCCACAGCATTCACTCTGTATTCTACTGGCGATATTTCCCATTGCATTCATTTAAAATCTATTTTTAGATGACCCTTTCAAAATTACATTGACTGTCTTGAAATAATACAGCATGCTTGTGAGTGGAAATAAATCCCAATAATAGTTACCCCTGGCCGGAGTTAAAATAAATTTTTGGAAATGAACAGTTAATGATTTATGATGTTTGTACTTAGGAAAGGTTTTTAGCATATCTTGGACTTAGAAAATAGCATTGATTTATAGAGTCAGTGAAGCAGAACTGGGTGATAATGGGGTTTGGATTTTTTTTGTAGCAGACTTACTGTGCTTATATAAAGTATTGTTTAACTTAGTGAAATAGCAAGTTGAAGAATATACAAATGGACAGACTCTTAATTGTGAGTCTATAAGAAAGCTATCCCAAACAGTCTGGCTTGTGCCTTAGACTGAGGGGTAAGGGGGAAGGAGAGACTACTCATATCATCAGAGACACGCTGAAAATAGGTTGACAAATTTACATCAAGATATTATTTCTTTTAACTTCCAGAAGCAACACAGTAGAACATGAGTTTTGGATTCTATCATTCATTTATTTAATTATTACTGTCTCTTTGTTGTTTTATTTATCCTTCCATTAATTTATCCACTCACTCGTTCAACAAATATTTACTGACTAGTGCCAAGCACTGAGCTACAGAAAATAAGTTTATCCAGGAAGACTCAGTCATGCTGCAGAACCACTAGCAGTCCAAATACTTCTTCAGTTACTTTGGCCTCACTTTCTACTAAGATGTCAACATAATCTTCTGGATATAAATGTTCTACAGTGTTAAGACCTCCAGTCTCCTCCCCAACCATATTTTCTCCCCACATAGCTTCTTCCCTTTGCTACCAGCCTGGATGCTGGGGTATATCACTTCTAGTGTTCTCTTGCCAACACCCTTAACATCCTAACCTCTTGAACAAAGTCTGCATCCACCTGGCAAACCCATAACTTGTATTATTCCAATCATCCACTTTCTCCAATTCCACATGTGAGCTTCTGAGGACTGCTGGAGGAAGTTACAATTGGACCACTGCTGTCACTAAAGCCATACATTCATTCTGCATGCCAGGCACTGTTTAAGCACTGGCGTAGCAGTGAATAAGACAGATGAATCCCCTGTTCTCGTGGAGCATACATTCTTGTGGGGAGACAGAAAATAATGAAAGGAATAAATAAAAATATGATAGCCATAATTTCCCTGCAGAAAATTAAACTACGTTGTTGTGAAAGCCAGTGACCAAATGGCTATCCCAAATTAGGTGAACTCTTCTCAGATGAGGTGACTTTTGGGGTCAGATCTGAGTGAACAGAAGGACCTAGTCATGCAAAGATCAGGGAAATAGGCTTCTTGGATGAAGAAAAGAATTGGTGCCAATGCCCTGGGAATGAGCCTGGTGGAGTCAAGAAGGAAGTTCAGACGCAGCTGGAACACGTGCACAGAGATAAAGAGGTAGGTAGCAACCAGATAAAAAATAGGACTTTGTAAGCCAGGAAAGGAGTTTGGACTTCATTGGAAATTTGGAAGAAGGTTTTAAGCGAGCAAATGATATGATCTGATTTGCATTTCTAACCTTGGCTGCTATGTAAGAAGGAACTAAGAAGGAAAAAAGAGAGAGCAAGGAGACACTTAGGAGGTCATTTCAAGTAGCTCTGAGATAGGGTGATGGTGACTTAGAGAGGATGTTAGTAGCGGAAATGTAGAGAAGTAGACAAATTCAGATAACATTTTGGAGTCAAAAGACTCATAGATGAGTGAATGGTGATGCGGTAGAAGGTGAGATAACACAGATTTGGAGATTGAACAGTTAGGTGGGTGGTGGTGGCATTTACGGATGTGGAGAAATTCAAGGAAGATAAGGTTTGAGGGGAAATGTCAAAGATCTCCTGTGGTTCAGCAAGTCCACTTCTAAGAATATACCCAACACAAATGAGTGTTTATAGCCACCAAAAAACACATATGAGAATGTTCATAGCAGCTTTATTCATAATAACCCAAACTATAAATAACCTAAATGTCCATCAACAGGAGAATGGATAAATACATTGTGGTATATTCATACACAGAACACACACAGCTATGATAACGGTCAAACAACTGATACACAGAACGACCTGAAAGAATCTCACATTATGTTGAGTGAAAGAAGCCAGACTCAATTTACATGGAGTTCAAGAACAGGCAAAACTAATCAATGGTGATAGAAATCAGAAGAGCAATTACTTTGTAGGGGCAGAAGTATTGACTGGGAAGAGGCATGAGGGAATTTTCTGGTCTGATGGAAATATCTGAATCTAGGTGGTGGTTCTATAGGGGTATAATTCATTGAGCTATACACTTGGTTTGTGTTAACTGTGTAAATTATACCTCAATTTAAAACATATACTTTTTTTGGCCATGTTAAGTTTAAGAAACTTATTAGACATCCAAAGATGTCAAGTAATCAATTAGATGTTCCAGTAAGATGTCAAGAGTTGGAAATAGAGATTTTTTTCAAGCTAACTATTGAGGTATGATTTATATATCAAAAGATTCATCTATTTTAAGTGTACAACTCAATGATTTTTAGTGAGCTTACCAAAGCTGCATAACCACAATTCAGTTTTAGAACATTTTCATCACTACAATAAGATCCCTCATGCCTATTTACACTTAATTTCTGTTCCCACGCTCAGCTCCAGGCAACCACTAATCTTTCTGTATTCATAGATTTGTCCTTTCTGGACATTTCACACAAATTGAATCATATAATATGTGGTCTTTTGTGTCTGGCTTCTTTCACTTATCATAACGTTTTTGAAGTTCATCCACGTTGTAACGTATATCAGTACTTCATTCTTTTTTATTGCTGAATAATATTCTACTGCATTGTAATGTCACCTTTTGTTTATCCATTCACCAGTTGATAGACATCTGAGTTGTGTCTACCTTTTGGCTTTTATGATTAATGCTGCTATGAACACGCACATACAAGTCGTTGTACGAATACATGTTTTTATTTCTTTGGGGTTGATACCTAGGAGTGGAATTGCTAGATCACATAAACTTACATTTAACTTTTTAAGAAACTGCCAAACTGTTTTCCAAACTGGCCGCACCATTTTTCATTCACAGCAGCAAGGTCTGAGCATTCCAATTTCTCCATATCCTTGCCAACACTTGTTATTGTACGTCTTTTTGATTACAGCCATCCTTCCTGGTGGGTGTGAAGCGGTATCTCATTGTGGTTTTAATTTGCACCTCTGTAATGACCAATGATATTGAGCATGTTTTCATAGGAAATAAAGATTTGAGGATCATGGGCATAGAAATAATTATTAAATATTAAAAATAATATTAAAATATTATTAAAAATAATAGGACTGGATCAGATCACCTAGGAAGGGTGTAGCTAGAGAACAGAAAGTGGTCAAGGATAGAACAATGAATTCTCCAACATGTTAAGGTTAGGTGGAGGAGGAACCAGCAGAAGTCACTGGAAAGGAATGGGCAAAGAATCAGGAGGACAATTTCCTTAGCCTTCTAAGAGGTCTCCAGTCTTTCAGTGCATCCTCCCCACACCACCATATTATTCCTTGTGAAATATAAATCTGACCATATCAGTCCCTCCTTAAAAGCCAACATCAAATCTCTCTGTGTCGCTATACAAGGTTGTCCATGATCTGATCTCACTTACATCTGCAGCCCTCTCTCTTGCTACACTCACATAAACATTCTAGACCACAGTTAACGCTAAACCACTCCCAAGAATGTTTTCCTCCTTTATGTTTCTGGTTTTGCACATAGTCTTCCCTCTGGTGGGACCTGTCTTGTTCATTGCCGTCTGGTTTCCATCCCTTGCACCCAACATAGTTGCTGGCAAATGCTTTGCACTCAGAAATATTGATTGACTAGCTGAATAAATTAATCAATGAATAAAAATAGTGAATGTGGGTGTATGACTTGCTTTCTAATTTAAAAACCTTCTTGGCTTTTTAAAAACTTTACTACCAGTCGCTATTTTTTTTCTTCTGATTTATTCTTTAAAACTAGTACTTAAAAGTTAAAATGTTTACAGTGTTTTTCACGTAGGCAATAAGTTAAAATTATTTCTTGATCACTTACAATCGGTTTTAAACCCAGGTTTCGGGTAAAGATGAGGCATGAAACTGAAAGATGTGAGCGTTATAAGGGAGACTGTGTAGACAAACGGAAAGAGCGTAGGGTTGGGAGTTAGGAGACCTGTGTTTTTTCAGTTCCGTCTCTCTCTTGACACGTGAACTTGGCCTGATCACTTCCCTTTGTGAGCCCATTTCTTCATTTGAAAGCTAGAAAATAAACTGGTTGATTTCTCTGGTCCCTTTCAGCTTGTCCATTTTAAGGTCGGCTGTCATAATATATTCTAGAGGCACACACTAATACTTTGCCAAAGAGAGGAATTTTTTTTAAGGACTGCCATCTTTGCTCTCCACTCTCTCTCCCCACTGCTTCCCCTCGGGGCACCACAACTCACACCTATGGTAGTATTTTATTGAATTTAATTTATAATCATGCCCTACCTTCCCCATAGGTTTCCAGTAACAATAAAATACGATAATATATAAAATAGCACTTTGGGAAATTATATAGTAATATGCAAATATTAGATGTTAACGTTACTACATTTCCTAGGGAGGGATTCTAGAACCCTAGAAAAGCTAGACAATCACGGATCTATGGAAGCTGACTATGAATGACATTCTAGTCCATGCCCAGGTTCAGAGACACTTGCCAGAATTTCAGCCACTCTTTTGCTTTAAACTCTTTGGAAAGGAATTTTTCCAATCTCTCTGAATAACGCACTCCAATTTCATATCCCATTGCAATTGGGGAATTCCTTCTAGAATCATTCTAAAGTACACTGTCTTTTGCCCCAAATTTTCTCGCTAATCTTTTTTTGTTTGTGAGAAAGATCAGCCCTGTGCTAACATCTGCCAATCCTCCTCGTTTTTTTTTGTTTTTTTTTTTTGCTAAGGAAGACTGGCCCTGGGCTCACATCTGTGCCCATATTCCTCCACGTTATATGGGACGCCGCCACAGCATGGCTTGCAAAGCAGTGCGTCAGTGCATGCCTGGGATCGGAACCGGCGAACCCCAGGCCACCGCAGCGGAGCATGCGCACTTAACCACTTGTGCCACCGGGCCGGCCCCTCTTGCTAATCTTTTAATGATACATTTCCCCCAAATGGATCTGGAATTCAAGCTCTTTTTCCTTTCCTGGGCAGACAGACATCCCGATGAGTCATCAAACCAGCCATCACCCTGCTTTTTGTCAAGGACACCCCGAAATAGCTCCAGCAGATGTGCATCTGGCCCATCAAGAAAGGCCATTGGATTTGGGGGGATGAATGCCACTTATTTTTCCCGCCGGCATGCACAGGACTTCAGAATGACCAAACACTGAAATACAACCCAGTTTTGCAATACAAGCCTCGAGATAGCAGGTGGGCGACATCTTGCAGGACATCAGCCTGTGTGGCAGCCAACACCAGCTGGCTCAGGGCTGAGCTGACTTGGCAGGTTAGGCTGGGACAGATGGGCTTCCGTGTGCCACAGGGGGAAATGATGTATATTAATTCGTTTTCTTTGAGGGATTTGTAAAACCGTACCCACTGCATTTCACTACCAAGGCACCAGACAAATGAACTATTTAAAAGCACAAAAGAGCTGTAAGGAAATGCCAAAAACAGTGCTAAATCCATAGACCCAAATTGTCACTCAGCTTGAGCAATGTGCTAAGTAGGCACAGGCCCTACTAATTCTTTATAATCACTTTTACCGTCATTTAGTAGATGCTTCTAATTCCCTATCTATCTGGAGAGGACAATATAAGAAAAGTGTAATTGGGCTGTAGCTTGTGTCTGATTACGTTGGTGTCCATGATGCTTCATTCAGTACCATGGAAACTCTTCAGGTTACCCTTCAATTTACTTGCCCCCGCGCCAGCTCACTACGCAATGATACTATGGATCTTTGATTCTGTGCATGGCAGGACATTTATTCTCCTTGTTATCTTAACATTTTAATCTCATTACAAATTGATCAGTGTTGTTTTCAGTGAAGAAGACTCTATCGAATAAATAAGTGTAAGTGTGTGTGCTTGAACAAATCTAGTCTCAGGTTTGTGTGGGTGTAGGTAGCAGTCCATGTATTTGGTTCAATGGCTCAAAAAATGACAACATTGGTTTGGCACCAGTTGTCCTTGCTGAAGTCCTCTATAAACACCAGGTGACCAGAAACTCTTTTTAGGGATTGTGATAGTTAATTTTCTGTGTTGGCTTGACTGGATCAGAGGATGCCCAGATATATAGTTTAAGCACTATTTCTGAGTGTGTCTGTGAGGGTGCTTCTGGATAAGAATGGCATTTGAATTGGTGAATTGAGTATAGCAGACTGTTCTCCCCTATGTGGGTGGGTATCATCCAATTTGTTGAGGGGCTGAACAGACCAAAAAAGGCAGAGGAAGGAGGAATTTGCGCCTTTTTTCTGCCTCATTGCTTGAGCTGGGACACCTTGTGTCTTCTTCTCCTGCCCTTAGACTGGGATCTAACCATCAGTTTCCTTGGTTGTCATGCCTTTGGGCTTGGACTGAATTACACCACCAGCTTTCCTGGGTATCCAGCTTGCCGACAGCAGATTGTGGAACTTGGCCTCCATAACTGTCTGAGCCTATTCTTCATAATAAATCTCCCATTATATCCTATTGATTCTGTTTCTCTGGAGAACCCTGACTAATACAGGGGAGCTCACTGAAATTTATTCCAAAGGGTTTATGCAGTTAATAAAAGCAAATTAGTAATCTATTGAGGACGAAAATGTTGATAAGCAGTGTGGTTTTCTGGAAAGACCACGAACTCTGGAGTTGGACAGACTTAGAGTTGAATCTTAGCTCGGCTAATGACTTGCTGTTTGATCTTCGGCAAATTGCATAGGCTCTCTGAGCCAGTTTTCTCACTGTTAAATAGGAATTATAGAACCCACTTCTCAGGGTTGTGACATAAGTTGGATAACAGGAGCTGAATTTACCAGAGTTTACCTTATCATTCTTATGCATGACTTTCCTCCAGTGCCATGTGTATCTACTCTAATACTTCAAGAGCCCCATGATTTATCATTTGCTGGTGTAAGTCCTGGTTGGGACAGGCAGACTGTTGTCACTATACCCTGTGTTTAGGAACTGGTTTGTCATCATGGGTAAAACAATACCATCTTGATGGATATCATTTTTGCTTAACATATAACTCTAGTCAGGTTTGTATGAAACTTGATGGCATTTTGTTAACAAAATACCTTGGGGATCTCTGCATGAGGATGCAGAGTTGAAAGAAAATGTGATGTCCATTGACAAAAGCGAATCAGATACATCAGATCAACTCTGGGGCTATCTGATTTTGAAAACTTGGTTGAGAATGACTGCACGTACTATAGCGTATATTCTTTTCTGTGACAGAAGTTGGCGTGATGGCTGTGAAGAGTTAAAATACTATACGTGATTTGAATAATTTATTCTATTTCTGAATATCTAATATTATATAAAATAATAGTAATATTAATATATAATAAATATATATATTTATATAATAATAAAATAATATTATTATACACACCTTCAAAGTATTTGTACTTTACACACAGACATTACATGTTTCCACCGGCAAGAATCATATTTTGGATTAACTGTGTCAATGATAATATAAAATATCAAGTGTAGTCTACTTTCTTGTTTACAATACCTGACATTTGTATACCACTTCACAGTTTAGAGATGCTTTCGCATACATTGGCTTCTCAAAACCACCTCTAAAATAGCCCAGCCAGGTATTATTTTCCCCATTTTGAAGATAAGGCCACTTATTAGGGCTCCAGCAAGGGAAATGACATCTGGTAAATGGCAAAGCCATCATTGAAAACAGCTCTTCGGACTCCTGGTTCAATCAATATTTTCCCCCCTACACAGCACTGCCTCCCTGACAAGCTGATTAATTGTCCATTTCTGGAAGAGACTGGTTTATAGAGTAGAGAAATAGATTTGCTTCATTGCCTTGCTCTTGCTCATGGGGTGTTCAGAATGTGGTCAATACCTACTGAACGATGATGTCTGTGCGGACAGCTAGCTGGAGTAAGAAAATGAACACAAGAAATCGATAGTGAGATTGAGGTGGTACAGAGAGGGTGGTTATAGTTAGGTCATCACACAATTTACCATAGAAACTGGGGCACTTTTAAGAGTGACAAGTGTCCTTAGTACTAATTACATTGGGACAGCAGGGGTGAATTGGTACTGTCCCAGGGAAACCAGGCGTTTGGTTACCTTAGATATAGTAGTATTACAGGGGAGCAATCTGGTGAAAACAGAGGAGTACATGTGTTGAGAAATAAATTTTTTTGTGTAAAATTATTGATTTAATTCCTCTCTCCCACTGGACTGAGAGTTGCTTAAGGGCAGGCATCCTCTCTGTCTTGTTTTCTCAGTGCCTGCCATCTGGTAGGTGCTCACTAAAGGGATCAATGAATTGGCTGATATTTGGGTACCATTATCCACATGTTGGATTTTCTCTTGGGTACCTGAAAATGAGCATGTTCAAAACAAAGCTGGAGGTGAGTAAGCAGTGTTTTGTGATGTCCGGACGCTTTAGAAGCATCATGTCCTCCTCAGCTGACTGCTTTGCAAGCTCTTCTGTGATTCAGAATTTTGCAAATAAATCACCATGTGGTGAGAGGGAAATACGACCTTCCAACCCAATATTCCAGCCTTTAGGTATACATCAGGGTGGGGAGGCTGTTGACAAAGAGAAGGAATGTATTTCTTGAGGCCCTCAGTGATGGATAGCCCGCATAAATGACCCCTGCTGGCCCAGCTAAGCTTCCGCACCACTTGGAATCGATACCCTGGGGATGGTTCTTTTCTCGCTTCCCCTTCACTTCTATTTAGTGGGTTCTGTCTTTATATTTCTCACTGGTTTTATTTTCAAGTTATGACTTCTACCACTGGCACTTAAAAAGAAAACACTCACACACAGACCCACAGGCACACACTAAAAACCACGCCACCAAAGAAATACGTAAGCAAAAAGGGAGAAAGACAATTGTTGACTGTTCTTCAAGAAAGTTGGTGAAGAGAAGTGAGTTTTGATCAATGGAAGACCTTTGGGTAAGAAAACAGTGCAAAGGCAATTGATCGTAAAGATTCCAATAATGACCCAAGTCATGGCTTTGAGCCCAGATCTCAGACCACCCACTAGCTCACAAACGTTGTGTTGACTAGACATTCCCTTTTACTTTTGGGGTTATTCAATAGGCTTCCTTGCTCCATAGCTATATGAGGGTGGGTGTGGCAGTGAATAAGAGAGAGAGAGAATGCTGATAGACATTGCTGATGACTGGCGTGCTTAGCACAGCCCTCTTTCCTTTGTTTGTAATTTAAGAGTATTTCATCTTCTCACATCTGCTTAGAGCTTTTATATTTACCCAAAATGTCCTGAAATCACTTCCTAAGCTTTTTACTTAAAATTGGGAAGTGAGGTGGGCTGCTAAAGCATGGAGATTTAGCTAAGCACTTTCGTGTCTACGTTAGTGTGGGTTTCCCCAGAAGCCCCAGGAAGAGATGGGGAAGTGATTCAAGGAAAGGAAGCCTGTTACAGGTATCCCCTGCTTTTCAAAGGTTCGCTTTACGCCACTTTGCTTTCACAAAAGACCTACATTAGTATCTGTTTTCACTAACCGAAAGAAATTTGAAGATGATATTCGCTTTTACGACAAAAGTGAAAATAGCGTTCGGCATTTGTTTGGCAGCGGTTATAGAGGCAGGGAGCGCACTTCCCTGAGCAGCGAGAGTGGCACTGCCAAACTCTTTCCCTGGGAACTACACTCAGCATCTGAGCATAAAGCTGCCATAGCTCTGAACTGTGTCTGTGAGCATCTGTGTTTTATTTCCATTTATTTTGTACATCTGTTGGCAAGATGTGTCTTAAGGTAAATTGCTTCTTCACTTTATGCCATTTTGGCTTGGGAAAGGTTTCATAGGAATGCAGTACTTTTGGATAGGGGGGGAAACCTGTATTAAGTTAGGTACCATGGTGGATTACCAGAGCTTAATACTACGGGGAAACTCTGGGAAGTGTGTAAACTACAAGCCTCAGCATGATCCCATTGAGGGTTGAGGGAGCTGGGGTATTTATATACCAACTCCCAAGAGTCATCAGTTGAGGGCTGCTACTGGGAGGTGGTAATTGCCTGGTACTTCCGGCCTGCTGAGTCTCGGGCTACGGTCTTCCTTAGTTCTACAACAAGCCCTATGGCACAGAGATGCAGCTACTGACAATTGGAAGTCCAAGCTGGAACATGCTGTCACAGTTGAGATCCAAGAGACATGGCTCAGGCACTGTGACCAGAGCCCAAGCTTGATGGTCTATTTCTAGAACAATACAGAGTTCAAAGGACCCCTTGACAGGGGAAGTGATAATTCCCCTGATAATTTGGGCAGCTGATAATTTGGGAAGCATGGAAGTCATTTAATCTACCCTGGTCGTTTTTGGCAATACCTCCTGTGTAGGGTCAGGCCATTTGCAGAAAGTTGGCTGTACAGATTTCTAGCTGCCATGTGGGTATACATTGTTTCTAGGGTGAAGCATGACACCACTATTGTCCTTAATTTTGGAATATTACTGAAAAAACTTACCCCCAGAGATCTGAAAAACAGATGATTGTCTTTCCAGCCTGGTTCCATGTTGTCCTACGCTATGTCTTCAGTCCTTCCTCCTTTAAACCTGGTGCATGCGTCCAATCCTGTTATATCTTCCTGCTCATCTCAGATGCAGGTACACAAACCAAACCATTGTACCTGGTTTGTAACAGGAGATGCTTCCCACTGAGCTTTTTCCTGTGTTCACTTTCCTCTCAGATTTGATTGGGAGCTGATATGGGCTGAAGGTTTGTGTACCCCCAAAATTCACGTGTTAAAATCTTAACTTCCAATGTGATGGTGTTAGGAAGTGGGGCCTGTGGGAGATAATTAGGTCGTAAGATTGGAGCCCTCATTATGGGATTAGTGCCCTCAGAAGGAGAGAGCTCACTCTCGCTCTCTCTCCCTCCCTCTACCATGTGAGGATACAATGAGAAAATGGCCGTCTTTAAACCAGGAAGCAGGTCCTCACCAGACACTGGATCTGTGGGCACCTTGATCTTAGACTTTCCAGCCTTCAGGACTGGTGAGAAATAACTATTTGTTGTTTAAGCCCCCCAGTCTACAGTGTACTTGTTATAGTAGCCCAAACTGACTACAGCAGGAGATGTGACTGAACATAAAATCAAGAGCTTTTACATATTCTGTGGTTCATAACCTTGCCTTTTGAGGAGTAAATCTCAATCTCTTTCTCCTTATCCCTCTCTCTTTCTCTTACTGTCTTCTTTAAGAGACCCCTATGTATCTTTAATTTCAAGTAAAGATTCCAGCCTCTAGAAAACCCAGCCCAATGAGCCTGGCTCTGCAGTGAGCTAGGATGTTGCTGAGGGTCTGAGAGTCTCAACTCTTTCCTCGAGGCTTGTGGGTTTACAACACAAAGGCCCCCTCAAAGGCATATGGCCCTCAGGTGCTGGTTCTCTTCCCTCTGCAGAGCTGGGTTTATTTTCGTGGAAATCTAAATCATATGTTTCTGTTTCATTTACACCAAATTCATAGCAAGGTTGTTTCCTTGCAAACTTTTGAAATTATGAGAGCCTTATGGATGGGTTCCACAAATGTTTATTTTTGTGATTCCATTCTCAAAAGAGCTTTAGAAACACTCATGCTTCATTTTCTCACAGCCAGTGATTCTGGAACAGAAGAGACCGGAGTCTCTGTGGGTTTGAGGCCCAGGGACTCCTCCACTCTTCAGATGTGGATAAAGCTTCTGTCATCTTCTCTTCTCCTTCACCCTTCTCCCTGTCCTCACTATTACTGGGCTCCTGGGAATTTGTGTGAAGATGTGTAGAGGGCTGATTTTTCCTTCCGGAAGGGTTCTGGTCTAAGCTTCTCATCCTAGAGAATACTCTCCTCCTGAAAATGAAATGTGAGCTTATGCTCCAGACAATTTCTAGAGTTGATCCAAAAAATTCACAATGGAGCTGGTGTTCTGTGTCACACTAGTTGATAAACTATCTGAATATATGGGATATCTGCAAAACTGGGCTAGCAGCTCTCTGTGAGCGCCTTGATGCTAGGGACCACATTTCATTAACCTTTATGTTCTACTATGTCCAGACAGTGCCTGGCTGATCGTAGACATTTAATGTTTAAAGGATGAACAGATGGCTACTCAGTAGGTAAGAAAGATTCGTATAAAAATATATGACTATAACTACATATTCATGCACATGCTCATACATGTTAATCTCTCAAATTAACATGGCCCAATAAGCCCAGATTCTAAAACGAATCAAGTTTTTTTTTTTTACTATTTAGGAAAAAGAAGACTTTCTCCCCCTATCATGCTGCTACAGTCTGAATGTTTGTGTCCTCCCCAAGCTCATATGTTGATAACCTAATGTCCAAGGGCCTTTGGGAGGTGACTAGTTCATGAAGATAGACCCCTTCTGAATAGGATTAGTGCCCTTATAAAAGAGGCCCCAGAGAGCTAGCTTGGTCCTTCCGCCTTGTGAGGACATGGAGAGAAGTCTTTGACCTGGAAGAGGTCCCTCACCTGACTATCCTAGCACCCTGATCTCAGACTTTCAGTCTCTAGAACTATGAGAAATAAATTTCTGCTGTTTATAAACCACCCAGTCTATGGTATTTTGTTATGGCATCCCACATGGACAAAGACAAATGCTTAATGTAAAAACAACCCTAATTATATAAATATTCAGGGTTTGTCAAAGTGAGAAAAGTTGAATTAGTTAGGGTAATGCTAGTTGCTGAAATAAACATTGAACTTTCGGAAGTTTAACACAATAGAATTTTATTTCTCACTCATATAACAATATTGGAAGGTGAAGAGGTCAGCAGGGCAGCTTCCTCACAATTGTTCAGGAATCCAGGGTGATGAAGGCTTTGCCATCTTCAACTCTCCGGGGGTTATCTATATTCCCGCCAAGAAGAAATAAGAGCATGGAGGAGCCCCACAAAGATTTATGAGCAGCTCAAGAAGTGGCATCACCTCTGTGGACACTCCCTTAGTGAACTCAGTCACCTGGTGGCACCCAGCTGCATGGAATGGCTCCTGGCTGAGCAGCCACTTCCCAGTGATAAGTCTACCTAGGGAAAAGGAGCATGAGTTTTGGGGGGGACAACTATCTGTCTCTGCCATAAAAGCCAAGAAAAGTTCAGCTCAAATTCGCAAAACAGACGGTGAGGTAAGTATGCACTTCTAGCATCAAGAAGACATAAGAGACAAGAGTTTGGAAATGGATTGTCCTCCGGGACAGTCCTCCCTCCCCCCAGCACCACCAGCCTTACAAACACTGTGCAGCAGCAGGCAGCACAGAAGTCCATCTTTGAGGCTGGGAGTTTATGTGTAGGGGAGGAACTGTTCTCTCTGGGACATGAAAAGTGTCTCATGCTCATTGTTTCTGTCTATTTAGTAATGCCGAGAAGTACTATTTACAGTGCATTACTTTCTTTTTCTTTTATTTCTGGGAAATGTTTTTTTTAAGCTAGTGAAAATGCTAAAGATAAAGCAAAAATGCTATAGGCCTGAATTTTCAAAATGACTTTCAGTGATTCTCTCTATGTCTAAATTGATCTTTAAGTCCATGGACTCAGATCTGGTGGAATATTTGATGGAAAGTGGTAGCTGGAGGTGGTGGCCATGATGGTGGTTATTTGACTACCACAGACTTCCTTTCTGCTTCCTAAATGGCTTCTTCTTCATACACAAAATGTCAAACAACTTGTGGAATATGAAATAGGGACACAGAACTCATATATGGCTAAGACTGTTAATAATAATAATGAAGATTCAAATAATGAGAGGAGCTATCTTTTATCGTACACTTGCCAAGTGTCAGGCACTAACTTAAGTGCTTTACATAGATGGGTTATTTGTATCTTCATAAGTTAAGTTCTCAAGACCATTTTACAGATGGGGAAATTGAGGTATAGAGAGATTAAGTAATTTGCTCCAAGTTACACAGCGAAGAATGCATGACCCCACTCCCCAACCGCTTCCCACAAATGACAGAGAAAGGCACACTAATGCCAACTGCTGTGGAAGAACAGGAAGAAAGGGCTCAAGCAACAACAGACATCTGGCATTAATACAATTCAGATTTTGTTTTACCACATTGCATTTTTCTTTGCTTGCTCTTTAAATTTTGGTACCATGTATGCTTTATACATTATAGAACATCCTAAATACCTTTCCAGGCAACTTAACTGCTTTGTTCAATCTGAGGGAATGAACTAGTTAGTGGGAAGAGATGAAATGTGGTAGCTGTTTGCTGTCATTTCCATGGAAATAAAAGAAGAAATTCATTTAGAGTAGTAGGGATTAAAAGATCTACGGGTCAGGGTAGGGCATAAAAGTGTATTCCTTTCATAATAAAAACACTCAACAAACTAGGAGTAGAAGGGAACCTCATCAACCTGATAAAGAGCATCTATGAAAACTCACAGCTGACATCATACTTAATGGTGAATGACTGAAAGCTTTCACTGTAAGATCAGGAACAAGATAAGGATGTCTGCTCTTGCCGCTTCCATTAAACATGGTATTGGTGGTTCTAGCTGGGGCAGTTAGGCCAGAAAAAGAAATAAAAGGCATCCATATTGGAAAGGAGGGAGTAAAACTATCTCTATTTGCAGATGACATAATATTGCATACAGGAAAACCTAAGGAATCCACTAAAAAACTACTGAAACTAATGAATGAGTTTGGCAAGGTTGCAGGATACAAGATAAATATATAAAAATAAATCATATTTCTATACCCTAGCAATCAATACTCCAAAAATGAAATTAAGAAAATGATTCCATTTACAATAGTGTCAAAAAGAATGAAATACTTAGGAATAAATTTAACAAAAGAGGTGTAATACTTGTACACTGAAAACTACAAAATATCATTGAAAGAAATTACAGAAGACTTAAATAAATGGAAAGACATCCCATGTTCATGGATTGGGAGACTTAATACCCTTAAGATGGAAATACTTCCCACACTGGTGTATGGATTCAACACAATCTCTATCAAAAATCCCAGCCACTGTTTTTTCAGAAATTGACAGACTGATCTTAAAATTTATATGAAAATGCAAAGGACCCAGAATAACCAAAAACAATCATTAAAAAAAAGAGCAAAGCTGGAGGGCTCACACTTCCTGATTTTAAAACTTACTGTAAAGCTACAGTAATCAAGACAGTGTAGCACTGGCATAAAGATAGACATATACATTGATAGAATAGAATGGAGAGTTTAGAAATAAATCCTTACATTTATGGCCAATTGATTTTTGACAAGGATTCTAAGAAAATTCAATGGATAAAGAGTAGTCATTTTAACAAATGGTGCTTTGACACCTGTATAGTCATACGCGAAAAGACGAAGTTGTACCCCTACCTCACATCATATACAAAATTAACCCCAAATGGATCAAAGACCTAAATGTAAGAGCTAAAACTATAAAACTTTTAGAAGAAAGCAGAGGAGTAAATCTTCGTGCTCTTGGATTAGGCAATGATTTCTTAGATGTGACACCAAAAACACAAGCAATAAAAGAAAAAATAGAGAAATTGGACTTCATCAAAATGAAAAACTTTTGTGCTTCAAAAAATTCCATCAAAAAGTTGAAAAGACAACCTACAGAATGGGAGAAAATATTTGCAAATTATAAATCTCATAACGGATTTGTATCCAGAATATACAAAGAATATATAACAACTCTACAATAAAAAGCCAAATACACCAATTTAAAAATGAGCACAGGATTTGACTGGATATTTCTCCAAAAAAGAAATACAAATAGCCAAGAAGCACATGAATAGAGGCTCAATATATTAGTCATCAGGGAAATGCAAATCAAAACCACAGTGAGACACCATTTCACAACCCTTAGGATGGCTATAATAAAAAAGACAGACAATAACAAATATTGGTGCAAATGCGGAGAAACTGGGGCCCTCATACATTGCTGGTGGGAATGTTAAATGGTGCTGCTACTTTGGAAAACAGACGGGCAGTTCCTCAAAATGTTAAACATAGATTTGCCATATGACCCAACAATTCTACTCCTAGGTACAAAACCTGTACAAGAATGTTTGTAGCAGCGTTATTCATAATAATAGCCAAAAAGTGGAAACAACCCAAATGTCCATCAACTGACAAATGGATAAACAAAACGTGGTGTATCCATACAATGGAATATTATTTGGCAACAAAAATGAATGAAGACCTACACGTACCACAACATGGATGGACTTTGAAAACCTTATGCCAAGTAAAAGAAGCTAGTCACAATGGCTACATATTATATGATATCATTTTTATGAAATGTGCAAAATAGGTGAATGTATAGGGACAGAAAGTAGATTAGGGTTTATTAGGGGTTGGAGAGAGGGGGGAATGGGGATGACAGCTAATGGGTATGGGGTTTCTTTTTGGGGTGATGAAAATGCTCTGGAATTAGTAGTGATATTTGTATAACTTTGTGAATACACTAAAAACCACTGAATTGTACACTTAAAAAGTAAAATTTTAGAAGTGTGTTCCTTTAAAACTATTAGATATTCCGTAGGGGAGGAAAAAGGTGGTATAAACATGGTATAAACAATGAGTTCTAAGTCCTTTGGATATTCTGTTCCTTAAAATACATGCCTGAGGACTTCTCAGGTTTGTTTAAGAAACTGGTGTTTGGTAGAATTTGAAAGAATCATTCTGTTTGTATCATTTTCTCATATTTCCCAAATGGCCCTTCAGTTGATTGATGACTTGGAGCTGATAAGGTCCAAGAACTTTTAAAATTTACTTTAAAAAAATATCTTTTTCCTGGGAACAAGAATACAAGTTGGAAGGTATTCTTGCACAGTCAGGGAATCACCTACCTATTTGATAAACTGTAACTATGAAATTGATGGCAGGAATCACCTAGTTATTTCATTTTGCAGAAAAAGAAACCAAAGTCCAAAAAGATTGTGACTTGCCCAAGATCACAGGCTAATTGTGCCCCAACCCAGACCCAGATCTCCTTCTACCGGGTGAAGGCATTCCCCCTACCCCACTTTCTCTGTGGGTACCTAATTAGTCGGGGCCCAGAGAGGAAAACAGCCCATGCCATGGAGTCCAACAGATGGAATTTAACACAAAGAACTCGTGGGAGAGGTATAAAAAGGGTGGAAAAGCCTACAGGGCATGGTAAATATTTACCTCTTCCCTGAGGACAGTCTAACAAAGTGAGTCAGGATTCTTATTTAAGAGGCAAGAAGCTACGGCCGAGAGAGAAATGTGTCCCTGGCGGGACTCTGAGGCCCGAAGCCCAGGCCTGAGTGTGTCATTGCAACAGGGTTTGTCCAGTGAGCCCCCAATCAGAGGCCCACGGACCCTGCTCTGACTCTGTCATCTGACTGTGAAGGCGCATCCCCTCTAACACATGGGGAGATGATGGGAGCAGCTTTGGATCCTGAGAAGACCTGAACTCTGCTCTTAGTTCTGCACAAGCAAGTATGATTTCAGGAATGTCACTTCATCTCTTTGAGTCTCTGTTTCCTCACCTGTAGAACTGGGAATGAAAGTTTCCATTCTTCCCACTTCTCAAGGTTGTTGATCAAAAGTGATATTGGCTGTGGAAAGCAGGGGAGGCACACACAAACCACAGTTGGCATTATTAATAACGGATTTCCTCTATCCCAATAGTCTGAACCAACATTGCCACAAAAAGCTGTACAGCCATGTGTTGCTTAATGACAGGGATACATTCTGAGAAGTGTGTCATTAGGCAATTTTGTCATGGTGCAAACATCATAGAGCGTACTTACACAAACCTAGATGGTACAGCCTACTACACACCTAGGCTATATGGTACTAATTTTATGGGACCACTGTCACATATGTGGTCTGTGATTGACTGAAACGTAGTATATGTGGTGCAAGACTATAGAGATGCACTTTGTGGATTGAAGGGTAGATAGAGAACAAATTAGGCCTAAATTTACCACTGGAGGCTAGTGCTATTGGGGGAGTTTTGACTTAAGCATGGTTGACAACTTCTTTCTAAACAGCACTAAATCATGCTGTTATCGACTTTGCTGTGAGGTTGGAGATTCAAACATATTTGGGCAAAAGACTTTCTACGAACCAAAAACCAAAATGCGACCTTCATTAGCTGAAAAGTTTCCTCCAAATCCATAAGACCCATATGCCAGAAGATTTCTCTGAACTCTATGCAGAATCCTCATTATTATTCAGAAATGAAAGAGCAGTGCATTCCAACTGTTTAGCTGTCTGAGGATGTCCGGAGGGAGTTTTACTGTTTTTCTGAGTTCTGGTTTGGGACTTAGCCAGAACTTCAGAGCAAACCACATCCTTTCTATCTTACACAAAGGCATCTCAATATTAATAATAATAACTATGATTTATTGGGCATCTACCATGTGCAAGTCACTTTAAATAGTCTATTCTCAACTTAATAAAACCCTGTGCACTGCCAATATCGTACTCATTTTACAGAGGAGGAAACTGAGGAGAGTTTAAATGATTTGCTTGAGGAGGAGCCAAGATTCAAGCCCATGACCATCTGACATCAGAACCTGTGTTTTTACCACACCATTGCCTGGCACCACTGTGAGTCATCTCATTACTGTTAACCCTTTCTCGCTCCCTCTCCCTGAGCCAGACTTAGTGACTCAGTTCTAGCAAACAGAATGCGATGGAAATGTCAGTATGTTACTTCTGCAAAACACTGCAGCTTCCTACTTGCTCTCTCTCTTGGATCATTTGCTCTTGGGGAAGTCAGCTGCCATGTCATGAGGACACTCAAGCAGCCCTTTGCAGAGGTCCACATGACAAGGGACTGGGTCTCCTGCCAACAGCCACTGAGGAACTGCCCTGTGAGGGAGCCATCTTGGAAATGACGTAGTCTGGTCTTGCAGTCCAATCAAGCCCTTAGGTGACTGCAGTCATGGCCAACATCTTGACCACGACCTCAGGACAGACCCCAAGCCAGACCCACTCAGCTAAGCGCTGGGTGACCTACAAACACTGTGTGAGATAATAAATGTTTATTGTTATTTTAAGCCACTAAATTTTGGGGTAATTTGTTACATAGCAATAGATTACTAATACAACCTTCTAAATTGATCTTCTCATTTTCTTAATTTTTCTATCCTACTGAACTTTCTCTGTCTTTTTGTTTTATTTCCTGGGAGATTTCCTTGATTTTGTCTTCCAGCCTCTTTTCATTTCAGCTGTTGTCTTTGTAATTTCTAACATTTCTCCCTCGAGCTCTGTTTCTTTTTGCACATCATCGGTCGCCGTCGTAAGGATCCTTTCTCTCTGAAGATGTTGATGATCTTTTGATTTCCCCCCACTCTTTGTGCCGGCTCTGATTCTTCCCAGTCTCTTTTGCTTTTATTTCTCTTTCATGTTGGAAGTTCTCCTAAAAGGTCTGCTGAGCTTTGCTTATCCATCCACATTTAGAAGAGACGCAGTAGACAGGGGGTTGGGAACCCTCTTTGTGAGGCCTGGAGTTTGCCAGTTAGTGACTTCACTGCAGGACAATGGGTGGACCACCAGCTCTGTTTTGTCAACATCAATATTTGATGCTCTTTTTTCTGGTTTAGGTCTTTGAAGAAGTGTCCTCCAACCTCCTGTCTTGAGGGTAACTTGGCCATACAGCAAATGTAGTGGTTTGAAAATTTAACACAGCACTACTCAGATGAGCCAAGAAATGTGGTTTACTTTCCATCATTGATCCAATCTTGCTTCTCCAGCCTCCAACTCTACTGTAAGAAGAAAATGAAAATTCCCTCAGCTTTTTCTGGGTTAAGTAGTCCCAGTCAGATCAGTTTCTTTGGATGAGTGTTTAGTTTTCAGTTTCCTCCCTCAGCCCCTTCCTGAGGCTGGGTCTAGCAGGAGGGGTGGGAATGTTGGTTAAAGGCTCTGGATCCATGCCTGGCCATCTTCGCCCTCACTGCCCTCTAAGGAAGGTTGGCAGGTCTGGATTTGGCCTGGGCCTGCTCTCTGCTGAGATGTGACAGTCTTTTATGGCCTTTGGAGCCATTTGTGGCTCCTACTACTGGATTTCATGGTACCAGCCATTTGTATCTTGTCTTAAAGTCCTACCACATTGTCACTTCTGTGTCCTGAGCCAAGGCCACCAGCTGACCAATCCTCTGTGCCCACACTGAGGCATACAGAGACTTGTAAAGTTCCTGAGTTAACAGAGACTGTGGTGGCAGCACAACCATGGCCTTGGGGTACCCCAACAGCCCCCTCCTACCACCAATGCTGAGGTGGCAACACTCCAGCCCCACGTGGGATGTGGTTGAGTAAGAACTTTCTCCCAGATGCTTGCAGGAGCCCACAAACTAGGCAACTATGAACCTTGAAGTTCTATTCTTTCTGCTGAACCCACTGAACATGCCCTCTTCCAGAATTTTGCTTCAGAATAGGGAAAACAGAACACCAGCATCTGCCTATTTCCCCCAGCTCAGTTCCCCCCTCTCTTTCCCTCTCCTCCAGAAATGGCAAGAGAATTTGCATTATTTCTTCCTGCTCAAAGACTTTCCCTGTGCCACGAACTCCTCCATCCCAGGTGGCATTCCCTCTCCTTCTCCTTGGGGCCATGAAGGTGAATGGTTATAGGAAAATTTTTTGAGGAGTACTCCACTGTCAAATACTTTCAAAATGTTTTCCATGTAGTATTATCCATGCTGTAAAGTGAACATCCTTATAGATGAAGCTTTGCTGACATTTATGAAATTTCTGAGCCAAGTGACATGAACAATATGGAGGCTTTTGAGGCATATTGTCAGTTGTCGAGAGGGAGTAACATAATAACCCATTATCCTCCATTACAACAATGTGGTTAAAGTAATCTGATTAGCCAGGACAGAGCATGGATTTGAATGAGATTCTAAACCTGTATGTAGAGCAAGTATTGCAGAGTCCAGTCTTGTAGAGGGTGGGGGCGGCACAAGGTCACACTGAAGGCTCAGTAGCCAAGACAGGGGCTGTATCAGAAACCTGGAGTTTAGGAACAAAAGTACAAGGAGACAAAGAGACCTAAAGTGAAAGGTGGGCACACTCAACCCAAAGCAAGTAAGAATTTTTTTCGAAAACAAAGCTCTTCCTGGGTACATCTGAGAAAAAGAAATTTAGGAAAAAAACCACTTCTTAGCTGAAGTTCTGACCATTTTGTTCCCTAAACCTTTTCCCAGCCATGATTTTGTAAATCATTAAACCTTAGACTCACTATGCCAATGGTCTTGGCTTCCAGTCAGTCACCCCTACTTGGGCGACTTCCTAAAGGATCAATAAACTTGTGCATTTCTTAAGTGATGCTGATGGGCTAGGGTTGAAAATCCTGTCTCCTTGACTTGGTAACTTGGAGGATTTCTTGCTCTTTGGCAAGAAGCTGTGACTGTAGCCTCAGACTACTGTGGGGAAACCCATGTGCACCACTGGACACTAATCAAATCAGAATCTCTGGAGTAGGGCCTAGGTATCAGTATTTTTTAAATACTCCCCAATATATATACATGTGTATAGTTTTAAATTAATAGATTTTTTTGGAGCAGTTTTAGGTTTACAGAAAAATTGAGTGTAAACTACAGAGACTTCCCATGTACCCTCCCTTCTCTCTACCTGTAGTTTCCCTTATTATTAACCTCTTGTATTAGTGTGGTACATTTGTAACAAATGATGAGCCAATATTGATATATTATTATTAACTAAAGTCCACAGTTTACATTAGGGCTCACTCTTTGTGTTGTACATTCTATGAGTTTTAATAAACGTGTAATGACATGTATCCACCAATACAGTATAGAATACTGGTAGCATATAGTATATAACATACAATATCATATAGAATAGTTTCACTGCCCTAAAAATTCCCTGTGATCCACCTATTTCTCCCTCTCTCTTTCAAACTCCCAGCAACCACTGATCTTTTTACTATCTCCATAGTTTTGCCTTTTCCAGAATGTCATATAGTTGGAATCATACAGTATTTGGTCTTTTCAGATTGGCTGCTTTCACTTGACATGTATTTAGGTTCCTCCATGTCTTTTCACGGCTTGATAGCTCATTTCTTTTTATACATGAATAATATTCTGTTGTCTGGATGTGCCACAATTTGTTCATCCATTCACCTACTGAAAGGCCTCTTGGTTGCTTCCAACTTTTAGCAATTATGAATAAAACTACTATAAACATCCACGTGCAGATTTCTATGTAGATATAAGTTTTCAACTCATTTGGGAAAATGTTAAGGAGTATAATTGCTAGATCATGTGGTAAGAGTATGTTTAATTTTATAAGAAACTGACAAACTGTCTTCCAAAGTGGCTGGCTGTCCCATTTTGCATTCCCACCAGTAATGAGAGTTCCTGATGCTCCACAACTCCACCAGCATTTGGTGTTATCAGTGTTTTGGATTTTGGCCATTCTGATAGGTGTGTAGTAGTATCGCATTGCTGTTTTAATTTGCAATTTCCTAATGACATATGATGCTAAGCATCTTTTCATATGCTTATCTGCCATCTCTATATCTTCTTTGGTGAGGTTTCTGTTCAGATCTTTTGCCCATTTTTAAATCGGGCTGTTTGTTTTCTTATTGTTGTGTTTTAAGAGTTCTTTGTATATTCTGGATACTAGTCCTTTATCAGATACGTGTTTTGCAAATATTTTCTCCCAACTATTGCTTGTCTTTTCATTCTCTTAACAGTGTCTTTTGCAGATCAAATGCTTTTAATTTTAATATAGTCCAACTTACCCATATTTTTCTTCACACATGCTGCCAGAGTTGAGATCCAGTGCCCAAAGAAAAGAATAACTATGACCTGCCTGCATTTTGGCTTTTACCACTGATCTCCAAGGCTGTTTCCCTGGGAAATCCAGCTCTACAGATCATGAAATAAATGGCAAATCATCCTATCATATCCTTTCTGCAGATGTCTGTCCGAGATGCACACGAAGTCATGAGAAAGGGAAATGGTCAAGTTGATCTGGGGTTCAGACCTCCTAAGACAGTCATACAAAGTGTCAGCAAGACAGGAAATGGAAGGGAGAGTGTGGGAACAGAGCCCTTGGCTGGAATGTTGTCAGTAATGCTGGGGGCTGAAGGCTCTGCCATTCATAGCCATTAACATGTGCTGTGCCTTCCACAGCCTGGTCTGAATTTATTTTTTTCTCATAAGCTTGCTGCCTCCTCCACAAGATGGAATTCATCAAGAGACTCATGACTTCTTTTTAAATTACTTTTTAAAAAGTCCAAAATGTAAGAATATTTCACTATTATAGAGTGGGGGTAGGGAGCCATGTTTATGGACGGCAAAAATAAAGTGATTTTAACAGAATAAAGGATGACAAAGAAAAGGAGAATAAATACTCGGACCCTCCTCCTTAGGGCAGTAATGTGGCTCCTTAATCTAACCCAGCTGCCACTGCTCGGGTGGGGGAGGGGAGCATTTGTTCTGTGAGACCAGACTTCCTCCAGTTGCAACAGCAGCCCATGGAGAGCACAGCCCTGGGAGCAGAGCCTTTTCCTCTGCAGTAATGGATTCACTTCTCTTTAATCCCGGGGCACCCTGCTGGTGATTTTTATTCCTTTTATCCTGGCTCCAAGTAGAGATCTTTTGGAGGTACCTGGAAGCACAAACTCTCTGAGCTGTGGTACGTGACGATATCTGACCCAGAGGTCCAGTTTCTCTCTGTGTCTTTGAAGAGAATCTCATTGTGGGGGAAGCAGATGAAGGGTGGTTCTAACAGCTTATGAATTCACTTAAGAGATGGCTGTAATAGAATCTGAGCCAGACCGTTTAAAATCATCTTTATACTCTTTTTTATTGTGGTAAAATATACATAACATAAAATTTACCATTTAAACCATTTTTATGTGCACAGTTCTGTGGCATTAAGTACATTCACATTGTTGTGCAACCATCACCACCATCCATCTCCAGAACTTTTTCATCATCCTAAACTGAAAAACTCTGTCCCCATTAAACACTAACTCCCCATCTCCCCCTCCCCCCAGTCCCCAGCAACCACCGTCTACCTTCTGTCTCTATGAACTGGACTACTCTAGGTACCTCATATAAGTGGAATCATACAGTATTTGTCTTTTTGTGTCTGGCTTATTGCGCTTAGTGTAATGTCTTCAAGGTTCATCCGTGTGGTAGCACGTATCAGAATTTCATTCCTTTTAAGGGCTGAATAATATTCAGTTGTATGTATACATCACATTTTGTCTATCCATTCATCCATTGATGGACATTTGGCTATTATGAATAATGCTGCTGTGAACATGGGTGTACAAATATCTGTTTGAGTCCCTGCTTTCAATTCTTTTGGGTATATACCTCACCCTGGAATTACTGGGTCATATAGTAATTCCACAGCTGCTGCACCATTTTATTACCAACAGCAATGCACAAGGATTCCAATTTCTTCACATCCACACCAACATTTGTTTTTTGTTTGTTTATTTTTTTGATAATAGCCATCCTAATGGGTATGAAGTGGTATCTCATTGTGGTTTGATTTGCATTTCCCTAATGATTAATGATATTTAGCATCTTTTCATATGCTTATTGGCCATCTGTATATCTTTTTGGAGAAATGTCTGTTCAAATTCTTTGCCCATTTTTGAATTGGGTTGTTATTGTTTTTGTGGTTGTCGTTGCGTTGTAGGAGTTCTTCATATATTCTGGATATTAATCTCTTATCAGATACACAATCTGCAAATATTTCCTCCCATTCTGTGGGTTGTACTCTGTTTTGATTTCACCTCAGATACGTCCAGCTTAATTTTTAACCACCCAACTGGGCCAGGTCTCCCCTCTGTTTTTTTCTGATTTTGTCAGGGACCTGTCTCTGGGAAGACCCACTTTTTGAGGATGGGCTATAACCTCTCAACATTTTTAGAATAAATAGTAGAAAATCATTTGTTAGTGGATTCTCCTATGACTTCTAGCGCTTTGTTAGTCACCAGTTCCTTTTCGTTTGGATGATTCATTTATTGTATTTATTTTGCATAGCAGTTTACCCCAACCTTTACTATTGGCCTCTTAGAACATTTACAAATTTAGGAGAAAATAAAGTGATTGGATTTCTCCTTCTAAGCCTTAAAATCTCTAAGTCCTGATTCAGAGAGGTAGACTTCAATCATTGAACATTTTTTGAGGATCCAGAATAGGCCACGTGGATATGTTATCACAGAGCACAGAAAAGTGACTCCTACCATCTACAAAATGAACGTCATGATGGCTGGTCTCTCAAAAGGTGGGTTAAGCAAAATGCAGGGGATTTCTTTAGCACCAGCTGGGAAGAAAACCTAGTTTTCCACCCAAGCATTTTAGCATTTTTCTCTTTTCCTTTCCCCCTTCAAAAAACTTTGTTTTAAGCTCATCATGCCTGGTTCTCTGCTCAACCATCTCTGTTCCTACTGAATCTGGAAACAAACCAGAAATTGTAGTCTATGATGCTCAGCTGACCATAAATGGCAACCTTAAAAAAATCGATGCAGCATTTTTGAAAAAAGAAGACTTTAAGACCAAACTTGACATCCACCCCTGACGGAGATGTGAAAACTGGAAGCATGTCCTTACTGACTGCTAAGGCAGAGTTGGTAACTCCCAGAGTTTCATTATAACTCAAGGGACACACAGAAATGAGTCAGTGTCATTTTTGAAAGACTATTTTTTGTTTTACATTTTGTTCAAATTCAGTAAGATCCAAAACTTACTCTAGAGGAGAGCTGGTCTTTCAGCTGTGAAGCACCAAATGCATGGCTTTCGACTGCATTTTTAAAAAGATAATAAATTCAATTATTAAATCAAAGCCTTTATGAAAAGAAGCAACATTACAACAGAAGGTTAATTTAATCACGTCTGGCCAAGAAAAAATGCTGAGCATAAGACAGAGTCTTTAGATATACATATATTACATATACATATAATATCGTGTACATAAACCATGTATTTCTCTGTTTTTTAAGAATATTTCATTAAATGCCCTTGTTTGTCCACAATGTCTTGCATTTACTTATCAGTGTATTGCCTATTCTTCATCTGAAGAGAAGAAATAGAAGAATTTTTATTTCTGCAATGTTTTTTTCGGGTGGTCTGCTATTGCCAACAGCAGCAACCCGGGACCTCTAAAAGTTTGTTTTAAAACATCGCTAACGTTGTGACAACTGTTTTAATTCTATTTTGTTTGCTAAGAAGTACATTTGCATGTGCTTAACTGCTTCTTACACGTCTTCAGCCCTCCCTCAGAAAGGAACTGCTGCATCGCTGTCACAAAAGGCTACCAGAGGGAAAAATTTGCAACAGACTGGTGTTCCCGAAGGTCACCACTAAGACACCACACAATTCCCTATTCCCTCACCCTTTTTGTTGGGAAAAAATCCTTGCCTGAGACCAGCCATGCCGCCTGTCTGGTCTCCCTCTCCTGATGCGTAACCCGAGCCGATGGACTGGATGGTCTCTGCATTCTTTTCCTTCCCCACATTCCATGATGCTGTGAGAGACAGGAAAACACGAGGAGCTGTTGTTACCATTTAAAATGGAGGGCTTGGCCTGGCACTAATCTTTTTAAACATAAGTTTCTTAGAATTAAATGAGATTAGTACAATGTCAGGAAACAAGAGGTTAAATTAGGACATGAAAGAATGTTTTCACAGAAGTGGCTTAAAATGAACTCAATGCTTACTTCCATAAGAAATCTGCAGCAGAGAATTTTCCAAGGAAAACAGGACTGGTTTCACTTCTGGTTCTTGTTTGGCATCAAGACAAAGCTCTTGCTGGTGTAGAGCACGAGACAGGCCTCGTCAGGCGTGGTAGGATGTGGATCCGGGTGCTTGCGTGCGTGTACGTGAGTGCGTGCGTTCGTGCGTGTGCGCCCCACGTGTCATTCTCTGTCCTGATGCCTTCCTGGAACCGAGATGAAGGTTATTAGTGAGCACAGCTAAGCTTTTGTGCTCAGCACCAGTGCCATTTTATCCCTCCTGCTTGCAGCATCCAAGTCACCAGCTGGGCCTATAGTTCATCCAGGGCTGGTGCTATTTCAAATAACTATCAGAGCTGCCAGTGGAAAGTGGAAGTTGTTTAGTCTGTTTCAACATCTGGGAGGGAGACTGTCATTGTTGTTTATGGCAGAAAATGGATGCCCTGGGAACTGGAGCAGATTATGCATCATGGATCCAGCTCAGGATACAGAGATAAACCCAGGCTGGGTTTTTTAGCTTCCATCCCCATCCCCACCCCCATTTTTATTGTCATGTCAGACCCAGAACATTCATCTTTTTATTGAATCTGGTCTGATGTCAGCGCTAATTACTCTCCGTACATTAAATTCTCTGCCAACACTGAAATGCCCCCCAGGCTTCCATATGGAAGTCAACCATCCACTCCATTTTTCTTGAGTTCTGCAAGGTACACATCAGGAGCCAGGTGCTCTGTATCCCCCAAGGTGCCCTCGAGGATGCTCGGCTTACTGGCCGTTCATGGTGACAGTGCTTGCCTCCACCTTCATAAATTGCCCAAAGAAATGGCTCACCTTCAAAGAATAGTCCTTCCACTGGGGATTATTTCTCGACTCTGTTGATTTTCTCCTGGATTTTGCTTGACCTCATTTAGTCAGCTATTCTCCGTGCATCTCAATTGTCATTACTGCTTTTTTTTTTTTGTCTGAGGGCTTTTAACTATTCTCTCCACTCACAGGCTCTCCGCGTGCCAATCCAGTCTGCACACTGTTTCCAGACTAATCTTCCTGATGGGCAATCTTTTTGCTCTACTGCGGGTTTCCCATGGCTTTGCAAATTAAGTAAAAAACTTTATCACGGCACTCAAACGCTGGACTGTGTGGTTTAGCCTATTTCTCCCTCTCCTACAAATGCCCTCTCAATGACCAGAACCTGTGTCTTATTATTCTCATCACACACCATACTTTCCCTGCCTTTCTTCATCCTGTCCCCCTAGTCTGCAATGTACCCTGCCTCCCATCTCTACCTGCTCACGATGTGCCCAGTTTCCACACTCTAATTCAAACAGATTTCTGTCATCAAGATTTTCCTAGTCTCCCAAAAAGATCAGTTGTATCCTTCTCAGAACCTCCACCGCATGTGCTCATGCCACCTCTTTGGTGACACATCTGCTTTGTATTACGTAAGTTATTTGTGTTTATGTCTCAGCCTCAAAGAGCAGGGCAATGCTTTCTAATCTGTAATTCCCTGAAAGATGGCATACTAATTTGTACACAGTAGGCACAAGCAAGCCAGCAGGGATAGAGTGAAATGAACCCCATATTGGAAATCAGACAGATCTAGAGTTGAGTATTAGGCTCTACGATCTTGGTCAAGTCACAGAATCTTTTTGAGCCCTGGCATGCCCAAGTGTAAAATGAGGATGAGAGTGTTTTCCTCAAAGGGCTGCTACATAGCTCAGCTGAGATAATCTAGATGAAATATCTTTTATAATTATAAAGTACAATACACATATAAGTGTAAACAGTAAATATTTGGTGAATTAAGTTTAAAAGTTTTCAAATAGTTTCCAAAAGTCTCCAAAGCACAATTACATATTCTAATAATCCTCTCAGTTCTGCGTTAGCTCCGCCCACACTGGACAGTGCTACTTTTTCTGCTTTTACTCAAATAACTCTTAAAATTGGCCCTCTGATCACTAAACTAAAGAGACACAGGGACCTGCCCACAGTACATTTCTGTCTCTCTCCTGGCAAATCCACCATAATTTAAGTTGTCTTTGGAGTACTACCACACAAATGATTTGTTTTCATGGATTTTAAAATTGCTATGGACGTTATTTTTAATCTTGGTATTTGTGTTTAAAGAACAGAAGTTGAATTGGGGCTGGGCCAGTGTGTGGCAAATGGCCCCACAGCAGTAAAGGTGCAAAATTGTAGAAAAGGTCTAGGTAGAGGCACTTCGAGACTGATGTCACAAACTCTGCATACAGAGGGAGGTAGCGGCTGCTTACGCCGAAGCCCATGGGCAACACATTTTGCAGAGGGATAAAATAACTTTCAAGGGCATCCTTATATTTTCCCTAGAAGTGAAGGGACTGGAAAGTGGCTATTATTATTTGTATCATCCCAGTGCCTATAAGCCTCTTGTAAGAGGGAGAAAAATGGATTTTGGAACAGAGTAGTTTATAAATTGTTGGACTGTGATTAATTTGAATTGGCCTGTGATGAATTCCTGGGCAGGCATGGCCAACTTTCCAGTTGCATGAATGTAGAGCCCCGCGTTATGTCAAAAACACTTGCCCTGGAAATGATTCCAGATTCCAGGCCATGGCAATCTGAAGGAACTGCCCAATGCCATTTCTGGGACTCAGCTAGGTTTGGAGGAGGCAGGGTTGGGGTCTAGGGTCAGGAGAAGAGGAGTAAGGGAGAGTTGGCCATTAGCAGATGAAGGAGCAGAGGGACCAAGGCAGCCTTTTCAGCTCCTCTTTTAACAGGCTGAGATATTATATCCTTTCCATCCACAGCTTCAGCTAAAGGCCCAAGAACGGCATTGGCTCCCTTTCCAGGCTTTGGGCTGGATCTCCTGTACCTTGGTGACTCTTTTACCTTGCGCCTCTCTACCCCTTCCTCTCTAGACTGTCGATTTATCAGACATCATCTGAATCAAATTGTTAGGCCTGGTTGAGTGATGGGGATTGAGGACACAGTTGACTTGGGGCAAAAGTAAGCAAGACAGAGAGGAGCAGGCTGTGACAGTCTTCAGAGACACTAAAGGAACAAATTACTGGTCACAGCCAATGGGTCCTTGGGATTAGGTCCCTCCATCCCACCCTTATCCGTGAAGTCTATTGATGAGTTGGCAAGTGCAATCCACGTTCAGAACCGGTTGCTGCATCCAGGTTGGACACCTTTCTGAGGTTTGTTAATGGGGCACTGAGATCACTGGATATATTGTTACAGTAAACACAGAAAAAAAGGCACAGACTGATTGGCAGTTAGAATCCACTTGATAAAAGGCTTAAGTCGCCAAGCCATCAGCTCTGTCATGTAGTTTACCATGGCTGGGTTGAGTTGCTGGATTTCCAAAGCAACAGAGGGCCATGGGGAAGACTGACTGCACCATTGTGACTTTGTACGGCTCTTCACAGCCCCCGTGTGCTAAATGTTCTCTCCCAGTTGTTTCTAGCTCTAAGATCTATAACTCTATGAACTATTCCTATTTGTTATTGCTCATAAAAGTCACTGGCCGCATATTGTGTTCTCACTTGGCACATAAAGGATCAGAGAGGTTAATTGAATAACCTAGACCCATGCAACAAGACAACATTCATTCTGAAACCAGACGACGTATTTGAAGCTCAGAGTCTCTGCCTCACCTTCTTTTGTTGATAAATTACATACAGAAAAGGTGGGGTGATAATTTATCATCTAAATTGACACTTTTGAGAGTGAAAGGGGGCATTATTAATAATCATTCTGGGACAACAGGCATAAACAATGATATATGGGTGTTTTAGGCATCTGGAGTAAGTAAGATAGCATTTTTATGAGGGCATCAACAGGTCTTAAATTTGAATTGAACAAAATTTATGGGGTACTTTAAATTTACAAGCATTTGTACTGCTTGCTACTCGTAAGAACCCTCCTGTGTGATTAGGTAGTCTGCGCTTGTACCCAAAGGAAGCACATGGCGAAGCTGTGCTCCCCCAGCCCCAATATGGCTAATCGCAAGAGGGACAGTCTTAAATTTCAAACGTGTCCCTTACCACCCCTCCCATTAACACTCCAATCTACTACCTCCTCAAAGCAATAATTATTAGATAGTTCAAAGGGAGCCAGAGAGTCCACAGAAGCAAATCTTTGGTGTGCCCCCAGGGTACATCTTGTTTGGCTTGCCCCTTGCCCTTCTTTCTAATCCCTGAGCAAATTGTTAGCTGATGTCGGATTCTACCACATGAAATCAAGAGGAGTCTCCTGTAGGTTGGCTTCCCAGCCGATTTCTCACTGTGTGGATATAATAACAGAGAGTAAGCCAAAATTGCAGGATAGCCCTTTGCCTCCAAACCTATAATTGTCTCTTATTCACCAAACACCCTCTGGCCTTGGCCTTGAAT
The DNA here is from genome assembly GCF_020826845.1 of Diceros bicornis minor. NCBI lineage: Eukaryota > Metazoa > Chordata > Mammalia > Perissodactyla > Rhinocerotidae > Diceros > Diceros bicornis. The sequence continues at coordinate 15,270,813 of NC_080775.1, read as the reverse complement.
TGTCTGTTCCTGGAAGAGACGATGTGAGGGAGCAGTGCAGAGCGACGGGCCCTGGATAGAGACTTGGATTTGAATCCAGACGCTAACTACTACTTACGAGCTGCTTAACGTTTTAAGCCTCAGTTTTCTGCAAAATGAGGAAAACAATGCCTGTTTCAGAGGGGTTTTCAGGAAGAATAAAATCAGTTTCAGCTCCCTGCCTGGCTCATAGTGCCTTCGTTATCACTACAGAAACCTTTGACCCTAAAGCAGCAGATTCACCTCTCAGAGAGTGAGGGAGCCTCACCCACGTGGTAACCTGCAGAACGCAGAGCGGGTACCTGAGCTTGCCTCGGACTGTCCCCACTTGCTTTTTTCTTTTAGAAACATGGACTTTGGACGACTAAGCTAGACTAGAGTATAAACTCTGAAAGTATGCAACCATCTTACTCATCTTCCCTTTACCCGTAGCTGTTGAGATCATATTCTATGAATCCCAAATGAAATAGATAGTTTGGCCATAACAAAGAATGTCGTAACTGACACTGTCTCATAGAATCCAGAAAGCGTGATTTCTTTCCCCAGTGTGCTGTTCACATAGTTGACCATGAATAAATGTCTGTGGAATAAGTGAATGAATGAATCAGATACTATCACTACCGTCACTGGCATATATGTGTGTATACACACACACACACACACACACGCACATGCATATTTATTTATATAATTTTTGCATCCTGCTCTCCCTGATATATTTGCTGTTTGCTGTATCAGTCAAGGTCCCAACAGGAAACAGATGGCCTCAAGCTGGAATAATTCAAGGAGAGCTTAATAAAGCGAGTGTTTGCAAAAGTGTGTGTGGGGGGGATGGAGAGGAACCACGAGGGACGCTAGTAACAGTGGGAGAGCTGTTACCACTTCTAGGCCCAAAGGGATGAGGGCGGGGAGGAAGCTGCAACAGAAACCTGGAAAAAAGAGCATTTCCTAAGAAGACTGCCTTGATAGGATGGCCAGGGGAATAAGCGCCCTGACCTCACTCTCCCTCCCTCAGATCTGCTCCTTATTCCCATGGACTGAGCACCGTGGGAAGCCAGAGGGAAGGGAACTCATGATGTATTTTATCAGTAGGCAGCGCAGAGAAGGGTGGGGTACATGGAAGATGGGGTACATGGGCTATCCTTGAGCATGAGGTATATTTTTAAAGAAGAATTAAAAGTGAAAAATATTATCAGATGTTTTGTTTCTTTTTTTTTTTTTTTGGTAAAGAAGATTAGCCCTGAGCTAACATCTGTTGCCAATCCTCCTCTTTTAGCTGAGGAAGATTGGACTTGGGTGAACATCCATTGGCCCATCTATGCCCATCTTCTTGTACTTTATATGCGGGATGCCACCACACCGTGGCTTCATGAGTGGTGTGTAGGTCCACGCCTGGGATCCGAACCTGAGAACCCCAGGCCATCGAAGCGGAGCGTGCGAACTTAACCACTATGCCACGGGGCCGGCCCTAGATGTTTTGTTTCTTGAAGCAGTTCCCTACCTGGAATACCAGCACCTCCCCCTTCCACGCAAGTGGTGTCATCTCCCCTAAGACGTCTTCCTCTACTTTCCTCTCATCACCTGCAGACCCCCGAGTGCCTTCCTCTTAACCCTCCCTCGCCATCTCACGTTCTAGTGAGTGGTTTCCTCCTCTAGGAGCTCCTGGGGGGCCAGGACTGTGTTTTGGCCCTCCTTCTCCCACATCTAGCCCAGTGACAGGCACACAGTCGGTGCTCAGGGACTGCTTGTTGAGTGCATGACTGTTTCCCATGAAACGAAAGAGTGCTTGCCATTCGACTACAATACTTCTTCCCGTGGTTTTCTATTTAAAGCCCAGAATCGACCCCTTCCCCAGTAAGCACGTCTCTTCTCCCTTAGAGAAGCAGGCAAGCGAAGACCAACAGAAAGAGGTGGGAGAGCCTGGTGGGCTGACCATCTGGAGCGTGTCAGCAGTGGCTGTGGGGACCATGGGACCAGCAGGAAGGTGGGTGGAGGGGGCGCTCACTCTGTGGACAGATGTCTGGAAAAAGGAAATTGTTTATTAATTCCCTGTAAAGGAACTTTGGGCATCGTTTAAGTTAACACTCAAATTCCCAGTAACTCCCCTTCTCTTTCTGGAAGCTCTGACAGAAGAGGGTCTGAAACAAACAGCACGTATCCTGATATGAGGGTCAGAGCCATTGACAGGAGGCTTGGAGAGGCTGAGCTCGGAAACTTCTCTTTACCAGACTTATTCTTTGCTGTTGTTTAGTTCACATTGGGTAGGTAGTGTGTATGTGTGCATTTGTGTATATGTGTTTGTGTGTGTTTGAGTATGTGTGTATATGCGTTTATGGTTGTGTATGTGGATGTTTGTGTGGATGTGTTTGTGTATGTGCCCGTGTGTGTTTGAGTATGTGTGTATGTATGTTTGTGTATGTGTATTTGTGTATGTGCCCGTGTGTGTTTGAATATGTGTATTTGTGTGTATGTATGTGTGTTTGTTTGTGTATATAAGTTACCTCGACCCTTATGGTCTAGGAGTGGCTCTATCAGGCTTGAGCCAGGAGTAAGAATTGGGCAGAGAAGGATTTATAGGCAGAAAGGGAATGAAAATGAAAAAAAATAACTCTTGGCAGCACTTTTCATGATAACCTGGCTGCCCCCTTCCCAACACACACCTGTTCCTTCTCTTGCCAAGCTTTCCCCTGCACTCTATGCAGACTCGAAACTGTCTGTATGGGGAGGTTAGCCCACGAACCACAAATATTTGCTGAGTGATCACTGTGTTCAAGGTGACAGAATTCTATTCATTGTGTTGATTTTGTATTTACACAGAAGTGCCTGGGTTCTGTTGAAGCAAAAAGATAAATACTGACCTTTACAATTATCTGTTTCCAAATAATGAGAATATTCACCCTCCTGTTATTCGGAAGAGCCCGAGGTTCTTTTCCTGCTCCCCACCTTATGAGATCTGGGAGCATTGCCGTGACATTGCGAAGGGCAGCTGCCCTCTCCATTTTGTTGAGGAGAAAATGAAGCCCAGGGCAGTATGAACTTAGCCAGGTGCACAGAATCATGTAGGATTGGAAGGTGGCTCTTCTGACTCTCATTTTGCATCTGAAGTCATTCTAAACTGATGTTAACAAGGATTAGTGAGAAGGACATTATTATTATTATTTTTTTTTAATTCTTTTATTGCTAACACAGCCTGAAAGATGAGAGCTGTATATCGACCCAGGAAAATCCTTAAATCCTCTCTAGTAGGCTTTGCCATGTTTTTTTGAACATAAAACTTCTGTGAGGGAAATCCTGAAAAGCAAAGAGTTACATGACACTACTGTAATTAAAAGAGCTGGCATAAATACATTTAAAAATGATGCTTTAAAAGTTGCGTTAAGAGGTAAGCATACCTCCACCTGCGTATTGGTGGAGCCCACGAGAGAACAGGACAGCAGGTCGCTGGCTCCTTCTCTCCCTCTCCCATTCCTTGGTTGACATTGAGCAACTCCACTTTAGCATTTTTCCCCAGCATAAATCTAGAAAATATTTTAAGTTCATTTGGGCAATTTATAAATAGTACTTTATGTCCATTTAAACTTCAGGAATAGAGGTTGGGTGCCGGATCTTGAGTCTAAACTTCCTTACCGCAGTCTCAGCTTCACCTAGGACTAGAAAAATTTAGGTTTACCAAAAAAATCCGCCATCAAATTTCCATTTATTCTGGAAGGTTCTACAGGAAACCAAAAGAATTGTTGGGTGTCACTGCCTAGGGGTGTAACTTCTGCTCACAGACATAATTCCAGCTTCCATAAATGTCATGGCTTAGAATAAATTCTGAAGGTGAGATTGATCAGAATATGGAACCCAGAACTCAGAAGTCACCTCCAGAATTCCTACGAAAGCTCCAAGAAAGTGATCTTCCTGGTGCAGTTTTGGACTCTAGCAGCACCTCTCCTCCTTCCCTGCTTTTTGATCCCTAACAAGAGACCCTCTACTTTCTGATTCCCCTGCTTGAGCTCTGAGGGATGGACAGCAGCAAATTGGCAGGTGTTTCTTTAATGGCTAGTGAGCAGAAGATCTGGGCTTGCCTTTCTCTACAGTTGTGTGCCTGTAGGGCTCAAATTCCTCATGTGTAAAATGGGGGTGTGAAATAACAAGAAATGTACATATATATATTATATTCATCTCAGCCCCCGGTTCCTGGCACAGAACTCCTAAAACCCTTGTAAGTAAGAGTGCTAGGAGAATCTTGGTCCTAATATTTTGTCTTTGACCTGGCTGCTGAAACCTTTGTAATTTCCTAAGTGATAGGAGCATCCGACACAGAGCTCCTAAATCCCTTGGAGTTTCCTGGATAATAAGAGCGTCTTTTGTTCTAATGAGGTGACTCTTGGTGGGCTCCTGGATGGGGGCTGGTCACTGGAAAGACCATATATGATTAGAAGCTTGGAGTTTTCAGCCTACCCCCCATCATCTGGGAAGGAGAGAGGGGCTGGAGATTGAGTTAATGATTGATCATGCCTATGTGATGAACCCTACATAAAAATCCCCAAAGTACGGGTCTTGGAAAGCTTCTGGGTTGGTGAACACATCTGCCTGCCGAGAGGGTGGCGCACCCCAGCTCCATGGGAACAGAAGCTCCTGTGCTCAGGACCCTTCCAGACCTCATTTTATGTACCTCTTCATCTGGCTGTTCAGGTGTATCCTTTAAAACAATTTCTGTAATAAATTGGCAATAATAAGTAAACTGTTTTTCTGGGTTCTGGGAGACCTTTGAGGAAATTATTGAACACAAGGAAGGGATCATGGGTACCTCCAATTTGTAACAAGTTGGACAGAAGTTATGAGTAACCTAGGGATCTACTATTTGCAACTGGTATCTGAAGTTGGGGCAGTCTTGTGGGACTCAGCCCTTAACCCGTGGGGTCTGCGCCCGCTCTGGTTAGTATCAGAATTGAATTGAATTATGGACATCCAGCTGGTGTCGGAGAATTGTTCCGTGTGGGGAAAAGCCACACATCTAGTGTCAGAAGTGTTGTGAGTGTGAGTAGAGGGAAACAGTGCCTTTTCCTAGACAGGGGGATACCTGCTCTGCCCACCATACAAAGTTAGTGAAGGAGTCAGACGAAATCATGTATTGGACAGCACTTTATAAATTGAGAGGTATTAGATGAATGTGAGGTATTACTAATTTTGTAAACTAATATGGAGACAGAATAAAAACTGATGTGTAAGAATTTCCAACAAAAACTCCCATTCTCGCATTCACAATGGACATATGAAATCCTTTCAGCACATTTTTTCTCAAACTTGCATCATCTTCTGGGGATATTTGGCACTGTGCCCTGCAAAGCTCAAAGCCACATGATATGCATGCGTAGCTTCCTGGAACTTCAGTTTTACACACACACACACACACACACACACACACACAAATGGAGTGGAAATTTTTCTTTGAAACAAACATTATTCATTTATTCAACTAGTGTTTATAGAGTGCCTATGGAGTAGAATTAGAAGCTATACGTAGCTGAGGAGCCATGATTCTCTCTCGTCATTCATTCGAGATCTATAACACAAATCTATATATGTGATATATAATAATCCTCAGTTAATCAGTGTCTTAGTGTGTTTGGGCTACTATAACAAATTACCATAGACCTTGTGCCTTAAATAACAACCATTTATTTCTCATGGTTCTGGAAGTTGGGAAATCTAAGAAAGATCAAGGCGCCAGCAGATTCGGTGTCTGGTGAGAACCCACTTCCTGGTTCATAGTCCTATCACTTCCTGGTTCATAGATGACCATCTTCTATATAACCTCACATGGTGGTAGAAAGGGGCAAGGGAACTCTATGGGGTCTCTTGTAGAAGGGCACTAATCCCATCCATGAGGGCTCCACCCTCAGGACCTAATTACCCCCCAAAGAATCTATGTCCTAGTACTACCACCTTGGAGGTTAGGATTTCAACATATGAATTTGAGGAGGACAGATGTGCAGACCATAGCAATCAGTATAGACAGCTAGTCTTAGCTCTTCTATTCCCCAGTAGTTTGACAGTTTATTTTAATTCAAATATTTTTGCAATCATTATGTAACTTTAAATTTTGGACCAGCATGTTGAATTACAGCCCTAAAGATTAAGTCAAACTTTCCTATGCTCCTGGTTCTGAAATTTCTGCCATGTGATAAATGGTGTGTTCTGTGGTGTTTTTGGCCTGGGGCTCTCTAAATCTCGAAACACACAGTGGCCTGTCTTTGAAATGGCCTTGCCTAACTCTGAGGAACAATCTCTCACTCCTTTGCAAAACTATACTATCCATGTTCTTCCTTACCTAAAGTTTTCTTCAATTAGTCCTTTCAGTAAGTATAGCTATTCCATAACTAGCTGCTCTTTCCACTTCAGATTAAATTTTCTAAAAGTAATACCAGCAAAGAGCAAATGTTAAAGAAGGCAGTGTGGTGTTGCTGAGAGAACAGGGGCTCTGACCCAGGCAGATGGTGTGAATTCTTGCCCCACTTAAAAGCACGCACCTTAGACAAAGTCTTCAACCCTCCAGGATCTCTTCTGTATAATGGGACACAAATATCAACATTGAGTTTCTCTGACAGTGTTTTCCAATCTTTTCTACAGGAGTACCCCCATCAGAGACCCCACGTCCAAATTCTCTTAACATTTCATGGTCATCCTAAACATTTATGTCTATTCTACATACTCTTCCTCAGTGTAGTCAGATTTGTTTCAATATACAAATAATGTTTTCCCTCCCATATCTTTGAGTGAAATTGATGCTCCAGAGAGAGGCTTTGCATAGCTCTAGCATACTATAGCATACTTCCAGGATGTACCTATAATTTAGAAGTGTGATTGTTAAGATGATACTCAGGGCTGGAAATATTCAGCAGGTATCCATCAGGAAGAACATATTGGCTGTTAATATATTAAAACACCTTTGTATCAACTGCTAAATAACTGCTTTCAAAACCCTAAGTGACATCCATTTCCCACATAATCCCTCTCCTGGATCCCTGAACTCTGTATGGTCCAGGAATTGAGGGGTTAAGGATCCTCCTCCATTCTGATTAGCTGGTGCCATGCTCTTAAATATTTTGAATATCATCCCATGTTATATGTAACATACATAAAGCTCCTGGCACAGGCTAGGCACTAAATAAGCAGTAGGTATTTTTAGTCCTGTGGCTTTGGAGAATTCAGTCTACTTGAGAGTGTTTATTTTGAATAGCACTGTGGCCAGCATCCCTTCCTTCCCCACTTCAGGACACAGCCTTCCTTCCTTTAGGGAACTGTGCCGTCCCCACTCCCTGGAGTTCTGGTGAGTTTCCAGTCTCAGCACCCCTCCCTCCAGGGGTTCTTGGGATGGGCAGTGATACAGGTCTGGAAAATCATAGGCCCCATTCTCTGATAGACATGTGCCTGTGACTAGGGATAATTATGTGACCCAAGATGGACCAATCAGAGTCTTCCCCTAGAACTCTAGCTATGAATGCAGGGACTGAGACACTCCTTGATCCCCTTTGAAACTTGAGCTGAAAAGACGTGGCCCCAGAGCTTCTGGTGGCCTTGACCTTATAATGAAGGAGGACCCTGAGAAGTGACACACAGACTGAAATGGACAAACGGGGAGACTGAGAGAAAGAGAGGGCTCCAGTGATACAGTCTGAGTACCAGACCAATTCCATCCTTTACAATGGTGATTCTCAAACGTGGGTGTGTGTCAACATCACCAGGAGAGCTGAGAAAGAATCCAGAGGCCCAGGCTCGTTGAAGTGGGGAAAGGGCCAGGTCCTCTGTATTTTTGCCACATCCTCCGGGTAATTTGAATACACACCCAAGTTCAAGAACTACAGCTTTACAAATATGTGATCCAATACATCTCCTCTTTTGCTATTTCCTACCACAGAGACTAAGAAAAGCAGCAAGTGCTCTGCAGCACCACGTAGGCAGTGAAGGAAGCAAACCTCTGGTCATGGCCCCAGAGTCTCCCTGATCTTGGGTAACTTAGTGAATTGCAGTTTTTGCTCATGTGGAATATCCTCCATGGACCCAGTGGTGGCCCAAGTGAGGTGCTGAAGTGGTTAAGACAGAAACAACACTTTTCATCTTCTTAGGCTCCTCTGCATCTACAATTACCTAAGGGGCACTCCCTAGGCTGGAAGAAGTTAGGGGGTGGCCTAGACTATCAGGAATCTGGCAGAGGAATGTGGGAATAAACAATAAACAACAGAATAAGGACTAGTTGCAGGATACAGTCCCTCTCTGCCTTTTGCCTCTGCTTCTCATCAAGTGTTGGGTTTATTCTCTTGAGCTGTCTCACGTGATGTGATGGTCACTAGCTCTGGGGCTCCATCTTAAGAGGGTCAAGACTGTAACACATCCACCAACCAAGCTGGAAACTCCCAGGCAAGTTACTCTAACTAGCCTGAATTAGGTTATATCCTCTTGCCCGGGTTAATCCTGTGGCCAGGGGATAGCAGCTTTTATCAGAAGGGGGTGGACAGCTGATGGATGGGCAGACAGTGGCCACCCCATCTCACATTAACCGTGACTAATGCAGTATTCTTACATCCGTCACCTCATTTAATTTTCACAGCAATCTCACAAGGACGTTAAGTATTACCTATACGTTTGATAAGGAAACTGAGTCTCACAGAGTTCCTACATGGCAGAGCCAGGATTTGAACCCTGGTCTCCCTAACTTCAAGGCCCACATCCTTTCCAGCAGCCCATGGGATGCCAATGGGCTTTGCTTCCATCTCTTCTCACTTGCTCTACAGCTCTTGGCATGTTTCAGAATAGTTGTATCTGCTGCATTAATTCTTTAAAACAGCAACCACTCATCATGTTTTAGAATTGACCCGATGCTTCTTCCGCCTAAGCTGTCCTGTGTGCTGGGGTCCAGAGACACTTCTCTGAAGGCTCAAAGACTTGTTTAAAGCTTTGGAATTGTGTGTTTGCAGGCCACCCACCCAGACAGAGGAAGCTGCGGACGCCTTTATTTACATCGCCCTTCCCTCTCTCCTACGTGCTAATCACGCTCTTTCTCTCCGATTCTCACACTGAAATTCTTTGTACTGTTTATCCTGCATGATCTACACACTACACTACTGGAAGAAGAGGGGAGGGGATGGAGAGAGAAGAGAGGAGGGGAGAAGAGGGGAGGGAAGACAAAGCTATTTGTTAGAGTTAAGATTTTTCTTTCTCTAAGAAAATTAAGATCAATATCATCTGTCTCTCCTATTCGTTTATGAGGTCCTGGAGGTCCAAGATGGTGTCCTATTCACTGTGGTATCCCCTACTTTTTGTAGCATAATGCCATGAACACGGAAGTTCCTCAGTAAATGTTTATCGACAAAATGAATTTTCCTATGGTCCGTTTTGCTGACAGTTCTACGTACAGTCAGGAAAGACCTTTTAGTGGATGACCTCTAATCCTCTTCTTAGTGGTCCAGTGGACACAAAATGGACATGAAATCCGATTGTGGCTTCCACTGGGGGCAAAGGAAAGATGCATAATATATGTTGTCTCTGCAGCAGGCACTGAATAGGTGCTTTACATATATTATCTCATTTTATCCTCACAACAACTCGTGGACATAGATATTATTATCTCCATCTCCAGATGAGGAGATGTAGAGAAAAGAAGTCATTTGGGTGCGGCACGGGGGAGTGATTATGAGCATAGACTCTAGACCAATTGGGTTTGTCTTCAGGGTCCATCACTTATTAGCTGTGTGACCTTGGGCAACATCCTTCATTTCTCTGACCTTTCTCTTACAGTTTCCTCATCTGTAAAGTAAGGATGATAATATTTACTATGCAGACTGTAACACTCTTAGAGGCAGTGCCTAACTCAGAGCGAGAGTTCAGAATGTTAGCTTAAAAACACTCTCGCATAATGAAGACTTCTTTTTATCAATATACCGTGTTTTTTAAGCTTTGCATTGCATCAGAAACATTCAAGGGGCTCATTAAAATCGCAAATACCAGGGCCACACTCCAATTAGGGTAATCAACTCGTCTCGGTTTGCCCAGGACTTTCCTGGTTTTAGCACTAAAGTTCTGCGTCATGTGGAACCCCTCATGCCAAGCAAATCAGGGTGCTTGGTCATCCAAAACCCCATCCTTAGCAAATCAGAATCTCAGTGTAGCATCCGTAGCTTTAACAAGGGAGAGGCATTGGTATGAAGGAGGGAGTTGAGGTTTGGAGCAGGGTAGACCTGGGTCTGAATCCCCATTTTGCTGCTTAGGGGAAACTTAACTTTGGGTGTGTTGATGGGTACTGGGAAGCTGACTCTGAAATGGAAAGTAGCAAGTACAAAGTTTATTAGGGAGTACTCTTGGGATCAACACTTGTGGAAGGGAAGAGAAGGAAGCAGGGGGCAGAGGGAGATGATGGGCTCCAATGAAGTCTCAATGAAGGCCCCAGCCAACCTCACAGGGAGCTCTGGAGCTAGGAGGGCCCTTCAGAGTTGTCCTGAGTTGGTGTGAGAGGGCCGGGCCTCCCTCCTCTGATGTCAACAAGTCCCTGGGTGCCAATTGTCCTGCCAGCAGTCTCCCAGCACACCTACAGATGAGAGTCATCTATCAACAGTATTCCATGCAGCCGTGAGAATAAATCTTTCAGTCCTGAAGGGGCCTCTAGGCAGCACATCACAGCACTTACTACAGGGTGAATGAACGAGCCTCTGTTTCTCCGTCCATAAGACAAGATGATAATAGGATTACCTAACTCAGAGGGTTGTTGAGGATTAAATGAGCTACTACACCTATGGCACAGGTTGTCTGACATGTTGAAAGCACTCAAGAAATGTTAGCTAATCATACACCTCAAAGTTAGAATGGGGTAGAGTTTGGGATGGAGGTGGGGGCTGCTTCAGGAAGACCTTCTTGGAGGAACTGCTGCCTGATCTGTGTTACCAGGAGGGACAATGCTGGAATTTTTATTGTGGGATGTGTTACTAGGTAGAACATTCAACAAAGGTAAAAAGTAGGTGAACAATTGAATCCATTCAACAATTGTTTAACAAGCACCTGTTAAGAAAGCTGATAGACCCTGAATGAAGCTTGAAAAAGGAAGTAGAGTCTTTGCTCTGGAAGACCCTATAATTTAGTGGGATAGACAAGGCTTAGATATGGATTCTATGGAAAATTAAACGTATATTTATTAGTAGCAATGCAATACAATAAGAGAGGCTCTTGACACTGGAATATGGTGGGTGTTGGATATCAATTTCTAAAATTACCTCCAATAAGAGACTCCATCAACACATGGAATTAGATGTTGCCAGAGAGGTTGTAATGAATGGTCACATTTTAACATACAATCTTGCTGAGACATTTTTTAGAGGGAGTTTTGCAGTCTGTGTCAAGAGCCTCAAAAAGACCTTTGATCCAGAATCCTGCTCTTGAAACTTTAATCCAAAATAATTTTAAATTAGAAAAAATAAAAAGCTATACACTTAAAGATGTTCTTCCTAGTGTAGCCCATGGTAGAGAAAACTTGAAAACTCCTCAAATGTTTGGTGATAGGGAAACAGTTATTTAAAATTAAAAGCCAACCTTCTTGGGAAAGAATGTGTCATATTTGGGACCCATTTTCCAAATGAGGGAAGTTGAGGCCAAGAGTCAGTCTTATACTTGCTGTAACAGGTGGAGACAAATTGAACCAGGTTCCCTTAATCCTTAGTCAAGAATTCTATTTCTTTCTCAAACTAACTACCTTCTTGTTCCTAAACATGTTTTCCTAGAGTGAAATGCCCGCTGTTAGTGTTGCAGAACTATGAGGCCAAATTAAAATGACTTGAAGTGTGTCAGTGAAGTTATATTGTTAACGTTTTTGAAAGTTTTTGGTTTTTTTTTTTTTTTTTTTTTACTATTGCTTAACCAGGCAAATCATAGAAAAAGAAACTTATTTGTACCGAAAACATACCTTGAATGCACTCATTATAAAAACTCAGGTTGTCATTTAGGGTGGTATATTATAAATATTTTTTTTGGTGAGGAAGATTAGCCCTGAGCTAACATCTGTTGCCAATCCTCCTCTTTTTGCTGTGGAAGATTGGTCCTGGGCTAACATCCGTGCCCATCTTCCTCTATTTTGTATAAGGGGCACCTGCCACAGCATGGCTTGATGGGTGTTGTGTAGGTCCGCACCCAGGATCCGAACCCATGAACCCTGGGCCGCCGAAGTGCAGCACATGAACTTAACCACTATGCCACTGGGCTGGCCCTGTAAATATTTTTAATTTTCTGTATATTACGATGTTTTGACATCTTAAAAAACCTTTCTGGCTAGCCATTTCTTAGAGATAGCAAGGGGCCCAGCCAAGAGCATGGCTTTGATATGAAAATTAACCAATCCAGAGCCACATCTCCTCCATCTGGCCCATGCACCCCAGGAGGCAATATTCCTCTGCGTTAATCATCTCGGGGCCAGGTACCAGGTAACTGGGGACCACCCCTACAACCCAAAACTCACCGAAATTATTCTAACTAGCCTCTCCTATGCTGTTGACCCCACCCTGCCTTGCCTTTCCCGAGGAAACCCCAATGACGGCCTGGCCTAAGCACTCCCCTCCCTCCTGTCTTCTACTCCTGACCACGGGTGTCTTTCCCAAGTGGCCCTACGTGGTGCGCCACGCCTCCTTCCCTAGCACCTGTGAGTGTAATAAACTCTGTTTTTCCCTGAACCTCTGCTCTGTCTCCTCTTGTGGCCCCACCTGACTGACCATCTCATAAAGAATACAAACCACATGGCCTCTCAATAAAACATCTTGGGATTAGTCCTCAGAGGAAATAGATGAAAAACCCAAATGTTTGCCAAACTTTAATAGCATCTCCTTGGTACATCATCTCTGTCACATTCCATTTAATTAGATTGCAACATGATGTGTGTAAGGTACAGAAGCCAATGATCAATGCACCCCACTCCCGGCTTCCTAGAGCTCAGATGCCCACATTGATGTATCAGCTGATTCTGTTAGAAGTGACAGAAAACCTGATAGAAATGGTTTTATTTAAAAAAATCAATGTATTTTTAAAAAATGAAAAGAAGTGTAATAGCTGACTTAGGCTGAGAAGTCCAGGATTGCGCTTGCTGCAGGCATGGCTGGATTTGGGGTTCGAATGATATCATCCAGACTTGGTATCAGTCCATCTCTTGGCTCTGCCTTCCTTTGTATGGGCTTCTATCTCAGCTGCATGTGACAGCAGCAGCTCCAACTCTCACAGTTGCCTCAGGTTTCAGGGCCAGTGTGTAAGAATAGGAGTCATATTCCCAGAAGTCCAGAGAAAATCTCCCATTAGCCCTTACTGTGTCACATGACCACTCTGAACCAATCCCAGCGAAAATTGCAGTGGACTGATAGACATAGGCCTGGGTCACATGACCGTCCTGCACCAATCACAGGGAAAGGCAATGGATTAATAGACATAGCCCTGGGTCACATGACCACCCTGCACCAATCACAGGGAAATGCAGTGGACTGATGGATACAGCCCTGGGTCACATGACCACAGCTGGAGTGGTGGGGACGGGGTGCATGGGGCATGGAGTTGGTTTCATAGGAACCACATTAAGAGTGGGAAAGGATGACTTTAAAGTGGAAATCAGGACATGCTTACTAGATAGAGTGAGCGAATGCCAGACAGTGATATCAACAGATGTCTACTACAGTTGGACTGTTGTCATTTTATTCTAGCTTTGCTGGGAGAAAGCCAAGAAGAACAAATTCAGCAAATCACAGAATTGCACTGAAGAGAAGAAACATAAGAATCTAGGGAACTCAGCCTTTTTTCTCTAAATAGAACATAGTTTATACTATTGAAGACAGATGCTTATTTATTCTATGCTGAGAGCTCTCCAGCCAAAAGGATTCCAAATATCCTTCCATCTGCAGATCATCCCAGGGCTTTGCAATTTTTAGTAGTTAATGAGAAAACAAGGGGAGGGGCAACTTAAGATGAGGTAATAAATATGTTTGGAGGAAAGCTAAAGGGCTAAGTTATTTCACGATTCTGGAATTCGGAGCAATAAAAAAGTAAATAGTCTTATTGGCTCAAAGGAGAATTCTTTCATCTAGGAAATGCTTTATTTGGGTTATTTTGGCATCTCAAGAGACTTTCCCTGTGGCTGTATTATAGAATAACTCCTCATGTTTTCCTTGTATATTGTCCTGTTGGGCCTTGTGAAACAAGAAATTATTTGCTGCATTTAGTTGCTGTGTGATGGGGCTTTTCTATGATTTACATGTCCTTTGGTATACTATCAATTCACATCCTTTTTAGAAATGTAATTATGAAAGCAATGTTCATTAAATTTCTTGTAACATATAAATTTGAGATAATTGGACAGAAGGCTTGTTTACCCAAATTGCCCATGCCAATGCAATTTCATGGGTTTTAAAAGTAGGACAAATTTTTGGAACTGGTCCCTGATGATGAACGTTTGAAGAAGGTTTTAGATCTCTTGAAAAATATTTATTCCTAATGCAGATGAGATCAATTCCTTTATGAGATGATACTGATGGTGATTTAATGAAACTAATCTTTAAGAATTGAAAAGGACATTTCTTTGTCTTACTAACCAAGCTTGAGAGTCTGATGGATTCTCATCCAAATGAGATGTTACCTAGGAGCTCCAAACTTAGAACAAATTTGGGAGTGCTCTGATATTATGGATAATATCAGCTTGTGAGTTCTATTGTTTCACTCTGGTTACAGAGAAGCCTCAGTTGTCATTTATGGAACCCCACACCCAAATGCTTTATTATGGTCCAGAACATCTTCTATTGGGCTAAAATCTTAGGAGAAACAAAGTATGCACAGAAAGTGTGCCAGTCTAGAAAGGAAGCTGAGTAGGCAACTGCCTGCAGAATAATTCAAGGGATCTTAGAAAGGATCTGCCTGAATATTAAGGTCCCACTGAAATAGCCCATAACAGGTATTTAACAAATATTTGTTCAATGATGAAAAAATAAATGAATGAATCAGCATAAAGTAATCTTGTAGACAAAATTTTTTTTTTTAAAAATCACCATGGAGACATTCCTTCTAATTTACCTCCCTCACTTCTAGCCAAGTCTACTTTTATCCATGCTATATTAGTGACCTTTGTCATTAAAGAATATCATACAGATCTCAAAGAAGATTATGTTCACCCACCTTTCCAGTGATAAAAATAACTGAACTGTGATAGAATTTTCAAAAGTACATGAAATCATCTCTTTGACTTATGAAAAATAAAACAATTCTCTTTGTTGCATCATACTGGCAGAATTTTTATCTTATGGAGAAATCCACCACCACTGTGTCTAAGTAATTGGTGCCTCCAAATGTATTAGTCACAGCTACATACATACAACCCACATCCTGGGTTGTACCATTCCAGGAATGGCATTCATAGACACTTCCACGTGAATGGCACCCTGGAGTCTGTAACCCAGCACCCACATGGTCATTCAACTCAACATCTATTTTTGAATTTGTTGCTTGTTCGAGCCTCAGTTCTTAAGGGCTTGGTCTGATTTGTTCAGATCTTGATCTCAGATTAACTGGTAGGTTTGCAAAACGTGTTGTTGTAAATTAATGCATTATTTTTACTTTTTCCCTATTTTTCTGGTTTGTGGGGCTGGAATTTAGAAAGAAGAGGAATTCCAAGAAGAACCTAAATGCCTCGAGTTGGAACAGAAGATGACATCAGGTAAAGCACATTCCGTGCGACTCCTCCTTTCCTGGGCTGCTGTTGCTGACAGCAGGGCTCACAGTGTCCAAAAGCTTCACAGATTGCAAAGGAAAATCTGTAGGTTCCAAATGATTGGAAACATGACTAGAAATGTCACTTGTGATGTATTCCAGGCACGACATCTGGACAATCTGGTCATGATGCAGAAAATATTCCTCTTGTCTTCTTTCTTTTATAGATTACAGCTCTTGATGAACAAATATTTGCAAAGAAGTAGTTGATGATAATGATGGAGAAATTTCGAATTCGGTAATACTAAAATAAGGAGCGTAGTTATTTACTGAAGTATTTATGATTACCTTGGAAAATGTTATTTAGATGTATTTGCTGTTTTTTTGATGTTAGTGTATAGTTAAATATGCAGCTTTGCTAAAGCAATTTACCCCATAATAGGACTTCCTAGGAGATAATATGGAAAGAAACAAACGATGAGCGAGTTTATAACTTAGTTTCTGACTATGATAATGAGTGTAATGTCATAGAAATAAACATTAGCTAAATGGACTTAATAATAATGCAAGCTACTTCTCAATACACTCAGCTTCTATTATCCATCAGCTTTTGGTTTGGTGTTTTATATGATTTGGGGTTGAAGAGGGCTCCAGATGTGTTTGCTGCTGGCAGAGGCTCACGTTCTTGTAATTTAATGGAAATCAGACAGCAGAATTAAGAAATTAGAAATAATAATGAAAAGAATATGCAAAGTGAGGAGGGAAAGGTGGCGCCCTACTCCGATATAGATGGAGGAGAGAGAATTAGCAATTAACCAGCTCCGCCACCTCCCTTTACACTCCTCCCAAATTTCCTGTATCCCCACCAATAACCAATATTGCTTTAGGTTAAAGCCTCTTCCTAGGACATTCTCCCCTTGCAGGCCCTTGCGTGGTCGGCTCCTTCACATCAATCAGGTCTCAGCTCAAATGTTCAATCTCAGAGGCCACCTTGTCATTCCTTCAAATCACTCTTTATCCCATTTCCCTTTTTTATTTTTTCCATAACACTTGTTACGACCCCAAATCATCTTTCTATTGATTGATTTATGTACTTATTGTCCCCTAGAGAGCAGAGACCTTACCTGTCTTGTTTAATGGTTTCCCTAGCACCTTGGACAGTGCCTTGCACATAGTAATCATTCAGTAAATTCTTTTGCGTCCCTCGTGTCCACTATGTGCAAGGCATTCTCTTTCTCTCTGGAATGGAGATGTGGGTAGGATGGGCTTGATGTGAGTCAACTCCATGCCTATTTTGGATTTCTAGAGTATAAAAGACAACAAGATGTGACATTTGCCATCAAGAAAACAAATTATATCTAAGAGACAGACGCGGTTAGAGCATAAGAAATAACGTGAAAAGATAGACACAATCAAAGCACTACGGGAGCACTGAGGAAGGGGCAACTAAACTTGCATTGGGGAAGTAGGATCTAAGAGGTCTCCTTGGTTTGATGATGCTTGTAATGAATTTAGAGTTTGAAAGCAGGGGCATAGGAGGACAGAGTTGGAGTTTGCCCATCATACCCCTGAAAATTGTTGTGAGTGCCACTTTTGCACGCTTTTCCAATTTTGCTCTTGATTTTCAGTTCCTCAGCTGGAGAAGAAGGCTGGAATGATGGCCATTGCTGAGTTAATGCAAATTTGGCCAACCAAGAGACTTTGAGTTTCCCAGCTGCTGCTATAAATGGTATTATTTGCTCTCTTGGCATAGTGCCCACTACATTTTGAAGACATTTGTTCACACCCAAAGCCTTGATTACTCCTCACATTGTGAAGGCATCACTACTTACCAAGGCTTTTCTAAGACATGAGTAGACTCCAATGAGTCCTACTGTGAAATCTCAGGGTGAGAAATCAGAGAGCTCATTCTCAGTCTGTCATGGTTCCTAGATCATTAGGCCCTCAGAGCATCTTACTAGAAATCTGGTGTAGTGGTAAAGATTTCCCTCTGCAAATACATTTGGAGTCAGAGATCCTGGTGAAACATAATTCCACAGAAAAGGAGGGACATGGTTTAGTTAGAAATCTATAATCCCAATATCTTTGTGATTGGATTGTATGGTTTTAGATTTTGGATTGTGAATAAATGGCTTATTTCTCTGTGTTCTTCAAAAAACACTTAATGAGCTTATTGTCTAGAATTTCAAGCAGAAAATGCAAAGAGTTTCTCACTATTTCTAAAAAAAATTCTTGGGTCCACTGACTTTGGGCCTTGCTGTGGAGTTCCTCTTCTTAATTCAGGATTTACTCCGGGCCTCTGTCTTTGTACACATTGTAGCTTTAGTGTACTTATGTCCCTAGTTTTAGTCCATTCAATTCCAATCTACTGTATTTATTAACCATTCTTTGAAATTCTGTTAGGTGTAAATTTTGTCGGCTAGGTTATTTGTAAAATATTAACTAAGAAATGTTTATTGGGTGTCAACTAAGTGTTAGATGTTGTGCTAGGAATTATGCTATATTTAGCGTGGTAAATAGGACAGAGGTGACTCCATATTTCATGGAGCTTACAGGAAAATGAGAAACGCAGCCATTAAATAAAAGAAAACGTAAATTATAGAGAAATTATAGCCTTTATTTATTTATTTTAACAGTTTTATTTATTTATTTTATTTTTTTGTGAGGAAGATCAGCCCTGAGCTAACATCCATGCTAATCCTCCTCTTTTTGCTGAGGAAGACCGGCTCTGAGCTAACATCTATTGCCAATCCTCCTCCTTTTTTTTTGTTTCCCCAAAGCCCCAGTAGATAGTTGTATGTCATAGTTGTACATCCTTCTAGTTGCTGTATGTGGGACGCGGCCTCAGCATGGCCAGACGAGAGGTGCGTCGGTGCACGCCCGGGATCCGAACCTGGGCCACCAGTAGCGGAGCGTGCGCACTCAACCGCTAAGCCACGGGGCCGGCTCAATTATAGCCTTTAAACAAGTAAAATATAAGTTACACGGAAACGATGCTGTGGAAGTCTTGCCTTAACAGAGCTTATAGTTAAACAGGGCCCATAAAACATGGACAGAGGAAGCTGAGAGAAAAGGTTAGGTACAGCACGGGGCTAAAATAGAGACATGAGAAGGGGGATGGGAGCACCAAAGAGGCAAGAGGAATTCAATTTGGGGGATCCAGGAAGTTATCTGAGAGATCGTGGCATATGAGCTGGGTCTTGAAGGATAGATATGAAATACATTTGTAAAGAGAGACACATTAGCCCGAGTGTTTACAAAGTGAAAACCAAACACTGTAAATTGAATCTTAAGTGATACCTATCTGGAGTTTGGCCCCTATTTGGCTGATGACCTAATCCTTAGGCATCTGTCACTTTATCCTGAGGTCTATAATTTATACTTGCAGGGCCCACCCAGGGGGCAATGACAGGTTAATTGGGAGAGTGTTCAAAGTTTACCACCATCATCCCCTGTCCTCTGCTCTCTAATAATTCAGCGTCTGTGTACATTTCAGGTTTTTTTTAGTAAATGACCTGTCTGTGATAGACAGAATCCTACTGCCTACTCAGAATCAGGCGACATTTCCCCTTGACTTGGTGGATATATTAGCTGAGTGGATAGGGTAGCCTATTTATAATAAGTCTCTTTTAATGTGATACATTGCAGGGTGCTGTTAGCTGGTGCTCCATTTCAGCAAGACCAGTGCCAGGCAGGTTCATCAGGTAGATGAAGTTCACCATTGCCTCCAGCCTGCCCTTTTCATGCCCTGCTCCTCCTCAGTGGCGGGCCCTCCTCACTACCTTGGGTCCCCAGTCTCTCTACCATCAAAAGAACATGTGCATATTAGTTTACATCATTGTGTTGCCTCTTCTTCAGCCTGTTGGTATTTTAAGTCACAAATCTACCTTTGGAATGAAAAAATGTGGTGCCTGTTAAAGGGATTTTAAACAGCAGCAAACAGGTAAAGAAGAGAGGGCATTTCTGGCTACAGTCACAACGCATGTTAGCCACTTTCTTAACCTGAGCAGAGGAAGGCCCTGAATCATGGGGACACTCAGCGAAGATTCCATCAGACTGTGTGTTCCTTAAAAGGAGGGATTATGACTGTTTACAAGTGAGGTTAGATCCTTTACTGAAAGGCGCCATTTTAAAGACATATTGCATCCTTCTCATAGAACATTCAGTGCAAAAATAAAGGATAGAAAACTGTACTTGGGCTATGCCCATAACTCTGCACAGGGAAAGGGAAGAATGACGTAATGGACCCATGAAAAACAGTGATAGGAGTGGAGGTATTGTGGAGGCAAGATTTCCATACTTAAGAGTTCTTTTGATGTGGCCATGATGTCATTCATATAATAGAGAAAAAACAAAGATACTTGACGAAGACTGATAAAGAGGAGGTCACAATCCCAAACCGAGAGAACTATATGTCAGCAAGAAGGCACAATTTGAAGCCCGCAACATGACCCTCTGCGGATAAGCAGCTGAGGACAGGTGAAGACACGCACTCACATGTTCTCACCTGGGTTCATGCTGCATGTCTCAGCAGCTGTTATACCAAAGTTGTAAGACTTTTTGGTCTGCATGGCTCATGCCCCCACCTCCTCTCAAGTCTTTCTTCTGTGGGTAGTCTTTCTTTCCTTTTTTGCCTTTCCATGGAATGTGTTCCTTTCCCAGAGCCTTCTAGGGTTGCTCTGACTTTATTTTAGAGAAGTTTTATGATGAGCCTTCATTTAATCTCTTTCTATTCCACTGAAAGGCCCTTGGAACAAGCCAAGCTTGTTCCACACAACAGCCTATAAAGGCCGTCAATATTGAATAAGATTAAAACTGAACATTACTTTTTTATTTTTTTATTTTATTTATTTATTTATTTTGTGAGGAGATCAGCCCTGTGCTAACATCTGCCAATCCTCCTCTTTTTTTTTGCTGAGGAAGACTGCCCCTGGACTAACATCAGTGCCCATCTTCCTCCACTTTACATGGGACGCCGCCACAGCATGGCTTGCCAAGCGGTACGTCGGTGCGCGCCCAGGATCCCAACCGGCGAACCCCGGGCGGCTGCAGCGGAGCTCACGCATTTAAGAGCTTGCGCCACCGGGCCGACCCCTGAACATTACTTTTTTAGTACAGAGGCTCAGCTTTATAGCTGACATAAAGAAACTACAGATCCTGCTCAAACTAATCTTATTTGTAGCCAAATGACTAGAAATTATGTAGTACCAGTTTTCTAGAGAGAAAGCGAGATTAGCGACCTTTCAGACATGGTATATCATATCTTCATTTATTCATTCATTCCCTTATGAGCAGGGAGATGGATGAATTGCCAGCTCTGCTTTCTGGAGAGAATTCTTTTTAAAAATGAATTGCATCCTTTCTGGTGGCAAAAAAAATTAAATGTGTTTTTAAAATGTTGGCTCGATCTTACCATTTTTCTTGCCCATGCATTGCTTTAGAAGCAGGTCAAGGATTTTTGAATGCTGAAACAACTTTTAAATGTGTTTAAAATTCAAGAAGACTTTGCAGAATCCTTATTATGTCTAGGTTGCATTCAACCCATGCTGTCAGAGCCCCAAGATTACAACACTTTGATCATAAGAAAGGAGAATCCTATAAGTTGACGCCATTTTGTGACAGCCAAAGGGTTTCATGGGAACACTCTCTTTTTGCTAAAGGTCACCTAGGGTTGAGTGGGGCCCAGCACAATGTCAGAGTTTGCTGTCTGTGTCATGTGCATTTAGTCAAGTTTTCATTTCCTGTGGTTTGTAGGTTTCTTAAGTGTGAAGTAAACCCCAAACGGTTAAAAATCTTCAACTAAAAATGGATGCAATGAGTCAAAAAATATGTGTATTTTTGCAACCTTTATGAGGAAGTGAGACCAGGGTTCCACCGAGCAGCTTCTTGAGTGTGTGACGCCAGCCCCCTTCGTGAAGTCGATGAAACTCAGAGGTCATACTTTCTGGCTGGGGGTCTTGGGAGGTGACAAAATGAAACCCGTTCTCTGATAATTCAGACAAATAAAGTGTCTGCTTTTACTTTCATGTCATGGTAGAACAGTCAAAACGAGGTTTCCACCCCAACCAACCAGTCATACCCACTTCAATTGTGCCAAAAAGTTATTTATCTTCCTTACTAATTTTTCTGAGGCTCTGGCCAAAGAACAAATAGAAAACAGTTCAGGTAAGGAAGTGAGAAAACAGAAGGGTAGTGTACTTCCTTTATCCTGAGTTTGCTTTCTTTCCGTCCGCTTCACCTTGGAACAGACAGTCTGAGGTTCTAGGAGGTCTTTTTTTAGAAAAATGCTACTGGGGGTTGTAGATGACTTTCAGCGGAGAGCTGATCCTAAACTCCTGTATGGGACTTAGCTATCATATTTTTATTTTAATCTAAGTTATCTCACTATTTTGTCTCTACCTCAAGTAATGATTGCATGTTCACCATCATATAAATTCTTCCCAAGAAGTGAAGGCAGCAACATGCTTGTTGCTGGAGGTTCACCAGAGGAACAGACCTGTGAAGGTGTATATTCTCTATTCCAAGAACTAAAACACCACTGGACAGGTGGCCATGGGCTCTAACCTATATTCATAAAGAGGAAGATGTTTCTAGAATTTACTTACAGATCTTGCATTATCAGTGTGACTAGGAGAAAATTTTTTTTTGGCCTAGATTTTGTTCACCTGTTAAATCAGTTGGATTTGCCCTAGAATACAAGGAGATGTTTCTCCGGTGACCAGTTGTCTTTGGCAGGAGAAGGCAGCAAGGGTATGCTTCGAGTCTGAGGTGAAGGGAGACTTCCTGGCCTGCCTGTTAAAGATGTCCCAAGCTACCCCCAGTTCTCCACCATTTTGCATTGAGAAGGTGTCAGACTAATGAAATCAGGTTTCCATGTTCTCAGCGCTCTCCTAGGCAAAATCTGTTAAGTGATATCACCACCCACAGCTCAGAAACCACAGCATCTGTCCTCCTCAGGGTCACCCAGAGAGCAGTCTCTGCTATTTCTCCTCTCTCCATGGGCAGAGAGCTAATCGTTTCCAGATGTTTTTATTCTGGAATTTCAACAGACCCCTTATTGTTCATGAATGGGAAAACACAAATATGAATAAAAATGAGGGTTTGGTTTAGTCGTCTGTGTTCAAGGTACACCGGATGTGTCATTGATTGGCTGGCCACCTGTGCCTTGAAGAGGGGCTGAAATGCACCTGTACAGCAAATGTTCAGTTTTAATACTATGCCCACGAGTCCCATGAGACACCTTGGTAGCTTTATCATGTACTACTCTCCATCCAATCCTACATCCCCTGAGCACAGTGGAAACAGAGGCACAGAACTTTCCAGAAATTTATCCAGGTCATAAAGTGAACCGGTTACCAGAAATGAAATTTTCAGTGTGGCACTACTTGCAGCAGAATTGCCTAATTTGTGTGTATGGTTGTGCCAGAAGATGTGTTCCTATGCTAATTCATTTTCTTATATTATTTTCCTGTTTGTTTAAAATGCATTATTGGGCCTTTGTAAGAATCCCTTTGAGGAGAAAGAATTGTGAAGGTGACATTAATATACAAAAGCAGCCATGACTGAAGTAGCACATGCATTAAGTAAATCAAACTGTAAGACGATGGTGTTTAAATGTTTCCATCCTGGAGGAATCTCTCTACCCATTTCCCTCTTCTCACTTCCTTTCCCCACACATGAGTCAAAAGATGGAACTTGTGTTGCATGCCGTGCATTTGGGTGCCCAACCCACTCTCTCCTTAGAACGTACCTTTCCTCTCGTTCTAAGGATATGGAGAGTGGAAACCATCATCTAGAAATCTCAAAGATTGTTGTTGTTGTTGCTATTTGCCCACGTTGCCCTGCAGACATTTAAATGAAGTGGCATTTTTGGTCCCCAGAGTCTTCTGAAGTCAGCTTCTTTATTTCCCCTCACTCCCCGTGCTCCTGTTCAACCTGGCTTCGCGGCCACCACGCCTTACTACACGCTTCAGTGATTCCTGGTGGGTCAGCCACTGCTCCAGAATTTGTATATAGGCGGGCACAGGGTCAAGCCATATGGTTGAAAAGACTGTAGGGACTTGTCTAAAGTTGTTTTTGTAACATTGAAAAACGTCATTGTCCGTATCAAAGAGGGGAGGCAGGACTGATGAAGTTGGGGGTATGGCTGACATTCAGTGCCCCACCCGTGCACAGCGGCCCCACTTCCAGCACCTGCAGGTCTCTGCCTGAGACTTTTTCTTCCAGAACCTGCTCTAACACCCTCAGAGTAGCCCTCAAGCAATCACTGATGGGACTTGGTGAATAAATACTGCTGTGCGCTGGCCCCTTGGGGATGACAGCTGTGGAGCACATGTCCCCGAGCTGCCCCAGCAGAGTTAAACCGCAGTCACCCACAGAAGTAGCTGCCCGTTGTTTTTTGTTGTTGAGATGTATGAGTTCTTTACATATTTTGGAAATCACCCTTATCAGATACATGACTTGCAAATATCCTCTCTCAGTTGGTAGGTCGTCTTTTGGACTTGTTGACGGTTTCTTTAGTCACGCAGAAGATTTTTAGTTTGATGTAGTGCCATTTGTTTATCTTTTCTTTTGTTTCTCTTGCCTAAGGAGACGTATTCGAAAAGATACTGCTCAGGCCAATGTCAAAGAGCATATTGCGTATGTTTTCTTCTAAGAGTTTTATGGTTTCAGGTCTTACAGTTAAGTCTTTAATCCATTTTGAGTTAACTTTTGTGATTGGTATAAGATAATGGTCTACTTTCCTTCTTTTGCTTGGCTGGCCAGTTTTCCCAAAGCCATTTATGGAATAGACTCTCCTTTCTCTATTTTTTTGGCTCTTTTGTCAAAAATTAGCTGTCCATAAATATATGGGTTTATTTCTGGGCTCTCAATTCTGTTCCATTGATCTGTGTATCTTTTTTTGTGTGTCAGTACCATCCTCTTTTGATTACTGTAGCTTTGTAATATATTTTGAAATCAAGGAGTGTGATACCTCCAGCTGTGTTCTTTTTTCTCAGGATTCCTTTGGCTATTTGGGGTCTTTTGTTGTTCCACATAAGTTTTAGGATTTTTTGTTCTATTTCCGTGAAAAATATCATTAGGACTTTGAAAGGGATTGCATTGAATCTGTAGACTGCTCTAGGTAGTATGGACATTTTAGCTATGTTAGTTCTTCCAATCCATGAGCACAGACTATCTTTCCAAACAACCAGATTAAAAAATAGGCAGAGGATTTCAACAGATATTTCTCCAAAGAAGATGTACAGATGGACAACAGGTGCGTGACAAGATGCTCAACATCACTAATTATTAGGGAAATGCAAATCAAAACCACAATGAGTCATCACCTCAGGCCCATCAGAATAGCTGTTGTTAAAAAGGCAAAAAAAAACAAGTCTAGAGGATGTAGAGAAAAGAGAACCTTCATACACTGTTGGTGGGAATGTAAACTGGTGCAGCCACTGTGGAAAACAGTATGGAGATTCCTCAAAAAATTAAAAATAGAAATACCAGGGGGCAAGCCTGGTGGCTTAAGCGGTTGGGTGTGCGTGCTCCACTGTGGCGGCCTGGGGTTCCCTGGTTCGGATCCCAGGTGTGCACAGACGCACCGCTTGGCAGGCCATGCTCTGGCGGCATCCCATATAAAGTGGAGGAGGATGGGCACGGATGTTGGCTCAGTGCCGGTCTTCCTCAGCAAAAAAAAAAAAATAAAAGGGGGGAGGATTGGCGGATGTTGGCACAGGGCTGATCTTCCTCACAAAAAAAATAAATAAATATAAATAAATAAATAAAAATAGAAATACCATATGATCCAGCTGTGCCATTACTGGGTGTTTATCCAAAGAACATGAAAATGCTAGTTCGAAAAGATGTATGCACCCATATGCTTATTGCAGCATTATTCACAATAGCAAGACATGAAAGAAACCTAAGTGCCCATCAACAGATGAATGGGTAAAGAAGATGTGGTATATACATATGTACAATGGAATACTACTCAGTCATAAAAAAGATGAAATCTTGCCATTTCCAACAACACGGATGGAACGTGAGGGTATTATGTTAAGCGAAATAAGTCAGATGGAGAAGCCAAATACCCTATGATTTCACTTACATGTGGAAGATAAACAAACAGACACATAGATACAGAGAATAGATTGGTGGTTACCAGAGGGGAAGGGACTGGAGGGAGGGCTAAAGGGGTAAAGGGGTGCATATGTATGGTGATGGATAAAAAATAGACTATTGGTGGTAAACACGATGCAGTCTATACAGAAGTCGAAATATGATGTACACCTTAAATTTATATAATGTTATAAAGCAATGTGACCTCAATAAAAAAATAAAAAGAAGTAGTTGTCTGAATAAAACCCTGAGCCGGCTGCTCTCCCTCCTGTCTTACCACCCTCCTCCCCTCCTGGTGTTCCCTTCGCCTCCCATACAAACAGCTTCTGGGGAAACCCACACAAAGAGAGGGTCCCTTAGCACAGTCACTGCATTGAACACAACCATAACATATTTAAAATGAGCCCGACAGAGATCTCAAAAAAAAAAAACTTTCAAAAAAAATTAAAAAATAAAACAAATGCAAAATAGCTGCTTTAATTACAACGCTATTAGCTGGTCAAAACGGTGGCATTCCCAAGCTTCTAAAAATTCTCTGACCTTTTCTGAATGCAGAGTTCTATCCTTACCTGTCCGTCGGGGGATGTTTAATGATTAGTAAGAAGGAATGAGAATTTTCCATCTTGGAGCTGACTATCACAAAGCGTATTTGCTTAGATACTGCCCTATTTTGACTCATTTTGAACAAGCTTGATTTGAGTTTGAGTGGATTTGAATCATAAAATCATTTGGTTTTGAGCCCTAAACGTGGGCCCCAGTGTTCCGCTTCATTACTGATTAGATCAGCGTGAACTCGAATAATCATTTACCCTGTTTTGAGCCTGTTTTTGAAAACCGCTTAGGAAAGAACAGCTCTGGTTCCTTATCTTTCATCACAGAGAAAGAATGAGAGAAAGAGACAATAAAATACGAAAGTAAAATGTTAATTAAGGCCTTTCTCTAACGAATTGTGGCTGAGGGTTGATTTGCAGTCTACGTCCCACGCAGACATTCAGAAACAGCGAGTAACTCCTAAAAGTTGAAAGGTGATTTTAACTGCTTCTGACTGGGTACAAACAGAGAAAACTCAGCTTGTAGATGTGTTTTGTTTGGTCTGCACTCTTTAAAGTTTTTTAAAATTAGTTGCCAATGTTTAGAAAGTGGAAAATTTCTTATAAAAATCTAGGTTCCGATTTCTCTTGAGAAACTGTAAGAGCTAGCCAAACCAGGCCTGCATTCCTAGTGGTAAAAAAAAAAAAATCAGCTGGAGTCACATCTTTTAGAGGCTCCCTCCCCATCCTGCCTGTGGTCCGAGGACCAGGTGAGATGTGTGGGGGCTGTTGCTATGGAAACAGGGGAGGACATGCTTGCATCAAGTTGATGAGCACTTACCTGGGCAAGTGATCTTTGCACAATTCTCTGAAGCCTCCTGTGGTTACATTTTCTTCTGTGTGAGAGCCTAATACTATACTATTCAGGGGCTTCTCATGATTTTAGCAATGGAAGATGATAAACATTTGCAACTATGAAGGGTACCACCAGGACCCCGAACCACTTAATGGATGAGTGTGGCTGAAGAGCTAGAAGTATAGTTCCAGCTTGCGCCTTGATGACACAGGACATTGGAGGACTCGGGGACAGCTACAGGGCCACAGGCTTCTCCTCTAGGTCTTCTCCTTTCACGGGAACTGAGAGGCGCCTGTGTTCTCCCCGAGAGAGCTGCAGTGAAGGACATCTGTTTCTGCCCTTGTTCAGCAAGACTGATGTAAAATTCCGTTTGTGAGCATTTGCCCGTCTGGCTGTGTGCCTGGCACCTTTCAGATGGATTTTGATCAAGCATGACTCCAGTGTGTATAGTAATCATGGAAAATTTCAGCTTTCTTATCCAAGGAGAAACTGACAAAAAGGACTGACTGCCCTTGGCTTTTTCCGAGCCATGGAAGCAGAACAGATCAAGGACTCAAAGTCAGGGCACATTTTGCAAAGGTCCAATTCTAGTATTTGGCCGTAATTATAAATACTGTGGTATCCATTCAATCGGTCACGTGGTTAATTTGTCTGTGTGTTCAGCAAGTGTTTTTGGAGCCTGCCCTCTATGCTGGACAACTGACAGAGGGTCTTAAGTCTTGCCTTCTCGGTTTTATATCCACTCAGACCCAGTTACTGCCCTCAATCCTAATAGTCATATTTCCAGAAGTTTGTGCTTTACTATTTTTTCTGTGCCCCAATTCTTTTTATGGCTGCCCTGCTCTAAGTGGGTTCACAGTACATAGTTCCCTCCAACAATTTGAAAATGCTTAAAGAAAATGGATAATTGTATGACTTCCTTTGAGAGACAACAACTTTCTCTGCTCCTTACCACTGACAACCCATTGATCGCATCCTGAGTTAATCTGGTCCAGCTGCCATTTTTGATTTGTGCATATTCAGGATCATATTATCTGAACTGTTCTTTTCTAACAGCTGAAGCAAAATATCTGGTAAGCATGCTTCCCTGACACTCTGACAATAACACTAGCCATCATTTACTAAGTACTTGGGATGCATTGTGCACCGTGCTAAGTGCTTTACGTGGATTTCTTAGTTAATCTTCTTAACAGCCCTGTGAAGTGGGTACTATATTAGCCCCACTTTGCAGATAAGGAAACTTAAGCTTAAAAAAGTTAATTTACCCCAGCATAGGCCTGATTGAGTCCAAAGCTCTATACTCTTAGCCATTTCAGCAACTCTGCAAATACCAATATGGCTTCTGGACAGAGTTGAGAATTTCTGAGCAGTCCCATACTGAGAGGGTTGATTTTACCCTGTGATTTCAGCAAGTTTATCAGCAGGCATCTTAGATCTGGTGCCCTTTATAAAGCTTGAGCCTCCCGGTTTCCTGAAGGAGGGAGCGCTGGTCTAGGGCAAGTTCTTGGAATTTGCCCTGGGCATATAAAGTCATGCTTTGGAAGTAAAGAAATGAGTCTTTCCTTTTTTTTTAATAAAGATTTGGTGAGGGTGAGTATCTATGTTTTACATCTGCTTCACTCTATTAGGACATTTTGTTTAAATCTGGTAGAATCAAATACAATAACAAACTTCCTCCAATCTTGGCTTTTCCTTCCAACTGTATGATTTCTGTTTATGGTGTCACCATCCATCTTGGCTTCAAGCTTCAAGGCCATGTTTGATTTCTTCTTTCCACTTAACCTCTATATCAATCTTATGGAGTTCCTTTGCAGCATTTCTCATATCCATTCCAACTTTTCCAGCCCTGCTGTCACACTCCAGTTTAGGTCATTATTCCCTCATACCCAAACTATTTTAATAGTTTCCTAACTGGTCTTTCTGCATCCAGGCTTTGCCTGCTCTTATTCATCCTAGATACCACTGTCAGAGTATCTATTCATCTACTAAAATCACACCTAGGCTTGGAGGTCCAAGTCAAATTCTATAGTCTCAATGCAGTAATGGAGTTCATACCAAGAGGCAATCTCTCCAATACCTCTCTACGGCCCATAATTTACGGTTATGTGCAGACATGTCTTATCTCTGCCAGTTCATCCAATATTCACAGTCTCTTCTTTAGCCACAGGATCCTGATATTGTTGGGTACAGTTTTAGGCCCAGGCATAAAACTACATTTCCCAGCCTCCCTTACAGAGAGGGCTAGTCAACGATACTGAAGCAGCCAGGGGATGTCTTAATTGGGTTACCCCAGAAGTAGATCCTAAGACAAGCATCCCAGCACAGTTTGTTTGGAGGAGATCTCAGGAAGCACAGGTAGTGGAGAGGGGGGTGAAACAGTACAAGGCAGGCAGCCAATCAGGGTTGGTTATTAAGAAAACAATCACTTCTGGTGACTGGAGTTTCATCCCACCAGGGAACTATGGGATACACCTTAGGTGCTGGCAGTTTCAAATTGGGACAGTGTGCACCAAAGATGATAAGAGCAAGGGAATGTGGCTGGGTTTTATTTTTAATAGACTTTATTTTTTCAGAGTAGTTTTAGGTTGACAGCAAAATTGAGTGAAAGGTACAGAGATTTCCCATATGCCCCCTGCCCCCACATATGCATAGCCTTCCCCCTTATCAACATCACTCACCAGAGTGGGACATTTGCTGTAATCAATGAACCTACATCCATACATCATAGTCACACAAAGTCCATAGTTTCCATTAGGGTTCCTTCTTGGTGTTGTACTTTCTATGGGTTTGGACAAATGTGTAATGACATGTATTCATCATTATAATATCATGCAGAGTAGTTTCACTGCCCTCAAAATCCTCTGTGCCTATTCATCTATCCCTGCTCCCCAACCCTTGGCAACCACTGATCTTTTTACTGTCTTCATAGTCTTGGCTTTTCCAGAATGTCATAGAGTTGGAATCATACAGTATGTAGCCTTTTCAGACTGGCTTCTTTCCCTTAGTAATGTGCATTTAAGGTTCCTCCATGTGTTTCCATGGCTTGATAGCTCATTTCTTTTCAGTACCGAATAATATCCCATTGTCCTGATGTACCACAGTTTATGTATTCATTCACCTACTGAAGGACATCTTGATTGCTTCCAAGTTTGGGCACTTATGAATAAACTGCAGTAGACATCTGTGGGCAGATTTTTGTGTAGACAAAATTGGTGGTTAAGTTACAATCCTTTAGGTAAATACCAAGGAGTGCAATTACTGAATCGTATGGTAAGAGTATGTTCAGTTTTGTAAGAAACTGCCAAACTGTCTTCAAAGTGGCTGTTCCATTTTGCATTCCCACCAGCAATGAATGAGAGTTCCTGTTGCTCCACATCCCCGTCAGCACTTGGTGTTGTCAGTGTTTTGGATTTTGGCCATTCTATTAGGTGTGTGGTAGTATCTCATTGTCGTTTTATGGCTAGGTTTTTTAAGAAAAAATAACATTTTAACTTTTACTAAAAGCATGTATTACTTATTAAATATTTAGTCATGTAATGAAATGGAAAAAAGCTAATTATTTAATGTTAAGTGAAAAAAAGTAGGATATAAAATTGTTTACTATAATTACTACTACAAAACACAAAAACTGATTTGTAGCTTTATAAAATGGAGGAAAAATCCAGAATGCTCAAAGTAGTTGTTCACCTTCACAGCCATAGCTCCTAGCACAATAAGTATGCAATGGATATTTGTTGTTCTTAAATAAGTACTGGGATTAGGGATGAATCTATTTTAATTTTATTTTTAATCTATTTTCCAAATTTGCCATAATGAAATGCTATAAGTTTCATAATGAAAAAAATGTAACTATACAAATAAGATAATTTCTCAACCTCCAAAACAGTAACACAGGGGAAGGGACTTCAATGTTGTTCATAAAAAAGCTTCAAATGTAGCATCTACTGCCGTGGAGCTTCTGGAAATCTCCATCAAGAGAGCACACCCTTCCACCTGCTTCCTGTCTGGATCATTGACAGGCTATCATGGCCGCCATCTTGGACCATGTGGTGACTTTGAGGAGGAAACCACATGTTAAGAATGGTGGAAGAAAAACCCAGGAGAAGCTTGGGTGTCTGGTGACCCGGAGGCTACAACACCAACTCTGGACTGCCTCCCCGCAGGCTCCTTTCATTGTAAGAACTAAAAAGTAAAACCTTCTATCTCCCTTACACGGCCATTATGTGTTACTGCTATTTGTAGCCAACCCTAATCCTCACTTGTGTTTCTTTTGCAAGATGGGGAAGCTTCTTGAGGTGAGGATTGTATCTGTGCATCTTTGTCTCCATCATAACACCCTATGCAGTGCACATAGAACCAAATCCTCAGTAAAGCTTTGTGAAATGGAGTTGAATTCAACGAACCTGGAGAACCAAGTGTAAATCGCCATGTTGAATGATTTTGGCAATTGAAGATGAATAAAACATTGTGTCTGCTCTCAAGGAACTGATAATAAAATTGTGAGCGTGTACACGCGTGTTGTCGCGGTTTGCAACCGACACACCTGGGCAGATAAAGGAGAGAAGGGGGTCAGCCCTCTGTCTGTCTGAAGAAAAAAAGATGCCCATTCACTGCTTGTTCTCTCCTGGCATCCTTGGCTCTTCAGTGTCTGCTGGGAAAACCCTGCCATGCCTGGTGTTACCATGACGTCTGAGCTTTGAGAGCTGTTTCCTTTCCTCCTAAGCCTAAGAAACATTATTCTAGTGATATCTGAATAGCTTGAGTTAGCTGTGTCTGAGCACAGAGGAAGTGGTTCCCTAGCAACAGGAGCCTCTGAAAGCCTCTTGGCGCTCAACGCTTCTCCCTGCTTTTTGTTTTCTCTTCTCCATGTTGCCTGTCAGCAAACGGCTGGAGTGATTGCACCTGCTCTGAATTAGGGCCGGTCAGTTAAACCCCAGCAGTTCAGTTTTACCAAGTCGAAGGGCTCTGTTCCTCTTTTGGTCAAGCTTCCTCATGAGGTCTGGGGCCTGTTGCACTCCTGGTTAGAACACAATGACCTCAGGTCATACTTCCCTTTTTGTTTTTCAGCTTTTGACCAGAAATGGAAAATACTGAGGTGCCTGAAGAAAATTTTGAGTTTTTTTTGAAAATACTATTTTTTCCACATTTTTCACACGTGCTAAATCTCTTCAGAAAAAAGTGTAGTAGACTTTTTTTCTTGCCGAGTTAATTCTCACCCTCTTCTTACTTTGTTTTTCCACCGAAGCCAAATTCTTCATTCCTTGCATATGTCAGCATCTCGATACATAGTTGGCTATGCAAGATGGCTGGGGAAACAAACTATCTTCTGACAACACTGCCTCAGTCTAGCAAAATACTAGGTTCTAGAGACAGTCATCCTTACCAGGGGCATAGATCCCATTCCTGTTCCAACCCCAGTGCCCTATTTTAGAAAGTGTAAATTTGTACAGACTGTAGCACTTAGCGCTAGTGTGAGTTCAGAGTTGCTGACTGGAAATGCCTTGTTTCATCTTCAAACAGGAATCTGTATGAAAACAGTGATCTTATAGGAGATGCTTGTACATCCTTACCTACCAATTGGCTAGTATCCATGGGTAGCATTGAATATCTGGCCGAGAATGCTGGTGATGAGTGACAGCATGCAGCTAATTACAATTGAGCCTAACAGCTCCTAGAATTCTTGTCCTCTATACCTTTTAAAATATTTTCATTCACTCATTTATTTAACCAGCACATATTTGTAATTGAATGGGCTGTGTGTGTCTGGAGACCATGCTGTGTCTTCTGGGAAAAACATGAATGACACAGTCTGTAACCTTGGGAAGGTCTCAGTTTAAAAGAGGAGGTAAGATATATATATATACCCACGTAACTATCTAGCAAGATTGCAGCCTAAACAAAGATAAACCATGCAATTATAGACGTTCTCTTCAATCGCCTCTTTCTGGGAGAGGGCAGTGGTAGAGGCAGAGCAAACCCACCTTTCTGAGTAATCAAGAAAAGTGAGTGTGAGGCGGGAGAACTGAGAAGTTACATCTGTCCTGTAGATAAACAGAGGACTGGGTCTCCAAGACTGTTCATCTGGCTCTTTTTATTAACCTTACATTTATTGAAACAACAAAACATAACAGCAGACTCCCCTGCGTCATGATATTCCGTTTGCATCCAAATGGGCTACTTTTAATCAATGTTAAGAGCCTGACATATGTCACCCAAAGTGACATAAAACAGAACCAGGAAGAGAATTTATCTGGGATCTGAGAAAAGTAAAAAATAAACCCTAGCTTAGGGACAATCTGAATAGCCACTGTTTCTCTTATTTTCCTCCCAGGCATTATTTTCCACTAGTAAATGAGAAAGGAAGAAAAATGCCTTTCAGTAGCCAAACCCTCCGGGAGCCAGGCTCTCTCCTTAATAGCCGTATCCCCTCACAAGCTGAGGAGTCTATCCAGGGTAGCATGCACGGTCACGACCATGGTCACGGTTAACCAGAAAAAACGAGTTATAAATCAATGGCGATGTGGGGAAGAAAACACCAACCAAAGGCAGACAGCCACGGTGTGTTATTTCTCAGGCTTGCTGAGACTAAAGGGGGGCAGAAATCTAAAAGCCGTTCCCATATATCCAGGTGACAAGCCTTTGGGGATCATTTCAGACTTACTGTAATAGCTACTGCCTTCTGCGGGGTTGACAGCTATTAAAGATTTATGAAGTGGAGAATGCAAGACAGGCAATAAGGGAGATTTTTTGTAGCCAAATAAGTGATTTGCACCCTAGGGCAGAAAGGGTAGTGAGGTCCCAGCCATGAAAAGAACTGAATTCCCAAGGATATATCCTGAATCGTGAGGCTGGGGCTCTGATGTAACTAAGCAGTTCCTATGGTATAGTTCCCTCTCCCTACCACACTCAGATTTTTCAATTTTGAACCTAATTGCTTATAAGAAGATGGTGGCTGATTATTATTTTTAGGATACTGCAAACCGATTCCTCATGACACCTGATAAGCACGTGCCAGGCTATATTACTGTATTCGTCAGGGTTCTCCAGAGAACCACCAGAGAGAGAGAGAGAGATTGATGGATTATAAGGAATTGGCTCATGTGATTATGGAGGCAGGCAAAACCCAAGATCTGAAGATCTGCTAGGTAAGATGGCAAGCTGGATATCCAGAAAAGCCAATGGTGTAGTTCCAGTCCAAAGACCATCAGACTCAAGACAGGAAGAGGTCATGTTTCAGTTTGAGTCCAAAGGCAGGGAAAATTCTCTCTTACTCAGGGGAGAGTCAGCCTTTTTGTTCTGTTCAGGCCTTCATCTGATTAGATGAAGCCCACCCACCATAGGGAGAGTGATCTACTTTACTCAGTCTACTGATTTAAATGTTAATCTCAACCAAAAACACCCTCACAGAAATACCCAGAATAATATTTGGTCAAATATCCGGGTACCTGATGACCCAGTCAAATTGACACATAAAATTAACCATCACACTGGCTTTGCCTTCTATGCCCATTCAAACAAAGTAAGGAAATTAATATTTATGAAGCACCTACTAGACCGAAAACTCTCTGTATATCCCTTACTATAAATAAGGGGTAATTTATTGCCCGTGTTGCACAGCTGGGCATGACGATGATGGGATAGAGGAAGTACAAAGAAAGTCGTCTCTTGTCTGTCAAACAAGAAGAAAGTTTTCTTCACTTTGTAGTAAACACAATAGTACAAATGCCCACATTTGTACAGCATTCTTGATCATGCTTTCACAATCATTTTATTGAATCTGTCATTAAAATGCCTTGACATAGGGTGGGACAGATATAATTTTACTTTACAGGTAAGGAAACTGAGTGAGACTGAAAGTAAGTGACTTGCTTAAGGGTCACATGGCAAATCTGAAGCAAACGCCAAGATGAGACCCTCACATTTTCTGGCTTCTAGCATAGAAGAAAACATCAGTCGTGTTTGTAGTATTTCTGTCTGCTAATGTATGTGGTGCTGATGGGCCTTAGCGGGGCAGGCGACATAAGTGGGAAAGATCATGAGGTTCCAAGTCAGACAAGCTGGATGTGGATCCCAGCTCAACCTCTGCTTGGTTGTTTGACTTTGGGAAATTTCTTTAGCTGTAAAATAGGATAACAAGACCTATCTTATCAGCTCAGTGTGGGGAGCCGGCAGCATAATACATGGAATGTACAATGCCAAGTGCCCAGTCAAAGATTAAACAGAGAATTAAATGAGGAGAGTGCCTGGGACATAGTAAGCATTCAACAAATGTTAGCCATCATCATTGCTATGCCGTGGTATCGCAGATTCCCACTGTGTGTTGGCCTCTCCCTCTACAGCTCTGTCATCTTACTGCAATAACAAGATTACATAAGTAGACAGAGGGACAGAGAATAAGAGGACAGAGAAAGGGGAAGCATCCTTCCTTATACTTGATCTCTCCTCCTTGTTACTGGCACCACTAGGTACTTTTCAAATAGGTAATAGGACAACAGCTTAAAAAAATCTTACATGGGACAGCTGTGTTCTTATGTCTTTGCCCAAAGTGACTTTAAATTGCCCTCTGGAATTATTTCCTGGCTGCCTGCAAAGGCAGTATCTGAGGTCAGTCATCTGAAACTGGCCTAGCTTGGCTTTGCATCGATTTATCTAATCCAAGATTCGTGCCCAAAGCAGCAACTTGTATTTTTCCCAAACTGATGTTGGCTGGAGTTAGTCAGAGCTCTCATGTGGCAGAGGACCTCAGACTCCCAAAATGTGTTGTATCTGTTTATCCAACAAGACTGGTAGTATTTATATATACAATATATATAGTATGCATAATATAAACATATTGTATTGAGACCATTAGAAAAGTATCAACTTGGTTATTTATCTACCTAAGAAGAAACTACCGAGTGTGGCAGGGCTTTGTTGATGATCAATTATATTATTTAAGCAAACACATTTGGTTAAAGCACATTTTCCCCTTCTGCTAAAGCTGCTGGTAAGGAAAGCAAAATAGTCTCTTCGTTTGTGAGGCAAAAGAGCATTCATCTAGTAGGCTATTATAGAACCACCATATATCATTTGAATCCAAGCCCACTTGAAAGTGGAAGCTGATTATGAAGGGTGACATCATTGCAGTTGATCACAACTCCTTTAAAGCAAGTTTTCTATTTAAAAAAAAAAAAGAGCGGGAAAAAATATCAGAACTTGGCATTTCTCTTGGAGAAAAAAGATGCACCAATAGGTTTTGGAGTATTTTGTCTCCTTTGGCCTCTGGCCTGGGAATCACTAATTAGCTGTGTGGTCGCGGGAAGTTTGATGACTCTGCTAATCTAAGCCTCAGTCTCCTTGTCATTAACTTAATGGATTGAAATGCATCATCTATAAGGCCCTTCCAGCTCTAAAATTCCATAATGCTAGCTAGGATGTATGCAAGGTGCTATCCTGGGGAATCCAGCAAGCAAAAAGAAAACTCGCTGGTTTTATTTCACTTGGAGGAAAGCTCTTCTTTATTATCCAGTATCTGCCACCCAGCCAGGTCATCTCAGGCTCATGTGAGAGCTCTATGGGTCCAAAGTCGGTCAGTCCTCTGCTTTAGTTTTCTTGGATCCAGGGAGAGTTCACCTAGGATGTGCTAAAGTGAGCGATGAAGGCAAATGACAAGGACAGTCGATTACCTCCTATCATTCTGGAGAAACCATTAATTCGTGCATACATCCATCTAACCAACACGTATTGAGAGTCAGTATAACATGTAGTTAATGGTTCAGGCTCTGGAGTCAGATGTGCTGGGTTCCAGTTCTGGTTTCACCACTTCTGTGCTTTGTGGCCCCGAGCAAGCTACCTAATGTCTCCTCATCTGTAGTCCTCATCCCAAAGGCTTGTTTGAGGGATAAATGAGTTAATACATGTAAGATATTGATAACAGTGCCCAACACATGGAAATCATTCAATAAGTGTTGTGTGTTACCATGACCATGCTCTATATCATATACAAATGGGAACTCAGAGATGTCACTATGGACAAGAACACAATAGGCATATAAATGAGGAAGGGGGTGGCAGTCAGGGCAGACTTCATAGAGGAGGTCACTCCAGCTAAGTCTCAACATTGACATAAACCTTTGTTAGACAAAGAAGAAAGTTTATTCCAGGCAGTACGGGCAGTGTCAGCTAAAGCAGGAAGGCATATATCTTCCTTATAGTCAGATGACTGTATTGGGTGTGGCTGGAGTTTAGGAGAAAGGAGAAACCTCAGTGGGAGATGAGCTGGAAGAGTAGGTGAGCTCCTGGAGGGCCTCAGAAGACGATACTCGATGCCATTCAAGCTGCTTTAAGCTGAAAAAATGCCGTAATCAGCAAGCCCTCTGGTTTGGAGCCACTCCAGGAGCAAGGCTGGAATTGGAATGAGAAAGGAAGTCAAGGGATGGAGTTGGACTTGGATCCAGGGTCTGGTGGATCCTAGAGTGAGGCTGGTGGGAAAAAGAAATCTTGTTAATTTTTGCATATTCGTGATTCCCAGCTCCATGGTGCTTTCTAACACTAGATTTCCCAACTCCATTCCTACTTTTCCTGACCCAGGGATCAGGTACCTTTCAAATCTGAGTCACAATCTTTTAAAATATGTCGAACACTTACTCTCTGGAAGGCATGATACCAGGCAAAGAAGCAAAGCAGGTAGTTCTCAACCCTAAAATTTCAGGTACTGTTTGAGGCAGAGGAGGAAGAGACCGTGGGCTTAGGTCAATCAGAGAAAGCTTCCTGGAGGAAGCTGTCTTTGTGCTGGATGTTTAAAGATAGGTAGAATGTTGATAGACAGAGAACAATCTAGATGGAAGTAACAGTGTGAGCAAAGGTGAAGAAATGAAAAAGCGTAAGAAGGGGCACCCAAGAGAAGACACTGCAGTTGTCTAGACATGAGATCACACGAACCTAAACTAGGCGGTTGGCGATAAACAATGATGTAAAAGGAAGCAGCAGACATGAGAAGAGTTGTAAGGACAAATACAGAGCTCTTGGTCACCAGCTGCATAAAGGGGTGAGTGAAAGCCAGTATTGGAAGATGATTAAGAAACCGTTGATCTGAAAGACTGGCAAAAAAAATTGGGAGGTAAGGTGCTTAATGTCAAGCTAAGACCTCCAAGAGAAAAATATTTCTGAATGAAGTTCTGCAGAAAAGGTTAGCATTTGAGATAAAAGCTTGAGTGTCATCCACAGAGAGGTTATACTTGAACTTCAGAAGTAGATGAATTTTCTGTGGAAAGAATATAAAGAGAAAAGAGCATGGTGCTTCCAGTTTGACTGGACACCTTTAATGAGTCCTTCCATTTCTAACAATATGGAGGACGTTATAACCTGAAAGCCATCCAGTTTGAAAACAAACAAATAAAAGAAAAAACCTATGTATGCTGTGTAAAAAGTAACAAAGATTTTTTGTGAATGCATAGCTAATTATTAAAGAAAATAATGGAAATTCTGAGGGACCCAAAAGCCAAAAGGCAGCTGAAAACCAGCTTAGTAATCTTGTAAATTTGTGCTGTGGCTGCTCTCAGGGCAGAAGGTCTTGGAAATCTTGGAGTTTGGGTTTGATGCCTATATGAATTGGAGTAGTATGTTAGTTACCTTTTGCTGTGTAACAAATTACACGAACTTGGCTAGAAACAACACACACGTGTTATCTCACAGTTTCTGTGGGTCAAGAGTCTGGGCTGGTCCTCTACACAGGATCTCCAATGGCTGCAATCAAGATGTCAGCTGGGCTCAGGTCTCCATTGGGGAAGGAGCCACACTCGTTTGCAGAATTCAATTCCTGTGGTTGTAGGACTGAGGGTTTCAGTTTTTCCTTGGTTGTTGGCTAGAGGCTGCCATCAGTGCCACGTGGGCTTCCTAATATAGGAAGAGGAATATGTTGCCCAACAGGAGAGCTTGCTTCTTCAAGGGAAAGGAGTGGCAGGCTCCAGCATTATGGGTCTTGGAATAGTATATAAAGTAATCATATAATCCTATATTATATAATCATATAATCCTGTCTAATCACATACATGGAATCCTGTGCATCCCATCACCTTTGCCGTATTCTGTAGGTTAGAAGCAGTCACCAGTTCCTGCCCACACTCAAGGGGAAGAGATCACACAAGGGTGTTAACACCAGGAGACAGAGATCATGGGGGACCACTTCAAGAATCTGACTGCCACAGGGCAAGGCCTGGGCCCTGTAAGAGGCATGGTGGAAATGAGACTCCCTCATTAAGCCAGGACCTTGAGGAACTGCACCCTTGTTCAAAGGGAGATACTAAGGAAACTTGTCTGTCTCGGCATGAACTGTAGTGGGAAAAAAAATCTCTCTGCCGAGAAGTCATGATCACGGGCTATACGATGCACAGATTTGAGATTCCAGCTTATTGCAGGGTCCAGTGACTCTGCAAGTGGAAAAATGAACATACGAAATATCCTGGATCAGTAAATTCTCAGGGTACCTGGCAAAATAAATGCAAAACCTCTTTGGAAGAATACCCACAGATAAAGCTCCATTGAAGATAAATGTCACAATTCTAAATTATAAAACGTATGAGGAGCTAATTCATTATGAGTTAGAGGTAGCAGTCTCAAGAAGCAGGATTAGATCTCCAAGAAACTTACTTAATAGAGAATGATATGTGTTATGGGCTGAACTGTGTCCCTCCCAAATTCATATGTTGAAGCCCTAACCCCCAGTACCTCAAAATATAGCACATGTGGTGGTAGGGCCTTTGAAGAGGTAAATAAGTTAAAATGAGGCCTAATCCAATCTGACTATCCTCTTATAAGTACACGAGATTAGGACACAGACACACACAGAGGGAAGACCATATGGAGACATAGGGAGAAGACAACCATCTACAAGCCAAGGAGAGAGGCCTCAGAGGAAACCAACCCTGTCAGCATCTTCATCTTGGACTTCTGGACTCCAAAAGTGTGAGAAAACAAATTTCTGTTGTTTAAGACACCCAGTCTGTGGTATTTGGTTATGGCAGCCCTAGAAAGGTAATACAATACAGAAAAAGCTAAACAACAAGAGTGTTAAAAGTGATTAAGAACATAAACAAAAGAAGAAAAGCATAAGAATTAGACAGGAGGAAAAAAGGAACAGGCACATTCATAAAAGAACCAAATAGAGTTTCTAGAAATGAAAAATACTGTTGCAATGGATGAGTTAACAGAGTAGATTTTATTATTAAAGAATTAATGAATGGTAAGATAAATCTGAAGAAATTACCCAGACAGCATAGAGCACCACGAGATAAAGGGATGTGAAATGTGAAAGAGAGGTTAAGAGGGATTGAAAATAGAATGAGAAGGTGGAAGATGTATCTAACAGGAATTCCAGTATTGGGCAGTAGAGTACAAGGGAGGTAGATGTGGCTGAGTATTTTCCAATTTTGATTAAAGACATGGATCCTCAGATGCAGGAAAAAAAAAGTCCGAACCAAGATAACTAACAGTAAGCCCACACCTTGACACGTCATAGTTAAAATGCAGAACACCAAAGACAACGAGGTCTTAAAATAAACCAGAGGAGGTGGGCAGGGAGGGGAGGTAATTACAAAAGAACAACAATTAAACTGACAGAAAACTTTCAATTACACGGAAAGAAGGAAGAAAACAAAGAAATAATATCATCAAAGTGCTAAGAGAAAGCAACTGTCACCTGGAATTTTAATCCCAGCTAAACTGTCATTCAAGTGTGAGGGTAAAATAAAGACATAAAATAAAGACGTTTTGAGACAAACGATGACAGTTTGCTGCTAACAAACCACCACTGAAAGAGCAGCTAGAGGAGTTTAGGGAGAAGGAAACTAAACTAGAAGGAAGATATGAGATGTAAGAATAAGATGAACAAGTAAATTGGTAAGAGAGTTACAATATGGCAAAATCCAGATGGCATATCCTGATGGAGCATGAAATGCTGCTCTTGTGCATTCAGGATCAGAGGGGATGGTCAGATGAACTGGTGAAGGTGGCTGAATTTGAAGCAGAAACAGCATCTCATAAGTAGTATGTTCCAGATGTTTCAAAGTGAGTTGTTTGAAACTCAGAACATCAGAACATATTTTCTCATAGAAACGATATTACAACGTTATTTCTAACTCTGGCTTAAAGACTATTTAACTCATCTTGTCCCTGAATCAGAGTTAGCTATCATTCATAACAATGTTTCAATAGGAAAATACGTTCCAAATTCTAACAAGAGAGCTCTGAAGCTTCTCTGAAGCTTCAAGTAGCACTAAGGGTGGCCCCAATGAGTGTGTGTGTGTGTGTGTTAAAATATACGTACCATAAAATTTACCATTCTAAGCATTATTGTGTGTAAGGTTCAGTGACAGTAAGTACATTCACATTGTTGTGCAACCATCGCCACCGTCCATCTCCAGACCTTTTCTGTTATACCAAACTGAAACTCTGTCCCCATTACGCACTAACTCCCCATTACTACCTCCCACCAGCCCCTCAAAAGCACCATTATACTTTCTGTCTCTATGAATTTGTCTAGGCTAGGTACCTCATATAAATGGAATCATACAGTATTTGTCTTTTTGTTTCTGCCTTATTTCACTTAGCATAATGTCTTCAAAGATCATCCATGTTGTAGCATGTGTCAGAGTTTCATTCCTTTTAAAGGCTGAATAATATTCCATTATCTGTATATAACACATTTTGTTTATCCATTCATCTGTCAATGGACACTTGGGTTGTTTCCACTTTTTGACTGTTGCAAATAATGCTGCTATGAACCCGGATGTACAAACATCTGTTCAAGTCCCTGCTTTCAATTCTTTTGGGAATATACCCAAAAGTGGAGTTGCTGGATCACACATAAATCTATGTTTAATTCTTAGGAACCACCACACTGTTTTCCAGAGCAGCTGCACCATTTTATATTCCCACCAGCAATGCGCAAGGTTTCCAATTTCTCCATATCCTCACCAACACACTATTTTCTATTTTTCTAATAATAGCCATCCTAATAGGTGTGAAGTGGCAACTGACATTTTGAGTAAAACAATACATTGCTATGTGGGGCTGTCTCTTACATTGCAGGAAGTAATATCCCTGGCACTCCCCAACTCACCCCCCCAAGAACCACCAGCAGAGAATACTGATTTCTTGGTTTTATAAGTAGTCAGCAACAGCTAAAATCTCTGTTCTGTTCTTTTAGCCTTAGCAGGGCTTCTTGAAATCTAACTGTGCAGGCATATGGTAGGGGTCAGCCCAGAGACCTGGGCAGAGATCATGCAGAGAATTTGGGGATCCCCTGTCTCCTGTTCTCCTGTCCCAGATTTCTCCCTCTCACTTTCCAGCTGCTGTGGCTCCCTTGCCTCTGTCCTCTGGTTCTTCAGCCCAGAAGGACTGCAGGTTTCTATTCAACTTTTCACTACTCTTCCCTCCCCAATGCCACCATCCCCCTCCCTGAACCCACCCCAAAGGCACCATCAGACTTTACGCTGATGGCTATAAAAGTGGGAAACTCAGCTAGTGCCATTCCAGTCCCAAATGGAGACCCTTCTCTAGGTTCTGCCTGCTTTTTGGTCACTTGCCAAGCCTTCAGTAGTTGTTTTTGAATTTTAGTTGCAGTTGACAGTTGTTTTATGTGGGAGAGTTGACTCCACCATTCCTGGAAGCAGAACCTTACCACCTTTCTCATTACCCACTCTCAACCTCTGCCGCTTCCCTGTGAGTAAACCCAGGCTTGTCTGCCTATTCCAAGTTTTGGGCACTGAATGTACATTTGAAATCTTAAGAGCTATTTTATATGATTTTAAAAATCAATAATGAAGTCTTAAAAGTATAAGTCAATTACAGAAAAAAAAAATCACAGTCCACTTTATAGCATGGAGAGAAAATGCTACAGCAGCCCCACGTTCCTTTACCTCTGGGCATGTGAATTGAAGCTTAGTCATTATTACTCATTTAATCTCTTCCCTAAGTGTTATTTATGCTCCTCGGTGTGGCACAACCATTGACCAGAAATGTTTTAAATTTCTCCCTATGTGGGAAGTAGAAGAAATACGAGCTTAATCCTGCACATCAGATGTCTGTTGAATTAGTCTTTTCTCTGGCTGCCTTGTGAAAAAAGTTGTCAGGTTTCAGATTGGAAAATTATAATTCTGAGATTTGGGGGCTAATAAGAGATTCGTCTGCCTTTACCCCTTTATTCATTTTCTCAACAAATATTTGCTAGACCCCTATGATAGAGTATTTAATTTAGTTTGTTTAATGAAAGCTAATTTAGTAATTTGTGGATTAGGGATTAGCTGGTGTGTTCATGCTTTCATTCATCCATAAACTAATTTATTTCATGAATTTAATTTAGTTAATTTATGAATGAATCAATGAAATAATTTAATTTGTCAGTAATTTCCTAATGGTTATTCCAAGGCACTGCATGTTCCAGAAGTGACTTCTGAAGTCTCAGGTTGATTAGTTTTGCTTGGGATTGTTTTAACATCAACTATATCTTCTTGCATTATTATTTGAAAACCTGGAGTCCATGTAGTATATGTGTCAGTTCTCTCAAAGTCTTACATAAAGGTTCTCTCTCCTATTCATCAGTTTCGCAGTTAAAGACCTATGTAAATTACCCATGATCTCTTGACAGGTGCCTTCATTCAATGAAGTGCCTTTGACTAGCTGTATGATTATAAA
This sequence comes from Diceros bicornis minor, assembly GCF_020826845.1. Classification (NCBI taxonomy): domain Eukaryota; kingdom Metazoa; phylum Chordata; class Mammalia; order Perissodactyla; family Rhinocerotidae; genus Diceros; species Diceros bicornis. The sequence continues at coordinate 15,226,932 of NC_080775.1, read as the reverse complement.
TTGGTTGCTTGTTCCTGCAAACGGGCCTCCAGCTCATCTCTGAACCCCTCCCCTCTCTGACACTTCTTGTCCTGCACCCTCTCATCTCCATCCTCTGTTGGTCAGTCTCTCAATCCCTCTGCCATGTCCTGGGTCTGTCCTTCGCCATCTCATACCCTATCTTTCTTCATATCCATCCTTCCCCTAAGAAAAAGTTGCTTTTGGATTTTCTTTTCATAATCATTTTTATATGCAGATTTCTGAATCCCATTGGAGGAGATTCTGATTCTGATGGTTAGGAATCTGCACTGTTCTTCACGGACATATGACCTGCGCAGTTGCACAGAGACCTGAATTTAGAAGGGCTCTACACTGGGCTTAATGCTCTGCTGTCACCATCTTGAAATGTTTGATCATTTTATAACAAGGGGCCACACATTTTCATTTTGCCTGGACTCCACAAGTTACGTGGCCAGTCCTCCACTACGGAGAGGTGCTCAATGGGTCAAGAGTTGTGCAATTCACTAGGAAAGAAAAAGAACAATCAGGGCTCTTTATGACGTCACTGGTGTAGGGGACCAGGAAGTTCGAGAAGGAGGGAGGATGGGATCATCTTTCAGCTGTGCTCCCTTTTTCCCTGAGAATCTCCTTAAATCGCAGGGCCAGGTTGGAGGGCCTGGTGGTAGTCTTCTTGTAAATCAATCAGGGAACTATTCAAGTGATCATAGTCAGTTCTGACCTACTCTTGAGGACTCCCAGACAAATTCTAGAAGAGGAATCTATCTCTAAAAAGAGATTGATTCTAAAAGCTGTGCCTTGGAATTTACACACTGGCTGGGTCTCTTCCATCTAAACAGGTAAACTTGTATGTCAGATAGACACATTTATCCCATGAAAGCCATGAGCAAAAACTTGTCCTGTAGAAATAAGACATGGTAGTGAAGTACTTTTTTTTTTTTTCCTGGTGAGGAAGATTGGCCCTGAGCTAACATCTGTTGCCAATCCTCCTCTTTTTGCTGAGGAAGATTGACCCTGGGCTAACATCCATGCCCATCTTCGGCGGTGAGGTACTTTTCATGGATGTTAGCTCTACAGAGATGTTATGGTGTTGGTTCAGGAAAGAATCCTGGGAGAGTAAACTGGCAAGAGGACTGTGATGCAGACCTGTTGAAGAGATGCTAGGATGGTGTCCAGGCAGAACATGGGGGAAAACATTGAGATTCATATGTGAGGAGGAGACAAAGGAGAACATGTGAGATAATTACAAACTGTCCTGGAAAAAAAATTGTCTACATTGATCTAAATAGAAAGGTCTTTGTAATGAATGATCTGTACAATAGAAAGAGAAGCAGAGTTGAGACTGCAAATTCATGCCTTTCTGTTTGCTTTGTGTTCATGGTTTTGTTGTCTCTCAATAAATGTATAATACTAATAAAAGTCCATTAGGTAAACCATTTTAGGCCAACAAGATCCCACTGTAATTCATGGAATTTCAAACAATAGCATTTGACGGCCCTTTGCTGAAGTTCTTTTTTTTAATACACAGAATCTACCGCTCTTGAAGAAAATTAATTTCAAAACAGTGCTTTGAAAATGGGAGCTGAATAAATATACATGTAAAATTCAGCTCTGTCTGGGGGCATAATTTTATTCCTCATTTGTTGGGATTCTTTGGGAGCAGTGGGTGTTTGTAGGCAATCGTATATTTTGCTAATGATTACTATGGTAAATCTTACAATTCAGATATTTTTCTGCAAGTCTGTTTCCATTGTCTTTTAACCCTGAGGGAGAATTGATGGCGTATTGAACTCAACCACGTTTTAACACTGCGTATGGGGCATGAAGAGCTTACTTTAGTACAAACTGCTGAAGTGAGCAAGAGAAGTACATTTTGTGTGTTTTCTTGATTATTGCACTGAGCTTGTGATGGGGAGAACAGCAAATTCTACAGCTAAGGAAACCCCTATCCATACACAGCATCCTGTGGAAGGAGATTAAGTTCTATCAAAGAGTTTTACCATGACACGTATTGTTCATTTACTGTGAAACCCCAAAGAACATATATATTTTTTCTTTTTTTTTTTTTTAAATGGAAGGGCAAGGCTCTTTAATAATTTTATTTATTTATTTTTCCCCCCCAAAGCCCCAGTAGATAGTTGTACGTCATAGCTGCACATCCTTCTAGTTGCTGTATGTGGGACGCGGCCTCAGCATGGCCGGAGAAGCAGTGCGTCGGTGCGAGCCCAGGATCCGAACCCGGGCCGCCAGCAGCGGAGCGCGTGCACCCAACCGCTAAGCCACGGGGCCGGCCCCATATATATTTTTTCATGTAGCTTAGATGGGAAGACTGTTTGTACTTCTGTGACTTATGTGTTTTTTAATATTAATACGTGATTTTAAAAAGTAATTTAAAAGTCATGATTTTTTCTTAAGTTTGTAAATCTTATTTTGCTAGATATAATGATAGTAAATTTCTAAAAATCACTTTAGAAGGTCTTCAATTCATCTTTGATCCCATTTAAAACCTAAACTCCTTTAAACATTTTAAATTACATTCATATTCATACAGTTTATAAGTTTAGCTTTTTTTTTTTTTTGTGAGGAAGATCAGCCCTGAGATAACATGCACGCCAATCCTCCTGCTTTTGCTAGGGAAGACTGGCCCTGGGCTAACATCTGTGCCCATCTTCCTCTACTTTATGTGGGATGCTGCCACAGCATGGCTTGACAAGCGGTGCACGCCCGGGGTCTGAACCAGGGCTGCCAGCAGCAGAGCTTGTGCACTTAACTGCTACGCCACAGGGCTGGCCCCTTTAGCTTTATTTCTAAGTCCTTCAGTTGTCTCTGTAACACTAAAATCTCCCCAAAACTTACTTAAGGAGTATGAATCTAATACATATAATATAATAATATATAAATTATACTTATATATAATCTTAAATTTTCCTAAATTTTTAAATACTGTTTACAAACTGGGTTTTACCTTGTCAACTTAAGATCATGAGTCTAAGTCAATTATTCTTTTAATTAAAAATAAATAAATGATTCTTTTAGACAATCTGAACATTTGAAATGCAAGGTACAGACAATTTTACATGAAAAAGATAAATACTGTGAATTGCATTTACTTAATCATCTTTAGACTTAGTTTTAAGCTGGCCTGGGGTTAAAATAAACAATAATGGTATCCCATATTAATTTCACTTTTCTTTTCAAATGTTTTTTCCAAGCATTTTTGGGAATACTGTTCCAAGGAAGTACGATTTTCATTCCAAGTGCATTGGGGTGACCTTCTCAGAGACTAAGTTGCACTTAAACTAGAGGGACTGGCCTGGGTGTGAAATGAAGGTCTATGGACATCCAGCAGGATTTCTTTCAGCAATTGACTGCCGTATTGAGCTTTTTAAAAAAAAATTGAGGTGAAATTCATGTAACATAAAATTAACCATTTTAAAATAAAAAATTCAGTGGCATTTAGTACATTCACAACGTTGTGCAACTACCCTCTTTACTTAGTTCCAAAACATTTCCATTGCTACAAAATAAAACCCTGGATTTGTTAAGCAGTTTTTCCCTATTACTCACTGCCTCCAACCCCAGGTAACCCCCAATCTGCTTTCTATTTCTATGGATTTATCTGTTCTTGATATTTCATATAAATGCAATCATACAATATGTGAACTTTTGTGTCTGGCTTCTTTCACTTGAGCATATATTTTTGAGATTCATCCATTTTGTAGCATGTATCAGTACGTTATTCCTTTTTGTGGCTGAATAACATTCCATTGTGTGAATAGACCACAATTTGTGTATCCATTCATCTGTTGATGGACAATTGGGTTGTTTCCACCTTTTGACTATTGTGAATAATGCTGTTGTGTACATGCCTATATGTGACCTTGTGTGAAGACCTGTTTTCAATTCTTTTGGGTGTATACCTAGGAGTGGTATTGCTGGATCATATGGTAATTCTCCATTTAGCTTTTTGGGGAACTGCCAAAATGTTTTCCACAGCAGCTGAACTGCTTTACACTCCCGCCAGCAATGTATGAATGTTCTAATTTCTGGATATCCTCACCAACATTTGTTATTTTCCTTTTTTTTTTTAAATTATAAACTAGGCTTTTGGTGGTGAACTCAATGCAGTCTACACAGAATATATATGACGTACAAAATATAATGAGGTACACCTGGAATTTATGTAATGTTATAAACCAACATGACCTCAATAAAAAAAATAATTAAAAAAAATTATTGACATCCTAGTGGATGTGATGTGGTATCTCATTGTGGTTTTGATTTGCATTTCCCTAATGACTGATGATGTTTGAGACTTTTTTATTAATGGCTTTGGCCAACAGGGGACTCCAAGTTGATGTCCTACATCCTAGGTCCCCTGAATTCATGGTCATTCTTTTCTAATTACTCTCAATTGTGTCCTCTGATTAAGGCAAATTATATCATGTGAACTTCCCTCCAAATCCCATTTCTGTTTCCCCTCTTTGCTCCACATCCTAATTGGATTCAACCAATCTGTTTAATGCTTGTTTCTACTCTGAATTCTTCTTACATTCTTTCTATCTGACAGAGCTGCTGTTTTAAACAGATATTTGGATGACATTGTTTAAATTCCTCATGTCTCTCCTGTCTGTTTAGCTGCATGATCAGTTTCTGAAGTCATTTTAATTATAATATTCTAGGTATACTATTAAACATATTGAGAGGTAGAAAATTTCAGACTGTGATCAAAATATGTTTTGGTAGAATCAGATTGCAATACTTCAAGAATTAATAACCATTCATTTAGGAAATTTTCCTTTTTAATCATAGGACCACAATTTAGACTATAGTGTTCAAGCCATGGCAATTTACCTAAATTGCCTGGGTAGTAATTGATGCCTGGAAGGAACTAGGCCCACGAGTGCCTGGCTTATAAATATTCTTTCTGAAGCTTACCTTCAGGCCATGGTCATATCTAATTAGGAGTGTCCTCTGAGGGGAGAGATGTTGATGAGAACAGGGAGCATGGCCAATTGGTGCAGGAAAAAATCTGGATAATAAATGAGGGTTTATAATGTGATGGCCAGAGATGGAGCGAGGTGCAAACAGCTCATATGGGGGCAGATCAGAAAGGAATTCAGAGGCCGCTGATCATGGACTCAATGGTAGCTTTTATGCATGGCCCAAAGAGCTTTGCAGAGATAAAGGGAGACTTACAAGACACCTAAAGCTATCAAAGGATCCATCTCAAATGCCACAATCTGTTTCCATGAAATCAGGTCTTGTGATAACTGTGACCCCAGATGAGAAACCGAATACCAGAATTGTTTGGGGAGAATATACTCTTTTGCATCTAAGATTTCCAGCTCTTGGACAATTGTATGGTACAATTGAAAACTCTCCATTGCCATTCAAATATAAAACAGCATTGTTCTTATTGTTCCTCTAATCAATTGTATATTGAAGACAGAGGAGAGGGGAGGAGTCTCAGTTACTTCATGCTACAAGAAGAGTCTTGTGTAAATCCGAGGCGACCCAGGGACTGGTGGTGGCCTGCAGTGACTGGCCCTCAAAAAACTAAATAAAATCGTCACCGTAACAGGAGATGGCTTTTCTCTTCTCTTCTGCTTTGCCAGCTTCAAAAGAACCACTGTCTTAAAAGAGTCCCCAGTATACTTTGGGGGAATCCAGTGTTCCCAGCCTCCCCTTGGCCCTAACGAGGGAGGAGGATGCACTTTGATGTACAGCTGTAGGTTTTCTAATGAGGTAGGCAGGAGATCAGATTCCATTAGGACATCTTCTTTTAAGCCTTGATTATTCAGCAGCCCTGTTGAAATTAGCTGTTCATTTATCCACGAGCAGCTGCATGCAGAGTTGGGCGGCTTTGCTTATAGTGTCACACTGAGTGGGTCCGGGCTAAGACACTCCTGAATATTTATTTAATTCAATTATGCCTCTGTGCCACTTTTTTCTTCTTCTAAGCAATAGCATCAGATTCTGAAACCACTAGAATTTCACCATAGAAATGACCCAGAAATTTGATCTGCGTTGTAAACTGCAGCTCAGTTCTAATATGAGACAAATCCTTTCTGTCCCTTCTGGCTGTTCCCCTTCCACGCGACATTAATGCCTATTTTGGCACATCATGTCACAGCTGCAAAGCAGAGCTGGTCCCTCCTGTTTGCCTGTTCTTATGAGCTCCCTGCAGGGTTGCCAGACGAGTCATATTCATGACTGTCAGGCCCTGGCTGGAGCAGTTACAAAGTCCTTGTTCCAGAACAGGGGCCAAGCTCTGCTCACTGTCCTGGGAAGTTGTGTATGGCCGGATGAGGCTTTGTCAGAGGGTTAAAGAAGAAGAAATGAAGGATGATCTGCGACAGGGCAGAGGTGTAGTGCCAAGTTGGAAAATTGGCAGGGCTGGAAGGGATTCACAAACACGCGCACACACACACACACGTGCACACAAACACGTACACATATACACAGAAGTGACATTCTGATCAACAAAATTATTGTCATGCATCTAGGTCAATGGGCCACCAGGAGTAGAAGTGTTTCTTACTCTTGAATATTTACTGATCAAGATAAACTTCATTATGCATGTGTTTTTGGTTTATAAGACCTTTCTATTATTGATTTGACAGTTCCATTGCCCTGTCTTTTTCTCCCTACACGTGTCAGCTGCTTGAGTTATTTGACCACATTTGTCATAAGTGCAACTGGTTGTGCCCAAATACAGAAAGCTACCCTTCGAGTAGCTTTCAAATACAGAAAGGGACCTTCGAGTCCCTTTGGGAGCTGACCTCCAAGTTCTTTTTATCTTGAGATAAAGCGGGTTAAACAAATCCTTGGCCCAGTGGGAACTGGCTCCGCCATTTCTTCTCCAGCCTCTTCAACCAATGTTGGAATAGCTCCCACACTTCTTACATCTTCTGATGGGTTTCATGGCTTTATTTATTGTTGTTATGACCACTCAATTGTTTGCATTGTTAATAGATCTCTTTCAGAGCTTCCAGGTGTTTTTTAGTGGTCCTCCATGTGTTTTCTGAATTGGGCACCAGCCGCGCCTACCCCTACATTGTTGTATGTTTGCTAGGAACCACTGGGGGCAAGTACCATGGCAGTTGATGACATGGGCAACTGAAGTTTTACAATGCTCCATTACTGAGAAGAATCCTTTGTAACCGGTGTTAGCAAGTTCAATAAAAAAGTGGTGTCCTCAACAATGTTGAGTGTTAATGTTGAGAAAGACTAGTTTGACGATTTTGCTGAATAATAGAAAAATTAAGGAAAATGGACTGTTTTATATGCCTTTAAAATGAAAAGCCAAACTATGAGATATTCAGCCTGAAGTCTGAATGCATCCTCATCCTCCATATATATTTCTGCTGCTTTTGTGCCCATGTATATGTCTCTCTGACTCTCACTCTCCTTGGAGTGTCTGTGCCTTTTCTGGAGTAGATGTCCTTTTAACAGATCTCCACTCAGCCACCTCCTGGAAGAACCGTCACTAAATTCTCCCTGTAAGATAGACAGGGTGAGTCCCGTGGCATGCTAGACTCTTGCAGCTGATAGGTTGTTCTCCACAAACTTCTGTTTCTACTGATTGCGTTGCTTGCTTACTGAGAATAAGATGTGTTTGCTGCAAACTTGTTTACGCCAGCTGTACTTATTATTGTAACACTGTAATGTAATTAAACATTAAATAAGTCAACAAAATATGAGTGCCAAAAGAAAGATGGTTGTTATTAGGAAAATCAAATCAAATGCTTGGAAAAGAATGAAGACGAGCTGCTTCAGACAAATTGCTGTCAAATTAGGTGTGGGCAAGAGAATTATATAAAACGAAGAAAGTAGCAAAAATCAAGAGGGATTCTTTACTCAGATTGCTTTGCAATTCTCTCTGTATTCCTGTTCCCATTTACAGAAACAAACTGGAAATTGTGCAGTTAGTGTATTGTGGGTGTGATTTGTGCAGGAATGAAAACAAGGGAAGTCTAAGTAGAAGGCTTATGCTTAATGGAATACTTTGACCCTATAATCAAGGAAACTGGTGAACAAATGCTCAATATTTATTTACATTAAATTAAGTGTTTAAGGCAGACATTATTTTTATATTGTTTCCTGCTCTGATAAACTCCTTGTCTACCTGAACCAATAGCTGATAAGAGGATTCTAGTGTACAGATCCTTTCACATACTTCTTAGGTACAGTCCCCTCCAGGAAGCTTTCTCTGACTCTCCTCTCCAGTCCAGGTTAAGACTCCCTCCTCCTGGCTCCCAGCTATTTGTCCATCTCAGCATTTTATGACATGGTAACTATTTGCTTAGTTGTCTGTCTCCTCCACTGGGCTGTGAGCTTGCTGAGGGCAGTGAACTCACTATTAATCTCCATATTCTTAGGTCCTGAAATACTGTCCGTCTCCAGCGTGGATGCACGAATGCTCATTGAATGAATGTTGAAAGGTAGACTTCATTAAAGGTGTTGATGGAGTAATAAGGATAAAAAAAAAAAAAACCTAGATGAGGGCCAACCCGGTGGCATAGTGGTTAAGTTTGCACACTCTGCTTCAGTGGGCCGGGGTTCTCAGGTTCGGATCCCGTTGTGGACCAATGCACCGCTCATCAAGCCATGCTGCGGCAGCGTCCCATATAAGGTGGAGGACGATGGGCACGGATGTTAGCCCAGGGCCAGTCTTCCTCAGCAAAAAGAGGAGGATTGGCATCGGATGTTAGCTCAGGGCTAATCTTCCTCACACACATAAAAACCTAGGTGTATCACTTTATGGAAAGACTGTGGAATCACTTTGTTGGTAGGAGGTCATTTCTCTGGTAGTTTAGATGTATGTCGTGAACTTAAAGTGAACCTACCTGGGGAATCACAGAGCAACTTAAACATATTTTGTTGTGAATATGCATTGTCTTGACATATCTCCTGACTAGAAGATATTTTTACGTCTTTTTCACCCTGCAGGATTTTCCTTCCTCTTTCGTCTTGTTCTCCATGTGCTATATTCTGTCTCCAGGAGCTACCAAGCAAGCTGTGGAACAGGGCTGGTGCCACCCCATGTCGGCTGGAAAGCTTCAAAGACTCTGAATCCTTCCGTTTCAAATCTGGTGTATTCCCCTTCCTCTCCTCCCCAACCTAAAATCAGCATCTGCTTCTAGTCTGTGAATAGAGGGGAGTTCTCAGGGCCGTGGATACTGTTTCCTTTAATAGACTTGCAGCCTAACTAAGCCGAGCAATAGCTTCTTTTTTGTTCTTTACATTCTGTAATTCTTTGGTCTTAACTCTTTAATCAAATGTCTTGCTTTAATTTTCCCTTGCCCTGTGGCATTTGGCTTACGTCTAGCCACAAAGTGTTTCATTTTGTATACATTTTAAAAAGTTGCCCACAGGAGGAAATATTTTATCCAAAATGAACATTAGAGTTTGAACACTTAAGAGCTTAGAACCGAATAGCCTACAGAAGGAGTCAGGCACAGAACACAAATGACACAGGTGCAGTTTAACAGGAAAATTTAAAAATGAATCCACGTATTAAAAGTAGCAGAATAACGTGTGCTTTCAGAGCATTTAAATATGGAACTGGATCTCATTCTTCTCATTGGCTGCAGGCATGTACCTGCCCCTGGAGTCCCCTGAAACAATGCCAAATTTAAAAAACAGAGTATCTGAGAAATAAGATTCTCTTTAATTGCAAATTACATGATTATCTACATTAAAAATCCCAAAGGATTCTCAAAAAAAAAAAAAAACTACTAGAAGCAGTATGAGTTTATCAAGTTCACAGGCTACGAGGTCCATATATGGAAATTAATTTTATTTCTATATACCAGCAATAAATAATTGGAAATTGAAATTTTAAAATGTATCATTTACAATAGCATCAAAACCATGAAATACTTAGAGATAACTTTAACAAAATATGTGCAAGGTTTGTATGCCCAAAAGTATAAATCACAGATGAGAGATATTTAAAAAGACCTAAATAAATGGAAAAAGATACCATGTTTATGGATTAGAGGACTGATAACTGTTAAGATGTTGGTTCTCCCCAAATTGATCTATAGATTTAACATAATCTCAGTTAAAATCCTTGCAAGGTTTTTTTTTTTTTTTTGATTAGGAAGACTGGTCCTGAGCTAACATCCATCGCAATCTTCCTCTTTTTGCTTGAGGAAGACTGACCCTGAGCTAACATCTGTGCCAATCTTCCTCTATTTTTTGTACGTGGGACGCCACCACAGGATGGCTTGACGAGCACTGTGTATGTCTGTGTCTGGGGTTCCAAACCCATAAACCCTGGGCTGCCGAAGCAGAGCTCACGAACTTAACCACTACACCACTGGGCCGGCCACCCAGCAAGTTTTTTTGAAAAAAAAATCAACATGTTGGTTCTAAGGCACATATGGAAAAGCTAAGGACCTATAACAGAACCAAAATAATTTTGAAGAATGAAGTTGGATGACTCACACAGCCTGATTTTAAGACTTAAAGCAAGACATATAATGCAATGTGGTATTGATGAAAGGATAGATCTAGAGACACATGGAACAGAATAGAAAGTCTAGAAATAGACCCACACTTATATAGTCAATTGATTTCCAACAAAGTTACCAAGATATTTCCACGTATAAAAAATGGACTTTTTAACAAATGGGGCTGGAACAATTGAACATCCATATGCAAAAAAAAAAAAAAAAAAAAAAAAGAAACTCAACCTTACCTAGCATGATATGCAAAAATTAACTCGGAGTAGATTAGAGACCTAAAAGTAAAAGCAAAAACTATAAAACTTCTAGAATAAAATATAGGAGAAATTATTTGGACCTTGGCTTGGGCAAAGGTTTTTTAGCTAAGACACAAAAACACAAACCATAAAAGAAAAAAATGGGTAGCTATGGCACCATCAAATGTAAAGTTTTTTCTTCTTCAAAAGACATTGTTAAGAAAATAAAAAGAGAAGTCACAGATGGGGAGAAAACAGTTGCAAGACCTATAGCTAATAAAGGATAAAAGAACTCTTACAACTCAATCACTAAGAAAACGCACAACCAATAAAAACTGGATAAAAGGCTTGAACAGACACTTCACTAAAGAAGATATATGGAGGCAATTAAGCACATGAAAAGATGCTCAATATCATAAGCCATTAGGGAAATGAAAATTAAAACCACAATGAGATATCACTACACACCTATTACAATGGCTAAAATCAAAAACATTGACAACACTAACTGCTGACAGGTTGTAGAACAACCAGAACTCTCCTACATTGCTGGTGGGGATGTAAATACAGGCACTTGGGAAAACGGTTTGGCAGCTCCTATCAAGCAAAATATACACTTACCACATGTATTAATTTCCTTGGGCTGCCGTAATAAAGTATCACAAACTGGACGGCTTAGAACAACAGGAATTTATCGTCTCACACTTCTGGTGGCTAGAAGGGTGAAATTGAGGTGTCTGCAGAGCCACGCTCCCTCTGAAACTGGTAGGGGAGTATCCTTCCTTGCATCTTCTAGCTACTGGTGTTTGCTGGCAGTCCTTGACATTCTTTGGCCTATAGATGCATCACTCCAATCTCTGCCTCCATTGCCACATGGCCATGTTTCTCCCTTTGTGTCTGTTTCTGTGTCTCTTCTCCTCTTCTTATAAGGACACCAGTCATATTAGATTAAGAGCCCGCCCTACTCCAGTCTGACCTCATCTTCATTAATTGCATCTGCAATGAACTTATTTCCAAATAAGGTCACATTCTGAGGTACTGGAGGTTAGGACTTCAACATATCTTTTTTGGGGGGCATAATTCAACTCATAACACCATATAACCTGACAATTCCAATCCTGGGTATTTACCCAAGAGAAATGAAAACAATGTCCTTCCAAAGACCTGTAGGAGATGTTTATAGCAGCTTTATTCATGGTCACCCAAAACAGGAAACAACCCTAACACTTATTAACTGTAAAAGAATGAATGTGGTACATCCATACGATGGGATACCACTTGGTAATAAAGGACCAAATTGCTGATACATCCAAGAACACGGATGAATCTCAAAGTATTATGTTAACGGAAAGAAGCCATACAGAAAAGACTGCAGAGTGTATAATACCATTTATTCAACATTCTGGAAAAGGCAAAACTATGAGGCAAAATTCAGAAGAATAGTTGTGGGGACTAGAGGTGGGAGGAGAGTGCAGATCACAAAGGGGCATGGGGCAACTTTTTCAGGTGATGAAGATATTCTCTATCGTGATTGTGGTGGTGGTTGTACAATCATATACATTTGTCAAAATTCGTAGAACCGTACAGTAGTAGAAGACATTTTACTGTATGTAAATTATACCTCAAGAAAACTGACTTTCACAAAAATTCTTGGGTACTGCAATTTGAAATCAAAAGTACTTAACAAAATAGGACCCAGGATTCTTTGAGATCTCACTGTGGGGAACCTGTGCATAAACTATTCTAATCTGAGGAATTAAGGCTTCTAACAAAGATTGTTAGACATATTAGGGTTAACTGAAATGAGTAAACGTCAGAATAGCTTCCCCTGGCTGGAAATCTCCAGAGATAGGGTTGGTACTTGGGGGGAATGGCCCTCTGATAATTAGAGGGAACAGCCCTTAAAACAATCAGAGATTTAGAAAACCTAAATGTTGAGGCCACAGCCTGGCTCCTGTGTGTGCCTTAGGCTATTTCTTTGGCATCTACCTGAATGTTCCCTACTTCTTGTTTCCATTGTCCTGACAGCCCTTCCCTATTTGTGGCTGTGTTCTGCCTTCCCTACCTGGACAACTTGCTCTTGGTTTTCATCTGTCTTGGCTTTGGGCTTATCAATCTACTTTTGTCCAGTCTCAAATACAGACAGCTACTTCCATGTTTCCTCAATTATAAGAAGCCATCAATTGTGAAATTATGGTAAACTAAGCTTCAAATGACACAATGTACAGTTTTGTGTTAAATCATATTTGGTGTATACCATTTTTGTTTTAGACTGTGTCTCCTGCCTGGCTTGACTCTTCTTGAGCAAGACCAGGGCTCTCTCTCACTTCCTGTTTCAAGTTTAAGAGACATGTCTCTTCCCCAGGGATCTAAACCAGAAAGGCCCAGCCTTCAGGTGCAAGCCCCTTCTCTTTGCAGATACTCTTAATATGCTACGATCGCTTACAAGGAATGTAAGAATCATACACTGGCCTCAACAGGATGTTTGCTTCCTGAGTCTTTAATTCACAGTAACAACCAGGGCATGGCCTTCAAAAAAGATCTTAAAACACCCATTTCTTTCTCCCTGCTAATTTCCTTTTCCTTCCCAGCCCCCTTATTTCCTCTTCTTCCCGCCTACCCTACTCCTGTCTAGGGTTGATTCTTGCTCTCCATTTTCCTTCCTCTCTCTCCATTTTCTCTTCTGATTCCCTCTCCCCTTCCTTCTGTTTCTCCTCCTGCTCTCATCCATGCACCTGCCCATCTTATCTTATCTTTATTTTTTTGTACTTTCCCCACTCTCTTTTACTGGCTATTATAAGGGACTCAAGTCCCTTATCTTTCTTTATTGCTGTTCTTATTTAATATAGTGTTGTGTTCTCCAATAAGTGTGGGAGAAAATCTGCTACAAACTTGCCAGCAATGTATTCCCTGGGCCCTTCAACTTTTTTATACCAGGCAGACCTGGACAAGGAACAATACCCTTTATCAGCATCTTGGTGTGATTCCAGCTCATGCATATTCATATTTCCTACCTCATTAGTAGTCCCCCGGGCTTACTCTGTGTCATCAGGAGAGCTCTGAGAATTGTGGAACTCTCAGTTAAAACAATGCCCCTTGTCTTTTCATTTGCCTTGATATTTTTTGAAGCACAAGCTTCCAGTTGCTCCACAGAACCACTAATCAGATTCTTTTCCTATACTATATAAAACCAAGTCTTAAGAACAGTTATTCCAGCAAATGTGCAACATGCTCCAAGTTTAGTTTTATCAAAATTCCTAATAAAAATACCCGGTTCTGCCCTCCATAATCATTTTTTTAAATAATGTCTCTAAAGACCTTTGTGTTACACGGCAGGGAAATATCTAATATCTTCTAGAAATATTTAAAATAATAATTATAAAAATGTTTGAAGAAATAAACTTAAGGGTTTTTTTGGTGATTATTTCACATAATTGGGAGGTAATATAATTATACTTTAATATAATTCAGCAAATATCTATCTAGCTCCTCTTGTGGAGCTAAGACCTCAGGGGATGAAGACATTGACTCCTGCCTGCCTTCAAGATTTACAAGGGCATTAGGGAAAAAAAATTTGCACAAAAAATTATAATACACAACAGAGAACAAACTTCTCAGTGTCTTGAGTGTAAAATACTGTGCTTTTTTCAACTTATTCTCCTCCCAAACCTCACTTACTCCTTTGTGCACAAAGATATTTAATAAGTGTTTTAGAAATACTGAGTGTTATATAAGGAAAATAGAGGAAGCAATTAATCTAGATTGCAAAAGTTAGGCAAGCCCTCATGGTGGAGGTAGAACTTGAACTGAAACTTAATATATGGGTAGAATTGAGATCTGTCAAAAGGGGGAGGAATAGCATTCCTGCCAGAGGGAACGGCATGAACAAGATTCAGAGATGGGAGCGAGTATGTTCATGCCAGAGTCAGAAAAATTGGCTGGAGCCAAGCGTTCACTTTAGCAAGACCACGGTTTAATGTTTAGACAGCCAACAAGGATAATCATTAATTCTCTAGATCCAGGATCATTCCCATCAACTTACAAAGGGCATAACAAGAATTACACATAGGCCTCAACATGCCATTAATTTCTTCTATTTTAAAAACAAAATGAAACAATTAAACAGAACCTCTCTTGGCTCTATATTCCCCTCCATCTACTGGCTGGAAAAAATTGCCTATACTAGCTGCCTCCAATTCCTCTCCTCCCATTCTTTCGTGAAGACACCCAGCCAGGCTTCCATCCCTGCTGCTCTACCAGTGACACCTGGATGGGTAAACCCAATGGTGAACTCTCAGTCCCCATCTCACTGGACCTGCCAGCAATGTTTAAGGCAGCCGACCACTCTCTCTTCCTTGAGACATTGGCCTCATGTGGCCTCCAGGACCCATGTCTCTTGGTTTCATTCTCTCACTGGCCATTCCTTCTCAGTCTCTTTTGCTAGTTTCTACTCACCTCCCTGACCTTTAAATGTCAGGGTGGCCCAGTGCCCGGACCTCAGTCACTTCCTTGGTGACATATGTGGTCTCCTGGCATTCAGTATCATCTACCCACTGATGTCTCCTAAATTTATAGCTCCAGCCTGGACCTCTCCTCTTAGCTGTACACTCGATAACATCATTTGGATCCCTAAGGGCATCTTAGACTCAAAACTGAGCTGATATTCTCTCCAAAGTGGTTCCTCTCATAGCCTCCACTTCTCAGAGAAAAGGAACACCATCCTTCCAGGTCCTCAGGTCCAAAACTTTAGAGCCACTCTTGACTCTTTTTTCCCCCCATTCCACATCTAATCCATTAGCAAATCCTGTTGGCTCTACCTTCAAAATATCTGTAATGTGACCATTTCTTATCACTCTGCTTCAAAGCACCACCTTCTCTCTCCTGGATTAATGCCATAGCCTTCTAAATGTTCCTTCTCCTTCTCCTTTGTTCCTCTAGAGTCTATTTTCAACCGAGTAGCCAGGTGATCCCTTTAAAATGTGCATCAGAGCAGGTCTCTCTTCTGCTCAAAACCCTCCAGTGGCTTCCCAGCTAGCTCAGAGTGAAAGCCAGACTCCCTACAACAGCCTAAAGCCTTATGTGATCTGTCCTGCCTCCCCCTGTTACCTCTCTGACCTAATCTTCTATCCTCTTTCTCTGCTCATGCTCTCTGGCCGCGCTGGCCTTCTGCTGTGCCTTGAATTTACCTTGTGTGCCAGCCTCAAGACCTCTGCCCAGAAACCTTGTCCTCCAGAGGCCTGCACAGGGAACTCCCTCAGGTCCTTCAGGTGTTGGCTCAAATGTCCCTGTCTCAGAGAAATCTTCCCTTCCCACGCTATTTAAAATTCTCATTCCTGCCACTCTTTCTATCGTCTTCCCAGTTTTATTATTTTTTTCTATAGCATAGCAATAATGGATGCTGTCTGACATACTATATGCCATACTGCTGTCTGACATACTATATGCTATTTTTCTTTTCTTCCCCTCCCTTCCTTCCTTCCTTCTTTCCTTCCTTCCTTTCTTCCTTCCTTCCTTCCTTCCCTCCTTCCTTCCTTCCTTCATTTCTTCCTTTCCTGTTTGATTCCTTCTTCTACAACATACATCCCATAATGGCAGAGATTTTTCTATTTTGTTCACTCTTGTATTCTCAGGAACTAGAACAGTGCCTGGAACAAAGAATGTGCTCAAGAAATATTTGTTAAATAAATAAATGGGTAAATCCTCATTTCACTGGTGAGAGAATTGAATCTTAGAGAAGTTGAATAACTTGGCCAAAGTCACTCAGCTGGGTTTATAAGACACAAACTCACATTTCAGTTGGACTGTGGACCTAACCACTATAATAATCGGCCATCTGGTAGGCAAAGCAAGCAATCTTTATCTTATGCAAGGAATGGCAGTATTCTCCAAGGCATTTTTTATTATATTATTTGATGACTTCTCTGTAACATGAAAAATTTGATTTTTTCCCATTGTTGGGAGCACAACTTGCTCAAAAATAAATAAGGATGATAAAAAAATGTTAATTTCAAATCCACATGTCACTTTATAGATTACTAAAGGTTTTATTTGGGGATTCAGTTCTATTTTGTGAAGATGGGAAAAATCAGGAATTGAATTAACATTATTATCCAAACCAGCACAGTAGATCAGAAAAATTTCATGAAAGAAGAAATATTCAGAGTCCTTTATGACTTTGATTGTCTATTTTTATCTTAAACATACAAAGAAAAGAGCTGATTCAGAAACAATTAACTAAACATGTGTTTTGATAATTGTTCATAAATAGGAACATTTAAGACTCAGCTCTTTCTAAATCCTGAGGAGACTACTATTTCTGAAGATGTGTAAAGTTCTTCTTCCAAAGTAACAATTCTGATCAGTAACTATAATTCATGAGAAAATGCATTATTCTATAAGAGTAAATTTCCTCTGCCTCTGTATGTTGAGTTCAGCTGAATTCGTTAGAATTGGTTCCTTTGAACGATTATTAGGGGAAAAGAAAACCATTTCTTTTTTTTTTTTTTAAGAAAAATTGGATATATTTAAGGTGTATAACATGCTGATTTGATATACATAGTGAAATGATTATTATAGTCAAGCTAATTAACATATCATCTCCTGACATCCTTACCGTTTTTTTGTGTGTGTGAAAAGAGCATCTCAAATTTATTCTCTTAGCAAATTTCTGGTATTCAATACAGTATTACTAACTATAGTCACCATGTTGTACTCTAGATCTCTAGACTTATTCATCCTACATAACTACAACTTTGTACCCTTTAACCAACATCTCCCCATTTCCCCCACCTCCTCGCCCCTGATAACCATTGTTCTACTCCCTGCTTTTACGTATTTGACTTTTTTAGACTCTACGTATAAGTGAGATCATGCAGTTCCTTTCTTTCTTCATTTGGCTTATTTCACTTAGCATGATATCCTCCGGGTTCATCCATGTTGTTGCATATGGCAGGATCTCCTTTTTTAAGGCTGAATAGTATTCCGTTGTATATATATGCCACAATTTCTTTATCCATTCATTCATCAATGGATGCTAAGGTTGTTTCCATATCTCCGCTATTGTGAGTAATGCTGCAATGAACATGGGAGCACGTATATCTCTTCAAGGTACTGATTTCATTTCTTTTGGGTATATACCCAGAAGACAGATTACCGGATATTAGGGTAGTTCTATTTTTAAGAAAACCACCTCTTAAAGAAGTAACTTTGAATTTTAATAAAAGAAAAGCCAATGGTCTGGATCTGAGACAGTAAGCATTGCTTAAGTTGTTACACTGGATTGGCCTGGTGGATGTGACCTGCTGGGCGATAGTGTATACTATGTGGGGCAGATGGAAGGAAAGCATCATTTGTGGGTGTCCTTTCAGTGAACTTTAAGTATCTGTGGTCCAGGCAGAATCTGATAGAGATGGAGAGGAAAATGGGGATTTGAGAGAAATGATAGAGAAAGCAATGGCTTGTTTTTGTGACCCAAGTGGATGTGGGGCCTGAGAGAGGAAATGAAGATTATCCTGAAGTTTGTGTGACCAAGACTGTTAGGGGTCCTCTTGATAAGCGGGAATTTGGTAAGTAGGGAAGTTCAGAGTGAAAAGAGAAGTTCTGCTTTTAATTAGTCACGCTGATAAACTGTCTCTCAAAAAGATTATCTCTAACTAATCTAAGAATTATCAATAGCGAGTCATTCTTAAAGTCAATTTCCATAGTACTAGGTTCCTCCTATTTTGTGAGAAAATTTTAACTGCCCATCCAATTCATTGAAAGTTTATGGGACTCTTCGGGTTTCCTATTTCATCCTGAGTTGGTTGTAGCAAGTTGTGTTTTTCTAGGAATTTTTCCATTTCATTTAAATTTTCAAATAAAGTTGTTTACAGTGTTTTTGTATTCTCTTTTCAGCCTTTGAGTATTGATAGTTATGTCTACAATTTCATTCCTAATATTTTTTCACTTCTCTCTCTGTCTCTCATCATTTTGGACAGCGATATGTCAATTTTATTGGTCTTTCAAAGAAAAAGTTTCTATTATATCTTTGCATTTCTTTCTTTTATCCTTTACAGTAGTTGTTTAGCTCTGATGTCGATGATAGCAGATGGTTTAAGCAGTTGTTGTAAAGAGGAATGATCTGGAGAAGCAGGTGCATGTCGAAGTATAGTTTTCTGCAATGTGTCTCAGCTGTTGACTTGCAAAAGGTCATCAGGGCAAGCCAGAATCAGGACACCACAGGTTGTTTTGAGCAGTGACAGTGGCTGTCTGAGAGGTGAAGAGGGAGGGTTACAAAACATCTCCAGAAACTGCCTTCAGCTGCTCAAGAAGGGTTCTATCCTCTTATCTTTCATGCTTTCTCTCCTTTTCCTTATGAAGTTCCAATCTTTATTAATATTAACATTATCCAGCTAAAGCTAACAGCTAGAATTTTTGTTCATGTTAAATTTTGGTGGAACAGATAGATGTTATCACTTGGAGAGCATTTTTTAAAGCCCAGTAATCATTAGCACTTCAGGTGTGTGGATGATACAATACCCTAAACAGAGTTAATAAGCAAACTTTCTCTGGCAAGATTTAACATTAGCTGCAGTTTGGACTTTGGTTGGAAGCTCAAAGTGGATCGAGCAGCCCCCTTTCCAGCCAAGCCTGGAGCAACAGAAACACCTTTAGTGCTATAATTTTTATATAAAAGATATACACACAGACAGACGTCTGGATGTATACATCTATATATATGTATGTATAATAGTGTTGTGATTTTTATACAGAAGGTATAGGTAGATAGTTACAGATATAGATTGCTATAGAATCATTAACCATTAGATCCAGAGGAAACAGCCTACAGGAGTTAATATCTTGTCCAAAGCCACAGAGCTCGTTGGTAGCAGAGCCATCACTGTGATCTCTTCTGCCCTGGCCTAGTCTTTATTCCATTACTTCATGAACTTATTTTACTGCATTGTTTAAAAGGTAGGTGAGTATACTGTATATAAGTGGCGTTCAACCAGTTTTACCAGCATAAGCATTTTCAGGGATATTTTTTGTTGATAGAAATGTGTGTATCTGGAACGTGTATTAGAAAGAAGAAAAAAAGTTGGAGCAAAATGTAGAATGTTCTCAGTGAATTGGCCATTTGTTTTATATGTTAGTTATTCGCCTTAGGAAATGTAGGCATTTTCTTTATTGTCTTAAATGCAGAGATGTTTGTTTACTCATTAATATCTACTCTTAAGATGTCTTAATATTTTGACAGGATGAGAGTTTCAGTGTTTTTCCCTCCTCTAAACCTTTTAGAGACTTTAGTTTTAATATACCGGAAGACTCTCAGGAAATCCTTTTTTCTGGTTTTGGATTTATGTAAAGAAAAAGACGTAAAGCTCCGATCTTCGCATCATCCAGTAATTGTTTATGTGACTAACAGCTGTTTCTCTCAATTCTTAGGTGATATTTAGTTACAAATCTGAATCACCATTTTATAGAGTCCCTTTGATTTTAAAATTATGAATAACAATGAGCAAGTGTCTTGTAAAAACTCAATTAAGTGTTTTAGGCAACATGTATATTAAAGGTTTTGAAATTAAAACTCTCCTAAACTTTGAACTCTCTAGAAATGGCAAAGTGTTTTTTTTTTTTTGAGGAAGATCAGCCCTGAGCTAACATCCATGCCAATCCTCTTTTCGCTGAGGAAGACTGGCCTTGAGTTAACATCCGTGCCCATCTTCCTCCAATTTATATGGGGCGCCGCCACAGCATGGCCTGACAAGAGGTGCATCGGTGCGCACCGGGATCCCAACCCGGGCCGCCAGGAGAGGACCGCGCCCACCTAACCGCCACACCATGGGGACGGCCCCATGGCAAAGTGTTCTGTTACATCATGAACTACAGCTATGTCATGGAGTTTGCAAAATGCTTTGTCGGGAATAACTATTAAACAGGAGAGTATTCATTTTTATTATTGGTACTATTAGCATATTTAATGAAGTGATTCCATTTCTTTGCTCACAAATGCTCATGCAGAGAGGCTATTTTAACATAGCTCATGATCTTGCATATAGCACATTCTTTTTGATTTGAGTATATCATTTTAATCCTTTCTAAGTACTACTAACTTTAAAAGGTACGTATATGCTATATTTACTTGGCAAGCCATATATCTTTTCACGAAATTTTTCCATAAATGAGTTCTATAAGTCTCTTCATTGAAAAGCATTATCTTCATGGGGTATAGAAGATTGCATTAATATTATGCAACAATGGTGCAAAGTAGTTAAGCAAAATAAAAGAAACACTATTATATTCATATTATTATGCTGTTCTATTTAAGTGATAAAAATAGTGTGCCATAGTCTTAACTTTCTTTTCTTTCCCAATTTTTTCAGTATTAAGGTCATCAGGGTTTAATGAAGACTTATTACCCTTTGAGCTGTGTGGGAGCTAGGTTATTACCTAATAAGAATTCCTTCTTAGGCCTGGCTTCTTCTGGCTTACCTAGGTTACCTAGGTAACTGATGAGCTTGTATGAGATACCTCCCCAAGGCTTTCTTCTGCCTGCTCTCACATTCCATATGTTTTATACTGAAGAATATCTGTCTGTCTGCCTACCTGTCCATCTATCTACATTCCAAATTGTATGGGCAGAATTCCAAGATAGGCTCCAAGATTTCTGTCCTCTGGTGTACACACAGCTTCTTCCAATTATTCGATCATGCATACTCTAGGTACTGCTGTGAAGGGATTTTGCAGATGTAAGAAAGGTCTCAAAACAGTTGACCTTAAGATAAGGAGATGATCTGGGTGGGCCTGACCTAATTACTTGAGCACTTTAAATCTGAATCTAGAGGCAGAGATGGAGGAAGGCAGATATGGAGGGGGGTGGAGACAGAGGGGGGCAGAGATGGACGGGGGCAGATATTGGAAGCACCAGAAGGATTTGATGTGTCATTGTTGACTTGATGGTGGAGAGGACCATATGGTAAGGTATGTGGGCAGCCTTCAGGAGCTGAAAGTGGCTCCCAGTTGACAGCCAACAAGGAAACAGAGACCTCAGTCCTACAACCGCAAGGAACTGAATTCACCCACAGGATCTCGAGCTCCAGATGAGATGAGCCATGAGTCCTGCCAAGATCTTGATTTCTGCTTTGGGGGCTGTGAGCAGAGAACCCAGCCCAGGGGTACCTGGACTAAAGCAGCCATGAGCTAATATACAGGTGTTCTCTTAAGCTGCTAAGTTTGTGGTAATTGGTTATGCAATAATAGTTAACTAATACACTGATTTAGAACCTGGTCAACCTTAGCTTCTTTAGAGTCTTAAAGCCTTTTTTGGGTTTTTTTTGGTCCCCCTTTCATTCTTACATGAAACCAAAAACAAATAAGCAAAAATCAAGTGTTTATTTCAATCTATCAACTCAAGACTTGAGGCCAGCACCAATTTATTGAATCTGTTTTTATGGGTTTTTGTTTTTCCTCCCCAAAGCCCCAGTACATGGTTGTATATCCTAGTTGTAAGTCCTTCTAGTTCTTCTATGTGAGCGGCCACCACAGCATGGCAACTGACAGATGGGTAGTGTGGTTCCGCAACCGGGAGACGAACCCAGGCTGCTGAAGCAGTGAGAGTGCCGAACTTCAACCGCTGGGCCATCAGGGCTGGCTCTGTTGTGGGGTTCATGTTCAATCACAAAGGGCTTTGGGCTTGTTTATGATCAGAATGATTTCCCTTGAGACTACTGTTGTCACCTCACAGTTACCATCCACTATGTAGTTCCTCAACTCTGATTCAGGGGAAGATTATTTGCAAACATGGCCCCAATACCTCCTCCTATCCTAGCATCCTAGTACTCAGGTCCCTTTGTAATGTGGCCACTGCTTCTACCATCAAGTGGTGGAATTCGTTTTCCCAAACCTTGGATTCGGGCTGGTTCTGTGATATTTTTGAATGATAGAATGCAGCAGAATGACCTTGAGACCAGACGTCGCGTGGCCTTACAGCTTCCTCTTTCACCTTTTTGGACCCAGCTGCCCTGTGGGGAAGTCCCAGCGAGCCTGCTGAGAGGCTGTGTGAAGGGCATCTGAGGCACCCAAGCAGATAGCTTCATTCAACATCTGGACTTTGAGGACACCCAAGACAAGTCAGTCTCTGGCCAACCTCCCAACTGACTACCAATGCATGACAGAGCCTAGCTAAGACCAGGTGAGGCAGAAACAAGGTGTCCCAGCCATGAGCAAATAATTCGTTCTTATTTTAAGCCTCTATGTTTTAAGGCGATTTGTTATGCAATGATAGATAACTGATATAGATACTAAAGAACAGGACTTTAAAAATATCATTTTAAAATTAAGATTTTATATATGAATGGATTATTATCTATTCAAATGGCCATGTACACAGTACAAAATTTAAAATACAAAAGAGTATACACCTAAAAATAAATTTCCCTCCTCTGGGCACTGTTAAGATTTCTTGTCTCTTTGGAGCTCTTCAGGATGATGGTTAGGGCGTAAAGTAACAACTTCAAGATATTGCATTGGGAAAATGACCAAAGTAGAAGATAATAACAACATATCTCATTCAAAATTGATTTGCTTTGCTCTACTTTATGGCCCCAAATGTTCACCTCTGCTTTCTTCAGTTTTCCTTAGGAATGAATTTAGAAGGCCTCCAGATGTCAAAGTTAAAGGAGGAAATTAAAGCTAAGTATATGCGTGATCTTGTGGGTGAGTGTTATAAGATGGAAAATTATTATATATGTTTTCCAGTAATGTGAGATTAGGGAATCTATCACTAATGATGGATTAAGTGACTCAAAACCATTCAGAGGTGTACTTTCTTTGTATTGTATTTGGAGAAAGCAAGTCAGCAAAGGCCCTCCATGCAGCCAATAAACCATGTCAGCCCAGGAGCAGAAACCCACGCTGAGCACAGCAGGCGCCTGGGCCACTGGCTCACCTGTCCTTTCCTGGAGTCCTGTCCATATCCACAATATGGAATCCACAGGACGTTAGACTCGGGCTGACAGTTTGGTGTCACCTGGCGTAACCCTGGGAAGTCCAGCTATGCCCTGAAAATCCAGGCTTATTCATTTGACAAACATCCATCATGCACATGTTCTAGGCACTGTTAGTGGATGGCATGGATACAAATACAAATATCACTCTGGTCCATAATTTTAAAGTTCTTATTTCTGGGGTCTACCCACAGTGACTCCAGGGGCCCCAAACCAAATTGGATACTTGATCCTTTTTGTTATATTTCATCAAGTTGGCTCTAACTCCTGATGACCCTACGAATGAGTGAGTCCACAATGTCCTGTCCTCAACAGCCCTACTCAGCTCCTGTAGACTCATGCCTATGGCTTCCTTCATAGAGTCAATCCATCTCATATTTGGTCATCCTCTTTTTCTGCTGCCTTCTACTTTCCCAGCGTTACTGTCTTTTCCAAAGAATCCTGCCTTCTCATGATGTGCCCAATAGGACAGCCTCAGTTTATCATTTTTGCCTCCAGCGACAGTTCAGACTTAATTTTCTCTTGGACCCACTTGTTCATCTTTCTGGCAGTCCGGGTGTCTGTAGAGCTCTCCTCCAACACTATATTTGAAGGGAATCAATTAATCAATCCTATCTGGACCAAAATCTCCCTAAGATTCCCCAGGAATGTGAAACATTCAGCCCAGAACAGTGGATTTAATGAATGGGTGTTGGCGTCCTGTCTTTTAATAAAGCTGTGACTCAAGAAGTTCAAAGTAAATATTTGATTTCCTCTTACTGTTTTTGGTTTAAAATAAATTAGAGTTCCTGATACAAGGGTAGGGCCATGGCTGAGAGCCTGTTGGCATTTATACCCCAGACTGTGGAAATGAGCTGCACATTTAATTTTTCTCAGAGGGCGGGGAAAAGGCTGTGTGGTCACTTACCACATCCAGACACTTTGCCCACTGTCTTGACACCATAGAATTGTGTCCAGGCTGCTTTGCGGGGGGACATCACAGGCTCATTGGTGGGTTAGTGCTTTTCCAAGGTTAGATTCCAGGCTCTAATATTTGCTTCTTTTATTAGTCTGCTTGGGCTACAACAACAGTGGCTTAAACAACAGACATCTATTTCTCACAGTCCTGGAGGCTGGAAGTCCAAGATCAAGGTGTCGGCAGGGTTGGTTTCTGGTGAGACCCCTTCCTGGCTTGCAGATGGCTGCTTTCTAGCTGTGTCCTCACATGGTCTCTTCTCTGTATATGCACAGAGAGAGAGAGAGAGATCTCTGGTGTCTCTTCCTCTTCTTGTATAAGGTCACCAGTCCTACTAGATTAGGTCTCCACTCTATGACCTCATTTAACCTTAGTTACTTCCCTAAAGGCTCTATTTCCAAAACAGTCACATTGGGGGTCAGGGTTTCAATAGCTGAATTTTCAGAGGGGACACAGTTCAGTCTTTAACACTTCTTATATGCCGGACACTATTTTTAGTACGAGGATGTAAAGATATGTATATATATCAAGCACAAACTCTGCTCAAGGAGGGCACATATTTACAATACAGTGCAATAATTAAAAGAGTATGGGTTTAAAAGAAATTAGAGTTTTAGTTTAAAAGAAATTAATGCCAAGTATGGGAGGAGCAGGAAAGGTCCATTCAGTTTGAGCAGGTTACAGAAGGCTTCTCAGAGGAACCTGGTCTTAGAGAGGAGTGGAGCTCTTGAGAGATGGCGTGGTGTGGCGTAAAGGTGTGCTAGGCAGAGGGGAGGCATGTGGGAGAACATGACAAGTGCCAGATTCTTTCATCCAGTCTTCATATTCACCGAGCAGGGCCATTTAGCAAATACAGCAGTCTGGCTGCATGGAGCCCTGGGTGTTTGGGGGGATGTCGGAAGAGCTCACGGAAGCGGTCAGAGTGGTCAGTGTGCTGTCAAGAAGTAGCTGCCCTGTGAGGTCCTGTCTAAGGAGCTTGGACTTGACCATGTAGTAGGAATGGGGCTCCTACTAAAGGGTTTTAAGCAGAGGAAGAACCTGAGCAGATTTGCACTTGGAAAGTTCACTGGGGAAGCAGTTTGTTAGGAATTTGAAAGAAGGTGTGAGATTGGAGGCTGGGGACAGTTGGCAGACCAGTGCCACAGTGCGGTGATAGACCCCAAAGGTCAACTGTGGTAATACCAATGGGATGGGGAGGGGGGCTATCTAGGCATCCTGTAGAATGCAGGACTTGGAACTGACTCCCATGTGGGGAGTGAGGGGAAAATGTAGGCTGGATCCCAGGTTCTAGTTTGGGGCTGGGTGGACTCACTGTAAAGAACAGAAACAACACAATGGACCGGGAGAGGAGGAAGACTTGTGGGAAGCACCACGGATAAAGTTCACACTGGTCGGTTTCTTAGGCTGGGAAAGAGCTTCTCTTTCTCTAAATCCTGTGGCACGTGATTCCACCCCTCAGTGGGCTTCAAGCCCTGGGGATGGCCAGGCCCTTTAACAGCTGTGGCTTTAGAGCATCTTTGGAGTACGCCATTTGTTTACTGAAATCCGTAATTTATATGACTTTTCTGTGTGGTCATGACTCAAGCTGTTTTAGTCAGAAAAGCTTCCCAATAAATAAACCCTTATGCATCGGTTGCCAAGAAAATTAAAAAGCTTTTGATCTAAAATCCATCAACCTGCTCTCCTTGTTTGTCACTCTGAAACAGATATCTGGTATTTTTGTACGTGCTGTGATTCAGGTAGATGGTAATCTAAGAGTCTTAGGGTTGGGCAGGGGAGCAATTTGCTGTAAGAGAAACAACAACAAAAACAACAAAAATCAGAGAGGAAAAAAAAAAGGTAGAACAAACTCTTTCCTCCCTGCGTACAAATTTAACTCGCCAATTTCCCTTTGATGAGCAGGGAAGGGTGAGAAGTATGAGTCAATTCCCAGGGCACTGGGTGTCAAGCTCCTGCTTGACTGTAAATTTGTACAATTACAACAAATCTGTTTCCTTTTCCTCCCTGATTCCTTGAGTTTTCTGCAGTGACGTGTTGGCAGGATTTCAATGGGGACAGTCCCTCTGAGCGTCACAGGCGTGGAGTGGAGATGGAGGCCAGACACCCACCAGCCAAATACGCCCCAGGACCTGTGGTCGTGTATGTGTGTGTGTGTGTGTATGTGTGAGATGAGAGAGAGAGAGAGAGAGGGAGAGATCTTTAATTGAGAGACCTCTGAACATGCGCCTGCCTCCTTGGATTTCCCATTTCTTTCTCATCTGGTGACGGTTTTTCCTTCCAACATTCCTTCTCCTCTTTCCAGAGTTTCCGAAGCCGACCAAACTAAAGCAACAGCAGGAGAACCTCCCGGACCCAAAACCGAGACTTTCCCGAGCTCCCCTCTCCCGGGGCGCGGGGCGCGGCGGTCCCGAGCGCGGAGCCGGAGGCCAGCGCGGCGGGGCGGGGCCAGGGCGGGGCGGGGGCGGGGCCTCGGCAGCCAGGCCCCGCCCCCGCCCCGCCGCTTAATTCGGACGCGCGGGGCCGCGGGGTGTGCAGGAGTCGCCGTGCGCTGGCCGGGCCGCAGCCGCCGTGGGAGCCGCCTTCCGCGCCGCCTCCGGGCCGCCCTGCAGCCGCCGCGGTCGCCCGGAGCGAGCGCCGGGGAGGGAGCCGCGTGCCTTTGTGTGCGCGCCGAGGTGGGTTCGCCTTCCGCACTTACTTTGCACACAAAGACTGGGCGCACGGGGGAGGCGGGGTGCCCGCCGGGGAGACTGCGCGGCCGCCCGCCCGCCCCCCGGCCCGAGGGACCCCCGGGCGTCCCCTCCCACCGTGCGGGGGCCGAGGGTCCCCGCGTGCGCGAGGGGACGGCGCGCAGGGCGGTGGGCGTGCGGCGAGCCCCGGCCACCCCGCGCGGTGCCCCGGGAGGGGCAGGGGCGCAGGGCCGGGGCGTGGCGGGCACCCAGCGCGGTGGCCCCCGGCCTGGGGGTGCTGGGGAGGCGGGGGGCGCCGCGAGGGAGGGGAGCCCGGCCTCCCCGCTCTGCTTATTGTTGCTTCCCTGGCCCTGAAAATGGAGAGACCCTGCCTGCAGCGAGGATGCACTGCCCACCGGGTGCGCTGCGCGCCGCCAGATGCCGAGCCCTCGGCGCCCGGCTCGCCCCTCGCTGCCCGGGGTGGCCGGAGCGGGCCCCCGGGGCCCGACCGAGCCTCCGCCTGGGCAGACAAAGGAGGGGCCGCGGGGGGTTTGTCCTGCTGGTTTAAAGGTGGCCGTGGCACTGTGTCCAAACAGTCTGCAAGTAACTTTTCCATTTTTGACTCCTCTCCGTTCTTGTCACGCCAGTGAACCCAGAATCTTGGGTGGCGCCTGCATCCAAGAAGTCCTAAAATTTTGGTTCCTATAATTTCTCTCCACGCAGCTAAAGGCCCCTTGGGGATGGCGTGGATGCGTTTGGCCAAATTTTAACGTGCTTTGTAGGGGATGGTAAATCCCCTTCTGAAGTGTGCACAGGAAGCCTGTTGAGAGGGTAAATTACAGATCTTATTCTCTGCAGCAAGATGCCATACCCTTCCTTCTTCCGACAGATTTTAGTCAGTGACAGTAGAGCCAAGTTTGGTTAGAATGAGTGTGATATTCAAGGAAAATACAGAAAAAAACGAGATGAAGTCTGTTAGACTTCACATACTTTAACTTGAAGATTTCTTGCTAACAGGTTCATTAGTTTTCTTTGGCCATGTTCCCCTTCCATCACTTTGGAGATTTTTAGCTGCCCGCGTTGCTTTAAGTTGAAATAGTGTTGGGGTGCCTGTCTAGAGGAGATTTCTGAGTGCTGGTAGTTTCAAGTTTAAAACTTTATGTATAAAATTATATATGTTTATTAAAAAAATAGAGAAAAAAAATCACTCATGTACCCAACCACCCAAACACACCTGAGGATGAAGACATCTTTGCTTGATTTATGGCTTGGCAGCCATGGTGTGTGTGTGTGTGTGTGTGTGTGTGTGTGTGTGTGAATAAATGAGAGAGTTATAGATTCTTAATCTTTACCAGTCACATCAGTTTGGAATATGATATCTAATAATCATGGTCTACAGTAGTGGTCTGCCCCTTTCACACAGGATTAATACCAACAGGTTGATTGAAATATATTTTCTTATAGCCTTGTAAATAACCACCTGTGGAGAAGAGGGAGGGAAGAAATAGGTAAAACAATTCAAGTTCCACTTAGTTGGGAAGAATGGACTGATAAAAAGTTTTTGTGGACTCTATTCTTTGGATTTCAGGAGTAGTTTGGGATTGACATTTTTCTTTTTTAATATAGGTGATTACTTTTAAGCTTTTAAAATATTTAAAAAATAAAATTATGTTCTGAGATTCATGAGAAATATGTGATGGAAGGAAACTTTTTGTAGAACAAGGAATAGCAGTGATTTTATAGCTGGACACATGCTTGCTTCTAGCAGACTGCATTGAGAAAGTAAAATAAATTTCCCTGTGAGCACTGAGTAGTTTTGAGTGTGTTTTCTGTGGAAAAAAAAAAAAAAACCCAAAAGACAACACATTGTTCAACCACAGATTTGGCCACTGAATGCTTTTGTCATTACGTACTTTTATTTTCCACTCGTAAAGTGTTTGGACATTTCATTTCTGCAATATGCAAAATAAAAAGAGGTCTTGGAGACAGCTGTGTCGAATTAGATCGAGCATTAGGATGATGCAGTACTTTTAAAGTTAGAAAATTTACAAGAAGGAAGTTGTGGTTAGGTATAGTCAGGTGCCATCTTTGTTCCTGTTCGTAATTTGGGGCTCCTTAATCTGGTTAGGGAACTTAGGCAGTGCAGTGGTGACCTGTAAGGGAGTATGTGAAGTATGTGGTCTCCTGTAATGATCAGCATTCTTTCAGAAATAATGGTACCTTTCTACATACAGAAGTCAAAAGAAACTCAAAAAGGAGATATTGGAATCGCTAAATCTTATTTTTCAGCCCTTCTGTGGCCCTGAACAGTGTAAGTAGCGCAGCCAAGCTGGACCTGAGGTCAGAATCGAGTAGTTGTGCTCTTCTTCTCTTGCCTCGGAGGAAGGAGAGAAAAGTTTGAGAGTGGTCCCATTGTTATGGCCTTGCTATGGCTCTTTGTGACAGCTAGCCTCCTGTCCCTGTGGACTGCGGAATCCATTCCTGGGATGTTTCAAAGTAGGCTTGGTTTGCGATTGAGAGAAGTGTTATGAGAAATCCAGTTCTTGAATTGTAGCAGGATGGCTGCTGTTATTCATTCAGTCATTCATTTATTCCTTTGATTTCCGTAATTACTTAAAATGTCACAAGTAAAGGTGGAAAAGATTTTCACTGATGTTCTTTGGGAGTGGTCTTTGGGAGGCATGGACAACTTTTCTCTGGAAAGAGGGAACATAATAGATTAGTAATATGGCTTAATGTTGTCATTAATGCCCCGTCCGCCCCTTCCCTCCAGAATTCTCTGTGCAAGTGTTTTTGAGAAAATGGGTCAGGAAGTTTGGTTGAGTGAGATCTAGATTTGAGGCATTTTTAGAAGTCCCTGGATGTCTCGAGTTACTGAATTGTTAGCCTTCTTTAAGTCTAGACAAAGTGGCTGTGGGCAACCGACCCATTTTGCATCTCACTTTGGGCTCAGTTGCATTGGAAAAGCTGCTCTGTGAAATGAGAAATAAATGCAGCCCGGGGCCACGTGGTGCGGGCTGACCTGATGGGACTTCATTTCCTTGTGTAATTTCCTTGTCTTATCTTGGCCTATTTTTGCTTTTCCTTCGTGAAGCAAACCATTTTTCTCCCCTTTTCTTTTCTAGTGCAGGAAGGCTGGGCCTCGTCCATCAGAACTTTTCCTTACACCAAGTACCTAGGGAACTCAGCTGAAAAGCACTCGATGCTCTTTCCCATGTGATATTATTGATTCCGGTACTCCAGCAGGAAAAGAAATCAGCTCATCTGGCAAGCTGGCTTAGGTTGCCATTTAGTCATGGCTGATCGACGAGAGGCTATTTCTGAGGCGGAAAAGGGGAAGCTTTGCTTCTTATTCACTCTTTCATTTAACGAACATTTACTTAGAGCTTCTTCCTTGCTAGCAATGTCCCAGCATGAGATGCTGCAGTTGACAAGACTGATGGAGTCCTGGTCCTCATGGCAGGGCAGGCGAGGAAAATATTTAAAGAACGGCACCAAATTACACACAAATTGTTTAATGACAGTTCTGTTAAGAGCTGTGAAGGGAAGGGAACACTTTGTGAGTTCAGGTATCTCAGAAAGAATGATGTAAATCACAGCTAAGGCTGCGGGTTGGGTTTCTGACTGTAAGGTGCAGGCTGGGAGAGAGGCATGGAGGGAATGAGCGTGCTCTGCCCGGGGCTGATCAGTTTAAGAGATGGTGGTAGGGGCTTAGCTGAGCAGATAAGAACTGTTCGGTTTTGTCTGGAATTTGGCTGAGGGGTTGGGACACTTTCTAGTGCAGAATTGAGGCGGGACTGGGAAACTGGTATTGTTCCAGTGTTCTCTCTGAAGGTAAACCTCAAGGCCACTGGCCCTGGGAAGCCAGTGGTGGTGGGGACTTGGTGTCCTGAGCTGGTCTGCGGGATTCCCAGGAGCTGAGGCTAGCGTTATGTAGGGGGAACCGACCACATCTGTGCCCACCAGAGGTTCTGTTACAAATGAAGAAGGAAGACAGGGGTTTGTGGGGAAATTGTGCCAAGACTTATTTAAGCGTGTTTTTCAAACTCAGGTGAACTGTAGGAAGGAAAACAGGGGAGAGATGCAGAAAAAGGAAGGTATGTTGCTTTAAGACTAGGTAAGCTCTGGAACACTACAGTTCTGCCCAAGATTCATTGTAGGTGGAGCTGCTGGGCAGAGCAGCTGTGAAGCAGAGGCCGTAGTCTGTGCTCCATAGTGTCGTGTGTGTGGGGGGAGGCCACAGGGAGGCATGGTTTGCTGACAGTGATGTCCCCTACACACAGCAAAGTCTGTGGGTTCTGCACTGTGAGGAAAAGCCCCCCTTCAGAGGCCATGAAATGGCAGGCAGGGGCTTCTGGGCTGTCTGCAGTGCTGTTCCTGGTCATGCCACTGAATCATAAATCCTTAGCAGCCCTTAGACTGAGAAGTGTTAAATGGGGCATTGCCAAGCCTAGGCAAAAGATAGAAAAAATATGGGTAGACCAGCTCTCCGCATCCTGGCAGGTGGTAGATACGTGTTGTCTGGAGGATTTTCTCACCTCGCTCTGTTTTCCTTTTTGATGTCAGTGCCGACTTGTGTTACACTGGACCGTCTACAGGGTACAACCCTGCTCTGTGCCAGCCTGGTTGAGAGGGGTGGGGTTGGGGAACAGGTGTGTTTCTTACTGTGGTGGAGGGGAGCTATTTGGAGCTCTGCAGCCACATGTGTGTGAGTTAGAACCAAGGCCCCAGCTTTGTGACCTCCAGCAGGTCACAACCCCTGGGGGCTCTGGCCTTCTCATGTGTGAGCTGAACCTAGGCAAATCTACTTCCCGTGGCATGGCGAGGGCACATGTGAGGTCATGAGGCCCCAAACACACAGTCCCCGAGACATGGCGGGCCGTGGGTGTTAGGCTGTTGTGTCATTGCCCACAGCCGTTTAACTCAGATCTTTAGTAACAGCAGTGGTGCCAAGATGCTGATGAGGGACACGTGGGGAGGGTGAGGGCCCTTCTCTCTTCTCTCTTCACCTGGCTCCTCAGCGTGCCTTCGGGAGAGTGGTGAAGATAACCTGGCTTTGCTATTAGAAATGGCATACTTTAATCTATTCTTGGACACAAGTTTTGGCAGTTTTCACAAAGTGTCATAATAAAGTGTGTAGGAGAGATGGCTGGGATCCTGCGGTGTCAGCTTTTCTGCGTTCTTATATGAAATACAGAGCACACTCCGCAGGAGTTCAAGTTGACACTCAACATTTTATCCAGGTTTTCAGGCGTCTGAGCCTGATGCATGCTAATGAGTTGACAGAACCATACAGTCGTATTATAAACTCCTGCAGTATAAATAATCAGAAGTGGTTTATGACTCTAAGGTAGATGTGTTAAAATTCCCATGTCCCGGAGGAAGTTAAGAATGTCATTGTGGATATGGTGTGTAGAGGGGCTTTCTTGATAATGTTCTTCTCTCTTATAACTTCATGTCATTTAAGACGGGGAAAGCTGTGGTCAGCGTTCTTTTTTTCTCTTTCCTTTTTCAGTGGACGCACAGAGTAGTGTAGTGTGCTGGAGACAGAGAGGCCTAGACTTTAAAAATTTTCAGAATCCCAGGCCCTAGCTCACCATTAATTAGTACATGATTTTTGAGGAAGTCCTTTATTTCTGTTTGTCTCCTTCCTCATCTATGAAATGGAGGTAATCACCTTTGCCTATGTCTGAGACCTGTGTTCAGGGTGAGATGGAAGCCTGCATTCTTCATAACCGGTGGAGAGTCCCATGACTGTGATTGTCATTCTAGGGACTGCCCCAGGTTCTATTCTAGGGACTGCCCTGGGTTCTAATAGCATGCAGGCCACCCCTCCAGGATAAGGGTGACTCATAAGGTGAGAGGAAGTGGGGCACAGAATGGTGGGGAGAATTGGTCACATCATCCTCTAGGTTCCTGCTAGGTGAAGGCATCAGTTATTCTGCGCTCGTGGAATCATGGAAATACTAGACTATCAGACTTAGAGAGTTCGAACTGGTTAGTCAGTTAACCTACTAAGGCTTCCATATTCTAATCTGTGAAATACAATAATAACAAATGTAAAAATATTATTATTTTTATTATTACCAGCTAACAGTCCTTGAGCACTTCCTCCGTGGCAGGCTCTGTGCTAAGTGCGTTATGAGATTTCCTCATTCCTTCAGCAAGCATGTAACGAATTTTCCCATATGCGCAGCGCTGGGCCAGACCTGGGGGTATGTGGTAGGACAGGACTGGCAAAATCCCTTCCTGCATGGAGTTTATGTTCTAGTGGGAGGACAGGGTATAAATAAATACATAGATAGTATGATTCCAGGGAGTGGCCGTGCTGTGAAGAAGGGTAAATCAGGGGAAGGGGCTGGAGGCTGGTGGGAGAGGACATGGTGTTTTGAAGAGTGTGAGGCCCCTCTGTGGAGGAGAATTTGAGATCTGGATAGGGGAAGGGGTGAGCCTCACTCCATCTGTCTGGGCAGAGGCAAGTGCAGATAAGGGCCCAGAAGCCAGAGGAGCTTGCTCCTGAAGGAAGAGCAAGTAGGCCTGTGTGGATGGAGCCAGGCTGGGGGGAAGGGATATGGGATGAGGTCCCAGTGGGGCCTGTAGGCCATGATCTGGGCTTGGCTGATGGGGAGACCATGGGAGGGTTCTGAGCAGGAGATGGTGGAGATGGCCCTGGCTTACATAAATATCCCTCAGGCCGTGGAGTGCAGTGGTAACTGCCCAGGGGCCAGAATGGAAGCAGGAAGACCAATGGGAGGCTTTTGGGGCTGTTGTAATGGCTGGGATGGAGCTGGTGAGAAGTGGTTGGACACCTGATAGATTTTGAAGATGGAACCATCAGGACTTGCCAATGGATTGGAGCTAGTATGTCAGAGAGAAAGGAATATTGAGTGACACCTACATTTTCAACCTCAGCAACTGGGCTCAGAGTGGCGCCATTCGTGGATATGGGAACCCTGGAGGAGGCTTATGTAATGCTCACAACAAACCTCTGAAGTTAGTGCTGTTAAGATTCCTGTTTCACAGATGTGGAAAGTGAGGGCTAGAGGAGTAAAGAGTTTGCCCTAGGAAGGAGCTGTGTCAGGATTAGGATCCAAGTCTGATCCTTCCCAAGCCTTGAGTTCTCAACCATTTTTTTGCTATATTC
The DNA here is from genome assembly GCF_020826845.1 of Diceros bicornis minor. Taxonomy (NCBI): domain Eukaryota; kingdom Metazoa; phylum Chordata; class Mammalia; order Perissodactyla; family Rhinocerotidae; genus Diceros; species Diceros bicornis. Next base: position 15,192,473 of record NC_080775.1, on the reverse strand, counting down.
TGTAAAATACCTGAATTTGCCATCGTAATAGATTGCAGTGAAAGTACCTGTGTAAACGCTTTGAAACCACATCTCTTTTTCTTTCAGTAGAGCTTTATTGAGGTATAATTTATAGACCATACGATTCACCCATTGTAAGTGTCCAGTTCCATAATTTTTAGTAAATTTGTGTGGTTGAGCAACCATCACCCCAGTCCAGTTGTAGACTTTGCAGTCAATTCCTGTTCCCTTCCCCAGTCTTGAATCTTTCTTCTGTCTCTAGGGTTTTGCCTTTTCTAGAAATTTCATACACAGAGAATCATACAAGACGTGGCCTTTTGTGTCCGGCTTTGTTCATTTAACTGAATGTTTTTGAGGTTCATCCATTGTTGCCTACCCATCTGCTTTTAAGGAGCATTCTTTGCCTCTGTTAGAAAGAGGGACCCTGTGCTCATGAGAATGGTTTCCACTAAGATGTGCCTTAAGATGATGATAAGAATAATAATAGCTAGTATTGACTGAGCATTTACCCTTATGCCAAACATAGTTTCCTTCATTTTCTTCTGTGATCTTCCAAGTGATTCTATGAGGGAGGTACCATTATTAGTGTATCACAAAAAGGGGAACTAAAGCATAGAGAGATTAAAAAGCTTGCCCTGGGTTATAAGAGCCGGGTCAGACTTATTCCTTCTCTTGGCAGAACTACTTCCTCTGTGTTCCCTTAACTGTGTTGATAAAGCTTTTCACTTCTTAGCTTCTGAAAGGGCTTCGAATCCCGTCTGGAATGATACACTTGCCAGGTAAATCTAAAATTTATTTTGGCATTACCGTATGGAAATTATAGTGTCTTAAAGTGATTCATTTGTGAAGCAGCTTTCTTGGGCAGAGTGTGAGGATGACACCTAATTAAAAACACATAATTATGTCATTAGGCAGATCTGGCTTGTGTTTTTGTGTTGTATTTTAAGTATTAGTTTACCAGAAATGCCATTTTTGTAGGCACTATCCCCAGGCTATTGCCTTATTATTAATGGATGGAATTTAATTAGGCATCATGTATTTTTTAAGACGTTTATATAATTGTATATGAATACATTTTCCCCTCTTTGTAACAATTCTGTATTTGAACAGTGTTTTTTCGTATGCACATGTAATCCATATTAGAGGATTTCATAGTCCCTACTGAAGAGGAATTCTTTTTGTATCCCAAGTATCCTGAAAATTTTGAAAAGGTTTTAAACACCTCCTATCTACCTATCTACCTATCTACCTATCTACCTATCTATCTACCTACCTACCTACCTACCTACCTACCTTCCTACCTTCCTTCCTACCTACCTACCTACCTACCTACCTATCTACTTATCTATCTTTATTTTTCTAAAGATTTCAAATAGCTTGATAAGAGCTAGTTATATAATTTTAGCGATGATGAGTGATAACCTCTTTGGAGTAAGGACTAACTTTACACCAGGATTTTGCCTCTGATTTCTGGTTTTACTGGTATCACAGCTTCCTAACTTTCTAAGGTAGAATTACAGCATTGTTAAACTAACTCTTTAAGTGTAGTACGTCTTTCATTTTTTGGGATTTTTAATTAGAGTCCCAATTTACTAGTTCAAAATAGCAAACAAAAAAGCTACTTTTTATTTTAGAATGCCTGGTTTTAAAAGTAAAAAATTAACAGTATTAAATTTTGATCTAAAAAGATTCCTTTCAAACCTTTGTTAATCTTTGTAAATCTTTTTTACAAAAAGATTTTGTAATAAAATATTTTTACAAATCTTTGTTAATCTTTGTTTATATGATCAGAACCCCAGGGGAGTCTGCTCTTTTTTAAAAGATTTACCAGTGAAATGCAGGTCTTTGAAACTGGCGAAAGGGGACAACCTTTGCTCTAGATCCATTAGACAGTTCTGGGGAGTGTTAGGTTAAAAACCCTTATGACTTGAGCTAGAAGCTCTGGGAAAGGAGGATTTAGGGGCAGAAGTAGAGACTTAAAAGGCGCAGTAAAGAAACAGTATCTCTAGTTGCCGTCTCACTCTGTTCCACTTTACTCTGTGTCCTGGCTGGGCGGCATGCCTCAGCTGTGCAGGTCATCAGCATGCAGAGCTTGCAAGTTGGAAGGAAGCAGGTCTTGTTTTTTTTTTCTTTTTTTTTGTATTCTAGTCTTGCTGACTGTCACTAGCCTTGAGGAGAGGGGATGTGATGATATTGGAAAGCCAAACCAAATAAAATTAAAATTGCAGGAGGTAAAAATTGATGGAGCTGTGCATGTAAGATGTGTACCTTTTACTTTCTGTAAATTATACCTCAATTATATGTATTTTAAAAAAGATAGATAAAAAACTAGACAAAACAAAACCCTCCAGGGAGTAGAGGTGGTGGGGTGGAGCACTGCTCAAGAATGCAAAATCTATGTTCCCACTTGGGTTGCTCATCTCATCTCTCCCCTCCCATTTCATAGGTACAGTCCTTGCTTCAAATGCTGATTTTCCTGCTTGGAGCAGCGATTTTATACATTTTGTGTGAATGGGTTTCAGATGAAGCTTGGGGCTGCTAGAAACCTACTGGAAAAAATTGCATGCAGAGGAACCTGTAATTTTCCTCTCTAAGTAACCCCGGAAATTGCGTTTTGTTCCAACAACCACAATTCTTCTGATTCTTCTTACCTGAGTTTCTCCTTCCTGTGCAGAGCTGGGTGCAGCCCAGCCATCCATAACGCAGTTTCTGCTGATGGGCCCCGCCTGTTCAGTTGGGGAGTGGCTGAATGTGCAGTTCCAGAGCATCTGATGGCAAGGGGTGGGGAAGGCCCAGGATCTGTGGAACTCCTCATCTCCCGGCAATAATTTCACCCCTCTTTGCCTAAAAGTGTCTTTTCCCGGTAGATTTCTTCAAACCAGGCTCTGAACGAAGCCCACACAGCACATTTGATTGCTGTGCCTCTTGAAGCTTCTGAACTCCAGAACAACTCTCCTTGCCCCAGCCTTTTCTCCCCCAAGCTCTTAGTTTCTTGAAGAATCAGGGCAATTGTCTTGTAGAACGTCCACGATTCTGGACTTGGCTGGTAGTTTTCTCTTTAAACTTGTTCCACGAGTCTCTGTATTTCGGTCAACTGGAATTGAGCACCAAAGCTTGATGAGAGTCATGTCCAGCTTTTTGGGCAAGATGAGTTTGTGGGTGGTGGTGTGTACTTCATGTTGCGTCATCTCAGGAAGAGTCTTGTTGTCTCCCTTGTAGTGCTATTGAGGTTGATCATTGAGTTCGTGTGGTGGCAGCTTGATCCTTTCATTGTGAATTTCCCATCAGCCTTTCTCCCAACATCTGTTAGCATCAGTTGAGGACAGTTGCCTGAATTAATATTTCGTTGGACGTTGTTGATTCTTCTCTCTTACAGAGCCTGTTAATGAGCGTGAGATGAGATTTCAGCTGGCCAGGGTATCAGGGAAAACTGTCAATGTTGTTGCAGTTTAGGAACATCTAGAGAATTCATAGGGAAGGAAAGATTGGCCTGGCTTTATCCAGGCAACACAAATACTTCCGATCATTGGAGCTAATTACCTTTTGCACAATCTTTTGTGAATGTTGCTGTTAGGTTAATTTTATTGCACGTCTTGTTTAGCAGCAGTGAACGTTAAATTCTGTCCGTGTGTGCTGACTCTGCTGCTTACGTAACTTGGGTGCCTGGCCACCACCTAAGTTAAGAGATTAGGACATGGCTTTATGAGAGAGAATTCCATGTGCTGGTGCAGATCATGATAGGTTATTTTTTTCAATAATCATTTTAAATTTCCTGACATGTAAGGACATTTATGCCCTGTCTTTTCTTATAAGAGAAAATGTAAGTCGAGTTTAAAAAGTACGAGTTTAAAAAAACAGGAGGAGAATGATAAATCTGAAATAGTTTAGTTTCTATTCTGCCAAGATATAAGAGAAATGGACCTCTTGTGACAACTTTCGATTTCATTGTTAAGATTGGAAAGGAGAGATTATCACAATGTTTCCAGCAGGAAGTAATTGGAGTTCCTTTTAAAGGAGGGCGGTTATAGCAAATGAATTTAATTTATGTTTGGTCCGCCACTGCCAGGCTGCACCAGGATATACTACACCAGCAGTCTGATTTTGGGACAGCCTCAACATTTGAAGCCCACTGGAATGGAAATATATTGGTTCCTCCTATCATAGGCAGTCGTCCCTTCTGCTGCAGTGTGTGCCTGGAAACCTCATTATGAAAAGGATTGTCATAAAGGAGGTTCTAGGATTCCACAGGCATAGTCTCATGATTAAGAGTTGTGCTTGTGACCACACACTTGGATCAGATAAATCACGGCTGTGACCAATAAGTCATAGGAGAAAGGTGTGAAAACCAGAAACTTAGAAGAATTTGAAATGTAAATTCTATTGTGTTGTAACAGATGGTTTGAGCTTGGAGAAGCCGTAGGGATCAAGAGATCGTCTCACCTAGACTCCTCATTTTTTAGTGAATAAACCAACACTCATACATGTTAACTAGCTTGCTCAAGACCACATAGCTAATTATTGGTGGAGTTGGAACTAAACCTCATCCCAGAATAGCAGTCACTAATACTTGAGTGCATTTACGCACATGCTAAATGCTTTATGTGCATCCTTTTTTTTGATCCTCACTAATGATATAGGACTGTGGTTGACTATGTTTTACTGAGGAGGACACTGAGGCTTAGAAACATTCAGTAACTTATCCAAGATCACACAGGATTCAGACATACTCACTACAGAGAATGTGCACTTATCCACCCTGTGGTCCTGCCTTTCCCTCCATCCCTTCCTTCTTTTCTTCCCTCATTATTATTATTATTATTTTTTTAACTTTATTATTCCTAATTAGAGGAATGCCTTATTCTGAATGGCCGTAAACATTGCCTTCCCAGGGCCTTCCATATACTTTAAAGATCTATGTTAAACCCACTGATTCTAAATTATTGCAAATATGGTCAATGGAAAATGATGCATTAGCTGTAATAAATATTTAAATAATTAGTAGTTTTGCTTGGCTTCTTAACATTTAAAAGAGCTTTTGGCTGGTAGATGGTTTAGGGCTCTTTTTTTTTTTTTGCTGGGAAGGATTTGCCCTGAACTAACTTGTGTTACCAATTTTCCTCTTTTTTTTTCTTCCCCAAAGCCCCTGTACATAGTTGTATATTCTAGTTGTAAGTCCTTCTAGTTCTTCTATGTGAGCCGCTGCCGCAGCATGGCTACTGACAGACGACTGGTGTGGTTCTGCAACCAGGAACTGAACCCGGGCCGCCGAAGTGGAGAGTGCCCAACTTGAATCACTAGGCCATCAGGGCTGGCTCAGGTTCAGGACTCTTAAAAGATGTCTAGGTAGATTTGAACTGATAGCTTCTTTCTTTTGATAAATACCCTGTGCCAGCCTAAAGCTTTAAAAAAATAATTCCTTTGATGATTCTTTAAAAAAAAAATCACCACTGATCCTTTACTTGAAAACATCACCAAGGAACTGACTTGCGGTGGGTCTGGAAAGCAAGTTTCTTACATGAGAGCCTCATCGTCTCTTCTTCCTCCTCCTCTTCCCCTCCTCCTTCCGTCACCATCTGGGCAGTCCTATGCCAGAGATTTCACAAAGAGCAAGTTTTCTTTGGGGAACAAGTGTGTGAAGGGTGATGGGCGGGCAGCGGAGGTGAGAAGTCAGCCCTCTGGAAATGGGAGAGGGCATTGATGCTGAGTTTCTGACCGTTAGCCTCTTCTTTCCTAAGATGGGAAGACTCACCTTTTTCTCTCTCTGCACTGCTGGCACAGAGCCTGGTGTGGGTACTACAGAGGTGTTTATACACTAGACGATCTGCATTAAGTGAGTTCACAGGGAGGGGAATGTGGAGATCCTCCTATGAGCAGGGAGATGTCCACTTGGATGTGGTTTGTACTCTGACCCATTGGCGACTTTAAACAATTTGTGATAAAACAAAAACACAGTTGGCTTTGCAGCACTCCATCTATATGCTCGGAGTAGGGTTTTTCGTTGTGTTTGTTTGAAATGCTTCTACATTGCAGTTCTTCATGAGCTTCCTGTTTCACGTGTACAGCTGAATCTCTAATGATTGGATCTACCCAGACTGTTTTTTTTCCCTCTCCATTTGTGCTAGAAGCAAAACAGCTTGCAGATCCAGTCTGGAACATGTTGCATCCATGTGCTTCTTGGTGAGCCATAGCACAGAGCTGACTGATTTCAAATACTGCCTATTTATAGCCTCTTCAGAATAATTGTAAGATGTTAGACGTTCTTTCTACTAACGTCATGTAGATTGACATGACTTTTTAAGTGGAGATAAATTATTTTTTACCCGTGGATGATTCATTTGTAGTCCTCTTTACACACCCTGTCGTTTCTCTGAAGTGCGTCACTCTAACCATCAGCCCCTGCTGGAGTGTTCTCACGATCATCGTAGAATCGAATGGGGAATGAGGCCCTTGGATTTTATAGAGGAAACTGAAACTCAGAGATGCTGATGATACCAGCATCTTACAGAGCTCTTTAGTGCATCTCGAGGACTAGAACTCTCTTCCTGTGACTTCTAATTCAGTACAGTTTCCTTGCTCTCACTCTGCTTACCTCATGTGCTGGCACTTGCCTCCCAGAAGAATAAAACCAAAAACAAAAAACAAAGCTTCCTAGTTACTGGGGTGATGGCAACGATTTTATTGCAGAAAAAGAAGAGTGTTCACAAAAAAAACACAGTTCTGTCATCCTAAAAAACTTTCTTTTTTTGATGTGTGTATTCTTGATTCTTGTTCATGCTAATACAAAGTCTTAAAGACATTAAACATTAAAAATAGTTATTCAGGGGCCTGCCCGGTGGCATAGCGGTTAAGTGCGCGTGCTCTGCTTCGTGCGGCTCCGGGTTCGCAGGTTCGGAACCCTGGGCGCGGACGACGCACCGCTTGTCAAGCCATGCTGTGGTGGCGTCCCATATAAAGTAGAGGAGGGTGGGCATGGATGCTACCCCAGGGCTAATCTTCCTCAGTAAAAAGAGGAGGATTGGAGGGGCCGGCCCAGTGGCGCAAGCAGTTAAGTGTGCGTGCTCCGCTGCGGTGCCAGGGTTCACCGGTTCGGATCCCGGGCGCGCACCAACGCACCGCTTGGCAAGCCATGCTGTGGCGGTGTCCCATATAAAGTGGAGGAAGGTGGGCACGGATGTTAGCCCAGGGCCAGTCTTCCTCAGCAAAAAAAGAGGAGGATTGGCAGATGTTAGCACAGGGCTGATCTTCCTCAAAAAAAAAAATAAAGAGGAGGATTGGCAACAGATGTTAGCTCAGGGCTAATTTTCCTCACAAAAAAAAAAAGAAAGAAAAATAGTTATTCCTACTGTAAACAAACGCTTAGGTGTTTATTTCAGTGCGTGAGAACTATCTTTGCTGACTGTTGTCTACATTTTGACTTCTAGTGCTAAGCAACTTCCTATGAGTGAGTAAATATATGATTTCTTTCCAAGTAAATAAATATATAAGAATATTTCTCTAAATAAATATGTGAGAATGTATTTCTCTAAATAAGAATGAATATATGAGTTCTTTCCATGATTGTGGAAGGATGTTTTGCAGGTTACCATTCCCTGCAAAGCTTTTTCAAGTGTTTGCTATCATTTATTAGTTCCAACATGGGTATACTAGAAAGAACATGAACCTTGTGTTAGGTAGACCTGGTGGTCCGTGGTAAGTTCTCTTACTTCTGTGAGCTCAAGTTTTCTCATCTCTATGATGTGAATATTAGGCAAGTAATGCAGGTGAGCACCTGGCACAGAGCATGCACATAGGTATTAACAAACATTAACGTCCTCCCTGTGTGCGCTCGTCCCAAGCTGGTGTCTGGACGTCATGTTATATGTGATTGTTTTCACGCACCCTAATGGAACAAAACTATGCAATTCCATTAGGACTCAAGTACAGAGAGTTTGCCCCATCTTTGGAGTGAGTGTCTGCTTCACTTGTGCCGTCCTCATGGGCCTTCCACACCTGAAGAGCTGAGCCAGTTGTGTAAGCAGGTGGAATAGAGGGGTGAGTTAGGAAGCTGGGGGTGCAGGGCCAGAGCTGGAGCTCTGAGGCCTAATTGGAGAGCGGAGGAGAGAACTTTGGGCTCAGAGGTATGCACGCTGTCTCAGTCAGCTCAGGCTGCTGTAACAAATACAGCAGGCTGGGCAGCTTAAACAGCAAACATTTATTCTCACAGTTCTGGAGGCTGGGAGGTCCAAGATCAAGGTGCTGGCAGATTTAGTGTCTGCTGAGATCCCACTTCCTAGTTTGCAGATGGCTGTCTTGCCGTGTCTTCACATGGCGGAGAGAGAGAGAGCATCTCTCTCATGTCTCTTCTCGTAAGGGCACTAATCCCATTCATGAGGGCTCCACCATCATGACCTGGTCACCTCCCAAAGGCCCCACCTCCAAATACCATCACGTTGGAGATTAGGGCTACAACATATGAGTTTTGGGAGGACACAAACATTAAGCCCATGGCAATGGCCAAGGTGAGCAGAGGTTGACAATCTATGGGCAGGCAGGGGTCTTAGAAACAAGTAGAAAAGGTACGTTCTGTAAAGAAGGTAGGTTTTCAGTGACCCAGGGTAGAAGTGGGAGTAAGGAGGATGTGACGAGTAGAAGTGGGAGTGAAGGTGTAGGTCAGGAATCTGAGCCAGCAGAGGAGAAAATCAGGTCACTAGGTCACCAGTAACCAGGTGTCAGCAGTGATGCTGAGTGACGGTTCTTGCCCAGTTCATTTGTTGGTTTATGGGCTCCTGTAACGCAGGGACGGATTGCTGGGTGAGGGTAGCCCGCACCCCCAAGCAAAAGGGATCCAGGGTCAGCAGTCAGTGGCAGGAGAGCAGCCCACCTGGTACGTCACACACGGGGAGGACGTACCTCCTGTTTTGTCTGGGGTGAGCTTGGTTTGCATCTTTTCTGTCCAGGTGTAATTATTAGTAGAGCCTTCATCCACATTCCAGAGTGACCTCGTCTGGTTGATAGATAATATAGCCATCCTGCATAGACATCCTTGGTTGCAGATGTTTGTTGTGTGTGTAAATGATGATCCCGATCGAAGGTTTGACCGACCCGAGGTTCTATGGTGAGCCCATAGCTGAGCCAAGGCTTGCCTGCCTCATTGGGGACCCTTGGCCACCATCTCTTTGTCAGTTTATCATTTCAACTCTAAAGAATATTCTGCATTACATATTTCTGTGTTCTTTTCTCTCTCGGCTTATGTTTTTGATGACTGTTTTGGCTGTAAACTTGAGTAGAGTCACACCCAGCAGCATCTGTAATTGCACCTCTTTGCCTGGAGTTCCTCAGGAGACTCTGCTCTTTCCCTGGGGCTCCCTGTGGTGCAGTCACCCCGCCTGATGCCCTGGTGGCAGGGACTGGTGAGAGGAGGAGACGGGGAAGAGAGAGGGGAGACGACACTTTGTCTCCTTTTATGCCTCAGCCTGATTAAAAGGGTTTTGGGAAGCCTTATTGGAGTGCCTGGAAGTTGGGGCGTGAGGGAGTGGAGGTAGGTGGGGTGGGTAGCAGGGCGCAGTGCGCCATCGCGGTGCTGTTGACAACGCACCCCATGTGTGTTTCTTGTTCCTTTCGGCACGGGTTCCCGATCCCTTCCAGTAAGAGCTCCATCTCCCAGAACAAGAGCTGACGTTCTTCCTTGAAGTTCTGCATGAACTTTTTGGTTTGGATGCTGGCATCACACAGGGTCTTGTTGCAATTTGAGACTGCTTTGTTTGTGATGAAATGGAGCGAAAGACTGGGAGCGCTTGAGTGCCTGGGGTGAGAAGGGAGAACTCATCCGCACATCGCCCTGCCAGGCAGTGCTTTTCCATCTTTGGAGTTCTCTGTGGTCACTTGATCCTGGACTGCGTTTTTGCATTTTTCCATCTCTGATTGGAAACTCTGAGGACGGGACCCTGTCATCCTAATCTCGTTCTGCAGAGAGCCAGCGCTTCTTCCTGAGGAACGGCTGCTGTTCTGGGTCAGACACTGATGGCCTCGATTTAGACCTGAGTGTTGCTGTCTGTTTAGGAGGGGTGGGGCTGGCTTCGGTCATCAAGTTGACAAAGCCCGTGAAGAGAGCTTGGCCTCTTCAGTCCGGCTTTGTTCCAGACTCAGTGTGTCTCAGCCTCTGAGATCTGCAGGAGGAGCTAGGGGTTTCTTTTAAAGGGCATCGTTTACTTCCGTTTTTGTATCATTTTAGTCCCACATTTTCTGAGCTTCAAACCGTCCCTCCTAAGGGCTTGCCTTGAAATACACACACACACACACACACATGTGCACGCACACACACATCAGTAACAACAGCAACAGATCCTTTTAGGGGACAGCATTGTCTTGTACTTTATATTGTGTCCCCAGGCCCTGGATCCCAAGAAGTGGCTTGATGATACGTGGCAGAGTGTCCTAGCTAGGTCGAAATACAGAAGATCCTTCTCGTGAGTGGACGATCTTGTGTGTTTTCCTTTCCTTTGCTTCTGTTCTGACTTCCGTGGTGAACATTTCCCCTTCCTCTGTGGCAGCTGGTGTTGGCAAGTAGATGTGCAGGTTGGGTGGGTCAAGCCTTTTCTTCCTCCTCCATCCCCACCCACCCTATCTTTATGATACAGGTGGGGTGGGGTGCCAAGCCACAACTTCCGTGACTCCTTTTTAAAAAAATAACACAGATGAAGAGCTAGGCAACAAGCTTGTGATCTCCCATCGATGAAAGAATATTAAAATGTAAAGAAGGGCCGCTGCCTTGTGGGTGGGTGGATGCCCAGGAAGGTGAGCTTGCATCCAGTTTTCCGAGTTCTGTGGTCAATACTACGGTTCTGCATTTCATTGTCACTTGTCATTAATGAGCAGTAGACTCTTTCCCTGGAGTCTCTTTAGCTCTAGCTCATATATATCTCCCTAAAGAGTGCTGACTCTGGGTCTTAAATAAGACACAGACTGTCTTATTCACTAAATGGAAAAGGATATGTCCTCCCCTCTGTCCCTGGGTAACTTATGTCAAGTGAGTAATTTTCCTCTGCCTGGTTTCTTTAAATACAGAAGTAGTATGATTGGCAGGCCCTGGAATCAGACTGCTGGGGCCCACCTGGGTCTGCAGTTTCCTAGCTTTCTCAGTAAGACGGAGATAATGATAGTACACACCTCACAGAGTTGTACAGAAATACAGCTAGTGCATTAGCCGCGTGCCTGTGTATCCTCAGCTCTCAGTAAAATGTTAAAAAACGTGGCTGTTATTGATAATAGCATATACCTCAGTACTCTGGTTCTGTTCTTAGGAGAACTGTTCATCTATCTCCTAGAGATACAGTTACCATCTATTCTCTAATGACCGGAGTGAATTGTTTGAGAGCTGTGTGTGCATTTCTGGGGACAGCAAGGAAGAATATTTGAAATTGAGAGTGTCCCAGAAAACCCGGATCCTTTTGGTTACCTGCAGCAAATGGGCTGATGATGATATGCTCTATGGTTAAAGATAGGGTTTTATTCTCATGTACCATAACCTGGAGTTTTAACTGCTGTCACAAAGAATGTGTCATTGTGCCAAACTGAAACTGTCAACCTGGGCAAGCATCCTGCCAATCTTAAACAATTGTCCTTAACTCCCTACAGTGTGTCTCCTTAAGGTAACTGGGCATTGATTTCAAAACTGCTGCTGGGGTGGACACCTGTCGGTGAAGCCAAAGATAGATGTCCCCTGGGACCCTCCCGATGGCTTTATAAGGCTGGGGCAGGGGATTGCTTTAGCATCTTTCAGGCCAGTTGATTTCCACCACGTTCAGTGGCCCAGGACTCGGACCTAAATCCACCATTTTTTCAAGTGTCGGAGTGAGTCAGAAGCTGGCCTCGCCCCTGCCACCTCCCTGACCTAATTTCCAGCCACTTTCTTCTTTCGTGTGCTCTAGCCACGTTTGCCTCTTTCCTGTTTTTCCTAAACAAACCGAGCTCATGCTTGCCCAGGGCCTGCGGGGCTCTCCAGAGCCGCTCTCTGGAAAGCTCATCCCAGATCCTCAGAGGCCTCTCGATCACCCTTTATCGCATCAGCCCCCCGACTTGCTGCACCCTCTTGCGCTGCTTGTGTGTCCTCCTGACACATCACCAGATGCGTTGCAGGTATCTGGTGTGCTCATTTGTTTCTCGCCCTTCTTCCTCCTCTGCTTGCCCCACCTCTAGAACATCAAGTCCATGAACCCAGTGTTTCCAGCCAGAGCCTCTGCTTTGCTCTTGCAGTGGTTTGCTGAAACCACGGGTGCCCTTCCCCTAGGTGGGATGGCTTCTCATACTTCCAAAGCAACACGGAAGGAGAATTCTTTAGATTTTAATCACCAAGGGTAACTGAGTTGTCTGTCTTCTCAATAAGCTGGCAGAGGGAAATATTTGGGAAGAAAATTCTGCCTAATACGTTCCATCTTTTAAGTTCCATCTTGGTACGAAGTCAGGATCTTGGGAGGCCAAATATGAGGATCACATTAGCCTTTCCTTTCAGTGAATTAAAGTGAATTAAAGGCCAGGCAGAATCCTCTGACTTTGGCCTTGAACTGTTATTTTTTTTTTTTGTGTATGAGGAAGATTAGCCCTGAGCTAACATGTGTTGCCCATCCTCCTCTTTTTCCTGAGGAAGACTGGCCCTGGGCTATCCTCCTCCCCATCTTCCTCTACTTTATATGTGGGACTCCCGCCACAGCATGGCTTGACAAGCGGTGCGTAGGTCCGCGCCTAGGATCCAAATCTTCGAACCCTGGGCCGCCGAAGCAGGGCGTGTGAACTTAACCATTATGCCACCGGGCCGGACCCAACAAGTTTGTTTTTTTAAAATAGAAAATAGCCATATGTTCCGTGCACTTTTATTTGTGAGTAAATGAATATAGGATCTTGTCTGCACTGTTGCTCATTGTTCCTTCTATAAGGTCTCAAAGTGGGCAACTTCTTTAAGACTACCATACCATGATATTTTTTTCTTAAGAAGGAAGATGGGATGCCAATTTTTTTCTGTTGGTAAATCAAGTATATAACGTTTTTTTGGTCCTGGCCACTCAGAAGCTCAAACTCACTTTTGGTACTCAGATCTGGAAATTATATTCGCCTTAATGTGCCACACTTACTGCTTCTTCTGTAGTGTGGCCTTGACTTTTTAACTCTCTCTAGGTGCATACATGACTTTTATTTTAAGGTACCTCACATCTTTGGAAAGAACTAGAAAATGAGCCAACAATTTTATTGTAATGAGAGGTCTTGGGTCACCAATTGGGTTTTGAAATTCTGTTGCCTTTGTGTGTTTTTACTTGGGTAATGCTACTGCAGAAATTTCTGTGTTTGCTTAGCTAGAATTTCCGTTTCTTTGGCTGATCAGATCAGGGAAACGATTTTAGGGCAGTTGCCAGCTGGGTAGGGAGGTAGGTAGGAACTTGTAAATAATCAGAGTACAGTTTTTTTTTTTTTTGTGAAGAAGATCGGCCCTGAGCTAATATCTATGCCAAGCCTCCTCTTTTTGCTGAGGAAGACTGGCCCTGAGCTAACATCTATTGCCAATCCTCCTCCTTTTTTCCCTTTTTCTCCTCAAAGCCGCAGTAGATAGTTGTATGTCATAGTTACACATCCTTCTAGTTGCTGTCTGTGGGACACTGCCTCAGCGTGGCCGGACAAGCGGTGCGTCGGTGCGCGCCCAGGATCCGAACCCGGGCCGCCAGTAGCGGAGCGTGCACACTTAACCGCTAAGCCACGGGGCCGGCCCCAGAGTACAGTTTTGAGGTGAATCTTTCAGTGGTTTATCTGGTTTATTCGAATTGTGAGATTTTGGTTACTTTGCAGTAGAAGGCTTTAAAATAAATATACACTGTTATAGGGAAACCAGATAACTGGTTTCTGGATATTAAAATACGGTTTCTTTCAAGCTCTCCATTGTTGTCAATAGACTTGCGTTGTTTTAATCAGTAATTTAGTGCCTTCCTACGTTCAAAGATTTACACTAGTTGCTGGATGTTTACAAGTGAGGCTTAAATAGCTGATCCTACTTTCGAGAAGTTTACATTCTAATAAATTAGTTTTCAGAATTGGTGTGTCAAATTGGTAACTATTTCATAAGCAGTTAAGGAAATATCTTACCCTCTAGAAAGTTGGTTTATTTACTGACTCGAGCTTAATGCTTAATGTAACAAGTGGGTGTTTTCCAGGTGTTTGGTTCTGGGATTTTTCTGAGAGGCCTGTAGAAATTTATAGAAAATGAGTGTGTTTTTTTGCTTTGTTATAATTTTGGTAAAGTCTTAAAATGAAATTTGTGAACCAGGCTCTCATTTTTAGCACGCATTTGCACAGAAACATTCTATACTGGTGGAGAGTCTGGCTGGAAAGGCATTTAAGATAGTGGTAAATTGCAGATGAATTAAATCATTGCATTCTTTGGGTTAATGTTGGATTCTGTCTTTGTTAGTTATCAGTAATGGTTTGTCGGGCACAATGTACACATTTCTCTTATGCCTCTTTCTCCCCCATTTTAATCTCTTCTAAAGCAGTCATGTTTTTCTTTTGCTCAACAGGAATTCCTACGTAAATACTTCTTTCCAGTGACTGAGATGCAGTGTGTGTTTTCTTGCCTTATCAATGGCCCCTACTTGCATGAAGAACACTATTATTTACTTTATAACAAGGACCACAACGTGAACAGTTTGGCAAGATCCCATTTCTTGTCAAGTCTGAGATGGACTTTTTTCCTCTCAGTGAAGGCTGGTTGTATTTATAAGTTGGTGGTATTATTTCATAATCTCCAAAGGAAATGTGTATCCATAATAGAGAAGGAACTTGTTTATTCTAGATTTTTCTTCACTGTCTTTCTACCATTGAGAAAATTACTCAAAGAGGTTTGGCAAAGTGAAGAAAGATGAAAAAAAGTGGGTTGAGTTTGTGGAATGTATTAATTCAACTGATGTTTATTAAACTCCTGTTGAAAGACCCAGCATGCTGGGCACAGATAAGTATGCAGGATATTTACCCAGGGAGTTCATATCTGGTTAGGGAGGCTAGGCCCATACTTAGAGTCAACAAGTATGTTAGACCTTTGCTCATTCTGTTAGAAATGAAGTCGGTATCATTTTGCTTATTGAACTTTCCTGATTGGAAGAAAGCTTTGTACTTCCATGCCCTTGCTCTGGGCCTGGGGACTGAGAACCCCATGAAGCCCTATTGAAACAGAAGAATAGGTGTTAGTGTTAGGACTGAGTTTAGTTGGGAAGAATTGAGGGGGAAAGGAACCATTCTTAGGTGGCATTAGTGATAGTACCTTTAATAAAACTTAACTCGTATTTCCTGGCCTGCTGCAGCCACAAAAATATTAATTGCCCAAAAATGTTTATTTGGAGATCGGAGTTGTATGTGAATAGAAAACTATGGATTGTAAGTAAATATGTTTATTCACATTTGTGGTAAAAACATTGGACCTACTTGACCAGAGTTCCCAGTATGGACATGTGTTGTTGTGTTATAAGTATAGGTTTATGGATGTAAGTTTAAAGGGCTTGGCCCTTGGGGAAACTGGGCCTGAGATGAGCATAAGAGAGCAAGGCCTCTCCTGCCATCTTTTTTTTTTTTTTAAGATTTTATTTATTTATTTTTTCCCCCCAAAGCCCCAGTAGATAGTTGTATGTCATAGCTGCACATCCTTCTAGTTGCTGTATGTGGGACGTGGCCTCAGCATGGCCGGAGAAGCGATAAGTCGGTGCGCGCTGGGGATCCGAACCCGGGCCGCCAGCAGCGGAGCACGCGCACTTAACCGCTAAGCCACGGGGCCGGCCCTCTCCTGCCATCTTGAGAACTGAAATCCTCAGATCTCAACCTAAAAAATCAAGGGCACACACTGTGATATTAATCAGCATGTCTTTGAAATAAAAGGAGTTTTAAAAAAGAAACAATTTTTTGATCAAAAAAAACCTTGCATGATTATACTCTTTTTAAAATTTTTTTAAAATTTTATTGAGGTCACATTTGTTTATAACATTATGTAAATTTCAGGTGTACATCATTATATTTTGGCTTCTGTGTAGACTGCATCGTGTTCACCACCAAAAGTCTAGTTTCCATCTGATTATACTCTTTTTGATCTACTGCTTGAAATCAGTGTTTAATTTCTTCTTTTTCCCAGTTTTTAATAGAGATGGCATATTACTGATCCCAAAATAATTTGGGAAGGTTTAATCTAATATCTTTTTTCGCTTCAGTGGTCTGAAAATTTCTGTTCTGCTTAACTAAATTTTCATGGTGTTCTCAACTTTTTCATCAACAAATATTTTTTGAGCATTGCGACTTTCTTTAATTTTGTAGTAAACATCCTTATTTCTATTTTATAGCTGGGAAAAATAAGATGTAATAGTGTAAGTTGAGTACACTGTTAGGATTCTAATTGTTTTAGGAAAAAAACCACACAGTCTTTCCTCCTGTCTTTCTCCTTTACTCTCCAACTACCACAGTCACAACACTTCCGACACCAGATATGTGGGGATTTTCTCCCACCAGACAATTCTGACACCAACTGGGTGTCCTACAATTTAACTCAATTCTGACACTGTCTACCTGGAGACAGCGTCAGATCCCACAGGTTCTGGGCTCAGTCCCACGAGACTGCCCCCTCCCTGCTTCAGATGCCAATCACAAGTAGTAGGTCCCCAGGTTACCCACGACAGCTGGTTGACTTGGCTACAAATCAGAGATTCCCATGACTTTCTCCTCCTTGGATTTGATCATATGCTAGAATAGCTCACAGGACCCAGGGAAGCACTTACTTACATTTACCAGCTTATTAAAAGACAGAGATGAACAGCCAGATACATAGGGCGAGGTCTGGGAGGGTCCCGAGCACAGGAGCTTCTGACCCATGGATTTGGGGTGCACCACCCTCCCGGTATATGGATGTGTTCACCAACCCAGAAGCTCTTTGAACCGCATACTTTGGGGATTTTTACGGAGGCTTCCTCACGTAGATGTGATCAAGTATTAACTCCATTTCCAGCCCCTCTCCTGTCTCTGGAGGATGGGGGGGGGTGGGACTGAAAATTCCAAGCTTCTAATCATGGCTTGGTCTTTCTGGTGACCAGCCACTATCCGGGAGCCACCCAGGAGCCCCTCCAGAGTCACCTCATTAGAAAAAAAGATGCTCCTAGTCCTCTTATTACTTAGGAATTTACAAGGGTTCAGGAGCCCCGAGTCAGGGATGGGGGTCAAAGACCGAATATTAGAACAAGAGATGTTCCTAGTGCTGTGTCCCGAGAACCGGGAGCAGACACCACTATATATTTTTTTCTATTCTCTCACACTAATGCTATAGAATACTACTGTAAATATTTCTTCCCAGTTGTGCTGATTTCACTCGTATCACCTAGTGTAGAAAGCCTTCATTTTTTAAGGGAATTTCCCAGTTGTTGTCTGCTTTCTAACTCGTTTTTTGTTTTTGTTTTTATTGTGATAAAACATATATAATATAAAATTACCACCTTAACCATTTTTAAGTGTTCAGCTCAGTGACATTCGTTTCATTCACATTGTTGTGCAACCATCACCACCATCCATCTTTTTTCGTCTTCCCAGATGGAAACTCTGTCCCCATTAAACACTAACTCCCTATTCCCTCCTTCCCCAGCAACCTCCATTCTACTTTCTGCCTCTATGAATTTGACTACCGTAGATACCTCATAAGTGGAGTCAGACAGTATCCATCTTTTTGTGACTGGCTTATTTCACTTAGCATAATATCTTTAAGGGTCATCTATGTCGTAGAATGTGTCAGAATTTCCTTCCTTTTTAAGACTGAATAATATTCCGTTGTATGCCTATACTATATTTTGCTTACAAATTTGACCTTTGATGGATCTGACTCTGTTTTTTATGCTGTGGTTTTTCTACTCTGTTTTTTATGTTTTAAAACATAAACTGCAGTAGGAAATATGTGCCCCTATTAGGGATCAGTGCTGTTTTGTGAAATGGGTGTGTGTGTGTGTAACTAAACCCTGTTGGCTTTTTACGTTTTTTATAGGCAGAGTAGAGCTGAGCTCTTGAGTATCTACCAGGTCTTATGACACTTCACGTTGAGAGCTACGCAGTGCTTCCTGTGTACGGGAGGGGTGGAGTACAAAAGAAGGAGCAGGAAGCGCTGATTAACTCCTGGGGCGTAGTTGTTTTTTTTAAGTATCACACATTCACCATGATACCCTGGGAGGAAATTCAGGTGAATCAGATGTGAGCCGCACAGCGTTGTTTGTAAACAGTTTTCAGGGTTTTCCATGGTGCCTCTCTCTGTACTGTCTCTCTTGGGTTCTTTCTCTCTGTGTCTGAATGAATCAAGGCTGCCTCACGGGGGAGGCTGCGTCTCCTGTGTGTTGGGCGGGGGGCGGGAGTTCAAGTGGACTGTGAACCAGAGCTGAGTCGTTCACCACATATGTGTCGTTCACCACATATGTGTCGTGTGTGTGCCTCTGCAGTTGTAATTCCGCACTC
This sequence comes from Diceros bicornis minor, assembly GCF_020826845.1. NCBI lineage: Eukaryota > Metazoa > Chordata > Mammalia > Perissodactyla > Rhinocerotidae > Diceros > Diceros bicornis. The sequence goes on along the minus strand of NC_080775.1, from coordinate 15,173,996 downwards.
TTGCCTTGATCTAGATTTGACACTTTCCACTAATTTAGTTAACAACCATCTAGAATTGGCAGGAACCTCCTTGGTTTCGAGAGGCGGACCCTTCAGCCCAGGGGTCACACACGTATTTGGACAGAATTGAGACTAGAGCTCAAGGACCTTCTTCACCGATTGCAGGTTTTTTTCCATTATATTAAACACTTCCCCCAAAATAGAAAAATCTCAGCACACTTCATGAGCGGACAGTAATATCATGAATTATGATCCTGAAGTGTGCAAGTTTTGGGTTGTCTCAAAGCCTGTATGCTATAGGTGTTGTGGGAGTTATAGTGAATACTGAAACTCGACCTCCTCCAGTTGGGGAGGGTACTTATAAGTAGTTGGAAAGGTGAATGGAGCATGGTTAAGGTGTGTGAATGTTGGGCTGGGGACGATGCACATGCAGGCCTGGGGAGGTCCCAGTGCATTTGACTTGTGTATGTGAGTGTGTGTGTATATATACATATATATATAGTGTCACACCACCTAATGAGGGAGCTGATTCAAAGGGGACAAATTTGCTTTCGTGAATAGATTTCAGTTAGCTTGCATAGAGGGTATTTGCTTTCAATCAGAGTCGCTGATGTTTATGCACATTCTACTTGTGCTGCCAGAGACAGCATGTTCCACTGGTCTGGGAGGTCAGTAACTGGTACTAGAGCTGAAACAGTTTGTTTTCCATTGTTTGCTCTTGTTTCTATGCCTTATGAGGTCATTCAGTTGCACACAGAGATGGATATGCAAACTTTCCTGCTTTCTGAAGTTGCCACAGAGTCTCCCTTTGAACTTAAATTGGGACTTTTTTGATTTCCAGAAAGAGCTTCTTGGTAGGTTGGGGGGGTGGTGGTGGTAAATTCTTGTTTGGGCTGCTTTTCTTCACTGCTAGAAGGAACCTCTGATGTTGGGAGGTGCATTCTTGCTGTGATCTTTTTGTTTGTTGCCTTGAATGAAGAGCCTGCAAATATCCAGAAAGGTTAGCATTCATTCTCTGTAACCTGTTGTTGCTTATCTTTGAACAAGTGACAAGTGTGGGGCGATAGCCTAGGCAAACTTTATCTTACTAAAGGATGATTTTTGAAAACTTTGTTCATGATTAAAACATAAACAAGAAAATGTGCATCTGAGGTCAGAATAAACCTTGAGATCTTCCTATGGGTCACTGAGTAATCTAGTCCTTCAAATGTGTGAACTTGAACTTGTGGGTTTAACCAAACAGCAGACATATACAAGACCAAATAAAAAGTCACGTCTTGTTATGGTTTTGGACACCGTGTCTTTGCCAGGGAGACAGCTCTGTAAGAGGCTGTCTGTCGTGTAGTCATAAACTATTTTTTCCCTAAGATTCCTTCAGGGGCCCAGAAATCTCTGTCAAACTCTAGAGGAGTTTGCTTACCTTTTAAAAGTATCTTTTGATGTTCAGTAAGTTTTATCTTCATTATTATATCAATGTTCTAGTCAACGTCTGGGGTCCTGATGATTAAACTGTGCATTTTCTTTGAAGGTATCCCCTCCCAGTACAATGTGCCAGACGATGCAGTGAAAATTATAGGACTGGTATGTATTTTGAAGTACTTCATTTAGCAAAGTAGCACTTGATTTGAAATTGTTTTGCTCACTGCCTTCTCTTTCTCCATAGTAATTGTGGATATAAAACAGCACAGACATGCGACAACAACAACAGAACACTCGATATGCCCTGAGTTTAATTTGCTTCTTATTCCTCGGTTGGGATTAGGAAGGATGGTTTCTTGGGTGTCCATTATGGAAACAGTATTTTCAGTATCTGTTAATACCCATCTAATGAGAAAGGGGTTTCAATGCTCTCCTTCATTGTGGTGTAATCATTTCCTCAGTGCCTTGGGCTTGTTTTGCTATCTACTACCTGACCACACTCTTGCCTGGCATAGGTGTGCACAAATATTTGGTGACAACGTAACGTTGATGTGGACAAACATCAGACACACACACACATCATTTTTTTTTTTGGTAGATGCATTTGAAGTGTCTTTTCATTTAAGAAAAATATGGGGTCCTTATTAACATAGAGTTCTCTTCTACCTTGCACACATTCATCTTTATATAAAAATAAAATTTTCAATAGCAGTGATACATTCCATCTTAAGTAATACTGGCTTAACTTTTGAAAGCTTTAATTTATAAAAAAAATTCTCCTATATCTAATGAAATGATTTGGAAATATTTGTTTATTGGTAACTGCATTTGTAGAAAATGGACTTAGTTGCAGGGGAGTTTCTGCTTCAGTTTCTGTGTCTGGTTTTTGATGAACTTTTGGCTTTCCCAGCCTGTGTGGTTGGGTACTGGGCCAAAGCTTGGAAAGGGTCTGACTCTCTCGCTTCCCCAGATCCTGAGAAACTGCAAAAGCACACCAGTGAGGCACCTGAGTCCCGGTTCTCCTTAACTGATGGGGAAGACGGGAAGGGAGAACTTGTGGGCTGTGTGTTCAGAGGAGGCAGAGGGCCCTTGATTACCCTCCCAGGTCCTAAGTGTTGAGTAACCATCACATTTCCTGGCCACCTGTGAGCTCACTGTACTGTTTGGTTTGGTTAGGGCCCTCCACCCCAGGCCTGGCTTAACTCTGTCTTCCCCAGCACTTGAGAGCAAGGTTAGACCGAACAGAAGTGCTTGACTTGTTCTTGAGGGAATTTTTCTTCATATTTTTTTTTCTAAATAACACTAAAAAGCTTTTGCCAAAACAGTGTTTTATCGTTGAGACTTTCTAGCTTCCATAGGACTTAAATCTCCACATGGTATAATCTTAACATGCATGCATGCACACATGCGCACAACACAACTCCCCACGACACAACACATACCTGTCCCTTCTTCCTTCCATGGTGATGTGATAACTAAACCATTTTATTGTCAAGAAATAATTTCTGTGTTAGTTATTGGCAGTGATAGCAAATCCATGAGGATTTTCTGGACTCACTTAACACCCACATTTTATTACTGAAATGTGAGAGATTTAAGGAGAATCGCAGGGTTGAGTGATGGTTTGAATATCAGAACAAAGATGACTATCTGAAACAGAGATCTGAGAATTGAGTTCCAAGAGGAAAGGACTTTTAGACAGGGACCAGAGGAACTCATTCTGGAGCTTAGGACATTTCCAGTCTGTTTTCTCCAGGACATCTATGCTTATGTCCCACAGACTTTGTGGGACACCAGCTCCGCTATAGTTGCCATTTAGTTTGTTACCAGCTAGCCATCCCACACACCACATGGAGTGTACCTCCCACCTCATTCCCTTTCTCCCTGCAGTTACCTCGTGGGTTCCCCCAGCCCTGGGACTCCTGGGACTTTCCTCCTAGAACTGCTCTGTGCTTTCCCCTCTGACCCTAGACTTCCAGACTTTTCCACTGTGTGCTGTGACTCGTGCTGCATGGTCAACCAGCTTCTCCTTCTGGGCCTAACTGAAAGCCGGCTCTCTGAGTTCAGTGCTGCCTGGGGCCCTTGCGAGTGGAGACCGCACCTTCCCCCACACCAGGGGGTAGGGCCCCTGCTCCTCATGGCCACTTTCAGCTCCTTACTCTTCTCGCTGCTCCTTTGAGGCCCATTTCAGTCATATTCTGTCTTCTCCTCCTCAGTGCTGTCATTTACTGGTCATATCTCCTCATTTGTTGAAAATATTGGCACCTGGATCGCAGTCTGCTGCTCCAGGCTTCAGTGGTTGTTAGAGGTCACAGGTGATTCCAGTGGCGGCCAAAGATGGGTGACCAGCAGTCCTGGTTTGCCTGGGACTGGGTGGTGGGGCTTTCTTCAATGGGGGACTTTCAGTTTTAAAACCATCCCAGTTTGCCTGGGACTTGGGCATTTCCCCAGACACGGGACTTTCAGTGTTCAAACTGGGATGAGAGGGTTACCCTAAAAGAGTTACTATTCTAGATCTTGTTAGTCCTGGGAGCTGCTTCTGATCTGAAAGTCAGAGATCCCACTTGCTGGCCAGATTTCTCTATCCTTGCAGTTCATCAGACAGAATATCCCAAGTAACATCAGATTTTTGCTCTTTCAGGCCCATTTCCAGCCCCTCACCCCTGCTGTCACCCTGCCTGTCAGTCACGTCCCACCTCTACTTTTCTAACTCTGTGGCCAGCTTTTCAGCTACACGCTGATCAATACACCAAATTCCCTTCCATCTGCTGTCTTTGCACAGGTGGAGGAGGATCAGGTGGCCCACTGTCCCCAAACCTGTCCCTGGACTGCCAGCTTCTGCCAGAGAAAGTTACACAGATGCCACTACAAAATCCTGGTCCCCAGCTTCCCTAGGGCCTCAACAGTGCCTGAAAATTAAATGTTTTCCTCATCAGCACTCTCTCGCTCCATAATGACTGTTTCCAATCTTCTCAACACTTCTTAATCTCCAGTTTCATACTCATCCCCATCCCTCCTACTGTCCCTCACTCTCAGCAGATAATCTTTCCACTACTAATAAAATAGTCACGTGAAGGCCATTCTCTCTTCTTCCCCGTGCCGCTTTGCAAATCTGCTTCCTCTCGGGTCCTTTTCTCGTTTTTCTGTTTGTAGTGCAAGAGCCATCCCCCTCAATTTCTAAAAATCATTTTCTCCGCAGCCATCTTCTCCCATCTCTGATTTCAACCTCTGTCCTGGTGTTTCTTTCTCATAAGGACTTCTTTCTCAAGTCTCTCCCATCTTAAAAACAAAACAGAACAAACACTGTGAAACTCAAGCCTTCCCTGGGGCCCTCCTCTGTCACCTACCACTTTCTCTCTCCTTTCCTCTGATTAAACCTCTTGAGAGGATATTTTACTTCCTGGCTTGTACTGCTGCTGTTGAACAAATTATCATCAACTTAGTGACTTAAAATGACACATGTTTATTATCTCACAGTTTCTAAGGGTTAGGAGTCCAGATACAGTTTATCCATGCTTCAAGGTCTTACCAGGCTGCAGTTGACATTTGCACCAGGGCTGCGGTCTCATCAGAGGCTCAAATGGGGAAGAATTGGCTTCCAGGCTCACTCAGGTTGTTGACAGAATTCATTTCCTTGAAGGTGTGGGACTTAGGTTGCCCTCTGTTCTTACAGGTCGCTTGTACTTCCACGCCGGCTGGGATTTCCCTTACTTCATGGCAGCTGGCTTCCTTACAGACGGCAAGGGAGAGATACTCCAGCAAGATGTAATCACGGAGTGACATCCCATCGCCTTTGCCATATTATGTTGACTAGAAGCGAGTCACAGGTCCTGCCCATGCTCAGAGGGGAGGGGGTTATACTAAGGGGTGAGATGAGGATCATGGGGCCACCTGAGTCTGTCCACCACATGTCTCAGTTTGCTCATTCCCATTCACTCCTCCGAGCACTATATTCTTTTTTTTTTTTAATCTCCACCACTTGATTGATCTTAGAGAGGCGGAATTGGCTACATAATGTGCAGGGCCCAGTGCAACATGAAAATGTGGGGCTTCTTGTTCAAAAAGTATTAAGAATTTCAAGATGGTGACAGCAAAGCGTTAAACCTAGTGTGGGGCCCATCCAGGCATGGGGACTGCAAACGTCCCACGCCCGAGAAGCTAGCCTTGCAGGGAGGCCTTCCTCCCTGATGCTAAATCCACAGGGCGCTTGGCTGTGCTCTCCAGCACTCGGCAGTCTTTGTTGACCGAGTTGACCCCTCCTGAGAACGTCTTCCTTTCTGAAACGGTCTCAGATCTCTGAGCTGCTGAGACCTTGTGCTCTCCAGGTTTTCCTTCTCTTTCTGGTTCTTCCCCTTCAGTCTCCTTTGCAGGCTTCTCTTCTTTACCCACCCTTTTATATTGGGTTTGGGGGCACCTTTAGCGCCCTATTGAGTAATAGCAGCAGTTGCCATAGCTTCGGTTGCTTGAGGATTTTTGGCTCCCAAATCTATGTTTCTAGGTCAAATCTGACTTCCAAGCTCAGGCACTTACGTCCAGTGCTTCCTGTCTATGTTCACTTGCTTGTTTCATGGGCATCTAATACGCAGCATGTCTAGATTGATCTCCTATTGTCTCTGATCCACTGTGCCACTTTCTCCTTCATGTCTTCCATTTTGGCCAATGGCTTCTCTCTCTCCCCAGGGAAATTGGGATTTCTAAGTATCCTACACTCCTGGTCCTAAGCCCCCTCTTTCTTCTTCTGATTAATCTTACCTATACTTCAAGTCTGTGCCACCACATGTCTGCAGAGGGCTCTCGTGGGACCGTATTTCATCCCCATCATCTCCCTGGACTTCTGCAGCCTGGTCTCAGAGTCTCCTGGGCTTCCTCTGTTAAAACCCAACACACACTTCATTGCTGCTCCTTTGTTGAGTGTCTGCTTCGCCCATTAGAATATAAAAGCCTCACAAGAGCAGGGACTTCGTTCCCGGCTCTATCCTCAGGGTTGTGGAGTGTGCTGGGCCCCTGCTGCACACTCAGTAAATATGTATTGTAATGAAAGAGTTTTTTATTTTCAACCTAATTTTTTTAGGTGTGACCGTTTTGTTCCTTTGTAGAAACTGTTATGGAAAAACAGGACAATGGCATGGATTCCTTTTCTTGAGATACTAGGACGAGATATAATAGTTTTGGGTCTTTTGATTGCATTGTTGTTGATTAGAAGGTCACGTTGTAACAGGAACTTAACGGGTGTTTTCTTATTTCCAGTGGGTTCTGGACACTGATAGTTGGAAGGGTGTGTGTATCATTTGCCTGCAGCATTCACAGAGTAGCTTGTGTAACGTTGGTAGGAGGAAGTGAAACGGATGATAACTGTGAAGATCAGTGTGTGTCAGGTACTGTCATCTGAGTCACTCTGCTCTTACCCCAGATGGATTTTGATAATTTTTTTATTTTATTTTTTTTAACCAGCAAGTGAAGAGGTAGTTGTGGTTAGAGATGTAAATCTCTGATTTTCTGGGGTTCTGTTTTCCTTGCAATATCTGCTTTCAGTTAGTTTTTGGTAGTAGAATGCTGAACTATACTAAGTATAGTATTTGGGGGTCTAATTAGTTAGAGACTAAATGTGGGCCAGAAGAGGAAGAATTCCACTTAAAGAAGACACTGGTAATCTGTAAAAGGTCCTGGAGCAGTGTCATTTTAAGCAGAAGTCACTTATAAGCAAACAAAATATAATACATGGATTTATTTGTTAAAGAGACTCTTAATTCTATAGCCTGGTGGTTCTCAAACTTTCTGATCTCAGGACCCCTTTGCACTGTTAAAAAGCATGTGAGGACCCCAAAAGAACTTTTTCTGTTGTAGTATCTATTGATATTTACTATGTTGGGAGTTAAAACTGAGAAATTTTTAAAATTCACTTATAAATGATAAAAATAGCAATATACCCATTACATTTTAGCAAAAAGACTATTTGTAGTGAAAAATTACTTTTCCAGAACAAAAAAAAGGTAGTGAGATGAATGACATGGTTTTATATTTGTGTAAATCTCATAAATGATTTTTTTAAATGAAAAATAACTATTTTCCAGCACAAAAATTTAGTGAGAAGAGCAGCATTGCTTTACATTTTTTGCAAACCTGTTTCGTAACCGGCTTTAATGGAAAATAGCTGGGTTCTCCTCTGGGCTTCTGCATTCAGTCTGTTGATAGGTTGTTTGGGTTGAAGTATAAGCAGAGCATCCAGTCTCACACAGATACATAATTGGGAAAAGTAGGAGTATTGAAATGACTTTTTCAGATAATTTTGGACATTCTTCTTTGATATCACACCAAAGCTTGACAAGTGGTAGTTTCTTAAAGGTTAGGTACAATGTGGCTTCTGAAACCATAACAATGATCTTTTCCTACTCTGTTACATTAAAATTTGGTGGTTTATCTTGCATTTTGAATAGGACAGAAGAGGGATAGTTAAGTCAGTTATAACACATCCATGTAATGGCATATTATGCAATCATATTTTATTGAGATCGTATTGGCTTATAACATTGTGTAAATTTTGGGTGTACATTATTATATTTTAGCTTCTGTGTAGACTGCATTATGTTCACTACCAATAGTCTAGTTTTTATCTGTTACCATACATATGCCCCTTTACCCCTTTTGCCCTCCTCCCACCCACTTCTCTGGTAACCACCAATCTATTCTCTGTATCTATGTGTCTGTTGGTTTTTCTTCCACATGTAAGTGAAATCATATGGTATTTGGCTTTCTCGGTCTGGCTTATTTCGCTTAGCATAATACCCTCAAGTTCCATCCATGTTGTTGCAAATGGCAAGATTTCATCTTTTTTTTATAGCTGAGTAATATTCTGTTGTGTGTGTGTCCATCTTCTTTATCTGTTCATCCCTTGATGGGCACTTGAGTTGCTTCCAAGTCTTGGCTATTGTGAATAATTATGCAATCATATTTAGAAAGTATTTTATCACAGATGAAATGCTTACAAATGTGTAAATTGTCTACTCAATATGTTTTTAATTTTGCTAAAAAATGAAAAGTGGCATGTGTTTGTATTAATTGAAAGGAAATATATCAAAATGTAGGGGCCCACCCTGTGGCCTAGTGGTTAAGTTTGGCACGCTCTGCTTCGACGGCCCCCGTTTGGTTCCTGGGTGTGGACCCACACCACTTGTCAGCGGGGACCCACTTACAAAACAGAGGAAGATTGGCACAGATGTTAGCTCAGGGCAAATCTTCCTCAGCGAAAAAAAAAAAAAGGTTTGTTTAGCGATGCATTCATGGATGATATTTTATTTTCTTTATACTTTTCTGTATTTTCCAAATTTTCTATTATCGGTGCATTGCTTCTTAAACCAGGGAAAAATAAGTTTCTTTAAAAAAATAAAGAAATAAGTATGTCTATTAAACCGTTTCCCTCGTTCATGGGTTGCCTTTTACAAGTAAAACTCCAATATTTACAGTTGGAGTGGAACAAAGATCCATTTTTTCCCCTCAAGTTTTTGTTTATTTAACAGACTAATGTATAATGTAACCTTTCTATGGCTGTTTTAAGCCTCAGAACTTTTCCTTTTTATTTTAGTAGCAATTGATTTATTAGCGAAACTGTATTCAAGCCAAGTTTTAATTGTTGAACTTTGTAGCGAGGACGTAACTTGTTTTCCTCATTTCTGTTATACCTCAGGCAAGTGCTGATTCTTATCTAAGTAAAATGGCAAAAAGATCTTGTCCTACGATGATAAGAGAGCTGCTCTCATAGTTGAAACATAGTCTGGAAATTAGCATGTGATGAGCCTCTCAGTTGTTGCCTGTGCTTGGCTTTGTCGGGGGCGTGTGTCCCATATTTCTCTTAACAGTTTTATGGCAGGAGGTTGAAGTGCCTTCAGAGAAGTGCAGAGGGCATCTCACATCTGGGGGTGAGCTCTCTGCTTAACCCTCAACTTAGGACGTTTGCTCACTGTTGTGTGGCTGACATGGTATTGTCCCGAAGTATTGCTGCTTAAGGGCTTTTGTCCTCTGTCTGTGGACAGGAGTCCAACTCAATTTTCCTAAAAAGTGGAGGATTTCATCCTGTTGATATTTCTTTGTTTTATGCTCCTTATGATATAATTAAGTGATCATTAAGATGTCTACAGAAGCTACAAAGCATCCACCAAGCAGGAAATTAGCAGTTTTGCGTCCTCCCACTTACCATCTTAAAGATGAGGAACATCATCACATTGACATTTCCAGCTGAACACACAGTCCTCTGGCTTTCGTTAATAAGTTAGTGACTCACTGTTTGCAGTCTCCCAAGACTCTCTACTAAGGCACAGCTCACTTTGAAGTGTAAACTGTGATGAGAAAGGACTTAATTGCCTATTTTGTTTTACATGAAAAGACCGTTCTATCTTCTGCTTAAAACAATTGAGAATATTCTACTTGGGGGCATCCCTAATGGTTCGAGTCATCCATAAATTTGGAATATTCTAATTTAATTCCCACCGGATTTTATGAGTTGAGTATTCTGGAGGGTAGGAAATGCACTCCAAATATATGTACTGGTTTCTTCCTTTTATTATTGAAATTGCTCTTTGCATTTAATTATTTCTTGGATCTGTCATCATCTTTTGTGTAATAGTCTGGGCTTGGGAGGATTTGCAGATTCTAAGTAAGGAATGAGGCGTTATTATTATTGTATTACATAATCATCAACTGCAGTGGGGTTTTACCCTTGCCCACCTGTGGTATTTAGAAAAAAATCTGAAATCCTTGCCATAATCTGGTCCCATCTTCCCTCCTTGCTGTTCCCTGTGCTGCAGCCACGCGGGCCTCAGCCTCTGCACTTGTTGGTGGCTCTGCCTGGAACGGAACTCTTTCCCCACATAGCACATGGCTTGCTCCCTCAGTTCATTCAAATCTTCCCTTCAGTACCATGCAGGTGTCTGCGCTCTCCTTAATGAAGTCTTCCCTGAATATCCAAAATAGCGCAGCCTGTCATTCCCTGTTTCCCTCTATTTTTTCCCCGTAGTACTGATCAGTGCCTGATATTATATTTCTATTTGTTTGCTTATGGTCTGGGGGGCAGACTGCCCCCCAGAATATAGGCTTCATGAGGGCAGGAGCTTCGTTTCCTTTGCTGCTAATTCCACACTGTTTAGAATGGTGCCTGGCCCTCCATAGACATGGAATGAATACTTGATGGATTACTGGAAGAAAAAACTCACCAGATCCTCTCTCATGGGCTTTCCAGATGTTATACCTCCTTGAGAGACAAGCCTTGCTGTGTTGTAACTTGGCTCAAATGGCGCCAAACACTGTGCTCGACATGCAGCTGATGGTCAGATGTTTGGAGAACAGAATTACAGGTGGATGGCCAGGTAGTTGGCTGTTTATGCTCATGTCTGTCTGTGGCTCCTAGAGTATTAATAATCTGTGGGTGGAGAAAGTGGGGGCATGAAAAGCCCAGGGAAGTTGGTGGGAAGCAGTTTTGAATTTCTAATTTGTCAATATTGGGACTTTGGCATACTTGGATGGGATTTTTGATGCTGGGAAAGGAAGCGGTATGAACAACCCTGATGGGGTTCTTGCTGAAAATAATTGATGTGTCAGACATTTATCACAGGCTCAATCAGAGAGTTGATGACAGCTATTTTATCCACGTGCCTAAGTTTCCGTCATGCCCTACTCCTTCTCAGGGACCTGCCACACCCCTGTCTTTCTGACCATGTCACAGGTAAATCACATCTGGTTTCAGAGCCCTGTGTTGACTGCTCCTCCTACCTATTCGGTGTTATTTGCTGCCACTCACCTGATGAGTCCTCCTTGGTTCAGTCAGGCTGGTCTCTGCATCATTTCTCCCATCTGTGGCCCTGGGTGCTCCTTAAAATCTGCTTGGTCAGTGCTGGCTCTGCCTGGCCAAAGCCTTCTTTCAAGGCTTGCTTCAGTGGAGCTTTCACACTCTGGCTAATCCCTTGTCCCTACACTTCATACAATTTAGTTCTGAATCAGTATGTAATATTGTGTGATATTAATATATTATATATCTTGGTTTAGTTTTTATGGAAAGACTAAATACTCTTAAAAGGGATTCTTGTACATCTTTTATATTCCCTAAGCCTGTGATGGGCATTTGTTCCAAATGAAAAAAATGAAAGAAAAAATATGAAATCCAGAGTGCTGGTGGGATGAACTTGATTTTAGAACATTCCGGTTACCCAGTCTGAGGATGTGGGCCCCGTGAGGGGCACTGAGCAACTATTTGATTGTCCGGGTCAAGCCCTTGGGTAGAGCAATGTGTTGGGTCGTGCCTGGCCTGCCAGTTGAAATGAGATTGGGCAGGCGGAGGGTGTGGATTTATAAATCTGGAGATTGTGTGAAAATTAAAAGAACTAGAATTTGTCAGCCTGGCAAGGAGGATGTTGTGGATTTATAAATCTGGAGATTGTGTGAAAATTAAAAGAACTGAATTTGTCAGCCTGGGAAGGAGGATGTTGAAGTTTAAACTAGCACCATTCCCTTCACATTTAGAGAAGGCTCTTACCACTTCCTTAAACACAACACAACATAAAATTGCTTGGAGGAACCTTAATAGTTACTTTTTTTTTTTTTTTTTTTAAGAGTAGGGTGACTTAAATCTCCCTGGTATGGTTTCCACTAGAATGGAGGCTCCTTGAGAGCAGGTCCACCAGTGCTGTGCGCCAGGTGTCCCTGGTCCTCAGTGCTGGCACAAGAGATGCTCAGTGAAGGATGGATGGATGGTTGGGTGGTTCAGCTGCTTGGTCTTGGAGATCGAGGCAGAGGAGGTGTGTGGACTAAATAGCTCTTGCAGGCTTTTCAGTCTTGCCTCTTTCCACGGTTATGTTATGGCTCAGAGCCTATTGTAGGTGTGGCCGATCATGATTGAGTCTCCTTTAGTGGTTCTTTACCGGAGCGGACACTGGTATTTTTTTTTTTGAAGTTCCACAAGTGATTCTGATGTGCAGGCGAGGGTTGAAAAACCACGCCTGTACAGTATTTGAAGGAAAATGGAGGTTAACTAAAGCCAGTTGTTTCACACGTAAATAAACAAAACCAGCATGGCCTTTTGGCGGGTGCATTATTTTGCTGTTCTTTAGTTGGACACCACTACCCCCCGCCTCTCGCTCAGTACTTGAAGGGTTTTTCTTGTCCCCCTACATCTTCATCTGCTACTTTGAGCTTCCTTTCCTAGTTAGCTCTCGGCAGCTAATAAGAATTCAAGCTCTCTGGGCACATTTTTATTGTACCTGGCAGAACATAAAGTATTAAGATGTGGCAGTGTTTTTAAAAATTCAGCAACAAGGTGTAGGTGGTCTCCAGCTCCAAACACTAGATTTAGAATCTCCTGCTCGACTCGCCACCCGTCCTTCAGTTCTCCTGTCCCCCCTGCGCTCTCTCTAGAAGCACAGTTATGAGCCACTTAGATCCTGAGTTCAGAATCAGAGGAAGGAATCCAGTTGGGAAAATCAGGATCAGGTGAGGAGTTGACAGTTGGCCTCTCTGTTTAATTATCTTCTTCCATGCTTCTTGCAATTTCCATCCAATTTTGGTCATTTTCAGGCTGTGTAATAATTCAAACTATACTTTGTGAATAAGTAACCTTTTATTTATTTATTTTTTAAATTTAGTTACTTAGTGTTGCTGAGGAAGATTAGCCCGGAGTGCTAACATCTGTTGCCAATTTTCCTTGTTTTTTTCTTGAGGAAGGTTAGCCCTGAGCTAATATCCATGCCAATCGTCCTCTACTTCGTATGTGGATTGCCACTGAAGTATGGCTGGTGAGTGGTGTAGGTCCGCACCTGGGATCTGAACCCGCGAATCTGGGCCGCTGAAGCGGATTGTACCAAACTTAACCACTATGCCACCAGGCTGGCCCCTAAGTAATCTTTCATAAGTTATGGATTTTAGCACCTCTAGGAAGGTCAAGTAGTTATTTACCTTTTACACTGCAGAGTGAAATAATTTAATAAGATGTCTTATTTGCCTTCTGATTTCTAAAAGCTGGAGAGAGCCAGTAGGTGTTTGGAAAGTTGTTTGTGTGTGTGTGCGTGCACACACACTAGCACAGGCAGAGGAGGAAAGTAATTATGGACTGTGTGATGAATTCCAAAGCACAGAGATGCATTAATGGGGGAGGTCAGGGAAGTGGGAGGGCACTGGGGATCAGGGAAGGCCAGTTGGAGGAATTAGGCGGGAATTACCTGGACCAAAGTGGAGTGGGTCTAAAGATGAATTTAGTCTTTTTTCTAAAAACTTTTTAAAATGGTGGCTGGGACATAGTAAGCACTGAATAATTAACTAGTAGGAAGAGTAGTATTTCTGTGGATTACCTGGGAACCAAACCACAAATGATAATATAGATTCTATTACAGATTTCAAAGTTTTTTAAAATTCCTATTTTAATCAAGAGATTCCAGTAGAGCACAGACCCAACCAGGGTGGGTATCTAGTAGGGAGAAATAGAGTAGAAATTTTTTTGCCCAAGACCAGTGAACAACTGTTTTTGCGTCACGACCAATTTAGGACAAATGGAAATGTGTGTGGACTGCGTCTTTTCTCCATGCAAAATTTGTTGAAACATTGAATCGCTCTAACAAATGATAATTGAACATTTCTTATATTCTAAGCCCTGGAGATACAGTGGTGTACAAAGGAGAAGTGGTCCTGGCCCTCAGGTGGCTAGGTGTGTAGAGGAGAGATGGTCAAATAACATGTACCCAGCCACAAACTTGACAATTCCAGACTGTGAGAGGTGGAACAAAGCTTAGGACAGAGACTGACATGGAGGGGCCCGAGTTAGATGGGGTGACCTGGGAAGGTGATGTTTGAGTAGAGATTAAAAGGGCGAGGGTGAGGCAGTGGTAAGGAGAGATGTGGAATGGGGTTGGGTTGGGAGGAGAGTACTCCAGGTAGAAGGAATTGCTTGTGCAGAGACTCAGCCAGGTCAGAAATGAAGGAAGGCCAGCGTGACTGGGGCACAGGGGCAAAGTGGAAGGAGAGACTGGGATGTGGTGTGAGACCCGGTAGGCTCAGGTCAGATTAGGTAGGGAGTGAGGGCTGCTGTCAGGGGTTTGGAGAAGCTATTGGGAGTGACCTGACCTAATTTACATGTTAAGACAATCCCATGGGAAGAAAATCAATTCCTAGTGCCCATTTCCTGCTCTGACATTTTTCTATTCAATGTCAAAAACGTCGGTACTGCTTTTTTAGCCGCGGAACTGTTGGTATCTGGATATATTTGGGAAGCCGCAATGCCAAGGCAGCCTTCTAAATTTTTGCCCTGAAATTACACCGCAGCTGAACTGTGAAGCCAGGCCGCTGGCCTGTGGCCCAGATCACATCGTACAGATTCCCACCCAGTAGAGCACACAGTAGGTTGCTCATCAAGCCGGAGGTTCTGCACAGCTTTGTTGTGTCAAGAGCAGAACTCTCATTCTGTTCAGGGCGGTGACAGATGAGAATATCGTGACCCGGCCGATATCTGGCATGCTGAGTGCTGACTGGCGTATTTCATTTTTCTATCACGGCATCCTGGCTGAGCCAGGAACAGTCCAGAAACTCTGTGATCAGCACTTGTAGATCTTTTGTGCTTTGCAGGGGAGTAATTATGGACTACTTTATTGTACATTTCCGATCTCAAATTACTAACTTTCAAATCAGTCGGTTCTGACGACAGGGAAGGACTCTTTGGAAGGCCATTTTAAAGGAATCGTTATTAATCATATAGTGCTCTTTTTTATATCGAGTATTGAGAAAGGCATGGAATGCTCTGTTACGGCAGTTCGCATTATCTCTTTGCCCGTCACCTCCAAGTATTGAAGCCCCCACGCGGCAGTGAGGGGCTGTGTTTCAGACACAAGCTTTAATAGGGATTCCTTGTGGGTCATAGATCTCTTAGGAGTCCCCCTATTATCTTGTATTATGGCTGGAAACAGGTAAAAAAGAGACTTTTCACGTTTCCCTTTTTTGGGAGGATGGAGGAGTGTATGTGGCTTTGAAAGGCCTGTCATAGAGCCTGACTCTGTTGCCCCTGGGCAGCGTGTGTGTGTGTGTGTGTGTGTAAGGACACTGACCCCAAGGGGCAAGGTCGTTTTCTGAAGGCACAGATCCTGTCGTCGTCAGAGCTGGGAATAGGACCCGGCATTTCTGATGCTTGGACCTGTGCCCTCTGACAAAGCATGATGTTTAGTTAATTATAAAGAAAATGGTCAGTAACACATATAATGAGGAAATAAATAATGTCCATTTATTGCAAGTCACTGAGTTGAATCTTTTGATCTCTGCAGTGAACCATTTTAAGAGAAAACAAAATTTGTTTCTTGCTAATGAGATGGAAACAGAACTTATTTAAAAAAATAAGAATGAGGCAAAATAAAACTAGATTAAAGACAAAAATAAAATGTTAATCTAGGAAACTTTGAATGTTTATTTTATAATCAGGCACTAAATTATAATGTCAGTGGGAGTGACTGTAATAATTCTAAGTTCATAGTGTCATCAGTACTTAATTTAATTAAAATAATAGATGTATTAGTAAATCTAATTTTGTTAGATATTATTATTTAATCTAGTAGTCAGTTTCATAATTATTTTTTTTCCTCAGGCTGAAAAACAAACATTGTCTCTCTTCTGATTATTAAATAGCTTTATAATAACAATATTCTGTTTTCTGAGCATTCATAAATTCAATTTATGTCATTTAGGCTAATGGGTGCTTTTTTCCAAGTCAAGCTCATAGGTTATATTCCCCTTTGGTTTGACAAACTAGTGATTTCTCAAAACTTGGAAGGTAGTTTTTATATTAATTGGTGATATATGTGATATAATGTAAAACGAAGAGCTAAAACTGCTGAATACCAATCTGAGCAGGAAGTGTTGTCCACTGTTGCTATGACAACTAGGGACTTCAGTCTAACATTTATAGCTAATTTGTTACACCATAGGGGACACATACCCAGTTATTCTATATTCGTTTTTAAAAATGACCTGATTCAGTAATTAGGTGATGGTATATTATCTGCATGTCTTTCATCAACTTGGTTAAATAAACTTGGTTGATGTAGTTTGGTTATTTCCATTGAACAGCCTGTCGGTGCCCCCATTTACCCGCTTTTTTTTGGTAAGGAAGTGGAGGAGATAGCATTTGCCAACTAATATAGACGGGAAAGAAAGAGAGGATGTAACCCAGTTTTGAAAAATTCTGTCAACACTTACTGGTACTGGTACTTCTTGTTACCAAAACTGATGTTAATGCAATTCTGCCCTCCATTGTGAGAGGATTCATTGCCCTCAGCAGAATTCCTGGCATATTTGAGGCCCTGCGCCTCTAATTTCTGCCAGATCCCCAAGCCACAACTCGCCCAGCTCATCGCACAGGAGTGCTACCAGCACTACCAGCCCAGTCTCCCCTGCCTTCGGTCGGGGTAAAGACCTTGTTGGGTAAATAAGTTTAACCCTAATGATTGTTCCAGCCCATTTCCACTGCACCTTCGAGTCCCAGATTTTATGGCTCTCTGCCTGTCTTTGTCTGGGCTTTGAATTAAGTCTGACAGCTTTGCGCTGTCTTACAAACTTTAGACACCCATCTCCCTTCCTTTAGTAAATATACTCATGGTAGGTGTTTTATTACCCCACCTCCAGTACTGATGAAATAGGTCATATTTCCTAAGGGCAGGGAAAGGTATCTGTGGGGGAGGTGTGTTTGAGGGGTAGGGCAGTGGGAGGGTAGAAGAGAAAGAGATAAAGAATGTTTCTGACTCTGAGCAAAAGATAAGTTTCTGACTCTGAACAGGTGGAAGCTGGCTTACCTGAGATCAATTTGTGACCTGTGCTCGGGGCACCTGTGTGACTGGATCCTGGTGATGATGCATCCTTATGTGACAGATTAGAGGCATGAATCCACATAGCAACCCTGAGAGGGATAAATAAGGAAACCAGGGCTCACAAGCAACCCCCACAAAGGTTTTGAACTCAGTTGGCCTGTGTTTGAATTCTGGCCTTCCCATGACAAACTGTATGAATTTGGGCAATTTCTTAGCCTCTGTGGCCCTCAGAACGGACCTGAGAATGTGGTTGTGAAAATTCAATGAGATGTTGGATGTGGGGATATAGGACTGTGCCCAGTGCACAGCTCATATTTATTGAGTAATTAAAGTGTTTTTATCGTTGAACTAAGCTCATATAGCTCATACTCGCAGAGCTGGGTTTGAGTTTCTCAGACTCTGAAGCTTAGGCTCTTTCTGCTGTTCCGTAGGACCATTACTGTTGGCCTGGCTCTTTTTACCAGGAGGAAAAGTAGATCAATTCTTAGTTTTCTCCCTTACCATTTTCTGCCCAATTTCCTGTGTGGTGGGGATAAATGGCCGTTGTTTAGTTCCAAGTACCTGGGCCTGGAGAACTTCCTCTTACTCATTGTTAACTCTTAAGTGTGTGGAATTTTATTTGGCTTCTTAAAAAATTATGCAAATAGAATTAGTGTTTTGGTATTAAGAAACATATTATTATCTGAGTTAAACGCTGTGGTTTTTTGAAAAATAACCAAATGCCATTAAAGTCAGTTTTAAATATTGTTGTGCTGTATCTATCATTTTATTTGTGGATAGAGAAACTATTGAAACTGCTTTAAAAAATATTTTAATAAGGGAGGAAAATACTTTCTCAGTCATCTCTATTCCCCACCTTCCATCAGAACAGGAAGAAGACTTATCTAAGTATGAACAAATACAGTTCTCTGAGTAACCTGTAATGTATGTTCCTTTAGTCATTCACACACAGATAGGAGGATTTGAGGTTATTCTTTAACGACCGGAGTAAGGCTACGTTAAAGATCCTTTAACAGAAGGATCAGAAGAGGCAGAAGAGAAGATGATGGCTTTAGGATCAGTAATACCAGCCCAAGTAAAACTTTTAAAAGGTCATGGTTTTTAAGTGTTTCCTTTCTGGAAGGGATGATGACAGTGGACACACAGCAGCTCAGCTAGTTTACATTTCTCTTGGAAGTTTTCAGGTGCCTTCTCTATTCTTCCTAGGGCTGCCAAATTATTGTGACAAGTTTAAGGAAATGAATTAGGGCAGGAGTTTTCAAGCTGTGTCCATTAGTGGGTCATGAAATCAATTTAGTGGGTCACCGCAAGCATTACAAAAAAATGAACAGTGGAAATATCAGAGTGTATAGCATGCAGCAAGGGCTACGTATTGCTTCTGGAAACACTTACCTTAGCTAATTTTAGTGTGGGTGTGCATTGGATCACTGTGTGTAAAGAGGATTACAGACAGAAAAGTTTGAAAGCCATTGATCTGAGGTATTTTAGAAAGTTTATCAACTTTAGAACAAGTCTCATTGTGCGTGGAAGGGAAGTGCTTATAACTGAGTCCTTGAGATTGTGTCAGAGGTGATGAACTTTAGTAATGGTAACACAGAGGGTTTTTTCCCAGAGCTAATATATTTTATAAATGGAAAATAAGGTTCATGACTTTAGTTCTGAAGATTCATAGATAAAATTAGGAAAATAAAGTTGTTAGTGTCCTTCCTAATGGACATGTCACATGTACCATTGTGTTTGTAGATTTTGTACTATGAACTGGAATTAAAAATCTTAGATAAATTGTATCCCCAAATACTTGGAATCTTATTCAGTTGACGTTTGTAAGATTACAAACTAAAGAGTAGAGAATTTGTTTCCAGATTTTGTTCTTCAAACTCTGAACTGCCTTGAAAAACTTTTAAAGGAATTATCTCATTTTTCATGGCCCTTTGGCTACATTTTATTTTGAATACTTAATCTAAGTAGGTAAAACTATCCTGTTTTAATTAAGCTTTTCAGATTAGTTTTTTAAAAAGGCATAAGGGAAGTAGTTAGCTATCATGATCTGTAGTTTTTTTGTTAGAGAATTATTTTATAATTGTTCTTCCAGAAACAATTAATGATTTCCTTTATAACCAGCTGTAAGTAAAGGACAGGTTTTCATTATGAATGTGTTGGCATGTCATTTGTCTTTGCCTTTTTCATTTAATTAAGTTAAATAGTAGCTCCTATTTGTGTGGATTTTAAAACAGATACTATTAAAATAAAGTTCTGAACTTTTTGACAAGAACTGTGAGAAAAGTCAGTTGATGGGAAGTTTCTAGATGCTGAGTTCTTGAGTAATGAATCTTATTGCAAAAAAGAAGTGAAAACATTTGAAACTTGGGTAACTTCAGGGAGAGAGAGAAGCAGAGTTCTCTATTTCCTGTGGAACTGGTGTCAGGCGGAGTATTTACCAGTTACCAGCCTGTCTGATTCTTTTACTTAATCAGTTTTGATGCTGTAGGATTTCAGTAGCTTGATGATATATCAAGACTTAGGGATAACATTATTTGACTGTAGTATTATTAGGTAGTAACAGATTTTTTTTTTTAATTTTTATTTATTTTTTTTCCCCCAAAGCCTCAGTAGATAGTTGTATGTCATAGCTGCACATCCTTCTAGTTGCTGTATGTGGGACGCGGCCTCAGCATGGCCAGAGAAGCGGTGAGTCGGTGTGCGCCCGGGATCCGAACCTGGGCCGCCAGCAGCGGAGTGTGCGCACTTAACCGCTAAGCCACGGGGCCGGCCCCAGTTGTAACAGATTTGATTGAAATGCCCAAGTAAGTAACCTGATGGACGATATGTTGATAGTTGGGGCAAAAGTCCTAGTCCCTGGGGGTTGAGGACGTAGGGCTATAGACACAGTGGTAGGTGGCTTTATTTTACTTGAGGATGGAAGCTGCAAAGTAAATATGAGATAGTTGCAGTAGTCATAAATTGTCCTTAAAAGCATCCTGTTTGAATGAAGATGCATGAAATCACTCAACTTCTATAGCATCTGGATTACGACTGATGTTTCTATTCCTCATCCCTAAAATTAAGTGACTTTTTCTCTAAGGCCTCTGTTCACTCCAGAAATATATGAAGTTTTAAAATCTTGAACATTTTCTAAAACAGTGGGCCCCCCTCTTGTTCCAGTAAAAAGAAAGGCTATTGCCCTTTTCAGACATTGTGGCACCTGATGTCTGCTCGTTTGAATATGGGCTACTTGTTTTTGAGCTTTCGTTTTTCTTGTTCCTTGTTTGCCAAGTAGGTTGCTGTCATTTTTTCCCATTCTCATGTGGAAAGTTTCCTCTGCCTGTTACTGTACGTGGAGATAGTCAAGGTTTTGGCCTAGCCCTACAGGGAGGTCAAGTCCAGTGTCTGGATCGGGTGTGCCTGTGAGGTGGAAGTGACTGAAATAACTGTTTATGGTGAGTAGATGGCCTCATGGAGCTGGGGGTGCCTTGTTTTTGTTTTCCTGTGACGCTGCAAGGCAGCCTATGGGAAAATGGTAAGGCCCAGCGTCTTAGAATGACAAGCTCCCGGAGGGAGGTGAATTAATGTGCAGAGTTCAAGCAGAGAAAGTGAAGAGTCAGAGTAGTTTACTGCCTTGTTCCGGGGCCCACACCCACTACAAATGTGTTTCCATTTGAACTTTTGCCAAAAGCCCCTTAGTTTAAAAAGGTTTGGTGTAGATGGAAAAGCTAAGGATAAAAGGGTTTCCATTAAAAGCTCTCCCGTCTTTGTTGCTTGTTGCAGCTTTCATTATAGATGCAGTGAGGACTCAACACTTCTGAGAAATCACCATTGCTGCAGTTGCCCTTTCAGCTTTGGGGCTGAGGTCCAGGGTAGCTAAATGGCCTCACCCAGAGGAGCCCCTTGTCAAGAGGTGGGAGGAGTGCCTTTGAAGTCAGTTGAATTATGTGTCTTAGTCAGCTCAGGCTGCCAGAACAAAATACCACAGACTGGGTATCTTAAACAACAGACAATTATTTCTCACAGTTCTGGAAGCTGGAAGTCCAGGATCAAGGTACTGGCTGATTCGGTTCCTGGTGAGGGCTCTTTTCCTGGCTTGCAGATGGCTGCCTTCTCACTGTCCTCATGAGGTGGAGAGAGTGAGCGAGTGAGCTCTGGTGTCTCCTCCTTTTACAAGGACATTGATCTTAATCTCATCATGGGGGCCCCACCCTCATGACCTCATCTAATCCTAATCACCTCACAAAGGTCCCACCTCCAGGTGCCATCACGTTGGGGCTTAGGGCTTCAACATGGGAATTTGGGGGGGACACATTCAGCCCATAACAGTCTGCGTGTGTGGCAGAGTTGATTGTCTACCCAACAGCCACTGCTCTCCCCTCTTGGCTGCTGGAATGCCAGGTTCCCATTATCCCAGCTTCCTTTGTTGCTGTGGTGGTCACATGACACAGTTCTGGCCAATGAGGTGTGAGAACTCCCCCAGGGGCTTCTGGGAGTGACTTACCCCCAGATAAAGAGGGAGACTTGTGAGGAGAGGCCTTCCCAACCTGCCTCTCCTCTTGGAGATCCACGGGGCTGCTGAGGCAGAGCAGCACCATGAGAAGAGCCCAGGTCCTTGATGACATCACTGAGCTCTGAAACAGCCTTGGAGGTCTAGCATCAGATTCTTGTGTGAGCTAAGAGTGAGCTCCCGTGGTTTCAGCTGCTTCTAGTCAGGTGTTGTTCTGTGTGTCCCAGAGCATCCTCACTGATGTAGTCCACTAGAGGAAACCTTCCTCCTCTTTGAGTCTGAAGGAGGTAGTCTTAGGAAGCCCTGAGACCTCTCTGTATTTCCCACCCTCAAGGTGTACGTATCACACTGTCTTTATTGTGTGTATTTGTCTTCTCCACTAGCTGTGAGCTCTGATGTCAGGGGCCACGTCTCACTCCTCTCTGGATCTTTAGGGCCTGACCTCATGGCTCATACCTAGGAGGGACATGGTGAATGTTTGAGTACATGGGTGGGCGCTCTTGGTTCTGGTCTGCTGACAGCTCTTGGTTTAATATTCCTATCTTGGTTTTGGTGTCCTCCATAACAGACTGGCTATTTGTTGTTCACAGAAAGCCCGTGAGGTAGCCTGAAGGGAGGGAAGTGGGAAAACCGACTTTTTAATTAAAAGTAGCTGACCTGTGTCAATAGCTGCCCCCTGGGGTTTAGGTAGAGCCAGACAATCCTCCGAAGACCCAGACGGAGACATGCTCCATTCTCGTTGTGGAAGCAGAAATCAAATAAGAGTCAGCTTACAGTCTTATAATTATGAAACATTTTAATCATCCAGAAAAAAACATAATTATAACCATTGTTTCTGGCATGAAGATCCACCTTTTTTTTTTTTTTTTTTTGAGGAGATCGGCCCTGAGCTAACATCTGCGAATCCTCTTTTTTTTTTTGCTGAGGAATACTGGCCCTGGGCTAACGTCCATGCCCATCTTCCTCCACTTTATATGGGACGCCGCTACAGCATGGCTTGACAAGCGGTGCGTCGGTGCGCACCCGGGATCCGAACCCAGGTCGCCAGCAGCGGAGCGCGTGCACTTAAGTGCTCATGCCAGCGGCTGGCCCCTCCACTTTCTTCTTTAAGAGTGGAAAATGAAGTTCTCCAGACGAACTCCAACAGTGAGACAGTTGAGTGACTGGAAGTCAGAGCATGTTCTTCCATAGAAACAAATCTGTTTGACCCACAATACGGCCGAAAGGTGGCAGATTTGAGATGAAGAGCTGTAAAATGGTAGAATTGCTGGCTGTCATTTTACCAGTAAGGAAACAGATCCAGAGAAACAATAAGTCTGGATCTAGGTTTGTGGGCCTTTTATTTGAGGTTCTGTCTCCTCTACCACACGCTACTGGTAACTTATTAACAGAAAGTGTGTTGAATCCCATCAGCCAGCAGCCACCAAGAACACGTGTAGTTACGTAGATGACTGGTTCCTTTAGCTTGCTGCCGTAGGTGAGTGCAACCCAAAGGAACGTTGGGATTCTCTTGGAAAGGCAGAGTTGGGTTCTTCTTGTGCCAGGTGATCTGAAGGTGGGATTAGGGAAATGGGTTGGATGTGGTCAGGCAGCAGGCACAATTCAGTGATTGGCTTTCTGAACAGTTTTTATCTAGGAAGCAGGAGATGAATATGGAGTTATAGTTGTCACTTAGTAAAAAAATTAGCAATCACACATGTTAGTGAGAAAAGGGGGATGTGTGGTCCTTTTTGTGGTGGTGTGGGCTCGTCTGTGTCCCACTCCGAGCATTCTCTATGTTCCGATGGCAGTATTGGGGTCAGGTTGTCAGTAGAGCTGATTTTCACTTTTCCAATAGTTTGTTATTTAATTTTATCCTGAATAGTGATGCTTGAGAAAGGGTATCCTTTAATAGGAGAAAGATGAGATGGTACCTGGAGAGTCTGAAGAGGATGTCTGAAACTACCGTTAAAAAACAGTCACTGTTTTTTAACATTGTAGTTGCTCAGTGTTCATATCTCGGGGGAAAAAAAGGCAAATGAGTAGTTTTCTCTTACTTTTGACAGGCTTTTTTTAAAAAAAAATCATCACAATGACTTTGTACTCTTCTGGAATTTGGCAGGATATGAAAGCGGATAGAACTGTGGTGCTGTCATTAAAGTGTACTTATAATTTAGCACATCATCATCTTCGAAGGTGCCATCTGGTTATTGATCAAGAGATAGTGTTAATGGTGGTGTTAGGGATAGTAGTGCCCAAGACACACCTGAAATCAGTAGAAAATCAACTTAGAAAATTCAGTATGGGAGTCACAAGTCAGAGAGGCGGTGTGGTACAGCGGAGTGTGGACCAGAGTCAGATGCTGGATCGAAGCCAGGCTTTGCCACCTTCTCTCTGAACTCAGCCAAGCCGTTTTGTTTCCCTGGGCCTCAGTTTCCTCTTCTATTCAACAAATGGTCTCTATTCTCCTTCTAAAGTTTCGATCATAAGTCCTTTTGAAGATAGTCTCCTCTTTTGAGAGTGTTTGTTTGGTTGGTTGGCCCAGGTCGTACATTTTGTGGAATGATTATTCAGTTCTTGAGGACAGGAATATTTGAGGGCTTGGAAAGCGAGTCCAGCAGGAAGTTTTTTCTGGTCTGTGTAGTTTCCTTCCTCTCGGGAGTGACGAGGCCTAAATCAACAATCTTCCCAGTCCGTCCCCCCTGTAGTTTGCTGAAGTGAACCACTGAGGTGTTTCCTCCTGAGAAAATAACATCTAATCAAGTGCTAAGGGAGGCCTCTTTATTTAGGAGTTTGCAGTTTGAGAATAAAGTCTGGTAGCGTTTGTTTGCAGATTTGAATTTTGTAACTATAGAATAGCATAATATAAACATTTATGATGTGCAAATTTTGAAATAATGCAGAAACCAAAAAAGTAAAAGAAATGGATCAAAAGCTGCATACTTTCCAAGATGGGAGGCCAAGCGGGGTGTCAAGTGTGTTTTGTGGGATTGCCACGTGGTGGCTTCTCTTTAGCTGGCAATAGAAAGGCCTGTGGATGGGTCCATGTCATGCTCCACGCTGCCCGTCACTGGTGGGCATGAAGGTCCCTGCTAATGTGGGCTGGTATTTAAAGGTGCACTTCAATCTAAACATCTTTTTATAGCCTTTAAAGATGTCAAGCAGGTATTCACCAAGAGGAATGTCGGTGGTGGTGCCCGAGATGGTGTCCAAAAGACCCGCCTCCCCCAGTCAATAACTTTGTAACGGAAAACACTATGAAGAAGTGGGGTGCATCATGTGGTTAAGTCAGGGGAAAGCACCCAGAGCGCACCTCCAAATATGAGAGTTAACCTGGAGGGGTGAGAGCAAAGTGGTTAAGAGCATGGGCGTCGGAGCTGGCTGTGTGCTGCTGCTGCTAGCTTTGTAGCCATAGGTGAGTTACCTAACCACTCTGGGCCTCAGTTTCTCCATCTGTACAATGGGGCAAATTTTAGTATTTACTTGAAAGGTTGTATGGCACATAGTAAACATGAGAACACAGATTGCTGGCCTACCCTGGAGGATTCTGGGTCAGTAGCTCTCAGCTGGGCATTTGCATTTAACAGGTACCCTGCCGTGCTGATGCTCTGGTCCTGGACTACACTTTGAATAGCTTTTTTTACACGCAAACGCATGAATTCGAAAAGAAAGGGCATGCTATTTTGGAACCTGATATTTTTCACCCATTTAATACATCGTGAATATTTCCGCTTTTAGTATTTATTCTAATATGATTTTTAAGCTGCAGTGTATTCCGTTATGAGATATTTAAGTGGTTTCCGTTTTTTTCGCTTCATGGATCCTGGATAAATGTTCTTATACGTACGTTTTGGTCTACATCTCTGGTTATCTCCTTGGAGCAAATTCCTAGAAGTGGAATGAGCAGCTTCAAGGGCATGTACATGTTAAATTCTTCTGCCACAGGCTGCCAAGAGATTCTTCAGAAAGGAAGTAGTAAAAATCTATCTTCTCACAGGTAGTCTTATCAGAGTAGATACTGATTTTCTAAATGAATTAGGAGAAAAAAATTGCCATTAGCTTATAAAACTCATATGTGTTTTAAGTTATAAGTTTTGGTGGGGATAAGTAAGAAGAATATCTGTGGATTTATGGAGAAGACAGATATGTCAAAAGAAACTAGGGGAGGAATAATAGGGCTGAACTGGCTTGATTCCAGGGACGTTTTTAGGATTCAGACTTGAATTAACTTAATTATGGTGTAATGTATACTCGAGATAGGTGATTTTATGCAAAGAAGAATAAATAGTACTTCCTTTTTATTTATCATATATGGTATATGATGGTGTGTTTCTTGACGGTGAAATCAGGAGCCCCCTGGATTTGGAGTTTGGGTTTAATAAAGTCTAATCCACACTCCATCCTACGTGGGCATCTCTGGCCCTGGGCCACGTGGTTGAGACTCTTTTAGGGGGACTTGGAGTGAAGGCAGCTGCATCTGGGGAAATTCAGCATCACTCCCAGAAAACCTCAGCGTAGATTTCATGTGGAAAAGTCAGTGGTTCTTGGGCACAGGGGTGAGGAGGAGTGGAGGCCAGGGTGAGGTATGTGTGGAATGTAAGAGGAGCGCCCTTCCCAGGTCCGTCTGGCCCTGATGATGAGGCCAGAGCTCTGCAGCCCTGGCTATAAGCCCCTGTGGTGGAGAGCAACAGATAAGCGGAACTCTTCTATATTATCAGGATGTTAGAACTAGCGAGGGATCTCAAGGTCATCTGGTCCAGCCTTCTCTTTTTACAGATAAGGAAGTTAAATAATTTATTATTTTCAATTAAACTCCACCTCATGAGTTTTTAAAATCAGAGAGTGAGCCTTGGAACAGAATTGGCTGGTTTTTCTTTCCTTGTTCTGGAAGAACTGAGGCTTTTGAGAACTGGAGTGGCCAAATGGTTGACAATAAAGCAGACAGCGGGGGTGATTGTGGTCTTACTGCTCAGCCCTGGGACACTGAATTGATTGAAAGTCAAACCCGCACTACCCCTGAGGCACAGGAACTTCGCTTGTCCCTCTCTTCAGATCCGCACCTGATCCCTAAAGCCTTCAAAGTGACCTTGGACGTAGGGTAGCTCTCTTCTTGTGCCAGTCCCAGCTTTTCTGGAATTCACACACACTAATTTTCATCGTGCAATTCGAAAAAAGTGGCTTTCTTCTTTTCCTTTTAGTGAAGAAACACGTGTCAAACATTTCTTTTAAAAAGCAACAGCTGCTCTGAGTACAAATTGTGCCTTCTACCACTGGGTGACACTGTTAGACCACGGAACAGTCTTCCCTGGAAAAATCGAGGGTACTTGAGCTTCATGTCTCATCAGGCTGCTTTCCGTAGGAGAGAGAGAAACTCGGAGTCACTTAATGGTCATCTATCAGATATTATTTGATAAGTGTCGTTTATCAGTCTGAGGCGGTTTTAAGGCCAATGAGTTTAAGGTAATCAATTATTAAAGAAATCTGTTAATTGGACAGCATTTCATTTGCACAGAGGGTTGTGCAGATTAATGGGCTGCATGTTAATGACCTACTAATTAATAATTACTTCACGGGAATATTTATGCAAGCCAATGTACTAATATTTATTTCCCACCAGACAAGAGTCTGAGTTATCTTTCTGTGGCAAAGGACTCTGCTTATACACGGCAATTAATGTTATAGACTTTTAGTGAAGGCTTTATTGGGTTATCTTTTTCAAGAAAGAGAATAATCTGCTGGTTAGAAAAATGGACATTTGGTTCCCTGTCCTGATCTGTATCAAGAGAAGCAGGAACTTGTCTTTAACTCATCTGAGCTCCTGAGATCAAACAACGACAGAGAATTTGTTCAAAGCATTGGTTGCCCTCCCCTCCTCTGTTTTTAGCCCCTTCTGTAAATCTGAGCTCTGTGCTTTTCTTGGAAGAACCAACTGGTCAGATGTAGTTGAACGATACGTGGAAGGCACATCAGGATATTTCTGGGGATAAGAAGTGAGTAAAAGTCAGGTCTTCTCTTTGTGAGTTTAATGTGAGGGCTAAGAATATTTCTAGTTAGAAGCGGATGTAAGTATCCTAAGAGAAGTATTGACAGTGTCCTGTTGGGATAGAAAGGTGGGAAACCTCAGGAGGACTCAGGAGAGTCTTCGTGGAATGACCTACTTCATTTGGGTACTCTTCTCCTATAGAGGATTTGCACGTTTGCCCCCGTTTTTGTAGATTGCCCATCATGTGACGGACAGCATGGTGCTGGGGACACAATAAGGATAAAACTAGATATGTTGCTGGCCCCCATGGAGCCCAGCCAAAGGCACAAGGAGGTGGCGGCCCCAGCTTTCTACCGGTTCTCCTGTGTCGGTGAGTCACCAGGTAGCTGCTTCTGCTGTGTATGGCTTATGCATGAGGCATGTGCCAGAGCTGGGGGAATGATTTCCGTCCGTCCGTCAGGCCTATTCCCTTCTGAAGGGACGTGCATCTGTCCGTGGAGGGAGACAACACGGAGACATGACAAATTAACTCCTAAGTGTGAAACTCATGGGAGAGGGGGACATCCAGTAGAAGTGTCCACAGTAGTCCAGACGAGGGGGAGATGGCTCTTGAGGAGTGGCCACGGGGAGATTCCCGGAGGGGTAGGCTTTGAGCTGGGTCTTTGCAAGGGGCCTGGGGCTTTCATTGGCCTTGAGGAGGGAATTCTACCTGGGAGGAAATCAAGAACAGAAATTGCTACTGGCCCTTCATCTAGGATGAGATAGGAATGTGCATGAGTTCTGTATATACTGGTTTGCCAGAGTAGAGGGTTTATGCTGGAGAGTAGGGACCAGAAGTCTGGAAAGGTGATTGAGGAGTAGATTGTAGAGAACCTTGAAAGTGGGGCCAAGAAGTTTACAGTTTTATCCTGATGTGGCAGTGACGCTCGACCTGGCGGTTCTTGATCTGGTTGAATAGTGTATTGGATTTGGCTGAGAATGCAGCTGGATTATGGGAAGGGTGACTGAAGAGATGGCAGCTGGTGAAGAACCAGTTGCAGGATTTTAAGAATGAGAGATCAGAGTGTGAACTAGGATGAGAGCAGCGACGGTAGGCGATGGTTTCAAGGACATTTATGAAAGAGAAACACTGATTGATTGATTGATTACATATCAAGGCCAAGGGTAGAACATTGTCAAAGATAACATAGGTTTGAAAGCTAGGTGATGGCACCTTTGAGAAAAATAAGGAAGTTAAGGAAGACAACGAGGGGTTATTTCTGACAGCGAGAGAGAATGGTGTGTGTGGTGTGTTCTGTTGCTATTGAAAAACAATAACTTCAACTTAAATTAGCCTGGGATGATTTCCGTTAAAGTATCAGGGGTCTGCTCTGTCCTGTGTAGTGTTCTCTCTCTAGTCTGGCCCATAGGGAGCACTCAGTAAATGAGCCAGTGGGGTTGAGCTCAACTTTAAGCTTGTTGCTTTGGAGGTGAAATATCCCGTCAGCAGTTGGAAGTTTTGACCTGAAGCTTGAGAAGAAGGGAACAGTCTTCACATACACTTTAGAAATTGCTCACATAGAGGAAGAGCCAAGAGCGTGTGGAGTCCCCAAAGGCAAGACAGAGGGAAGAGTTTGGGCCTAGGGACCTGCTCGTGGAGAACTGCTGGCACCGAGAGGGTGGGAGTGAGGAGGATGCTTAGGCATAGGGATGTGGGGAGGCCTAGGAGAGGGTTGTCCAAGAGGCTGGCTTTCACCTTGAGAAGGAGACAGACAGTGGCTTCAGGCTCCAGGGAGAGGTTGAGGAGAATCCCTGAGAAGCCGAGAGCCCTGGGAGCCCTAGGAAACCCCTGGACATGGACTGTTACCCGAATAGGGACATGGTGCGCAGGCAGTAGGTGTTCGTTGCATGGGATTTGTTTTCTGCAATGTGTTTCTGTTAGTGATCCAGTGATGGCTTTTTGTCCTTGGCTGCCTCACCGATCACAGTCCCTGTGGACAGCCCTGAGGGCCAGAGCACAGGACCTTTTATCTGAAAGAACATCTTCCTGAGCCCCGTGGCCATCAGCCCCGTAGATAGCAGCTGGGAAGGAGGATATTTGCTAAGGCCCTTCTCAGGTTGAAATGTCTCTAGACGAATCCCCCGGCCCAGCCATTTTCTGGGAATAGGGCCCAAATGCATTTGTTCGGTTGAGAAACCATTCTGTGCTTTTGGGCTGCAGACAGGACCACGGAGGCTGGGACATGCAGAGTGAGAAGCATGGCAGGCTCCCACGTGCCGTGGTGTGGGCTGCCTTCCCACGGCTGTGCTGCATGTCACCACCCACCGCAGGGATGCCAAACACCTGGCCGCCCTCTCTCCTTTCTTTCAGACGCGTGCTGCTGTTGGCCAGGGCTGAGGGGCATGCCTCCTTCCCTCACTCCTCACAGAAGTAGGGTGGTGCTGCCATCCACCAGGGACCTCTGGAATCTGCCCTGGAGGTGGAGGGAAGGAGCTTCCAGAATCTGCCTCTTAGGAGGGAGGGAATGTGCAGAATCGGTCTTATCTGAAGTTCTAGGGCTTGTGGAGGTCTCTGAGTGAAAAAATCCCCAAGGCTCCGCTGCCTGCCATGACAAGGGAATGTTGCAGTTGGCTCTGGGCCCTGAAAGAAATTTTATTCACCTCTTAAACCATTTCATTTCCTCTCCACACCCAGCAACTCAGTGAATTTTTATTCTTTTATATTAGTTTTGTTCTACTTCGAGACTTCTTTTTTCTCGACCCCCCCCATGTGTTTTTGTTTTCATTTTCTCTTTATAGTTTGTCTCCACACTTTTCCAAGTTAGCTCCAACTTTCTAGCAAAACCAGATTATTCAAGAATTGCTTTTTCCTTCTTTTTTAACTTTTACTTGGCTTTGAGCATCATATCATTAGGCAGTATTGAAAACTCCTCCTTTTAGCAAAGCAGTGGACTGTGGGGAGCTAGAAGGCACCTTCTGTTGCAGGATTGATTTGCTGGTTTCCATGGAAAGCAACCCAAACTTTCATTTGTTGACCGTCTGCATCACTTTCTTCTGTTCAGGCTCCAGCAGGATCTTGGGCACCCAACTTCGTTATCAGTGCTCTCAGATCCTGCTCCTGGATATCCCTTGTGTGTGTTTGAGTAATTTTTGGTTAGACGTAAGTGTAAATGCATTATCAATAGTATAGAAACTCGATTTTAAACACGCAAGAGCAGTAAACACTATGTATGGCACCAATCTGGTGAAATGCAGAAGCGTAAAATACTGTGGTGTTTTTTAACACATTTTTGTGATCTGTTCTTTACTCGTTGCTAGTCTGCCCACCCCTTTTCCACAGAGTTTGATTGAACGTTACGCAAAACATGCCTCTAAAAAGATCTTGCCTATTTTCTGCTTCCCCTTTTTTGTGGAGTTGTTATCCACCAATGGGTCGTTAGTTCCTGTTCCCCGGGTACATGGGAGGTCCAGTCAATTGTGAATGTTAATAAGAGTTATTTGATGTTTGAAGAGTTAAACTCTTTGTATAGGGCTAAACTAGCAGATGTTATGTTTTTATAGATCCCTCATATTTATACAATTGCCCTATGTGCAGAAGTCATTTAGGACAGATGACTGAGAAATCAGAGCGAAATGGCCGTTCAATTGTGCAGATAAGAAGACTGAAGCCGAGATTGGGAAACTATCAGGATTTTCAAGGCATTGGCAGGCTTCGGCTGCAAGCTCCTCTGTGCTTTGGCCTTGCCTGTCAGGAATTTTTTTTTCTCCTTCCACTCTCTCCCTCCCTGTCCCTCTCTGTCACCCGTCTAAGTCCAAATTGGAAAAATGAGAAGAGGTCAAGGTTGGGTTCATCCATTAAATTTTGTCTAAACTAGTATACTTGCAGTGTATGGTTATCCATTTTCACTTTGATAGGACATGAATTAACGGCGAGTTACATTAATGAATTAATTTGTTAGAACTATTTAATTGTCCTGTTTATTGAGCATCTGCCACATGGGCAGGTACTGTGTATGGTGAATGTTTTCCATAAGTTTAATGCTTACAACCACTCTGTAAATGTAGGTCTGCGAGCTCTGATTTACAGTTGAGGAAATCAGGACTCAGGTTAAGTAATTAGTACAAAATCACGTAACTGGTAAGTGACACAACCGGGATTCTGATCCAGGAGGGTGGTCTTCAGGCCTGGTGCCCTGTTCTCTTGTACCGTATCAATTCTCATGGACTGAACAAGGTTTAAAATGGATGAAATAACAAAATTGTAATAATGTAGCAGCAACTAAATGATCTCTAGATAGTAATTTTAATAGCTATTTAATATGTACTGTATTTATGGAGGTGTAATGTACATCCAGAGAGAAGGGCGTGTGCTGTGTAGCCAAAAACGTGTGCTGATTGGTGGATTTTCAAAGTGAACATGTCTGTGTGACTGGAACCTATATCAGGAAACAGAACATTACCAGCACCTCAGAAGCCCCCTTATTCCCTTCCACTGACTGCCCACTCCCAAGATAACCATAAGCCTGACATTAAGACTAAAGGTAGGTTTTGCCTATTTTTGAACATTATATACATGTAATCATCCAATATGTACTCTTTTGTGTCTGGCTTCTTCTGCTCAATGTTGTATTTGCAGGATTGAGTCACGCTATTGCTTGTAGCTCTTGTCCATTCTTTATCATTGCTGTGTAGTATTCCATTACATTCCATTGTATAACGCACCATGATTTATGTGTCCATCATACTGTTAATGGACGTTTGGGTTGTTTCCAGCTTTTGGCTATTATGGATAGCACTGCTATGAACATTCTTATGAAAAAATTTATGTTTTAAAGAAAATGTGTCTTTCCTGGCCCCTAGCCCCACTTTCATGTGATTTTCTGTGAGATGTTTTCTTTTTGGGATTTGAAAGCTATGATGCTAGGAAGCTTTTAAAAGGTTTTTGAGAGAGAGAGAGAATATCCTCCTGTTAAAGTGAAACCCAGTTCTTCTCCCCATTAACCCAGTCCAGAGGAGTGGAATGCTTAAGAGCATCCCTTGGGAATCAGACAGACCCAAGTTCAAATCCTGGTCCTGCCCTTCAGCAGCTGTGTACCTGGGGCAGCGATAACAGGGCTGTTTTTACTAGTTGTTGTTATTTATTGTCAATGACAACTCTAGTAACAGGTGACATTTACTGCAGCCTTACTACTTCTAGGCACTGCATTTGGTGTGTGTTTCTCTTATTCTTCAAAACAACCCTATGAGATAATCTGCCATTCTTTTTTTTTTTAAATGAGCGAGGAAACTTTGCCCAAAGTCACACTTACAGCAAATGAGAAAACTGGAGTTTAGACCCAGTCAGTGTGATCTGGAGCCCATGTTCCTGAAACCGTCTCAGCCTCTTTTGGAGATGACAGTCATGTGTCATATAATGACGTTTCAGTCAACGATGGGCCACATGTATGACAGTGGTCCCGTAAGATTAGTACCATACAGCCTAGGGGTGCAGTAGGCTGTACCATCTAGGTTTGTGTGAGTACACTCTGTGATGTTTGCACAACAACGAAATCGCCTAACCACACGTTTCTCAGAACATATCCCCATCATTAATTGACACATGACTGTGTAGGAATAAAAACTTGTACCTCATAGGGCCGTCGTGAGGATGAAATGATGGGGAGAAGCTGATGTACAACATGGAGGGCAGATACACAATGACTCCAGAATGGCCCCCTTTCATGGTGTGTCTCCAATGCTTTCTGTCTGTGCTTTTACTAATCACGCTGAGCGCCGGGGTCAGGCATCCTTGCTCTTCTTCTGGTTGTCATTATGGAAAGGGACGCCCAGTTATTTGTGGAGCCATCGCCACCTACTGCTTGGTCCCCCCCTCACTCGGACCAGCTTGTCTTTGATATTGACATGTCTTCTGTCTTCTTGATGTTTCTTGCCTCCTGTCTCATTTTCCAAATATAAAATATGTGCCTTAAAATACATTTTTGGGAGATGAAAAAAGTGATGAGAAAGCAAGTTTGGTATTTTCCCAAGAGCGTCACTGTTTGGC
The DNA here is from genome assembly GCF_020826845.1 of Diceros bicornis minor. NCBI lineage: Eukaryota > Metazoa > Chordata > Mammalia > Perissodactyla > Rhinocerotidae > Diceros > Diceros bicornis. Next base: position 15,140,283 of record NC_080775.1, on the reverse strand, counting down.
GTCTGTACAGCAGCATATTGGCAGCCAACTCATTGAGTTCAGAGTTCTAGCCATGGTGGGGCTGGGCAGAGTTGAAAAGGTCACATCTCTGCGCTTGCGCGGATTGTTCTGGTTGGGCGTCATTTGTAAGCCTTAGTTTAGCTTTATGGCCTTCAAGGTCCCCTGGGCGTTTGTCTGATGCCTTTGGGTACCAGATGGTGTCACCATCTCCTGGTCCAAGCCTGAATTTTTAGGTTCGCCTCAGGTCGGGCAAGTCAGGAGTTTATCAGCAAAACCCTTTGCTGTTTTGGAGAAATTCCTGTCTTAACTCACTATGCTCTGTCTCTTAACCTTTCTCCCCACAGCCAGCCTCCCTTCTGGGAACCGTGGGTGCTGAGGGAGATTGCCGTGGATCCAGGGAGAGCTCTTGCCTTTTTTGGCTGACCCAGGCCTGCAATCTTAAGTGACTTGGGTGTGTTAGGGTATTGCCAGAGGATTGCTAGAATCTCTTAGAGACAGGCTGGGAAACAAAGTCTCTTAAAGAAAGGCTTAGACTTTCCAAAAGTAGTTGTAGCAGTTCAAAAGTTTAATTGTTGAGCTTTGATTGATTATAATATACCTGTAAACCGTATACATTGCCATGTTTCAGCTATTGTTTTAAAAAGGATTCAATGATTCATACTTCTAGGCGGAATTAGATTTTAAATACTTAGGTAAACATGAAACTTTGCGTAATCTCTAAATTCTGATTTTTAAATCTCATAGGATTAGGTTTAAAATTTTATCTTTCTGATGTAGAAATATACAAATGAACTACTGGAGCCAAAATAGTATGATGGGGAAACTCAGATGCACTAAATGTTTGTTTTGTTAGTCCAATTGTGACGTTCTTCTGTGGGAATGGTGATTCACCTCTGGAAAGCAATCAACAAAAATTGCCTGGGGTAAAGCTGGGCCTGGAGTGAACTTTAGAAAGGGAAAAAAATGAAAAGCAAGGACTCAGAATCCATCTAGAAGGATGGGATTTCCTTATCCTCTGAAACAGTGGTAATGACTTCCATTTGTTGATTCGCAGAACTTAAAGGCAGAATTCTCATCAGGTGGCGTTTTTCCGGTACATTCTGTTAATATCTGTCTAAAATGCAATTCTGCGTTATTATTCACCAGCTTAAAATCTTTCAGTGAGTCCCCTCCACCTCAGAACAGCACAAAAGGCCCTCCCATCAGGCCTGTCTGTCTTCTTGCTACACCCTGCACACTAGCCAGAGCCGTTCAGAATTCCGTGTAGCGCTGTGAAGGTGTGATAGACCTATTTACACTTTCCAGAAGGTTCTTAATGTTTGTAGCATGAATGGGTCTTCGAACCTTCGAATGTTACCAGTGAGAAGGTCTGTGGGTCGTTTAGTGGACCTGGTATGTTTTTGAAGAAACCAAGGCCCAGGGAGGTAGACTGTTGAACATAAGCTTTCTCAGACCTGTAAATAAAATCTGTAAGGGTGTTGGTCACCTAGTTTGGCTAATAATAACATCCATTTATTGAGTTCTCATAGATGTGCCAGGGACCGCACAGAGTACTCACATCTACATGTCAACCAGTTCTTACAACAACATTCATTTCAATGGATGGGAGGGCCGAGAGTCAGGGAAGGTAAGCTTTGTCCAGGATCTCAGGCTAGGTTTATTTCTCCCTGACCTGAGCTGACATTGGTTTCCCTTCATTGACTTGAGAGTTAAAAAAAAATTATTTTATGAATCAGTTGCTTGACCAGGGGAGGGAATGTGACAAGAATGTCTTCGTGTTTATTTCTGGAAGAATGTTTCTGGAAATGATAATATCTGCTTACAAAGTGCTTTTGCTTCCAGGCATTTTTATCTCCTCTTTCCTGTCAGGCTCCTGGAGTTCTTGATGCTCGGGGTGGAACCCCTGGCCTCTAACTCCACTCAGCCTTTACCTGGTTGCTATGGATGGCGAACAGCTCGGGGGCTCCCTCTAGTGGTGGTTAGTCCATGACTGTGACTTTTAAGAACTATTTATTGGCCCAGTCCCAGGAGTCTGAGGAATAGGAGCATAAACCAGACATGGTCTCTACAGGGAAGTGCGTATAAGATTTATATACATATTCCTGTAACACTAGGACAACGGAACAAAGAACATTCCATAGTCGTTTAGAGGTCAGAGAGTGTAATTGCAACTGGGTAGTGAGAGAAAGCTTCGTGAAGATTTGACATTTATCTAGCTCTGAAGGGATGAGTGGGATTTGGCTTTGTGGCGGTCCAGGGGTGGATAGGAAAAAGATCAGCATCTTCGCTGGAGGGAACGGTGCTGGCAAAGGTGTGCTGGGGAGGAAGGCAGAGAAGTGTGAAAACATGGGGAACGATAAGTGTTCATTTCCATTTAATCAGAGGATAGGATCTGTGAGATAGAAGTACGATCAGGGTGGCATTTCCCAGCCTTGGTGGCAATGAGGAAGAGGGCTGGCAGAGGGAAGAAAGTTGAACAAGAAAGTCATTTAGATAATTATTGCCATGTGTTGGTCATGGCTCCAGGATAGGAAGTCACTGATAAGTGGCCAGAACAAGATGCTAGATCCTTCCCCAGCCACCACCACTGCCCTGAGTACTCAGAGACTCACAGAGGTTTCTCCTGGCCAGTTCACCCTGCTTCTTACTAAATGAGGTTTTCCAGACCCCAGTGTGGTCTACTGCATCAGAGGCTACAAGGACTCCTTCTCCCTGGTCCACAGGCAGACTTAAGGTCTACACACTTGGCTCAGGCTGGGGGGCTTCCATGCCCCCTTTCCCAACTCCAGTTGGGAAGAAGGGCAGACCAGTGAGAGAGAAGAAGGAAAACGTTTGAGTCTTCATTTCTAGCAGAACTCCTCCCCAGTCCCTGCCGACCTGCTCCGGTGTCTGCCTCTCTCCAATAGGAGACAGGCTGAGCCCATCTTACTGCACTGGTCCTCTGGGAGAGGAAAGACTTCCCAGACACTAAATCTAAAGAGAGGGCAGGAAAAAATCCAAGCCAGAACCTGTTTCCTAGACTCAGAACTGAAGCCTTGACATTCTGGGCACTGAAAGCTCAACCTGCCTCTTGGCACCAAGACCAAGACGTGTCAGTGCCCTCCAGGAAAGACCGGGAGTGGGCGTCTTCTGTTGGCTCTAGTTGTGAGAATAGTGGGAATGGAGGGGCAGGGGGAGGGGGTGGTGGGAGGAGGGCAGGTGAAGTGAGAGACCACGGAGGTCAGATCAGTAAGACAAAGGAAAGAGACACCCATGGTTTGAGCACTGACTGCCTTTGCCTTCTTGCATCACCACCTAGATGTCTAGCGGATGTCTCAAACTCAGCGTGTCCCAAAGGGAGCTCCTGATCGTATCCCCCGTCTGCTCTACTCACCCACCACGTGCCTCCCCACCACGACGATGCTAACTAACCTTCTGTTGCTCAGGCTAGAAACTTTAGAGCCATCCTTGATTCCTCAATGTCTTTCACACCTCGGATCCAGTCCTTCAGCAAATCCCAGGGGCTTTACCTTCCGAATGTGTCCTGATCCATCTGTCCTCCCAGTTGCACTGCAACCCTCCTGGTCCACACCATCTCTCTCCTGCATTACTGTGATAGCTGCCTCCCTGATTCTTTCCTGGTCTGCTTCAGTCTATTCCAAACCCAGTAGCCAGAGTGATCTTTTGAAAACTTGAGTCAGAGCTTGTCACTTCTCTGCTCAAAACCCTGAATGGCTCCCTATTGCTGTTCAGGGTAAAGGCTAGAGTCCTTACAGTGGCCTTCAAGTTCCCACATCATCCGCCCCCCACTCCCCTGTGTGTCCTCGCTGTCACTCACTCCCCTCCGGCCACACTGGCTTCTTTGCTAGTCCTTATATCCATCAGGCACACTCCTGCCTTATGGCCTTTGCACGAGCTCAGCGGTTCCCTCTTTCCCACGTCCACAGGGCCTCCCTCCCCTCCTGGAATATTGCCCTGGGGCGGCAGTCGTCTGTTTGGTTTGGTGTCATGGAGATTATTCATGGTTTAGGGCAGAGAAACATCCTTTTATGGAAGTATATAGACCTTCTTGTCTACTGATTAACCAGAAAGTAACTGCTGTTGGCTTTTAAAGACAATTGAGGCTGCATAGAGGTGTGTATGGTGCCTTTCCGATTTCAGCCAAGGAGCACATTTCTCCAAGGGGCGGCATATTAAAGTCAGGCTGGCTATGATGGGTTCACTGACTCACCGTGTGCAAGGTTTGTAATTCTCCATTTGGTGAAAGTTGCAAGGCGTTCTTACTTAAGAGATCAATGCGGTAGTGTTTAAGGAATCTTTGGTGTAATTTGTTACACTATTTATATTATCGTTTGGTAATTTTGAGCCTTAATCGTGCAGTTATACCTAAAATATATAAACGTGACGCATCTACAATTTTTCTGTTTTAGTTGATTTATTTATTCTTTGGAGTTTTACTCTCCTTATTTTCACATTAATTTTCCAAAGATTTTTCTATAAAAAAATTAAGCATCATAATTTGATAGAACAGAGGTTTTGAGATCAGAGGACGTTCATTTTCATTTGAGCTTTACGCTACTAGCAACGTTAGCATGGATGAATTATTTGGTTTCTGTTTCTCCATTTTGTTGTCTGTAAAGTGAAGGTTCTGGCTCTTCTGTTGGAATGGTTGTTGCTGGGACCAGGTGTGGTCATATACCCACCTGCGCCATATCTAACGCACTGGGTCATTGTTGGCTACCACTTGGGACAGCTTTTCCTGTTGGATGCCTTAGAGTACAACACTGTTCTGGATCAGTTAGGGATTCAGGAAAACATCATTGATGACTTTGAAACCGAAACTCCTGCTTGTAGCTGACCGCAGCCACTGGACCTGTTTTCTTAAAAAATTGTCATTGAAGACTACAATTTTAATTGTATCTTTATTCTGTTGCAATATCCGTCCCCTCACACCCATTCCAGAGTCCATGGGAGGACACCCTTATGTTCTCTCCTCCCTTCACCCTGCCCCCATGTGTAGACACACACACGCCTTCACTTAGATGTTTGCTCGGTGGATTGATTTCATGGGCAGAAATGAAGATGAAGCCTGTTTTCTGTCGGGGGTTGCTCATGGAAGACCTCTCCACTTCTTCTGTTTAGTCCAGATTTGATTTAGTTTGTTGTTTATTCAGCTTCTGCCATGTGCTGGGCACTTTGCCAGACTCCAGCATTTAAAACTGGATAAGAAGTGGTTCTAGCTCTTGCAGGGAATAGATAGAAGCCATGATTACCCTTTGTTAGGATGCATTTTGTGATGGAAATATATCTGCAGCACTGTTGGGGCGCTGAGGACACAGAGATGACTATCTCTAGACTTCCCTGGAGAGGGGGGGAAGGTAGTAGTCCTGGGTGTGAGCCCATTCTGATGGGAACCTCCCTCCCACCCTTGCAGTGTTCTCCGATCACCATTCCAGCTCGGATCATAGAACTGGTCAGAGAATTAGTAAGCACATACTCTGGACTTTCTAGGGATGGCCCACTGTCAGATACTCTGCCCTGCATCTGATTTTTGGTTTGGGAAATAAAGTCATCATGCAGGGACAGGGAGACATAAAGTGGCGTGTTAATTACCTTGAAATATTGGCCAGGTTTGTTTGGGGGCAGGGGAGCAGGGATGGGGTCAGCACTGAGAGATGTGCCTCAGGGTCTGCAGCAGTTGGATACCTGCCAGATGGACCTGTTTGGGGCAGGGGGTTGAGTTCCAGCCTCAGCCAGCCTTGTTCCTCCCAGCTCTTGCCCCCGATGAGTTTTTTCTTCTGTCTCATTAAATATAACATATATTCATGGAGCACCTGCTGTGTGTCACACACTGCCCCAGATAGGTACAGGGGCGTAAGAAAGGAGACGTACGTGGCTCTCCAGGAGCTTCTCTTCCTGGGGAGGACGCACTCACTTGAAGCATAGAATGAACGACTAAAATTGAACACGGGAGAAAGGACCCTAGGGATTGTCATGTGTTCCCTTCACTTTTCTGATCTGGAGTTGAAGCCCACAAAGGCCGTGTGGCTCTGCCCAGGCATTATATGACGTTGTTGTTCTGCTGTTCTCCAGTGACCACCCCACTCCAGAAAAATAAAAAGGCCTGGCCAGACAGGCTCTTGCTTCAAGGTTTTCTTCCTTCCTCTCTCCCTCCCTCCTTCCATTGTCTCTGGCACTTGGTAGCCAGTAACGAACCAGTAAGGTGTGTACCGTATGGATGAAGGAGAGAAGTGCGGGGGATGGGACTGCGGTTTAAGCAGGGTGGTCAGGAGGTCAGGCCTCTCTGAGCAGGTGACATCAGAGGAGACACCTGAGAGGATGTGAACCGGATGAAGCCGCAGGGCGCTCACGTAAGGGGAGAAGGGGACCAGGACCCTGTAGCGTGGCGGGATAAGGACACTGCTCTGTGCTCTAGAAGCTTCTCGTCACTGATGCAGAGTCAGGGGTCCCCACGTTTCCAGTGCATATGAAGTTGGTGAGGCTGGAGGAAGCGATAAAGGACCTGGTCTTTAGACGTGATGGGAAGCATCCCGTGTGACCTGAGGCACAAGATGTGACTGGTAGCGACCACAGTCAGGTTGTAGGACTCCTTTACTTTAGTCACAGGCGACACAGAACAATGCAGACGTTCCTCTCGCGCCTTTCCTCCCCCAGTTCCTTTCACAGAACTTCAGAAGAGTTTTCAGTGACATGGTGAAGGGGACCGAGGAGGATGGCAGGTGTCGTGCTGTACGTTATGCTGGGCCCCGCCTCTGTGCCAGACGTCTCAGCAGAAAAGACCACAAATGAGTCTCTCTTTCTCTTTCAGACAGCCCCTTCGAGAATACTGACGTTAAGGACGCTTATCTCATTCCAAGAAACATCATGGCCGAGCCAGACTATATAGAAGATGACAATCCTGAACTAATTAAGCCTCAGAAACTAGTCAATCCTGTCAAAATGTCCCGGAACCATCAAGATCTTCACAGAGAGCTTCTTATGAATCAAAAAAGGTAAGTTGCTCTCTTGAACAAAGTTTTGCTTAGAGGACTTTTAAGGGGTCTAGATTTAATTTTAATTAAGTTTACAAAGGCTTCAAAGGGTTTTTCATTTCTTGACCATCTGTAAGGCTTCCTTATTCCTTCTGGCATCCTTGAGGCGGGGCATCCATCCATAGGGTAAAACCGTCTGCAGGCTCAGCTGCCACTTAGTGGTGGTATTCAGAGTTCTGCAGGCCTGAGCCCCCGTCTAAAATGGACGCATATTTTAAAATTTGGATGGAAGGGGCTGATTAAGGATAAAAGTGAGCGTCCTAAGTAGAAGAGAAATACATTATTTCCTAGATTTGTAAAAGTTCTGAATTTTCTCCTTACGTTGGGGAAGTGTGGGAATCAGATGTAAATACTGCCTGCTTTAGCATTTGTGAGTGGCAGTGAGAAGTCTCCAGAACCACATCAGACTTAACAAGAGATAAGAAGCCTCTTTGTTGTGTTTTTGTTTGTTTTAAGTAACATTTTAAATTATTACTGTCATCATTATTGTTATTATTATTTTTGTTTCTGTGTGAGGAAGATTAGCCCTGAGCTAACATCTGTTGCCAATCCTCCTCTTTTTGCTGGAGAAGATTGGCCCTGGGCTAACATCTCTGCCCATCTTCCTCTACTTTATGTGTGGGACACCTGCCAGAGCATGGCTCGATAAGCGATACTTATGTCTGCGCCCGGGATCCGAACCTGTAAACCCCGTGCCGCTGAAGCGGAACTTAACCACTGTGCCAGCTCCCCTTTTTATTATTATTCATTTTTTGGAGGGGAGCAAAACATGTACCCTTCTATCTTTTTTGTAAACCATCTGTTAGCTCTATCTGTGCCGTGAAAATTTTTGGATATTGGGCTGGTGTACTCTGCTTTTTAAGTGATTCTGGGTGGGGCCAGTACACATGGAGAGTGGAGGATACAGAGTTACTTTTTATTTATTAAGATATGGAGTTACTTTCTTTATTTAAGAACTGTTAAGCTTCCTTTGGAACTAGTTTCAGATCTTCAGAATGAAACTGTTGATCTGAATTGTGGCACTATAGATTACTCATCCGCCTGCTCTCTGCTAAGCCCTGGTGAAAAAGATATGCAGACCAAGTGAAGCGTTAGGGTAATGTTTTTGAGGGAAGGTCTAATTAAAAATTTAAAAAAATTTTTTGAAAAGGAGATGGGGGCATTTTTATGGCATTTTTCCTTCCTGAGGACACACCTGCTGGAAATTATAACTCCTATTCCAGGAACTCTATAAATACATCCTCCCTCCAGACTGGGAATGTGACTTATTCCCTTTTTGTCCTGTTGCCCCACTGTTCTGTTGGATTAATGCTGATTAAATTGAAGGCAAGTTTGATCTGTTTGAATGGGTGTTTGGCCTCTACCTGTCTTTATCAGATAAAAGGAAAAAAAAATATGGATTCAATATCATCATGCCCAAAGCAAAACAGGACTGTATAAGCTCCCAAAAAGGCGACAGAATTTGGAGGCAGTCCTGCCTGGGAAACCTGTCTGCATTTTGGTGCAAAGATCAAAAGTTTAGTATACTCCAAAAGAGAGTCGCTTAAATGGTTTTCTAAACTAAATGGTTTTCTGATTGTCTTTACCTCTTGGGCCTCAGCTCCCTTATCTGTAAAATGGGATTAAGGGGCTTAGTTGATTTCTAAGAAGCATTCTAGCTCAAACTGGTTTTTTTTTTTTTTTTCCTGTTATATCTATGAAAAGGCTCTACGTCAGAATAGAGGCAAAAGTAAAACCAAAATTGGCAGAATAACTGTTCTCTGAATTAGAGGCTACAAATTATTCTGCAAAAATTTATTTAGTAGCCTGGGTCACATCTCTGTGAAATATATAGGCTTGTGCACTGAATCTCTTTCCACATTTCCTAGGACAGGCACATTCGGTGGAAATGGCCCTCCCTTCTGTCTGACCTTCTCTCGCCCATGCTTTCTTTTCCTTGTTTACACAGCTGACTCTTAGCAAGGCCCAGCTGAACTAGTTTGGGAGAATGCTGATGTTCCCTCAAGTTCCACGGTGTAGAGAGGACATGGGCTTTGAGGTCAGAAAGAAATGCTATGAATCCTGGTTCGCCATTGAACTTGACCTACCTTTATGATCTTGGACAAGGTCCCCCTTCTTGAGATCTGTTTCTTCATCTATAAAAAAGGGGATAAAAATATCTTTCTTATAAGATGAAAGTAAATGTTAGCGTGTATCAATACCTATTAAAATACCTGTCATATAAGTGCTCGGTTAGTCCCATCCATCTTCCATTTCCTATGTGGTGTCATCTGGAAATCCCTGTTGCTTTTTCCTCTTTTTCTTTGAAAGCTTCTGATCTGGCTGTAGAAGTACATTAAAAAAAAAAAAAAAAAGGAAAGAAAGGAAAAGGCAGGTTTCAAATTTAAATGAATATATCTCATCATATGTTTTCAGGTTTTTCAAGGTAAAATCTTAGTTGGGTCAAATTCTCTTACTAGAAATACGACTTTTTAGAGTGAAAACTTCTCAAGCAGTTTCTTCTCTTTTGTGCGTCTTCTATCACATATACTTTATAGAGATTGTGGGGTTTTTATTTCTAAATTTTAGTGCCCAATAATAGGAAGTATCACATCAATAATATGTGGTTAAAGGATAATCGTCCTTGATTACTGGTTTGTACTGTAATGCAACTCTCCTTATTTTTCTACAATTTATAAAGGGCCTTCCCATATTTTATCTTATCCAGCGACCTTTCTAGTAACCCAGTGCATGTTTTCTTGGAGTTGCCCTAATTTGGCATGTGAATAAGAGAAAACTCAGAGTAGCAGGCTAAGGAGTCTTCTCAGGATCGCACAGTCGTTTTTTGGAGTAAAAAGGGTAGAAATAAACAGAATTAAAGGCAGTTTATAGAGATAAATCAAATATAGTCATGATATAAATTAGAAGAAGCGGGTGGGGAAATTGGAGGGAGACAAAAATGAGATCAACACAAAACAAGCTGGCCCTGGAGTCCGGGACCTTTGCTCTGCATCTCCAGAAATGTGTCTCAAAGCCCTGTGGCGGTTAGTTCCGAGTTTTCCTAGTTACTTTTTAGAGATCATAAGATAAAGCAGAGTCGCTGCTTAGGAGAACAGATCCTCATGGGATTCTAACATTGGAACCTGCACTCTTTCAAGGATATAATTCTGCTCCTCTATTTGCCACCTTTTGGACCCAGCTAAGTTTCAGGTTAAAAGTCTTGAAATTTCGATCTGGTCACAGTTTCCCACTAGGTCTGATTATTACGACCCTGTTTCAGGTTCTCAGGTTTTTTAAGTGTTCCCAACGGCATAAAAAGACATATTTCAAGAGGCATTATTTTTTTAGTTGAAAGATCAGTGTTCAAGAGGTCTTAAAAGAATATTTCTACTAGAGTTTAGGGAGATTCTATCTTCTCTACAAAGAGTACTTTTTTTTGGCAAATATAGAATACCTGGCTACTTCAACACATTCCTAAAATTGGTTCTTTGGCTTACACATTTCAGTTAAAGGTTTCTGATTTCCTTGTTTTTAGTTGATTTTCATTTGGCATGCTTTGCTAGACAAATAGATCCTCAATAAATACTTGTTGCTGTACGACATAGGAAAAAATATGCGAAGGTGTGATAAGAGTATTTGCGTTTGAATCCATGCAGAAATGGATTCAATAGAAATGGCTTAGCCAAAAATGTAGATGAGGCAGGCCAAACCAGAAGCTTCCAAGATTAAAATCAAGGGCCTGAAATCCAAATGCAGCCGTCCCTTCACCCTAAGAAAAAAATCAGGCCAAAAGAGGTTTGGCTGGGTGGGCAGGGGAGCATGTTCTATTCGGATTTGAGCCAGCCCTTGCCTCCAGCTCAGTGCTGTCCCCGGTGAGGAGGCAAATTCTCTTTTATGGGTTTAAGTGCACCTAGCCTGGAGGTGGAGTGAGTGTGGCCCCTTCCAGTCTGCCGCTGAATGTATTCAGTGGTTTATGTGAAACGTGAAGCGTACCATTGAGAGTTGTCGGTGCATTTCATCAGTGGTGGTGGAAGTATAAATTGTTGCAGCTTTCTAGAGAGCAGTTTGGCAATGCACATCAAAATGTAAAATGTGCAGACACTTAGCCTGCAATTCTACTTCCATGAAGCTAGCCAACAGAAATACTTGATTAACAGTGCAAATATAAATGTACAAGGAAGCCTCATTGCTTTTTTTTTTTTTTGGTGAGGGTGGCCCTAAGCTAACACCTGTGCCCATCTTCCTCTCTTTTGTATGTGGGACACCGCCACAGCGGCATGGTGCTGTGATGGCTTGATGAGTGGTGTAGGTCTGCACCCAGGATCCGAACCTCTGAACCCTGGGCTGCCGAAGCGGATTGCGCCAAACTCAACCGCTGTACCACTGGGCCAGCCCCTCATTGCTTTTAATAGGGAGCAATTGGAAACAGACTAACATTTGTCAATATGACAGTGGCAAAATTATGCCGCTTCTGTTGTGCAGATATTAAGGGAAATGTAGAAGAACTCTGTAAACGTGTAGAAAGTATGGAGGAACATAAACGGTGCATTATCTCTGGGTGCAGGAGTGGGAAGTGGTCCATGGGGGCAGGGCCTCTACCTTGAACAATTTTGGGGACCACTGTTGACAGAGTACACAGCGTAAGTGGTGCTCCCAAGATTTCTTTAACAGGGAGAGTTTAGGTGTGCTTTCACTTTTTATTTTACATTTATGTATATTTTACCTAACATTTTTTTTGCAAAGAGTACTTATTAATTTTAAAAATTGGCTTGGCCCACTATAATGCTCGCAGGAGGCAGGCTTGGGAGTAACTGTTGGTCTTGAGTGGTACAAAGCCTCTGGGACTTGAGCACCTGTCAGTCACAGAGGGATTAAGATTCCTTGTTAATTGTATATGTCAGAAATGATTCAAGAGAATCAACTCTTGTCACACAAAGAATGATATTGTAGTTTTATGAAATTTGGAGAAGCTCATTTCTGTCTGTCCATGCTGTCTGTGTAGTCTGATCCATTTTTAGACTCAGAGACCCTCATGGGCATGGCTTATGGCTTGACTTGTTCCGTTTGGCACAGACAGTGAAGTGATCGCTGTGATAAAATATTAACTAAATTTGGACGACTTGTCGACTGTTGTAAGTGCAGAACATTTATCATATAAGCACCATTTTCGTGAGCTTTTCTTTTACTAAATATTTTATCTTACTGCCACCGTTGTGCAAAATCTTGGAACAGAAAATGAATACTGTGTATCAGTGAAACCCATTCATATGTTGCAGTAGAATGTCAGCTTGGCATGTCCTATGTCAAGGTTTATTCAACAGCTTTTGCATAATCCAGAAGAATTTAATAACAGTCATGGTTAATTTTGCCAGTGAAATACAGGGAAAGAAAAATGTATGAAATTTAAATTATGCAGACAGCTACATTCTTAATCCTAAAATTTAATCCCTGAATTCGGTAGTGTCACACCGAGGCTTTTTAATAGTCGTGAAACTGATGGGTCTTTACTCAGATTATTGACAAACAAATTTTCCTGTGCCCTGTGCTCATGACACATTTATTGTGAGCAAAGTACCATAAGCAGTTTTTATTGCACTAAAGATTTAATTTCCAGAATAGTTTGTCTATACTTCTCTCCCCCTTGTACGATCTTAATAACTGTGAAACAGACTGTAATTAAATCACAACAGTAACGTGTCTGGTCTCACTGGAAATTTAATTTAATATTTTTAAAGTTTTTAACGTCTGAATTTAATGTTTTTCTTCCTTCTTTATTACCAAAAGTTCTGCTGATGAAAATTGGGACTGTGGAGACATGCTGCTTTGGTTATATATCTTTTCTCTTTAGTGATGGGGCATATACTGCTCTTTACTCTGTAAGCAGCTACTTTGAAAAGTTTACTGTGATTTAAAAAAAATATGTAGTTAGGAGAGATGCCAGAATTTTTTTAAATGATCATTAGGTAAATGAGGAGTACAAAATTGAGGATTCGTTTACAGATGTGATAGTGCGAATCTGAAAGAAATGGACCTGAGTGTGTTGCTGAATTTCTTAGAACCAGAGCACACGTTCTGGAAATGATTCAATTTAACTGTTACTCAAACGACACTTGCTGCTTAGTCAGCTCTGTTGGTTGACGTAGCTCAGAGAACAACCACTGAGGTAGACGCCCCTGACCTACAGACTCAACAGTCCTCGTCAGCAAGACCAGAAAGTGGAGGGCAGGTGCACAGGCCCATCTCAGTCCAGGTGGATTCAGCAGTGCTCATTCCTGTAGCCCAGAAAAGCCCGAGTTACTGTTCGTTCTGTCAAGTGTGTGTGTGGGTAGGTGCCTGAATGTCAATACGCCCACCATTACTTACACCCTGTGCTGCCTGAAATGGATAGTGTTTTTCCTATTCCGTCGTTGGTTTCATTTTTATTTTAAATGCTCTGAGTAAATGTTAACATCAAGTTGAGATTACTTAAGAGCTAGAGTGAAGAGAGGGAAGACAGTAAGGGGGAGGTGGGCCGGCTCAGCCAGCGCCTTGGGAAGCCTGGGCTGGTGAAACCCTAAGGAAATGACCTAAGGAGAGTCCTAGCTAATAGTTAACATAGAAATCCCGCCTGAGGAAATGGAATGAATGTCCTTCCCCTGACCTGCCTCAGACATTTTTAGGGGGAGGGTGGGTAGGGGCTTGCCTGTGTTTTGGTTTCGGTTCTTCCCATTTGAAGAGACGGCAGCCCTAATTTATCCCTCGGGAATGTAGAGCTTCCCCTGAAGCCTGGCTCCCGTGCACTGTCATCATAAACTACACGCCTGAAATGGTTCTGCTGCGGGGAGCACTGGACTGGGAGTTGGGGGATCAGAGTTCTCCATGGCCATGCCCGCCAGTCATGAGGAAATCTTGGACCTGCCTTTAGATGCACAAGAATAGTCTTCCAAATCTGAAAAATTTGGAAGAGGTTTTCCGGGCCATTTTTCTATTTAAATTTCTGTGCTAGCCTGTCTCTAGGCTACATTTAGTACATGGGATCAGGGGCTAGAACTTGGGAAGCTTCCCCTAAAACTCCAGGTGGGGGCATCTCATATTCTGGGCATCTCCATCTCCGTCATGGTGCTCATCACACCCATCGGATGAGCGTGCTGTTCCCTACCCCATCCCACTCTCACTAAGCTCCTTTGCCTGGCCTAGTGTCTGGCACACAGTAGGTCCTCATACATTTTTATCGAATGAATGGATTTTGCTTACACTCGGAAGATGCTCTGGCCCTTTCTTTCATGCTCGAGAATCTCTGAGACCACCAGTGTTGACTGTTAACTGGTAGCTGGCATCACAATCATGCTAATTCGGTAGACCCCTTTTCTGGGGCTGATGCCTTCAATTAGATTTCTCTGCATGGACGATGTGTCCATTGGATTAAAACTGTTTATTTTTGTTAATGCTTTTTTGCAGGGGTCTTGCCCCTCAGAATAAGCCAGAACTGCAGAAAGTGATGGAAAAGCGAAAACGAGATCAAGTAATAAAGCAGAAGGAAGAAGAAGCACAAAAGAAGAAATCTGACTTGGAAATAGAACTATTAAAACGGCAGCAGAAGTTGGAGCAGGTGAGAGTGATTGGGTGAAAGTTGTCTTTTTTGTTTTTATTGAGATATATTTGACGTACAACATTGTGTAAGTTCAAGGATACAGCATATTGATTTGATACGATTATATTACAGTATGATTGCCATTGTAGCGTTAGCTAACACCTCTAATGCATCCCATTATTATCATTTCTTCTGGTGTTGAAAACAATTAAGATCTAGTCTCTTAAGTTTAGTGTTTATAATACAGTTTGGTTAGCTATAATCACATTACTGTGTATTAGGTCTCCAGGACTTATTTGTCTACTAGTTGCAAGTATGTCCCCTTAAACAACATCTCCCATTCCCCCACCCCCAGCCCCTGATAGCCACCATTTTACTCTCTGCTTTTACGATTTCAGTTTTTTTAGATTCCACATATGAGAGAGATCATACGGTATTTGTTTTTCTCTGTCTGACTGACCTCGAAAGTTGTCTTTTTTGTCCTGAGAAATAAGGATGTTGGAATGAGCAAAGTTTACCAGACATGTCAGATATCAGTGTTGATACCGTGAAAGGAAAATATGAGATAAAATGTCAGCAAATAGGCTAAAATACGTTCAAGGTAAAGACAAGGATTCTATTGAGGACCTAGAAGAGATTCAAGAGGCAGAGCCCAAACCAGGGGAGATCACTCAATTCACAGCAGAGTGTTGGGAGCTCAAGCAATTGAGTGCAGTTCAACTTCGCTAAGACGACAGGGCAACTGTGTGTTATCTCAGGATCTTGTTTTCTTAGCCTGGATTTTTAGGTTCTTGTCATCTCTTGATATTGCTTGTGGTAACAACCAATCGGCTGCTGCTCCTGTGCAGAATTACCACAGGGCCCACGTGCATACATATATATATATTTAAAATGGAGACCAGGAGAGAATTGCTTCCATTGGGAGATGAAGTCGTTAGGGACTTTGGAAAGAGGAGGAGTGTCATGAAAAGCCTCTCAGTTTGTAATTAATTTTCCTGTTTCTGAATTTCATTTAGCTTGAACTTGAGAAGCAGAAATTACAAGAGGAGCAAGAAAACGCCCCAGAGTTCGTGAAGGTCAAAGGCAATCTCAGGAGAACAGGCCAAGAAGTAGCCCAAGCCCAGGAGTCCTAGGCCCAGGCCGCAGAGACCGCACGCCCGGCCCATCACGCACGGAAGCTGCGTACAGGCGTCTCCTCAACACTTAATCTCAGGGCCGGAGCCCCTGGAGAGAGTCCCAGCCAGCAGAGAATTGTGACTTTAAAAAGGATTTGGTTTTGGTTTTCCTACAATCTGGGTGGATAAACTACCTGTGACAGTGCAGTTCTGTTCGCCAAACGAAGGACATTGACCAGCACTTGAGTTGGGGTAACGGACCTGTGTCCAAAGACTTAATTTAAAAAAGCAGCAACAGCAGAGGAAGAGGACACTGGAATAAATTCTTGAGAGTTGCACTACTTGGTTTTTCTTCCAGTCCAAGTTTAGTGGGGCAGAGAGCCTTTTTTCTTTGAAAACCTAAAGAAAATGTGTTTCATTGTTCCTTTAGTTATCTATTAGGTCGCCCAGAAATGCGTTCGATGTGTTACACCCAATGTTCGTAAATTCTATTTTGAGAACCCGCAGTTTTCTTGTTTAGTTTATACTTTCACCCGTGTTAGAGTTAACACCCGGAGAATGTTCATGTGCGTGTTGAGCACAGCTGTTACCTTTGTTGGCACTAAGGTTCAGAAATGGGGTGAGCAGGTATAAAAATACATGAACAAAAATACATACATGTCCATCTTGATCTCATTTTAATCCCTTTTGGCTCTGTGATATTAGTAGGCTCCACGGTGACATTCCAGTCCAGAGAAGGCACATCATATAAATCCATTCATTGCTTTGACAACTGTTAGGGTTTTTGTTTTGTTTTGCTTTTCAATTTCTTGCTGAGCTAGCCCTTTGAAATGGAATAATCTCCCGATCCTTTGGAGAATAAAAACTGGTCCATGTAACCCAACTTCGACGTCAAGAGTGGAGGGTCCACATCTTTTGATCTCTTCGAGAGCCGTTTGCAGAAAGCTCCCATTGGGAACTGGGCAAGGAGGAGTTCTTTGGGTATTTTAATGGGAAACAAATGTAGGTTGCTCTCAAGGGGGCCTTGTTGGAAGATTTATAGCATTTGTACACTTTGAATATTATTAGAATCCAACTTATGAAAATTTCTGATTAACGATCACCTATTTCTTTGCCTTTCTTTTCTTGTGAAGAAAGACTGTTTCACCACTCTCTTAGCGACGGTGATGCTGTGGATAATGATGACGTGGATGACTACTGTACTGCATCTCTCAGGAAAAATCGAGGTGAAGGACAAGGCTGCTCAGTTTCCACACTCTAGCGAGCGTGCTCCTCCAAGTGATGTCCGAGTTAGAATAATAGCAAAATTCCTATGCGAAATCCATTTCGTACTGCTGGTATGGGCAGGGGTACCTTCTACTTGGGGCGATCTGGAAGAATTTGTGTGGATTCAGTATGTTCTCCATAGAGACGATTCAGCCAGTAATTTCTACATTGAAGACTCTTCTCATGCTTCCTTGAAAGGCCCATAGACAGCGAGATCCCAAGCTTTTGAATCCTTAATAAACATAGTAGAAATTAGCTTTCTATGGGAATGCTTTAGTTTTCAGAGTTGACTGTTAGGATCCTAGTCAATCCTCATGTGAACAAGATAAAAGTAAATGCAGTGATAATACACTGCTAGTTAGAGAACATGTTGATTACACCTGAAATGGATGATTTCTCTCATCAGCAAGTATTATTTGAATAAAATATGAGATGTTTACGATAAAATATTGCTGTATCGCAGTTTTCTTTTGAAGGATGGAATGGGAACTACTGTTTTCCATCATTCTTCCTTTTGAGAGAAGAAAGTCCATTGACTGACCATCCTGAAAGGACATTTCTGGTTGCACATTGACTAGAGTTCTTTCTTCGTGTATATGGACTAACAATGTGATTTGTAAAATGAAGATTCAGGACTGGCTTCTAGCCTTTAATCTAACTGGATGTTAGATCTTTATAGATCCTGTGTCCTTGAAGCAATTCTGCCACTTGACAAAATTCTCAAGGGCCCTGACAGGCTCCTTTAGAAGGATCAATTCTGTTCCTAGAACTTACCTAGAAATCATTCTTCCCTGGGGAAAAAAAAAAAATTAAAAAAGCATTTCCCTCCCAATCTCACTTCAAATCTGCAAAATTATGTGTAGTTACTTTAGAAGGTCTGGCCAAAAGGAGACTTGTAAATAGCGTAAGGTGGTGACTGATGACTAAGCAGTGGAGTGCACAGGTGGAGAAGCTCTTTGAAGTTGTCAGATCAGCTCAGCTCACTGGCTTGAGTTTAAAAAGGCATCCGTCTCCCCCACACTGAATACTGTACAGTCCACACCCCGAGGACTCATAAATATCCAAGCAGTTTTGTGCTTTGAGCCACTTTTTGACAAAAATGGCTCCATTTTCCCACCCTATGGTTTTCTTAAAATAGTTGAGTGTTTTATAGTCTCCTGCTAGTAAAGCAGTGTTGCTTTCTAAGCTATAACAGTTGACTCTATTCTTCTACTGAAAAATCTTGACTTGTTTGGGTGTATATAATATATATAAAGGGAGCCTTAATGGGTTTGTTTTCATAATTTAATATTTTTTGTATTTGCTCTTGTATAATTGTTTTTAATGGAAAGTATTACAGAATTGAGGGTGGAATTCTTAGAACCAAAGTTATTCTTAATAAAAATCACCACATGCTTGGACCATGCAGCTGAGTTTGTCTGATCTGTTTAAGATGGGCGTCAGAACTGGAGGTGGGGGCTGTGTGCAGTTTGAGGGTTAGAAGGTGGTTCTGGAGTCTCCCTTTGTTGACTGTCGTCTTTGACAGCCTTCCCCCCCAAATCAGTTACGTCTTCTTGCCTTGTGTCAGTCAAGGCTGGCAATTCATTATGTCAAACAAATTCACGCTAAGATGTTATGCTACACTTTGCATAGAATATATGGTATTTTAGCAGCAGCTGTCAGTCCTTCAGATACAAGTATTCTGAATTTGAAAACCTATGTATGCCTTATCAATATCTTGATAATTACTAGGATCATATTGAGATTTATGTACTAAGAGTCATCATGGTGAATTCTTTAAGACATTTGGCTATTTATTGTCTTGGACATACTGTTGGGTCCTTTTAAATGTGTTATTGTATATGATCAATGATTCCTTTTCTGCTTGGTTATTACATGTGACCCCTGATGATGATCAGTCTTCTTCTGGTACTATATTTTTTTAGTTTCTTTATCTTTCAGATTTCCTCTATTTATTCTCTCCTGTATGCATAGCTAGAAACAAGCACGTGGCCGTACTTCATGAAAATGTATATTCTTAGTAGAACGAGCAAAATACCCTCATACACGAATATTCCCTTAAACGTCTCCTATAATCATCCTTATTTTGTATTACAATTCCTTTTTCTCTTGAGTATCATGAATCTGTGGCCTTTTATAGATACAGCTTATAATTTTCATCTCCCTTTTTTGATGCTCAGAATATTACAGCTTGGCTAGTGGAAGCCTTTCCAGCTTATTCATCTGTTTTTATTTTTTTTACATTTATTTATTTATTTATTTCCCCCAAAGCCCCAGTAGATAGTTGTATGTCATAGTTGCACATCCTTCTAGTTGCTGTACGTGGGACACGGCCTCAGCATGGCTGGAGAAGCAGTGCATCGGTGCGCGCCCGGGATCCGAACCCTGGCCGCCAGCATCGGAGAGCGCGCACTTAACCGCTAAGCCACGGGGCCGGCCCGTGTTTTTATTTTATTTATTTGTATAAAATACTGCTTCTAATAGCTATGAAAGCATCCTTAATTTGTTACAACAATAGGATGTTTCAGACCATCCTAATTTTTTTTCCTGACATAGGACTATATGCCTTTCAAGAAATCCTGGTTCCTCTTGATGGAGAATAGAAATAGAGGTTGAGATCTGGCATGAGAGGTGTACAGGAGAGTTGCTAGTGGACCAAAGTGCTCTTGCACTTTTAGTTGTGATGGAGCTAAAGGACATGAAATCACCCTGGTTTTTCCATTTTAACCCCTTATGTGGTTCTACCCTATGGTAGAATATTTGTCTTATGGTGTGAGTCTCATTGAACCAGAAGCATTTTCATTACGCTTACAAAGATTAACTGAGATATTTTCTTTTAAAATAAGAATTATGAAAGGGGACTTGCCTGACCAGATACCAAAGCACACTTTCAAGCAATAGTAATTTAACTGGTCTGATATTGGCCCAGAGTAGACAAATAGATCAATGGAACAGAATATAAAGTCCAGAAAGAGACTCATCTACATATTGAAATTTACTTCATGATTGAGGTACAATTTTATTTAAAATCATTTAGGGTAAACAATTCGGTGAAAAGTTTTGAGGCCATTGAAACCAAACAAATATGTATTCCTCTGTCTACCACCACATGTAAGACTAATTTCCAAATTTGTTAAAGGGTTCAGCTTTAGAAAAGTAAAACTATAGAAGTATTAGAAGAAAATATAAGGGAATATTTATATAATCCTGGGAATGGGAGAGACTTTCCTAAGCAAGACATCTAACCCAAAATCTATAGTGAGGAAAACTGACAGCTAGTGAAAATGAAACATTCTTGTACAAAAAAGAAATCATAAAAAAGGTTAAAAGAAAGGTAACAGACTAAGATACACTACATATATAGCGGCAAATGAAAAATACCTACATTACGTACAGAACATCTATAAATGTCAATCTAATAAAAAATGAACAAATATGTAATAGGCAATTCCCAGAAGAAGAAATACAAATGTCCCATCAACATGTCAAGAGATGCTCAATGTCACTAGCATCAGGAAAATGCAAATTAAAGCAACAATGGGGTGATTTTACACAAATATTCACAAAGCAAAAATTAAATAGATTGATAACTGCTATTGTTGATGAGGATGTGGAGAAACAGGTACTATTACACACCTTCAGTGGGAGTGCAAATTGGTAAAGCCAATTTTAAAATACCCATATCTTCACACCCACTAGAATGGATGTAATCAAAAAGACAGACAACAAGTGTTGACTAGGATGCTGGAGGGAATGTAAAATGGTCCAGCCACTTTGGAAAAATCTGGCAGTTTCTTGGAAAGTCAGACTTAGACCTATCATATGACTCAGTAGTTCTAAGTATATGCTCAAAAGAAATGAAAACATAGATCCACATAAAGTCTAGCGGCAGTCTTCATAACAGCTAAAAAGTGGAAACAACCCAAATGTCTATCAACTGATGAATGGATAAGCAAAATGTGGTATATCTGTACAATGGAATATTATTCAGTCATAAAAAGGAATGAAGTACTGATACATGCTACAACACAGATAAATCTGAAAAACATTGTACTAAGTGAAAGAAGGCAAACACGAAAGACCACATAGTGGAGCCAACCCCGATGGCCTAGTGGTTCAAGCTCAGCGCGCTCCACTTCGGCACGGAACCACACCACTCGTCTGTTAGTAGCCATGCTGTTGTGGCAGCTCACATAGAAGAACTAGAAGAACGTGCAACTGGAATACACAACTCTGTACTGGGGCTTTGGGGAGAGAGAGAGAGGGAGAAAAAAAAGACCACATAGTGTATGGTTACATTTATATGCAATGTCCGGAATAGGTTAAACTATAGGGACAGACATTAGATTAGTGGTTGCCTGGGACTAGGGCTGAGTATGGTGGGAACGGGGAGTGACTGCCTGCAAATGGGCGTGAGGTTTCTTTTTGGGAGTGATGGCAATGATTTAAAATAAAATTGTAGTGATGGTTGCACAACTCTTTAAATATACTAATAATCATATTAGTATCAATATACATGCTAATACCCATTAAAATGGGTAACTTTTATGGTTTGTGAGTTATACCTCAATAAAGCTTTTAAAAATGCACATACCGTTTGACACACAATTACGTTTCTAGGAATTTGGCCTTCAGAAATATTTATGTGCACAAAGATTGTTGTTCAAAGATTTATTTGCATCATTTCTCATAATTTCTCTTGGAAACAGCCCACCTATATAGTAGTAATTTACTGGAGTGAGTATAATACATCCCTCTTCCCCATTATAGACTACAGTGCACGTCTTTAAAAACAAGATTATAATTACATTATTCTACGTATACAGGAATAAGACTTTGAAGCTATACTGTTACATAAAGCAAGCTGCAGAACAATACATAGCATAATCTCATTTATATGAAAAAAATTTAGTTTATATATCCATACATCTATATAAATGCTTACAAAGAAGCGTTTATTATTATTTGTTTATTTATCATGTTACGAGTGCAGAGGGGAAGGGAATTGGGGCCAGAAATAAAGGGAGACTTCTATGTTTAATCTACATATTTTTATATTTTACAAATTTTGTACAATAAGAATGTGTTCTTGAATAACTAGTGTTTAAAAGGGCATAAGGAGCAAAGAAAATTCTTGGAAAATACATGTGCTTCATACAAAATTGTCTCTTAAAATTTAAATGCTAGTCATGTCATAATTATTTGCGTGTAGAGTGCATGTACGGTGAGAAATGACAACAGAATGATTTCAGTGTTCCCTAACAGTGCAGTAAAAGTGAATCCATTTTGAGAAACTGTCAAGAATTCAATTATTTTATGCACACAGACCTATAATTGATGTAGTCGAGTCAAAGAGAGAAAGGGTCCAGGGAAGGAATAAAAAGAAGCTTCAACTCCGGAATGGCAGTGAGGAACGTTTGAAGTCTTTGTGGAACCCCTAATGATGGAACAGAGACCTGAACCGGGGCTCCTTGTAAGCGATCCAGTTGTAGGCTTGTCCATGAAAACATCTCTGCCCTTTACGTAGTTCCTCTGCTACTGGAATTGAAGGTAATGTGGTTACAGTATTGGTTTTTCCTACTATTGTTTTTACTGGCTGAAGTCAAGGTAACTGGGAACGTGAGGAAATACAGCTCAGTACCGAGCTACTGGTGCCCTGCGCATGTGGGGCCTTGGGGGACTCTAGAGTGGCCAGTCAAGGTCTTCCTGGCACATAATCTCTCTTGGAAGATGGTGAAACTTCTCTTTACCTTCTCCCTTGCTTCCAGATGGAGCCTTCATCATATTACTAAGCATACTTTTATTTCTCTTTCTACTCCTTCTGGATGAATGCTTAAGATTTAAGCTTGGAAGAGGAGCTAGCCAAGGACTGGAGACATGATGACTCTGGGCCCTTGATGAAGGCTGGCTTAGAAGAGCATTCGCAGCAGAGCACATGAGCGGCAGCATCGCCTGTTCTGGCTTCCCTGTTGAAGTTTGAGGTGCATGCACATGGGTGCCTCCTTGGTCATTTGCCCATGATTATCTATTCATTCAAGAGGTTCCAGGAAACAATCGCACCTGCGTCAGCCAGGTGCCAACGAAGAGGGAAGCAATATGACTGAAACGTGGTTGCTAACCAGGAGGACAAAATCTTACACAACGGACTGTGAACTGGAATCAGAGTTCACGGAAGCCTCTTTAGAGCTGACAGCCACCCTCGGACCTTAACGAGGAGAAAAGTCACTGTATAAACTCAAGTGAGCAAAAGCGATTTTCTAACGACTGTAAATTGGCTTTAATTTGATGAATTGGTGCTCTGTGATCTGGAGAGGGTTGTCCTTGTTTGTGCTCTTTCTTTCCATTCCTCTTTCCTTCCTTAGTGATTTCAATGTTTCTCAAAGATAAACAGCCAGATCAATCCGCTAAAAGTACTTACCAAATATGTTCACAAGTCAGGTTGCTAGGAGCTGGTTCCAGCCGTTGAGCTGTTTATAATTTTGGTCAGAGATAAGACCTTGCATAAGATGTAATAAATAATAACAAGCACTAAATTAAGTTAAATACCACATGATACACCTAGAAGATAAGAACTAGAGGAGCAAATTAAGACCGGAAATACACTAAATCAAATGGTTTTATTGCTACATAGATGCTCACATAAATGTTCTCTGAGGGAGACCGTGGAAATGAACAGTTCGAAGGATGTTTTAAATTAAATGTGAATCGTATTTATCTTTGATCTTCCTCTTTGCTTCACAGACTGTTTAACAAATAAGACTGGACAGTTTGAAAACCCAGGTTCTTATGAGTATCAGTAATAGGACACTGGAGTGTGGAGGGGGGTGACAGCAAGCCTCCCCCAGTTTATGGTGTTGCCAGGTAACGTTTGTCATTGTTTACTTCCAGAGAACTTCCGCAGTGCTTGAGGTTAGGCCGTGGGTGAGTTTAGATTTATTTCCTAGCATGAAATCTGAAGCGCTGTGTGGTTTGCTGTGGCATGGTGAATAACAACCAAGTGGCAGGCTGTCCCTGTGGACCTGTAGGGGGTACACAGGAGTGAAGGGGGCCCCAGGGAAGCATGCGCTCGTGTCCATGCAGTTTGTCCATTTTTATCACCATGCTCAGTGTTGAGAATATGATGTGGAGCAAAATCATATTTTGTCCCTACATTTTTGGAGCTTAAGATCTAGTGAGGAGACAAATATTCTTCAAAGAATCACTAAATGAATAGTGGCAAGTGCTACAAAGCCCCCCAAAGAAGTAGGAGCCCAGGCAATGAGGGTGGACCCATAGGGGAAGTCATGCCAAGAAATCTAGCCAATTAGAAACTACTAGACAGACGGACACATCATGGAGAAATCTGACCAGAACAAGATTGAAGGCACGTAATTGCCTTTTCTCTTCTGCATTTTTTTTTCAGGCCAGGGAATTTAACCCATAATCAAGACTTGGATGATCCCACATGTAGGCTATGTATGTACTCTTCCTGACAAGCTTTTAGTCGTAAAAATAAGTTCCTGCTCCCCTCATTCTCAACCCAACTCATTAACTTTCCCTCCCACTCTCCCTCCTTCTTATATAGTGAAAGGAAAAAGATATCTTAGCTGCTGATCATAAATTGGTATTTAGCCAGGAGAGTTCTTTTTTGCAAACATGCGACCTTGAGGATCTAATGAATCAACTTTCTGTGTTAGACGTTCCTACTTTCTTTACCTTAATTTCTATGATGGCCTGTTTCTTACACACACCCTCGAGGAACCTTGCCAATGTCGTATTTATCCAAGCTGTGCTGGCTTTTTCTACAGTGCTGTAGGGTTTTCCTCCTGTCTGATTTTACACAGGCTGGCTTTGGGCTCTGGGTGTGCATTCTCACACCCCCTCCTGTTCTATGATGGAGCCGTGAGAGAGGATACACGCGGAGGCCCGGCGAAGCCCAGTGAGGGAGCTGCCATGTGGGAGGGCAGCCATCCAGGCAGTGTGGGCAGGAATCTAGAGATGACCCATTCTTTCCCAAGCCCACCCTCTCCTCTCCCTAGGCTGTGCTTACACTTCATTTTGTGTCAACTAACATTTATTAAACACCCTCTGTATGCTGGTCAACATGAAGAGAAAATGTGAGTAGGGTAGAGTCCTCATTCTTGAGTTTATACTCCTTGGATGCCCTACAAGTAAACACGTGTCCCCAACATGCAAGGAGCCTCCCGTATGTTGACCTTGACCAAGGTGGGTACAGAAAGTGTTGTAGGAGCCGTGGAAGTGCAATTTATATTTCTCTAAGAGAGTAGAGGGAAGTTCAGATCCAGGTGTCACAAGAAAGTACCATGGTCTTGTCTGTGTCACCATCTGAGCATACCTATAGGCTCACACACACTGTTCTGTATAAGAGCAAGATGCAGTCGCCAAAGGCAACAACCAACCCTTGATTCTCTGCTTCCTTTCCTGAGCTTGGAACTAATTGTTGGACTAATGCTCACTGGCTGAGAGCATGAACCGGGAGGCACTTGGGGCTGGCCACCTTCAGTAGAAGGGCTGCGTGTGTGTTTGTGTGTGTGTATGTACACGTGTGCACGTGTGTGTGTGAGAGCAGGGGCTGCTTTCCATAACCAAGGTCAGATGGAATTCACATTGGATGTCAGTTTGGAGTTTTGGGAAAAATTGAGTGGGCAACAGAGTAAGGTTAGGAGCAGGCTCTGGTTTGGATCTTAGCCCCACCACTTTCTAGCTTTGTGATCTTAGGAAAATATATTCTCTATCTTCGGTTTCCTCATCTGAAAAGTGGGGATAATGAAAGTACATATGTGCCTCATTGAGTTGTACAAGTTAGAGGAATAATAATAAAGCACTTAATAAACATTAGTGATTATTATTGTTGCTGTTCTTTCATTTATGTTTGCTGTCTACACGTTGTATTTATGGGGTTTGAGCAAGCGGAGGCTCGGTCATCAGAGACCTGTGTGGTGTGGAATGTCTACAGGACTGAGCGCCCACAGAATCAACGCACAGGGCCAGGGCGATCCTCAGTGGAAGACCCTCTGCCCTGTGGTGTGATTTAAAGCCGTGACATCTGCTTGCTCCTGAATTCCTCTTCTAAAAGCTTACCGCATTAACCTTTAAAATCTCAACGACCTTTTAGATCTGTTATAGGTTCCAACACGCTGTTACCTGGGAAGACACAACACACCCTTTACTGCATAGCAGAGACCCCTCGATGCATTCTCAAGGACCGGGAACAGCCAGGACAATCCCTTTTGTCCCGAGCAGTCAGGCCTGGGGAGGCCAAGGAGGAGCCCTGAGGGGTCTGGAAGAGGAAGACGGATGGGGATGGGTCGTGGAGGGGTAGAGAATGTGGGGGTTGGTATTTGGGACATAATGCCTGGGGCACAGTAGATGTTCAATAAATTTTGCCATTAAATGACGAGACCTGGAAAGAGGGAGCTTGGGCACTGGCAGGCATGGCCTGCTCCCAGTGTGCCCAGGGCTGGCCCAGCTCAGCTGACGCCAGGGGCCAGAAGGAAGGTGGCTGGTAAGTGTTGCCGGCCCCTTCTAAGGCCCCGTGGAAGGCTGAGTTCCTGCCAAGCCTTCTTAACTCGGAAGAACCCCTAATTAGAGGCTTCTAGGAATCAAGGTTTCCCCCTGAAGGGCTGCTTCACTGACAAGGCAGCCAAATAAAATCTCCTTCCATGCCCTCTCTGGCAATAGGAAGGTTGGTGACATCAGGCTTCTGCAACTAGAATTTGATCCTTTTTGCTAGGATGGTGTAGTCTACGGTATTGAGCGGTTGTGAGGCTTAAATAAAATAATAAAGTCGAGCCCTAGCTTGGGGCCTGGTCTGTGCAGTCCCTCAATGGAGGGGTGCAGTTGCTATTACTGTCCCTGAAATGATGCAAAATGCTGCCATCTAGTGTGCATCGGCAGAACTTTCTAATTGGAAATGCAATTCGTTAATTAATTGGTTGTTGTTATTATTATGATTTGCTCAGTTGGTCTTAGAATTTGTTTTTCAGAACGCCAGTCTTGTGTTCTTGGTCTGAGGTGAACTAATGCAAACCAAACCCGTCAGTTCAATACGATGGTTCCTGCATGAAGAGTAAAAGGTCTTCTCTTCTAGGTCCAGGGCTGCCTCTTCCTGTGGGGTGGTCAGAAAGTCAGTGATCTTCCTCACGCTTAGTTTTCCTCGTGTGTAAAATGGGCTAACCATCTGTTTCCATCTGTTTCCTGTATTCATTCCTTCATTCATTCATCCAGCGATACGTGGTGCAGGCCGGCTGTGTACCACCCGTGGATCCCCAGGTGAGTAGGGAAGGCAGCCTTCACGGAGCCAGGGTTCTGGGGAGGAAACCGATACACACACGAAATGAACAAACTATGAAACCATTTCCCACACCGACTAAGAGAAGGCTCTCTTCCTCCGTTCTCTGCTTCCAATCCTTCTCTTTTCATAATGCTGCCAGTTCTTTCCTGAAACACAGATCTGAGCATGTTACTGCCTCGCTCAGAACCTTCTCCCTTGTCAATATAATAACGTCCAGTTTATCTATCCTGGAGGCAATGGCCTCTATCAAACTGGCCAGTTTCACCAGGCTACTTATGGTTTTCTGGAATAATAGCAGGTAAGCTTTACCATGTGTCAGGTACTCTGCTAAGTGCTGTATCTGTTCATCTTCGCAACAACCCAAGAGCTATGTCCTATTATTATCCTCTGTCTATGGGGAAACTGAGGCAGAGAGAAGCAAAGGAACACGCTTAAGGTCACGCAGCTAGTAAACAGCAGCACGATAACTCAAAATGAGATCCACCTGACTGCAGAGCCCATGCCTTGAGCCACTCTGTCACACTGCCACACTGCTTCCTGCTTCTGCACCTCTGCCCACCCCTCCCCTCATGTCTGGCGGGCTTGCTTTCCTCTGCCACCTGTTGAAATCTCATTGATTGCTCACGACCCGGCACCAGGCTGTGCCCAACATCCACTCTGCTCCTGCTCTGCTCCCCAGCCCCAGAAGAGTCCCTGCGTGGGTCATGCCCTGTCTCTCATGAGAGAGGTTGTACACATGCTTACTTCCCTCAACACAGTGCAAGTGTCTGTAAGCATTTGCAACCATGTGAACTAATAGAAGGTTTGCAGAATTGTAGTAAATGAACAGCACAGGAGAAAGTGCTCTGTAAACTGGAAAACATCAGAGAAACATAAGTCAGCAGATGGTTTTAAAATTTCTTTATAAAGTGTAAACAGGTCTAGAATATAGAATATTCATTTGTACCTGAGCATTTTCTTTTTTTGATTTTAGACCACTTTCCATACCAACTAAAGACTGCTTCTGCCCTTTGAACCAGGGATCACTCCATGAGGAAATGTACCTATTACTTACTGAGAAACAGATTTGAAACCCTCCCCACACAGACTTTGCACAAAAGCAAGCCTGACCCTCCTCGCAGAGCTTTAAGAAGCATCAGTGCATTGTTGCCTCCACTTAGGGGAGAACCTCACTAGATAATGGAAGGGACTCTGGCCTAGGAGTCAGCTACTTGGTTCTGGCTGAGGCTCTGCCCCTTCCTGGCTGAACCTCAGTAAGCTTTTCAGTGGAACAAAGGAGCCCTCAAGTGATTTCTGAGATCCCTTCCAATCCTAGGCTTCTTAGATTTGGATCTTAGCTCTGCAGCCTCATTTCTTGGAGCCCCTTAATTGATTTTGGAAATGAATTTCCTTGCCTATAAATTGGAGACTTATCAGAAAATTGTGGGCATTGCAGAGAAATATGAATGGAAATTGCTCATGCAATTTAAAATCTAACAAGTGCAGGGAAGAAGGAAAGAGCCCAGAGTGTTGCCAGAGGTAATTTAAAAAGGATGGCACCTTAGTGGTGGCCATTTTTCTCTTTTAGGAAGATGAGTTAGGTAGAGGAAACCTGAAATCTTTTTTCTTTGGAGTGACAAACTGAAATTTACATAATCTATGACATTAGGAACTACGTCCCTTGTTCTCTAAGCAAGATTATCTTTCTCTTTCTCTGGTCATCACCCTCTCTCATTTCTGGGCAGATCTATTTCATCAATCCTCTGATCTTCCTGTGCAATAATTCTAGACTCAAATACTAGCAAGCTTAAGGCCTTCTTGTGTCTGTTCATTTGGTTGCTAATAAAAATCACTTTATATGAAATAATTTGGAGTCGGGGGGAAATACATTAAAAAACCAAAATACTCTTGAATAATATTATATGCTTTAAAAATATTGAACACTGATCAAAAAATATCTTAAAAGTCCAGGCATAGATAGCTTCAAGGGCAAGTTCTACCAGATAGTTAAGAAAAAATAATTTCAATTTTACACAAACTATTCCTGAGCACAGCAAAAGAGGAAACACTCTCCAGTTCTATTTATGAGGTTTCCAAAATTTTAATACTGAAACAAGGATGAGTAGGAGACAGGAAAATTACTGGCCAATGACACAGATGATCATGGACACAGAAATTCTATACAATATATTGGCAAACTAAATCCAACAATATATCAAAGAGATAATATGTCATAATGAAGTTTGTTGATTGCAGGAATGCAAGGCTGGTTTAACTTTGCACATTGATTAATGTAACTTTCTAAATTATCATATTAAGGGAGAAAAATCATGATTATTTCAATGGATATAGAAAAGTATTTAGTAAAATTCAACATCATGGTTTTTAAAAATCCTTCACAGAATAAGAGAATTTTCATAAAATGATGAGGCATATCGTAAAACAAATAAACAAAAATCCTGCCATAGATACCATTCTTAATGGTGAAAAGGTGAAAATATTGCTTTTGAGATAAGCAATGCTGCAAAGGCTATCACAGTCTTTAGTTATCATTGTACTGGTAGTCTTGGAAAGTATGGTAAGGCAAGAAAAATAAATAAAAGTATAAGGATTGTAAGGGAAGAAATAAAACTGTTATTATTTGCAGACGTCATGATTGCATAAATGGGAAATTCAAAAGAATCTATAGAAAACATTAGGTATAGTAAAAAGTTTATCAGAATTATGGATATAATGTCAATATAAAAAAATTTTATTTTTATATACTGGCAATAAAGATTTAGAAAATGAAATTAGAGATGTCTTTTTTTGTGGACTATGAACCTAGAACTGCTCTAAAAAATAGTTTGTTAAAAAAATAGTTTGTTAATTTAAAAAAGATACCATTTAGAATAGCATAAACATTCTAAAAATACTAAATATTTATTGAAAAATATGAGAGAAGTTCTAAATAAATGGAGAAATATACTATGCTTGTGGATTAGAAGATATTCTCCTCAAATTGATTTATATACTCAAAGCAATTCCAGTAGGGGTTTGTGTGTGTGTGTGTGTGTCTGTGTGTGTGTAATTCAATAAGTGGATTCTAAATTTATATGGAGGTATAAAAGGCAAAGTATAGCCAAGGAGAAGAGATGACCCAAGAAGGCTAGCCTTACCTGATATCAAGACATAGTATAAAACTATAATAATTAAGATTGTGTGGTATGGGGGCCGGCCCCATGGCTAAGCGGTTAAGTGCTCGCGCTCCACTACTGTCGGCCCAGGTTCAGATCCCAGGCTCGCACCGACGCACCACTTCTCTGGCCACGCTGAGGCCGCGTCCCACATACAGCAACTAGAAGGATGTGGAACTATGACATACAACTATCTACTGGGGCTTTGGGGAACAAAAAAAGGAGGAGGATTGGCAATAGATGTTAGCTTAGAGCCGGTCTTCCTCAGCAAAAAGAGAAGGATTAGCATGGATGTTAGCTCAGGGCTGACCTTCCTCACAAAAAATAAATAAAAAAAAAAAAAAAAAAAAGAAAGATTGTGTGGTATGGATGTAGAAGTAAAAAAAAAATAGAACAATAGAACAGAAGGGGGTCCGAAAAACAGATCTACACAGATATTGCCATTGCATATACAACATGGGTGATACTACAAATCAGTGACTGACATTTTAATAATTGTTGCTGAAATAATCAGTTATCCAGATGGGAAACATAAACTTGGATTCTACCACACAACATACACAGAAATCAATTCCGGGTGGATTAAGGAACCTAAATATGAAAGCAAAAGTATAAAGCATTTATAAAAGAATATTTCCAGGGCTTTGGAATAGTGAAGCATTTTTAAGACAAAAATTACAAGGACGATATTAGCAAAATAATAATTGACAAAAGGCTTACATACAGAATACATAAAAGATAAGAAACCCAATAGAAAACTGGGTTAAAAGATGTGAACAGGGGGCTGGCCTGGTGGCATAGTTGTTGAGTTCATGTGCTCTGCTTCAGCAGCCTAGGGTCCACAGGTTTGGATTCTGGGCATGGACCTCATCAAGCCCTGCTGTGGTGGTGTCCCACATACAAAATAGAGGAAGATTGGCACAGATGTTAGCTCAGGGCCAATCTTCCTCACCGAAAAAAAAAAAAAAGATGTGAACAAATATTGCACAAAAGAAAACTCAATGGCCAAAAACATATGAAGGATGGTCAGGCTCATGAATTATTATAAAAATGCAAATTAAAATCATAGTGTAATATCAGTACATGCACACCAGATTTGAAAATTTTGAACAACTGACAATATCGTGTTGACAAGAATATGGAGCAACTAGAACTACTGTACACTGGGATGGGCGTAAATATCGTTGCAACGCTTTGGAAAACGGTTGGCATTGCTTAGTAACGTTGAGCATGTGCACACTCTAGGACCTAAGAATTTTACTTGTATGGATGTTGTATTAGTTTTCTAATGCTGTGTAAGAGAAATCACCACAAACACAGCAGCATAAAAGATCATGCATTTATTAGCTCACAGCTCTGTAGGTTAGAAGTCCAGATGAGCTTGCCTGAGTTCTTTGCTTAAGCTCCCACAGGCCAAAGTCAAGGGGCTAGCTGGGCTGGGCTCTTATCTGGAGTCTTGGGGAAGAATCCACTTCCAAGCTCATTCAGGTTGTTGGCAGGATTCAGGTCCTTGTGCTTGTAGGACTGAGGTCTCCATTTCCTTGTTTGCTGTCAGCAGGGGTAGGGAGCCACTCTCAGGTCCTAGAGCCCTCTGTTTGACCAGCAACAGCGTATCGAATTCTTCTTCTGCTTTGAATCTCACTTCTTCTTCAGTGACCAGCCAGAGAAAACTTTCTGCTTTTAAAGGACTCATGTAATTAAATTAGGTCCATTGGGATAATCTTCCTTTTGAATAACTCAAAGCCAAGTAATTAGTAACCTTAATTACATATACAAAATCTCTTTTGCCGTGTAACTTAACACCATCCTGGGTGTGCTGTTTCATCATAGTCACAGACCCAGGGATTCGGGTGGGAAATCTTGGGAGGCCATTGTAGGGTTTTGCTTATCCCATATGTACCTATGAGAAACTGTCCTACAAGTGTACCAGGAACCAAATACAAGAATGTTCATAATAACCCCCCAAAAAATACACACCAATGTTTATCACCATAGAACAGATGAATAAATTGCGATATAGTTATAAGGTAGAATTCTGTACAGTGGTAGAAATAAGTGAATTGCAGCTACATTCAACAACAGGGATGAATCTAACAAGCAATATTAAGCAAAAGAAATTTATCACAAAGAGATGCGTACAGTTTGGCTTCTTTTGTATAAAGTACAGACAGAGGCCAAATGAGCCCATTGTATGGCAAAATCTATTGCATAGGGATGCACTAAAATGTGGCAAAACCATTAAAAAAAAGGGAAGGGAATGATTCTTACAAAAATCAGGATGCGGTTACTTCACTTACCTCTCAGGGGTTGGGAAGGAGGATGCGTCAGGGAGAGGAATGCAAGAAGCTTCTAGGTTACCCTCATGTTCTTCTTCTTAACCTGGGTCATGGTTGCGTGAGCGTTTGCTTTATAATTCTCTACAATGCAGACATATGTTTTATACCTTCTTCTATAGTAAATTGAGATAGTTCACGTTGAATTTTTTTTAATGATGACTTTTCCGTGAAACCTTATGATTGGTGTTATAAGAAAAGGCTTGGTCACCTAGGAAGTGGACATTAACGTGTCTGGAAAGGAGAAGGAGACCAGGGGTCAGTGCAGAGAAGCCAACCAAAAGATTGTCACAATATGATGATCTCAAAAGAAAGGATCTCTAATTTCATCTCAGAGTGGGTCCCTCTCCCGCTGCTCTGCAAAAATACCCTGCCTATCAACCAGCACTCCCAATAGGGTCTAGCAACTGCCAGCACACAGTGGTGGAAATACAATTTTACTATCTTAAGGGACAAGGGGGAGATAATTTGGGTACATTAATATTGCAGCAAAGGGACTTAGATTAGATTTGCTTTACTTATTAGTTTTTAAAATCAATAGCACTGGCGACAACTGAAATAAATCTGTAGAATGTTGCTGGCTTTCATCTCCTTTTATTGGCCCCTTGTCATGAGGCTAAGAGAGTACAAGCAACTCTCTACAGGAAATTTCATTTGGAATTCCCTTGAAAAACCAGATCCCTACAAAACTAAAGACATGGAGGTGAAGGGGAGGTGAGCCCCTGCATAACAAATCACTCTTCACTTTCACTTTATCCACTGTCATTTCTTTTGCCCTAAGCTCTATGTTAATGTCTGAGTTAAATGTTTAAGAAATGTTTCTGCCAGTGAGGGCTATGAGGCTCTGGAACTTGTAGCCATTGAAAGGTGGAATCTCGTTTGTTCTTTGAGGAAGCACTTTGAGAGGCTCCTACTAGAAATTTGGTGAAGGGCCCTCAATGTACCATTTGGTGAGATAAAATCCACGCACTGTGTCTTAATTCAATCAGTTCCTTCCAGAAAGGATTTTGCCATTATTTTAATAGAATGAGTTTCTTTGAAAAGAGCACCACGTGAGGGATTAATAAATATTGAGTAAGAAAAATTAAATTCGTTCCAATAACAGACTTTACCAGTTAGGTTCCCCCAGACCCTGGACATGCTTCATGTGGTTCTGCAACCCCAGTGCCTGGCACGGGGCCTAGCAGCCTGTAGGGACCCATTGAATCACAGGGAATGAGAAGAATGTTAGACCAAACATCCGGCCTTTGATTAGTGGTGTTGCCTCGACCATGCTTTCAGGATCACTGGATCAAGAGACTTTTTTTCAGTGCATTATTCTGTGAATTTTGAATGGAAAAAAGTAACAATTTTCTATTGCACCAAGCACTAAGGTCATAAATAACCTTAGGCTTGAGTTTATGATATTAAGATCTTAAAGACTCAAGATTCTCTTTGTATCAGAGAAGAAAAGTTGAGTTGTGCTTATTAATGTGGAACAGCACATCGTATATCTCTTTTCCCACAAAATGGGTTTATCTAAATGAAATGTAAATATAGCAGGTGAGTCTGGATGGCC
The DNA here is from genome assembly GCF_020826845.1 of Diceros bicornis minor. Taxonomy (NCBI): domain Eukaryota; kingdom Metazoa; phylum Chordata; class Mammalia; order Perissodactyla; family Rhinocerotidae; genus Diceros; species Diceros bicornis. Next base: position 15,105,982 of record NC_080775.1, on the reverse strand, counting down.
TATCAAGGTAATTAAAAGAGATATCCTCTATTATGAGGCTCCAAGACCTTGCATTAGATCTGAAGAGTGTGCTAAAACCACTAATCCTTCCCTTGATGGTTGTAAAAGCAAATTCCTGTGTCATGAGAATTAAAAAAACAAGCATCTGTCCATAGAGATCACCCATCATGTTTCCAACCACAGATTTTCATGAAATAAAAACACAAGAATCAGAGTTTAAGGCAACGTGTAGTCAGTGAGAAATATTTTTTCTTTTTGTCTTTTTGTTTGGCTGTGTATTCTGTAACCAGTCTGCCTGTACTCCAGGCACGCAGGTCTGGCAATCAAGCACAGATTCCCTCTGCAGAAGGGAATCTTCCCCACACAGGTGAAGGGCCTGGTTCCTTCTTCCTGCTGAGGGTTGTAGCTCTTCTTGGGTTTCCTGAGAGCCTCCTTGGCCTCTCAAACATCAAAGTGCCCAGGAACTAATACCTCTGCTGCTCCACAGAGCCCATCAGACCAAGATCCAATTGCATCAGTGAGTAAACTTCCTGGAGTGTATAGAAAGTGAGTTTGTCTTCATCCCTCCCTACCTTCCTCCCCACTTTCCTTCCTTCCTTCTGTTACCAATTGAACTCTCTCCTCAACTGGGGAGAGACCCGAGGAAGGGTCTCTTGCCCTTCCTCTTGGGGTTCTTCCTCTGTTCGGTGTCGCAACTTTGAAACAAGACCAAAGCTGAGCGTTCAGGAGCACAAGCTTTATTCAATGGCCAAAGAATGGAGAAGTGGGAACAAAGTTCACAAATCAACTTCTCAACTCCTGGGGTGATTAAGCAGCTATTATAAGGGGTCTAGATAATGAAGGGGAGGAATATTCATAGTTATTCAGGGAATTGGGCAGGCTTTTCTGGGGAGCAAGGGTGCCACCTCTTTTTTTTCCTTCTTTGGTTATATCCTGCCTTTGCCATGGCGTTGTAAACTGTCATGGTGTTGGTGGGTGTGTTCTGTAATATGGTAATATATCACAATAAGTGTATAATAAGCTTCAGGGTCTATGTCAGGTCAAGTCAGACTACCACGTTGCCTTCAACCAATTTTAACTGGATTTGACCTATGTCTCAGTCATCTTCTCCTTCCTGTCTTTGTGGTTTCCTGTAAGCTAAAGAGAATGTGTTAAGCTGGTTCTGAGCAGGGTTCTAGTTAATGTCTTATGGGATCCCTGGGCCAGGTAACCCTTCCTTCCTTCCCTCCTTCCTTCCTTCCCTTCTTCCCTCCCTCCTTCCTTCTTTCTTTCCTTCCTTCCTGCCTTCCTCTCACATGCTCTTGTTTTGATTTATAAAGACAAGAGTGTTGTGGCTGAATCTTCTGGGACATTCACACTTGATTCTACAAGCATTTGATAAAAACCCCACTGCAGCCTAGAAATCATCAATGCCCTTTGGATGACATGTGCCAGTCAACTCTTCCCCTTTTACCAGAAAGAGGCTTCTAGCCAGCTAGAAGGTCAGGGAGCATACCAGAGTGAATATGACCATGCGAGTGCATTCCAAACTTGAGTGAAGTGCCATGGAGCGTGGAGGCCATGGGACTCCATGGTTTTCCAAGTAAGCAGACCTAGAGTCAAATCCTGCTTCGTTTATGCATTCACACAACAAACATTTGAGTGCATATTATGGGCCAGGTTCTGTTCCAGGCATTCAGGATATATCATAAATATGTTTGTCTGTCATGTAGACAGACAAATTTTCTGTCTTTATAGAGCTTGCAAACTAGTAGAAGGAGCATGTAATAGATGAAGCGAGTAAATGACCATATTGTATTGATTCTGGGAGCACATTGTTTCACATGAGCAACTCTCAAGTTGGGATGCATTCTACAGTCATTGGCATCTACAGTTGCTGTTGGCCACATAGCTAGTTGTCATTGCCTATGAATGTGCACACCTGGAGATAGCTGTTCCCGTTGTTGCTACTTCAGTTCAGTTATGCACGGTGTTGGCACTATATGTGTGAAATTTAACTTGCCATTTAAAATGTCTTCAAAAGGATTCCATGATGATTCAGCATTGAAACAAAAAGTTGTGCACACAGAAAGGCATAGAAACCAAGAAGCAAATATTCATTCCTGGAAGAATGACCCCAATTCCATACTTTCTTATGAACAAGCAGCAATATTTTGTCACCACAGGAAAGGGAGATACTCCCAAGTGAATGAAGCTGTGTCACGTCTTATTAGTGAGCTGTATTTGCAAAAGGATTGCCTATCGCATGCCAAGGCAAGAGAAGTCTCTTAAAACCTCCGAATTACTAAAAGAGACTTGAGAGTTATGACCTAACATTAAGGCCATGACTCATTGGCAGGTCTTCTCTTTTAGTGACACATGACATAACGGTGTGCCTTAAAATTCTTGCTGCCTTGGATGAAATATGATATATTGGGTGTCGGAAGCGTTGTGCAGGAGAACAACACAGGGAGTGCTGTGGGGAGGAGGGTGCAATTTTAAATGATGTGGTCATGGAAGTGCTCACTGGGAAGGTGACATTTGAGCCAAGACCTGGAGGAGGTCAAGGAAGAGCCGTGCTTCCTTCCAGGGGGGCGTGTTCTGGGAAGAGCAACTGAAAAAATTACTTAAGGGCATGCTCCAGCCAAACACACAATAATTTAAAGGTCTCACTGGGATGTAAGCTCCAGGAAGACAGAAACTCTCTCAGCTTGTTGCTACTGGGTCTCTATGCAGGGCACATACCAGGCTCTTGGTCAATATTTATGGATTAAGTGAATCAACTCAAAAAAGGGAAAGAAATGCTATATGAGCAATGAAACCATTAACACTTAAAGTTACATTTAAATAATTGCTGCTAATGTAGTCTGAGGTTTAATACTGGTATGATCTGAATGTTTGTGTCCCCCCCAGATTCATGTGTTGGAATCCTGATGCCCAAGGTGATGGTATTAGGAGGTGGGTTGGGAGCCCTCATGAATGGGATTTGTGCCCTTATAAAAGAGACCCCACAGAGCTCCATCTCCTCTTCTGTCATGTGAGGATACAACCGGAGGTCTGCGACCCGGAAGAGGGCTCTCACCTGGCCATGCTGGCACTGTAATAGCAGATTTTCAGTAGGTGAATGGATAAATAAACTGTGGTACATGCAGATAATGAATATTATTCAGTGTTAAAAAGAAATGAGCTATCAATCCTTGAAAAGACATGGAGGAAGCTTACATGCATATTTTATCAAATGAAAGAAGCCAATCTGAAAAGGCTACATACTGTATGATTCCAACTATGTGACATTCTGGAAGAGGGAAGACTATGGAGATGGTAAAGGATCAGTGGCTGCTGGGGGCTGGCAGGGAGGAGGGAGGGATGAATAGGTGGAGCACAGAGGATTTTTAGGGCAGTGAAACTACTCCGTATGACACTACAGTGGCGGATCCATGTTGTTAGACATTTGTCCAAACCCATAGACTGTACGACACCGAGAGTGAAGCTTAATGTAACCTATGGATTTAGGATGATAATGATATGTCCTTGCAGGTTCATCGATTGTAACAAATGTACCCCACTGGTGCGGGGTTTTGATAGTGGAGGAGACTGTGTGTGCATGGGGAGTGGTGCAAAGGATATATAGGAACTCTCTGTACTTTCCACTCAATTTTGCTGTGAACCTAAAACTGCTCTAAAAGATAAAGCAAAGCAAAAAAAAAAAAAAAAAAAAAAGCAGTACAACGCCAAAAAAAGCCCCACATTATAATCTTGGAATTAAAATTCCACATTATTTCAACAAAGCTTAAAGGCAAGAGGCCATTAAGAAGAGGGGGTATGAGAAGTTATGAACATCTCGTTAGACTCGGAGAAGAGGGAGGTTATAAACACTGTTTAATTTTTGATGTTGCTAGAAAAATGTAGTTTAATTGAGTTAGTTGAAAATTGAAATAAAACTCTAGGAGAACAGAAATAGAATGTAGACTCTTCAAAGAGAGTATAGAAAAGAACAAAGAAAATGTAATGAACCCAGTATATGTTAGGAAAGGAAAAGAAAACTGGGAAAATATAATTAGAAAACTTAAATGGAGTTGGCGAGAATAACATCAAACTCTCCAGGGCAAAGGCAAACTCCTCTGTTAAGGGACAGATTGGTCCTGGGTGTGGTGAGGGAGAAGGAGGAGACTGCGGGTGATTTCCCTTAGAGCCTTCTCGAGTGAGATGGGTGCTGGCAGGGGAATGTGGCGAGCCCCCTTCATCCGAGGGAGCCTGAGATCAGCAAGTTAGGGAGTTTGCAAAACCTGGTTCATCGCATCCAACCACTCGTCTGCTTGTGAGATCTTCTGGATGTTGCTAGTGGTGGGACAGAGGAAAGGTGTTAACATAGAAGTGAAGCCATTATCAATTATCTTTCCCTCTCCCATATGCTGTGGCGCACAGAGGTTCTCCGGGGACCACATTCTTGTGCTCGCTGGCCCACATACCGTAGGAGACTGTCGGGCAGATCCCCTCATTACCCGGCGAGGGGTCCACCCCGCGTGAAGCAATTACAGCAGTTTCCCTGTTTGTCCGTTGCTAAATGTCCCTTTGGTGCATTCCTGTTTCCAGGCAGCTCTGAGCTCCAGGATTTTATAGGACTCTGTTGGGGAAGTGTGTCTGCTTCTCAATGAGGCCCCCTTTGCAGATTCTGAATCACATCAGCCCTGATCCATTTTTCTGTCAATCTCATCCCCTCTGTTTATGCCATCCACAAAGTTCTCAATGTTTCCGGCCTGCCGATGGCCCTTTTTGCTATTTCCCGGGAAAACTGGATGAGAAGGAGATTATAAAGACTATTTAATTATTGATGCTATTAGAAACATGTAGTTTAATTAAGTTAAACATTTAAGTAAAATTCTAGTAGGAATAGAATGTAGAATTTCAAAAAGTGCATAGAAAACAAGAAAATTTAATAAATCCAGTATATGTTAAAAAAGAAAACATATGCTTATTTGTATGTTCTTTGGTTATTTCAGTGGAAATTTAAGAGGAAGGGGATGTAAATGGCAATCTGAGGATGATTCTAAAAGGACAATTGTAAAATGATAATCTCATTATAAATAAGTGTACTCTGCTTACTCTGAGGGTAGAAACACTCATTTGCCTGTACCAAAGCTGTTACGTTATGTTTGTTAAGAAACAAAGCCCATGCCTTTGAGCACAACAAGCACACTTCCTCAGGGCATTTGCATGACTCTTCCCACTGCTGGGTTGGTCCTTCCACCAGATGCTCACTCAACTTATCCCCTCTCTTCACTCAGTTCTCTGCTTGGCTGTCACCTCCTCAGAGGGAGCGTTCCTGAGCCCCCTTACCCTCTCTCTCCTTCCTTGCATTATTTTTATTTCTTAGCACTTATCACTCCTTGATATTGCATTTTTTAAAAATCTGTTTGCTTTTTGCCTTTCCCCTCAATAGGAATAAACTCCAAGAGGGCAGGAACTTTGCCCCCGTCTCTATTCCCAGTACCTGGAGCAGTCTCTGGCACACAGGAGCATCTGTCAGTACTGTGAATGTGAGGGTCTGTGACAGTGGAGGAGGGTGACTAGTCCAGCCGGGTTAGCTGAGCCACAGTCCTCGCTTCACTCTCTGTAATGTCTCAGTCACACAACAACTTGCCTTATAGATTTTCATTCCTGGATAAAAAAATATCTTGCCTTTCGTTGCATAGTAATAAATCGACATTCTGGTTGACGAATCAGCCCTCTGTGATATGGAGTCACAAAGCCTGGAGCTGTAACCACGTCAGAGGGCTAATAAACCCTGCCGCCAGTCGTCTTAGTGTCTGGGGTGTCCCTCTGAGTATAACCTTTTGTTTGTGAGCACGCAGCTCGGATCTGGTGGCTGGACCATCATTCAGAGATAATAAGGCCATGCAACAGTTCCCAGTGGCTGTTTGGTTGGCCCTGTCCTCAGCTGACATGGTTTTATTAATACCCACAGTCACTCTTTACTATTCTATTATGTTCCAGTGTGATTAATGGGAAGCCTACGTATGCAAGGAGCTTTACAATAGTAAACGATAGTGGAAGTCACACTTTGACTACCTCCAGCTGCCTGTTCAAGTAGAAACTCACTGCTCAAGGTGGAAAGAAATTGTTAGATGTAGAATTCAAGTACCAAGAGGTGTTCAAGTGGGAAAGAAGGTTCTGAGGAGGACTAAGCATGCTTGCACACTGCAGGCTGACCTTCCGAAACAGCATTCGGGCAATGGTAAGGATTAGCCATCTCGTTAGCAAGCTGCAGATGCTACTGGTACTGGAAGTTCCCCAGGAGAGACACATAAGCCAGGAAAAATAAAAGCTCCAAGGAAAGACAGAGGGAACAGAAGAGGCAGAGAGGAGGAAAAAATTGTTTTTGTTGGGAAGTAATAAAATATCACGATAACAGAATTTTGCTCGCTGACCTCGGTATAAGGTCTTCTATCCAGAATACTGTTAAGTAGGGCAAGAATGAGTTCTTACTTTTCCATTGACTTCTGGATACAACAATACAGAAGTCAGCAGAAGTGCTTCAATGTGGCCATAATTGTCCTGGACATCGTCTGCTCTGGAAGCAGCATTTCAGGGCACAGACATCAGGCTTCAAGAGGCTTCCAATTGTAAAGAGAAGCTGGTACCAATTGTCAGATGTATCAACATCCTGATTGCTGCTCCCAGAATTCCTCCTTTTCCATTAGTAATTCAGAGTCTTGAGTTATTGTCGAGAAGCCAGAGTCTGCCCTGGCTCCTAGAATGACTTTCAGGATATTTTAGGATATGGATATGGATTAAGACTAGCTCAAAGCATACATTTTGATGAAAGCTATGTTAAAGGAAAATCTCTTCTCTCATGGGAACATTTCATAATTCCCTCTCGGTTTAGAGCCCCCTGTTGGCACCAAAACCAGATGTGATGTTAATCTGGGGTATAATTAGGAAGAGCGGGAAGAACCCCACAATGCAATTTTGGCCTCCAGTTCAGCCTTCAACTTGCCTTCGTATGTTCTTCTCGTTCATGCTCAGCATCTTCAGGCAGGTAACATTCTACCATTAGCACTGAAAACTTTCCAGACTTCAAATAATGTATCGGCAGCAAAGACATCATTTGAGTCCTCCTGCCACGTCCAGAAGTAATACCTCAGGCAAATATCACAATTTCATAAATTCTAGCAAGAGAGTTGGTCATCAACAAGGAGGCTTGATTAATGGTAAAAACATGGAAGGTTGTAGAGGGTTAAAAACGTGGACTTGGGAGTCTGAAAAATCCAAGATCTCCCAGTTGGTGGCGATATGACCTTCGACCAGTTACCTAGCTTCTGGGGGCCTCAATTTCTTTATCTGTGAAATGGGGAGCCTCACTCACGTGGGTTCTCCAGTGAGGTTCTTAGTATCAGGCTTTGCATATTCTAAATATACAATAAATAATTGCAACTGCATGATTACTAATTTTATCATTAATTCTAGAGAATAATGGGAAGAAATTTTAGCCTGAACAAAATCAACCTCAGATCTTCTCCGGCCAGTCAAATTCCCCAAAATAGAATTCAAGACTCCCTTAACAGTGTGTAATTGTGATCAATACAAACTGGACTGTTGGGCCCCTTCGATCCATCTTTCATACAATCTTCAGTTATTATTTAAGAAGTGAAAATCTTACCATGTTACGTCCTGTCTCCTCCTCCAGAGTCCAGAAAAGCCTCTAGATCTCCCCATGGGGGTCCCTGAGGACATGCTGTCTTGGTCCCACTGTAATTCCATAGCTCTCACTAGCCTTCAGGAGAGAGCCCAGACGCCTTAGCTGGATTCTGATGAGAAGGAAGCATTTGTAGTGGTGTTTGCAGAGGCCAGACTTCCACCAAAGTGTCCTTTTCCTCTCTTCCTCGTCTTGTCAACTTTGGGCACTGCTATCCGTCTTTGAGACTCAACCCAGACATAGCCTCCTCTGTGAATTGTTGGCTTGGACCAGTCACTCTCTCCGTTATGCTGGATCCCTGGGCAAAGCTCTCTGGTTGCACTCATTTCACGGGATAGTGGCTGGTTGTTACCTGTCTCTTTCCCCCAGTAGATTGTGAGTTCCTAAGAGGTTCAGACCGTGGCTTGTCCATCTTGGTGGCCTCTGCACAGGACCCAGGCCTGATAACAGGAGGTGCTCAGCAAGTCTGTTGAATGAATCAATGAATGATAACCAGTGTCACATGGGAGAAGCTGGATGCACCTCTGGGTGCCAACCTTCCTTCCCAGGCGCCCTATGGGAAACCTGACTTCAGCCAGACCTGTGCTTTCCCAGCTCCAGCTTGCTCAGACTTCCACTTCCTTAGGTCTGGAATATCCTTCCCAGTTTCCCCTGGCTGTCCAACTCCTATGCGTCTTGGAAGCCCTAGCTAGAAGTGCATTTTTAATAGTATTTGGTCCTCGTTGTAATGTGTCTGTTTCCCCTGATTATCAATGGGCCCCTGACCGTAGGGAATGTGTCTTTTATCTCTGTAGTCTGGGGCCTAGTCAAGTGCCTGGAACATGGGATTCATTCCATAAATGTTTGTTGAGTGTATAAATAAAAGAGTTACACTTAATGTCCTCATATTCATTTGGCATTTATTTATTACCGGTATTTTAGTTGCCTTTTCATATCTTAGAATTCTTGAAATTACTTTTAGTACCTATCCCAGGCCCGAATATTTAATAGGCCCTTAATAAATATTTTTTGGTTGCTTAAGGCTTTCCTTAATATTGTATGTTACAGCTTATATTTTGTCATTCTTAAATTTCTTAAAGTTATCCCAGAAGTGAAAGATAAGTGCTTACTTTAAACATTTAAATCAAAGCTTTCTCAGAGAAACAGCATTGGAATAATCATAGATAAATAGATAGATAAATACGTGTGTAAATAGATGGTGCTGCTGAGTGGCAAGAAAGTAGCCCAACACTAGAGGTCCCTCTCTCCATGTGATCCAGTGGCCCTGCCGGGATCATTGCCAGTTTCAGTGGCTTCTGACTTGGAACAAAAAGTGAGGAGCAAAGGAAATTTGAACCAGTGCATTCTTTGTGGCATCACAAATTAGAGCTTATCCTTCAGGCCCGCGTTGCTGAGGCTCTGGCGGAGCCACAAGAAAAGTATTGTTTTCTCCCCCAAATCCTAGCCCTAGTTTAGTTTTTATGTCTTTTTAGGTCTGACTCTTGAATTTGCCATGTGACTTTATTCAAATCCTGTTGTCTCATCCCCATCTGGGAGGCAATCTGGGTTTGACTGCTAGTTTTATACTGAAATAGCATTGTGGAATATAAGCTAGGAATGGTGTTCCCCTGTCCCTCATGGTGGCATGTCAAATGACAAAACTAAAACAATTTAGTAATAAGCTGGATGTCCTTTATTCAAGGGAAAACAACCCATAGATTGAGGGAGTCCAGTGCCTCACAGGCAGTGGCACACTCTTTCCGAGGGATTTTGGGCAAGAGGGAGTTTTGTAGAGCGTTAGAAGAGGCAACATAGAAAGAGGCCATGATTGGCTAGGCAGTCGAGGATTTCCTAGTAAAGCCAGTAGGTCCTATTTTCTTGGGTAAAGTAAGCTACCTAAAGCTGAGTTGGAGGATTGTGATTGGTGTATGCTAGGTTTCCTTGACAAGTATTTCCTATAAGTGTGGGCTGACTTAGGTTTAGATTTGTGATGTGGGCGGGGCCACTGGGGCAGCCTCTATTTTGTGGTTCTCCATATAGGAATTAACTTGATAAGTTCCCCTTTTTTGAACAATACTCTCAGTACAACTGGGTTGTACTGAGAGTATTGATCAAAATTTAATGTATTAGTTCCACTCTGAGCTACTGCTTTTTGTTGATGTTACAGTCAGGTTGCATCTCCAACAGGTTAGGATACCAAGGTCTTGGTCGATTAGTTGGCTGTTTTCTTCATCCTGTTCTGGACATTCTAGGCGAAGGGAGATCATTTGTCTGGTGACCAGTGGCTGCATGCATGCATTTAAAGCTTTTGAGAGAATGCAGTACACCAGGGAGACTGTTAGGATGACTATAAGGAGGGTAATGCCCAATGTTTGGAGGGCACTCCAAAGCCATGGTCCCCATGACCCAAACCAACTTAGATCAAAAAAGTCAAAGAAAGTCCCCATTGAAGGAGCCAATGGCTTATTCTGTGATCTTATGTGGCTGAGTCTCAACTTCCCCAGAAGTGCTAATCCAAGTGCAGCAGGTGACGCTGGCCACAGCATAGACAGCTCCTTGTTCAGCTACAAGATAATCAAGGGCTATGCTATTATCAAGAACAACTTTGGCCAGAGAGCCTATGGATTTTCATTGGGCAGCTGTTGCTTTAGCAGCAGATTCTGCAATATCTTCAAGAGTTAGGGAGAGGTTCCCAATCATAGCCTCATTCACACTTACTCCTAGCCAGGGCAGTAGTGGTCTGCCAAAGGAACTGAGTTTTGAATCGTGAATGCCTCCTGGTAGTTCCTGTTTGGGTCTGTAATATAGGTTGAAGAGGTGCAGCCCAACAGGAAGCCTCAGTTTGGTTGTGGTCATTCAGAGGTGTGGCTGGGTAGCCCAGACCACAGCTTCCCACTATTTTCCATCAATTTAAACATTGAGCTGCCCATCCATGAGGGTGCGCTAGTCTTCCATGGATAAAGATAAATCTGGGAGGAGACCAGGCAGCACTGCTAAAAGGGATATTTTTGTGGTGGAGGTTATCGGAACAGTGAAGTGCAGAGTGACCAGCCAAGAATCCGAATTGGAAAGATTACAGCCCTGGAGGCCAATAAGATTTAAGGGTCTATAGACCACACAGTATTGTTCTGATTTCTCTTTCTGTTACAGAGCTGGGATGTGAAGTTTCCCAAGTTTGGAGTTGTTAACTGGAGGCAAGGAAACTGACTTGCGGGGTCAGGATTAGGGATTCTGACACTCTAGAGAGGGGGCTGAGGCCTTGGAAACTGGAAGAAGTTGTAATGGACAGAACTATGTGATCACCAGCATCATGGACTGACCAGGTCTTTGGTGGCAAACCCAACAATCAGATAGGTTTCTCCTTTTTCAAAAGCCCCAAAAATATGGATGACAGCATTATCTTTCCAAGCAGCAGAAAAAGAAGGAAGAATGGCAAAGCAGGTACAGTGGGAGAAGAGGTTTCATGATGAGAGGGGAAGGGCCGGGATTCTTGTTCCCATGTCTTGGGTGGAAGCAGTCTACTTGGTGATGTCAGTGGCTTCTCATCCTAGTAAGCTTGATTTTGGGGTCTCCAGCATTCGCACAGGACCAGATGTCAGGTGGAGCCTTCTTCAGTTGTGAAATACAGACCCAAGGTTTGACACCTTGTAATTTGGCAGTGGTGTCAGTGGTCAAAAGTTCTTGGTAGGGTCCATTCCACGAATCTTACTTTTGCAAAAGCATCAGAGTAAAACAATAACTGTCTGTAAATGACAAAAGACTTAAAAATGTTCATTGTTAAAGATCTGATGAGAGTTCTTTTGATAAGGAAATGGAGTTATTTCTGTGGCATACAATAATTTAGGATAGTAATTTGTCAATGAGAGTACTGACAAATTTCTAGAAATATTAAATAATTTCTGGAATACTTATCTTAGTAACATATATCCATACAAATATAACCAAAAAAAGGTTTATCATCATTTTTTATTTGACAATGATTCCCAGGTAATTTAACATACCAAATAAACTTAATTAGTTTAACATCTCTCCTTTATAAGGTGAGAGACAAACCCTTTGAGATTTTCCAGGGGGCCCCTGGAAAAGGCAGGTAACTTCAAAATGACTCCATTTAGAATGTGATTTTGGGAAGTTGTCAAAATGTCAACAGGTTTGAACATTTGACTAAATAGAATCACAGACCATTATGAAATAACCCTTAATTATCTATTTAACCAAAATGACAATAGAAGATGTTAAAGGTAAATACAGAAGGTTACATAATTGTGAACAAACTTTAGCTGTTTTAATATTGAGAAGCCTGGATTTTCTTAAGTAATCAAAGACCTGAATGTGAAGCACAATAAATTATTTTGGTAAGACACAAAATCTTTACTGTCCAGGTAAATTACTGAAAAGTTTAAAAAAAAAACTTTCACAATCTCTTATCAAGAGCAGACCAACAGTCCAATTTTTAACAGAGAGAAAACCAAATTCTAATTCTGTACCAGTGTACTTTTGATATTAAAACTCATTAAAAAAAATCCATTCCAATCTTAGCCAGCTTGACCAACCTAAAATTCCTTTCCTAAGATTCTTTTTCTACAAATATTCTACAAATTTTTATAGCCATTCAAGTTTTGTCCAATTTTTTTTCCTCTTTCTCATTCTGGAATAATCAATAATTTTACTATAGGACAAAATTACTTTCTTTTCCCCTTAACAAAAACACATCTCAGGGGCCAGCCCAGTGGTGTAGTGGTTAAGTTCGTGCGCTCCACTTTGGCGGCCCGGGGTTTCTGGGTTTGCATCCTGGGCATGGACCTATGCACCGTTTATAAAGCCATGCTGTGGTGGTGTCCCATATAAAGTGGAGGAAGATGGGCATGGATGTTAGCCCAAAGCCAATCTTCCTCAGCAGAAAAGAGGAGGATTGGCGACAGATATTAGCTCAGGGCTAATCTTCCTCAAAAAAACAAAAATAAAAACAAAAAAACCTCAATACCTCATACCTTTGCTTACCAAAACATGTCCTACTTTCTTTGAATAGAGGTGTTTTCCTATTATTTGTAGTAGTTTTAGTTACATATGTTAATCAGAATTCTTAACCCGTAGAATCCTTAATTTCTAGTGAAAACTAAGAAGTAAGCAGTTGTGGACTGTCTGTTACACTAACATTCTGTTTTTTAAATATATTTTTAAATATTTTTCATTTTAAAATTTTTAAATATATTTCATATTTTCTAAAAGTTTATTCTGCCTCATAGTAAATTTTTAATGTGGCACAAAACGTGTTTGCTAATAGACTGAAATGTCTTTAGTTCCTCTGTAAAAGGGAGCCAAAAGTAGATAAATTTATCTTCAGTAACTACTGTTTTAGTATTTTATCCTATTTGGAAATGGTATAGATATTCAATGAATATCCATCATTTAACTTATTTCAGTATAACTTTTAAGGTTTCAAGTTACCAAAAAAATTTTGGAAACTATTTTCAAGTAGACATACCATAAAGCATAATTATTATTGAAAAGTTCATTTATAAACTTTTACTTACATCCATTTAATTTACTTGTTCTGAACAATTATGTTTAGATTACTCTTGAAAGTCTCATGAGACAATGAACAGCTAACCATCATCTTAAGTTATCTGTCTTGCTGACAAATTCTGTAACACAGTGAAGGGCAGCAGAATATGCCATATCCCAAAATATGGCTCTTTGGCATAAGGATTATTTTGAGCTGATTATTTTTAAGAAAGAACAGATACAGGATGAGCTCTGAAAATGGAGTAGAAGTTACTCTTTTGTAAGAGAAATTTACATTTATAAGGGAAATCTCCATTAGTAAGGGTGTCTTCCTCTCTGTAGCAGGAAGACAAAAATGCCTAAGTCTCTACCAACTCTTATCAATGGAGAAGGCAATGACTTAAATCTGCATAATACCCTTGTGTACTGTGCTTTGCCTGATAACCTCCCATAACTGCCCCCCGCCCCACCCCAAAATCTTCTTTTGTCTTTAGCTGGAGATGATATTTAAGGCGGTGGCTTGGGCCATTTTTGAGAGTTGCTCAGTTTTCCTGGGTATCTCCCATGTGTACAGGAGGTATACAAGTTATTAAACTTCTGTTTGTTTTTCTCCTGTTAATTTGTCTTTTATTATAGAGATCTCAGCTAAGAACCTAGAAGGGTAGAGGGAAAATTATTTTTTCTCCCCTGTAAGAGATAATATGAGCTTATTTGATTGTTAGTAAACTTAGGTAGAATAAAAGTTGTATGTCTGCATTATATCTAATATTGATAACTCTAAAGATATGTCTGTTTTAAGTAAACCAAAAAACTTAAACTAGCTTTTATTTACCAAAGATGATCCTAGATCATGTGAACTTGAAAAACATTTGGATTAGTTTCTATATTTCTGAGAGTATACTTGATTTATATAAATGTTTAATTTTCTTTTAGCTAATTAAAAAGTGCTCTTCACAAGTTAATTTTGGCAATACCATCCAGAGGTAGAAAAAAATTCACACATTTATAGCATACGTACATAGACAGACATAGACGTACAGAGAGACTCAAACGAAGATGTTATAGCTTTTGTTTTAAAATTTTAGCCATGAGACAGGTACAATAATGCAAAACTCACTAATCTGTAAAAGAACAGTTGGATCCAAATTGTATTTCTAGCAAATGGAATAAGTTAGGGTTAAGGTTACCTGTTCAGATGGCTTAAACTTTTTAAAGAATTTTCATTTGCCTAGTTTCCAAATAGCCTTTCCCCTTTTTTTTCTTTCTTTTTTTTGAGGAAGATTGTCCCTGAGGTAACATCTGTGCCAATCCTCCTCCAGTCTGCATATGGGACGCCACCACAGCATGGCCTGACAAGCAATGTGCAGGTCTGCACCTGGGATCCAAACCTGTGAACCCTGGGCTACCAAAGCAGAGTGCATGAACCCAATCACTATGCCACCAGGCCAGCCCCCACCCTTTGTTTTGCTTTTGATAAGAATTACCTCCCTGAAGTTTGCATTTCAAAGAGATGGCCTTCAGGTCCTAGAGAAGACTGGGAAGAACATTTATATTTCAAAGGCACAGGGAAAGAATGCAAGTTCCTCCAAGAAGACTTTTGTTTCTTAAATCCAGAATTTTACAATACCTGCAAACCTTTATAGATGAATAGGGGAGGTTTGGGGACTGGTAAAAAGAATAGGTGGGCTTTGCAATACTTCTAGAACTGCATTTCTGTTCTTGTAAAGACTAGGTTTGTGAGACAAGTACAGTTGTTTTTACTTCCTCAAGGAATGGGGTTGCAACCTGAATGACATCAAACAGGATCAAAGGGCTGACCCTCCCATCCAACTATATGATCTTCAGTTTGCTTCTTTATATCTGGGAGAATATCTTCACCTAAGATAGAAATTGAAAGATTCCTATGTTCTAGATTTAGAGCTGATTGTCTTTGGAATGTTTTTCTTTCCCTCTGGGTACATAGTTTCATTTAGCTTAGGGGAGAAGGTCTAAAAAAAAAAGGTCCTATCAGGTTCTGAACATCAGCTTCCAATTTGGCCAACTTCTGACCATAAAGCTACTTAAAAACTCCTTTCAAATATCTTGTCAAGTTTTAGCCAGGACGAATGGTAAATATTCCTGGCAATACTGAATGACCCCATGGATGCAAGAGGCGTCCTCAAAGAGAGTTCGAAAGATACTACCCTCCCAAGATCCAGAGCCACTCCCAAAGAAAGAGAGCAGTCTCTGGGAGAGAAAGGATCAATAACTAGTGGGTCTGCATTTGGAAAGGAAGGGACAATGTGAAATTTTACGTTCTTTACAGGCAGTGGCATACTCTTTCCGAGGGATTTTGGGCAAGAGCGAGTTTTATAGAGCATTAGAAGAGGCAACATGGAAACAGGGCAGGATTGGCTAGGAGGTCAGGGATTTCCTAATAAGGCCAGCAGGTCTTATTTTCTAGGGTCAGGTGGGCTAGTACAGCTGAGTTGGAAGATTGTGATTGGTGTATGTTAGGTTTCCTTGACAGGAGTTTCCTATAAGTTCACGCTGACTTTTGGTTTAGATTTGTGACATGGGCTGGGCCACTGGGGTGGCCTCCACTCTGTGGGTCCTCATATAAGAATTAACTTTATCGGGCATGAAGGATGTGGGAATAAACTCAAGGATTACCAGGGTCTTGTAGCTCAGGCTATGCCTTACCCAGGGCTGGCTTTACACCCCAAGGGTCAGGGCTCCTCACAGCCATGAAGCACTTTCATTATTCACACGCAACTAGCAAGTCCCGGAGAGGAGAACAAGGTGGGTATGTTATTTTTTCCACCAAGAATCAATAACTCATAGGAAGACAAACAGAGAAGCACATGAAAAGGCTAAATGTTGCTTTTGAAATTAGAAACAGAAAATGTAACTTAGAAAATAAAGAATAGAAAGATGAATTTCCAGGGAATAAGAAAATTAAGTTTCAGTTCTTTGTCTTGGTGGTGAGGGAGTAGTGAAGAAGAGGGGGCAAAAGGTGAAAGGTTGGCTGGGGCCTCCTTGTTGCTAAAGCAAATGTAACTTTTCAGGACTAATCTTGTATGAACTCCCAATGGCATCATTGCAGGGCCCTGGAAAGAGCCTGCTCCCCCTTCTCTGTCTGTACCGCAGGGAGCCTCCCTCCCCTTCCCCTGTAAACACCCATCCCTTGGCACTTTGTGTGATATACGTAGGCAGCACAGGCTACCCTACAGAGCACAGAACTGGGGAAGAGGCCAGTGGCAGCCACAGAAGGTGTCTCTGGGCAATTTGATGTTGGAATTCTGGGGTCTAGAAGTGGGGGAAGGAGCTCTGGGAGTTTGAGGGGATATCTTCTCAGCCTTGTAAACTCCTCTCTCCATAGTGAAGGGCTTAGCTGGGGAAGGACCAGCTCAGGGCCCAGGGGAGGGACCCTGGTTGTGCAGGTATAAGGTGGTAGTGGGTGATCTCCAGGATTCCATTCTTGGTTCTTTGTCTTCTGCTTCCATGTCTAGTGCTGGCTGAGCTAGAGCCTTCTCAACTCGGGACGAGGGAATATCCCATGACCAATCTACCCAAAGTTGCTTTCCGCACATCCAGCGGCTAAATCCTTGAGTATTTTTGCCAAATCCAGTGGCTCTGGACTTGGCACAGAATGTTTGTAGCAAAGGAAATTTGAACCAGCAAATGCTTGGTCACAGTCAACCTTCTTCTGATGGAGAGTTGGGACCTAGTTTGGAAGTGGTAGAAAATTGTACAAGTTTTCAATGCAATTCTCCATACATTGGTGGTGCCCTGACTTGTTCCAAAGTGATTTTTGACTAGTTTCAAAATGGATTACACCAGGAGATGAGATCATACACATCTTGGGCTTGTGCTGAGAATCTATGAGTGAGTTTTACAACTATAAGGCCAAACAGTGTCAGCCACATTCCCCTCTGCTGGGAGTGTGGAGGGCCAAAGAACAGAGGGTTGGGAATGGTGCTGTAGACGTTTCTGACACCTCAATTTCAAAAGCCGAACGTAAGATTATAGACATGTTAGTTTACCATCCTGGAATTTTGCTTGGGGTTTTGGCAGAGCCTCTTAGCTGGCTGTGATCTGGCCACAAATTGGGAGGAAGTTAATGTGTTTCACATGTTGTTGGTGACTCTGGGCCCACCCACAGAGTGAAATAACTCAGGAAATTCCTCTGCTGACTCCTTACTGCTTTTATTTTCCCTACAAAGAGATGCAATTCAGAGACCTCTGTGATTTCCAAATCAATGAGCAGGAACACCTGTGAATTGCTCATGGCTTGAAACTGGAGAAAGAGAGCTAAATCCTGACAATGGCATTCTGCTTCATTTAGGGAGAGGCAATGTGCAACTTTGGATGAGAGTGAGCTGAATTTTCCCAGCATCTTGGACCTTGCTTGGTTATGAGCACGTACAACCTCCTATGAGGTGCACAAACTCTGAAACGGAATCCAATTAACCTTTAGCAGTATTTCAGCTAGGAGGCTGGAAAGCACATTTGTTTCACCTAATTCTGCTATTGTCCTGATGCTAATAGATGATAGCACATTGAGGGACATAATCGTCATTGCATTTTATAGCCTGGCAATTAACTTCTCCATCTTACAGCAGCCTGGAAGGCTGGAATCTCAAGGCAGGGTTCTCCCTCACAGCTTCCCTTGCTTTTGAGCTGTGGTGTTTGCTTGTTCGTCAGGTGCCTGCAAAGCTCCCTGTATTCTCTCCTCAGTGGGATTACAGCAAAACAACAATTAAGCTTCAGTAAGAAGAATCTAGGTTTCAAAATATTACAATCACTTTTCTACATGAAATGCATTGCTATGGAAAGTGTAGAGCCTCTATTGTGCCAGTAATTTAAAAATGTATGTATTTCTGGGAGATTGGGGGGATTCTCCTTATAAATTTCTGTGTAGCAAATGACTCCAAAACTTTAGTGGCTTAAAACAACAATATTCATCCATCGTCATTGCACTGGTTTTCTAGGGCTGCCATAACAAAGTACCTCAGATTGGGTGGCTTAAATAACACAAATTTATTTTCTCACAGTTCTGGAGGCTGGAAGTTGAAGATGAAGGTGTCGGCAGCATTATTTCTTCTGAGGATGGTCTCCTTGGCTTGTAGATGGTCGTCTTCTCCCCATGTCTTCATATCAGCTTCCCTCTTTAGGTGTCTGTGTCCTAATCTCCTCTTCTTATAAAGACACCAGTCCTACCTGATTAGGGCCCACCCTAATGACCTCATTTCAACTTAATTACCCCTTTAAAGGCCCTGCCTCCAAATACAGTCACATTCTGAGGTACTGGGGATTAGCACTTCAACATATGAATTTGGGGTGCACAATTCAGCCCATAATAGTCATAAATCTACAGTTTGGACAGAGGTCATCAGAGATGATTCATTTCTGCTCCACTACATGTGGGAACTCAGCTGGGATGACTAGAGTAGCTGGAAGCTAGAACAACCAGGGTCGCCCAGATATCATTCTCCCTCCCCGTGGTCTCCCTCCCCATGCTCCCTCTCCAGTGTTGGCTCCTTCAGGATAGCTGGACTTCATACATGCTGGGTCAGGGATCCAAGAAACCCAGGCTGCAAGGCCTTTTTCAACTCAGCCTCAGAAGTTATCGTTGTCAATTCCTCTTTATCCTATCGGTCACACAGGGCCAGCCCCAATACACAGTGGGAGGGGTCTAACAAACATGTGAATACTAGGAGGTCTGGATCATTGGGGCGCCATCTTGGAGACTGGCTACCTCAGGGGAGAACATGGGCCCAACACAGAGCTGAAAGGTGGACTTGTTCGTATATGGTGCTAATTACAAGCCGTTCTGTGACAGGGAGTGGTAAGGACTTGAACGTTCCTCAGCTTATATGTCTCCTTGCCATCTCTCTACCTCCAGGAATGATCCCACCATCAGAATTTCCTGGCTTTGAGAGAGGGGTCACAATAAGTAACACGCACTGCTATAGACTGATTGTTTGTGTACCCCTCAATTCATGTACTGAAAGCTAACCCCCAAGGTGATGGTGTTAGGTAGTGGGGCATTTGGAAGGTGATTAGGTCACGAGGGTACAGCCCTCATGAATGGGATTAATGCCTTTATAAAAGAGACCCCACAGAGCTCCTTTGCTCCTTCTGCCATGTGAGGGCAATGAGAAGATGGCTATCTATGAATCTGGAGGTGGGTTCTCACCAAACACTGAATCTGCCAGCAGCTTGATCTTGGACTTCCAGCCTCCAGAACTGTGAGAAATAAATGTCTATCGTTTATAAGCCACCCAGTCAATGGTATTCCGTGACAGCAGCCTGAAAAGACTAAGACATTCACCAATGTCCTTAAGGTGAAATCTATACCAAGGTGACGACAACAGGAGAATAGAGAATTTAGGCATGCAGAGTGTGGGATCCTGCCAATATTCATTACTACTCTAGGATGAGATAAGTGCAGATGTTGAGATTAAGAGTTCAAAAACTTTTATTACAATTGAACAGAGTCATTTAAGTCTGTTAAATCTAATATTTTAAAATGTGGGTTTATTTTTGCATGTGTTTGGTTTTTTATTTCATTTTTCAGTAATTTATTTTTATTGCCTTTTACAGAAGCATCAGTCTGCAATGGGTAGGAATTAGAAACTGTGCGTCCATCACAACTGATAGCTTGGGTAGCACTGATTTATCAATCTAAAAGAGTCAAACTAGTAGAAGCAGAGAGGAGAATGGTGGTTGCCAGGGGCTTGGGAGGAGGGAGAAGTGGGGAGGTATTGGTTGAAAGGGTACAGAGTTTTGGTTATACAAGATCAATAAGTCCAAGATCCACTACACAGCATAGTGCCTATAGCTAACAGTACTGTGTTGCATACTTAAAATTTTGCTAAGAGCATAGATCTTTTGTTAAATGTTCTTATGACAAAAATAGATGATAGATAGATAGAAAGATAGATAGATAGATAGATGGATGATAGATAGATGATAGATAAGTAGGGTGGGAGGGAACTTTTGGAGGTGATGGCTATGTTTAGGGCATAGATTGTGGTGATGGCTTCACAGGTATATACTTATCTCCAAACTCATCAAGTGGTATACATGAAATATGTACATCTTTTTGTGTATCAATCATACCTCAATAAAGTGGTTTAAAAAGAAAGGGCATATGGGGCCAGCCCGGTGGCATAGCGGTTAAGTTCGCACGTTCCACTTTGGCGGCCTGGGGTTCGCTGGTTCAGATCCTGGGAGCAGGCCTACTCACCACTCATCAAGCCATGCTGAGGCGGCGTCCCACATAGAAGAGCTACAACTCTACAACTATGGTATATGACTATGTACTGGGGCTTTGAGGAGAAAAAAGAAAAAGAGGAAGATTGGCAAGAGATGTTAGCACAAGGTCAATCTTCCTCAAAAAAAAAAAAAGGTCATAGGACATGACGATGTGAATGTGCTTAATGACATTGAACTGTACACTTAAAAATGGTAAATTTTATGTTATGTATGTTTTGCCACAATTTAAAACACACGCTCCACAAGAGGCTTGTGCAATGGTCTTGGGTTGGGCCTGCTCATAGAGTCTCTGCATTCTCCTCTTCCTCACAGCCCTCATCCGCTCTCGCTTGGTTTATTGCACTCTTTCTGCTCTGGGCTCCGCCATCACCTTCTCCACTCCCTTCTTGCCTTTCCAGCCTTGTCCAGAGGAGTCTCACTCCAGCCCGAGTCTCACTCCCATGGCAGGCTCTGGGACGCCCGTCAGTGCTGCTCTGCTTATTTCTGTCGCTTCAGCCAACGTTTCTAGAACAAGCATCGCAGGCCAGTCACAGCACTAGGCACCAGGGATGCATGGAGGGTGTCTGTCTTTGAGAAGCTCAGGGTCCAGGACCCATGAACAGAGTTTCACCCAGATTAGCAAAATGATATGGAGGACAGGAGGCGAATCAGGGAAGGTTCTATGGAAGGTTCACTGTCTAGATCCCTGGGGCTGTGTGGAGTTAGTGAGGCAGAGGGTATAGGAAAGAACTTGCTGGCACAGGGCACACCTTTACCTGAGGTGATGAGGGGTGGTGGGTATTCAGGAGAACACAGCAACTGGGGTCCTGGAGTGAGAGATGCAGGTGTGAGGGGGCGAACGTTGAGACCCAATGGGGCCAGGAGTCAGCTGGGGAGTAGCTAGGGCTGTGCTAGGACATGGGAGCCAAGGAAGGGTTTTTAGGAGGGATGTGAGACTGTTAGTTTTGCTTTTATACATATTGCTCCGGGGGTTGAGTGGAGGGATTTGAAGGCGTGGCTTAGGAGCAGGGAAATCTGTTGGGAGATTCTTGGGAGAGTCCAGGTGATCGTAGGAGTCTGAACTGGGGCAGTGGTCACAGCAACGGGGAGAAGGGAGAGATTTGAGGAATGTTTTAGAGCGGGCTTGGCCGCTGGTTTGGGGATAAGTGGTGGTGGTGGTGGGGCTGTGTGTGTGTGTGTGTGTGTGTGTGTGTATGTGTGTATGTGTGTGTGTTAGGGCAGTTGTTCTAGGATGCTGCTGTTTTACCCACTTCCATCCAAATGTTCCTTCTCTTTGTCCTTCCCACCACTGCTGCTGTCTTCACAAGCTTCATTCTCTTCCTGGGAGGGTCCCTCTGGCCCAGCCTGCCACATGCTCTCCTACAGAAACCTCCCCTCCGCAGGACCCCTGTCCTAATTCAACAGAGAAGAGCGGCTGATCCCCTTAACAGAAAGTCTCTCTTCGTTCAAGCTTCCCACTAATTCAACTAGCCATTTGGTGGCATTTAATTTACAATTATTTGTGTGTGTGTGAATAAAAGACTTTTTTTGAGAGAGAAAATTCATTCTGTTTTACTTTTTTTGGAGGGTCCATTGCTTTATAAAAAGAATAATCTTTTTATTTTGCAATAATTTTAGGTTTAAGAAAAGTTGCAGAGGGGCCGGCCTGGTGGCACAAGTGGTTAAGTGTGCACACTCCAATGCGGCAGCCCGGGGTTCGCTGGTTCAGATCCCAAGCCCACACCGACACACCGCTTGTAGAGCCATGCTGTGGCAGCGTCCCATATAAAGTAGAGGAAGACGGGCACTGATGTTAGCTCAGGGCCAGTCTTCCTCAGCAAAAAGAGGAGGATTGGCATCAGATGTTAGCTCAGGGCTGATCTTCCTCACATACACACAAAAAAAAACACAGAAAAGTTGCAGAGCTGATACAGAGAGTCCCCGTACATCCCTCACCCATTTCAGTTTCCTTTAAATGTTATCATCTTACATTAGTGTGGCACATTTGTCAAAACCAAGAAATCAACGTTGGTAGATTACTACCGGTTAATTAAATTGGTGCATTAGTATTAACTAGACTCCAGGCTGTGTTTGGATTGTCCCCATTTTGCCTTCATTGTCTTTTTTCTGTTCCAGGATCCTATCAATCCAGAATACTTCATTGCTCCCAGTTGTCATATCTCCTTAGATATGACTCCTTAATCTCCTCTTGTCTGTGGACTTTCTCGGTCTTTCTTCGACTCTCATGACCATGACCGTCTTGGGGAGTACTCGTCAGGTGTTTTGTAGAAAGGCCCTCACTTTGGGTTTGTCTGAGGTTTTTCTCAGCAGCCTGGCGTTGTGGATCTTTGGGAGAGAGACCGCAGAGGTGATGTTCTCTTCTCATCCCATCACGTGGAGGTGCCTGACATCCACTTAGCATGATGGACAATGAAGACCCATCCCTTCCATCTGGTGGTGTTCACCAAGTGTCTCCACTGTAGAGTCACTCTTCTTCCCTTGCCCTAGGCTAATTTTCTGGAAGCGATGCAATGCTTTTTAATGCATGACTTTTAAAAGGCAGGATGTGTTACTCTTTTCTGTCTATAGGACTTTAGTGCTCAGCTTGGTGATGGGTGTCACTTAAAGAGTTGCTCTCCTAAAGTCTTAGGAACTAAGCGAATTGAGGACAATTGAGCTTAGTTGCTCATAACCAAGCACTGAGTCACATGAAGCTACGTCCTCCATGGGAGGTGACATGGCACGGTGCACAGATTATGTGCCTAGTGGTCAGACCTGGCTTCCCATGCTGGCTTCTTCATTAATAGCTCTGTAATCTGGAACAAATTACGTAACCTCTCTGGTCAATTTTCTTCCCTTTAAGATAGGATTGTTATAACCCCCGAGGGCATGTGAATTGTGGAATCACTATCTGAATTGGGGAATATTCTTGGTTCTCTATTACTTTAGTGGGAGAAGCAGTTCTGAGGTAGATCTATTTTCCTTAATATTTCTTCCCTGTTGCTGTCTGGGCACCTGCATTTTCTTATCTTTAAAATGGACACTCCTCGCGATAACCTGCAATACACTTTGTCTTTGAATATTTGCCTTCAAGTATCCTCTAAATGACGTGGAGGATCTCTATGGTTTTGGTTCTTCACCTGATCTGGATGTCAAGGAGGATCCCAAGAACCAAATGTCTATCTGAATGTGATAAGATGACAGGAACCCTCCAAGAGGAAATAGATGGAAACTTCCAGAACCAGCGTTAAGAATGAAGGTTCCGGAGAAAAGCTCATGTATCCGAATCTCCCCGGTCATGTTCTCCTAGCCTTCTTGTACATGGGATATGGGCTACCCAGTGCTCAGTGGGCCTGAAACCATGAGGGGATTGTGAAATGAGAAAGGGGTTTTCTGTTTCATGGACAAGTCTTGATCAGAATGTCCATTTGGATGTAGCTATCCATGGTATGGTTTCCATGATGTCCAGCTGACATCATAACAAAATCTCCTTGGAACACTTGGGGCCAGATTGGTTTCAATCTTTAAATGACCCTAGGACCCCAGAGGTCTCCAGCTATGGAGAAAAGAGTCCTGGGCTGTGATAATGACCACTTGGTAAGGTTTTCAAGAGGATTAAATGAGGCTTATTTCATTTCTGTGAAGTGCCTGGTACCTGGTAAGTGATAAACCAAAGTTCATTTCTTTCCTTTTATGGTCTTATGATAACTTATGGTCTTAAAATAATTTCTTAAAAAACTAAGATTTTTAAAATAGAAATTCCACTTCCCTAGCAATTTCAGAAAGTTTATTTTAGGTTTAGACACAGTTTGTAACTCTATATAATAGATGAACCGATGAACTACAATTTACCAAGGGGTCAAGCCAACATAATCACTCGACTTATGAAAAATCCTTTCTATGAGTACAGCAACTGTATTTTTTTAGTCGGGAGGAAAACAAAGTCGCAAGAAAATGTGTAAAATGGTTTCCAGAGAAACGATAAATCCATAGGGAAGGACATCAAGAGGCTGTTCTTCTGACTGCCAGCGAAAAAGAATAAACACTAGGGTCTGCCCTGACTCCAAAGCGTAGCTTTTGGAAAATAAAGATTTATGATCTGGGTATAAATGGTGACGAATCACTGGGCGATACATGTTTTCTGGAACAACCTGTCAAAGTAACAAGCCGTGGTCTGTTCCAGAGTTCATCTGCTTGTAAGCGTTCCCTATAAAATATGGACTAGAGGAGAGCACAATTTGTCTGAGTCTTTGCACAACTCTCCTCCAATTATTGTGCTTCTGTCCCTGTCACCCGTGAAAATAAATGGGCTGATAATTGCAGCCTCAGATACAGTCTTGAAGCCTGCCTTTCCCTGGGCTTCGCCAGCCTGTGTGTCTAATGGGGTCATATTATGAGTCATAACTCAAATTTTATTGTCTGCTACCAGTGCCTCTTTGCCCCTCTGCTCTCCCACTGACCTCCATTTCAGTGCAAAGTTCTCCCTACGCAGCTCAAGTGGGGCATGCCTCACTTGCCCTTGAATAAGTCTGCCCCTTGGAATACTGTTTCTGCTGTGGGCATGCAGTGTCCCCCTAGGCACATTTCAGGTCCCGCTGTTTTTGCTGGGCTTTATGGTCTTCCACTGGTACGATCGCATCCTTCTTTAGGCACTGCCCCTAATTCACTGGGGCCCTCCTGGTGCCAAAGCTGTGTGATGGTCTGTGGCAAGATGGGGGGGAACCATCACCTCTCTCTTTCTTACTTTATGTTGTGTGTGTGCGTGAACATGTGTGTGCAATCTGTAATGCTTGCACCATAAGGTTTTACAAATATTTTCATGAAACAGCCTATCTAATTTTTCTCGCAGCCTTCTATCTCCCTCAGACTCAACTAAGAGCCAGCGTGTCCTTCCTAACCCCTGTCTCCATGCCTGGCTCCTTCTCCCTGCCGGATTGAATTCTCTCCCAGGAAACGCCTCTGTTCCCAGTGCAAATAGCAAGTCTGTCCCGCCAGTTCGCCAGACAAGTTCAACAAACATAAATCCCAGCCGAGGCTCAAGCTGGGACCTGCGTTACATTTTCTTTTTAATGAAATACTTGTAGTCCTTTTGCAAAGGTTTTCATGGTTACCCACGAGCTTCTTCTTGGAAGGTGGGGAAATGAGCCGTGTGGAAACTGGGGCATCATGGCACTACTCCTGGCTGGCTCCCAGGGCATGCTTAACGATGTGCGCCAGACCTTGACCCTGGCAGTGTTGTTTGATCCATCCAGTAGACAGCTGACCCCAGCCATTCTCTTCTATCCCCAGCGGGCTCTGTTAGGAGTGCTGTCTCTGTTAGGAGTGCTGTCTCCCTCCCAGGAAAGCCACAGCAAGTGACCACAAGTGTAATGTTCCTGGAGGCAATTCTGAGGAAATGTGAGGACAGAATGCCTACTTGACATATTCTGATTTATACTGCTTTTTAATTAACTCTATTTAAGTGTCTAACTCCAGACAATAGTCTTTTTTAAATTATGGGTAGGGAAATTGAGAAAAAAATATCCAAGAAGTTAAAAAACTGAGCCATGCCAGGGTGTCTTGCTTATAATCTTTAGTGACTCACCCTGGAAATGAACTTGAAGCAGAGCTTGAAAATGGAGAAGACATTAGCACCAAACAGATGGATGGATGCCTGTTTCCTTCTAAAGCTTGGGCACCATCCCAGGGTTTCAGCACGCGCTGTCTGTCTTCTTCCAAGATGACTTCATGTCGTACCGTTGGTCTTCACGTGCTGTGAAGGACACAAGTCCAGGTCACAGATGGCTGGTCACGGTGAGTCATGCTTCCAGGTCCAAGATCTCACCCCGTGAGGGTGACGGATGAGTGCACAGGGAAGACCGTACTTCACCTTTCCAGAGGTTACCATGGAACCAGCTAAACGAAGCCGAGATTAAAAACAAAATCGCATGAGCCATGTTATAATAATAGTAACAGCAATTTGAAAAAAATAAGCACCTAGAATCCCAATGTACCGATAAATAACTTTTTTTCCTTTGTTCACTTACAGTATAAGAAGCAAAAAAAAAAATAGTATAAAGAAAAGGGTGGTTGAAACTTTGAGTGAATGAATGCACTAGACTGACTAGTTAATCATACATGTAAATAGAGCTACTTGGGTAAAAAGCTACAATTGATATTGGATACCCCTAATTTATTCAAAAGGATTGAAAAAAACAAAATGAGAAAAATCTGTATTGATTTTCACACATCCTGACCGAGTTCCCTTTGTTTCAGAGGAAGAGGTATTGTAACTCCTTTTCTTTTTTTTTTTTTTTGGTGAGGAAGGTCACCCCTGAACTAACATCTGTTGCCAATCCTCCTCTTTTTACTGAGGAAGGTTGGCCCTGGGCTAACATCTGTGCCCATCTTCCTCTACTTTACATGGGACCCAGCCACAGCATATCTTGATAAACTGTGAGCTGGTCCACGCCTGGGAACCGAACCTGCAAACCGCTGAAGTGGAGAGTGCGAACTTAACCACTACGCCACTGGACTGGCCCCAACTGCTTTTATTTTTAAAGGAAGACATTCAGTGAATTGCTTATTGAGAACATTTTCTGATTATGAAAGTAATATGTGCTTATGGTAGAAAATCAGTAAAAATAAGAAGAAAATAAAAATCACTTGTAATTTCACCACCAGGAATGGTGGTTATATTTTGTTTATTTTTTTTATAGTGTCTTCTCTGTGAGTGTGTACTTTAAAAACTAAATTGGGTCATGGTTTACTGAAAATGTTTATTTCTGCTCTTTTCACTTATTGTTATGTCCATAGCATTTCCTCAATGCATTAAATATTATTTGAGAGTGTCATTTTAAATGACTGTATAATAGTTCATCCCAAATAGAGATTCTGCTGTTGCTTAACATTTGATTCCAATGTTTATTGTAAATATCACTGCAGTGAAACAGTTTGTAGATTGATTTTGGTGAGTTTCACGTAAATTCCTTAGAGAAGATGCTTAGAAGACATCTGCAAAGTTGACATTCTTTGTTATTTATTTTTTCTTTTTAAATTCTTTTTACTGTCATTTTGGTGGTTATCTTAGGTTTTACAGCATAATCCTTGACTTCTCAAAGCCTAATTAATACGTTCAGCTCTTTTTTGGATAAAACAATGTCCTTATAACACTTTCCAACTCATATGCCATCATTCTTGTATATTTTAATTCTCTCTCTATTTTATATCCCAGAAAACATTTTTTAAATAGTCAAAATTTATTCATATTTATCCATTTGAATGTGCTCTGTTTCTTTCTACAACTATGAGCTTTATCTGGGATCATTTTTCTTCTGCCTGAACAACTCTCTTAGTATTTCTTGTAGTGCAAAGCCTGCTAGTGATAAATTCTCTGGGTTTGTTTGTTTGAAAATATCTTTATCTCACCTTAATTCTTGATGGATGTTTTCACTGGATATAATTGGCAATTATTGCATTTCTTTGTTTTCCATCTTCCTTTTTTTCCTATCAGTCTAACTATTGCTCCTTTAAAGATAACTTATCCTTTTTTCGGGGCTGATTTTAAGATTTTAACTTTATTTTTTTTTCAGTAGTTTTACTAATATGTATCCAGGTAAGGATTTCCTCTTGTTTATCTTGTTTGGAATCTGTAGGGCTTGAATTTATGGCTTGATGTTTTTTATTAGTTTTAGACAGTTTTAATCAAACATATCTTCTCTCTATTTTCTCTCCAATCTCATTCTAAGACTCAATTACACTGTTACACCTTCACACAGCACCCAATATGTTTCTACCTTTTCTGTATTTTCTATCCTACTGTCTCTGTGGTTCATTCTGGATATTTTATTCTTAGCTATATTTTATTCATCAATTCATCCTTCATCTATCTAATCTGCTGTTAAACTCATCCTTTGAGTTATTAATTTCAGTTATTGTATTTTTCAATTCTAGAATTTTGATTTGCTCCTTTTCTCATTTCAAATAGTTTCACATTCTCTGTTGAAATTCTCAATCTTGTTATCTCCTTTTAAATTTTGATCATAAAGTCTGTGTCTGATAGCTATGATATCTAGAATCCTGTAGGTCTGTTTCTCTTGTTTGTTATTTCTGCTCATTTTCCTTCACTTTGCCTTATATATTCATGTGCTGGGTTATTTTTGATTGTGAATTTACAAAATTATGTGTAGAAATAATATGAGGCTAGGATGATATCTTCCTTTGCCAGTAGGCTGCTGGCACTAATGGTCTGAGATTTCCTCCATACAGTTTAAAGGATGGAGATCATTCAGAGGCCTAGAAGGGCTCTATGCCTCCAGGTTACCCTGCTCCTAGGATGTAGCTCTTTGAAGTCCTAACCAAAGAAAAGCCATTCACAGTGTTCTCCACTGTCGACTCTGGATCCTGACCCTTTTCTCAGTCAAAAGCAGTTCTCAGTCTTTCAGCTCTGGCCTCGGAAATTGGCAAAAACTTCTAGGAGAGATCAGTCCTAAATAGCAGCCAATCTCCCTGGACCTCTGTCCTCTCCCAAGTCCTGGCCCGGTAATTCTTCTCTATCTTGTTAGCTCTCTGCTCTCCCACCATGGCCAGGAGCAGAGCTGGGAGTGCCCTGGTACAGATGGGTCCCTCTGCCTCCTTTGAGACACAGAACAGCACCTGGGAAGACACTGCAGACAAGCCAACGGCACCACCATCAACCCAGCACCAAGACAGAAAATCCATTTCATTATCACCCTGAAATAAGTTACCTACTTATATCTTGATTTTCAAGTTTTATTTTTTTTCTGCTTTAAAATTAAACCTAGAGAAATACCAATCTGGATGGCAGTGTCTTGATGCTTCTGTCTGTCAGATCTGCTTTAAGTGGTGGGGGAAGTTTCTGGTAGGGCTGGGTCCTTTTCCAGCCCCATATTTATTTAGGAAACAATGCCAGGTAACAGCCTAGAGTAAGCAAAAGCACAGAGTGAGGCCAAAACCACAGCTTCCATTATCAAAGCCAGTCATCACCCCAGTTGATCTCAATTCTGATGTGTTCCAGATCCTCAAAATACCACCACTTTATTTTCCTCCATGCCTATCAGCCAAGTCTGACCTTCAGATTGACAGAGAAAATAAGCAAACTCTCAAGAAAGGAATGATGTGAGTGCAAGTCTCTTTGTTGCTTCTCATCCCTAGGGGAAATACAGCACATTTCCCAGAAAGCCACATTGGCGATAGCTTAGCCAGGGTTTCACAAATTTTATAAATATTAGGGCCCAAGAGTACAGAACGGCCCATGATTTTAGGGCAGTTACGACCTGACTTCTTTCACTTGTGCTTGATGAAATATCAGGCTGTCAATGAGAATGAAAAGAAGAAAATAAAAGCTAGAGCGATTGCATTTTTCATTTTGCTTATTTTTCTTTAACCGCATATATTCAGCTAGAAATGACAGTGCAAGCTGAGAGTACGCAGGGTTGGCTGGACGGCTCAGCCACGCCTGGGAAAGGCTGGTGTGATTAGGTTTGAAGAGTTACATTGCTCCAGTCAAGGCTTGGCTCTCCACGACTGGCACGTTTGTTCCGGGCCTGTGGCAAGTACCTGATGGGAGAGTAATGTTCAGTGTGGGGCATGCTGTGCAGGGTGGAGCCGGCCCTAATCATGCGGGGAGGGAAATAGACATCATGGTGGAGATTTTCCACTGCTGCCGTTCATTCCTCCACTACCAGGGCTGGCAACTTGGTGCCTTCTCTATGTCCTGGTTTCCATCTTGTTCTCCGTTAATCCCTAACTAATTGTTAGTTGACTTAACTGTAATCCCTACAGGGACAGGTATAATGCAAATGTCATCTTTGTCCAGTCCCCAGCTTCTGTTATTTGCCTTGTGTGCAGGCACAGCCTTACATCAGGCACTGCATTGAGCTCCTACTGTGTGGCAGGCATAATGCTTCATGTTGGGGATGCAGAAGTGAGCAAGATGCTCCCTGCTTCATGGAATTTACATTCTAGTAAATGCTAGTAAATAATTCTAGAAAATTCTAGTAAATCTAGACTGATAAATGCATATGAAGGATGTAACAAGTGCTGTTAAGAAACATAGCAGATTCACACAGGGAGAGGTAGTCATGAAGGACTGGCACTTTCTATAGGGTGGTCAGGGTGGGGCTCTCTGATAAAGTCACATGTGAGCGCAGACCTGAGCGAAGTGAGGGAGGCAGCCATGGGTATGTCTGCAAGGAGAGTGTTCTAGATGAGGACCTGAGGTAGGACCATGTTGGGAGAGGCTGAGGCCTGGCAAGGTAGCTGGTGGGCTGTATATGTTTGCTTCTGTTGTTATATCCGGGTAAGTAAAATTATAATACATTCCATTTGGGGTATACATAAAATATTTAAACTTAAGATTGTGAGTTTTAACCCATCTACTTTTCAATTTTTCCATATTTTCAATTACTTTAATGTTCTGAAAAACATTACTATTAAAATTTTCCATAAAAACCTATGGATAGATGTACACATTTTTCGCTTTTCCCCAGGCTCCAGTATGACTTGGTGTGGCACTGTTGTATCACCTCTTTATTTACAGTTTTGATATTTTGTTCATCATGGATGTGCTTGTGTTAACTTTTAGATTTTTAAAAAATAGCGTACTAAAATATTATCTATCTTGATTCCCGTGTTTTCTGGCACCCTCTTATGTTTTGCATCCGAGGTGAATACCTCCCTTGCTTCACCCTAGTTCTGACCCTGATGGGGGGCGGGGTGGTCAATGAGAGCCTACTGCAGCAGCCCAGATGCAAGAGACGGTGGCTTGGGCCAGGTGGTGGAAGCAGAGATGGAGGACCCTTTGAAAGTGTAAATGACTGTAACCACGCAGGGCGGTGGCAATATGGTTCCTTGTTGCTACGAGGATAAGAATTTGCTGGTTCTTACTCCTTGCCTTTGTTGGCAATGTGGAGTTAGACTGTAGTTTTGCAAAAGCTAAATTTTGATATCACATATTCATTTTTCATTTGGGGCCAACTCTTTACACCCACACAGCAAGCAATTTTCTCTTAACATTTTGGTTGTTGGAATAGGAAGGAAACATATTCTGGAGGCATTCTCTTTCATTGTCAGGCTGTGCAGACCGAATAAATGTGGTGCCAAAGGCAGCTGATCATAACCACATGGAGCAAATAATCCATCGCATTAAAAAGACCTGTGCCGCAAATACACCAGCACGGCTTCTGTTGCCTTACAGGGTCGTTTGCCATCCGAGACCCACAAATGTGGGTGGAAACCCAGCCCGTGGTGATTGCTAAGAGCATCTGATTAGTGTTTTTTATTAAGTCTTCTAAATTTTAAATAACGACAGGTGAGGGCAACGCAATTATGATGCTCTGAACATCGTTCCCATGGTTATGATCATTCTGGCATGGACTGGGAAATTTTCATTGATGGTTTTTTCCTGAACGACTCATTAATTTTCTTACTTTCCTTTGCCTTTTTTTTTTTTTTTAAGGAAGCTTATCCTAGTATAAATGACATGATCCCACGGAAAGAGCATGTGAAAATTATCTTTTGTTAGAAATGAAAGGGCATGTCATGAATGCTTTTCCACCGTAGGGTTTCAAAGAATGCATTCACCCTTCTGGACAGAGAAATAATTGGCTCTGAATTGACTATGCAATGACCATTAAAATGTAATTTTCATAGCAGGGGTGCTTTGGGTACCTTACCTTTCCAGCTCAGGTGAGGTAAATCTGCCAGGCTTCCTTCTCTCTTGAGGTCCCCCATGTTGACGTGGGACACATACAGAATCCAAAGAAGATGTCAGATTTGGGGGCCACAACGGCAGTTACCAAATCAGCAGTGACCTTATTGTTTGATTCTTCCACACTCTATTGGGATCCAGTTTTGGAGCTAACAACCATAAATACCCCCGATTAGCATGTCTTAGGGGAACCGGTGACATTAAACGCCTCTCTTTACTACATTCGGTCAACACACATTTGTTGCGTGCCCACAATGTACCCTGCGTGGTGCTCGAGCTGGGTACTAGGGCTGAGGGTGTGATGCTTAAAGGACTGTTTTATTAAACACCTGTGGATTTAGACCCTTAGGGTGTGTTTTTTGACTGGATTTCTTAGACTGTGCCTTGTAGGGGGAATCCTGGGATCCCAGATGGCAGAGAGATCCCAGGCTCAGTCAGCTTAGGCTGCTATAACAAAATACCACAGACTGGGGGCTTAAACAGCAGACATTTATTTCTCGTGGTTCTGGAGGCTGAAGTCCAAGATCAACGTGATGGCAGACTTGGTTCTTGGTGAGGGCTCACATCTTGGCTTGTAGATGACCACCTTTTGCTGTGTGCTCACATGACCTCTCCTTTGTGCGTGAAGAGAGAGAGAGAGAAATCTCTGTCTCTTCTTCTTCTTATAAGGGCATTCATCCCATCATGAGAGCCCTACCCTTATGACCTCATCTATACCTATTTTCTCCCCAAGGCCCGCTTCCAAGAAGCATCACATGGAGGGTAAGGCTATAATATACCGATCTGAGGGGGCACAAACATTCAGGCCATAGCAGTGCCTCTTGGAGAGGGAACCAGCCCAGGAAACGTCTCTTGAAGGGGGGTGTGTTTGATCCCTGCCTGAGCTTGAAGGAACCTGAGGAATGAAGGGAGAATTGCTCTGTGAGCAAACACCTTCCTCCCTCTGCTTCTCAGATGCTGCACCCTGAGCAGGCCTGTTGACAACTTCAATGTACAAGAGGAGGAGATTTATTCAGGTCCAGGCCTGCTGGTGGCTAGAATTTTCTCTCCCTATGTTTAATTGGGGTGCATTGGCCCACTCTGTGATGTAAGGTGACATGTGTCAGCTACTCACTAATTTTCCCAAGCTTCCACTCAATCCCAGCTGACCACTTCTTTCCTCATCCTTTACTTCTCTTTCTCCTTCAGCTGTATTTCCAAAAGGAAAGAGTTACTCTGTCATCTGTTAGAAGGAAGAAGCCCTTGCAGAAATGAAGCTAGCTCCCCACCCAAGCAGCATGAACTCCTGGCTCCTTGCCAGTCAAGAGTTCACCCTGGACACCTCCCCGCCTGGTGCCTGTCAGACGCCTCCTCTCAGCTTCCTCCATCCATCTTCCTAAGTCCTGAATGAGGCCATGGCCACGTGACCGGCACCCTTTAGAACAATGGGATTCTGGCTTTCTCTCTGCAGCTGTCCTGCTCTTCGCTCCTCTCCCAGGAGGCTTCCAAAGAGCATCTCTATTGTGAATGAGGCAACGCCAGAAGGCTGATGTCCAGACGTTTGCTGCACTAACGTGTGGTTCAATTTTAAAAGCACTGTGCACATGATTACAATCTATTCACGGTGCCTCTCAAGCCCTCGTTGCCAAAAATAAGACGCGGTGGCTGGAGGGCTTACACGAATGCCTGGAGTTCCAGGGCCCAGCCCCACCCCTGTTTATTGTCTTTTCCAGCACACCCCAGGCCCAGGCTTGGGCCTTTAATATATGATGGATTTACGAAGCAAATGCCTTGTCCAAGGTCACACAGCAGAGCCTGTGGCTGAGCCTGGTTACGGGAACTCAGGGTCTTGATTGCAAGTTGGTTTCTTTTGCACCTCGTGACACAGAAAGTAGCTCAGAATAGCGGGAAATACGTGGGACTGGTGGCCACATACACATTGTGTATGTGTATATATATACACTATGTATATACACACATGTTTTGTGTGTATATATATATATACACACACACACACACACACACACACACACACATGCTTCTGCTAGAAGCAATGATTCTGTATTCACCAATTCAGAGTTCAGGCACTTCATAGAACATAACTGATTTAAATAATTACAGTCAACTATAAACCAAAATGCCATGTTGGCCTGGAGATCTGTCAACTGACCACTCTCAACCTGGAAGGGTGTGAGGAACCTAGCTCGACAAGCCGTGCACATGTGACCCTAGAAGCCCGCTATGATTGTGATGCCGGGGGGCTGCGCCTTCCTGGGGTGAAACTCCCCTGGTGGAGCCAGGCAGGAGGACTGCTCTACTAGGAGGGTTGCAAAGATATGTTCCTTCCTGAAGAAGACTCCCCACAGGCTCTTCCAGAGAGGGCTCTGCTGAATCAAAGGGACCCATGTCTATTCATGTGGTCAGGATATCAGATCCAGAAACTCCTCTGCATCTGGCTGTCTTTTCTGTTTCCTTTCCTGAAATCAAGTGGGATCGTTTAAGCATTAAATGTTACAGTATGTGTGTATGCGTATATTTGTGTATGTGTATGTGGATACATGTGTGTGCATGCATGTGTTTGTGTATGTGTGTATGTGCTTATTCAGGTATGCAAGTGTGCATGTGTGTTTATGTCTGTGTGTCTGTGTTTATGTGTATGTATATATGTGTTTGTGTATGCATGTTTATGTGTTTGTGTGTTTTGTGTATGTTTGTGTGTCTCTGTGTGCATGTGTATGTGTATGTGCATGTGTGTTTATACATGTTGGTGTATCATGTGGCTCTGTGTGTTTGCATATGTGAGCATGTGTGTGCATGTTTATGTGTGTGCATGTGTGTTTATGTATGCATGTGTACATTTGTATGTGTTTGAATGTTTATGTATGTGTGTTTGAATCTGTGTATACATGTTTATGTGTTTGTGTGTGTCTCTGTATGCATGCATGTATATGTGTGTTTGTGCATGTTTATGTATGTGTGTTGTGTGTGTTATGTGTGTATGTCTGTGTATGTGTGTTTATACATGTGTGTACATCTGCATATACATGTATTTTGTATTGTGTGTTATGTGTCTCTGCATGTTTGTGTCTGTGTATGCGTGTTTACACACGTGTTTGTGTATGTCATGCATCGTGTGTTTGCATATGCGTGTATGTGCGTGCATGTGCATGTGTGTTTATGTATGCATGTGTACATCTGTATGTGTTTGTATGTTTGTGCATGTGTGTGTATGCACACGTGTGTGTGTGTTGGAGGTATGGTGTTATGATTCGAGAGGGGCAGGCAACTGGCACAAGGGGTGAATTTAAAGGCGGAAGAAAAATGTGAGCTCCCTCAGTGAGGCGGCTTCTGCGCTGAAACTGACTTGAAAGATGTCAAAATCCTTTCCTTTCTCAGCGTTTGAACTTCCGCCCAGATGGTGTCTTCAGCACAATCAAAAGGAGACAGACCCTCCCCTCCTTTTATCCTCCCTCTCCTCTTGTTCCCCTGCACCTCTCCCTCTCTGGCACTTCTTCCTCTACTGTCCTCCCCTCTCCCGCCCAGGTTGTGACGGAATTTCTTTGTTGATGACTGTGGCTTTAAAGCCAGCTCCTGCCACATGTCCTGCCCCTGTGCCCAGCCTTCCTATCCTATTTATTTGTATGGAAGGGGGACCTTAACTCAACCCCAGAAACCCGGTGGGGGTCGTGGGCCAGCAGCACCAGGCTCCCCCTTCCCTCCGTGGCTCTCAGAGCTGTCACTCAAAGCTGACGACATAGGAGAGAGTGGGTGGCTAAAGGGTAATGCAAGAAAATGAGCACACCTGGCATCCTTAAGGGAAAGCACACTCAAGTGGGAGGACACCTGCTTCCAAACACCGTGAGGAAGCACATATGGGGCATGTGCTCTGATGTTCATTCATTCATTTGTAACAGGACAGATTGGCTACGACAGGGTCTAGGGCTGAGGCGCCATATTGAGGAGTGGAGTTATGCACCGCTGCTCCTTCAATACTCATTCATTCATTCGTTTATTCCTGTTAGATAGTCACCGAGTGCCTACCATGTGCCAGGCACTGTTTTAGGTGCTCAGGACACTGGACTCTGGACGCTCGCCTGACTCAGCCACCCAGGAATCGCCGACTGGCCTTGGAGAAAGTGGTTGCGTCTTTGGGGCCAACAAAACACTGTAATGTTTGGGGTCCAGACCGATTGCTTGGAAAGCCACCAGACTTATGTGCCCCTCTCGCTTGCAGCAACCTTCTAGGACTCTCTGGGCTGCCAGGGCTTCGGCTGTGGGGATCAGTCCTCCTTGTCAGGGAAGGGGCTGAGCTGATTGTCCCCAGATTCTCTATGGTCCCGCCAGAGTCACCCAACTTTTTTTTGTTAACAATTTGTAAGACTTTATTGCACAGAGTTTTATGGTTTTTATTTTATTTTACTTTAAAGATCGAAACCCACTCTCCTATTTACTCAGCTTCAGATTTGGAAGGAGACGTGTATGTGACTTTCTAATCCTCAGCCAGTCTAACCTATGGCAACTCACTTCGCTCGTTTCTGCCTCACTTATTTTATTCAGGAGAGAGGGCTAATAATAATTACTAATAGTTTACATAATTATCCCTTTATAGATTCAAAATAGTTTTACATATGATATGTCATTGGATACGCATTTCATCTCGCATGGTTACATTAACAATGGACGAAAAAATGACTACAATTTCTGGAGGAAAGAAGCGGGAAGATGGAGCACGTCTACATGGCTGGTTTCTGTGCCATGATAGAGCAGGCGGCAAGAACATACTTTTTCTACAGCACAGTCACATTATTAAAAAAAAAGTCTGTATACATTTGGGTCTTCAACTGATCAATAATTAAATAGGATCATATCCTGTATCCATATCGCTGCGATATTTGTTCCTTCCTCTCTCCTTCTCACATGGGCACTTTGACATTTTGTGCCGTCAGAATGGCTGACAAATCTGTTTACCTCTGAGAAATAAACTGTTTTCCTAACCCAAAGGGGGCGCCCGAACAGTGTCTGCTCTTATAAGAAGACGTAAAATAGGTACTTTGATTAAAAGAAAATGTCAGCAAGGGGAAATACTGGGCTTTTCTCCTGAGTGCAGCCAGTAGCCCTACAGCAAAGGCTGAGACCGTGACAAATTAAAAGTCGTCCCCAGAAAAAGCCCCAAACCCCATAGCACTTCGTAATACGATGTTTTGTCGGTGTATTTTGTACAGAAGCAAAATTTTATTTCCTCTTTCTTTTTTTTTTGTACTTTTATTTGCTAATTTAAAAATTATTGTGAGATAGTTCAGAAATAAAAAAGATATTTAAGAGATGAAGGATGATTGATTGCCATATGCTCCTCATCCAGTATAAGAATATTATGAGAACTTTATGACCATATCTCTCTCCTTCAGCCCCCAGGATAAACACAATTTTGATTCTTGTGTTCATCATTCCTTTGCTTTTTCTTATATTTTTACTACCAAAGTATGAATCGTTAGACTAGATGGCTTTATTTGTTGTATTTTTGACACTTCTATGAATAGTATCCTATTGCTTTTAGTCTACTGTGACTTTTTTTGCATTCCATGTTTCATAGATGCATTCTTAGAAAAATCTATTGTTGAATGTAATTGTAATTAGTTAACTTTAACTGATCTGTGATATTCCATAGAATGAATGGGCCACAATTTATTTATCCATTTTCCTATGGAAGGACAATGGTCCCAGTTTCTTTGTTTTGTTTTTTATATAACAAATAATGCTGTTATGGACATTCCTGAGCTCTCCCCCCCAGTCTCCACTGCAAGAGTTTCTCTAGTGTATATATCCTAGGAGTGGCATTGCACGGTCATACAGCCTGTGCATCTTCAACTTTATCATGTCCCAATGCTTTCCAGAGTGATTGTAACAATTTCCACTCTCAATAGCAGTCTGTAAAAGCTCCCATTGCTCTGCAAACTTGCCAACACTTGGTATTTTGTAACTTTTCACATTTTTACCTCTCTGAGGGGTATAAACTGATATTCATGTTGTAGTTTTAGTTTGCACGTCCTGGATTACTGTTAAGATCGAGTATCGTTGCATACTCAACCATTGGCCATTTGTGTTTTCATTTCTGGGAAAATGTTCATAACTTTTGTCCATTTTTCTATTAGTTGTCTCTTTGTTAATATTTTATGAGTTCTTTATAGATGCAGGACACTAATCTTTTGTCAGTGATGTGTGTTGCGTATTTCCTGGCTTGTGGCTTGGTTTTAATATCTTTAGATTATAGTTTGATGAAGAGATCATCTTAATTATAATGTCAAAATTGTCAGTGTTTACTTTATAGTTTGTTCTTTTTGCATATTGTGCCAGAATGCCTTCCCTACCCAAAGCCGTGAAGATGTTTTCATATGAAATTTTTAGTTTTGCTTTTTATGGTTAATTCTTGATCTACCTGGAATTAATTTTTGTGTATATTGTGAAGTATATGTCAAATGATGCTACCAAATGGACAACAGGTGTTTCACCACCATTTTTGAATAATCCATTCTCTCCCCGTGATCTGCAATGTCATGTCTTGGCTTTCTTTTATATTTAGTTGGTTTAAAGACTTCTACTCCCTTCACACCCAGGTAGAGAGGGTGAAGTTAATTATCAAACACCTCAGTTCATGGCATATTATTAATATTGGTTCATTCAAGGTCCTCTAATGTCTACTCTCTCTTTCTCTTCCTTCCTTCCTCTCTCTCTTCCTTCCTTCCCTTTTACTTCCATTTCCTACGTAGGTAATATTTGTAAACAATATAATGTGCATCCTTTCCCTTTTGTTTGTACAAGTTCTTGTAAACATGTATAGTCGTGTGCTGTATAATGATATTTTAATCAACAGCGGACCACGTATACAACGGTGGCCCCAAAAGATTAGTACCATAGAGCCTAGGTGTATAGTAGGCTGTACCATTTAGGTTCGTGTAAGTACACTCTATGATGTTCACACAACGACAAAATCGCCTAACAACACATTTCTCAGAACATATCCCTGTTGTTAAGAGAAGCATGGCTGTATGTACCTGTATATATAAAGTCAGCTTTATTGAGCTATAATTTACATATAATAAAATTTACCCATTTTAAGTGTACAGTTCGATGAGTCTTGACAACTGTATGTAATCATTTAACTACCATCACAATCAAGATGCAGAATATTTTCATCACCCCAAGAAGTTCCTTCATGTGTCTTTGTATTTAATCTCCTCTCTCTCCCCCGAGCCCCTGGCAACAACTGATTTGCTTTCTGTCCCTATATTTTTTCCTTTTCTAGAATGAAATATAAATGGAATAATATTGGAATAATATTATAGTCTTGTGTGTCCAACTTCTTTTCCACTTAGCATAATGCCCTTGAGATTCGCCCATGCTGATGTGTGTATCAGTTCATTCCTTTTCATTGTTAAATAGGATTCCATTTTATGGATGTATCACTGTTTGTTTATTCATTCACTGATTGATGGATATCTGGGTTGTTTCCAATTTGGGGACTATTGTGAATAAAATAGCTATCAACATTATGTACAAGACTTGGTGTGGACACATGTTTTCATCGTTTTAGGTAAATATCTAGAAGGAAGATTTCTGGTTGTATGATAAGTATGTATTTAACTTGGATTAAAAATTCTCAAAGTGTTTTCCAAAGCGGTTGCATAATGTGAGTTCCCACCAGCAAAGAATGAGAATTCCAGTTTCTCTTCATCCTCACGTGTAAAAATGTTGTCAGTCTTAAATTTCTGCCATTCTAGTGGCCATGTTGTGATATCTTCTTGTGTTTTAATTTGCTTTTCCTTAATGACTAGTGATGCTGAACATTTTTTTCATGGGCTGTTTGCCATCCTTAAGGCTGTGGAGTATTTCTTCAAATCTTTAGTCTTTCTTGTTTTTTACCAGTTGAGTATTTTTATCTTACTGAATTGTGAAAGTTCATTTTATATTCTGCTAAAAGTCCTTTATCAGATATATTATAAATATATAAATATTTTTATATTATATTATATATAAAAATATATTATAAATAATGCATATTCCATTTGCATATATTTTCTCCCAGGATGTGACTTAACTTTTTATTTTCTAACAGTATCTTTCAAAGAGCAAAAATTTTAAATATTAATTTATCAAATCAAATTATTCTTTGATCATTTAGATTTCTGTGCCCTATCTGAGAAATTTTTTTTTTTTTTTAGCTCAAGTTCACAAATAGGTTTTCTGATGTTTTCTTCAGGAAGTTTTATACTTTGAGCTCCTACATTTAGGTCTTTGATCCATTTTGAGTTATTTTTTTAACATGATGTTAGGCTGAGTTTTAGGGTCAGTCTGCTGGGATTTTGAGGTTGCATTAAGCACATAGCTTAATTTAGATAGCATCGACATCTTAACAATATTGAATCTTCCCATCCATGAAATGGTATATCTCTCCATTTAGTTGGGTTTTCTGTAATTTTTCTCAGCAAAGTTTTTCAGTTTTCAGTATATTTCACTTCCCAATTGTTTGTTGCTTATATATAAAAATGAAATTGATTGTTGTTGTTGATCTTGTATCTTGCAACCTTGCTATATTCCCTTATGACTTTTAGTAGCTTTTTGGTGGATTCCTTAGAAATAGATCATGCCATTTATGACAAAACAGAGTTTTCTTTCTTTTTTCCCAATTTTATTCCTTTTTTTCCTTGTCTTGTTACACTGGCTCGGCACAATATTGAGTAGAAGTGGTGAGGATGGACATCTTGCTTTATTCCTCAATGAACATATTCCTTATTTCATGACTGTGTATGATGTGAGCTGCAGACTTTTAGTAGATACACTTTATCAAGTTGAAGAACTTTCTTTCTAGTCTCAGTTGGCAGAGAGTTTTTATCATGAGCAGGTATTGAATTTTGTCAAATGCTTATTCTACACCAATTTGAGGTGATCATATGGCTTTTCTTTTCAAACTCGTTAATATGGTGAATTACACTGATTGGTCTTTTTTGATGTGAAACAAATCTTGAATTTCTGAGATAAATCTCACTTGGTCATAATGTATTATCCTTTTATATATTGATGGATTTGGTTTGCTAAAATTTTGTTAAGGATTTTTACAATTATGTTGTACTAGTTTCCTGTTGCCTCTGCAGCAGTTTACCATAAATTTAGTGACTTAATATCCAAATTCATTCTCTTACCTCTTCCAGAGGTCAGAAGTCCAAAAGCGATTTCACTGGGGTAAAGTCAAGTTGTTGGCAGGGCTGGTTCCTTCTGGAGGCTCTGGGGGGAGAATCCGTTTCCTTGACTTTTTCAACTCTTTGTGTGGCCCCTTCCTCCATCTTCAAAGCTCATCACTCAACCTCTGCTTCTGTCTTCACACTGCCATTTCCTCTAATTTCGACTCCTCTTGCATCCTTCTTATAAGGACTGTTGTGATCCCATCAGGCCCAACTGGATAATCAAGGATAATCTCCCCATCTCAGGATCCTT
Organism: Diceros bicornis minor; assembly: GCF_020826845.1. Lineage (NCBI taxonomy): Eukaryota > Metazoa > Chordata > Mammalia > Perissodactyla > Rhinocerotidae > Diceros > Diceros bicornis. The sequence continues at coordinate 15,064,406 of NC_080775.1, read as the reverse complement.
CATTTAATCACATCTGCAAAGTCCCTTTTGCCATCTAAGGTAACATTGATGGGTTCCAGGGATTAGGATGTGGACGTGTTTGGGGGAGGCATTATTCTGCCTTCCATATGTGTTCATAAGGGTCTCTAGTTATCTTTTTTGCAAAGTTTTATGTAGTTTTGGTATCACGATGATGCTGACCTCATAAAATTAGTTGAGAAGTGTTCTCTCTTCTTATATTTTCTGAAAACGTGTGTGTTGATCTGGTATAATTTCTTCCTTAAGGGCTTGGTGGAATTTATCAGTGAAGCTGTCTGCTCATCAGCAAAGTCTTCCCTAAAACTTGAATCTAGATGAAGTCCTCCTGTTAGACTTTCTAAAACACCCTATACCTTTTCCTCAGAGCACTCAACACAATTTATAATGATATATGTATTTGTGTGATTATTTGGTCCATGTCTGTCTCTCTACCAGAGAGTATGTCTGTTTCTTTCACTGATGAAAGATCTACCACTGAATTTGGCACATATTAGTTACTCAATACATATTTTTTGAATCAATGAATGCATTCTTGTTCCGTGAGACACCACTGTAGTCTTCTAATAAATTCTCCCTTCCCCTTTTTTAAAAAAAATAAGGATACTGGGGCCGGCCCCGTGGCTTAGCGGTTAAGTGCGCGTGCTCTGCTACTGGCAGGCCGGGTTCGGATCCCGGGCGTGCACCCACACACTTGCTTCTCCGGCCATGCTGAGGCTGCATCCCACATACAGCAACTAGAAGGATGTACAACTATGACATACAGCTATCTACTGGGGCTTTGGGGAGAAAAAAAAAGAAAAGGAGGAGGATTGACAATAGATGTTAGCTCAGAGCCGGTCTTCCTCAGCAAAAAGAGAAGGAATAGCACGGATGTTAGCTCAGGGCTGATCTTCCTCACAAAAAAAAAAAAAAATAAGGATGCTTACTTTTATTTACTTTAATAGTTGTCAATAATTTTTTTTTCAGGTTTATTGAGGTATAATTGACAAAATTCTAAGATATTTTTGGATTAAGCTAGCTCAAGTTGGTGTCTTTTTCTAGTAACTGAAAGTGTCTTAGAAATGGTCAGGGAAGGCTAGTACTTTGTAGACGGGTGAGGCTGATATTATGTTTCCAATTAAGTCTAGATAGTCAGAAAGCCCCAGGGGCCTGAGGATGATGGGAAAGAACAGTGGTAGCAAGAAGCCAAGTGTTATGGATTGAATGATGGTGTCCCTCCAATATTTGTATGTTGAAGCCCTAACCCCCAATGTGATGATTTTGGAGGTGTGGCCTTTGGGAGGTGATTAGGTTAGATGAGGTCATGAGGGTGGGGCTGCATGATGGATTAGCATTGAGGAAAGGCCATATGAGGACACAATGAGAAGGTGGTGGCTGTCTGCAAGTCAGCAAGAGAGCCCTCACCAAGAAATGACTCTGCCGGCACCTTGATCTTGGACTTCCTGGTCTCCAGAACTGTGAGAAATAAATGTCTGTTGTTTAAGCCCCCCAGTCTGTAGCTATGGTCACCCAGGGCTGACTAAGACAGCAAGTCATATGCTTTCTGCTCCATTCACTCCACTCAAGTCTGCCCAGACCAGCGTCCACCTTCAGGCTGCTCTGCTGGGCATGCAAATGAACAAGGCCAAGAAAGGATGCATCAGAGGCATTGAGCACGGAAGAGTAGAACTGAAGCGATCTGCAGCCTAGCTTCCTTTAGATGTTCCCATCCCTTAAGCCTTGCTTTTGTAGGTCCACGCATTGCTGCACTCTCTCACCTTGACTTTTCTCCTTCCTTTCCCAAAGACACAGGCAAACACACATGCACAAAGATAAACACCCACACACATCTCCAACTTTGCAAACACACTTTAAACGCAATAGACTCCATGGTGATAAAGAAAGTCTCCTCCATTTATATCACTTAAATTTATTAAAATGTAAATAAATGAGGATCAGCTCAGACAGGACTTTTACTTTCAACTTAACTTTTTTCTTTGTGGGAATTCATAGATATCCTCAATTTGTCTACCTTGGCCCTACCACTTCTAACCCAGAGGGTTTAATTTAGGATGGTTTCAGTCTAAGAAGAATGGCCCCATGGTGCCTGCAGCCAGACTCGCTTTGTTCATTGCTGTTGCTCTGAGATCTGTCATCAGCTACCAAATCTTGAAAATTTGCACAGAATTGAAAAATCTCCGGAGAAGAAAGTCAAGGAAAATAAATATGTCCTCAGATGCCCTTTGCTTTCTCAATCTGACAAATAGATTATGTTGTTTGAAATACTTTCCAGTTTCCTAGGCAGTGTCTCCTGGTGGAGTCTATGAAGGGAATAAAGCCCTTGTATTGTTATACACTGCTCTGCTATTTATGAAATGACATGGATTTGAAATGAAAGACTTGGTAATGCCTCTGGTCCACTATGCCAAGACAAGCTTCTTCCTTTCTACTATTTCCTTCAGCCTGCAGTGTTAGGACGTTTTACTGCCTACAATTGCTTACGCATAACAAAGTTGCACAAGGCTAGGGTTGAATCTAATTCATCTTTAGATCTGCAGTACCTAGCTTGCTAAAGGTACCTTGTAGATGCTTAATAAATGTTTGTTGAATGGAATTAAATTTATGTTTTATCTAAAGCCAAGTCTTTGACATATCGAATATTTTCCAGTTTGCTTATTGAATTAACATTTACTATCTGTAATATGGGAAGCACTGGTTCCTTATTTTTTGATAATTTTTTGATATACACATCAAAACGAATTCATCCATCTTCACAAATAAATAAGATAAACCCATGACACAATTGAATGCTTCATAACCGATCTCATGCCGATTAGCCAAAAAAAAATAGAATCAACTCTGTTTTAAAAATGAGAGAGAACTGTGTATAAAGAATGTAAAACAGACTCTATCTTGCCTCATTTTTTCCTAAAAGCAAGTCTTAATAGACACCACAGGGAAACAAACAAAAAAAGACTGATGAGACACTGAAAATCACTGAATTTATAAAATGCTCTTTGTAATGTACGATGACAAATCTTATAGAAGAACTAGAAAAGATATAGCAGGCTTCTCATAAAAGGAGAGATGGAAATAACCAAGAGATTTTAATTTCGTGCTTGACATGCTCAAAATTTTATCAATAGAAAAAAAGATATATTTCTTTCAAAAATCAATACATAAACTCGTGCCATGATCAGAATATTTTTAAGCAAATGCTTACGGGCAATGCCTGCATTGAGGTAGCATGATTCTTGAAGACTAATCTTGAACAGGATTCTTATAAGGTGACTTCTGGGTGCCAAGTTCTTATGTTGCTCATTTATTCCTCTCTGGAAACTGAGGGAAGACATGGAGATCTGTCTTAGGCCCCACAGAGCGAGGCATATGGTAAAATGAAAAATTGCAAAAGCAGAGACTTACCCACATAGTAAGCATCCCCGAGCTATTCCACATTCCTTTAAATCTTCCTTGGTGTTATTATAAAACAGTGCTATTTGTTTTACAGAGAATTCCTTTCTTTGCATCACTGGCTTTTCCTGTAGGAAACAGCGCAATGACCACAGCTGCACCGTTCTCCCGGAACCACTTACCTCTGTATTAATTAGAACTGAGTTGTCTCAGTCCACAGCTTCAGCCCTTCCACTCTTGTGGGAATGCCATTTGAAATCTTTGGTGATACCTGATCCCATCCCTTGATTTTAGTTAACAGTGCTAAGGAGATCCCAGTCCTGAACTCATAATGTCACGTCATACCATACTTTTAATTTGAGTTCACATTGATTATTCTGCCATCATCTTGTTTTTATTTGCAATAAGAACTGTTAAGGGAGAAAATGCCTTAGTGCATCGCCATGCAGAGCTGACTTCATGGGCCACGCTTCCTTTAATGTTCTGTTTTTGCCATCTTGAAACTCAATACTGTTGAGCAAGCGACTTCCATTTTCATTTTGCATGGAGTTCCTCAAATTATAGAGGGGGTCCTGTTGCCACCCACCACGATCTGTTTCTCAGACAAGCAGAATGCTGGAATTGGATGAAACACTAAAATAGACTGCCTCGGTGTGGCTGGGAACACAGAGTGGATTTTTGCCATGTTTGTTCATATTTGCTGAACATAGCATCTCAGGGAAATCCGGATTCTTCCTGGGAAATGGAAGTCGGGGTCCCTCAAGCTGCTGGCTATTATTCTTACAATGTACCTGAAGTCTGGTACGTGTTCACGGCAGCATGAAAGGAAAAAATAAAAAAGAGGGAGATGCATATGAAAGCCGGGTGGTGCAGGAGGCAGCCCTGAGTTATTCGTGTTGCTACACTTTTTCCAAACAGTTGGCTACCCTAGAGCACAGAGTATAGCCAAGTATGTAAACCCACTTTGTGTTAAATTCTGATATATCAAAGTACATACAATCTGTATGTTTCTAAATCTTTTATATTCAACTCATCAAAATATTATTCTTAAAGGCCCTTGGAGGTCTAGAAAAATCTCAGAAATTTTCTTGATCCCTTTTTGCTGAAATTAAAAATAGAAAATTGAGAATTATGCCAAATATCTGAAAACAAGGAGTTGTAGAATGTGGTTTGGAACTCAAAAGGCGGCCAAGTGTTGTCAGTTAACCAAGGTAGCTGACCTCACGCTCTCCTGCTCTCATCTCCAGTATAGGCTCTGTCACTTCTCGCACAAACATGGCAGCTCCTTTTAGCTCTGGCTGACCCACACTGGGTGTAAATGAAGATAAACCAGTCACCTCTTTCAAGATTGCTTTCTGTCATAGAGCATAGTCCTCCACAGTTGATCTAAATAAAGAGAATAATATGACATTTCTGATGATCACATGACAGGCAGTGTGCATTCCATTCCTGCATCTGGATTTTTGATGACCTTGGGTGGGTCTTTATCCTTCTAGGACCACGATTGTCAGGACGAGGCTTAAATGACTCTCCATGCCACCAAGACTGCCATTTGCTCTTTGCTGCTCATTTTGGTCCCCATGGTGCACACATCTGAACCACAACGGACTTTTATTTAGCAAAAGGTCGAGTCACAACTCTGTTATATAATGGAGGTGCCATAGATAGGATGACATTGCCCCACCATTGTAACATAGCAATGATAGTATTTTCCTTTGAAACCTTGTTGTGGGTGTAACCCGCCATAGGATATGTTCACAGATATGTCTTACATATGTTTATATCTCCTCATACTCCTTAGCACAATTCCTTACCACAGAAAAATCTCTCAATATATATTCCTGGTATGAATAAAATGCTTTCAATATCATGAGTGGAAGCAAAGATTTATTTTTTAGTGATGATTTCTAAGTGAATACCAGAAAATTTTTTAAAAGTCTTCTCCAATCCTCAACAGTATCACAGAATTTTCTGCTGAACAGAAATAGGTAGGTCAAATAATCAAAGAGCACTTAAAAATCATATTTTAGAATTTCCCTCAGAAAGGAAACTGCAGGAAAACAGAGATATTTGTCTGGTTTGATTGCTGATGTATTCCAAGAGTTTAGAATAGCGCCTGGTGTATATGGATGTTCGAGAAAAATTGGTTGAGTGACTGTCATTAAGAGTAGGTGGTGGACTTTCTAGAAGCCATGGCTCCTCCCTAATGGTAAAGGCTATGATTCACTATCTACCTTAATCCCCCTTTTGCCCTCATCCCAATTAAAAAAAGAAATCCTGAAAAAAAAAGAAAATCTCCCTCGGCTGCAGACCACTGTTAGTAGGTTGTATGGTCTCCAAACCTAGCATATAATAGTTTTGGAAAATGTTACAATTAATAATGAAACATAACTGCTTGAATTCATAATTATTTATAGGCAAGTGCAATAAAGAAGGGATTGAAGCTTTGGAAACATTTTCTTTTTCTTTCTTTCTTTTTTTTTTGTGAGGCCGATGGGCCCTGAGCTAACATCTGCCAGTCTTCCTCTTTTTGCTGAGGAAGACTGGCCCTGGGCTAACATCCGTGCCCATCTTCCTCCACTTTATATAGGACGCTGCCACAGCATGGCTTGACAAGCGGTGCGTCAGTGCGCGCCTGGAATCCGAACTGGCGAACCCCAGGCCGCCGCAGCGGAGCGCACGCACTTAACCGCTTGTGCCACCGGGCCGGCCCCCATATTTTATTTTTCAACAGAGCCCAAATTATTTTTTCCTGATACATTTCCATTCTTGTCTGAGTCAATCTACTTTATACTTTGAACAAAGATGCTCACTCTGGTGTCTGAAGCAGCATACGTACATTATCATGTGAGTGACGTGGCTGTGAGGATAAGATTTCTTTCACAATCTTTTGACTTCATCTCCATTATTGGCCTTTTCATTAATTTCCCCAAATAGCAAGTTTTAAAATTCAGAACAGAGTCACAGGACCATCAAGAACTCAACTCTCTGTGCCGCTGCTGGTGGTGACACTGCCCCTCAGCCTGGCTCTCCCTTCTGCTGCTCGCGGCCTCTGAATCCTCAGCGCAGTGCTGCAGTTATGCACCAAGTGGCTGGAGTGGGCTGTTTGCCATCTTTAGCTTAGGCTCTTTTCAAAATGCTGCGCTGGGGAACACACCGTTTAAAGCTGCTTTTATGTGATGAAGGTCAAGTTTAGTGGCGTTAGAGGAGATTAGAGCAATTCTATAGGTGTGCTGGTTTTAGACTGAAGGACCTAGAGGCTCTCTGCCACATAAGCATCTTTAAAAAGGCTCCTTCTGTTCATTTTCTCTTTGAACAGGTCCTCACAATGTAATGATGATGAGCCAAGCCCACTACTTGTAGCACAGACAGTGCTCACTGATCAGTACATTAACTCCTTTGTATTTCTCAGACTACTTTGCAGTTAGGTTGGGCCACGTGACTGGTTCTGGCCAATGGGCTGTGTCACCTCTGGGCTAGGACAGTCAAGAGTGATTCCTTTCTTCCCCTGGTGCACCGACCTTGTCAACTTTGTTGAGATGGCAGCATCATTAGGTGGGGGGATCCTTAATCCCTTAATCCAGGTGGAAAAGAGTCCCTAGCAACCCACGCTGGGCCTTTATTGTGTTATGTCACTGAGACTCTGGACTTCATCTGTGGATATAGCTAACATTAATACACAAGATAAATGAAATGTCACCAGCATGGGAATGGGAAGGATTAACCCCAAGTTCAATGTCTGACCGATCTTTACCTGTCAGTGGAATTCATCACAAACTTTGAACATGAAACTATATTGTCTGTCTTAAAAACAGGAAACAAGAGGTATATATACTCAAAAGAAGTGAAAGCAGGGACTTGAACACATATTTGTACACCATCGTTCATAGTAGCATTATGCACAATAGCCAAAAGGTGGAAGCAACCCAAGCGTCCATCAATGTATGAACAGATAAACAAAATATGGTAAATGTATGCAATGGAATATTATTCAGTCTTAAAAAGTAAGGAAATTCTAAAACATGCTATGACACAGCTGAACCTCGAGGACATTATGCTAAGTGAGACAAGCCAGTCACAAGAAGACAAGTACTGTATGATTCCATTTACATGAGGTACCTAGAGTAGTCACATTCACAGAGACAGAAGGTAGAATGGTGGTTGCCAGTGGTTGAGGGAGGGAGAAATGGGGAATTGTTGTTTAATGGGTACAGGGTTTGTTTGGAAAGATGAAAAAGTTCTGGAGATGGATGGTGGTGATGGTTGCACAACAACGTGAATGTACCTAATGCCACTGAAATGTACACTTAAAAATGGTTAAAACGGTAAATTTTACATTATATATATTTTACCACAGTTAAGAAAGAAAAAAAGCAAGGCACAGACAGGATTATTTAAGTTCAGCTAGAGGGGGCGCTCCCTGATTCTTCAACTCTCTGGGCTGGATAATTCTCATGTTTTCTCAAGTCTCCCTTCCCAGATTCTCCACACAAGCTTCCCTTGTAAGCCTCTTCTCCAAGGTTATCTCCCCCATTTCTGTGACTGGGCTGAAAACACTGGGAGGGGAGGGACTGGATCTGTCTTGTTCACAATTGTATCTCTAGAAAATAGTGCGAATAACGTGGTAAGTACTCAAGAAACAATGTTGGAATGAAGGTAGGCAGGAATGCCCTTCTTCCTCCATTTGTGCTGTCAGAAACTACCGGGTGGGGGCAGCACTGTTCTAATGAACTCCATCTTGACGCTGGTGGAGGTGAGGTGTGGGGTCTTTCCCTGTGGCCAAAGTCCCCCTGGGACGTACAATTATGGAATGATTTAGAGAAATTATGCCTGTTTTCCGTGTTGTCAACCTCCAAGAATTAAAGAGCTACCCTAAACATCATTAGCTTTCTTCAATTACTTGTTAGGTATTTATTATATATTTACCTATCTGAATTATTCTTAAATCCATTCATTCATTCAATAAATACTCATTAAGTGCTTACTACTGTCCAGTACTTTTCTAGGCATTGAGTGAAAAAACAGACCATAAGACCTGGCCCCCATGTAATTTACATCCTAGTAACCGGGGGTTACTCCCTCTCACCTAGACAACTAAATGAGTGAACACGTAGTGTATCTAATGGTGATAAGTGCTGTGGAGAAGAACAGGGGAGAGAAGAGGACAGACAGCGATAATTTCATTAAGGTCTTTTTCTGAGTTCTTACCTCGTTCTTCTGTTTGGAACATATTGCTTTGTTTCTTCATTTTGCTTGACCCTCTGTGTTGGTTTCTACATAAAACAGGCCCCTCTCCCAGTCTTGAAGGAGTGGCCTCATGTAGGAGATGAACTTTATCATTGTGCCCTGCCCTAGCTCTTGGTTGTCTCTCGAACATTTGTGTTTGTCCAAGCAGCCTATTATTATTATTATTATTTTTTTTTGCTGAGGAAGATTAGCCCTGAGTTAACATCCGCTGCCAATCTTTCTCTTTTTGCTCTTTTTTGTATGTGAGCTGCTGCCACAGCATGACCTCTGACAGACTAGTGGCGTAGGTTCTGCCCAGGAACTGAACCTGGGCCGCCCAAGCAGAGCATGCCCGATCTTAACCACTAGGCCACTGGGGCTGGCCCAAAGCAGCCTATTTTATTTTTAATTGCTCCCAGTAGTTGAGGGTGTGCCAAGACCTGTAGTGTCCCAGAGGGGAGGATCTCAGGCAGCAGTTTTTAAGGTGTGCAAATATACATAGTCCTGTGGAGCCGAGAGTGTATGCCCTGCTGGCTGCCAGAGCCAGGTGATCTGGAGATGTCCCCTGGGCAGCAGCTGCAAAAATCAGGGCGCTGGAGGAGGGTACAAGTTCCTAGCCAGGAGATACCAGTGAGCTGGAGTGACGCAGAGGGAGAGCACAAGGATGACTTCCCGTCCTATTTCCCAGAGAGTATTCCAGCAGGCCCCTAGATGTATGTTTAATTAAAGTCTGCCTCTCAGGCCGAAGCTTTCAGATAAGCAAATAAGCGTCGTTCACAGACAGTCTGGGCACTTTTCAATCAGCTGCCTCTGCACTGGGCCCTGGGGCAGGTGAGTCTGCACAGGAGCCCTTCAAGACCCATTTCTCAGTTCATTCTAGTCTTGTGGGTCTCTGGACATGAGCCTTGTTGGCTTTCACAGATAGATGTTGTGGGGGCTCATCTCTCAGGTGCAGGTCTTAAAAGTTGGGGTGCCTGATGTGGGGTTCAAACCCTTCACTCCTCAAAGAGCAGCTTGAGGTTTTGAGTTCTCTCTCAGTTGTGGGTCTCTGCTCCAGGGTTGGGGTGTATGGCGAGATTGTCTCAACCTCTCCTACTGGCTTCCATGTGGGTTTTTTCTCATTAGCCTGATGTGTAGGGGTCACATGGCTAGTGTTTGAGTTTTTTTTTTTCCCCAGAGAAAATTGTTTTGTATGTAGCTGTAGATTTTGTGTGTCTGTGGAGGAGGTGAGTTCAGGATCCTCCTATGCCTCCATCTTGAACTGGACCCAGACAGTGATAAGTTCAGAGTGAAGGTTGCCATGTTAAATCAGCTGGTCTGAGGGGCCTCACTGAGAAGCTGATATTTTCACATAGCCATGAAGAAGGTGAGTGAGTGACCTGTGTGATTACCTGGGAGAAGAACATTCCAGGTGGTAGAGGGAAGCACAAGTGCCCAAATCTTGTTTTTAAAATATATTATCTGCACCACAGTTTTTAAGAACTTCATGTTATGAAGTAGTAGTTGTTTTTATTTGTCTAAGAACTACTGCATCTTCTAACTAGGGCCTAGCATGGTGAGTGCTCAAAATGTTAGCTTTCAATTATGCTCTTAGCCTTAGTATTATAGGACTTGATACAAAATTATGTGTTCACCCTACTTTTGTCTTTCTGAGGTCATGAACTTTTATAACGTCCCCTAGCCCTCATCTACAGACTGTAGCCCATTTTCTTCTTAGTGTCCATCATGTGCCCTTCATTGAAGGCCAACTCTACTATCCATCTGTTGATTTTAGTTGTCATTACCTACTTTCAGTTTCAGGATTTTGTGCAAGACTAGGAGGATAGTAACTTATGCTTCATTTTTAATCATCATATGTGATGAAGCAAATAGCATCATGTTTGCTTTCTGAGATCACTGAGTTGAGTGCTTTAGAGAGGAATTAAAATGATTCTGGAATTATTATTTATTAGCCACTGTCTTCATCAGGAATTATTTCATTGTAATGAATGGAAACCAATTTATCAATGTCTAGATCAGTGGTTCAACCATGGGCAGCATTCTGCTCCCACCCAGGGGCATTGGAAATATGTGGAGGGTATTTTCAGTTGTTACAATGACTGACGGGTGCTTTGTCATTTAGTGCCTAGGGGCCAATGATGCTAAACATCCTGCAGTCTAAAGGATAGTCTTGAACAATAAAGAATTGTTCCATTAAAAATGCTATTAAAAAGAGTCCTGTTGAGAAACACTGATCTATGAAAGAGAGTGGGGTTTGCCATAATCTAAGTAAAATGGGCCTTCCTTTGTCCAGTCTCAGAACAGGATCTCATTTAAGAAAGAAATGCAAGTCTACTTCCTAAGAAAGCCTTGAAAAGTAAAATCTTTACAAAAACAACTTGAAGAATGCCGAAGGAGAATTCCTTTTAAGCAAATAGCAAAACTTTGTAAAATCATTCCCGATATCGCATTCAATATCCCAACTGCCTTTAATCTTATTTTCTTCCCCCCACATATCTACAACTTCTCCCCAAAAAGGTTTGCCCTGAGTATTTCTCCACTCCTGATCCCTATTTTGAGAAGCTCTGTTCTCTTCTAATACAAACCAAGTCTAGTTTTTCTGGCTTGTTTAATTCTGTACCAGCTACATGTAGAAGTGTGTGAATGTGTGTGAGTGTGTGTGTGTGAGTGCGTGTGAGAGGGACCATGAGGCTGTAAACACTCATATTTATCATTTCACAATGGCAAACCTAAGAGGGTGATTGGTTAGGACTACAGGTAATCTTTTAAAACCCCATGGCCAGAAGTGCAGCAGCATGTCACGGGAGCTAGTAAACCATAAGGCATCTGTCTTCATCCTACTCTTTCTGGGTCCATGTATATCTTCTTCCCTCTGCAATCTCCTAATTCTTCACTTGATTAACTGTGTTCTCAGCCAGCCTCCTAGTTTCTGCTCTCCACAACAGCAATAAGCCAAATGTGTCCCCACAAAATTCATATGTTGAAATCCTAACCCCCAATGTGATGGTGTTACGAGGTGGGGTCTTTGGGAGGTGATTAGGCCACAAAGGTGGAAGCCTCATGAATGGAATTAGTGCCATTATAAATGAGATAGTAGAAAACTCTCCCACCCCTTCCACCATGCGAGGACACAGTGAGAAGATGGCTGTCTGTGAACCAGGAAGTGGGCCCTCACCAGACTCCAAATCTGCCAGCACTTTGATCTTGGACTCCCAGCCTCCAGAACAGTCAGAAATGAATTTCTGTTGTTTATAAGCCGCCCAGTCTTTGATATTCTGTTATAGCGACTCACATGGCCTAAGACAATAACTTTGCCTGGTATTTGGCTTTTGTATGCTGCGTGGATCTAACTTTACATGAACCTTCAGCTCCAACACCATCTGACTGGTTCAGTGTCTATTTCTCAATTCCAAATTCCTGTGTGGGAAGAGTTGACAGCCCAGTCTAGATCAGGTTCTGCCTTCCCCAATCCTAGTTGTGGTAGGTAGAGTTGCCGCTTCTGAGCTGTGGGTGAAGCAGACTCTTTAAGAGGGGACTTTCGATGGGGGAGAAACAATGGACGTCTTTGGTCCACCAACACAAGTCCATGTAGTTTGTGGTGACACTTAATCAATATTAGGAAATTCCAGCTTTAGGTTAAGACAATATCTTGAGCTCATTATTCCTTTAAAGCAACTAAACTAATCCTGCCAGTAGATTAGCACAGAAGTGCAGAGAAACTTACCTTGATATGCCTCAGTCATTTCTGGCCCTTTCTGATCATAGAGCAAGTCCAAAGTTGAGTTTTAGTCTTTATTTTGACTTTTCCTGGATTTCACCCAGTTTGGTCAAAATATTAATATTTAACTTAGAATGTCAAGGGTGATCTGATCATAAACTCTAAGAAAATTTTAGGGATAGTGCAGACTCCTTAAATGAAGATGAGCCACTTACTTTGTGGTGGTGCATTAACTCTTTGACATTGGAGATATTAATTAACTTTAATAGCTTCAAATCTATTCATTAATGTTTACTGAGAGCCAGTGAGGCATATTCAGTTTAGCACAATGTAAACAACAAAGTTTTTGCTTCTAACTAATATTTATTGAATGCTCATCCTGTGAGACACAATCATTTCCATTGTTGAATTGGGAAATGAAAGTGAAGTCATTTTTATGTAGACAAAAGTTAACAAAAAATAATTCTGTCTTTGTAGTTATTCTTGTAAATCAAATTGAAGACTTCAGAAGTGCTGCTAATACAACCAAAACTCATCTTTTATTGAAATATGGAAAGATAGAGTTGACTGTGGCCTTAGGCCCCACAGTCTCTCTTTTTCTTGTGTGAGGAAGATTAGCCCTGAGCTAACACCTGTTGCCAATCCTCCTCTTTTTGCTGAGGAACATTGGCCCTGGGCTAACACCTGTGCCCATCTTTCTCTACTTTATACGTGGGACACCTGCCACAGTATGGCTTGATAAGTGGTATGTAGGTTCGTGCCCGGAATCCAAACCTGCGAACCTTGGGCCACCGAAATGGAGAGCGTGAACTTAACCACTACACCACTGGGCCAGCCCCACAGTCTCTTGTTTTCAAAGAGGAAATTGAGCCTAATGAAGGGGCTAAATGACCAGTTCAAAGTCATATGGTTAATGGAGTCTCTTTCTCCGAAGTAGCACTTGGTGACTATGGTGTGAGGTTGTTAGATGCTCTCTAGGTAGAGTAGAAAGTTGTTTGGAAAGAGGGCCTATCAACATTGCAAACTGGAGAGATTGCTTCCACATTATTTTTGGTGCTCCCTTAATTAGATATCTTAGGATTCCAAAAACATTGGATGATGACCAACTTTATATTGTTTTAAAAAATCTTATTATAGTGTGTCTAAATGTGTTTGCAACTTTAGGTATTTGTGTTATGTTCTTTTAGATTTTTATTTTGTAGCTTCAAGTTGTGTTTTTTTTTTCCAGAAAAGGAAAACATATTTTCCTTCAAGCAGTTATCTGGGAATTATAAATCATTTAAGCAAGAGCTAGTGGAAATAGGACCAATATGTAATTACTAATCAAATCACAGATAAATAGGCCCAGGAATAAAGGATTCCCAAAAAACAAAAGTAGAGAAAGGGCTTTCTGAATGGAGAACACAGCAGATTTTCATACAGATCAACTTAGGACTTTGTTGGAACTGAATTTAGAGGCAGTTGTTTTTAGAAAGGAGAAACACACTTTTAAGTTTTTTACAATATGAGAAAAGAGATGTCTACTTCCATTCTTTCTGAAAAACAATGGGCACAATTGAAAGCAAACTAATCTATCTCCATAGGAAATGGCTTCTGGAAAGTGGGACTTGATCTATATAGATCCATGGGATCTCCAAAAGCAATCAACAGACTGGCCATTTACCATTTACCAGAACGGTTTGGGAAGGAGGAAGAGTGGAGGAGTTCACAGACTAACGTCCCAGGTAGCTGTTGGGAGTTTTCTGTCTCTTTTTCTCTTCTTGGAGGGAAGGGGAGGCTTCCCACATGAACATGTATTTCGGACAATTAAATCGAGAGCGTCATGATTGACATGTTTTCATGTTATTCTTTCTTGGTTTGACATAGAAAATCTACTGGAATCAGGCTAATTTACAAATGAAGGGGTTTATTTTCCCTTTGGTTTGTGGACATAATTGTCTCCATCAACTTTAATGGCGGAGTTTCAGGGCCTGTCTGAAGGGAGAATGGATGGCTTATAGTAGAGTGCTGGCTCCGTGCTATTAAATCCATAGGGAGGAAATGCACTGTACATTTTGACACCCAACTTCTACATGATGAAGAAAATAGAAGCTGTTTGAAAGCATTCACATTTTCCTCTCATTGCCTTAAAAAGAAATAAAAAGAAAGCCCAGTGTGCACAAGAACGATTTGATGTGGGGATTGGAAAGATTAAGGATCATCTTAAAAACACCATGAACATTTCATCTTGAGGAATGTGGATGTGTGCAGCCATAAACACTCACCAACAACAGAGAGCCCAACTTCTGCATCTTGTAACCAATACAAGTCCATATCCAAAAGGTCATGTTGGTCCATAAAAACTTCCATAAAATTCAGAGAGTGACAACCTAATCTCCTGAGAAATAAATATGAGATATTATCAGGGAATTATTTCACAGTGAGGTCTCTATTTCGTTCTAAGAATGTATATCAAAAGTGCTATGGGCATCTGGGCAAGACAAGGAAGTTACATTTAACTATAAAACTAGCTTTGCTAATGATATAACCATCACATGGCATCGTGTACTATGTGAAAATGACAAAGGGCTCTGGGTGGACAGAATTCTACTTAGGATTTAATTAATTTCTACAAATGTTAATTGTCTTGTTCACTGCCTGGCATGTATTTGGCACTCAATAGCATTTGTTGAATGAAACAATGAATGATTGGAAGCTTATGATGTGTCAAGCACTATCCTAATCAAGAGAGTCAAGTATGGCCCTTGCTCTCAAGAAACCACAATCTAATAGATACCTATATACAACTAGAGTATCCTTTTTCCAGCTCTAATGTTTTAAATCCAAGTACAAAGCGTATTGTCCTAAGTGCAATATTAAAAAAAAAAAGTGTCATCCAGGTATAGTGGGAGAACACAGAAGGGAGTGATGAATTCTGCCTGAAGGTGATCTGGGAAGGCTTCCCAGAGAAAATGTCAGTTGACTTGGACATCTTGTGGTAGGGAGGAAAAGGAAAGAATGAGCAGAGAATCAGAGATATGAAGATGCACATCATTTTCAGGGAATAGCAAATAACCCAGTGTGGTCGAAGCTAATAGGGTCTATGTGGGAGGACAATGGTAGGTAGAGGCAAGTGAAGAATGGTAGAGCTGCAAGTTCCAATCAAATTGTAAAGGATCTTGGCAATCACGTGAAGGACTTTAGAGGTTTTTCTATTCTTTTTTTTTTTTAATGATGAAATAATTTTTTAAAGAAAATAGGGTCGTGTCAGGCTTTAATTTGAGTTTTAGAAGGGTGACTCTGACATCAGTGTAGAGAATACATTGAGAGGGAGAAAAAAGGTTGTAGACAATGATGTTCATTATAGTGGCAATTGTAATAACTTAGGTGATAGTGATGATGATCTGAGCAAGAGTCAGATCATTGGCAATATGGGTGGGGACGTACTCTGCCCAACCGTTCATCTACCTTATACCCATCCACCTATCCACCCACCATCTGCCCATCCATCTATCCACCCACTATCCGCCCATCCATCTATTCACCATCCACCTATCCATCAACTCATCCACCTGTCCATCCATCTATCCATCCACCCATCCATCTATCCATTTACTCAACCAACAAATATTTATGAAGTGCTGTAGTCAACGCCAATGTTTCCTTAACAGCCATTTTGTCTGCTTCGTTTTTCCAACAAACCTTGATTTCTTTCTGATATTGAGTGACCATGTGCATGGCTCTTCCTCAATCCCGGGCAATTGATCTCCATTAGTCTAAGATATTCTTTCATTCATTCATTCATTCATTCAATATTTATGGAGCACCTTCTAGGGTACAGGCACTGTTTTCAGAACTGGAGATGTAGTGGTGAGATGAATAATTATGATTCCTCCAATTAGGATGCTCACACTTTATTGTTGGAGACATTTACCTTGATTACAGTACATAAAAATTAATTGCAGTTAGACTTGTAATGTTCATTCATATCTTAAGCTTCTCTCCTGGGCACACTGTCCCTCTTGCAATTATGCAGGACCAAAGTGACAATTTGGGGCCAATGGGCCGTGGATGGAACTTCACTTCTGGGCTGTTGTTTTCCTCTCCATTTATTCTAAATGAAGAGATCCTATGTGCCAGTTGGTACAGGGACAGGAATCATTGTTAGCCGGGATCACTGAGTCTGCATGGAGGACGAGTGTCCTGGAGAATCACCATTACCTGAGCAGGCTTTACTTGAAGAGGAAATAAGTGTTTATTTATACAATAACTAAGATTAGGGGAGTTGATTATTACTGTAGCATAACCTAGCTTAACCTGACTAATGCAATGATTAATGCTAGTATTCAGGTATGAGCCAAATGCTATAGGAGCCCCAGGAAAGGAGTAACTCACTGTCTGAGGGACTCAAAGGAGGACTTTGGAGATGATAATTGAGCTGGGTCAGGAAAAATGATCAAGAATTAGCTAGGCAGATAGGCAAGTGAGAGGCTTCAATGTAGCGGAAATATCCTGGGCAAAGGCTTATGGCCTTGAAATGGGCTGACACGTTGGGAGAACCACACATGGATTTCGTTGGCTGCATGTACAGTGTGTGGCTGAGAGAACGGCTCTGTCAGCCCAGGAGTTCAGCTCATTAGTGCAGAGCATTTTCCCAGCACGCTGATCGTGGATGGTGGAAGACAGCAAGAGTCCCAAGTGAAAGGAGCAAATCAAACGTCAAAGCTTTTCCTTAATCATGGTAATTAGGGGTGGAATTAAGGGTTTCCTTTCCACTTCAGACTTCCAACCTTTGCTGTCACTAAATACCATTAAATGAAGTGATACAACCTATTAGGGTCTTTCAGACAATTCCTCCTGGGCTCATGGAGATCTCTTCAGAGAGATTAAACTTCGGAACCAATGATGTAAATAGGAATTACCCAGGCAGAATTAACAAGAGTGGGCGGATGCCATTTGAATTGTATATATTCATAGTCTAAAAAAGGAAATCTAAAAATGAGCTTAGAGCAGTGACATGTTTTGTGGCAGATTTAGTTCTAGAGAGAGGGACAATTACACCATTCACCAGGCATAATTATTTTTAAAATGTCTTCTCCGTGGCTCACAAACTTTATAATAAAGAAGTACATGCTGTCATAGAAGTGATTAGATGTCTCAAGGAAAGGAATTGGCTGGAAAATACTCATTTTGCACAAAATACTCACAAAATAGTCACTTTGCAAAACTGAAGAAAATTTTGCTTTTCCCTCTTATTTCTTGACATTAAAAAAATGGTAACTAATAAGTGATTTCCTAACACTTGAGACTCTAAACTCATCTACTTGAAGGCAGAAATGTGCTAGTTATTTTTTATTTCTCCCAAAGCCTCGTGCTAGCCAGTAAAATAAGTTATTTTATTCGATCTCACGATAAAAATTCACCAAGTGCAGACTATGAGCTAGACAGTGTTCTAAGTGCTAGGGGCACAGTGGTCAACAAACTGGACAGATTTGTGCCTGAAGAAACTTGCATTTGAGTGGGAGAAAGAGATGGTAAGCAAACGAATGAATAAATGTAAATAATGTCAGATGGTGTTGAGGGCTATGGGAAAAAATGAATCAGAGAAGGGGTAGGATATTGGAGGTTGCTTGCTATTATATTTAGAGTGGTTGGGAGGACTTCACCTTGATAAAGTGACATTTGTGCAGAGACCCGAAGGAAAGGAGGTAAAGACTGTGTGGATATCTGGGGACGAGAGATCCAGGCAGAAGGGGCAGCCACACAAAGACCTTGAGGTGGGGTGTGGTTGGCAGGCTGTAGGAACAGCAAGGAGCCCAGTGTGGCAGGAGTGGAGTGAGCAAGGGAAGAGTAATGGGCTGTAAGGTCACAGCATTCTTGGGGTCAGATCCTACAGGGCTTGGTAGTCACTCTAGGAACTTCAGCTTCTATGCTGACTGTTAAGAGGAGCCACTGAAGGCTTCAAGAGGAGTGTGTATTCTGGCTCTTAGGGGCTGAACTGTGTCCCTCTGAAATTCACATGTTGAAGTCCTAACCCCTAGTACCTCAGAATGTGATTGCATTTGGATCTAGGCCTTTGGAAAGGTAATTTAGGTAAAATCAGGTCATAAGGATGGGCCCTAGTCCAGTGTGGCTGGTGTCCTTATAAGAAGAGGAGATCGGGACACAGACACACACAGAGAGACAATGTGAAGACACAGTAAGGAGACGACCATCTACAAGCCAAGGAGAGAGGCCTTAGGAGAAACCAACCCTGCCCACACCTTGATCTTGGAGTTTAGCCTCCAGAACTTGAGGAATAAATTTCTGATGCTTAAGCCACGCAGATGGCACTACTTTGTTGTGGCAGGCCCAGCAGACTAAAGCACTGACTTTCTTTTTAAAACAGATCATTGTATCCTCCGGGGGAGTGCAGAGTACAGGGGGCAAGGGCGCAAGCTGGAAGAAGGAGTAGATGCCATTCTAATAATGAGATTTGCTGGCACTTAGTTCCAAGAGTTAGAAGTGGAAGAGGTGTGAAATGGTCAGATTTGGGATGTATTTTGAAGGTAGAACAGACAGAATTTGCTCTTGGCTTAGATGCTGGGTGTGAGACAAAGAGAGGAGGCAAGACTGTCTCTAAGGTTTTGGACCTGAGAACTAGAAAAATGCCATTGCCATTTACTGAGGTGGGAAAGACAGAAGGAAGAGCGGGCTTGGGAGGGCAGTGTGGGAGTCAGGAGAATGATCTGGATGTGTGAATCTGACATGCCTGTTTGGAGCCCGCAAATGCATCTCCAGTGCCGGGAAACGGGAAACAGAGTTGTAAGAGCCTTTGTCTACCGAGCACTCAGTAGGTGATTATACAATGCTCATTGAATAAATGAGTGAACGAATTTGGAGATCAGGATTTTAGCTTTGCTCTTTTGGGAAATGCATATTATCTCTCTGTTTGCATCTGGAAAAATCTAAGGACTACTGCAGAGATATTTTGCTGTAAGCTATATTTTTACAAATTATGATGTGATGGCAGCTCAAGAGTTCACGTTGTAAAAGTATGTGCTGCATTACTGTTTTGAGGGAATTTTCCAGGCGTATTTAAATAGAACATATAATTTTAATAACTAAATGTTTCACATTGTATAACCTTCCGGAACCGTTCTTGGTCCTTCCCTCCCAGGAAGTGTTTAGTTCATCCTGTGCCCTCAGGTCTGTCTAGATCAGGGCCTCCAGGGAAGCATCCTTTAAGTGTTACCCTACGTTGACATGACTAACAGTGGCCACTCAAGTGGCTCTGTCTGTAACGTAATGAAAACCTGTTCCAAGATGATGTGTAGTGTCCTCTAATGGAGATAGAGCAGGTTGGAAAAATTTCAAAATTCCACCCACCTGACACACTGTGACACAAATAAATATTTGTGGATTAAATTTTTTCCAGCTGTGATTTTTTTTACTTGATACTATTTGGATAACATTTTAAAATTACAGAAAGTTTTCAAGAATAGTACAAGGAACTCCTGAATACCCTTTACCCAGAATCACCAATTGTTTACATTTTATCCTATTCTCTCTCTTTCTACACACACACACAAATTTTTTTTCTGAATTGTATAAGAGAAAGGTGGAGACATCATCCCATTTTACCCCTCAATACTTCAGTATGCATTCCCTTAAAACCTAAATATTCTATTACACAATCATAGTATCATTATCAAAATCAGGAAATTTAATATTGATACAATGCTGTGATTTAGTCCACAGTCCAACTATATTCAGTTTTATCGGTAGTGACAATGATGTCCTTTATAGCCATTTTTTTCCCAGCCTATGAGCTGATGATCCAAGATCACAGATTGTCTTTATTTGTCGTAGCTTGTTTTCCTTTAATCTAGTTTCTCCGTCTGCCTTTATCTTCTTGATCTTGACATTTTTGAAAAGTAGAGACCATTTATTTTATAGAACATGTCTTTATTTGGCTTGTCTGCTATTTCCTCATAACTAGAATCAGGTTCTGCGTTTTGGCAGGAATAGCACAGAATTGCTGTTGTGTCCTTCTCAGTGCATTGTATCTGGAAGCACGTCTCTATTTGTCCCAGTATTGGTGATAGTAACTTTGTCCACTCAGTAAAGATAGTGTTTACCAGGTCTCTGCCTTGTAAAGTTACTATTGCTCTCTTTGTAGTGAATAAGTAATTTGTGGGGAGATACTATGAGACTTATATAAATGTCCTGATTCTTATCAAGCTTTTGCATACTAGTTTTAGTATCTGTTGATGAATTTCTGTCTCTGGGTTGATTTCATTTTATTGGTTATCCATTGATGAATTTATTTCTCCATGCTGATGAAAATGCATGACATCTATTGAACTAAACATCTGTAGGATTGTTCCTTTCTCGATCTGTCTGTGGAGCTCAAGGGATCATAACTGAGGTACATGTGTACTCACGGCCTTCATTGGTCATGAAGGTCATGATTAATTAAAACGCTCTGGCAAGGTGTCATAAAGTTAATGGACTTCCTGGGAAGCTGAAGGGATCGGTTTCAGCCCTTATTTAATATTTGAAGACCGTCTTATAGAGTTGACAGTTCCGTATATGTAGAATGTGTATGATCTACATATACTTCTGGATGGTATGAAATAAGTGTTATAAGATAAATCCTTGATATGAGTTTGCTTTGTTTTCATTTACCTTTTCTATTCAAAAGTGGGATCAACAACATTCCACTTACTTGAAGATGTCATTAATGTTTTAATAAATTGAAGTGTTGCATAGCTAAATGTAAAAAGACCACCTTTGAAGCAATTTTAAGAATCTTTCTTTCTTATGACAATGTGGAAGTACATAGACACCATCATCTACAAACATATACCATGTCCTCCTCCTCCTATTTCATAAGTTTCTTATTACAGGGGGCACGCATTACACTTTTTTCTCAGTTTCTTCATGAATAACAACTATGCAATACCATGAAAACCAAATTAAGGTATAAATTACTTATGTGTTTAAATGATAATTCATGCAAAACAGTGAATATCATTGACCCAAAAATATTGAATCAATTCATAAACAACATCTTATGAATAATAAAATTACTTTGTAAATATTCAGCAAAATGAAAAAAATTATTCTTGGAAGTTCTCGGTTCTCCTGCATGTCTCAATAGCTCCCAGATTACCAGGTTTTCTCAGGTGACTGCAACATTTAAATGTCAATTCTGCCCTGGCACAGGGCCCAGCTAACTGGGGTGATCCTGGCCTAACCCATCCAGGATCTGTTCACCAAGAGCTAGCCCCTTCCCAGCCTCTTTCCAGCCCTCTTAGGTACTCATACAGTCTCAGGGGCTTTCGTGAGAGGTCTGAATAAATGAAAGAGCAGAACAAGGATTTGTCAACATGGGTAATGAGTGCACTGTGACAGAACGCTCTCACCCTGCTATTTGCTAAGGGCTTTCTGCAGGACCACATGCTGAGTGAGGTAGATCCGGGTTTCTGTTGGCATGCTGTTGTGGGTTTCATAAGCAAGTCTCAAGCGTCACTTCCAGTGAGGAATGTCAGAGTCTTAGAATTTTTAATGTGCTCTTATATTGCAAGACCAAACTCACAATCTGTTCAGAGACAGCAAGAGAGATGTTATTAAACTCGGATCATCGTTGTATGTGCTTAAAATCACAACTCTTAGGTTGCAGTTTGATTATAGTGGAAAGGATGGGAGTGCAGAAACCTACCAGATTAGAGGAGCATTTCATTACGATGACAGTCCAGAGTTATAGCTTTTTGCACGACGTGAGATCCAGTAAATTTTCAAGGGGACGAGACACATGCAGACCTTGTGTTCATACCAGGATTACCATCTTAAGGAACCCATTTGTTTCCTTAGTGTGGACTGAAGATTCTTGCATCACAAAAAGCTTTATTTCCAATGTGCTCTGTACTTACCATGCTTTATTTACAGAAACAGTAAATCCAGCACCGCATGAGTGAATTAATCCTTTTGTAATATTTGGCATATCACTGGGAAGTCGAGTGGTCCATAAGGTGAATATGCTCTCTTTGCATATGTGTGTATATACTTGGTAACATTTTAGGCAGTGTTCTTGAAGCTTCCAAATACTCACTGCTATTTAGAGGAAGTAAGAGTTCAATCACACCGTCATTTCTTTATGCAAAATCAAACACGGCATCTATAGATCCAAAGTGAAATCTTTACTCTATTTGGGAGATTGCTCACGGAGCCAGGGGAGTCTAGCTGCCTCGCATCGGTTGTCCGCACAGACACTGCTCCTCTTCTATGCTTGTTTATTGAACTAGAGGGCTAATAGGCCACTGTTTTATTAAGTGGAAGGGTTTATGGGCATTCGGACGGTCAATAACATTGACCATTTATAAATCAATTAAGTCAAACGAGCCCACACAAGGTAAGCTGACAATCGCATAGAAAGTAACTTCCCAAGGGCACTTCGACTGGTACAGTTTATTCTGCTAGACTCAGGTTATTCTGGGTTTAGCATGGAGTGGTAGCTCTGTGTTTTGGGAGTGTGTAATAATACACACAGCACAGCCCATAACTGGGTATTTATCATGATTCCCCCCCTGGAGGGAAATGGGGCTGTTATATTTAGCAAGCTGTTCATTCCCCAAGGGCACTCCACAAGGTACTGCTGAATCCTCCAGGACTCAGACAGGAAGACTGAAATCACCACACGAACCTCATGTCCCTGCAGAGCTTTGGCTGTTTCAAGGAGGAGTTGTCCCTCGCTGTTTCCTCTAGGGAAGAACAGGAGCGTTCTCAGAGTCTTTTCCCACCTTCTCTCCATGGCAAGGTCAAGGGCAGGAAATCAGGGAAGCAAAAGAACTCCCATTAAACTTGGTGCCGTCTTTAGCTTTAGAAATCAAAATGATGATCGTGCTATATTGGCCGTTTATGAAGCGCCTGGGACATAGTAAGTATCATGCTGTCATTTTTACACATGTTGACTCAGATGCTCAAAATGGCCTTACAGGACTGGTCGTGTCCTCCTTTACAGATGACCTGGACTCTGAACATAAAGCAATGAGGCTGGGATTCAAACCTGGATCAGACTGCCCTCAGGAAATATTTAAATGGAAAGATAAGTCAAGACCAGATGACTCTGAGGGTGGCATAAACCAATTTCTCTGTAACACACACTTCTAGAGCTGACATCTGAGCTGGGTGTGTGAGAAGAGAACGCTGACATATGGGGACATGAGTTTCCAGAGTTCTGTGGTCCCAAGAAGACAATAACTATTACTCACGCAGAGTTTAGTAAGTGCTGAATATTATTCTAAGCTCTTCTGGACATAATTATGCAATGACTCCTTCACGACCCTATGAGATTGGTACTGTTACAATCCCCAATACACATTTTTGGGTAGCCAGCAGGCTCCTCAGTGCTCCAAATCTTGATGTGACAGCAGAAGCACACTGAAACCTGACAGGAGTAACGACAACAGCTTTTTCTGTTAACTGTCCCCATGAAATTCCATTTGCTGTAACACTTTTAAGTCAATGTGTGCATTGTCTAATAAAATCCAAGACAACTGTCTGGTATACTCATTCTGAATTTAACATTTGTCTTTTAATGACATGGATGGTTTTTAAAACATCAAGTTATTTTAAAAAAAAATTTTTTAACCCAAAGCTTTTCAATGGGAGGGCACGGATTCTCAGAAAACTCGCGCTCTTTGAGTAAGTCAGATCATTGAGGAGAAGTCTGAAGGGAGCCATTACGTCTCAGCTGTGTGTTGACACTGGGATTCCTGAATGGATGGAGTCATTACTGTCAGCGGGGCTTGTTTGCAGGCCTTTAGTTGTAGCAAAAGGAACAAACAGGCACTTCAAAGGCTCTTGATAAAAACTGTGACTATGTCTCTGAGTTCCACTGTAACAGTAATGCACCCACAGGATGTCCCGAGGGAGATTCAGAAGCCAGTAGCAGTTTATCTGCCAAAAGATGTAACAAATTATTAATTTACATAAAATCACATATAGTTTAGAACAGTGATGAAAAAAATCACATACATCTATTATCCAAAAAATTTAGATATTATAAAAACTGTCATAAAATTATTTACAGTTTTCTTACTATTCAAGTCATACATACCTCTTTAGGAAAAATTAGAAAATTCAGATAAACAAGAATATTTTTTTAAGTGTCCATCATCCTACGACTCAGAAAACAATGTTTGGTGGTTGTTTTTCGTGGTTTTGTTTCCAAGGACATCTGTGTTTTTTTGACACAGACTAGCAACTGTGTGATACCATGGCTAATTACTACTGCTCGTGAGGAGCTGTCCTGATTTCTAGTCACTTCCAACGATCTCTCTGCTGAAGGTGGCTCAGTGGAAGGTGGGATGGTTGTACTACTTTTGCCAAATGGTGGGAAAGGTAATAAGAGTAATAAACGTTTTGGTACTTAAAGATGATCTAATTCAGTGAGAGAGAAACTGCTGCCTGTAAAGTGACATGAAGAGTCAAAGACAAAGCTAGGACAAACCCAGAGCCCAAGACTTTACATCCTTTGTTGTTTATTTGTTCTTCACCCTCTTGGCTGACAGCAGGAATCCTGGCAATGACATATTCTTCAACGGGGCTGATGCTCTCTTTGTCTTCATCTCAACTCAAGGCAGTAACTTTCTTGCTTTGTAACACAGGTCATCAGAGGAGTGGGTTTCTGCGTAGGAGCATCTCCACTTAAATCTTGGGATTTTCTTTTGCTGAGGAAGATTCACCCTGACCTAACATCTGTTGCCAATCTTCCTCTTTTTGTATGTGAGCCACCAAAGCGTGGCCATTGACAGATTAGTGGTGTAGGTCTGTGCCCGGGAACTGAACCCAGGCCACCAAAGCAGAGTGTGCTGAACTAAACCACTAGGCTGTCAAATCTTGGGAGTTTTAAGCAGAGAGTTTTAGGTGACAATGTAGCTGGTGTCTGTATTTTAGCTTTTAGTGTCTGTCTTAGCTTAATTCTCATAGTAACAAGTTAGGGATGTAGGGGTCACTTGAGGGGATGAGACTAAGGGGTAGACAGAAAAGAGAGAGTCACTACAGGAGGTCAGATGGCCATGGATGGGGTGAAGGGCAGGGACGTGAGAAGCATTCATAGGGGTCATGGAAGGGTAGATGTCAAGGAACTAACAGACTTGTGGAAACAAAATGGATTAAGAAGCCAAATGAGAGGGTCTGGGCCCAAGAGAATCCAGGTCAAAACATTTCTTTCATGTAAATTTACAATTATAAATAGTGGTAGCATATTGAGTTTTATTGAAATGTAATTTCTTCCATGTTTTGGTTCTTTAGAAAAACCTATGACTGACTATTGTCATCATTTCCCTCTTCAATTAACATAATTAACAAATCAAAACTTCCTATGATATTTGTAGTCTTCAAGCTTGTTTCCTGTGGTGTAAGTATATTCAATAATAAATATTCTTGTTTTATAAATCCATGGAGATAGGATAACATTTTTAGAATTCAGCATGACTATATCAAGAGTGGAAAATATGTTTTCAGTTAAGTTAAAAAGAAAAAAAGAGCCATTGGTCAAATGACTGTTAAAATATAAGTAAGAATTGGAAAGAAAAAGAAATCCAGAGAGGCTTGTAAAATGTACTGTATTGGCAATGATGCTAGTTATGATTTTGATGGCCAGGAAAAAAATTACAGTGTTTCCCATGCCATCCAAGGGCTAATATCACAATTTATGAACATATAAAAGGTTTTATTTAAACTCCTGGGAAATTTAAAAACTATATGTACCAAGATAATACTTGAGAAAATAAAGAATCTTGTGTTTTAATTCTACAAGATGGTATAAACGTTATTAATGTCTGAGAGTTCACAACTCCCTGATTCCCTTTGCCTTGGCATCTTCTCCAACCCCGCTTTTTCTGAAGCAAAAAGGAGAAAAGCCACATGCAGACACTGTTGTAAAAATATATTTCTTGAAGGTGGTGGGAATAAAGGCAGTGTGTGTGGAGAAAGAAGGGAACTGGAGGCAAAGACGGGACCAAGGTGGGTGGATGGAGGATTTGGCTAGGGCAAAAGAATGAATGAATCCGGGGAGATTTCGGGAGCAAAGAAGTACAAAGGAGAGGAGATGGACTAGTTTTCTGACCTGCCTTAAATGTTTGAGAGAAAAATGGGGATTGAAATTCCCATCTGGGCCATTCTTCTTTATTGTGACCCCGATCCACAATTATGCAGTGAGGGTCTGGGTGATACAAGGACTGTTGAAGCAAAGTGACAGGAGACTAGCTTCACCCTAAGCCAGATCCATGTTGGAGGACAAAAGCCCATTGGTTCGGAGCTTAATGTATGTTATCTTATTTAATCCTCATAACAGCTGTCTAGTGTTGATGCTATTGAATCTCATTTAGAGGCAAGGAAAACTGAAACTTAGAAAGGCTGCATAAGTTGACCTCGTACCCCACATCCAATTTGCAGTGGGCTGATCCCATGCTCTGACCCCTTTCCTCTCTTCCTAAACAACATTTCAGTTCAGGATCAACTCTTGGTGCTTTCAGTCTGGGGGCCCGACCACAAGTCTTTCCCTTCTCCTCCATGAGACATACAGCAGAAAAGATGAGAGATGACATGCCAATCCTATGTGTGGCTTTGCTGACTGACTTGTTTGACCTCAGGGGGCTTAAAATCTCTGTCTCAGATCTTCCCAAGTGAAAAACAGACATAAAAATATTGTTGTTCTCAGTCTCACAAAGAGCTTGTGAAGATTAGCAAGTCAAGCTATAAAACCCCTCAGGAGAAAAGCATTTAGAATCGACCAGAATCAAGGTCCTTCCTAAGATCATCCTGAGGTCTTCCTCATAAGACCTCAGTAAGTGAACGCCTCGGCAAATCAAAGATTGATTGGGACTCTGGCTCTGTTGCTGAGGCAGAATTCAGGATCTGAGTTGCCCTTCTGCTGTGTGAGAATTGCAGGTGAGAAGGGATGGGGCCAGAAATGCTCTCCCAGATGTCTACTTAGCAGGCAAAGTCTATGAGTTTGCACCATCACTTGTGGATTGGAATATTGGACTCCATAGACTAAATCCTATCCAAACACAGACACATGACTTGATAGAGTCCACACAGAGACATCTGTCATATTACACCTACAAATAATCCTTCATTAGCCTCCTCTGTTTGTGATAAGTGGCGGTGGCAGTAATATAGACTTAAATTCTAGGCTTCTAATGAAATAAATTCAGAATGAGCTCTCTCGCCCATATTGATTTCAGAATAAACACATATCCAGCAGAGGGGCACTTCTTCCTTTGCGAGCCTCCCTATAATTCAGGGACTGCTTGGAGGGTAGTGATTTCTTTGATGCCAGAAGTTACTCAAAACTCATCTGGAG
Organism: Diceros bicornis minor; assembly: GCF_020826845.1. Classification (NCBI taxonomy): domain Eukaryota; kingdom Metazoa; phylum Chordata; class Mammalia; order Perissodactyla; family Rhinocerotidae; genus Diceros; species Diceros bicornis. The sequence continues at coordinate 15,036,717 of NC_080775.1, read as the reverse complement.
AATAAGAGAACTCAAAATATCTGGCAGTGGGAAGACCACCACATCTTGTTGTGTCTTTGTGGTCAGGCAGTCTTGAGGTTGCCTAACTTCCCTGCCGCATCTGAAACCAAGAAACTCAGCAAGTAAAGTCACTCCATCAAGAGAATAATAACAATTTGAAAGAAGCTTCTTTGATTTTTGTTACAACTGACCCATGACTGATTGGATCCAAAATAAAGAATGTGTTGATTTGGTGTCCTCTGGCTGAGTGTGGTGACATAATTAGGTTGACCTATCAAGCATGCTAGACCAGATCTTGGTATTCTGGCAAAAGACAACAGAGCAAAACAATAGTATAGAATCCAGGTTGAACCCCCAGCAGTGAAGGGGCAGTCCTGGGCATTTTGTCCTGGTGAGGGACATTCATTTCAGACATAGGGTCCTTTCCTTAAGGCTGTGAAAACTTTCTCTAAAGGGATACTTCCTCTCCTAGCCCAGAATCTTTAATCCTTCTGCAGGCTGGCTTTATGCTTGACTCTAAGAAGAAGAGAACATTGACAGGAAAATTCAGCGTCTCCTTAAATTACCTCTTTGTTTAAACGTTTAAATGTGTTCCATTTGTTATTGTTGTTGTGTTGTTATTTTTAAGCCAGAATGCTTATCCATTCTTGCACCATCTATTTTAGGTACCCATGAGATGAGGAGCAGAGGCAGAAATCAATGCTGGCTGTGGCTTTCTAAATTCGTTCAAGGGATCCAAGAATCCCTATGTGCCCTAAGCATTGTGTGTTGACTGGATACTAATGACTTACACATGTGTAACGTTCATGGATTCTATTGTAAGAAATAAGATGCAAACTTGTTTATAAACATTATTACATTCATAGTAGCTTTTTGCCTTATTCAATATGTACTAGGAGTGTAGTAATTATCATGATATTTTTTGGAAAAGTACAAAGGGATTCTAACATTGAAAAAGGATGGAAGTTAGTGGAGCAGAAGAATGAGATTCAGAATAGCCCCTAGCTCTCCAGACTCTCCACCACTTTATTGGTTCCTGAAAGTGGAACCCGTTCACCTAACAGGAACCACCAAGGATGGACCATGGATTCAAATGGCTTAGGTTTGAATTCCAGCTCTGCTCCTCCATTCCTAGCTATGTAACCCTGCCAAGTTCCATGGCCTCTGCTTGCCTTGGTTTTCTCATCTGTAATATGGGGACAATAATAGGGCTACTTAAAGTGTTTACCATGAGGATTGGAATACAGTTAATATTAAAGAAACCATTGCTATTACTTTTTAAAGATAATAACAGTGGCAACTTTTCTTTGAGAGGCCAAGACTGTGCAGTTTCAGTTGATTGGACAGAACCCCTGTTTGTGGTCAAATACTCTCAAGAGTGGCTTTTCCTGAGTTCTGTAATGGGGAGTTCCATATGTAGAAGAGGCTGCCCATCCCCTTATGCACAAAGGATAAGATGCTAAATGATCCTCAGGAAAAGAGGCTGAGGAAAATGTTTAGTTTTGTTCTGATTGAAAAAACTCAGCCCGTGTTTAATAGTTTATTTATTTTTAAAATAAAAAGGAAAACCAGAGAAGCCAAAGGCTTCCAGTAGACCTGCCTGACAGTACGGGATAACCGACCGAGGGTGGCCGCCGAGCATACAGGCTCCCATTGGGAGCCCTGCCTGTGTCCTTCAACCCTGATGGCAGGTTCTGGAAGACAACCTGGCAGCCCTCACAGTCCATTAAGACAACAGATGCAAACACACTCAGACGCCAACTGCTGAAATCAGGTTAATTTCAGCCTTGTCCTGTGGCTGTCCCCTCACAGCCAATGACAACTCAACCCAGAACTCTGCAAGGTTAGGTCACGGTAAAGCTCCCACTAATGGGAATTTCTCAGTAGAGCATGTGCTAAATAAATGCAAACTGGGTGGCTGTATGGCTTCTGTTTGGAACAGAAATTGCCAGCCTATCATTAGGAGATGGAAATAGGTAGAGCATAGAAAATAGGCAAATGCACAGAAGTGGAGTCAGGCAAATACAAAAATGTCTTAGACTTGATCTGTGTTCATTTCCTGGAAGATAAAATTGTTTCAGGAACAGCGGACTTAATTGGGTTAGGTGATTGAACTTTTTGTGAAACAATAATGTTTATTCGTGTTTTGCCATGGTGACAGTTGTGTGTTTCCACGTGGAGAAACAGGAAGACAGAGCTGCATAGTTCAATGACCCGCCAAGAATTGCAGTTGGATTTTAGGTCGTTTGTCTTTATCTTCCTTCTCTGCACTTTTTTTTGCTTACTTGTTTACCCCAAGTTTGTACTTAACATTGAGAAAGTCTGCTGTTAGGTTTATTTTTGTGATTCAAAGTCAAAATTGAACTTAAATTTTGGGAAAATGAAAGAATTTGAGGGCTGCCATCTTTCTGGTGACAGTTACTTTGCCGGTTACTTCAAGGAAAATGCCTTTCTATGACTGTGAAAGGGAAACTGAAGTGCTTTTTCTCTCCTCCCGTTAAATTTCTGGTGATCGTGTTTCTCTGATGGGCAGGTCCTCTGCCCACCCTCTCTTGTTTTGGTTGGTGGCACCCTACTTCTTCTCTCCCTTCTTTTCCCAACACCTGGTTCAGTGTAGCTCAACAAATGGCCTTGAACGCCAGCTCTAGGCTGGGCATGTGGCTAAGCGTTGGGTGTACAAGATGAACAAGTCTGATCCTTGCCCACAAAGAGTCCGTAGTCTAGGAGTATAGGACTTGCCTACCCCCAGAGGGAAAGCGCACAGCAAAGGGAGTGAGAAAATGCCAAGCAAGAGCTCGTTGTTCTGAAATTCTTACCTAGGATGTACCCTAGGCTCATTTGGGTCCGTGGATGGGAATGAAGGTGAATGGAAGCTTGGTTAACTGGGCATTTTCAGAAGTCATGGTTTAAATAGAATTGCTGCCCATGATTAACGGCCCGGGCATTGGAATTAGACAGGACTGGCTTGTGATTCTGGCTTTGCCATTAACCACTGTGTGACCCTGAGAAATGTACCTGCCTTCTCTGAGCATCAATTTCTGTATATGCCAAAATGGGATAGTAATAACCACTTCATTGAGCTGTTGAATGACATAGTGTAAGATGTGCCTACCAAAGTGATTAGCACACAGTAGGTGCTTAATAAATGGGCACTGCTATTATTTTCTAGTTGTCTATGCTTGTGGATGAGTTCTTTAATGTCTCTGTGAAGGCAGGACGGGGGTATTGGGAGAAGAGGATGGCTGGAGCAGGTGACACACAAGCCGTGGTTGGGTGCCCAGGAATCAAGGTGAGTGTGAGCTGGGGGACACTGACAACATCGTTGCTTTGGCAGCAGTTGGGTTGTCTCCTATGGAGAAGAAATGGCATGTTTAGCCAGTCAGATAACCAAGCCGCTACCGTCAGAGAGCCATTTAAACGGAGGTTTGCAAATGCGTTCTGTGCAGCCTGTGATAATGAGATTCATGCTTCTGCAGTGGTAATCCTCCTCTAGACAGCATTTTAAATCTTTTCCTATTTGGTGCACAGAACTAAGGTCCAGGATAGACATATTTCCAAGTGTCATTTTTAATTTAATGCATGATTGAACGTATTACCACTGGCACAGCTAAATAGTTAAACTAGAATCCATCAATTTGTCCTGAACTGTTGACATGCAGGGTAATGCTATAGTTAAATTAAATTTAAATATAAGAATGAGAGGCAGCTTGGTTTCCTGGCAGCCGTGGGGCCTGCTTTGTCATATGAGGCCCGGCTGCAGGATGAAAAGGACATTTTAAAATATGAGGTGCATTTCTCACCTCCCCTCCGTATGGCTCAGAGAATGTGCTGATCCTGTTGCGTTTCTGGTTATTTTCCCCGACTGAGTGGCAAAGCAGACCAGGTGTCCAGATTGTGGCAGGAGGACACTGTGGAATTGTACAAGCAAATCACTGTTAATAGGAAAAACCTGGTTTGCAAATCATAACATGTCAGAACTAGAACAGATTTGGAAGACTCCAGAATGTCAGAGTCGGGGAGACCGGCCAGAGCTCCGGTCCAGCTCAGAGAAGCCCGGAAACCTGCCCAAGGACATCTGAGACGAGAAGCGTCTCCTCCGACTCACAGCAAATGTTCACTCCTTAGCGTTCCATTTTGCTTTATGCAAAGATGTGGCTGAGTCTGTCTTGCTGCTTATTTCTTTGAGAACCTGGCAAGTGAGTGAACCATTCTGAGCTTAATTTGCTTGTCTGTGAAATGGGGATAATATCACTAGCTATCTCATAGGATTATCAAGAAGACTAAATGAGTTCTATGTATAAAATGATTAGAACCGTGACTGGCATTTGATAAAAGCTGAAGAAATATAAACTATTCTTGTTGTTGGACTACTAAAAATAACTTACTTTTACTATTGACTGAATATTTTCTCTAAATTGTTTTTCTAGAATTGGGGACCCTCATGGCACCGTGTGCACTCCATAGACTGGGTCCTCTGGTGCTCCCTTGTGGAAGTATCCAAGATGGCCTATGCGTTAGTCTCCCAGGGCTGCCATAAGAAATTACTGCGAAGTTGGTGGGTTAAAACAATAGACATTTATTCTCTCACAGTTCTGGAGACCAGAGGTCCAAAGTCAAGGGGTCAGCTGGGCCATGCTCCCCCAAAGGCTCGAGGGGAGGATCTTTCCTTGTGTCTTCCAGCTTCTGGTGGCTCCAGGAGTTCCTTGGCTCATTACTGCATCGCTGCAATATCTACCTCCGTCTTCACATGGCTTTCTCCTCTTCTCTGTGTGTCTGCCCTCTGCGTGTCTCTTACAAGGATGTTTATTATTGGATTTAGGGCATACTTGGATAATCCAGGACCTCATTTCCTCTCTGATCTCATTGTGAGATTCTTAACTATATCTGCAAAGACCCTTTTTCCAAACCAGGTCACAGTCACATTCATATTCACAGTTCCACAACATGGACATATCTTTTTGGGGGCCACCCTTCACCTCACCTCGGCTAGCTATTGTTGGGGTGAGATCTGGGTATTGGAAACAGAACGAAACTAGAAGGAATTAAATCTGTAGACTTGGCTCTGGTTAAACTTTGTGCTAACCCACCATAGTCTCTGGTACTTTGATAGGTGGAAATGACAGAAAGAGACTGGAAAGACATCATTTGATGGATCAAAATGAAACATGGATTGTGATTGGTAAATAAGGTGGGCCTTCATTCATTCATTCAACAAACATGAATTGTGAGCCTACTAGGTCTCCAGCACCACAGTGTGTTACATGCCAGAGATAGAAAGATGAAAAAGACACTGTTTCTTTCCTTATGGAGCCAATAGTCTGAGGAGGAACAGACATGAAAATAAAAAAAAATATAAAACAATATAGTGAGTCCAAGGCTCAAGCTATTCTCAAAGTATTTTCAGTGCTGAGAAGGAGTGGGCAACTCAGTTGGGTCTCTCATTTCACCCTGTGCTAGACTTAACTAGGAAATGTCTAGATAATTGCCCACAGTTCTAGTCTCCTCTCTCCCCTGATTTCATTTCATAGGCCGTAGAATCCTGGAGTTTCCAGAGAAGAATAATGAGACTTTCGATGGGTTAGAATGTTTCTATAGATCTTATACATTCACCTATTCAAAACCCTTTGTGACTCCCCGTTTTCTACACGGCCTCTACTCTCTGCCTTCACTTTATTGTTCTCACATTATTCTCCTACAAATTAGCCTTTATAGCCAGACTGGCCAAATAGTTCCCTTCTACCTTGAAACCATTCTAATGATATATATATATTTTTTTTTGGTGAGGAAGATCAGCCCTGTGCTAACATCTGTTGTCAATCTTCCTCTTTTTGTGGAGGAAGATTGTCCCTGAGCTAACATCTGTGCCCATCTTCCTCTATTTCACATGTGGGACACTGCCACAGCATGGCTTGATGAGCGGTGCGTAGGTCCGTGCCCCAGATCTGAACCCATGAACCCCAGGCCGCCGAAGCAGAGCATGTGAACTTAACCACTAAGCCGCTGGGCCGGCCCCTCTAATGATATTTTTGTGTACCAGAATTCCCTACTTGTTCTCTCCAACTATACTTGTTCTGCTCATTTTCAAGCCCCAACTCATGTCTTATAACCTTTGTGAATTTTTCCCTTGCTATTTCAGCCTTCCACCAGCCTGTTTCTTCTGACTTCCTTTGGCTTTTATTAACAGTACAGTTTACGGGGCATATTTCATATAATACTTGGTGTTAGTTATTTTTTGCATTTCTTTTCCTCCTGACTAGATCGAAAAATTCTCAAGGAAGCCAGCTTGGTATGGTAGATCGTCCTGAAGAGAGAGTAAGATAACCTGAGTTATAAATCTGGTTTCATAAGTCGTAAACTCTGTGATTTTGAGTCAGTCACAGGGCATTCATTGTTTTACTTTATAAACATGAGACTTAGGCTAGGCTCTCCTGCCTTCGTCACAAGCTTGCTGAGATCAAAGGGGGTAACACATGGGAACGTGCTGTTCTGATAAAGCGCCTTCACATGCTAGGTGCTCAACAAGTAACAGAAGATTTTTTCAGAGATTCCCCTTTGAAAACTGTAAAATAAGCGACATCCAGGGGTGATGGACCACTTCTGCTTCCCACGTGCCTCAGGAACACAGTGGCTAGTCAAGTGAAGTTACGCCCAGAATATACCCACAAAGATGGTCTGTTTTTAAGATTGTGAAAGAAAACGGACTCAATTTGTTTCATTACTGATTTTCTTTTACTTGTTGTATGTCTGGTTCCAGGTACTTCTGATGGGGGTAACCTCTGCCTACATATCTTACGTAGAGAAAGGAAGTTTCACGTACATGTTTTCATAAAAGTGAACTAAAAGTTTTTGCTAGAGTCCCTGAAAGATTTTTCAAATCCAAGTTTCTTCAAGGACTATCTCGCAGGAAAGTCCAGTATTTGGATTGCTCAGGAGACTGTGCTAAATTCCCTGGCTTCTGCTTCGTTTGGATTTGCAGCTTTCATTTCTTTTGAAGCCCAAACTCAATGGGTGGAGGAAAAAGGAAGGTGAGGTCTATCCACAGCAGCCACTTCAGACAGTGCCAGCCCTGTTCAGCCTGCTGCGTGCGGTGTTCAGAGCAAAGGAGGTGGCCGGCCAGCCCTTGGTGTGACATTATCAGCTGTGCACCTGTGGGCCCTGGCACATCACTGCCTCGGCTTGGTGGTGGCCTTCCTGCCACTGAATGGCTTGTGATTAGGATGAGATGCCCAGCAGATGGCTCAGATTTAAGCCATGCTGCTTGCAGTCAATAGCAGCCATTTTTATCCTCGTCCTATTGATGAAGTTTTAAGCATTCAGGTGATATCACAATTTTTTTGGCCCCGGGTCTTTAAGGTGACAATCACATTTTGTGAACTCTTGACACTTTTCGTTTTACGGTCACCATTTCCCCAAGCCTATGCCCTCTACTCCTTTCTGGAATTAGATGGTACCACTGATGCCATCAGTTCTGGGACTGATTGTGCTATGATTAGAATTCAAGAAACTTCCGAAGCTGACTTCTGTACAGTGTTCTTCTTACATGATGCCAGAACTTGGGGTGTTCTGGATCTTAGAGGGAATTTCAAGGTAGAGATAACTAACAAAACTGTGAGTTGGGGTGGTGGGGAAATGGACACCAGACAAGTCAACAAGAAGGTGATAGAGCATGGGACCTCCTCAAGTGCGATGTCAAGGTCACCAGGATATCCACTCATGGCCACCAGGTCAATTTTACCAACAGAGAAGCATTATTTTGACTTAAGCCCGTTCTTTTGCTAAAGAACAAGTGCTCCTGAAGGGGTAGCTAATTCATCTGTTTCCAGACACGTATACTTAATGTGCATGAGTTTATCAGATCACTTCCTGATATTAGATGTTATTAGAAGGCTGAAAGAGGACGTTGGACACTGAGTGATGTGAGGGGCCATCGGTAAGAGAGAGTAAAGAGAGTGAGGCTAACTTCATATTTTTTCCCAGGCTTGGTGCTGTTAAGGAACAGAGTTATAGAAAATCAGCACATCTTGGATGAGAGTGACAGTGAGAAAGAAGGGCATGGTTAGAATTTTGTTTCCCTAGAGAGAGACAGGGAACAATCCAGCCTGTAGCTTAAAATACAAGAGTGCACTGATTAGGTTCCAGGGGCCCTGTCTTACATAAATTTTTCTGCGTGTAAAACACAGCCTGATACTTTCTCATATATTCTCCCTCTCCCAACTTCTCTGCCACCCAACAAAGCATTTTATAGACCACCGCTAGAAGCTTAGTCCCATTCTCAGCTCTCCTGATGCCATCTGAAAGCAGAACAAGGACTTTTCCACAAAATCGTGCTATAATGTTAATTAGTGAAAAACACAGTGTTACACCTATATTAAAAATAATAGGTATGAACTGTTCTATTGCCGTTGGGGGTATAAATATCATGTCCCCTTTATTCCCCGAAATTAAATTAAAACTAACTTGAGCCCTGTGAAAATAAAAAATGGTAATCTTAAAATTACATGATTGCAGTCTTAGTTAAAACTAGAAAAAATAAGTATATGATGGCTTTGATGGGGTCAAACCTTGAAAGAAAATAAACTTTGTTGATAAAACTGGTTCAAAATTCAAAGTGTGGGACTATTCAATTTCGTTATCTCAACAAAATAAAAAGGTTAAGTTAAGCAGTGTGTGTATTTGGCGGTTTATAAAATACAGTGGACCAACAACCCTTAGTCAGAGGAACAAACCTGGTCTTTTAGTTTAAATTTTTGTCTGCTCTGACTCTTGTAGATATAAAGACAGTTCTTCCTAAATTTTGGTTAATGAAGGGCATAGAACCTTTGAACGAGATCTGGCCTCTAACTACAGAGATTACTTATTTTGGGATAATTTTCACCCCAGGTTGGAACCTAAAATCGTCAACCTCCATTAAATTCAAAATTTGTTAAAAAATAGTTGTTAAAGGAAATTGTATTTGTTCCCTTAAACTTATCAACTCTGCCATAGGAAATTGAATTTTCTCACCAATAATTCAACTTCTGTCTATGATTTTACTGGCCACAATAATATAAACTGGGTGAATTCTCTTGCTGGTCAGAAAAATATTTCAGAATCCAGAATTTCCTCCTTGAGAGCCTTATGTCCACAATCATAAATGCTCGTTCTTTCGCAGCTCCCACCCCAAGATAGGTAGAAGTCTAGTCTTTCTTGGGAGTCTCTCCTTACCTGGATGGTAAGAGAACCTCATGGAGCTTACATGCTCTAAAATGAGGCCTGTCAAACCTTGTTCTTAAGCCTGCATGAGGGTATTCTACTTCCAGGACGCATTCAGCCATCAGAACCCAAGACGCTGACATCTGGTTTTATGACTGCCATCGAGCAGATGGAGGAGGGGGACTGAGAAAATGCATATACTCCCTCTTATATCAGACACCACAGCCTCACTGAACTCAGTGAGATTATTATGTGTGGGTGGGTCATTTGTCCATCTGTACCCAACTAGGATTCTGATTTATTTTACCTAAATAAAAGTAGGAAGCCAAGGTTACGTAATGAATATAGGGCACTGGCTATAAGCACCTACCATGCTTAGGGCTACCATGTGCTACACCTTTAGCATAAATATAGCCTAGTAAATAGTGTGTATGCATGTTGGGCTGGACTGAGTGAAGATTCCTTCCAGGATTCGTGTGTCCTTAGGACTCAATGTCATTTACACAGTGCAGTGCCCATTCTGAGTTCTTGAATGATACCTATCAGGCTTACTAAACTCACAGGTGATCATTGCTAGAAGTGATACCTGAATTCTCCCAAGAGATCCAGTTCAGCAAACCAAACATATCAGGACATTCTTTGCTTACCTCGATCTGCTGGAGATATACCAAATTGGAGAAATATGCATTTGACAAACATTGAAGTTGAGTTTTTGGCTCATCACTTCCAACTGAGGCTTCTCATTGAGCCTCTTCAAGGTCAATGTCCCCATCCAGCCCACCAAGTTCTGTTAACTTTTTTGGATTTCATGGTATATGACCAGGGGTTTGTGCCATATCTCTTCACACTAAATGCTCCCCTTTTGAAGGAATCTCATAAACTCCCCTGTCTTATGAATGCTATTGATTAATTGATTCACTCATTTATTCATGCATTTCTTTATTTTTATATTTTTGTGAGGCAGATCAGCCCTGAGCTAACATCCGCACTAATCTTCCTCTTTTTGCTGAGGAAGACCGGCTCTGAGCTAACATCTATTGCCAATCCTCCTCCTTTTTTTTTTCCCCAAAGCCCCAGTAGATAGTTGTACGTCATAGTTGCACTTCCTTCTAGTTGCTGTATGTGGGACGCCGCCTCAGCATGGCCGGAGAAGCGGTGCGTCGGTGCCCGCCCAGAATCTGAACCCAGGGCTGCCAGTAGCGGAGCGTGGGCACTTAACCGCTAAGCAACAGGGCCGGCCCCATGCATTTCTTTATTTAATAAATAATGCCTACACTATTGTTGGCCGTTAGTCCAGAGTTAGTCAACATATATTTTTTAAGCTCTGTGAGAAAACTAGACATGTTTTCCACTCTCACAGAGCTCACAGTCTAGCGGGAAAGACAGATTAAGCCTATAATGGCAACTAATTAAATGCATGATTACAGGTAGTTGAAATGTTGTAAAGAAGGACTGGTTGCTAGGGGAACATTTGACAGGAGACCTAACTGAGTCAGGGAAGCCAGGGAAGGTTTCCTTGAGGAAGTTTAAGCTGAAATAGGATGGAAGCATTTGTATATCAGTGTGTGGTATGGATGCTGTTTTTACAGGGTTTTAAGATGTGCCTGGAACCCGACTTCCTGGTCCTGTGCTCTAGTGGCTGCTCGAGCTGGTCATAAAATCGTTCCACTTGTCTCTGCATTTCTAGAGGCCAGTGATTCAACGGGACATGCATGAAACTATAAGGCCTGTGCCCAGGTCAGGGGATGGAGGAAACCCTACAGGCTTTCTTCAACTTTGATTCATGGCCATTATGGATTTTTATCCTTGAGTATCCTGAGTTTCAGGATAGTCAACGAACTTATTAGGAGCCTTCCTCTCTAACTTAGTACTAATAATTAGGATAATTCAGGTTTTCACTCTTCTACTACTCTGAGGGGGGAAATTAAGTAAACATGGGTCTCGGTAACGATGGCTTCTAGTGAACAATGTCCTCTGCCAGCCCAGCACATGCATCATTCCTGTCCCAGCCGGAGATTCTTGGGGTCTCATCCATCTACTTCTGAGTGGCCTGAGAGTCCTTTCCTGACTATCCCTGAGTGATCTCCCCGTTTTGCTCACTGTGTGGTTTCTTAACTGTGTCGATGTCTTTGCTAGAGTGTTACTTGGTGCCTCTTAATATTTTGATGTAACTTGGGTCTAGGTTCTCTGGTTTTGTTGAAACATGGCAGCCACATGCTTTGGGTTACTGAGAACATCCATGCTCGTAGTCTTCTTTCCTTTGAGTCAAGGTTCTAGTTTACCACAATCAACCCACCACTCCTGCAGAACTTGAACAACTCCTCTGGGAAACAAAGACAGCGCTAAGAAGCAATATAAATGATGGCACCTGGTGCTGCCTACCCATGAACCCCTTTCTCACCTCTGCTGCCCCTAACACTCACTTCTTAGGTGGCAGCATGGACTCTTTAGCTTGGAGAAAGAGGTTCAACTCGAATCCTGTTTCTGAACTCAATGCAGATCATCTGGGGGCGGGGGGCCCCATCTATTACACACAAGTTTAAAATTTCCAAAGCTCTGTGTGGGAGCTGCTGTTATAAATCCTGTTATCTGTTAATGGGATTTCAGCCTGAAACGCCCACATGCTGCTTTGAAATTTTCCTCCATCTGTTCATTTCTGCAAAGCTTATTTATTTATTTAGGACAAGAGAAGTGGCCTACTAATGTCGCCAACTGAACAAGCGGGATCGTAGATCTGAGGAAAAAAATAGATAAACTGTTTGCTGGGGGTGGTTCCAGAATATGTGTCTTCTTACGCCCACTCCTCTAGTGTCTTCAGGTGAGAAGGTTCTGGTAGAAGTGGAGTAGGAGGATTAATTAGCAACAGTCATCATTGGGGACTTGTCTATCTGCGGAATGGGGATTCCTACAGATGAACAATAGAGTGTAAACAGGGGTCACTGGAAAGTGAGGTAAACGTATCTCAGATTACAACCCTGTGTAGACTGAGAAGTGATGGGCAAGAGCTGTCCACATGACTGCGGAAAATAACACCAGATAAGTACTGAAGGGACTCAGCTGTGAATTGACCCAACTTAGACCTCGTTCAGGAAGGAATTTGTTCCTTAACTGACCTTTGGAAAATTTCACCATAAATTGTTGGCTTTTTTTTTTTTTTTTTTTTTTTAAATTCAACTTCTGGAATGGTTCTCTCATCTCCTTTTGGTTATGAGTTGACTACACCTAGAAGGCTTCTTTTCTCAGAATCACATTCCTTCCCTTTCAGGCCAGGTGGGGGTTTTGACCCTGAGTCCCAGTCTCAGGGTTTTTGACCCGTGTCTCAAGCCGTTGTGGACAAAATGAGACTGAAGCTTTCGGAGCCCTGACCCTTTCTCTCACCTGTCTGTGGCTCTGGCCACACTTCTACAGACCAGCTCTCTTTTCAGAAAAAATTGGAGTACTAGGTCTCATAGTTATTTCCTAATTATAAAGCGCGTCTTGGGATGTTTACTCCTCTAGCAGATACTTACTGAGTGCCCAATATGAACCAGGCTCCCTGAGGATACAGAAGTGAAAATATAGACAAGACTTTTGACCCCAAGGAACTTATGATCAAGTGGAAAAGACTGTATTAAACAAGTAAATCTACATGCACACATAATTTATCGTTGTGGAGAGTGTTGTGAAGATGAGTGAAGTGGAAGATCAAGATTGGGAGACTTGATTGAGGTGGAGGCTGCCCAGAGGAGGTGACTTTCGGGCATGAAAGGCATTATGTTTAGTTTCCACTTCCCTTAAGGGCATGATTGAGGATTAAAATAGAAACTCTTGTCGCTATTAAAAACTAATTTGGTTGGGCGTTGCTCTCCGTCCCTGTTATCTTTGGTGCTTGATTATTGAGATCAGGAAACTACAAAACATCCAGAGATAAACTATTTTTTAATATCACGTCTTTAGTGTCTGCGTAGCTCATTTGGAAAGTGCTAGATTCATAGTTCTACAGATCAGCGTTCTGTGCAAAGTTGATGAGGTCCCTGGGGAGAGAGGAGGCCAGGTAGAAAGGTAGGAGAAAGACTTTGCTGACAGTTAAGGCCCCAAGCAAATAGCGAAGGGATCTTTCTCCTCGATTCCTTCATATAATTCCAGCTGCCCCATGGGGTTGATGCAGAGGATAATGTATGACATTGGCTTGGGGATCTACCACGAAAAGCTTTGAGATCTACTCCTTGGAACCCCCAGGCCTAGATGAGTGTTTTTCCAAGACTCCATGAAGAGGGAAAAGTCCTGGATAGGAGATGAATGCCACCATATTGATCCCTTGGGGTGGACCCAAGAATTTGCATTTCCAACAAGTTCCCAGGTGCCTGAAGCTGCTGACTCTGCAAGCCACCTCCATAATCACTCTCCTGGTTTCTTTTCCTGGTCGCTCTCTGCTTCCTCAAAATTCTCATTGTTCATATGAACACTTATGTTTATCCACATGTCTTATCACTATTTCTCCTTTCTATAATTCTGCCTGGCCCCAACCACCATCTTAGTTCGAGTAAAACAAAGAAAAGATATTCTCTTTGCCTTCCCCATAATATGGGTATTACAACTGGGGCTTAGGGGAGTGAGCAGGGCTACCCCATATCTACAAAAGATATCCTTTCTTCTTGTGTCTTTAGTTGTCTCCGTCAAGATTGTTTCAGTGTTATAATTATTCCATTGCTGCAATTGTTTTCTTTCTCGCTAATAGTTTCAACCTAAAACAAACTAGTGATGAAAAAAAATTGCATAACGTTTACATGGGTGCACATTTATAATGAAGTTTCTTTACAGATAATTCCACTTTAGTGAACCTTTTTTGGATTTATTTGATAATGAATTTGGGGTACTCATAAAAGGCTTTAGAAGCAATGATTTCTGCATTATGGTTTGGATTATGTAGTTGGATGACACTACTAATGATGGCCCAGAATGGCGCTGTCCACAATGCGAGTCACATGTATAATTTTAAAATTTCTAGTAACCACATTTAAAAAAGTAAAAAGAAATGAGTAAAATTAATTTTAATAGTATATTTTATTTAACTTAATATATCTAAAATATTATCATTTCTACATGTAATCAATAGAAAAATTATTAATGAGATATTTACTTTTTTTTGTAGTAAGTCTTTGAAATCCAGTGTGCATTTCATACTTAGCATATTTCAGTCTGGATCAGCACATTTCAAGCACCCCATCACCACATGTCGTTAGTGGCTTCTGAATTAGCACAGACTGAGCATTGTTCTCTGTTTCTTCTTTGGCTTTCTGGCTTTAAATAATGTCATTTCAAAATTAAAACAGTCTTTCAGTATTGTTTAGCCCAATTCCTATATTTTACAGATAAAAGATTTGACTCTGGGAGAGATAAGATGACTTGCCAGAGAGTGCATGGTGAACTGAGGACTGAGTGGGCTCTGAGTCCACGTCTCCTGCTCCCTTGGCCAGGGCTCTTTTCAGACCATACTCCATCCCTGGGGCGTGGTGACTCACGACACTTGTCTAGACGAGAAACAGGCCAGACTTCATACGGCTGCATTCTGGGCTCTGCCTCTGACTTGAGATAGGATCAGTCTCATATCCCTCTCTTGACAAATTCACTTGCTCACTCAGTTCATTTGACTGCCTGCTACGTGTTAGACATGAGGAATGCAGATACACCCTGGAGAAACTCAGTCTGGGGGGGTAGAAAGCTATTACAGCATCAACTGCAGCGTGACAAAGCAATGTGTCAAATGATTCAACACAAATGTGTGGTAAATTTCAAAAACTCTGAGACCATCAAGGAGAGGACTGACGAGGACACGTTCTGTAACGTGGCCTGAGTGCAGAGAGACAGAAGAGACAAGTGCCACTGACACCTAGCCTGAAATTTAGACCTTTATTCATTCATACAGGAGATGTTTATTAAGCTTGTATCAGACACTGGGAAATACAGCAACAAACAAGACATACAGTTTGCATATCGAAGAAGGTTAGTATCTAGTGGGAGAGACGTACCAAAATCAACGTGCTAAAATGAGTAAATAAGTTACAAACTGTGAAGAGAACAAGAAACAACATGGTGACACAGAGAATGATGGCGTAGGGGAAAGCTTTTGACGTTGGTGGGTCGGGGAATACCCCTATCTGAGATTTGTATTAGAGTAAGACTAGTGTTTACCATAATAGGAACACGCCAAAATATATAATGGTTCAAAGACAACTTTTTTCTCACTCAGATAAAATCCATAATGAATATTACCTAATCAACAGGTGGCTCTTTCCCATGCAGTGATTGATGGACCCTGGCCCCTTCCATCTTGTGGCTCCTCAGTTTTCAACAGATAACTTTCATGGTCGCCATGCTCTTCTGCATCATGTTTTTTTCAAAAGAGGGTAACAAGCCTGTAAGTGATACACGTTATTTTTGCTCACCATTGCTTGACATATCTAACTGCAGGGGAGGCTGGGAAACAAGGTCTAGCTGTGTGCCCAGGAGGAAGGGGAAACAGCTTGGTGAACATCTAGCTAGTTTCCGCCTAAGATTCAAAGGATTAAAAGGACTTATCCCCGTGAAGCATAGAAGGAAGAATCTTCTTGATAGATTCTTGTGTGCAAAGGCACTGAGGCAAGAAAGAGGTTGGCATGTTTGAGGAGCTGAAATAAGAATAGGGCAGCTAAAGCACCGTGAGCAGGGCTGGAGCAATACGAGAGAGGGGTGAAGATATGGGTAGGGTCCGATTAGGAGAGGAGTTTGGGGTTTTCACATTTTTTATTGTGGTAAAACATACATAATATCAAATTTACCATTTTAACCATTTTTAAGTATACAGTTCAGCGGCACTAAGTACATTCACACTGTTGGGCAACCATTACCACCATCCATCTCCAGAACTTTTCCGTCATCCCAAACTGAAACTCTCTACCCATTAAACACTTATTCCCCATTCCCCTCCCACCCCAGCCTCTGGCAACCACTAGTTTACTTTCTGTCTCTATGAATTTGACTACTTTAAGAACCTCGTGTAAGAGGAATCATACAATATTTGTCCTTTTGTGTCTGGCTTATTGCACTTAGCATAACGTCTTCAAGGTTCATCCATATTGTAGCACGTGTCAGAATTTCATTCCTTTTTGAGACTGAATATCATTCTATCGCATGCATGTAGCACATCTGTTTATCCATCAGTGGACATTTGAGTTGTTTCTACCTTTCAGCTACTGTGAATAATGCTGCTTTGAACACTGGTGTACAAATATTTGTTTGAGTCCCTGCTTTCAATCCTTTTGGGTATATGCCAAGAAGAAGAATGGCTGGGTCATATGGTAATTCAATTTTAATTTTTTGAGGAACCACCATACTGTTTTCCATAATGGCTGCACCATTTTGCATTCCCGCCAGCAAAGTGCAAAAGGTCTAATTTCTTCACACTCTCAACAACATTTACACTTTTCTGGTTTTCTTTTTAAGTAATAACCATAGTAATGGATGTGCAGTGGTATCTCACTGTGGTTTTGATTTGCATTTCTCTAATGATTAGTGATGTTGAGCATCGTTTCAAGTGCTTATTGGCCATTTGTATATCTTCTTCGGGAAATGTCTGTTCAATTCCTTTGCGCATTTTTTTCATTGGGTTGTTTGGCTTGTTGTTGTTGTTGAGGGTTTAGGGTTTTATTCTAAGTGCAGTGGAAAGGCATCATGGAGCTCAAGTAGGGGAGTGCATTTTAGGAAGAGCCTGTGTCTCTCTCTCAGGGATTGTGTGGTATTCCCCAGCAGCGCTGGCTCCTGGGTCCAGAAGCAGTGTGGGTGGATATTGATGACATCCTTATCCACAAGAGTCCTTGTTCACTCTGAGCTAAAAATGTAACGTAATTAGGACAGAAGGCCTGGGTTCTGTTTTCCTCTCACAAGCTTCAGCAATGTCCTTTGCTTCTATGCTGCTCCCACAGTGTCCTATTTTTCCCATGTATCGGGGCTGAAATAGGGTAGGGTGGGATGCAAAGACAGCTCTGAGCCTGTGAGAGGTGATTCAATCTCTAGGGCCCATTTAGTCCCTGTGATTCTTAAAGGGCCTGACAAGAACAGCCCAATTAGTGTAGGCGGTGACATGGTTGCTGTGATTACGGTAGAGACACCTGTTTCTTGGGAAGCTGGTGACATTGTTAATTCATTTCACACCAGCCTGACAACAACAGCTGGATGGGAGTTAAGAGATGAGTGGTGGGGAAGCAATAGGATTTCCACTCTCCTGAGAGCCAGTTCCCCTCACCCCCAGTGTTATTTCAGTTTTCTACATCCAGATACACTCCAATCAGAACTAAATATTAGACTTAACGTGGCACTTGACAATTTGATCAGTTTTTTATTCTCTTATCTGCTCTTGTTTATCCAGTAAGGCAGCAGTTCTCAAACTTTAGTGCATCAGAATTGCCTGGAGGGCCTGTTAAAATACGGAGTGCTGGGCCCAGTCCCCCCGGACTTCTGATTCAGTGGGTCTGGGGTGGGCGCAAGAACGCGCATTTCCAACAGGTTCCTGGGAGATGCTGCTCCTGTTGACCTGGGCCCTCTCCTTGAGGGCCACTAGGTGAGGACACAGAGTATAGCTCTTTGGGTCACCGTGCAAGCGGATTTAGAGCTCTTAAAATAGCAGGAATTACATCTGCTGTTCACCGTGACCTGCGACAGACTGCCTACCTCCTTTGGTGAGGTTTTCTTCTGCATTTCATATGCAAGGGTGTGTGTGTGTGTGAACACAGACGTCTGAGCCCATGACCTCTGGGGATTCTTCAGAGACCTCTGCTTTTCTGTGTGGAAGCAGGAGGTGAAAAGTTCCTGGCCCTGATACAGCTGGGAGAAAATCACTTACTCTTTTTCTATTGTTTGTTTCATGTGATTAAAAGGAAACGTGATGTTGTCTCTATCACTCAGGAGTGCATGGTAATTAATTCAAATCCATTAAAACCTTTGATTTCATTCATACAGTTCATTAAAAAATATTAATCGAACATCTACTTTATGCCAGCTTTGTTCTGCTTGCCAGAGATACAGAAGTGAACAGACCCAAGTAAGTTCCTGATCAAGTGGAACCTTTTTTCTAGTGGCAGGGATGGGAGATAAACACATAGAAGGGTAAATATGATGTATGTCCAATGGCGACAGATGCTATGGGGGAAATAAAGTCAAGTGTGGGAGACAGGGTGTGGTGGGAGTGGAGGAATTTGCCATTTATGTGTGTGTGTGTGCGTGCATGCATGTGCACACATGCAGTGGTCAGGGAGGCATATCTAAGAAGGTGACACCTGGGTCTAGACTTGAAGGAAGTGAGGGAATGAGCCATGTGGAAATCTGGAGGAAGAGTGCTCCAGGCAGAAGAAACAGCATGTGCAAAGGCCCTGAGGTGAGAGCACCCTTGGTATTTCAAGGAATAGCCAAGAAGATAGTGTGGCATAATGAAAAAGAGGAGAGAGTGAGAGAGAAATTCAGAGAGGTAACCAGAGCCAGACTGTGTAGGACCTTGTAAGCTATTGTAAAGATTTTGGTGAAGTGGGCATCAGTGGAGGGTTTTGAGCAGAGGAGGGGGCAGCCGGATTTACATTTTTTTTTTTCGCTGAGGAAGACTGGCCCTAGGCTAACATCCGTGCCCATCTTCCTCCACTTTATGTGGGACGCCGCCACAGCATGGCTTGCCAAGCAGTGCTGCGGTGCGCACCGGGATCCGAACCAGCAAACCCCGGGGCCAGCGCAGCAGAGTGCGCACACTTAACGTCTTGCGTCACCGGGCCGGCCCCCGGATTTACATATTAAAAGGCTCTTCCAGCTGCTGAGAGGAGCTTTCGCCGTAGGGGAGTAATGGGGGAGGCAGGAAGCCCAGGTAGGATGCAGTTTCAATAACCAAAGCGAGGTGGTAGATTGGATCAGGATGGAGAGGTGAAGGTGGTGGGGTCTCGAAGGAAGAGCCCTCAGGACTTACTGCTGTGGGAGAGAGAGGATCAAGGATGACCCCAGGTGTTTCGACTTGAGCAACTGGAAGAAGAGAGTTGCCAATCACCGAGTGGGGGAAAGCTTGACGAGAAGCAGGCCTATGGTCCAGCTGCGTGCCCAGGAGCAAAAGGAAACATCACAAGAAAAGACAAGCAATATGGGATATAAAAGAAAATCCTACAATCCAAATCCTACAACCTCAACAGACTGACATTTTTATTTTTTCATGATTCTTTCCATTTCATATTCATATCTCTTCCTAGTTTCCAAATAGGAATAGTTAACATTATTGAGTGGTTGATATGACAGGCATGTGATAAGCATTTCTCATGCATGATCTCCTTGAATCCTCACAACACCCCAGAATAAAGGTGACAAAAGCTGAGACAGGTAGGGTAATACCCAGCTAGTAAGCGGGGGAGCTGGAACTTTCACCCAGGACTGTCTGACTCCAAAATCTCCAGTTATTCCCTAATATACTACATTTGTTTGCTTTATATACAGATATATAAAACCCAAGGCACCCTAAATCTTACCGCTTTTGGAGCCAACCTTTCCTTCCTCTTGTACTGAGGGAATCCCTCACCTTCCAGATTATTCCTGTGTATTTTCAGGGATCACTTTCCCCGGAATGTCTGACATAAAGAAACCAGCGATCACCGGGGATAAATGTGTGGTCCACAGTGGGGTGTGTTGACCTGTTACAGCATGGGACAGTGCTCTGGGGAACCAGAGAGTGTCTCATCAAAGGAAGCCAGCAGGTTGTTACAGGACTTGGGGAAATGGTGGGCTTTAGCTAAAATTCAAATGAAGCAGTGTTTTGATGAGTTCAAAAAAGTAGGGCCATGTGTAAAGGAATTAACATCAGGCGGGGCCAAGGGGCAGACTCAGGGCACTGTTTCCTTGGAAGCTACAGGGTTAAGAGAAATGTAGAATGTTGTATCCAAAAACCCCTTATCTGAAGCTCTGCCCCTGGGTTGGAAATCTAGGCTGCTTCTCCAAGTCCAGGATGGCTAGATCTCCCGGGTAGAAGTGGGATATTCCATTCTTAGTGAAACGACTTCAACAGAACATTTTCTGAAAATTTGTAATTTTAGAGAAGAAGGTTTCTCAATTCTATGTCTTTGTACTCATTAACAAAGTAGTTTTTCACAGGTTCACAACATGAAGCTGGCTTCACTGCTCCTCTCGTTCCTGTGGCTCCTGTGTTTCTTGCCCAGCAAGCTCGCCCCGCTGTGGTCCCCTGTCTGTCCATTCCCCAAGTTCCACTAACATCAGGCTGCCGATGCTTGTTTGTGTGTTTGGGGTCATGGCGTGGGATTAACGTACAATGAAGATGACAGTGCGAGGTTGCACTATCCAGGTGACTGTCTTAAAAACCGTTTCCTGCCTTAAGGAAATTGCCCATCGGCCAGTCTTGCTTTCTGCCATTTACTTAGGTCTCTCTCCTCTTCTCAGGATTCTTCATCAACTAGCTCTTCCTCTCCCCCCCGTTTGGGGCCTCTTACTGTTCCGCTCAACACAATATGCTTAAATATGCCCCACTTTCTTATGCAGAGCTGTTCCACTCTTTCTTTCCCGTCTCCTTCCAAATCCCTCTCCTTTCACAAGTAAAGATGATCGTCAAGGTGCATTGGCAGGACGGGAGCCTGGCTGCCCGGGCTCAAGAGAGCCTGGGGGAGGAGGAAGGGGAGGGGAGCTCAGAGGGTCTCTATGGTACACTCGTAGGAGAGTCTAGCTCCTCTGATGCCAGATATACCAGTATGCTAGTCTCTGAAGATGCAAACACAGATGTAGCTTGTTTTTATTTAAAACCCAGATGCTTTTATCAGAGTTGCAATAGCATTATATTAAAAAGATTTATCTGGTTTAGAATTGTTGTGTCTGGGATGAGGATCCTGTGTCCTGTATCTTGAAGACAGACTTGGGAGAAGCGAATTGGAAAGAGGCGGCTTAAGGGATGGTGTTATCTACACTGGGCAGGGGGCCGGAACTTCTCACTCTTGGGCACATGCTTTGAGTAATTGAAGGACTCCAGCTGGGCTGCAGGGCCGACCTCATCTAAGCAAGGAAAGCGGCACTGACTCATTTCACAGAGCTGTCGCTCATTTATCCAAGACAATTTTTATTGAGGGCGTGCTTGGTGCCAGGCACTGTGCAAGGTTTATGGGTAGAGAGATGGATCAAATATAGATTTGCACTCAAGGAGCATAGCCTAGTGGGAGAGACAGAGAAGAAAATAAACAATTTAAACAAAATACACAGTGAAAGCGATGGGAAAAGAAATTTAGTAGCGTTACATCTAGGAACAACCGCACATCAGAGAAGGATTGGAACTTACCCTGGATTAAAAAGTCGGTACAATCAGGAGATGATGTTTGGACTGAGGCTCTAATACTACAAAGGGCAGATGGGGAGAATGGACAGAATGCTCAGGTAGCTGGGATGGCTGGGGTGGAGGACACAGACAGGAGAACGGCTGGCTGCAAGGCTGGATAAATAAGCACGGGCTGCTTGTGAAAGAAAGTGTTTGCCAGACTAAGAGCCAACAATCGGTGGGGGGGCCATTAACACTCCTTGAAGATGGGGATATCTCTGATTCCCCTTTTAATATCCACTGGGCCTCACTTGATAAATGTGAAACTGACCTGAGGTAGGCGAAGTGGTCTCACTTGACCTTTAGGAAGATGATTCTGGATGCATGTGGATGATACACCAGAGGCAGGGAGACCAGTTAGGAGGCAATTTGGACAGTCAGGTGAGGGCTCGGGAGAGCTTGGACTGAGGCAGCTACGGGAGAATTGGAGGGGAGCAGAAAATGAAATCCCAGACAGCACATGTGAATGGCTGAGAGCAGCTGCTAGGGAATCTTGTGGGGTACCCAGGGCCGCATTGACGGCTGGGAGCCAAGGAAGGGAAGAGCCCCGGACACTGTCAAGATGGAGCATATGCCACGTCCCTGTGGAGCCACTCCTCAGCTACCCAGGTCACGGCTGGTCGGGGAGACAGAGAGACTAGTTTAGGGTTGTCTTCTGTTTTGTTGGCTTGTTCATCTGCCTTGGTGGGTGGACTGGATGGGTTGTTTCACCATCATTTCACATTTCCACTCCACCTGCAAAGTGGACTCGCCCCTCAGTGTGTGACTGATGCCCTCCATTAGACTGCCTGGGACCCCGAAGGGTGTTCGGTGGTGTGTAATTAATAACTGCTAACAGCTCTATTATAATGTACACTCGAGAGTAAGCTGTCCCATTTATCTTCAGCACGTGAATAAGAAGCATCATTTAATGAGATACTAGAAGAATTTATGGAAAGAAATGCCCACAGTACACTGTAAGGATGAAGAACAAAAGAAGACCTGGCTTTGTTTTTAGATGCCTGACATCACTTATTCACTCAACAACTATTTATTGACCACTGACTACATGCTAGGTGGGGATACAGCAGTGAAGGAGGAAGCAAGACCCATGTTCTGAGGGAGCTGACATTGCGGGGGAGGCAGGCAATTAGCTAGTAACTAACAAGCAAGATAATTAGATCGTGGTAAGCGTGGTGAAGAGAATGAATTAACAGGGCGACATGATGGAGCATGTCAGGTAGGATGGTTGGGACAGGCCTTTCTGAGAAGGTCCCTGTGAGGGCTGAGCCCAGAATGGTGAGCTGCGGTCAGCTGGTGAAGAACCAGCAGAAGAGGTGCTCAGACAGAGGACATAGGAAATCCAGAGAGCCTGATGGGGGATGGGCTTGTGCTAGAGCAGAGCAAACAAGAGGGGACATCTGAGGGGAGACAGAGGAAGTGGGGTCCAGATGGCAGAGCCCTTAACACACTCGTGAATGTTTACTTTATTCTCAATGCAGTCGGGGACCACTGAAGGGTTTAAGCAGGGAGAGACCTGGTTTGCCCTGTTAGCACATCACCGTACTACGGAGGGGAGAACGCATTGGAGCAAGGGGAGAGTGAAAGCAGAGCCTGGAGGCCGAGGCAGTTGTTCAGAGCAGACACAACCGTGACTTAACTTGGGATGGTAGCCATAAGCAGAGCGAGGAGTGGACGAGGTTGGGAAATGTTCTTGAGACAGCATTGCCAGGGCTTGTGCTCAATTTAATGTGTGGTTTGAGGGAAAGAGGGATCCAGAAATACTTCTGAAGGTGGACTTATGCAATTTGGGTGGAGAGTGGTGTCATTTATTATAGTGGAGCATCTGGGTGAGGCGAGAACAATCGATACGCCACGTTGGACATCTGAAGTCTGAGATGCCCCTTGGCCATCCAAATGGAGACATCAAAGAGGCAACGTTGGGCTGTGAGCCTGTTGTCCAGAAGGCAGGTGTGGGATAGATAACTGAGAGTCATCCGTATATCGATGGTTTCATTCAGACTGTAGGACTCCCATGTAGAGGCTGGGAGAAGAGAATTCAGTCAAGGAGACTGAGAAGGAGCAGCCAGTCAGGTAGAGGGGAAATCAGGGCACACTGCACACAAAAAGGAGAGAAAGGGAGACTTCTAGAAGGAGGAGGATCAAATGCTGCTGACACAGCAAGTCTGAGGGGGACTGAGACAGAGCAGTGGAGTAGCAACCCAGGGGGCAGTTGGTGACCTTGCCTTAAGTACGCTGAACTTTAGCCACGGCACCACCTGTTTTAAGAATGAAGGAAATGGCTGAACCTAGAACTTTTATTACATTTCAGATTGATAATGGCACTCTAGTCTCCCTTGACCACAGATAAGATTAATGTAAATGATTAACAATGATTGTGGTAAGAGCTGAGGATTGCTGGTTGTCCATATTGTTGTGAAATAGATATGGGCTTTTACCACCGAAGCTGCCCTTCCGTTCTTTAAACCAGAGTCAGAGCAGACAGCAAAATCTGACTTCCCATGGGTTCCTGAGAACTGCTGCCACATGTTTATCCAAATAACAGTTCATCTGAATCTTAATTTGTCTTCAACCATGGAAGGCTCCACGGAAAGCAAGTTGGAAGCTCTGCTCTTCTAGGCTTCAGGCAACTTCAATTTGGAATCCATCAGAGCTCACAGAATCATCTTCCGTAGTTGCCTCTTTCCACCTTCCAACACTGCCCAGGAGTCTAGGCTGCTTTGGCCTCAATGAGACATGGACATTCTGAAGAGACACCCGACCGCGTCCAGCCTAACACGCTGATTATCAGCCCAGGAAATGGGAGCACAGAGAGTGACAGACCCTCCCAGCTCTCATGGCTGCTACAGGAGGAAGAAACGACTGGCACTGAGGACTGTGGACCTCCAGTCCTGGGTCCTTCCTGCTACAGCCACAGACCCTGAACGGCTTATTGGTACTTCCTTTACCAGCATCAGGCTAGGGGCGTCACAGGGGTGTTAACAGCTATTGTCATCTTCTCACTTATCTTCTCTTTACTACATACAATAATATGCCCTGAAGACAAAATGTACCTAGGGCTAGAGAGAGAGTTTATTACCTTATAGCCAATCACTTTCTAGAAAGACTGTGCAGTGGTCAACACAAAAGATACATAAAATAAAAGAGCAAATACATATATATATTTACATGTGTGTGTATTGCATATATAATGAAGACATATATGTGTATATACATAAAAGTATAAATATATTTATATATCTAAATATATTTTGTATATAAAATTAAAAATATATATTTTATTTTATGACACATTTTATGATAAAATAGAATCAACCATTAGGTCACTCTAGAAATTAAATATTTTGAAAATGACTGTACTTTGCGCTTGACATTCGATACAAACTAACTAGGGCAGGATGGCTTTGGTGGAAATGGTGGGAGAGGAACAGAGCCCCCTGCTATTTGCTCGTGAAGGTCACAGCCCTCGAGCTGTGGTGGCCGGATGCTCGGGTCACACTCAGCTGACATTCCTTGGGCTGACGAGGTCTGAGGATCAGATTTCATCTCCAGGCATCTGCTTGTAGTTCCATAACTGCTCAATGTCAGAATGTTCCACCCTGGCTGTGCTGAGCCACAGCAAAGACCTGGGGAACACTGTCACCCTGTTAATCCCCACACACGGCACCCGTGAGCCCTGGACGTCAAGGAAAGCCCTCTGCTTAAAGCCATCCCCTCGCTGTGGCATGAAACTCCGACCTTAGAGATCTTTCCCTTCGTGTTGAACACTGGCCCTTCTCACTGAAAAGGCAGCAAAGACGATGCATCATTTCTGACGGTGCTGGAGAGGGAGGGGGCCAGCGATTGTGTCTTATTGTGCATGGGTTTCTAGATGGTTTTCTTTTTTTCTGGAATGAGGAGATGAGGTCACTGAAGAGGGATGCATCCCCTCAATCCTGTATTTGTTCATTTGACTATTATTTGCGGGCCTGCTGTGTGCAGGCGCTGTGTCAGATGTGAAAATACAGTGGTGAACAAAACAGATACAAGTCCTTGCTCCACAGAGCTTATGTTCTAGCCTGGGGAGGGGGAGCTAATGAAGAAATAAACGAGTAACATAAATGGTGGGTATAGATGGTGATAAGTCCTTTGGAGGGAGATACAACAGAGGGAGGTAAGGAATTCCAGTGGAAGGGGGATTAGTGATGCTCTTTTAAGTAGGATGGTCAGTAAGGGCCTCAGAGAGAAGAAAGACCTGAAGGAGGGAAGTTATGCAGTTATGGGAGGTGTTCCTGGCAGGGGAACAGCAAGTGCAAAGGCCCGGAGGTGGGACTCTGGTAGTTGTTGCAGAGCAGACAGGAGGGCAGTGTGGTTGGAGTGGAAGAGACAGGGAGAGTGGAAGGGGCTGAGGTTAGAGGCTGGAAGAGGCCAGTCCATGCTTGGCCCTTTGCTCTGAATGAGTGGGGACCACAGCAGGCTTCTGGGCTGAGGAACTGCCTGGTCAGCCTGAGATGGGGAAGCATCGCTCTGGCCACTGTGTTTAGGATAGACGAAAGTGTAAACAGTAGATCAGCTGGGATGCTCTGGCCACAACTCAGGTAGGAAATGATGGCGGGGACGCTGCAGAGCGAAGTCTGCACGAAAGAGGATGCAGGGACCCGGAGACAAGCATGACCTTCTCCATGACTTTGTCTATTCCTAATTTTGCTCCAAATCGCTCTGCCTTCTGGCTTCAGGATTGCCCAAGAGCGCACTGGAGGGGCATCCACTCGCCGTGCCATCCCAGGCCTGCAGCTTGGGCTGTTTATCCCACCTGCCATATACATCCTGGAGCAGCAGCTCCCTGCGCAGAGGTGAGCAGCACTTCTCTGCCTCCTACACGAGCACATTCAGTCTTAAGGCTCATTTGTGGTAGGGTTGGAGGCACCAACTCTCTTTACACCTTTCTAGTCTTCAACACATGTTCAGCTCTAGTCTCAGTGACTTTGAACATCTACTGAATATATAAGCTCCCTGAAGACCGCCTTCTGTGGGGAGGATGTTCCAGCTGGTAGTTTCTGTGTTTGTTCAGATAGGACGCAGGAACTCTGAGCTCACAGAAGGACATCTGTCGGATGCAGATGGATGGGATCTGTGGCCCGGCCCCAGCACATTTGCTGAGGTCCAGAGACGCAGCTCCTGTCCCTCTCCACCCATGGACAGGAAACCACAGATGGCCTGGCAATTGGATGTGCTGTGATGTGTTCAAAGCTCCCAGAGTGGTGTGTGCAGGTGCATTGCTTGCTTCCAGGAAAGTGCCTCCAACATGGGGTATTTGTCATTTTGTCTATAGTTCCATTAAAAAGCTCTGCAGTGGTACAAACCCCAGGCAGAAATGGCCTTTTTATAAATGCCAAGAAAATCGCTGGGTTCAGATGCACTGTGTTTATAAAAAGAGCTAAGCCGAAGTGATTTTTCACACCTCGTGCTTCCCCTGGTCCACTGTGAATGTGGCAGAACATTCCAGTGACAATGAGATAATTTGCTCTGACTATCTTCGTGGTCTATTTCCTTAGAAAAGATGATTTTTAAAATTTTTAACATTCTTCAGACTTGGATTTTTTTTTTTAAGTTTAGCAATGCTATGCCACAGTACCTACCAAAATGATCAATGTATTTGCCCTTTCACACGGAATTCCCACTTTTGGAATTTATTTTATAGTTTGCTTCCCTGTACATGAAATAACATCCTCAACATTGCTTGTAATGACAAAGAGAGAATGAGTTGAAAAAACAGCGCCACACCTGCACGATGGGATCCTATGCCACTGAATGAGGAATTGGGGTGTGCTCTTTTTACTGACATACTGACATAAGATTACTAGGATATGTTATTCAGTGAAAGAGAGAAAGAAGCAAAATGGTGCTAACTTTTGCATAAAAAACGGAAGAAAATAAGCATATGTTCATATTTGCTTGTATACACATAAAGAAACACTGGAAGGTATAAAAGAAATTAATAAACTGCAGCCTGGTAGCGTAGTGGTTAAGTTCATGCACTTCACTTCTGCGGCCCAGGGCTCACAGGTTCAGATCCTGGGAGTGGACCTACGCACCACTTATCAAGCCATGCTGTGGTGGTGTCCCACATATCAAGTAGAGGAAGATGGGCTCAGATGTTAGCCCAGGGCCAATCTTCCTCACCAAAAAAAAAAAAAAAGAAGTTAATAAAAATGATTCCTTTGGGGAACAAGAGGAATGGAATAGATAAAGACATGAGACAAGACGCCTCAATGTATTCCTTTATTAGAGTTTTGATACTACAGTCATACAAATGCTTTATTCCTATAAAAATTTTTTTTTTAATAAGGAAAGACACACTCGACCATGTCTAGGCCCCACTGGTTCATAGCTTGGTTTCTGACAGTGGTGCAGGGAGATGCAAAGAGTTTTGATAATCACACAATTTTTGAACACCCACCTGTGGAAGGCAGGGGCTGAGAGGGGGCTTCAGAGGGAGAGGCCAAGACCCAGGACCTGCCCTGGAGCACTTGAGGCCTAGGAGGAGACAGTGAGTAAACAGCTGGTGACAACACATTGTACTGGGAGCCACGTGAGAAGAAAGTACAGGATGCTGTGTTGATCGGAGGAGCGGCAGCTAGCCGGGAAGGAGGGTGGACAGGGTCATCGGAGCTCCCCACAGGAGATGAGGCTGGAGAAGGAGGAAGGAGTGAAGAAGGGATGAGAAAAACTATACAGAGGCTCAACGGGACAGAGAGAAGAGGACCAGAGTGTGGGAGAGTTTAATGTGCTTGGGGAAATGCAGGTCATTCAAGACAGCTGAAAGGGAGGGTGTGTGTGTGGACGTGGGATTGGTGGGATATGAAAGGCAGGGGAGAAGTGATCCAGTCGTAAAGGTCCTTATTTGTCATTCTGTAACAGAGGGCGCTTGTTGAGCTACCAATATCCTCTCTCCTTTTATCCAATCTCCCATTTGTGTAGCATATGTGCTCTTGGAATAAAGACTATATTACCCAGACACCGTTGCAAATGGGTGTGGCCATGTGACTAAGTCCTGGACAATGGGATGTAAATGGAAGTGACGTGTGCAACTTCCAGGGAGTGCCCTTCCAGGGAAGGAGTGTGACTTTTTCTTCCTTTTCCCCTTCCTCCTGGCTGGAATGCAGATAGGCTGGCTAGAGCTAGAGCAGCCATCTTGGACCAGATGGAAGACACATGGAGAGGTGCGTAGGGCAATGACATTTAAGTTCCTACATTTATGTAAGAGAGAGATAAATTTCTGACCTAGTGTAAGTCACTACAAGGATTTCTGCTCCTTGCAGCTAAATCCAATACTAATTAACCTGGGTTTTAAATTTCTCCTATATATTATCCTCAGTGGTTTAGGACTGTGTTTTTAATATATCTGACTTCCCTTTAATAGCTCCATCTCAAGCTAGGAATCCTGAGTTTAGCCTGTGAATATTTTTGGTCCGCACAATGTCTTTGAGTGAATATCTCCTTATCCTTCCTTTCTGTTTGGTATGTGTTTTTTAATTATCGAAAAGCCACGTCCTTCAAGTTTGGTATCACGTGTTTAAGTCAAGTCAGTAAAGCAGAGTGGCTAAAAGCATAGGCTGTGACACCAAATTGCCAGGATTCAAATCCTGCTTCTGTCACTTGCCAGCCCTGTGACCTCAGACAAGTTCTTTGTTCTCAATACGCCCCAGTCTCCATATCTTTAAAATGAGGAAACTAATAGCCCTTCGTTCATAGCCTTGTTGAGAGGATCAACTGATAAAATGTAGGAAGACCTATTAGCACAGAGCCTGATGCTTGGTAACTGCCCAATAAATATTAGCATTTGTTTAATTTACATTTACGGTTTTCCATTCTTGAGAATCTCTAAGCACATTTCAAACATAGTCTCGTCAGCATACACAAAACTCCCCGCCAAAATTCATATGAGTAAATTATATTTATCCTCTCTATTTATAGGTATAAAAATGTGAAATTGTATTTTCCACAAAGCACAGATGTAAGTAGAGCCCTGATCTACTCATGTTCCCAGATTAAAGGTAATACGTGTGAAAGGATTTTGTTAGTTGTTCAGAGATTTAGAAAGGAAAGGTTCTGCTGTTATTTCCTTTTCCTTGTTTTCTCTGAATGCTAACAGGGAGGCATCGTGGTGCTTGTCCTCTTGCGTTTATGTTACCATCTCCCTCTTTTCCCTCTGGCTCCCTTGGATGACAGAAGCTTCGCAGGAGGGGACGGGGGCCCTTTTCCCCTTGGCTACCATCACCACCAAACACTGAGCTCCCAGTCTGCGCCACTCCTTACCCAATACCCCCAAAATTGGTGCAATAATAGGAAAAATGATCTCTTCAGGCATCTGCTCTCATTGGCAGGAAGAATGAGGTATGTATAAAGTATTCAATATGGAATTATAGGACTGCTCCTATGTAGATGTCTCACAGCTGACATGCAGGGGACAAGAGCAGCTCTAAAAGATGCCTGTTGATTTCACATACATTGCCCCTGAGTTTAGGAAAATGATTTGATAAAGACTATAGGTTCGGGAGTGAGACTGCCTGGATTCAAATTCGGGCTCTGCCACTTTCTTCCTGTGTGAATTCTGGCAAGTTACTTAACCTCATCTGCAAGTGGGGGTGACAACCTTGCCCTGACATAGTAGACGTGGCAATAGGAGAGTGCTGTACATAAAATATGCATGCCATAGTGGCTGGCCTCGTGAAACACGTGACAAATGTTTGCTGGGTTGACTAAGAGTGGTCTTTCAAGGGCAATGAAAGTTTCCCTTCCCTGAGTGTTTAGCCCTCATTTGACTCTTAGCTGTAATCCACTGTGTTTCTTTACATGCACGAGTCTTTCTCCCCAAAGAGATTAGGGGCCTTATAGTTTCTTTCTTCTTCTTTTATTAACCTCAGGAATCCTCTGCAAAGCCTAGCATGCACTTGTGTCAGTTAGCTTTTGCTGTGTAACAAACTATCTTAAAACTTATTGACTTAGGATAGTAACTATTTAGCTCATCTTTTTGCAGATTGGCAACTGAGCTGGGCATGGCTGGGCAATTCTGGTCTAAGCTGGGCTTGCTCATGTTGTCTGTGGTCAGCTAGAGGGCCAGCTGGGGAGAGCTGGTTTGTCACAGCCCGACCTTGGACAGCTGGATGATGACTGGGGCCTCTTTCCACATGGCCTCTGATCCTCCAACAGGCTAGCCTGGACTTGCTAACAAACTGATTACAGGGGTGACAAGCACCGAAGAGGCACGAGCACTCTCCAAGTCTCTGCTTCCATCATATTTTTCTACTGTCCTATTATCCAAAACAAGTCATGTGGCCAAGCCCAGAGCCAGTGCGGGAGGGGGTGCCCAAGGGCGTGGAAACGGGGAGGTGTGAACAAATTAAGGCCCATTATTGCAACAGTCTATCACAGACCTCAGAGTAGAGTTTTCATAACTGTTTACCAGTTGAATGGTTACAAGCCGGCCCCCTCTCCGAGCTGGGTAGCAGTCAGAAGCCACTGAGTCTCCACGTTGTTTTCTGAGGCCAGCATCCCAGTCAGCTCTCTGTAGCATGATGGGCTCCACGCTGGCAGCCAGGTGTGAAGTGTCTGTCCGTATCGTTGGCTCCACCTAAGAAGAGAGGGTATGTCCCTCTCCTCATGGAAAAGTCCAGGGATCCCTGTTTCAAAATTCCAGGGGTGCTGTTCGCTTAGTTGTTTGTATGAATGCACTCATTAATTGAGCAGTACACAGCCTGTGCAACCATATGTGCCAGTGCTGAGGTCTCAAGCAGAGTCTCTTTCTGGTGGATGTGAAGGGTTTCCAACTCTACTGGGGAGCTAGGGCACTGGGGAGCTTGGTATAGTCAGGAGGGAAGGGGAGAGTTTGCATGGCCACAAATTCTTATATGTTTTAGGAAGAGGTTGGTGTCTAGGCCTCATCTTCATCACCTGTAAACTGAGCCACTTGTACCAGAGACTCTCAAGTAAGTTTCCTTCTAGCTCTAATCTTCTCAATGGTCCACAAAATATAAAACACTCGTTAATGCCACTCTGGTTGAGGGGCAGAGATGGAAAGAGAAGCTAGCGTTTATCTAAGACCTATTATATACCAGGCACTTTCTATGTATTATAGATTATCTCCTTTAATCTTCACACAAAAACTCTGTGAGACGGGAATGATTAGCCCAATTTTTGCAAAAGCAGAAACTGGAATTCAGAGAGGATAAGTGACTTGCCTGAGGTCACACAGATGGTAACCAGCAGGGCTGGGATTTGAACTCGGGTCTGCCTGGCACTAAATCACTCTCCCCTGTATGTGCTATAGCAGAACCCTGGTGAATAGCAGACAGCTTGTCTGTAACACTCTCCCAGAGTATTCCACAGACGGTCGCAGGTCGCCCACAGGGAACAGCAGTGTCGACATCAAACCTTGCTGGGAGTGGGGCTCTGGCAGGTGATAAGGCTCTCAGCTCAGCATCATGAATGAGAAAATAGTGCAGCTGATCCACGAGGCTGGAGGGCAGATCGTTGCCCGAATGCCGTCTCTGTGTGGGGAAAATCGGCTGTTTACTGGAGATAATCAAACAGGAACTATTTCAGCATTAAGGTATATGAGTTTTGGCAGGGAAAGAGCTGATGACTTAATGATGAGCACTGGAGGCTAATTTGAAAACAGCAGATATCTCCATCTATACCTAAAATAGTAGGCTGAGCTATTAAAATGGAGTGCGCCGACAAGCCCGGAGACGGTATTATTTAAATTGGATGGGAGAGAGAATGCTCAGTGCCAGATGATGGCTTTTATTTCTATTTAAGATTAATGACGTGGTGCTGGGTTTGTTCAAGTCGGTGGCCTGGCTGTGTGGGTGGCACTCCTGAGGCTCTCTTGACTGGAGGTGGCTGTCAGCCCTGCTCGAGGGGTCCTCTGTCTTCAGAAAGGGGCGGGGGAGAAGCTGGAGCTATCAGTGGCTCCATGTGACCTTACATCTGAGTGACATCTCCTCATTTGCCTCTGGAATCCCTATGGCCGACTCTTGGTTACCTGACATGAGGATGGAAGTTTGGCCATACTGAAGATAATCCCGCGTTTCCACCAGTGCTGCTGACGCTGCACCAGTCTGGGCTTGGTGCAGGAGCGTGAAGATGAATTAAACACCTTCCTAATCCTGGCCTGCCTACAGTGCGGTTCCAGGAGCAAGGCAGGCAAGCAACATCAGTGTAACGAGCTGAGGGACTAGATAACACCAGGCATGGGCGGCAAGGGATGGGGATGCTGGTCCAAACATCTGTCAGCCTGTAAGGCGTCCTGAGGAAGCTGTAGTTCTCACATTGAACACATGGAGGTGACGCTAAGGGAGCACTGGCTGGCAGACGATGGCCGCATCCTCAGGGGCCATAGGGGCTCCTACCAGGAGGCATAGGGGCATTTGCCTACCAGGGTGGAAGAATTGTCACCAGGGCAGTCATTTGCCTCACTGCTGTCCAGCGCCACTCTGGCTGCGGAGGCCATGTGGGGAGAGGGAGCTTCAGGTGGTTGGGTGGGGACACTTGGTGGTCCTGGGAGAGCAGCTCTTTACCAACGTGCAGTCTAGTGTGCCATGCTTTCATGTTTTCACCATGTTGCAGCTCTCCCTGTGTGTGCAGGCTCAGTGTCACAAGGGAGGAGCACCTGAGGTGTTGGGGAAGGCTTCCTGGAAGAGAGCACACAAAAGCAAAAGGTGAGATGAGCATTCCAGCAGGAGAGACTGGTTTATACAGAGCCATGGAGCTGGGTGGGGACTGGGATTAATAGCAGATTTACAGTGAGGTGACGAGGCTGAGGATATAGGTGGGGGAGCATTGAATGCCGTTCCAGGGAGCTTGGAATACTTTCTGTTGGTGATGGCATGCTCTCTAAGTGTTTTAAGGAGCCAATAGTAGTGTTATCCGTTTAATGAGTACTTGCTATAGGCTATATAATATACTGAGTGCTTTCCAGACTTAATTCTGGAAATAACCTTGTGAGTTAGGAATTATTGACCTCTATTTTACAAAAGAGGAAACCAAAGTACTGATAAGTCAACTTTCCACAGGTTATGCAGCCAATGACTAGAAGAGCAGGGATTCATACACAGGTCTGTCTCCAAAACCCACACACTTAACCAGTTTCCTATACAGTCGTATGCCAAATAACAACATTTTGGTCATCAATGGACCTCATATACAACAGTGGTCCCATAAGATTAGGACCATATGGCCTAGATGTGAAGTAGGCTACACCATCTAGGTTTGTGTAAGTACACTCTGATGTTCACACAATGACGGGATCGCCTAACAACGCATATCTCAGAACGTGTCCCCGTTGTTAACAGATGCATGACTGTACCACCTCAAGTAGAAAAAGGTTTAGACTAGAAACCTCCGCTTGTAGTGTGGATGGCGAATTGAAAGTGGACAAGATTGTACGCTTTGTCCACTGAGCTTCGTGCCTGGCATGCAGTAGGAACTTATAAGGAATTCATTAAACGAAGAAATGATCAGAGGCGGGGGCCCAGTTAGGAGGCTACGGTGATAGTTCATGTGAGCAAAGAAGTCGTGAACTAGAAGATAGTCTCAGGCATCTGGACAGATTTGAAAGACAGTGAAGAGATGAAAGTTCTCACACTTTGATAACTCAGGGGTTTTTGAGAGACCTGTTTTGGTCACAACTATATGTGTCTGGGGCAGCTGAGGAAAAATGTGTGGCGTCTGTTGAGGATGTGCATCTGAAGCTCAAGGGAAGGTTGAGGCTGGAGATAGAGACTTGGGGTCGTCAGATATAAATTCCGTGCATGTCCATGAAGATGATTAGAAAGAAAGGCCAGAAAGGTGGGAGGGGAACCAAGAGAGAGGGTGAGGAGGAGCCTGAATGGAAGAATGTATCAAGAGGACCTGAGAGGCCACCCATGGCCACCACGGAGAGGAGAAGGATTCCCATGTGTTATGCTCTCAGCGTGGCCTCTGCAGGCTCAGCTGGGCTCTTAGTAGCCCCTGGGGCAGCTACTGGACGTTGAAGGAGAAGCAAATAAGTAGAAAGGATGCATAACTGATTTTTAAAAAATATCTCATTTGGAAGCCATGTGTGGAGAAATCTGATATATATGGTGGTTTCCATGGGTCTCTGCTGACTCATCTGTGACATTTGAGTGTAGTGTTCCCCATCTAAGATCTTTTGCAGTTTACCATGCTAAGATTTAAGTGTCATAGTAGCCTTTGGGGGGAGAGTGGATCTTAAACTGTAACATTAATGTATGTGTCATGTCTTCTTAGTTACCTTTGAGGAGGTGCTAGCAATTAGCCCTTCTACAAGGGTGTCTTCTGAAGAGCATCCTACTTAGCTACGTTCTCTTGACTTTACATTTGCACCTGATGATAGAGCAAAACAGCAGGACTGAGGACACCTAGGATGCCTGTGCTTAAGACTTAGGTTCAAATCCTGACTCTCACTTTCCATTGTTGTGAGCCTGGGAAAATTGTTTAACCTCTCTATCTCAATTTCTTCATCTGTAAAATGAGTATCATAATATTAATAGCTACCATTACTGTGTAGAAGGCATTTCACATGAATTAAGTCTTTAAGTCTAGTAAGTCTTTGCAACAATCCAGGAACTTTTATTATCCTTCTTCTAGTCAAAACTATTCTGTACAGTGATACTAGGACATATTTGCATTTTTCACTCTTATTCTCCCATGACTTTATGGTAGAGTTTTCCAGACACATACAGTGTGTAATATCACAACTGATTGAATGCAGAAGCAGATATGAGAATCCAGCTGTTTTAAGCCAGACACAAGAGTTTTTGCAAAATATGCAAAACTATGTCACTGTTCTCACTGAAATGTTTTTGGATTGAAAAAGATAGTTTGGGTAATTAAAATGTTTTGTTATTATTTTAAATAAATTAAGAAGTAGCTATTTAAAAAGTTTCTCAGTTTTAAGTTCTGTTATGGAAAATATCGATAAATAAAATCCACGTAAACGAAAGCTCTCTAGGGCCCTCAATTATTTTCAAAGTGTGCAAAGGGGTCCTGAGATGAAAAAGTGTGGGACGTGGGCTTGTACCATAAGGTTTCAATGGGGCATGTTTGTGAAGTGCTCTGACATTGTCTGGGACGTGGCAGATATGTGAATGGTAGCTCTCCAGCTGTGGTGGTGGTGGGACCAGAAGCAGCAGCATTGTGACAGTCACCATGGTGGGGGGACTGCTGTTCTGCAGCCACACTTGTGGCCTGTCACAGCCTGGGTGGACCTGATGGGAGAACAGCAGTGGAACCAGCCATCAGTGAAAGCAGGGCAGTCAGCAAGCATTTATAAAGGGGCTGTCTAGGTGTGTTAGCGTTCTCCAGAGACATAGAACCAATAGTATATATATAGATATATAAGGGGAGATTTATTATGGGAAATGGCTCATACCATGATGGGGGCTGAGAAATTCCACGATCTGCCATCTGCAAGCTGGAGAACCAGGAAAGCCTTCCAAGTTGGAAGGCCAGAGAACCAGGAGCTCCAATGTCTGAGGGCAGGAGAAGATGGACATCCCAGCTCAAGCACAGAGAGAGAGAGTGAGAATTTGCCATTCATATGCCTTTTTGTTCCATTTGTGTGACCAGGGAAGCAGAGAAAGAAAGGGTTGCTGAGGATCTGGTCAACAACTAACATGGTCTGTCAAATGTTTTTCAGACAAGAAGAAACTCTGTGTTCTGTTTTGTAGAATTTGCTGTCCCCATTTTGCAATGTTGCTATCTTGCAGAGAAATTCACACATTTGCAGCAAGACCCCTGCGAAATGGTCCAGCACCAATCGTCCTAAATTTACCTTAACTTATTAGCATCCTAAATTCTCCTCCTCTGGGAGGGTCCAGACAGCCATTTTTAAATCATGTGATATATGTAATAACATGAATACATGCTATGCATGCACCTTAAATGAACACAGTTGCTACACAGTTGTTACACATAAACCTTGTATATTCTGCTCTCTTGTGTATACCCACTGGCAGTGAGCTTGGGGAGACACTACTTTGGGAGCTCACCCGAGTGTTCTCCATTGCTTGTGCAAGTGATAAACTTCTTCACCTACTTCTGCCTTGGTTGTGCTTTTCAGCTCTGCACTCACCAAGAGACGAACTCATTGAGTTTGGTTACATTCGGACCTTCAACAGATTGGACAATGCCCACCCACAACGGGGAGGGGGATCTTCTTTACTCATTCCACCAATTCAAATGCTACTCTCTTCTGGAAACACCCTCACAGCCACACCCAGAAATAATGTTCGCCAGCTATTTGGGCATGCCTTAGCCCAGCCAAATTGACACATAAAATTAATCAACCCACTAGGTCCTTATTTTTTCACTTCTTATTTGGAGTAGTGGGAGCTAAATAAATAAATAAATAAAGAGAAGTTATAATCCCTGACCTTATGAAGTTTGGCAAAGTTTAAGTCAGTCTTGGATGGAAAGGAGGAGGAACATGTTTTCCTGTGTACACACAATGAGTGTGCTTATATTTCCCTTAATAACAGGTGTACCTCAGCAATGAAGAGCCAAGATGTGGGTGGGAAGTGGGGAAATAGAGATCTGAAATATTTTGACAGTAGTGAAGTCATGATGTATTGTACCAAGTGGGGGTGGTACAGAAATCTATCTCCTTCAAGAAAATGCAACAGATGACAATGAAATCTGGCAGAGTTCGGCCTCCAGTGGCACTGAGGAGTCCCCATGGGATCCAGATGGCTTTGAACTCAACCTACAGGCGAGGTGGCCAGTGCAGAGGCCCACCAGCGCTTTAGGAAAAGGCCGGCCCTCTCTTTAGAATAACCGTGCTGTCTGCCAAGTAAATTACAACTGAAATTCAAGAGGGAAGCTCAGTACCGACAGCATGCTACGGTGAATCCCATTTTACAACACACAATCTTTTTGGAAAATCTCCTATTTAGGGTTCCATGTCCGGTCCCATCACTTGCTGTCATAGCCCACAGCAATCGCGTGGAGAGAAGGCTTTATTCTTTGAAGCATGACTGGGGCACATAATTTCAGAGAGTTGGTTTGTAAAACACCTGCTCTAAGCTGGAGGTGGGAACAGCAGGTCAGAACGTGTTGATTTATTCGGCTTCCAATAACCTCTCGGTAACAACCTCAATCAAGACACATCCAATTAGCCTGGTCCGGAAAGATGGCGCCTCTTGAGGATGCAGACGAGCTGTGTGGGAGCTCAGAGCATCTCTTTCCCTTTCAACTGGGACTTGAGAGTCGAGGGAAGCACTACCAACAAGCCAGCCCAGATCAGGACGGTCAGCTTCCTGCAGACAGCTCAGCTTCTGGAGGCCTCTGACATTCCCGGTGAATCCCTTTCTCCCTCTTCCTTTCAGCTCTCTAGTTTCCAGGTAGACTGGAAGAAAAATGGGCAGCAGAGGCTGTAGTGGACTGTGGGTCTCCACAGTCCACAAACCAGGGCTCCAAGCTTGGCCCTCTGTGCTGAGCCCTCCTTGTTTGGTGTACACGGGATGCTGGCACATGGGAGATTTTGTTGCACACACATAATAAGGTGCTATGGGGACCATTCAAGAGGAGGTTGGGCCAATGTGGAGAATTTGGTAAAATGGGAGAGGGAGAATGCCCATTGCTGTGGATTAAGAAGAAATTTTGGTCCTAAATGGATGCAAGATTAATTGGGCAAACCGTCCTAACTCAGGTCGTTGCTCGCTCTGCGCTAGCCAGGGGCTCCTGGAAGACAGCAGCCGGGTCTTTGTCATACTTGCCAAGGCTTGGTGCATAGTAAGTTCTCTGTGAGTGTTTAATTACTAAACTCAGGTGGGACTTATTTTTATTTTTTATTTGGAAGTAATGTTAAACTTACAGAATAGATACAAGAAAAATTGCAGAGAATAATTGTATATACTTTATTCAGATTCACCTATTGTTTGGTAACATTGGCTTCATCATTTGTTTTCTCTGTCTTTCTGCCTCTCTCTCTGTATTCATAATATGTTTTTATGTCCATTTGAGAATAGGTTGCCTATATCATGGCCATTTACCCTTAAATACTTCAGTGTGTGTTTGCTAAAAGTAAAAATATTTTTGACAAAACCGTACAGTTAACCTTAGTAAATTTACCATTGATACAGTCCTTTCATCTGCTCTACCATCTGTATTCCAATTTTCTCGATTATCCCAATAATATCCTTTATAGCTTATTCTCCCCTCCAGTATAGGATCCTGTCTAGGATCAGGTATTGCATTTCTTGTCACGTCTCTTTAGTCTTCTTTAATCTAGAACATTTCCTAGAATATTTTCTAATCTGGAACTCTTTGTCTTTTATGACATTGACATTTTTGAAGAATACTGTCATCAATTCTTCTGAACGGCAATGGATATATTTTCTGGATATGGGTTTGCCTTTCTGCCCATGGTGCCTGAGATAGTATATTTCTCCAAGGGCTCACTCAGTATCTGATTTATTGTCTTGGGATGTTGAATAACTTTAGACCAACTGACCAACTTTATTGCAAAGGAGATGACCCAGGATCCGTTGGTCCTACTATGGTGAATCTGCCAGAGATTGCCAGCCCGAATTTTAGGATGGTCCCTTGAAGGGGCAGCTAGAGTGCCAGCTTGGAGATGACACTCTGAGGATTTGGGGTGCTCTCCTTCAAGAAGAGATATGTACATTGAACCCATGGCTATTACATGATGCTGTGTCCTGAGAAATAGAATACATGGGTCTGGCAATCAGGAGTAGATGTAGAATTGGCTCTTCTCTCACCATTGATCCCAGTGACATACTGGGGACTTTTTCTTTCTGTCCTCCCAACTTCAGGCTCTCTTGGAGGGTGAGGGTCTTCTTCCAGGAGATGCCTGGAAAGGATACAACTAAATCTAAATCTATGGCTTCCTTCTGGTCATTCGGGACTCCTCCTGCCAGTAGTCCAGCGGGGAAAGGAGTTACTATATTTATGGTAATTGACCCTGATTATCATGACGAGGTAGGGTTGTTGCTATATATTGGTGTATGGAAGGGTATGTCTGTGGAAACCAGGGGATTCACCAAGAACCTCTTGTTGCTTCCATAACCATCGATTACTGAAAATGCACAATTGCAACAACCACAATCTAACAAGGGTATGGCACCCATGGGCTCAGATCCCTCTAGGGATGAAGGTCTGGGTCACCCACCATGCGAGCAAACTGGAGCAGCAGAAACGCTGACCAAGGGTGGAGAGGAATCTAGAACAGTTGGTGGAGGTGCAGACAATGACAATCAATTAGCTTTAAGACCAACTGCAGTGAGATTGTAGCTTGTCCCACTAACATCCCCACTGTAACCCATTTTTACTATTTTTAATTGTGAACGGCTACCATCTTAAGGACACAGTGGACTTAACAGGCAGAGTGAGTGGATCTGAGTGATGTAAATGCTATACTGAAGCAGACACTCCTGGAGAAGCACCTATATCCCTTGGCATTCCTCTACAGACCAAAGGCTTCTTACAGACTCTGCCCAGAGATGACTTCTTGGTCCTGGGAACACACTTAGCCTGCTTTCAGGGCAAGCCATAAGTGCTGGAGAGCTAATGGCCTGGGGAGCATCTCTGAACTCATGACAGATGGGGAGTTGGTGGGAAAACATTGGCTCTCTTGCCCCTCACTGTCTCCCAGAGATTCTGTGGGGCTGAGCTTTGGTTGCACTTAGTGGTAACTGGTTTGATAACGGCTTTTTAAATGGCTTCCTTCCCTTCCCTGTCTCACTTCCCTATTCCCTTATCTGTGTTTCCTGGGTCTACTTCCTAGATATTCTTGACTCGGGGTCTGCTTCTTGGGACACCCAAACTGGCACACCTGGAGTAATGACTCGAGGCTCCAAAGTCCTCATGACTATCCACTGAGGTCCTCCAAATTTAGGTGTTTTGGCTTAGCGGTATCTAAGAGGGCTATTAAAGAAAAAAAACTCAAAGTTTTTGGAAAGACTATTCATAAAGACAAGGGCACATAGCAAAGTATACAGCTCATGAATATTCATGAACTGAACACTTAGGCCAAGGTCCAGAACATTACTAGCATCCAAGAAATGTTTGCATGTGTTCAGCTCTAACGGATACTATGAAATTGTTTCCCAAAATGGCTGTATGAATCTATATTCTCTTCAGCAGTATGTCAGGGTTCCACTTACTCCAAATCTATGCCAATGCTTGATATTACCTGTGATTTTTGTTTTAGCCATTTTGGTAGGTGTGTAGTGGTATCACACTGTAGCTTTAATTTGCATTTCCCTGTTGATTAGTGATGGTGAACACTTTCAATATTTTTATGGCCATTTGTAAATCCTCTTTTGTGAAGCATTGGGTTCCAGTCTTTTGCCAGTTTTTCTATTGGGTTCTCTGTCTTTTTCTTATTGATTAGTAGGAATTCTTTATATGTTCTGGATGTGAGTCATTTGTCAGATATATGTATTGCAAATAACTTCTCCCATTCTGTGAATTTTCTTTTCACTCTCTTAATGGTGACTTTTGATGAACAGAATTTCTAAATTTTAATATGGTATAATTTGTAAAGTTTTCCTACAAGTTCAGTATTTGTTGTGTTCTATTTAAGAAATCTTTGCCTATTCCAAGTCATGAGGACGTTCTCTTGGGACTGTATACATGAGGCTCTGTCTGAACCTTCTATTTCACCGGTCGGTTTGTCAATTCTTGTGTCTCTTCTATTCTTATATTATCTTAATTATTTATAATACATTTTAATATCTAGAGGTAGAAGTTTTGCAGCTTTGTCCATCTTCTTCAAGATAGCCTTTGCTTTTTTTGGTCTTTTGTATTTCCATAAGAGTTTTAGGATCAGCTTGTCAATTTCTAAAAAAACAGAAAGGAAAATTCTGGGATTTTGATTGAGATTACATTAAATCTGTAGATTCATTGGAGGGAAATCTGATATGTTTATAATACCATGTTCTACAGTCCATGAACATAGCATGCCCCTTGCTTCATTTAATTTTTCTTTATTTTCTCTCAATAGTGTATTTACAGTTTTCAGAGTAATTATATACTTTAGGGGCTGTTGAAGCTCTGAGTTGTTTCAAAAGCAACAAAAAGATAAATTGAGGTGCTAGATACAGTCTATTGAGTGAAAGGTGAAGTGTTTTTCAATTAACTCAGCAACCACCAAACTGCACAGCCATTACCACAGTAAGAATCCAGAGAGAACTTCAATCCTCCCTTACAGAGGAACAAGAGGACTGCTGTGGGTTGAATTGTGTTCCCTGAAAAGATATGCTGAAGTCCAAACCCCCTTCACCTGGATGCAGGAGAGTCTGAGAAATGTAGTTTTTGACATTTGAGTCTCTGTAATGCAGGATGGCCCACAAAGAGGCAGGGATGGACGTTGAATGAGCCAGCCTATAGCATCTGTGAGATGTGGGAGGACCTTTCTTTACTGTCTTGGCTTGTGTCAGGAAGAGAAAACCCTCCAGGTCAATTCCGAGAGACTTCCCCATCACTCTATAGTTCCTTCTTTGGGCATACTATTAAATTTACCTGCCTCTACCTCTCACTCCTTGTCTTCTGGCAGTCTTGAGTTTTGAGATTTAACTTTTTTTTTTTTTTTTTTTTTTTTTTTTGCTGAGAAAGATTAGCCCTGAGCTAACATCTGTGCCAATCTTCCTCTACTTTATATGGGGGTTACCCCCACAGCATGGC
This sequence comes from Diceros bicornis minor, assembly GCF_020826845.1. Taxonomy (NCBI): domain Eukaryota; kingdom Metazoa; phylum Chordata; class Mammalia; order Perissodactyla; family Rhinocerotidae; genus Diceros; species Diceros bicornis. Next base: position 14,994,485 of record NC_080775.1, on the reverse strand, counting down.
TGACGAGTGGTGTAGGTCTGAGCCCGAGATCTGCACCTGCGAACCCAGGCCGCCAAAGTGGAGAGCTTAGAACTTAACCACTATGCCACTGGGCTGGCCCCAGAGATTTAACTCTTTCTCGCCCTTTTCTTTGTACAGGTGACATTAACACTCTGGTTTAAAAAGCTCTGACAATTCATAATAGCTATTTCCCAATCCATAGGAGAAACTACCAGACGGTTGGTTGGTGTGTCTTCCCAACATGTTAGAGGCAGAAGGTGATTCTCAAATCCTCTAAGCACCACCTCCCTTTGCTATGGCTTTTGTTCTCGAGGTTCTATTCCCGGGACAGGCTGCAGCTCTGTCTAACAATAACACCACATGGCATCCTGCCTCCAAGTCTACCTCTGATCGGGAATGCAGTTTTCTCTCCCCTGGTACAGCTGACTGTCGGGTGCTTTTGAAATAGGATCAACAACACATGCTGCTAATTGGCACCAGCACACATTCACACATATGTAATGTGTGTGGTCTAGCCACCCTCTTCCACTCTGGCATTTGGGGCACAAACCTTCCAAGATCACCCTGGCACAGCCCACAGCAGCCAATGGGTGTAGATGGGCTCCTGCAGTGGCACCTGTGTGACCTGGTTGCAGTGGTGCCCAAACCTGGCTGCCAGCTTGCCCCCCTCTTCAGGTGTAGAATGGTAGATGAGTGACCCTGCGTTTGTGTTGCTTTGATGTGAGGTAAGGAGCGGAGGTTTTCATGGGCTCCTGTGACTACTGGCTCCACGCTCTCCCGAAGAGCAAGCCGCATGGAAAGCTGCTCTCTGATCTTTCCTAAACTCTTTGCCAGATATAAATTTGCTGCTGCAGCTGCTCAGATCACATTTAATCTTTGGAGAAGGAGGCAGTGGCACTTGCATTTGACAACAGAGTATGATTGACTGAGTCATGCTGGCTATCGCTTTCCTGATTCCTCAACTTGAATTCGTTTTTACTCTGTGTATTAATCAGGGTCCTGCAGAAAACAGGGGAAACGGTCCAGTGGAATAATTGCAAAGAGTTAATTAAAGGGACTTTTTATAAAGTGAGGGGAAGTGGTCTGGGGGTACCAACAAGAGATGGTGAAGCATCCTTTGGTGAACCGAGGCTGTTATCTCCCCTGAAGGGGTGAGGGGAAGGAGCAATTCTGAGAGCCTGGGGAGAGTGTGAGAGTAAGGAGACGGCTGCCTCACCATAGCTGTGACCTTCAGTTCCGAGATGTAGCCACTCCGTGGTACCTAGCATAGAGGGGCTGGGCGAATAAACACCCTAGCCTCATACTCCTCCTGACCTCCAGCCTCTTACCACTCATTGACCCAACTCAGCCAGAAACCAGAGGGCAAGGGAACACTATGCAGCCTACATAGGTCAGCCTCATGGGCTATCAATGAAGGGGACAAAGTAGATGTGGAGAAACAAGTAGAAAATCACCAGCAATTATACTGGAACCTACTGGAATGCATTTACCCCCATGCTTGGAAAAGTCTCATTCTTTGTTTTTCTAAATCAAGATAAAACTTGCTCATGATGCCTTAATCATAGTAGATTGCAAAGCGAATATCAGTCCTTAGGAGGCTCTCCTGTATGACATGGGGTCATATAAAAGTCATGGCTCTATGTGGCTATGGGAAAAATAGAAGGAGCCTTTTCCTTCGCTCACAGTGAGCCTATGAATAGGAGACACCTGTGGTTTTCCCACGTTCCCTTCTTTTAGCAAACGGCCCCTCGTGTTCATTTGGGAAATGACTCCTCCTCAGTTGTATACTGCTTGGAGGAATTGCCAACCTAGTGCCCCGCCCTTCTTTGGCCAAGGGGTGGGCATCCAACCCTCCAAGCCAATCACACTCAGTTTTCTGGTAGTTTGAATTGAGCCAAGCACTTGACACCTGGACAGAAAACAGGTGGAACAGCACATCCCAACAGTGGAGCCCCAAGGACAGTGGACATTGCTGGTTTTCTAGGTCTCCAGACCTGCTCTGATTCCTGTCCTTCGGTTATTCAGTTTTCTTCTTGATTCTGTGAGACACCTTTATCCTTTTTAATCACTGATGTTGTTTTTGTTGCTGACAACCAAAGCATCCTGAAAACTGCATCATTGTTGCCATGGCTACGTCTGCTCTGCTGCGTGGTGCCTTTGTTGCCCTGATCTCCAGCCAGCTGCACTGGGAGAGCTGCAGGGGGCTCCTTGCAGGAGTCTTCCCTTGACCACAGGCTTGGCCAGAGGGGACCCTTGCTGCAGCTGCTAAAGCTGTGGGCCTAGTGTCCATCCTTCCTGCCATCTCATCTCCAGGGAGCTGCCTGGGGACAGAGGATATGTCCCCACTGCTTGTGCAACGTGCTATCCTTTGTGCTCCCCCTCCTTCCTGTCATGAGGAATCAAGACTAGGTTGGGCCAGTTCCCTCTCTTCCAGTCCTCAGAGCTCTCCTCTTTTGGGACAAGTCATCTCTCTTACATTGGTAGCTTATACTTTTGAAAACAAAACCCATTAACTCCTCTCAGGCAAGATAAGTCTTGATTTTCTAGGGTTTCAAGGCCTTGGACTGTCTTCTTAAATGGTAGAGTCGTAGGAACATACATCATTCTTTGTGAGAAAACTTCAGTTCAAAACAAAACCAAATACCAAAAAATAGTTAATTTCTCAATTAATTTATCCTGTAACTTTACTTTCCATATCTTTTGACAGAGTGGGTCTAAATCTACAATATCCACGTCTATGGGATCTCCTCTCTCATTCTTTCTTTCTCTCTGCCTATAATTGTCATGAATATAATTTACTCCTAACCCATAGGGGTTTGTGTATGCAAATAAATGATATTTATCCATAATTGAGTATATGTCAACCGTATTTCTCTTGAAACTGCAGGAAAAATGAATGAAATAATGTTTATAATAAATGAATCCCTACTAATTCAGTGGCACTGACCTTTAACGATCTTAATCAACATGATTAAGACTAAAACTCACTGTTTTGCTCTAATTTCCCTCATTGTGCCCATTTGTCATCACTCACTCACCTGGCTACAGAGCTCATCACTGTTCCTTCCCTAACCCTTCACGTAAGCCTCTCTCTCTGGCTGGGTAATCTCCCTCTGGTAAACCGTTTGTCCTTCCATTCTTTTTCATGTCTAAGTCATATCTCACCACCTGCAAGAAAATTTCCAAGATTGTTTGGAATTTTGCCTTATACAATATGAATGTACAATATAAATGCAAATACATGCCCACCCTCTCTTTCACTCGTGTATTTATTTTTGTCTGTCTATCATCTATATATCTATCCATTTATCATCTCTATGCTTATATAAGCAGAGAATTTGTTCATGTATTAAACCTTTATTATGAACAGGAACCTATTTATATATAAGCAGAAGAAGCAAAGGGGAGAAAAACTCTTCTTTGCGTTGAATATACCAATTTGCATTTATTAAAGTTTAGACAAACAGGAATAATTTTCTCTAATTTGTTTTTCAAAGAAAAGGACTTGAAACCACCAATAATAATGTAATGGTAACAGATTGGGACTCTCTGTTGACACAAGAATCATGAGAAGACAACAATGCCAAAGGTAAACAAAGTTGATCTAGAAAGAGCTTATTGTCATAAAAAATTAGTAATAATTCTGGTAGTCTGGAAGATGGAGAAATTTCTTGAATTGCTGAAAATTCAGGTTAGGGTTGGAAGAAGACAAAGAATACTGTATTGTGATTTATGATTAAGAATAATAAAATTTCCAATTTCAATATAAAAGAGAGAGGAAATTAGTTATGTTTATGTTTTATGTCCCAGGAAGCAAAGAGTGATTTTAGTTTCTTTGTGGTTTATGACCCTCAAGTACCTTTCAGAGAATGCTTGTAAATTTACACATGTCTGCAGAAGCTGACGAGACCCACAAGGAAAGACTTCTAGGTACAAAAAGTCCTTCTTTACTATGCTCAGTTGTCACAGAGATTGAAATTTTATTAGAGATGATTCTTTTGAGTTATGTGTTGTCCTTTTTTTCATGTTTATTAATTTCACAAACTTTTATTGAGCATCAACATCTTCAGGGGACTCCAAGAGAGCGTAAAGACACAGAAGACTGGGTTCCGCTAAAAGATATAGAGCTTGGTGGGTTTCACAGGCATGTTAGTAAATAACGATGCATGGCAAGATAGGACATGCGCTCCAAGAGGATAGAAACACAGTGGGGAAGGAGGGAGCTTGGGGAAGGAATGAGAAGTTCCCATAGAAAGAGCATCTGCAGGGGTCCCACCTTCGCAGGGATCTAGAGTGCAATGGAGTCCAAGGATCCAAGAGTCACCAGAGCACTGGGGACACAGAGCCCTCAGCATAACTTTCCTTAGCATTGGCCCTACTTACAAAATCACAAATGGAATACAAATTCATTGTGAACACTTGCGCTGACAATTGAAAGCTGGCCTTCCAGTTGGATTTTTGTGGAACCTCACGATGTTTTTTGAGTTTCCGAGCCCAGAAGTAGGGATATAAACAGACAGTCTGACTTGTTAGGTTGGCAGTTCGCTTCACTGCCTCCCTTTCCCTCCAGGGGCCCCTCTCCTTCTTTTCAGATCCTTTTTGAATTCAGTTGGAGGGCACCCTCTTGCTGGATCTGCCTCTTAGACTTATTGTCCTTGTTCTAAGATGTCAATGGGCTGACCATATAAGAACCTGGAAAAGTCAAGCAATGTTACAGATAGCTTTCATTTCAGGTCATTTGTCCCAACGCCCTGACAGATACTCCAGCTACTTTCATCTGCTGCCCACTGTATGTGCTCCTGGAATTTCCCTGACACTACAGAAATCCATCCCAACAAAAAGGGAGTGAATCAAAATGGAAAAGTCAATTATATTGCATTTCTAATTAGCCCATTGCCCAAGGTCTACCAGGCTATCAATGGTTCTGGGCATTTAGGCCAGTGTTTCTTCTTATATTTGGGTTAAGGAGTTGGATTTGGACACTGGGATCTGAAGAACAGCATTGTTTGCTGCTGCAGCAGAAGAAGGATCCTGTCTGGATTTCCACACTACTGGCCAGGATTGATGACTCAGCAGTACCGACTCCCGCCTCCTGTTCAAGGCTGTAACAAGGGATTTGTCCTGGGCGGGGAGCCAGGACACCACCTGACTCCAGATGCCCTTGCCCGGAGCTCTTCAGTTCTCTCCCCACACGGAGAGGCCATGATGTTTCTGGGAAGAAGCAGTTGCATGACCCAGTATGTAAATGAAGTCCTTGGAATAAACTTTGGAGACTAGGCAGTGCTGTCTCTTCGCAGGTTCTAAAAGAAGGGCTAATCTTGTTTATAAAGCTCTTTAGAAAGTTTGTGAGCCTGGAAATGGCTTTATAGGGCCATAATGCGCAGATAATTGGGACATAATGAGACCTGTTTGGTCGCTTTGGTGGAAATGAGAGAGCTAGATAGATATTATGTAAAGTTAGTGTTTATCTTAATCACACTCCATCCACATACTCAACAACTTCCTCCAACAGCAGCTACAAACTAAATGGACAAAACTCTAGTAATTAAAGAAGAATTACCAACATTTATATATTTTCTTTCATTCTCTGTGAAGAAATGCTGTATAGGAGCATTAATATTTAACATAGCTGCATGGTTAAAACCACTTCACAATAAATGGCTAGAGAAGTCTGAAATTTACCATCTAGTTATCGATCCTTTGGGCACTTGGTATTAATTATTTTACGTTGAACATTCTCTGCATTTTTTTTCAAGGTCTAATTAGGTTGCATTTATATTTCCTTTTGGGAAACCTAGTGAAGAGATGGGTAACTTACTTTTGGAAATTGTGTGATTCATTAATTTTTAGCTCTTATTTTAGCAAAAACAGGGAGTGAAAATATTCCCATCACTTTCCTGTTCTCTCCTCAATGGTCTTGTGTTGGGACAGGCTCAGGATCTCCTAGGCCCCTCTTGTTAGCAACCAAAAGGAAGAAGGAGGTGCTGGCTGCCAGCAGCTGGTTTGCCTGTTTCTCAAGTAGAAACACGATATTTAAATTCCATGTTGACACTGGGCCTGCCCATGTGCAGCCCTGGAAGAAATTGTTACTAAGATGGGAATTAATGTCATGAAAGAATAAATGAAACATGGAAATAAAACACTTAATGGCAACTATTTCATAAGACGGTGTAATAATATCTAGGAGAGAATGAGGAGAGCTACATTACATTTTTTCTCTTGGATTATTTACATTTTTAGGTTAATTTCTCTCTAGTTTCTATATAACATGTCTTGAATCTTTTTTTTTTTCTTTTTTTGGAGGAAGATTTTTCCTGAACTAACATCTGTGCCAATCATTCTCTGTTTTGTATGTAGGACGCCACCACAGCATGGCTCGATGAGCAGTGTGTAGATCTGTGCCTGGGATCTGAACTGGCGAACCCCGGGCCGCCAAAGTAGAGCACTCAAACTTAACTGCTACACCACCAGGCTGGCCCATCACTTTGTTTTTAAAAATATTCTGGAGTGGAAAATTTACCTATGTTACATCTGCTTAATTTATTAATGAATTTCCCCTTTAATATTTTTAGTATTTTTAAGTGAACTTCTTCCTGAGAACTTTAACAAAAATACCACATTAGTACATTCCTATGGAATGTTAATTGCTGTCTAACATTAGTAACTATTTAAAATATAAAAACATTAAAAAAAAATTTTAACATTTTTAAATATAACATTTAAAAAATTTTTAGGTAACTCTTTTAAAACAAAATTAAAATTTTAATTTAAAAACTTTAAAAACACGTTTTAAAACATTTTTAAAAATATTAAACATTTATTAATAATATTTTTTAAAAGTCAATAGTGGATTTTCTCTGGGTCATAGAAGCTAGTCCTTTGGAAATAATTCCTGAGATTCAGTCACAAATCCCTTTGTACCCTGTTTTCTGTTAAAACACATTCTAGGGAGTGTTTGGTCTCAATTCCCCTGTGAGGGAAAAGTTGGAAGTCCACCCTGCAAGATACAGACACAGAGGATCGCAGTGAAGGGATTTGTCTACCCAACTTCATGGCAGTGTTGAGTTTCTAAACCCAAAACTTTCTCTACTCCCAGCTCTTTACTTGATTGTTCTATCTTGACATTAGCTCAGGGTGATAGGTAAGGAATGCTAACTTCATGTTTTGGGTTGTGTATCTTCAGCTTGTTGACCTGGTAGGGCCCAACCCATTGTTCCAGTGGAATGGTGATGGATTTATCACTCTTGCCAAGTTGCAGGAATTTTTCTTCTGGCCGATGTGTGTTTTCAATTGTTTGAGCAGGGCCAGAGCTCTGATCTTTGTGGTTATTATTTGGCTGGCTGACACCTGTTTCCTAGGGTGATCTTTGGTTTGACATCACTGGATACACTGTATAGTTTTCATTTTGTAGAAGTATGCATTGCTTTAAGTAAATATAGTGCACGAAAATCAAGATTTACGAAGAGAAAAATCCAGCAGTCATATATTTTACAAAGAGATCATCAGTTTTGAAAAAATATTTATCATAGCATTCTGTTTCTTTTTAAGTGGGATCCATAACTGTTCTTCGTTTACTATTCCATTGGTCAGTTAGAACCAGTGTTGCTGTCTTATCTGTTTGGATTTTTGTAAAGATAGGCTGCTTTCACAAATATAAGCAACATGGAATGCTGACAATCATCTAGATAATTCCAGCCAAAAATTACTTTGAAATCTTCACAGAATTGAAGGAAATTGAATCCTTATTAGGTAAAATCTCTTATTCAAATGTTCACGCACAGGTTTGGAACTCTTTTCATCGTTAACTATGAAAAGAAATCACAATCATAATGTTTTGGGCCAAGTTTCAAATATGTTAATTCTATTTTTTTAATGTTTTTCATTTTAGAACAGTTTTAGATGTACAAAAAAATTGAGAAGATAGTACAGAGAACTCTCTTATAGTCCACACACAGTTTCCCCTATTATTCCCCTTATATTAGTATGGTACGTTTGCCAAAATTAATGAGTCAATATTGATACATATTTATTAACTAACGTCCACACTTTATTCAGATTCCCTTAGTGCTTACCTAATGTCCATTTTCTGTTTCGGGCTCCCATCCAGGATACCATATTACATTTAGTTCTCGTGTCTCCTAAGGCTCCTCTTGGCTGTGACAGTTTTTCAGACTTTCCTTGTTTTTGATGACTTTAACAGTTTTAAGACACACCAGTCAGGTATTTTGTAGAATGTCCCTCAATTGGGATTTGTCTGATGCTTTTCTCATGAGTAGACTGGAGTTATGGGTTTTTGCGAGGAAAACAATAGAAATAGACAATAGACAATAGAAATAAAGTGCCATCATTTCATATCATACTCTCAATGTGACCTATCACTGTTGATGTTGACCTCGGTTACCTGGCAGAGGTGGTGTTTGTCAGGCATAGCATCTTTTAAACGGCAAATTTCCATTGCAGACTTAAAAGAGTTAAAGAAATTTATTTAGGCACTCCCTGTCAGGAACGTAGTTTTATTTGAAACAAATTATGGCCATAATGTTAATTTTGGGTAGTGAGAGATTGCATGGACATGGAGTGAACCAAAACTACCTAAAATTGACAAAATATTTGAATTTCCCACCAGGTTAAAATTTCATTTGATTTCTAAATATTTGCAAGTGTGAAAACAATACAAAAATTATTCTTAAGTATTCTGAATCCTATACTGTAGTAAACACTAGACTTTTACCACTGAAAGACAAAGGTTAACGAAGCGTATTCGTTAAAATATTTAAACACTTCTCTGTGCTGGTGTCACAGATACATATCTTAGAATTAAAACTACACGTTACTTCTACTTACTGGTGGGCCTATTATTTGTGAGAAATAGTAGGGAATAGGGAAACTGTCAGATATTGGTAAAGGAGTCAGGTGATTAAGGAGGTTAAAAGGAATTATAACTCGGGGCCGGTCCGGTAGCGTAGTGGGTAAGTGCGTGCGCTCTGCTTTGGCAGCCGAGGGTTTGTAGATTCGGATCCCGGGCATGCACCAACTCACCGCTTCTCAAGCCATGCTGTGGTGGCGTCCCATATAAAGTGGAGGAAGATGGTCACAGATGTTAGCCCAAGGCCGATCTTCCTTAGCAAAAAAAAAAAAAAAAAGGAATTATAACTCATGGGCTATGTAATATTACTGTGAAACATTGTCTGCATAAAAGTAGTTGTTGATAACTGAAGCTCCCACCAACTAACCCAGATGCAGTCATCAATCAGCGCTATTTTTACGAACAAATAAGACATCTTCACAGGGCTCAGTTTGAAATATGTCACCAAAGCGTTTTCTCCTCATCTTGCTTATTTTTCATGCTGGCTAAATCATTAGAATTTCCTCTTTTTTGCTCTTTAGTGGATGAACCATTGGCCTGTATCCATGAGAAGGCAATAAGCCCAGTCGAACACTATATCCAATATCTTTAAGAATATCCCTGGAGATTAACGGTATTAAGAGAGATATGTTTAGTGAAATACATTAACCTTCTGTAGGATGACTTAGGATATAAAATTGCACCTACTAGATGAGGTATTTAATAAAATTCAGCACCAGTTCCTAATCAAACCTATAAAAAGAAGGAATAACAATGTTCTTCCTCAATATTATATAGAAGGTTCAGTTAATATGATAGGTAATAATTATACTGAATTTAGATATATTCAGAATGACTCACTCTCGACCTGATACACAACACAGGTGTGCTTTCATTCAGTACCATTGTTTATTGGACACATATTTTCTAACCCTGAGAATACAGTAATGAGCAAAAGAGACAGAAATCCTTGCTCTCTAAGCTTATATTTTAGTATGGTGGTGCAGGATGTGGGAAGGAGATAGGGAGATGAGAAATATATATGTCAGATGGTGAAAAGGGCAATGTAGAAATGAAGCTGTAAAGGCTTAAGGAACAAAGGGGAAGAGGGTGTAATTTTAAATAGGGACATTAACGGAGGCCTTGCTGAAAATCTGACGTTTGAGCAAACATCTGGAGGAGGTGAGAGGGTGAGCTGTGCAAATACCCAGGGAAGAGATTTCCGGGCATTCGCAGTAGCAAGTGCAAAGGCCCTGAGGCAGGAGCTTACCTGATACGTTCAGGGAATAGCAAAGTCTCCCGTATCTGGAAAGAAGTAAATGAGGAGCAGAGAAGTAAGTTAGACAGATGGAGGAGGCAGATCATACAGGGCTTTGAAAGGAACTACCAGGACTTTGGAGGGTTTTGAGCAGAAGTGTGACAAAATCTGAACTAGGTTCTCAGAGATCACTCTGGTTCCTCTTTTGGACGGAGATTAGAAAGCCATTGCAATAAGAGAGAGGGTGATGAGAGAGGATGGTGAGAGAGGATGGTGGCAGAGAGCAGGGTGGTGGAGTGGAGACGGTGAGAACGGGGGGATGCTGGAGGTGTTTTGAAGGTAGAGCCAGCAGATTTTGCTGGCAGATCAAATGCAGATGTGAGTTTCTTTTTGGCATGAGCAGCAGGGAGGATGGAGTGGTTTCACAATGATCATTTCACAGAGATTTATATTTTTTTGTCCACATAATAAAGTACAAAAAAGAAATGAGCTTTAAAAAGAACTCCATTAGGAAACTATGATTATACACCTAGAAAAGCTAAAGTAATCAACCAAAAGCTATTAGAGATAATAGAACAGTGGAGAAAAACTGCTGATCAAAAGATAGAATAACACAAATCAGTCCTATACTCAAATGCCTTTATTATCCAGCTAAAAATATATAATAAAAGATTTCCAATTTATGATCGCCACAAAATTGAATTATGGGTTAATTAAACTTGTGTGAGAGTATATAACACCTATTCAAAAAAAATCATTCTAGAGTATACCTGGAAAGAGAGACAAGAATATTAAAGGATTAATAAAGGAATAATAATTATGTCATGAAATAGACTGTTTTAAAAAAAATAACTAAGCAAGTGTAACACAGAATGAAACGGAGAAATATAGACCATTGAAATAAAATAGAGCCTACATAAATAATTCTAAATATAAATGAAAATATAATATATGGCAAATAGTGCAATAGAATTGCAATAGAAATTACAAGAGTGCAATAGAATTACAAGAAACAATTATTTTATACATGCTGCTAGAGTAACTTTATTTCAACATGGCAAAAAACAAATTTACCTCAAGGAATTAAAATAAAAAATGAAATCATATGCAAAGAGATAGTTTGTTTATTTTGCCAAAGAGGGAAACCATTTTAGATTATTGGAGAAGTTATGAAGAAAAGATAGGTAAAGGTATTTAAATAAAATTCAAACATCTGTACAATTAAAATAAAGAGAAAATAGTAGCAAAATACAAAAAATACTTTATTTATAGGTAATTGCAGGAAGTCCAAGTATCACATGGGTAGTGTTATTAAGTATTTTTTAGAGTTTCTGATTCCAGCCCTGGTGGTCTAGTGGTTAAGATTCTGGCTCTCACCACCATGGCTTGGGTTCACTTCCTAGTCAGGGAACCACATCACCCATCTGTCAATTGTCACACTGTGGTGGCTGCATGTTGCTGTGATGGTGAAGGCTCTGCCACCGGTGTTTCAAACACCAGCAGGGTCACCCACGGTGGCCAGGTTTCAGCAGAGCTTCCAGACTAAGACAGACTAGGAAGAAGGAACTGGACACCCATTTCCAAAAAATTGGCCATGAAAACTCTATGAATAGCAGCGGAGTGTTGTCTGATAGAGCGCCAGAGAGTGAGAATCCGTTCCATAGCGCTAACAACAACAAAGAGTTTCTGATATTTTACAAATATACTAATGCTGCAATAGATAAAATATATAAAGAATTTATAAAGTCTCTAAAATTACCACCAGGTCTCCAATAGACAAATGTGTGTGTGGGTATGTGTGTGTGTGTGTGTGTGTGTGTGTGTACACACACACAAAAGAAAAGAATATTTAACCTCATTTATAAGGAAATAGAAATTGAATGAGTTCTGAAGTAAATTACATACCTATTAAATAAGCCAAACTCAGAGGTAAGTACTGATGAATCTTAAAGGAAAGATGTCTTATGAGATAGAGATGACAGTAAAAATGGGTTCAATTCTTCAATAGGGCAGTATTTTAGGCAGCATTAAAATATTTTTAGCTTTATTCTAGGAATCTCAATAGGGGGAAGTTTTTGTGTGAAAATAATTTAAAAGAAGATACATGTTACCCATACAAAGGTGCATTTGAGTAATACTACTTGTGATGGTAAGCAACAGTAACTAGAAACCAAATAAATGTTTGACAATTGGACAATGATAAAGTAACTTATAGTGTAATAACCTGATGCAAGGCTGTTTATTATGAGAAAAATACTTATCAAAGATTATAGGGAAAAATAGCAGAACATAAATTTTTTATTTTTATTTTTTGGTGAGGCAGATTTGCTCTGAGCTAACATCTTTTGCCAATCTTCCTCTTTTTGCTTGAGGAAGATTAGCCCTGAGCTAACATCTGTGCCCATCTTCCTCTATTTTGTATGTGGGTCGCCACCGCAGCATGGCTTGACAAGTGGTGTAGGTCTGCGCCTGGGATCTGAACCCGCAAATCCAGGCCGCCGAAGCAGAGTGCACTGGACTTAACCACTACGCCACAGGGCCAACCCCAGAACGCGAAATTGTGACCATGATCATGAACATTGGAGAACGTTGACCCATGGTTGAAGGTAGGAGATGCCATTGAGAAACGTAGCTGAGTCTAGGTGAAGTAATTTGGGATGTAATTTGTGTAAAATTTTAAAAGTCAACATTCAAGAATTAATGTAAACATCTACATATATAAATGGATTAATTGGAGAAGTTTGGGTGTTACAGGAGATGTACCGATTTGCCCATTTCCTATGCCTCGACTTCCTTAAGCAGTATTGCTCATTTCATTTTGGAACCAGGGTAGGCGAAAGCACTAAGCCCATTGGCACCTTCATTCTGTGAGCCCTTGGGGCAGGGGAGTCCTGGGGGTGGGTGGGGCTGGGACAGTTGACCCATGCTGCTGGGCTGCATGGGAGGCACAGGACTTAGGGTTTGGGGAAGGTTGGAGTCTCCTGTGCAACAGGAACAGGGGCAGTGGACAAAGGCAGAAACCAGCTCTGTGGATCCAGTCACCCCCACAAGGATGTGGTAGATGAAGGCTGCAGACACCAGGTCCCCTTGGGACAAAAGAGGATACTGGTGTGTTCCTTGCTCTGGTTTAGAGCTGCATCTGCTGGTGTGAGGCGTCTGTAACCCTGCTCGGAGTGGGGCTTCCCTAGACAGCTCTACTTCAGACGAGCAGGCAGAGGCCCAGTGTTCAAGCCTGGGTCTGGGCTGCAGCAGGACAGCACAGTCTCTGGGCTGGAGGCTCATGGCATTAGGGAGAGCGCCCAGGGAAGCTTGGCCTAACGCAGGCCGTGTATGGAGCGGTCATCCACTCTGGAACCCTGTGCATTCCTGTTAAGCAGCAGCTCCGAGCGAGGGGCCTGGCATGAGGAAGGAAGGAGGAGACAGTGAGCCATCCTTCTGGAAGCAGCACATTGCTTCCGGGGCACATTGTTACTGTGGTGAAACAGGAGAAGAGAGAGAGCAGACACACGTGGAATCTCTGTTGAGACAAGACACTTGAGTGAAGGTGCTTCAAGCTCTCCCAGCAGATCAAAATGTCTCAGTTTACACTCCAAGTTTTCTCAGCATTTTTCTGCATTTTCACCTTTTCATTTTTTTCTTTTCGTCTCATCGGAACAGGCAACCCTCTTCCCTGGGAAAAATAACCTTTCTGCCTGGAATTCCATGCTCCCTCAACTCCTTTGGAATTTATGAAATCTTTTTGTCTTTCTATCTTGCTGGCTTCCTGTTATGTGCCTTAAAATACACCCGGGGCTCTTCTGCCTTCAACAGCAACAACAACCACCACCATAACAACCACCGCCACCAATAACAACAAACAACAACGTCTTCTCTTGACTCTACTGGCTCCTCAATCTATGCCCTCCTTCTTATTTAAGTAACAAACAATTTCTAAAAACGTCGTTATTTTAATTACTGAAAATATGATGCAAGGACTAGTCAAAAAATTTGAAACCAGGAAAAATCACTCTCAGTCCCACCATTCTAACAGAACTAATTTTATTTTATTTTTGTCATTATCATACCGTTTATGTCCCTTAAAAAAACAATTTTTTCAGGTGAAATTGACATGCAATAACCTGCGTATATTTGAAGTACACAGTTTGATAATTTTTGACACATTTATGCATTCGTGAAACCATCACTGTAATGAAGATAATGAACATACTCATCACCCCTAAAAGTGTCCTCGTGCCCCATGGGAATTCCTCCCTCTTGCCCTTACATGCTCACCCTTTCCCACCCTACCTGACCCCACCCCATCCTCCCGGCAACTACTCATCTGTTTTCTGTCACTACACGTTCGTTTGAATTATTCAGGATTTTATATTAATGGAATCACACAGTATGTATTCTTTTTTGTCTGGCTTCTTTCACTCAGTATAATTATTTTGAGATTCATCCATGTTGTGCCTGTATCAATGGTTCATTCTTTCTCTTTAAGAACCCCCGGCTTTTTAAATGTATAATTTACATATGATAAAATTCACCCATTTTAAGTGTACGGTTTAATTAGTTTTAGTAAATTTACAGAACTGTGCTACCATCACCACAATCCAATTCTAGAATACTCCCACCACCCCAGAAAGACCTCTTGTGGCCATTTGCAATAACTCCCATCTAGATAATCACTAATCTACTTTCTGTCTCTATAAGTTTACTATTTTGGGATGTTTTTAATAAATGGAATAAACAATATGTGTTCTTTTGCATCTGGCTTCTTCCACTTAGCATAAGGTTCTTGAGGTTCATCCATGTTATAGCATGTATTGGTACTTCACTTTTGTTGACAAATAGGCTATATATTCATTATACGGCTACACAATTTGTTCAAACATTCACCCATTAATGGACATTTGGGTTGTTTCCAGGTTTTGACTATTACAAATAAAACTGCCATTAACAGTCATGTACATATAAGTCTTTGTATGAATATAAGTTTTCATTTCTCCTGGGATGGCTGAATCATAAGGTAGATGCGTGCTAAACTTTATAAGAAACTACCAAACCGTTCTCCAAAGTAGGTGCACTATTTTACATTCCAACCACATCTCCACATGCTGCCTATGGTCAGTCTTTTTAATTGGGGCCATCTCATAGGTGTGTTGTGGTATCTCGTGATTTTAATGTGCATTTTCCTAATGACTAATGATGTCAAGCACGTTTTCATGTGCTTATTTGCCATATATATATATGTATATATATATATATCTTTTTTTTTTTTTTGGTGAAGTGTTTGTTCAAATCATTTGTACATTTTTCACTGGGTTTTTTGTTTTTTTATTATTGAGTATTCAGAGTCCTTCATACGTTCTGAATACAACACCTAAATCAAACATATGCTTTACAAATATTTGCTACTATTCTGTGGGTTGTGCTTTTACCTTCTTGATGTCTTCCGAAGAGCAGAAGTTTTAATTTTGATGAAGCCCAATTTATCAATCTATTTTATTATGAATTGTGATGTGGGTGCCATATCTAAGAAATTTCTACATGACAGATCATGTTGGCTGTGACTAAAGACTGTTTTACTTTTTCTTTTCAAATCTGAAGAGATTTTTATTTTCTTTTCTGGTCTTATTGCAATGTCTGGAATCTCTAGTATAATGTTGAAGAGAAGTCCTGAGAATAGATATCTTTGCCCTATGCTTGATCTTAGGGGAAATGTGTTGTTGTTTTTTTCGTTTTAGGAGTTGTAGGTTTGTGGGTTTTTTTAATTTCGTTGCTTTTTTTTTTTTTGAGGAAAATTGGCCCTGTGCTAACATCTGTTGCCAATCTGCCTCTTTTTTTCTTTTTTCTCCCCAAAGCCCCAGTACATAGCTGTGTATCATAGTTGTAGAGTTGTAGCTCTTCTATATGGGATGCTGCCTCAGCATGGCTTGATGAGTGGTGAGTAGGTCTGTGCCTAGGATTCAAACCAGCAAACACTGTGCCACAGAAGCAGAACGCGTGAACTTAACTGCTATGCCACCAGGCCAGCCTGGTGTTGTAGCTTTTAATCTGTGGAATTTCAAATTGGTTCCATGTCTCTGCTTAACTTTTAGAACATATTGAATAAAATTATAGTAACTAAAGTTTTAACGTTCTTTCCCACTAACTTGAACATCTGTGTTGGTTCTGGATGATTTTGATTGATTTGCCTTTTATTTAGTGGTCATATTTTCCTACATCTTTCCATACCTGGTAATTTTTATTGGATGCCAGACATTGTAAATTTTACCTTGCTGGATATTTTTGTATTTCTATAAACGCTCTTTAACTTTGTTTTGGAACACGATTAAGTTACTTGGAAACGGTTTGACCCTTTTAGGTCTTACTCTTCAGATTTATTAAGCAGATTCAGGGGAGTGACCAGTCTATGGCTAATTATTCCTCACTACTGAGGCAAGACACTTCTGAGCACTCTACCGAATGCACATGAATTATGTGCCTTTCCAGTCTGGCTGGTGTGAACAGGTACTGTTCTTGGCCCTGTGGGAGCACTAGTCACCAGGCTTTCTAATTTTTTTAGGTGGTTATTTCCCTAGCTTTAGATAGTTTCCTCTCGTGCTTGTGGTGATCAGTACTCACATGAATACTTGAAGCGACCCATTTACAGATCTCTGAAGTTCTCTCTCTGTGTACCTCTCTCCTCTCTGGTGTTCTGCCCTGTGAACTCTACCCATCTTAGTCTCCCCTGATTCTCTGCTCTGTCTCCTCAATTTAAGGAATCCACTTGATTCCACCTGGGTTTCCCTCTCTGTTCTGTGGCCTGGAAACACTCATAAGTCAATAATCTAGGACAATTGTAAGGCTTATTATGGATCATTGTGTCTTGTGTCCAGTGTCTTGAAAACTATTGGTTCATATATTTTGTCCATTTATTGTTTGTTTCAGTTAGGAAGATAAACTTGGTCGCTGTTACTCCATCTTGACTGGAAGCAGAAGTTCCTTCATATCCTCTTAAAATACAAATATTTACATGGTTACGATTAGAGTATATGTATCGTTTTAGGGTCAAATAAACATTATAGCTCAGACGTACAGCTTCCATATTTCTAAATGTTTTTCAAAATTGCCATTTTAGTAGCAAAATATTCCACCCTGTGCCAAATTTATTTGAAAGCAATTTATACATTAAAGAATGATTTATGTTCAACTTCTTTCCAAAAAAGAATTTCAGATGGCTTACTGACAAAAAGACCTACTAAATAAATTATGAATTAAAAGAAAAACAAGGTTGAGAAAAACAAAGGAAGTAATAATGCCAACTATGATAATATCTGTTCTAATTGAAAGTCAAATTAGGCTTTGGGTATTCTGGCAGCCAAATGTGCCAACTGTCATTAGTTCCATTATTTTCATTATCAGAATGAAAAGGGGATTTAAGGGGAACTAACAGTTATGGAAGGCCTACTATGTGCAATTTAACAAAAAGTATAATAATATTTTATTCAATTTTCACTTCACCCTGGGGGTATTTATCCTGGGTCACAGAGCAAATGACAGAATAGGCATTCTGATTTCCAAGAGTAAAATGACACAGCAGGGATTTTGAGCCACTCATCACATAGGCTACCTGAGAAGGGACAGACGTTTTCCTTTCTCTAAATTCCAAGAGAAATTTTTCACATGGGAGAATTTATACAGGCAACAGCAAGTGGATCCAATGATCAGTGTCTTCACAACAGCTCCATACTAAATACAGAAGAGAGTTTTTGTTTGTTTGTTTTTTTGCTGAGGAAGATTAACCCTGAGCTAACACCCGTGCCAATCTTCCTCTATTTTGTATGTGGGTCACCACGACAGTATGACTGACGAGTGGTGTATGTCTGCGCCCAAGATCCAAACAGGTCAACCCTGACTGCTGAAGCAGAGCACGCTGAACTCAACCACTACGCCACAGGGCCGGCCCCCAGAAGAGGTTTATAATAGCTATTTTTCAGTAATGGCTTTTGATGGGTGCGACGTTGAGCCAACCTTCAACTGAGGAGATTTTGGGAGGAGCTAAACTGAAAGGAATTACGTAGCTTTCTTGGGAAGTAACACTGGCCAAGTATGGAACTTGGTTACTTCGAGAAAAGGATTGCTGTCCCCCACGCCTTCTTCCTTCTGTGATCTTGATTGCTCTGGGACGAGGTTTTGAGAAGACCTAGCTAGCTCATTTCTCACTGTTTCGTTTTTTGATTTTTGATGAGGGTCTATATCTGACTAGGTAACTCTTCTTCCTCACAAACTGCTCCATAACCCTTCACACTTTGATTTCTACATCCGTAACTCGACTAAAAGTTCCAGGCATCTCTGCGGAAGGACCATTGTCTCTGGAATTCTGGGGCTCCCTCCTCCTCTGACTGCTCTTCCTCTGTACACTGCTACCTTTCCTCACAAACTCCTCACGTCCTACCCCCTCCTCACCCCGGGGTGCTGTCTTTGCCCCTCTCTCTTTGTACTTAACATTTTAGCATCCCCATTAGTGCCCAACTTAATATTATCGGGCCCTTCCTGCTCTCTGAGCTTGATGCTCAGAGCCACAGGAGTACACGGAGATGAACAGTACCTAGTTCTGATGTCAGGTTGTTCACTCTCTAGTAGGGGGATCACAGAGGAAAGTGAATAGCTGTCATAAAAAACGGTAACTTAAAAGTTATATAAACAAAGCAAATATGAGTGCCCAAATGGAAAAATCAGGAAATTCTTCATGGAGGATGTAACTTTTGACATTGAGGTTTACTGTAAACATATACACTTTCACCAGACCAGTTTATGCACTGCCCAGATTTGCTTGGCCCCCCCCACGCTGACCCCCAGGATTTAACTATTTGTTTGGTGGGGAGCCCCAGTGTTGCCACTGTCATTTCAACTCCTACCACTGTCAGCCATCGCAGCCTCCTCCAGGGTGCGGCCCAGGCTTCGAGACAGTTTTCATAACCTGCACCGAGGAAGGAGCCTAAGCAGCTCCAGTGCCCAGGTGCCATCCGACTGACCCACAAAGGCTGTGGCATCTCCCTCTGTTTCTGGGCTCAGGTGCCGTGCCTTTCTGTTCACTGCTACCTGGAGGAGCTGGTAACATATGTGGAGGGGCTTCCTCTCCTTGATGGATTATTCCGAGGTGTGGAAGTTCCATGCCTCTCTGGAAGCCCTTCCTCACGACTGAACAACTGTGCTGTGACCAGCCAGGTAGGTACCGCCTTGGACCCACTCTCTTCCCTCCCCTGCCACACCTTCCCAGCTCCTTTCACTCTTGCTGCCCTGAGATTGCACCTCCCGATAACGTCATCACACCTGAGATCTGCCGCAGGCTCTATGTTCTAGGGACTCCGGGCAAAGACCCAGGCTGAGGCTTTCCAAGCAGAGTGCACAGAGAGGAAGGCGCGCCCAGGCCTAGCATCAGTGGTGGACACACAATCTCTCAGGCCTACCTCTCCAGCCTGAGTGTGTCCTGGACTTCTCCACACCTGAGACTGCTCCTGCTGGGCCCTCTGTGGGGTACACCCTCCCTCCACCCACATCCACCACTTGCAGTAGCTGCAGTATTAACTTTTTTCCTTATACTTTCTGCATTTTCCAAGTATATAGTCCACATAGAATTATAAAACAGAAGTCATAAAAAAGACATTCTGCTTGTTTTCGAAGTTTCAGCTCAAAAACTACCATGTTCTTAAAGCCAAAAGTAATCTCTCCCTGCTCTGTGCTGCCCAAGCCACTTGTTTTTAAGTCACTGTATAGCATTAATCACATATTGTCTTGTATCATAAATGACTCTTGAGTATTGTTGCATCTACCAGATAAAAAGCTCCTTGAGAGGAGGGAGTAAGATTCAGCATTGCATCTTCTACAAAGCTTAACAGAGAGGACGGTGCATAGAGTAGGCACTCAGCAAGTATCAGTTGAATACGTTTAGAAACCCATCTGCAAGGTTAAGATAACGCTATAGCTATGTTTCTTAAATCATTACTATTATTATTATTAATTTTGAGTTCTTTTAGGAAATCCATCAGCCAGTCCAGAATATTCTGACAGCTTGGTGCAAAGCCCCACTCATGTGACTCAGATCTTGCTGTAAATCTCTGAGTGATTCTCTGAGGTTCCTGAGGTCAAGGGCATTAGAATCCAATCAGACAACACGGAGTAGAGGTTCAACTCCATTGGGCATCATAGGGTAAACAATGAGAGAGGAAACTTTTCATTCCTTCAATGAATATTTTTGAGTACTTACTTTGTGCCAAGTGCTGCGATGATCAAATAAATGCTTTTAAAGGTATAAATTCTGTAGGGACAGCAGCTATACTTGTCCATAGGGACTCTTAAAGGCTATTAATTTCTTCCCCCCAGTTTCTTATTTAGAGGGTTGGTTTCTGGGTTCCTACATTTCACACTGTCCAGTTAATTTCAAGGAGTTTTTGGAGTCATTCCAGGAGGTGAAGGAAGGGAGAAATCAGAAAGGGACATGAAAAACTATTACCAGAAGTACTAGTAATCACTATTTTTAGTTCAATCAGTGGACTCTGTAAGAAGCTACAAACTTGACAGTGCTCATAAAAAAGATGCTCTAATTTTCTTAAATCTTTCACTCTGGCAAAGCTTTTGAGCCACTCATTATATAACAAGACTGGGCAGGCTTGTTTCCTTTTTTTTTTTTTTCCATTGACATCTTCCAAGGAAAATGCTGCATGATATGATTTTCAAGGCTAATTTGCCTTTTTGTCTTGAGCAGTATCCCTCACTACAAATTAGCCTCCCATGCCTCCCTGGGCTAGAGAGGCTCCTTCAAAATTCCTAACAGGCAGGCTGGTGGAGAGATGGGAGGGAGAGAGGGTGGGAGGAAGGGAGGGAGAGAGAGGTAGAGGGTGCCTGTCGGCTGCGTACATGTGGTACAGGCAGGGAGATCAGAACGCGAACAGAGCAGGCAGGGTGATTACATGTTCCTCGGAAGTATGCTTGCCAGGCCACTTGGGGTGGAAAAGGAGATTTGGGGACAGCGGAAGGGGTCAGTTCATAACTGACTTCCTACTTGGTTGTGATGAGCGCATTTGCTGGTCTTCAGTGACTGCCTGGTGCTGGTGGTCAGGCTCAGCTCTCTCGCTCCCAGATACTTGATTTTGCAAAAGGGGACACACCTTCCTGCAGGAAAGAAGACACTGACCACACTGCAAGCGGTAGGTTTTGACATTCAGCATGTTTATGCAGCAGAATTGCTGAGAGATGCAGTGAGGGGGGGTGTTCGGGCTGGTGGATTTATCTGCAGTAGGGAATGTTTCAATTTAATTGTCAGCTAAAAGAAGAGTTGCTGCCTAGGCTAAGGTGTCAGTTAAAAATTCTATGTTCTAAGCTTTTATGTTTGTGTTTGATGTGGTTTCTGTGCTTGTGCCCCTGAGGGAAGCTAGCAAGGGCTCACCTTTAAATAACCTGGAGCTTCCTATTTTCCTTTTTTTTTTTTTCGTCTCCCGTTCCCACCCCTTCTTCCCAACATCCCCCTGACCTCCTCCTACACCCCCTGTGAAATGTGGCTTGTCTTCGTCTTGAGCCTTTTGCGCCCTGAGTCTGGATTTCTGGCTGGTTTGCTGTAGGTATTTGTGGATGCTTTGCAGCCACCCAGGGCCCAGGCGGACTGACCGTGCAGAAGCATCTGTGCATGGGAATCAGAGACCATGGCAGTGCAGCTGGTGCCCGACTCTGCTCTCAGCCTGCTGATGGTGAGTGCTGGGGAGGAGGTGGGGCCCAGGCAGCGCCCAGCTCCAGCCTCTCCCGCATCACACGGGGGGCTGCTGCTGCTGCTGCTGCAGACACGTTAAAAATTGCTTCGCTTTATCCCGCAGGCTCGTTTGAAATGATTGCTTGAGTAAGAGTATCAGCCATGACAAAGCACTCTCAGGGAAAAGAAGCATCCGATTTGCCATTTTAGAAACTTGTTGCTTAACGCTATTTTGAGAGATGTGCTTGCAAACAGGTGCTGAGTCCTGGAAATAGGTTCCCACCAACGCCTCCCCCTGGCTCTCAGCATCCTTTCCCCCCTGCCTCTTGCACCTAAATCGGGGTCATTGTGTTTGTTTGTTTCTTCATAAATCTTCTCACGGCAACTGTGGGATTTTTTGCCCGTGGGGCGATTGAATATGATCTTTTCTCTAGGTGCCCACGCGTCTGGTCAGATTCCCTATAGAAGCAGCTGGGGAGGTTTGCTGTGGCCTTTTGTGACATTTGGACTACAGAGCTGGAGGAAGCTCATCTCCCAACTGCAGTTGTTAGGGAGCCCCTGGCAGGCCTTGTCCAGGCATTTGTCTGAGTGTGGACCACTGACCCCCTTAAGCCGCTCTCTGATTTCCATCATGTTAACAGGGTCAACGCTCTTAGTATATTTAAGCAAACAATGACAGTGGCATCATGTTGCTTTAACCTGATTGACTCTTTCCTTGACCCTAGGTTCAGAGTTTGCCTTTGCTGTGCTGTTGCTCCACTCCCCTCCTCACCAAGTAGCCCCTATGCTGGGGTAATGCTGATGGAAGTAGCCCATGTCAGGCTTGGTCTTGGTGTGGGCATGTTTCTAACAGTTACACAGGAGTTTTGATGACCAAAACTTAAGTGCTTCTACTGTGTGTATTGATCTATGTGTCTGATGGAGAAACGGAAGTACAGCTTTGCAAGGCCTGATGAGTTTATTCAGGGCACTTGGAAGAGGAGCCAGTGGGAGCCTGCCCCCACAGTGGCCAGCCAGATCAAGTTAAGAGGGACAGCTATCTCGGTTCTTTGTTACCTCAAATGTCGTCTGGGCCCCAGAGGCATTTGAAATGCCTGAGATCTCATGGGCCTCTGCTGACTTCTGATTTCACTGGGGGAGAAGCATTGGAAGGAATAGAAGTTGTTTTCTGGAGCAATTGCTCTTTCCTAGTCTTCTTCCCTCACTAATTCTATTGTCTGATGATATTTTATCCTCCATCGTCTACCTGTGGTCACATAAGCGATGGTTAAGCTCTGAGTATTTGTGACCATGGCAGGCACTGAAGTGGTGGCAGTATCCATGAGGACTAGGAGGCTTCTGGCAAACTGGGAGTCTGAGTTGCGTGAAAAAAATATATAGGTGCATACACCTACATGCAGGTATGCATGTGCATATGATCTAATGTATGTTTAATAGAAATAAATCCTGCATTTTGTTAACATAGAGAAGAAACATATTCTTGAAAAATAGCTTCAGGGAGAGCTGGGCCTGCTTGCCTCCAGATTTCCGCTCTGAATTCTCTCCTGTGCTTCTGAGCACGTGGATATGTACGAAGGATAAATCCTCGGTACCCGAGAAGGATGCATGCAGCTTGGCACACTGGTCTAGCTGCTGCTGCCACATACACACTCAGGTGCTTCCGTCCCACAGGTCTCTGCATCTCAGACTTGATCTCCGTTTTTCTGCCGCCTCTGCCCTCAGATCTCTCCCTGGCGCTCACCTCTTGCCTGGATTAAAGGATTGTGTGCACGTCTCTCTCGGAAGCCTGGGGAAATAGCTCTTGACATGGTGATGGCCCATTAGGTTAGAGAACCCTGGAGCACCGTGTGTAATCGGAGTCAAGGTGTGTTTTCTGGTTCATGTTTGGTTCAGGGGAATTTTCCCCTATGGACTTCATTGCTTTTTTTCGTTTTTCAGGGTAGACCCCAAACTAATTGCTTCCCTGACTTATTGCATGATGAGTCTTAAAATTTATAAGCAAGTCGAGGAGGAAAGAAAGGAGGAAAAGAGGCCGTTAGCGGAATTGCTTTGGCTGTGAGTTCAGGAAGGAACTCAGAATTTATGGAGTGCCCACTGATGGAGGAAAGTAGCGCGGGGTGAGGGCAGGAGTGGGAGCTGGTGACCCCCAGTTCGGGGGGAGGTCGGTTTTAGATTGCCTGACTGCAGTTCTGATTCTGTGCTATAGAGTCCCTGGGCTGCAGGGACCCGGGAGAGAGCAAAACCCCTTGCTTTTGGATGAGGGGGCAGGCGGAAGTTTTATTCAGTGCAGACTCTAAATGACTCAGAGCAGAACACATTTATTTGGTTATGGAAGCAGCGACGAGTCTGCAGTTGGAGAGTCCTGTGTTCTGTCGTCAGCTTTGCCACTTGCTGGGGTGATCAGGATATGTCACTTCCTCTCTCTGTGCCTTAGTTGTGTCATTTGCTAACCGAAGGGGTCATACTCATCTCTAGGTCCCTTTCAGGTTGGTTAAACACCATTTAAGACCTTTAGGAATAGTGTCTAGAGCAGAGCTCCTTGATACACAACTCTAGTGCTTTACTGAGCATTGCGTCCTATTTCCACCCAAGTGCATGAACGGCGTTGTTTTTAGATGGTGGAATTTGTTCCCATCCGTATGGCTCTTGTGCCAGGGCAAGTACGTTTTCTATTATTTGCTGGAATGGGTGATCATTTGGCTTCATTCGTGCTCTGCTATCAAGAGTCCCACTCCACAGGAGCCCAATTTATTCTGTTGGACAAGAGCGTGTGACCTTTGAGAAGTACCTAAGGTTCCTCTCCAACATGACGCTGGGTTTTGGGCATCAGGGAGGAGTCACAGGTTGTAAGCACCTGCTGACTATCTTAAGGTGGGAGGATTTCACTGATTCTTTCAATGGAGCATTAGCACGGGGAGCGATGCGTGTGCGTGCAAGATGGAGCCCTTCAAGCAACCGAGGAAGGTTGGACCAGGAGAGGGGACAGGTGCTCGTGGTGGGGACAGCCTCACATGCCATTGAAAAGCCCACATCCTGCATCTTTGCAGAAATCTCAGGGAGCAAGAAAAGATACTGCTGTGTTCACGACACTGTTGGGATCCTTCAGCCTAATGTGACGAATTGTAGAGCAGGAAGCTCTTGGGTATGTGTCATTTGCTGAAGTCACATGAATTTGAGGAATGTTGCAAGGACTGGAACATGCTAAAGCCAGGGATTCTTTGATCATTTCTTTTTCTTTTTTTTTGGTGAGGAAGATTGGCCCTGAGCTAACATCTGTGCCCATCTTCCTCTATTTTGTACATGGGGTTGTCTCCACAACATGGCTTGACAAGCAGTGCATCAGTCTGCACCTGGGATCCGAACCTGCGAACCCCGGGCCTCCACAGCGGAGCGCACGAACTTAACCACTACGCCACTGGGCCGGCCCCCCAATAACCCTATTTTTAAGACAAAAACAATTTGATAGTCAGAATTTGGGAATCTGTCAATGGTCACACAACTGAAATTGATGGAGCAAAGTTTCAAAATCAAAGTCCTCTGACTCTCAAGCCAGTGCTTTCTCCGACATCGTGTCAAAGCTTCAGAAATTGACTATCAGGATCTTCTAACACTTTGGATCAGCCCCTCCAGGGGACCTCACCTCTGAGCCATTCTGCATTTTCCATATTTCTGGGTGGGTGATCCTATCTTCCTGTTTATCACTATTTTTTTCCACATTGAAATGTAAAATGAAAAAGTGATACCACAAGTCTGGCTCAAGACCTCTGGTTTAACTCTAGTGAAAAGAAATATTTCTATATCGATGAAAGACCTGTCATGTTTTCAAGGCCCCATTCCCTTGTCCTCTGTGTCTAAGAAATTGCCAAGAGTCATGTTTTACAGTCGGAAAAATAAATATGTAAAAATTCTAATTCATAAGTCAGAAAAATTAGTGGGTGATTATTCTCAATGAATGAGCGATGTGAATTAGATTACCCTGAAGGTTCTTTCCACTCTAAAAATTTGACTTCAGGTTTCTGGGATCCTCTTGAATAGACTAGCTCTCTGGTCTATTTTGAATAGATTCCAATTGATAACTTGTTGTTCTATAACTTGATCTCTTTCATTTCATGTCATTATAGATTCTTCTTTGCTCAGCCATTTTCTTCATTTGGACATTTTCCTTTTCAATTAGCCAACAAATATTTGCTGAATATCTACTCTGCACAAGAATAATACAAGCCAGCCTCTGGCTTTACTGAGCTTACAGTCCAATCGGAGAGACAGGATAGAGACACATGGAAACTATAATAACAACAAGGAATTCACAGAACAACTTCAGAGAATCACATAAGAACTGTAATAAGACAATGCATAACCCATCACCATGTGAGCTGTGGGGTACACTGCTTGTCAGCATGGAGGAACTGGTTCTTTAAATTTAGATAATATGCTGAGGGATGGATGAGTTAAGAGAGTAGATTTGAGGTGAGGAGAGGGAATGAATTATAACGGAGTTTAGATTGGGTTTGGGAGATGGAAAGTAGACTGGTTTGGACGGAGTTCCTGTAGGTGACAAAGGGTTACATGGTCAGAAAGGCAGCCTGGGAGGGTGATCAAGATCCTAGTTATGTTACTATAACCCAATTTTCCTCTAAATTTGACCTGTGACAGGATTCTATTCAGAGTTTTTAATAAGACCATGGATTTTCTCCAGATCCCAGTTGGCAAAAGGCATAGGATAAAATTGAGTTCTGTCTTGAGGAATCTTGCTCTAGTTAATAATAATAATCCTGTTTTTCAAAGTGCTTTTGCTTCTGTTGTTGGGGAAAATACTATGTCTTTGTATTATATGATGAAGCTGAGATCCAGAGAAGTTAAATGTCTTGCCCAAGATGACTTAGCTAATTTGCAATGAAATTGAGATATTGTCCAGGTTTCCATGATGGTTAACTCATAAATTTGAAAATGTGATACTGGTGACCTTTATGGAAATTTAGAGAATAATAATTATGTGGTAATACAGAGTGTGGCCATCTAAAGTGGTGTATGCAGAGTGGGGCCATCACAGCAAGGGGCCCAGGCAGGGACTCTGGATGTTTGGGTCTATGGGTGTGACTGATTCTTAGTATTATTTATCTTTCTGGTTTATTTAAAGTAGGATAAATGTCAAAAAGTCTCTGGGAAATGTCACATCATTGTTACATCTAAGTCAGTTAGCTAAAATCCTTCTTAAACTCAATTATCCACCTTCCAAGGTATAATTTCCTAACGGGTATATCTGAAATCTTGATATTAATAATTTTTGTAGTTAGTGTTTAATATACAAATTTATCTGTCTCAGATGGTGAAATTTGAAATCAATGACAGTCAAGCCACCTCCCTTAGATCATTTTTTGCTAAATATATTTTTGTTTTATTTTAAGTCAAATCTGCCTTTCTGATTGTGACAGAAACCAACTCAAACTATCATTAGCTCAAAGGGAAATGTATTGACTGATGTAACTGGGAAATCCAAGGAACGCAGTAGCTCCCGGGAAAGCTGGATTGAGGACTTTGGGTGATGGTGTGAGGACCTGTTTGGCTGCCCCTCCCCATGTCTTGATTCTACTTTGCTCTCTGTTGACTTTAAGCTCTGGCAGATTCTTCCCCCCAGCAGCTCAGGAGTTACTTGTCCTTAGAGTTAGTGAACCCGGATAAATGAGCAGGACTTTCCTTACCAGGTCATCTCTTATGATCAGGTTGGCCCAGTTCGATAACAGGCTTGTCCTGGGCCAATCACTGGGTCCAGGGATGGGTTCTCTGACCAAGCAGGTTGGCTTCTTTGTCTAGACCTGTGGGGAGGAAGGTGGTGGGTCAACTGGCTCATAACCTCATCTGAATCACATGGAGTGGAAAGGGCAATTTCTAAAAGGAAAAGAACTCCTCTACCAAAAGAGAGGAAGGGATGCTAGCAAGGCAAAAACAATGGTCTTTGCATCTTGTATACCATTATAGGGCTCCTACAGAACCAGTCAGGGGGGTAAAGCGTTGGTGAACCCTAAATCATAGGTTCGGTTTCCCTCAAAGTAAATATAAATGGAAGAGCCCAGTTGTCTAAATAGTTTATGCTGGGTTGAACAAGTTTCACCATCTGTAAAGTGGCATAATAATAGCTACCATATAAGATTTGGGATAATTCAATGAGATGTCATGCAAAGTACTTAGCACTGTTCCTGGATCAGAATAAGGGCACAGTGTTAGCAGTTGCTTACTTTATCTTAAAATGATAGGAAATGACATCTACCCAAACTCATCTCATTGGACTCCTGCATGAGCCAGAGTCAATCTAAAAGAAGAAGTTGCCCAATTCTCTCTTTCTGCATCCCAGTCTCTAGACAATCAGTGACCCCCTTGGGATAACCAGCCAACGGTTTTAGAAAAACAGATGCTCCCAGAGTCAGGCGAACCAGAGTCATGAGCAAATTTAAATTTGCATTCCTGTCTTAAATAACCAACAAAATTTTCTTACCCTCTGAAGGGAGATGACTAAAATATGGGCTGCAATATGTTCTTTCTGGCAAATGCAAACTGCTTGCCATCCAGGCCTGCTACACACAATTGGGCGGCTATTAGTGCATCTCTGCTAAAAATTAATTGTACGGCTGCTTTGCAAAGTTTAGTGGTGGTGTGGAGAGCATATGTTGCCGGGGCAGGTAGCAATTTCTCATTGAATTCTACGCCAAAATATGAAGTCTAATGGAACATATGGTATTTAGCCCTGTCGTAATCAAAGGTCTTGGAAATGTGCTTGACTGAGACCACGTGGTACATACCAAGTGAGGAGGCTGAATTCCACTGTCAAGGTAACACTGGCCCGCAATTCATGTTGCATAGTAATGAGTGCTCTTTATAACTCTGGATATTGAAATCTCAGTCTCGCAGTCTAGGCCTGGAGAAGCAATTTCCTGAGTAGTAGAACCAATTCCTCTCTCTCCCCAAGCAATGTCATGCAAGCCCATGGTTTTAACTCTTTGTACACTAATCGCACCAAATCATGACTATGGCTCAGGCCTTGCCCCCAAGCTGCTGATGGGTACCAATCCAAATGTTTATTAGACTTATCCTCCTGCTGTCCCACAGGCACCTCAAGTTCAATGCACCCAAAGAGGACTTAAGATCTCCCTGGTCTACAAGTCTTACCTTGGTTGGTGGTAGCACCATTGTCCCTGTCATCCCGGGATTCACCTTTGACTCCTTTCTCTCCCTCATCCACCTTGTCCAGTTATCACCTGGTCCTGATGTTTCGGCTCTCTTCTCCCCACTCGCCTCCCCCTGCCTCAGTTCAGGCCCATAATCTCTCACACCTGGGCTATCTGCAGAGCCGCTCACCTGGTCTTCCTGCTTCTAGTCGCTTTGCACTCTGTCTTTCCTCTATACACTTTCCAGAGTGAGGTTTATAAAATGAAAGTCTACTTGCTCTACCAAAAATCCTCTGATTACACTTGATTGTACATGAGATAAGACTCAAGCTTTCTAATCTACCACCTTAGTCACTTCAAGCTCTGGCCTCTGCCTACCTGCCCATCTTCATGTTCCACTTTTCCCTCCACCACCCCTCAAAGTTTGTATTCCAGCCTTGTTGGACTATTCTTGCCCCCACAATGCCATGCTGGCTCACACCTGCCCACTTTTTTTTTTTTTTTTTTTTTTGCTGAGGAAGGTTGTCCCTGAGCTACCATCTGTGCTAATCTTCCTCTATTTTGTATATGGGCTGCCACCAGAGCATGGCCACTGACAAGTGGTGTAGGTCTGTGCCTGGGAACCAAACCCAGGCCGCCGAAGTGGAGCACACCAGACTTAACCATTAGGCCACCGGGCCAGCCCCATGCCTGCCCACTTTTGAATGCGCTCTTTCACTATCAAATTGCTACTCTTGCACTCACCTCACTTTCTCTTTGATTTCATTCATATGCAAAATTTTTTCCCCTATCATTTCACTTATTGATAACACTACTATATGATATTTGACTTTTATATCTCTTTTCCTTAACAGAATGTGAACACATCAACAATATAGAGTAGTTCTCATCCATTCATTCAACGAATATTTGTTGAGCATCAACTATCTTCCGGACACTGTTTTAATGTGAGGGATGCAGGAATCGACAAGACAGACAAGGCTTCTGCTGTCCCTGAGCTCACGTTCTCCTGGGAAGAGATCAAAAATACATTGAAAAAAATTAAAATGTCAGGGAGTGATAAGTGCCCTATAGCGAATAAAAAATGATGAGGAGGAGACAATGCTTAGGTGACAGCTTTAGACTAGGTGATCAAGGAAGCCTTCTCTGAGAAGGTGGCCTTGAAGCTGAAGGGTGACTGACAACAAGAAAACAATGGTGGAAGGTTATGGGCGGGGCATTCCAACCAGAGTAAAGTCCTAGGACCGGAAGGAGTTTATCACGTCCCAGCACCTTGCGCTATACTCTGTATTCAGTAGATTAAGGTATTAATTGATCACTTCTGGCAGTTTAGCACTGGACCAAGCTCTGGGAGGATTGAGGTAAGTACAACACACGCCCCTCGCCCCAGAGCTTACATCTCATTAGAGAAATGGAATTACAGAAAACACCACATGTGAGGAAATGACCCCACATGAAAGGGTGTGGTACCAACCATGTGTAGGAAGGAATTCAGAGGAGTGGTAGGGGAGGGACAGGGGAGAGAGATCTAGAGATCCAGCTAAGACAGAGTCTGGAGAAAAAGGACCTCAAGCCATTTTGAAGGGTGAGTTTTTTCCAGTTTTATTGAGATATCATTGACATATAATGTTGTGTAAGTTTAAGGTGTAGAATGTGTTGATTTGATACACTTATATGTTGCAATGTGATTACCACCTTAGCATTAGCCAACACTTCCACCATGTCACGTTTACCATTTCTTTTTTGTGATGAGAACATTTAAAATTTACTCTCTTAGCAACTTCTAAGCATATGATACAGTATTGCTGACTATGACCACCATGCTGTACATTACATCCCCAGAACTTATTCATCTTCTAACTGGAAATTAGTACCCTTTGACCAACATTTCCCATTTCCCCCACCCCTCAGACCCTGGTAACTGCCATTCTACTCTGTTTCCATGAGTTTGGCTTTTTTAGATTCCACATATAAGTGATATCATACAGTATTTTTCTTTCTCTGTCTGAATTATTTCACTTATCATAATGCCCTCAAGGTCCATCCACGTTATTGCAAATGACAGGATTTCCTTTTTTTGTGTGGCTGAATAATATTCCATTCCACATCTTTAGTCATCCATTGATGGACACTTAAATTGTTTCCATGTCTTGGCTATTGTGAATAACGCTGCAATGAACATGGGAGTGCAGATATCTCTAAGAGATCCTATTTTCATTTCCTTTGGATCTATACCTAGAGATGGGATTGGGGTGAATTTATTTTTGATGGGGGAGAGAAGACAGAGAGTATCTTCCCAGCAAAAGGAACCAAATAATAAAGGAAATTCAGGAGAAAATGATTGTGAATGGCCAATGGTGATGGGATGAGGGTAGAGGTGGGAGTGTCAAGGAGGGATTGGAAGGAGAGGATTTGCGTTGCGGAGGAGGAGGAAAAGCTGGCTAAGCAAGTTGGGACTAGATGAGGGAAGACAGTTACAAATGCTCCCTCGAGGACCTGGATTGGAGGACCCGATTAGGAGCCTCTCTGAGTTCTTGGTTGGGGACTGACTTAATGGGCATGGGGGTTGGGAAATTTAATCTAGTGGTGGGTACACAGGGTGCACTGGGGAGATGGGAGGGAGGACGCCAGTTTAGAGCCTACTGGAGGAATTCAGATGGGAGGTGAAGAGGCAGCGTGGTGGTGGCTGTGAGAAAAGAGGAAAGTGGATGAATTCAAGGAGCATTCTGAGGACCCTATGGTAGCTTGATGATAGGGGATCATGCACAGGGAGGAGTCAGCCAGGACTACAGAGTGTTGGATAGTGGAGCTGCAGGGAGTGGTGACAGATAGGAACAACTTCAGGGTGGGAAATATAATTTGAATAAGAGTAGGCTGCGATTAACTTAGGATCACCGAGTTGAAGGTGCTGAGATAATAATGGGATTTCCCAGCAGAGACGGCTGAGGGACAGCTGGAGATACTGGTCACATTAGGTCTGTGATTAGATTTAGAGGAGGAGGTCTGGGCGTGAGACTAGAAGCACAGCAATCCTGAAGAAAGATGGTAGAGAGAAAAGGGTAGAAGTTCAAGCCTGTGAAAGGGGAATTCTAACAGCCCTAGTTAGAAAGAGTTCATACGACCTTGCGTACAGGGCCACATTTGGACCAGATCAATGTTACCTTGACTTTGGAATTAACTTTCCTTACGTTAAAAGTACCACATGGTCTCACTGAAGCAGCCTGAGAGCTTTTTTGCTAGATGCAGGTTAAATGCAGTTCCATTAGCATTAGCTGACTGCACTTCCTCACAGATTTCTGTAGGGCATGGCTGAGCCAGGAACGTACGTGTACAAACTGTTACTGAACCTCACAAGGCAGCTGGTTGTATCGTGTGTGTGTGTGTGTGTGTTCCAGTTACTACTGCTACATAACAGCTACCCCACACTTTGTGACTTTAAACAATCATTTTATTCTCACCAATTGGGGTTCCAACAGGTGACAGTGGGGATGGCTTGTCTCTGCTCTGCAATGTCTGGAGCCTCAGCTGGGAAGAGTTGAAGTCTGGGTGACTCAACAGCTGGAGTCTGGAATCTCCTGGAGGTGTCTCTACTCACATGTCTGGTGGTGGATCTTGCTGTCAGCTGGACCACAGCTGGTTCTGTTGAGTACACCACTTTTCTAGGGCCTCTCCATATGGCCTGGGTTTCCTCACAACATGGCAGCTTCAGAGCAGTTGGACGGCTTACCTGGTGGCTTAAGGCTTAAAACTGAGTATCTGACCTAGCAAGGAAGAGCTGCATGACCTTTCATGACCTAGTCTCAGAAGTCACATAGACTTGCTTGTGCTGCATTTTCTTGGTTGCAAACAAGTCACTATGGCTAGACTCAAAGGGAGGGGATATGGACACCACCTCTTGATGCAAGGTGTCAACATATTTTACGACATGTTTAAAACCACCACGATATGTGTTCATTCCATGTACTTTCATTTCATGGTCCTTGAGGGTCTTTTACTTTTTGAATTACTCACAACTTGTCTATGGGACTTCGCTCAGAGGAAGCAGTCTATAAACATTGATTGATTGAATGATGGGTTGATATGGGAAGAAGCCAATTTTTTTTTTTTTTCACCTGTTAGCAAAGAGTTGCCTTTGAGTTTTCAGACTTTCATCCAAACTCTAAACATCTAGGGAGTAACATATGTTTAGTGCTTTATGTTATGCCTTGAAAGAATGCTGAGAGAATGTGTGAATCATAGGGAATGGCCTGATCTGCCTGCTCTGTGACCTCTAAGGTCCGCTGGTCTAGTTCCCACTGATGATTGGAAGCTAATGAAGCAGTAGTGTTGCTTCCTTTACATGCTTGGTATTGGGACTAATAAGTTGTTTTGTGTCTTTATTGCCCATGTGTCAAGGTAAAAGAAGGGACACAGATTGGTATTAGGCCTGAAATGCTTTTTTCCCTCTTGAGGAGTGTGAGCATAATTGAGCTGTAATGAACATGGCTGAGGTCATTTCCCGGGGATTAATGAGAAGGAGAATGTGTTCATGGCCTGAGGCTTAGTCTTCGGTCATTAACCTAGTTGGTCATTAATATTGTCCTGGAATGCTTTATGTTAGGCCATTACAACTACTGCCATATGCTGCTACAATTGGGAACATGAACATTACCTGTATCAACAACTATTTGTTTTCTTTCCATTCCCCTTGGTTACAGAGCAAGGCAACCTTTTTAATACACACTCCAAAGGCATGAAGCACCGAGGGCAGGACAAATTTGAAGCTTCCCTTCCCTCCTCTTCCTACCTCCCTTTCCCTCCCCTTTCCTTCTCTTCTCTTTTTAAAAACATTTATGGAGAGCCAGCCCTGATGGCCTGGTGGTTAAAGTTCAGCGTGCTCTGCTTTGGCGGTCTGGGTTCGGTTCCTGGGTGCGGAACTATACTGCTCATCTGTCAGTAGCCATGCTGTGGCAGTGGCTCACATAGAAGAACTAGAAGGATGTACACCTAAAATATACAACTATCTACTGGGGCTTTGGGGAGGGGAAAAAAGAGAAAGAGAGAGGGAGATTGGTAACAGATGTTAGCTCAGGGCAAATCTTTCCCAGCAAAAAACAAAACAACATTTACAAAGGGTCACAATCAGAGAGACATTGTGGTATGCACCAAGGGTGTGGGATATATGTGTAAATACCACCAGGTCCTTGCTCTTAAGAAGTTTAGAGCTTAGTTGGAAAGGCCATTCAACAAACAATTCTGAGACAGTGAGATAAAGGTGATGACAATGAAATCGTCAGAGTGCTCTAGAGCACAGGGGCACAGAGCAGGAACTGATGTTTCAGGTGCGCTGTGAAGGATTGCGGGGGGTAGGTGGATTATGGGGGTGAGGAGCTCCAGGTATAGGGAAGAACATACGTAAATGCAAATAAGAGAGTTTCACGTTCCAGTAGCTATGTGACGTATTGATACAGGGAAGGCAAACGGGAATGAAGGACATGAAGCCTAAATCCTGGCTAGGGGCAGACACAAAACATCTTCTGAATAAGTGGAAAGGAGTTTGAACGTTATCTTGAATTCTACTAATAGTCATTAATGAGTTTAAGCAGGGAATGACACGATTAGAGTTGAGATGTAAAAATATTATTCTGGAAGTGATATGGAGAATGGCTTGAAAGAGGGGGTGAACCTGAGGGGAGGGAATCTGGATAAGACATGGAAGTCATCTAGCTGAGCAATTAAGTAAGCTGGAACTAATGTGGGGCCAGTGGGAATTGAGGAAAGGGCGTGGACTCACGAGCTATTGAAGCAGGAGACAGAGGTGGGTGGTTTGTAGTGACTCCCATTAATACGTAAAATAAATGCCTGCTCAAACTGGCTCTAAAGTAGGGAAATTCTTCAGTTCATATATCAAGTCCAGAGCTGAAGCTGTTTCCAGACTCTGGCTCTGGTCCCACCCTCTTAAATCTCTTGGCTCAGCTCTTGTCTGTGGGCTTTGTCTTCAGGCTGGCTTCCCTCACATGGTCTCAAGATGGCTGCCAACAGCAACTGTTCCATATGCTTCCTTGTTCAAGCCCAGGGGAGAGAAGAAAAGTGTCTCCTCAAAATAGGAACAATAAATTCTTCCCTTCTCTTTGAGAGGGCCAACTCATCTGTCCTCCCCCGGAGAAAGTCAAGCACTGATTGGCTTCAGCCTGGGATTCTGAACTGATCACTAGCCAAGAGGCATGGAACCACCATGCTTGTCTTGATATATCCGTATTTACTTCTGCAGCTGGGAATGGGGTCAGTTCCCACTGTCTCATATAACAGGGAAGGAAGTGGTGGGTGTGGTTGCTGCATAGGCAACTGATGGTATCTACGACTGCAGCACTGGGCCTCAACCCACCCGGGAGAGTTGGAGGAAGAGGGAGGTCATCAGCTTGTAGATTGTAAGTTTCTTGAGAGCAGGGATTGCATCTCCTTCATCGTGGATTCTTTACTCTTAGCTCAGTGCCTGGCACATAATAAGTGTTTAGTGAACATTTGCTGAATGAGTGAAAACATCTAGGATGAGGTGGTATCTGAGCTTGAAGGTACAGACCAGGCAATGCACTAGCGGAAGAGTTTCAGGCAGAGTTAAAAGAATTGGCAAAAGTAAAGAATTATACAGTTGCATGATACATTTCAGAGAAGTCAGGGAGGTTAGAATTGCTGGCAGAAAAATCCAAGGCAGGGAGAGGCAGAGGATGAGGCTAGAGCAGTAAGGAAGGACCATACTCTGCTGAGGAGCTTGGGGCATATCTTGGAGAGTATGGAAACCATTTGAAAAGTTTTAGGAAAGAGAATGAAATAATCATATCTGCATTTGTATAGATCACTCTGCCAACGATGTGTAGAAAACTTCTATAGGAACATGACTAAGAAATGATGAGATGAAATCAGTAGTTGATTAGCTTTTGATCGGATATGTGAGGCAGAGGAGGAGTCAAGGATGTCATCGGATCTTTATGTTGGGTGAGGAAGCGGGTGGAGATCACGGGGGAAGAACAGGCTTAAAAGGACTAATGATACCTTCCTTTTGGACAGGTTCATTTCAGGGGCCAGTGAG
The DNA here is from genome assembly GCF_020826845.1 of Diceros bicornis minor. Classification (NCBI taxonomy): domain Eukaryota; kingdom Metazoa; phylum Chordata; class Mammalia; order Perissodactyla; family Rhinocerotidae; genus Diceros; species Diceros bicornis. Next base: position 14,958,446 of record NC_080775.1, on the reverse strand, counting down.
ATATTCTAGCGGAGGTGTTTAGCTATGGTTAGATGTATGTGTGTGAAGTTGGGGAAGATTTCTGGACTGGACATACATAGTCAGAGTCATCAGTGTTCAGGTGATGGTTTGAACAATGTGAAAGGTTGAAAACCACCTGGAGACTGTATATTGGGTGGAGCCAAGAGCCACGGATGAGGCATTCAAGGGACAGGGATGGGGAGTGGAAGGAAAGCCCATAAAAGAGGCAAAGAAAGTAAGTCAGAGAAGTGGAAGGAGATCCAGGAGCATATACTGTCTTGGATGACAAGAGAGTAGAGAATTTCAAGAAAGACAAAGGAGTGCTGATCAAGACTGTCAAGTGCAGCAGAGAGATTAAGGAATATAAAAACTTGAAAATACTTATTGGATTTGCCAATCAAGATGGCAGTGGTGGCCTTATGAAGAGATACTTCATAAATGTGATAAAAGGAGAAGCCAGGTTGCAAGTGAATAAAGTGGGTATAGGAGGTGAGCAAGTAAACACAGCGAGAAGAAAGAGGGGGGAGAAGAGACATGGTAGTCTGAGGAGTGGGAGGAAACAAGGGAGGGATTCAGAGATGGGGAAATCGTGAGTGTTTTTATAGACTCAAGGAGAGAGATTAAAAGATGGAAAATATAAGGGGTTGAGGGGAATGTTGGCAATGCTTCCCCTCATGGTTCCAAGATGGCTGCAGCAGCTCCAAACGTCATGTCCCTTACTCCTGTGTCCAAAAGCAGAAAGAAGAGGAACAGTATAGAGAGCTCTCCCTGTGTCTCTTTTTTTTTATCAAAGAGGAAAATCCCTCCCAGAAGGTCCCCAGAACACTTTCCCTTATTTTTCATTGGCCAGAACAGAGTCACTTATGTGACACATTGCAGATCGATTCACTTAGCCCCCTCCCACAACCCCTCTCTAGAATACCCTCCTAAACTATAGAGACGGAGGCTCTAAAAAATGCATTTCCCAACCTCCCTTGCAGCTAGGGTTCTGCATGTGATCTGGCTTCCACCAAGCAAGCTCACTGGCCCCAGACTTAGACACGTGATGTGAATGACTTTAAGTGGCAGTTGTAGATCAGATTTTCTTGCAAGCAAGATGGCAAAGGGTTAGGTTCTCTGGCACCAGCTCTTGCGGAGGTGCTGGTGTCCAGTCTCTACTGTCAGAGGTGGGGGCTTAGTGGCACTATGGGGTCACTATGGGATCTCTGCTATAACAGTCCCAAGGTGTGCTTAGGCACTGATCTTTGCTCTGTGGTGAATGACCTTGGTTGCCTGGTTTACCTACATACTCTTAAACTACCTAATACCCTGTAATAAATCCCTTTCTGCTCATACTAATTAGAGTGGATTTTGTTGTCTGCAACCAAGAACCTTGAACAGCACACAGACCATGCCAGCTGTGAGGGAGGCTGTGGAAGACAACAGCCGGTATTTTTAGGCTCTTCCAGTAGGGAGGAAGGTTCAGGGTAATGGCTGTCGTGCAGGGAACCAGAAGGATCTGCTAAAGATAAGTGTGGACATAGACAAGTTTGTAAATAGAACAGACTAGAGGAGTGTTTTATTTGGTGTATGAGTTTTTTAGGAAGATATCAAAATATTTAAAATATAGTCATCATTCTATGAAAGTGGCCTACGTGAAAAACTTTAGTGCAAAACCTAAACCTATTTCATCTCTGCTGTCGCTGGGGACAACAGCCTCTGAAACACCCATCAGGCCACCAGTCCAAATCTGAGGGATGAGGAAAGGAGGGAGGGAGTGAGGGAGGGAAGGAGATAAGGAAAGAAAAAATATTGTGTCTTTTTAGTAAGTACTATAATTTCACTTATAATGTTGTAGAGAAACAGGCAATATGGTGAAGATGTTTTTGAAACTCTTGATAGATATTTAACCATTCAAATCTTGGATTCAAATCCTTTCAATTATAGTACTATTTTTTGCAAATTAATTTTTTTGGCTAGTTCTTACAAACAAAAATACTTTTACATGATAAAACCATTTATAGAGGGGTTTATAGTGAAAATAAGTTTGCCTCCCACCCCACGTCCTTAATCCTTTAGACTCTGGTATATCCTTTCAAAAACTCTCTACAAATAAGCAACATCTTTCCTTGTCAACTCCTATAGTGCTACCTCAGTTTTAAAGGCTGTAGAATATTATAGTGTATGAATGACTCCTAATTTATTTAATCAGTCCCATACTATGGGCATTAGGATGTTTTCATTATTCTCAACCAAAAATACAAGCTTGTGTGGTCAGGTGCACACATCTTTGTGCAGATGGTTTGTGTACACCGTAGGATAAATTCTAGAGGGAGAATGCTGAATCTAGGGTATATCATTTTAAATTTTTATAGATATTGTCATATTACTGTCTTCAAAAAAGCACCTTGCAAATTTTTTTAAATTCTTTTTTAAAAAAATTTGAAGCTCCAGGAATATAAGAAACCATTTGTATCTGCTGGTAGGGAATATAAGGACTATAGGAAAAGTGAGCTATTCTCCAAAGGGTATTTAGAATCTTACTGTATAAACAATTACAGCATTAAATGTCTGCAAAATTCAAGTGGCAAATGAGCGGTGAATATCAATTACACATCTGCTGCATCTCAAAGGCAGATGGCCTTTTAATTTTATATCCCAAGAATTATGCCCAAATTTCATTCCCTTCCTCAGATTACTCCCCCTACTTTTTTTACTTTCACTAAGAAAATGGCTTATTGCACTTTTCACATATTAAATTAATCTTAACAGAAACCACAAAGAAACTATCTTACACATTTTACTAAGCAGATATCTAGGACTGGGATTTAATCTATTAATTTATGTTGAGTCTCTGTAATTATTGAACATTGATGAGTGCCATACAAGAAAAATGATAAGACGTGGTCCCCACCTTCAATGACCTTATAATCCAGGTTGAAAAATCAAAATATACAACTTAAATGACTAAAGGCCAAATAAAAAGCAGTATCTAAGTACAAAGCTGTATAATTTAACTATTCACACTTGGCAATACAAAGAAGGAAGAGGTTGCTCTGCATGGGAGCTGTCAGGGATTCTGTGAGACAGATGGGTGTTGGCTTGGTTTTGCGGGGCAGGAGGGAGAAATGGAAAAGCCCTGGGAGCAAGGTGTGGTTGCCACGAGCGAATGGAACTGAGTGAGGCCTGGGCTGAGCGGGGAGAGAGAGTATATGAGATGACTGAAGTAAGTTGGAGGGATGTGGTGGGACCACGTGACAAAAGGCCATGCTTGGTGGCAATATATAGGAAATAACAGAAAATGAGAATGATATCCTGGAAGGAGCGTTTGGGGGAAAGAAGATGTGTAGTGTATGCAGAAGGGTCTTATAGAACCAAAATGGCGCATGCTTTGGGCTATCACACTCAGCAATTTAAATTTGAAGTGGACCCTTCTTAGTGTCCCGCATATGAAATGCCATTCCTCTTATGTTCCAAAGCTTTGTGAATTTATCTAAATTTGTTGAGCCTTTGGAGGTTGAGACAGCTGTTTGCCAGAACCTGGATAGATGTTCAAGAAACATTTCTTCAACTACAGATCGGGGGTGGTGTTGGGAGGAGGAGATTGAAGCTGGGGTGGTGGGTGGGGAGGCCCAGGCAGTAGTCCAGGCATATGGCTACAAAGGGCCTGTACTGGTGGTTCCCTGGTGAGATGGACGGCACGGGTGGACCTCAAAGGAATTTCAAAGCCAGAAGCCACAGGCCTTGGTGATATATGCAGGTGAGTGAATCTATTAAACAATCAAGGACGGGAGTAGGAAGTTGACCAAGAGAGCTCTTTCATTCAGGGAGGTACAGTGCGGGCAAGTTGAGTGCATAAAGAAAGAAACAACAAGGCCAAATAAGGTGAGAGCCCAAGAGAGGTACCAACAAAGGGCTGGGGAGGTTCAAGAAGAAACAGGTCCCAGCTGGCTGGGGGAGTCTGGGTGACATCCGAGGGGTGAGACTTCAGGACACATTAGAGTTCAACTTGTAGGGTTGAAGAAGAGGGGCTGGGAGAGCTGACGCCCAGTAGAGTGATGAGCAGGGGCAAAGGGAACACCTGGGACATTACCTGTGCGTTGGAAGAGTAACCAGCATTCTGGGGGTTTAGATTGATGGAGAACCACGAGGGGAGGAGAGGGAGGAAACCGGGACAGAAAGGGATTTTCCTTCAGTCTTTGAATTCTAGGCTGAGGAGTTTGTTTTTAATTAAGTGATAAGTGAGGATTCACTACAGATTCTTGAGCAGGGGGTTTACTGGGGAGGGGAAATGATGGTGAGCTGGTCGGTTGGGAAATGATCGCAGGAGTCCTGAAAGATGTAAGGAACCTGAGTGGTGAAGGTGATGTAACCTCTATTGGACACAGAGTCAAAAAAAGGCCAGGGTGGCTAGAGATTCCAATGTCCACTCCACGAAGCCTAATGACAGTAGACTTTGGGCCACCTTGAAGGTTCTCAGAACTTTAGACAACCCAAGAACCACTTTGGGAGTTTGTTTAATATTCAAATTTCAGGGGCCAGCCCGGTGGTGTGGTGGTAAGTTCGTACGCTCTGCTTTGGTGGCCTGGGGTTCGCAGCTTCGGATCCTGGGCACAGACATATGCACCGCTTATGAAACCACGCTGTGGCAGTGTCCCACATAAAATGAGGAAGATGGGCACAGATGTTAGCTCAGGGCCGATCTTCCTCACCAAAAAAAAAAAAAAATCAAATTTCAGGGCCTTAATCTATAAGATTCTAATTCTCTGGGTCTGGCATGGCTCCTTATATGTGTGGTTTATTGAAACCACCCTAGATGACTCTGCTGCAGGTTGCCCAAGAATCACAGGTTGAGATATTCTCTACACCATAACATGTTTCCCTGTGAACTGACTGTGGTTTGCATATAGGTTTGCATAAAGCACTTTTTCCCCCCAAGGAAGAAGGGGATGGAAGGAAAAGCAGTGTCAAAGAGGAAATACTACTGAATCCTTGAATAATTCTTCAGTTACATAAAAAGTGGGCATCTGCTGAATTAATTTTCACAATGCTTCCCAATACTGGCTATGTCCTACAGATGATGTCTTGTAGGATAATTAATCCAAGTGTGATTTGACAGGTCACATTTTCAACATATGCGGAAGCAACTTATCCGGGTTCTTCAATCCCAACCTGATTTGTCAGTATCCCATAATGATGGGGTGTGTTGTTTGGCCTGTGTCCACTGAGAAGACACAGGGCAGAATTTCATAACAATGGCGGCCACGCTCACAAACATACTTCCCATCAATGCTTGAACCTTTTCAAAGAGTGCGCTTGCCTTTCAACCCGAAAATAGACTTAAAAGAGGTGCAGTAACTACTCAGAGATGAAAGATATATGTGCACGGAGAGAAAAACCTTTGAATTTAGAAAAGAGTGATTTCATATGAAAGCCGAGCTATATTTCTCTCTCAATCTGCTCCTGCATAATTTTATCCTCCTTTTCTAATTATGGTAACAGAACAAGAAAAATCCGGACTGCTGTTCACATTCTCACTACTTTCCTCAAGAAAAAAAATAAATAAATTGGTAGTCAGTATCTATGCCGGAGAAAGGGAGACAGAGGGGATGCAAATTTTCTTTGTCTGAGTTATCCTTGGCATGCTCCTCTCCCCCGTCTCTTCCCAAAGTCATTTAAAGGAGTGTTTTTCAAGACCAACTAAAGGGATTTGGGTGAAAATCTTCAAGTTTACAGTTGGTACCAATCAATAGTACAATTTGCCCATCAATAGACTTTGAAATGCTCTTCAAAAATGGCTGCGTTTAACTGTGGCTAAATGATTAGAAAATGAAATTTCATTGAGCAAGGCCTCCTTTGTTTGGAAGACTGAGGTTCAGAGCACTGATGATCAGCATTTCCCTTTATTGTTTGTCTCAAAGGCTGTCGATTGGGCAAGGAGAATCTGTGATGCATCTCAGATACTTTCCAACACAGGTTTTACCACTGATTTTCAACGTGTCTCATAATGAATTCTGTGGAGAAGGGAAATGAGAAATTAGAATCAGGACCCCCGTAAAGAACTAGGAACCAGGACTAGTGTCAGTTCTAACAGAAGGCAAATATCTCTTTCTTAGTCAGTGCACCTGTGACTTAAGGCTCCATTAAACTAATTACTTTATCTCCTCTGGAATTTGATGAGAAGGAGTGCTTGGGAAGGCAAATAAATATTGGTCAACAAAAATGGTCGGTGGAATTTTCCCCATATTTTCTCCTCATTTCTGAAAGAAGCTCAATGGAATCGATGACCCCTGTCATACAAGTTGTCACTTTGGGGGGGATCACTTTTGTTTCTTCTCTTTGGGTTTTTTTTTTTGCAGTTATCAGAACAGGTGTCAACAGGTGAGAGATTATTTTCACTCCTAACAGGAGGGACAGAGGGTAGATTTGTAGTTCTGGCTTTGGAAGGTGTGGAATTAAAAGGAGAGGAAACAGAGGTTTAACATTTGCTCTCCAAGATAGTTTTCAAAATCACCCTGCAAATGTCACTAGTGACGACCGCAGGTCAGAACAAGTGAACGTGTCATGTGCTCACACTCTTTTTCTTTTCACGGCTCATTTTGGGGGAGAGTGACTTCTCACTTGGGGACATTCTCCTTGATTGGTGTCTTAGCTTGGGCTGTCATAACAAAATACCACAGACGGGGCGCTTAAACAACAGATTTATTTCTCACAGGTCTGGAGGCTGGAAGTCGGAGATCAAGGCGCCAACAGATTCAGTTTCCAGGAGAGCTGTCTTCTGGGCTTGCAGACGGCTGCCTTCTCACTCTGTCCTCACGTGTCAGACAGAGAGTGAGAGAGACCTTGATATCTCCTCCTCTTATAAATACACCAATCCCATCAGATTAGGGTCCCATTCTTATAACCTCATTTCACCTTAATTTCTTCCGTAAAGGCCCTGTCTCCAAACGTATTGGGGGCTAGGACTTCCGCGTATAGATTTTGAAGGACACAAGCATTCAGTCCATAACAGTTGGCTAACAGAGCTTCATGCATGGCAGCCCCTTTCTGACGTGCTGATTTTCATCTCTGTGTAATTGTCTCTGATTCATCCTTGGGTTCCTATCAGTAGCTTTACTAATGTGTATTTTGTTTCTAGTGACAAATGGATGCAAATGTTTTACCAAAGAGAAGTGTCGGAAGTCAGAAACCAAGAATCAAAGAAAATTAATAAACAGTATTAATGGCTAATAAATATAAATGAATTTGTAAATAGCAACAGCATTTGCCTTTTACCAACATGGTCGCATTTTAACTATTTTGCATTTTCCTGGCTCATGTGTTAGTCATAGGAGTAAGGTCTTATTGGAAGCTAAAAGTTTTTTATAGGGTTATGATTTTCTAAATGTTGTCATTTACTCCCCCTGGTTCCCCTGCCCTCCTGCCCCTGTGTCCCCTCGTACACACACTGAAATTGCTTTGGGTTCAGAGTTTCAGATGTATAAACTAAAACCACGGATTTTGAATAATGGACAAATCATTTTACCTTTTCAAGAGCTGGAGAAATTTAAGATAAAAATTGTAACCCCTACACCTTAAACAGGGAAGACTCCACTGAATGTATATTGAGTTGTTATCTCTGTATTGCTTCTTATGGTCACATGTGCATTCCCCTTACAGGGGCATAGGTTCAAACTATGAACTTACATCAAAATATCAGAACAGACTCCCTTGACTCTTTTCCATGGAGAAAATGAGCAGCTGCCTGGTGGAGAGAGCCTCTGTCCCTGTGTACCCACGTCCTGAAATTCACAATTGCTTGGCTATTACCATTGCCTGCTATTATAACGGCCATAACCTTGAAACGGAACATTGAGTCTTTCCGATGTCATTTCAGTTTGCTCAGCTGTTCACTACATTATAAGCATCAACTGGTTACTATTTCTGGCTCCTGTTTAGGACAGTCTCTGAGCTTCTCTTGGGTAAACTTTTACTTTCCCACAAGGATAATGTGGGTCATTAGCTGATGACCTCTTAGTATTGGGAAAAGAGATTTCCCCATTCTTTCTTCTCCTTTCCACTTGAACTTGGCTAATTTTAATATTCACTCTCCTCCTTTGAAAAGTGTATATAATTCCCTTCAGGAAAAGTTTTTATGTTTCTCATATAACAGTTGCTTTCCATAGTCTCAATCTCTACATAATAGCTATGAACCAGATATTTATGAAGGTCCAGCTAACCACCAAGGGGAACCCAGCACAGAGAACATCTGGCACACAGCATTGCTGTGATTACTAAATGTATTACCTTATTATAGCATTAAACTCTGTGAAGATGTTTCCTCCACATGAAAGATTTGTGGGTTCTAATTTATGTTATATTGCTGTACTGGGGACTCAAGTATTTTTAACAAAAAAGGGTACAAACCATATTACTTAAGTATATACACTGCTTTGCTCCTTTTCAGCAATTTCCTGTGTGCAGTATGTTACCTTGGAGTATTTTGTAATTAGAGATGAGTGTAGATATGAATTAGAGGGAGATATGAATCTCCTTTAGGCACGTGCATTTTTTGAGGAAATGCAGATAATGAAACCCAGCAGATCGGTTAAGAAAGAGCATAGACTCTTCTGAGCATTTTCACAGACCTAAATATCTTTCACTAACATTTTTCACACCAACCAAGACTGGGCATGTGTTGATAACAAGTATTGGTAGTGGAAAGAAGTACAGTATTGCCTGTATTCATTTGGGTTCCCCCAGAAACAGACCCTGAGGCTGAGATTCGAGCACAGGTGGTTTATTTAGGAGGTCACTGGAGGGAATACTTGAAGGGAAGTGAGAGAGTGAGGCAGAGAAGGAAAGGAAGCCAGAAAAGGAGGCGTAGTCAAGCGAGTTTCCACCGCGAGCATCTGCCACTGAACTGGGAAAGTCTTGGAGACAACCTAGAGGAGCCTCAGAGTTATCCCAACGTGGGGGCAAGGCAGCTGGAGTATTTATCCACAGCCCTGTGTCTGTCATCTGTTGAAGGCTGCTCTGGAGCATTCATTTCTGACACTTCTGATTTGGCATTTCCCGCTGCTGGGCAAAAAAAAGCCCTCAGGCAGAGTTTTTAAGCGAGTGGTGGTGATTGAGGAGGGGATCTGGCAGGACACAGAGAGGGCTACCACGTCTCAGTGAACAGAGGCCACTCTGACTTAGCTGGATTCAACATGCTCTGAGGCCACAGGAGAGAAATGGCATGTCTCCTTGATCCATGCAGTCTTTGATCTAGCTGGAAGCTGTGACTAACATTCATGAGTAATAAATAACGAGATGCTGTGTATAAATGCTGAGAGTGAAATTATCCATTTTAACGAAACCTACTGCTCTCAACATCACTCATCATTAAGGAAGTGCAAATCAAAAGCACAATAAGATATGACCTCACATCCATTAGGATGGCTACTATAAGAAAAAAAAAAATCCAGAAAAATAACAAGTGTTGGTGAAAATTAGAGAAATTGGAATCCTTGTTCGATGTTGATGGGAACGTAAAATTGTGCAGCTGCTACGGAAAACAGTATTGTGGTTCCTCAAGAAAGTAAGAATAGAATTACCATATGATCCAGCAATTCTATTTCCAGATATATACCCAAAAGAGCTGAAAGCAGGTCTCAAAGAGTTGGCTGTACACCTATTCGTAGCAGCTTATTCGAAATAGCCAAAAGGTAGAAGCAACTCAAGTGTCCATTGACAGAAGAATGGATAACCAAATGTGGTAGTCCATACAATGGAATACTATTCAGCCTTAAAAAGGAAGAAAATTCAGACACATGTTACAACATGGATGAACCTTGAGGATATTATGCTAAGTGGAATAAGCCAGTCACAAAAGGACAAATACTGTGTGATTCCACTTATGACGTACCTAGAGTGGTCAAATTCATAGAGATGGAAAGTAGAATGATGGTTGTCAAGGGCTGAGGCGAGAGGAAATGAGGAGGGGAAAAAAACTCTACTGCTGCTGCAACCCGGTTCCTGTACCTCTTCTTACTTTCAAGTCTTAGGTTCCCTTCACTCAGCTACAAATACTCCCTGTGTCAGCCCCTGTCTCCGACGCCCCAGCCTCGCACAGCTGAATTCACTGACTGCGCATGTGCGAACCTCAGACCTACCCCGGGGTCCTCACCTTCCTGAGACGGACCTGACGGATTTCAACGCTTCTTCCTGCTTGTCCAGTAGGGCTTAGGATCGAGCCTCGGTTCCCGACCCAAGGACCTAGTAGGCAAGTTGCAATTACTGAGCACCCACTTTGGGCTTCTCTCTAAATGCTCTCTGTGCTACCAGGCTCCAGCATACGCAGTCCACGAACCAGTAGCATCAGCATCACCCGAGATCTTGTTAGAAATGCAGAATCTTGGGTCTCACTCTGACCTACTGAATCAAAATCTGCATTTCTACAAGAACTCCATGCACATTAAAATGTGAGAAGCAGTTGGGTGGGCTCTAGAGCGATGGTTCTCAAAACCAGTTACACTACTAGAATCATGGGCATGGAGGAAGCTTATAAAAAATTGCCAATGCTCTGAAATTCTAATTGTGTTGCCTTGGGGTAGAGCATAATAATTGTTCAACCATTTATTGAACAATTTTGTGCTAAGCACTATTCTAAGTCCGTATGCATTAACTAATTTAAACCTCAAAAACGCCCTCTAAGGTCAGCCCTATTATCATCTCTATTATGCATTGGAAGCACTGAGAACTTGCTCAAGGTCATACAGCTGGTCCACGGCAGAGTTGGAATCTGGATTCTGACTCCAAAGCCCGTGTTCTTAACCATTACGCTATTTTTGATTAAAGTTCCTTTAAAGCAAAGTGAGAAGGCCCCAGTGAATACATTACACGCAGGCTGGCTGGTTTCACGATGGACCTCATTTGCTGAATCCAGCTGGGCTCTGCATAACATATAAGTTTGGTTTTACAACTTGTCTCCCACCCCAGAACAGCTAGTTCAGCCTCTGGTGGTCAAGATTTGTCCTTGTCCTAAAACTGGCTTTAGGCAAGTGAGTAGAGAAAAGAATCTTGGGGGGAAACCTGCATTTAAGGGAAAGCATTGAAGAGAGTGAGAAATCCACGAAGAGATTTAAGAAGGAAGACCATCTGATGCACTATGCACAAATCAAAGCTTTTCCACTTCAATGGGATCTAGTCCACAGCCACCTGGCCTTGGAGGCGACAGTTTCACAGTTCCATTTCCCCACATTTGTCTGGAAAACTCCTCTGGGAATTATTCTCCCTCCAGCCTTTCCTAATTGTCTTCCCCGTGTCAGTTGCTGCCCTGCTTTCTCTACTCACTGAGTTCCTTCAACCTGCACCCCGTCATTGACGACTCTCCCTCCTACTCCTCCACGCAATTTCTGTTTGCCATTTTTAAATCACTGGCCCAATTCCCCCTTTTTGAATCATGTTATCAATTTTACTGCCTATAAATCTTTTTTCATCCATTGTAGATTTATCATTTCTAAAGCCTATCATTACATTGGAAAACATGTTTTGTTATAGGAAAATAAGAACTATTCATGGAGTGTAGTTGTATTAACAGGACTTGAGATTGTAGAAAGAAGATAATGTTTTTAAAAAACAAACAAGATTCACTAGGCACTGAATGTTTTTTTATAATAGCCAATATTCAGTCAATTGAGTAAAGGAGTGAGGCTTGGGGTATACACAGAAAACAATTTTGCTATTAAGAGCAAATGTGTCCAATGCTGAAAGTGAAAAACAGGAGGCATCTGTCTCAGGCCCTTCCCTCTGCCTGGGGGACTTTTCCTCTTTTGGCACCTGAGAGAGGAACTGTCCCTACAGGGGATCTTCCCACTTCTGACACCAATGACAAGTGTGTGGGGTTCCCAAAATCACCCTTAGTTTCAATAATTCTCTAGAAGAACTCACAGAACTCACTGGAAGTTGTTATACTCATAGTTACAGTTTGTTACAGGGAGAGGATATGGATTAAAATCAGCCAAGGGAAGAAGCATGCAAGGCAGAGCCCAAGAAAGTTACCACATGCGGAGCTTCCGTTATCCTTTCTTGGTTTCCCCTCAGCTTTATAGAAATATTATTGACATATAACATTGTATAAGTTTAAGATGTACAATGTGATGACTTGATACTTTTGTATATATATGGCAGAATGATTACCACCATAGCATTAGCTAACACCTCCATCCCATCACATAATTACATTTCTTTCTTTGTGGTGAGAACATTTAAAGTCTACTCTCTTAACAACATTCAAGTGTATGATACAGTATTATTAGCTATAATCACCAGGCTGTACATTAGATTCCCCAGAACTTGGTAAACTTATAACTGAAAGTTTGTACCCTTTAACCAGTATCTTCCCATTTTCCCCACCCCTCAAACCCCTGGTAACCACCACTCTACTTTCTGTTTCTCTGAGTTCAGCTTTTTTTGGATTCCACAATTAAGTAATGTTATACAGTATTTTTCTTTCTCTGTCTGAATTATTTCACTTAGGGTAATACCCTCAAGATTCATCCAAGTTGTCACAAATGGCAGGATTTCCTTCTTTCTCATGGCTGAATAATATTCCATTGTATGTGTATACTACATCTTCTTGATCCATTCATCCATTGACAGACACTTAGGTTGTTTCCATGTCTTGGCTATTATGAACAATGCTGCAATGAACATGGGAGTGAAGATATCTTTACAAGATGCTGATTTCAATTCCTTTGGATATATATCCAAAAGTAGGATTGCTGGATCATATTCCATTATCCTTTCTGTGGAGTCAGGACAGTGTTACTTTCCTGGTGTTGATGTTTGACAATATGCACAGAGTATTGCCAACCGGGGAAGCTCACCTGAACCTTTGGCATCCAGAGTTTTTTCTGGGACTCGATCACATGCTTCTGGCATGGCTGACCTTTAGTCTCCAACGCTTCCAGGCCCAAAGCCCCCATCCTAAATCACATTGCTAGACAGTCTAGTGGCCAAAGCCCCCTGGTGAACAGATACTCCTATCAAGCATGACAGTCCAGGGGGCCTAGAGATTACCTCCGAGTAGCTGAGGGCACAAGTGAGTCCTCTCTTTGGGTAAGGTTAATTCTTCACCACACAGCTCTTCACCTCCTACCTAACATTCAGGCCTCAGTTTTCCCATCCTTTCCTCAGGGAAGCTTTTCTTTCTCCTCAGACCAAGTTATCCTTTTGTTTTATAGTTCATACACACCACATTCTTTTCCTTCATAGTATTCCACACCATTTACATCCATGACTCGAGTAAGTATCACATTAATCTCTGTCTCCCTCATTGGATTATACATCCCATGAGGGCAGGGACCGAGCCTGCCTCAGTCATCACTACAGGCCTAGCTTTTAGCACAGTACTGGTCTTATAAAATGACCTAGGAAACAAATAAGTATAGATTGGGGCCTGGAAAAAAAAAATACTTGCAGACTGGCTAGCCACTTATGTGACCTTGGACAAGTGAATAAAGAATTGAATGTTTGTTTATACAAAGTTTGGCACAGAGCCTGGCAAAGTGGGTGCTTGTGTTGGCCCTCCACATCTCCAAGCCTGCTCTCTCTTGAGTAGTTGAGAAGTGACTCTGTGTAGAGTAAGGCTGTTCAATTCCAGATGTGAGAGACCTGGGAAAGACCTGGAGGCTGGAGAGACATGGGAAAGACCTTGAATTTAACCCTTTGCCAAGGAAATGGATTCTACTTGGAAAGAGGGAAAACAAGGCTACTGAGCTTTTACACCTTCATTATATTCACTAATACACATACATTATTCCCTGGTCAAGTGGATCTTTCTGGATTACATCACATAGGGTGGATATCTAGACTAGGTTTCTCTCTCAATTCTGGGGCAAAATTTATTCCATAGGAGATCATTCTAGCACCTTCTCCATGTGCTTCCACTTTCTCATGTCTCATGTCTTCCTCTCAACTATGTTTCCTTGTTCTCTAGTGAGTGGAAAGCCCACCTATTCTGCAGCGACTTTGCTTTCTTGATCCTCCCCACCCCCAGCCTTTTCTCCCTTGGTCTCAGCTTAGCCAAACTACACATATTGAATTCTTCTAATCTTTCCTGACAGATCAATCCTTCTCAGACCTTAATTATTCATGTGGCTCTCCTCTGAATTCCCTTCAGGCTACTGGCTCTTTTCTGGCGGTTGACGTGTCTTGTCTGAGGCAGCTCATTTAGTTCTCGGGAGGTGGGCATCGGTGTTTATGGCAGGGACCCCCAGAGAGACAGATGAGTTGATGACTGGAATGGGGAGGTAGGGTGTGCTGCAGGAGTAGAGGTTAGGATGACTCTCAACTTAAATTCTGGCTCCCACACTGGATAGCTGTGCGACACCAGGCAAGTTACTCAACCTCTTCAGCTACCTCACTAGCAAAATGGGGTGAAAATAATATTTACCTTGTATGGGTTGTTATAAATATTAAGTGAAGTCCTGGGCCATAACAAGTACTCCCTCAGTGGGAGGCTTTACTGTTATTAGCAGCAGCAAGCTTGCCCTCCCCCTCCCTACAGTTCCATACACAATAGCTCTTCCAATGGCCAGCCATTTGCCCACGTTCCTGCCACTAAATCAGTGCAGTCCTTCAGGATAAGATTTTGCTGCTGGAAAGTCATGGTTAGAATGCACCTGGAGCAAGGCATAAGGAGAGAAGAGGAAGCCATTCTTTTCCATGGAAACTTGGGCAAGAAGATGTCTGTCAGAACAGAATCGATTCAAGACTCCTTAGCTTAGGAGTTTTGTCACCTTGTATCTGGACAACAGAACAGCCTCTGGACAGGTCTCCTTGTCTCTGCAAGGCTAAGCAAATGTCCATTTTCCTGGGACTGTCCCAGTTTAAGCACTGAAAGTCCTGCGACCCAGGGCACTCCTCTCAGTCCCGGGAAAGTGGGACAGTAGGTCATCCTACAGTGAATCTCCCTTTTCCCCAATGCTTTAGATGATGCCACTAAAATTGATATCAAAACCCCATTTTATCACCTGAAGAACTCAGAGGTGCCCCCTTGTTCTGTCCGGCAGTTGCAGCCCTTCTCAATATGAACCCCCACCTTGCCTCCCAGACTCAACTGAATGTCCTCACCCCCCACTCTTTGCTCCCAACAGCTCCTCCCTGTCCTCCCGGTGTGTTCCTCCATCTGTTCTGCTGCCCCCTCCTTTTCTGAAGTGCTTTTCCCTAAAAGTCTGCTAACATAAATCCAGCCCATCAAAGAGTAGTTAATCCCAAGGCCACAAGTGGTGCTCATGAGTCATAGGTACCTGCAGACAGCTTTATTGGTTTCCAGATTTAAAATTTATTTTCTTAAATTGGAGAGATTTCACATAAAAATCTACGTTTCTGGCTTCCCTTGAAAACGTAGATGAGCTAGCAGTGGTGGGCTTACGTTCCCTGGTGGCTGAGGTGGGGGCTGCCCTTAGACAGAGCATGTGCCCTGGTTTGCTACAGACTCTACCCCACACAGAGACTGAGGGCCAGTTGCATTTTTCTCCCAGTGGAAAAATAGCCCTCTGTATCCATCATTCTATGAAAACTGGGAAGATGAAAACAGACCAAGAGGATCCAGTGATATTCCTTAAACCTGGCCTATTTCACTAATTTATGTTACTTGTCTGATTCATGCAGACATTTGAGCTCGGAACTTATGAAATAGCGCAGGGGTTGGCAAACTTTTTCTGTAAAAGAGCAGAAAGTAAATATTTTACACTTTGTGGGACATAAAGTTACTATTGCAGCAACTCCACTCTGTCTTGGTAGTGTGATAGCAACCTTAGATAATATGTAAATGAGTGAACACGGCTGTGTTCCGATAAAACTTTATTTACAAAAATAGGTATTGGGTTGGATTTGGCCCTTGGGCCATACCGGTTCCTGATCTAGTTTAGCTCCTTCATTTGACAGACGAGGAAACCAGAGAGATAACACCAGTTGCTAGTTTGTGGCAGAACTGATGCTAAGATCTCAGCATTTCAACTCCCAAGAATCCAACACAAATTACCACCACTTCATGTCACCATTTATCCACCACTACTGGGTCAGCCTCTCCCTGGGCTTTAATCTGCTCTGCTGGACACAGTGACGTGATTGGAGCTGTAGGAATAAAGGTGGAAGGTAGAGGTTGTGGGGCTTAGCAGAGCATATGATAAAGGGACCTTTCTCCCCTTGGTAGTCTGGAACACCTTGACACTCATGTGCCTTAGAAGTACTACATCCTTCACTCTTGCTCCAAGTATGATTTCTTAAAATGAAAGCCTGAATGATAAGTATTGTCTTCTTTATATCTTCTTTATAAGAAAAAAAGTTAGAAAAAGAACATTTTAAAAAAGCCCATGGAGAGCTGGGGTTCTCTGGATCTGACAGAACTCCATGGTTGATGAAGTTAAGGCAGAGATGACAAACAGGGTTCATCTTGTGGGCTATTTCTGTTCACTTGTTCCAGCATACCTGCAGTATTCTGATGAGAAGACTGTGAAGCAGGATCCAGGCTCAGAGAGAGAGAGCTCTGTGATTGACCAGCGATGTCTGCCATGGCACAGAAAAAGGCAAGGGGCATGCAGGCTACATATTTCCTTCACTAATGTAGGACAGGAGCATAATTAGGGAATGAGAAGTTGCATTAGCTTTCTTCTCTCTTGTGGTTCCCCTCTGGGACAGTAATGAAGTCAAAGCTGTAAGAAAGGAGGATGCTATGATGGAGAGATGCCCAACAGGGGGCTGAGGAGGGGGGGGAGTAGTTGTTATTTATGGTAATGACTCTCAAGAAAGCGATTGAGAAGGTAGACAGGAATTCATGCATTAATCCCCTTTTGGCGTTAACCACTTGGTCTCTCTTCTTCTCATTTGCATTGTTGGGTCACGCCAGAGTTTTATTGCTTTGGCCAAAGGCCTTTACAGGAAATATCCTCATCCAACAAGTGTTTCTGACTTTATACACATCACCCAGTCCCTGTTTGCCCTATTTTCTTCTGGTGGGAGTGGAGGTGAATTATGACTGCAGGAGTCCCCCTGCCACGCCAGGTGATTCAGTCCTGCATTTTCTCTTATAAAGACGCTTCTTGTTAAGTAATTGAAAAGGTAGAAATAGTCACAGGAAAAAAATTTCTTAATAAAGTGCTTAGGCAAAGAGAACAATAACATGCCACTACCCTTCCACAAGGAATTTTATTTTGTTTATTTTGACCCAGTTTACATTGCTGCATTGTTTTCTGAAATTATTTTTGAGATAATATAGCTTTTTGAAAGCCTAAACTATTGAATTCATGTACATTTCAGTAGAGGCAGAGGCTTTTCACATTAAGCAGTAAATTTTATTCCTTAAAACATGAATTAAACTAAAATTTCTGTATTCTGCCCACTTCCCTCTCCCAAACTTGTTTTAAGAGAGAACTGTCCATCCATGGCCTTGCCACAGCCATATTTCATATGTTGTACCCCTCTCCCTCTCCTCTCACCACAGCCCCACTGGACAAGGGGTAGCCCAGAGTTTAGACAGCACCTTTGACATATGATCCTGATGGGCCCTCCCACAAACTATGAGCTGGGTGCAGCAGACTCCTTGGTCTGGAATTGGGAAGCATGGAGAGACTGGGGCAAGAGAAACTGGAATGGAAAGTTCAGGAAATATAAGGGTCAAAGAGACTACAAGGGGCCTATTCTTTGCTCTCCAAAAAGCAAAACAGAAACAAAATTGGTCTGTGTTTTCTTCTTGATTTATGGTTTTTTTAATGACTTGACTTTTTAGCAAATCGGAGCTTCCCAGGGAATTAGATCTTCAGCGGAAGTTAGGTGTCTCAACATCTTCAGTGGAAGTTAGGTGTCTCAGCAGCTACAGTAAACCCGTGCATCCCTGGGAGGCAGGTGTGAAATCCTGGGCCAGCTTTCCCACATGCCTAATGCCATCGAAGGGGCTCAGCCTCCATCGTAACCTGGAAGGTTTACATCATGTCGATGGTGGCCTCTCCTTATCTTTTCCACTCTACATAACGTGTCCTTAAGCCTAAATTTATAGAGACTGACCTTCCTTGGCATCACTGCTTTGAGGAGAGAGAATTAATCTCATACTAAAAGTACTTTGTCTGACTTAGTTTCTCCATTTACAAAAAGTGGGCAATCCCAGCTTATCCCATCCCCATGGAGCTAGGATGGATAGAAGGTTAACGCAAGACCCTGAACAAGACACGCTGAATGATTCAGAGGGCAGCTTCTATGCAAATGAAGGACCCAATAATAGCCGTGCTCCGCACACCTGAGCCCACCGTAACCTTTGGGCGGCCTTCTTGGAAATAAGGTGAGAGCTGATATTTAATAAAGCTTGTGTTTTTGAGAAGACTGTGGTGGGGAATATTGCTGAGCAGATTTAGGCTGTGGTGACCTTTCTATGCCATTACAAATAGTGTCAGCGGGTTAACACCATGCAGAATGTGCTCACTGTTGTAGAGAAAAAACCTTCATGTCTTTATTAGATTTTTTTTTGAAAGATATTAAAGGCGTCAATTTCACTGGTCTGTCCCTTTGAATCTGCCTGAATTCGGGGCCAGTTTACGCCATGCATGAAGGGAGCATGGTAATCATGCCTATATGAAGGGTCAGTGAACTATGGATTGCAATACTTTGCAACAATATTGCATTTACCGCAAAGCCACAGGCATGGCCTTATTATTTTATCTGGAGGACATGGAGGACACCTAATACGTTTGTTTACTTGTCCCTTTTTATTAGTCCACTCCAGGCCACTTGGACCTCTGGTCTTTGAGGCCCTGCCTTCCAGCATCACTTATGGCTTAAAGCAAAGCATGCCTATTTCTTTTATTAAAAAATAGGAAATCAATCATACGTACAAAAGAATATATAAGATGTATGTCTAGTTTAAAGAGAAAGAATAAAATAAACATCAATGTACCTACCAGTTTGAGTAGGACACAGAATTATCAGCAACACTTAGAAGTTCTGGGTGCCCTCCCTGACCATACTTTCTCCCGTACCCCCCAGAGGTATCAATCAGCCTACATTTTTTGTTAATCATTCCATTCCTTTTCTTGGTAGTTGCGCTGTGTAGCTATCCCCAAACCATACATTTATTTTTGCCTATTTTTGAATTTTCTGTAGATGGGATCATCCAGTATTTATTCCTCTCTGATTTTCTTCTTTCACTTTATCTTTGAGTTTCCTTCACATTGATATAAAGTTCGATTGTAAATACGTCACAATTTATTTAGTCATTCAACTGTTGATGAACATCTGAGTTGTTTCTAGATATTTGCTAGTATGATGATGCTGCATGAACATTCTTGAATAGGTTTCCTGGTGCACACAGGCAAGAGCATCTCCAGGGTTTACACCAAGGAACGGAATTGCTGAGGCTTGGGATAAACACACCATTCAGGACGCAAAATGTTTCCAATGTGGTTGTACTAATTTAACCTCTAACCAGTAGTGGACAAGCCTTACTTGTTTTTTCTATATCTTCATCAAAACTTAGAATTACCAACCTGATAGTGCGGAATGATGATCTAACTCTAAGTGTGAAATGATTTTTGTTGTTTCCCTAATTGTCGGTATAATGGGGCATTTTTGTTTGTTGGGCATGCGTGTTTCCTCTTCTTTACAATTCCACTTCTTGTCGTTCACACAGTTTTCTATCAGTTGTTTTCTTCTTATTAATTTTCAGCAGTTTGTTACATGCTCATAATACTCATCCTTTGTCAGATAGAAGGGTTGTGATATCTCCATTTGGGGGCTTATCTTTTCATTCTTCTTAAGATAATAGCCTATAGCAAACAGAAATTCTTGATTGTAATGTAGTCAAACCTATAAATCTTTTCTTTATGGATTACATATTGAGAAATTCTCCCTGGAGGTCATAAAGAGGAACTCCTATTTCTTCTAGAAGTTTCATTATTTTCCCTGTGGAGTTTAATCTACCCAGGGACTTATTTTTGTGTAGCATATGAGGAAGATATGCAATTTTTTTTTTATGTGGAATAATGTCCCTGCATCATTTGTTGAATTGTCTATACTTTCTCCAGTCGTCTTCAATGTCCTTCTATGATAAATCAAATCTCCGTATGTGCATGGACATGTTTCTGAGCATCCTATTCTGTTCAGTTGGCCTGTTTCTCATACCCAGTGCGAATAATTACTATAGCTTTGTAAAAAGTATGATATCTGCAAGAAAAGTCCTCCTTCTAAGTTGTTCTTCAGGAGCATCTTGGTTATTCCTAACCCTTTATGTTTCCGTATAAACTGTAGAATCAGCTCATCCAGTTCCATAAAATATCCCTTTTGGTATTTTCAATAGTATTGCATTGAATACATGGATCAATTAGGGGAAAATTAACATTTTTACTGCTTGAGTCTTCTTACTCATGAATTATTTAGGCCTCCATTTATTTAAGTGTCTGAAATCTTTCATTAAAATTTCCTCATTTTCTAGCAACTAGAAGGATGTGCAACTATGACATACAGCTATCTACTGGGGCTTTGGGGGAAAATAAATAAATAAAAAAAAATTTTCTCATTTTCTTTATAAAACACCTAGGTACTTAGATTCATTCCTGAGAAATATGTACATGTGTGTAACTATTGTGATGGTAGTTTTAATACATAACATTTTAAAATTATTAAATTTAATACATTATTTAAGTTAATCTTTGTAAACTTCTCTATTAATCGTTCATCCATGGATTATTTTGAGTTTTATATCAATGGTAAATGATGACAATTTTGGTTTTTTTTTCATTCCAATTCTTATATATGTACATATTTTTTATTTTACTATGCTAACTAGGACTTCCAGTAGTCATGGTGGGAATTCTTAGCTCGTTCCTGCTCTTACAGTGTAACAGAATGCTTTTAACATTTCACCATTAAAGCTGTTATTTTCTAAAGGTTTTTATATAGATATACTTTATTAGGATATTAAGGAAATGAAATTTCCTTCTATTCCAAATTTGCTAAGATTATTCCTACCATAAATAGATGCTAAATTTTGTTGAGTTATTATTATTTTACACCTACAGAGATCAGATAGTATTTACCCTACAAGCTTTTGATGGGGTAAATTATGTTAATCTATTAAGCCAACGTTGCATTCCTGGCATAAAACCAAAAAAACATGATAGGTAGCCTTTTTAATAAATTGCAGTATACTAGAAAGATCCAAACCCTGAGTCAGATTATCTATATTATTTGCTTACTTTTTTTTATAGGAGAACCCACGTCTTGTTGTTGTCGGCCACCAGATTTTAATTGAATAAACACTAGTTTCCCTCTCATTTTCAGTTTCCTCATTTGTAAAAAATTAGAAAATTCATTAAAATGTTTAGATGGTATTACAAATATATGTAATTTGTATATTTTACAATTTGTTGTATTTTTATTATTACCATTATTCTAGATCTATGTCCAAGAAGAAAAAATCCATGTTCTTCATTCTTACTATCTTGATACAAGTTGAAAATAGCAAGGAAATCACTGATCTAATTTGCATCTTCCCTTTCTCCAGACCTCATTCTCAGGAAGTAATGGTTGAGTTTAAAAGATCACAACCCAGGTTTTTTCATTTTATTTCTCTTCCCAACTTGCTGTGGATAAATCTCATATTCCTAAAGCATAAATTAATTACAATGGAGTCAAAACCTAATTTCACTAGTAGTAATAGCTACCTTTTATTGAGTTCTTATGTGCCAGGCATTGTGCTAGACATTTTTCATATATTTTACATATTTTGGAACCCAAGACCCTGTGAGGTGGCTATCATTATTCTCATTTTACAGAGGAGGAAACTGAGTTTAAAAGAAGTTGAGTAATTTGTCCAAGATCCTGCAAGATGGAGCCATGCAAGACCATTCTCTTTCCACACCACGATCCTGCTTCCCTCAGTTTATTGGGATATTGTTAATACATGGTGATGGCTTGCTTAGACTGTGGAAAGTCCCAATTCCCAGTATAAAACTGTACATATTCCTTTTTGTATGCTAAATTGCAATTTAGTTAGAGCAAATCCATTCTCTCTTCTTTCTCCTCCCCCCCCCCCCCAACTCTAGGCAAACCACATCAGTATATTCCAAGAGGGCTGGAGGCTTGCCTTAAAGTAAGATTTTGTAATTTCTTTTTGGGAATAATGGAGCATCCTACTGCTTCACTATTAGGAAATTGGACTGTGAGCTTTGTTATGAATGCCCCCACTCTTAACTACCTGTTTAAATTCTCTAGGTCATACTCACATTTCTTGAACAAAGTAATGGTAAAGAAGAAAAGGCTGATGAGGGGAATGAGTTGACATCAATCTTTCCTCTCAGGGCCAATGTCTCTTCATCCCCCATTTCTTCACTGGAGAAAGTCATTTCATCTAGAGAATCAATTTCCTCTGAAAATGGAGGATAAACACCTGGTTTCTCCACAGGAGTCTAGGGAGGATTCCTGTGGTTAGCTCATAAGGCACTTTGCACTTCTTGGATAAGAGTTGTTTTGTCATTTCTGACATCAAAGAATTACTGTCTTAACATGCTATTTCTCTCAAACCTGACATTTACCATTCTTCCCATTTGCCGGGTCTTTGTGAAAGAGACCTCAAGAACTGGCAGAGAGGAAAGCCTTAAGAAGGTTGATAATACTGCTTCAGTAGGGTGGGTGGTGTGTAATGAGAAGGATGTGGGCAGGGGTGAAGAGGGACCTTATTTCCTTATTAGTGAAAGGACAAATATCTTTATGATAGGAACTATTTTATGTTTAATAAAATTTGGGGCTGGCCCGGTGGCATAGTTGTTAAGCTCCCACATTCTGCTTCGGCAGCCCAGGGTTCCCTGGTTTGGATCCTGGGTGCAGACCTACTCACTACCCATCAAGCCATGCTGATACGGCATCCCATATAGAAGAGCTATAACTCTACAACTATAACACACAACTATTTACTGGGGCTTTGGCGAGAAAAGAAGAAAAAGAGGAAGATTGGCAACAGATGTTAGCTCAGGGCCAATCTTCCTCAAAAAAAAAGAAAGAATTATTGGTGGCTACTAATATGACTGGGTCTGAGAAGGTGTTGGGTGGGGTCTCTTGCCCCCACTGACTGACATCTCACTCCTTGGATCCTAAAGATTTTGTGATCCTTTGTAGTCTTTTAAAATGTTTATACATCTGAGAGAAAATATACTGAAGGTGTTAACTAATACCTTAATCAATTTATTTAATTGTTTTTCAAAAATGTATTCAGTAACTACTACATGCCAAAACCAATGCAAAGGTCAGGGGATGTAAGAAGGAAGGAAACAGAGCCTTCTCGCTTAAGGACCTTGTGGGCTGGTGCAATACACACAAGAAAGTTGTAGTTACAGCAGTGGGATCAGTGTCTACACACAGACACACACACACACACACACACACACACACACACATTTTCTATAGAAACTCAGAAGAGGGACATCGTAATGGCCAGTCTTACCCCTCAGCCGGGGGTGACCTGATGGTCATCTGAGAGCATGAATAGGTCACAGAGGAGGCATGTTAAAGAATAAGATGGCGGCAAGAAGAAAGATTGAGACACTGGTAGGTGAAGCAAGAAGATGATCTTTGCCTGCTTTGCAATTTTATTAAAGATTGACCCTAATGGTACAGAACTCGGAGAGCAACTTAAAATACACTCTTCGTGAGAATGAAAATTTGCTGTTCATGTCGCCTAACAGGAGGCCATGTGACCTCCACCATTTCAAGTCTCTCAATGGCCCCACCAGGATTCCTGACCTTTCATAGTCCTTGGCAAACTTCCTCATGTGGACTTGGTCTCCTCTTACCACCTCCCTTGTCCTCGTCCCTGCCTCCAAACAAAACTGATTTTTGGAAGGGTTAATTTTTCAGGCTTACTTTATCCTCTACAGAGCAGATGGAGGGCTCTCCATCCTCTCCATGCTGGGGAAAGAATGTGGCCTCCAAAGGACCCATTTCAAAAATGAAAGTGACTTTTGGCATTGAGGCAGGCGTGCTCCTGGCCTCATGCTGGAAAATGCAGCCGCTTGACTTCTCGAGTGTTATTAGATACACAGCCTCACTGGAGAGCGAGGAGCTGTGTTTCTCTTCATGTAGCTCTTCCCCATCGTAAAAATTTTGTTTTTTCTGGCACATTTTTTCTCAAGCCATTACTTAAGAGAGAGCAGCATGAATACAAATCATACAACTTGAGCAGAAAACTTGTAATGGTAAGAGGCTGAGCTTCCAAGGCTCTTTCAGCCTGGAGATTTGAACATAAGAGGGTCTTGTCCTGCCCGTGCTTTCATTTAAGAGACAATTAGGACATAGTTGAGTGAGAATAGAATCCTAAGCTATAATAACCTTTCTTTCTCTTTTCTGACTGTGTTTCTCAATGTTGAGAGGATGAGAGAAGAAATATCTATTGAGCATTTGCAATTCTTTTCTCAGCCAGCCAAATACAAATCCATTTACTGAGTCCAAGAAGAACTGGGACTCTGATGAGAATGCCAAAGCTTTGAAAAGCAAAATATGTAAGGGCAATTTCTGATCTTAAATTAGCACCATAATGCATGAGGAGAATTCTAACGGTCCACATGTTGTGTTGCATGGCTATGATATTTGAGGAAATTTGAAGTTCTGTCACAGGTCCGCCATTTTGTGTTTTTGATTAGATCTATAGGAAACTAGTATTTCCCAACCCAAACTGTTCAGACTAAATATCATCACCATCATTTGATTAGTTCACGGGCCCTGAGGCGACTGGACACTCTGATCTATTGATTGCCAATCAGCTGGCACTGAGCCATGATCTTAAACCATGAGATGAGAGAGTTAGATTACTTCAGAGGGGAAGCTGGTATTGGTGGAAGGAGAAAGGCAAGAGCACTAATATTTATTGAGCATATTCAGTGCTTTGTCCTACAGTAGGTACTAACATATAGTACTTTCTATAATCCTCCCAACAGGCTTGAGATATGTTATTATCCTATTTTACAGATGGTCAAATAGGTAACTTGCTTTAGGTCTCACAGACAGCATGTGTTAGAAGCCGGGAACAGACTAGTGTCACTCTGAAGCTGCCCTCTTTCCACTACACCAGGGTGGAGATGGGAGAAGCAATGTTGGCTAGGATTCTGCTACCCGTGTGCCATCATGGGTGGATGCTGTCTCACTAGTGGAATCTTGTAAAACTCCACTCTGGTTAAAGGGAGAGCCTACCTCAAAGGCTCCAAAGCTCTACTTGGGTGCCCCAGTTGAACCTTGCTGTTCAGACTAGTGTTTTCCACCCACGTCTTTTCTTGTGTCTAGAAAACTGGCAGCTGCTGAAGCATAGCTTGTAGCCCCAATGTGACTCTGAACCCTGGAGAAGGCTTTGTGAAGACAAGACTTGAGCTCAGACCCAAGAATGTGAATGTGGAAACCAGGCAGGTGAGCTGGGGGAGCCCTGTCAGATGGATTCGCTTTGGGGGTCTGTAGTAGTCTTTGCTCACCACGCCAAGTCTGACTCTTCACTATAGCCATACTGGGAAGTGGCATTACTTATTCCAATGTAGAAAGTCTAATGAATGTTAGACTTTGCAATACTTACATATTAAACCCCGATTTACAGTACCTCAGGTATTCATGTTATTAGGAATTCAAAATCAGCACATCCAAAGCATTCCTGCATTAAATAAACAATTATTGTGCACCTTCTATATATCAGGCCCATGTTGCACCTGTGTATCAAATGTTTCTGAAGATATAGTCCACTCTCTAGAGTGCCATCTAGTGGAGTTCTGTAGTAGCACAGAAGAGAGGGCAGTTCCCTTCTGTAGGTGTAAGAGAAGGCTCCCCAGAGGAAGAAACATTTGAAATGGGCCTTGAAGGGTACATAGGAGTTTTCCAGGAAGAGAAGGGAGGAATGAGGACTGGAGATATATTACCCCAACACAAGCATACAGAATAAGAACTACACAAGTGCATAGAGCACCACACAAGTTTTACAATTACCACATGTATTTTATTGCTAAGAGATCCTAATGGGTTTAGCTCTATGACAATATTTTATAATTGTTTTTTTGTTGCTGTATATTCCAGTTACCACTATCACTATCTAAAAGTGCCATGTGGCATGCCTGTGTTAAATTCAAGTAAGCAGAGTTCATTCGATGGTAATACACATTGTGACAATTTTGGCCACCTTAGGCAGGTATACAATATTAGCAACTTAATATTTATTTTTTTCTGTCTTATTGAAACATAGTTGACCTAATATTTGTTAAGTACCTACTTTGTGCCCGCCTCCGTGGTATTGGTTACATATGTAATCTCATTTAAATTTTACGACAATCCTATGAATGGAGTATTTTTGCTCATAGTGAGATAACTGAGACTCACAGGTAAAATAGTGTAGTTGGACTGTTTGGGTTTAGGTAACAACTCCTTACTTACTAGCTATTTGTTTGTCCATGAGCCAGTTACCTAATCCCTCCAGATACCAGTTTTGTCATCAGCGAATTGGGAGTAATAGTTGTATGCTTACCCAAGGGATGTCGAAGGATCAATTGAGATGGTCTGTGTTCAGCCTTTGGCCCAGATAAGTGCTCAAGGAAGTATAGCTATTTTCAGTTATTACTACAGAGGTAAACAAACTCGCCCAGAGTTGATCACTCTTCTGTCTGACTCCAAAGCATGTACTTGCATGTTTCAAAATTAGAGCTCAGATTCAATGACCCACAAGGCAGATTTGTAAAATAAACAAAGTTGTTGAAACAGCATGTATTATACATAAATAAAGGAAGGTCAACATTACACCCAATCAAAGGAATCCTTGTAATTAGGAGGTGGTGAGTAACTGCGTGTGGACACAGAGAAAATAAATACCCAAGAGTTTTGAATACGATACATGGGACCAAGCCAGAAATCTTCCCTTCTTGGATTTTTTTCTAGTCTATCTGGTTGGCTTGTTTTTTTTCTTTTTTCTTTCCAGTCTTTTCCATCTTTACCGTGGATATGGCGATAAATAGGGTAAAGAGATACTATCAGTCCATAATTAGGTGTGTCATGTAATTTCTTTTATATCTAGCCTTATTTCTTTTCAACGATCAACTTATTGGCCATTACCAATTTGAGCTCTACTTTTTTAACAATTGCACAATTTGGCAGAGGTCGTCCCTATTGGAAGCCATTTGAGCCCTGAAAGCTTGCCACATTAAAGTAGCTCCTACTGGGAATCTGCCTTGAGGTTGAGAGATTCAGCTGAGAACTCTGGTTGGAGGAGAAGCTTGTGAGTGACCTTCAATGAGTGCTGCTCTCTGCTGACGCTGCTGTTTGATAATCCCTTCAAATTTGTCAGGTTGAGCTTCAGGCTCATGCCTGGAACTCACAAGAGACATTGACATCCTTTGAAGATACAGCTCTAAGTGTCCCATGGCAATGTTATTTGGGCGTTAGCTTTCAAAATCCTTTCTGGAGGGATGTGCTTTGATGTTACGTCAAACCACAAGAAACCACTTTTTCTGGTTGTAGCATAAGCTTAAGCAGTGTCTCCAGGCTCAACAGTGTAAGGAAGGGAGGGAGAGGAGGACCCACCAGCCCATGTAATAAGATCTCTCTGAGAGCACTAGGCAGAAGGGAGCAGGTCGTGTATATAAATTTTTGCTTGGAGGACCCTGATTTCAAATTCTCACCCCTGCTGAAGGATAGATCAATGGTGAACAAACTCATACATCTCCCTTTTCAGATGTGTTCTTATCAAACCTGTATCTTTCTAGCTACAAAGTTCATGAATGACCTGAGTGTGAGCTCTGCTAATTCTCAGTTTCTTTATATAGTTGATTTCTGGATTTTGTCCTGGAAGCTTCCCACACTTTCTTGGATTGTGGTTAATGCCGTTTAACTCCATTTAACATTGGGAGTAACTAAAGAGGAACTCCTGTGACAGGGCTGTATTAGGATGTATTAGCTTCTCCATCTCTCCTACCTTTGCTTAATCTGCAGAACTGTTGCTTCTTCCTCATGGCTAAAGCAAAGGTGATTATTCATTTTATTAGAGTACTTGCCTGGAGACTACGGAGTCTTCTGGAGGAATGGATGAATCACAGTTGCTTGTTTATCTTGTCCGCAAGCAGGAGAGTTGACTTAGCAGGCCATAAGCTTCTTGGGATCAGAGTCTGGATCAAGTCTCAATACTTTTAAAAAAGGCACTTGCCAGCCCTCACATATATTTCCTTTAATTTGTTGACTAGCTTGTTCCTACATGTGCCGGTATGAGTTTACCACATCTGGGTTGGAAAAAAGGGAGAAGAGATTGTGCTGACTCAGAAGAGTCAGACAGTTGCCTGCGTGTGGTTAAGAGTAGATTCGAATGTGGCATTAGTGTTTCATGGGGACAGAGTTTCAATTGGGGAGGATGAAGAAATTCTGGAGACAGATGGTGGTGATAGTTGTACAACAACGTGAATATACTTAATGCCACTGAACCACACACTTAAAAATGATCAAAATGGTAAATTTTATGTTATGTATATTTTACCACAGTTGTATTACAGCTGCCATAGCAAAGAACCACAGACTGGCTGGTACTTAACAGAAATTCATTTTCTCACAGTCTTAGAGGCTACAAATCCAAGATGGCTTATAGACAGCCGTCTTCCCCCATGTCTGCACATGGCCTTCCCTTGGTATGTCCCAATCTCCTTTTCTTAAAAGGACACCAGTCATAGTGGAATAGGACCCACTCTAGTGACTTAATTTTAACTTTACTTTAAAGAACCTATCTCCAAATAGAGTCACATTCTGAGATACTAGGAGTAGGACTTCAACATATGAATTTGAGAGGAACACAATTTAGCCCATAAGAACAATTTTAAAAGCAGAGTAGATTGGACTTGGTTATCAGAAGGAGCCAAAAGCTTCCAATCTCTAACTCAGGGGTTCTCAGATGAGGTGTGAGAATTGCCTGAAGCTTTTTCAAAATTCATATACCTTGGGACATTCAGAATCTCAATACATAGGCCTACATATTCTGAAATACCTCCTTGTAAGCAAAACCTTGCAGGACAGAAGGAGGGAATGGATCCAGTCACTTACTTTCATAGCTAAAACTAGAGCTATTAGTCAATGGAATCTGTTGGGAAATGATTATTGTATTTAATTTAAAAAATTGACTTGTGTAAATTTAGATTATGTTGTTTATACAAAAAAATCACTTACTGGTGAGTTTGGCCTTGGTGGATCTGAGAGATAAGCAATTTTATAATGTGTAGGGTCAAGGTCAGGGTGGAATAAAGCCAACCCAGCAGAAGGGGGATCATCATGATGCTTTTTTCTACGAAGTTGAGGTTACAGGGAGGTGGGCAGCTCCCTCCCTGCCCCTATCTGCTTTGCTCCTCCGCTATATCGCACTCCCCAATGCCAGGCAGTATTGTCCTTAAAAAATAAATGACCAAGTATGTCCTGGGTGGGTCAAATTCTACTCAATGTAGGTAAAGAGTTGTCAGGAGCCCTGGAGTGGTCCACTCCCTCTCCCACTAATTAACATGGTGATATGGAACAATGGCTCCTCTCTGGACCTCAGTTTCATCATTTGTAGAGTGTGAGACATGCACTGGATGGCAAGTGTGTAGTGCTTATGAGTGTGGGCTTGAGTCACACAGACCTGGATTGGAAGACTGTGTCACCTGGAGCAAGTTACTTCATCTTTGACCTTCACTTTCTTCAAAATGGGGAAAATAATAGACTCTCTCATAGAGTTGTTTTGAGGCTTAAATGAGATAATGCGTGAATATTCTAGCATATAGTAAGCACCCATTATTATCATCAACATCACATCCCTGTCTAAGCTTCCACTCCAAGGTCAGAACATCCTGGTTCTATGATTCTAAATCACAGTGGAGGGAATTCCATCTGGTTAGAAGAGTAACTGTCTCTCTTGGAAGAGTGTGAAGAAAGAACATTATGAGTAGTAAATTCACTCTTTGAGTTTTATAAAAGTTGAAAAATTCCACTTCCTCAGGGAAATATTTTACTTTGATAATGGGTCTTGGTTGAATCTACCTCACACTTTTCTAAATACCCCCAGAGCAATGCCCACAAGTATGCTGCAGAGGAGCCTAGGCCAAGTGGTCCACGGACACTGCAACAGATCGGACCCTGCTAGATACCCACACCACCCCCAGCTGGTGCACCAAGGGAACCGAAGTATTGGAGGGAAAAGAAGAGTTACAACAGCACAGCTGCGATTAACCGGGAAAAAGAAATCCAAACATTTCATCCTGAGAACACAAAATTAAATGCAAAAAAGCAGAAAATAAAGATTGCTCCCCTGCTCTCCTAGCTGCCGGTCTCCGTGTAACATTTGTCAGACAGGATAGAATCGATTGCTTCATCTGACCAGGCACAAAGCTCCAGGAGCTGTAAAGACTGCATAGTCTATTTGATTTGGTCAGCTGGAAACCGCATGGCCCCATTCAAACTCCAGGGGCAGGGTGGGGGTGGGGGAGAGGCAGGACTCTTTTCCTCATCTTTTCCGTAGAACCTCTCCACGCCTATCACTTCTATGGGTCTTCATTTCCATTTCTAAGAAAATGGAGTCCGGTCCTCCTTACTTATTTCAACAAAAGGTTGTAAGAATAAATGTGTTCAAAGCTGTTTAGAGGAGTGGCTAAAATGTAGACTTCTATGAATGTGGGGAGATTTTGAATTTTCATGCTAAGTTATGGTAGCCTTAGGTAAGTGTTTTCAAAATATTGGGAAAAAATTACTAATTGATTTAAAGCTGTATTCATAGCTGCAGCCTCAGTGGCCCACAATGGAACGTAAAGACCCAGGTAGACCCACCTGGAGTTGGGGATAGTAGTGTGGTGCGAAGAAATTAAATCTTGATGGTGGAAATTATTTGTAAATTAGAGGAACAGGGGTAGAGTGGAAAAGGAAATCTAGAAATAGGTTACTTAGCCCTCATTGGTTAAGTCTCTGCAAAGAAGTTTCAAGCAAGGATTGCTTTTAATCTCAGTTACTGAGTGGCCTGAGAATGGGAACATAACAGGGTAGACCTCTGCTCAGGGGAGCCCCAATTTCAAAATCTTAGAGCCTCCTAACTGATTTGAAACGTAGGGCTCCAGCCTCTCGAAGAGGTCCCTGCAGTTAGAATATCAGAAAAATGATTGACATCATGGCGGAGGGCTGTGTTGCTGGGGGCTGGGTTGGTGGACAGGTCAAGTGTTAGCTGAGGAACATGTGCTGGCATAGTTGGGTGCCATTCAAAAACTGGCAGGTCATGATGTGCTCCCTTGGTGCTGAATTTACACCACCATGTGTATAACCAAGCTGTAGTGTTCGTAGTGTAGAGCTCTGGCCATTGGGAGGAAATGACCTTGAGAAGTCAGAGAAAGCCTGAGCTCCCTTGTTGTTGGGCCCTGCTGGGCTGGGGCTCCCTTTCCTGGCAGGCAAAGAGCTTATGACTCATCTCAACTCTGGGCAACTTGACATGAGGGGAGGAGAACCCGGAAAGGGAGATCAGATGGAAGGAATAGTAACAGTGTGTGGGGAGGGCTTGCCTCCTCCTTTGCTGAGATGATTCTCTCAGTCTCAAACTTGATTTCTCCACCCTTCACAGTGCTCAGATTCAGATGCAGACCTTCCTCTTTGATGACAGTGAGGGCTTCCCCTGAGAATCTCATCTGGTTGGAACAGGCACGGCATTGTGCTTGCAATACCCCCCACAAATGTGGGAGCTGTGGGAGAGGAAGAATGGAGGGGGCAGACACACAGCTGATCCCATCGGAAGGGCAGGTGGGGGCTTAAAACCATAGAGAAGCAAACACACAAACAGAAAGAAAATAAAGCCTCCTCTGGCTCCAGCAATGTGAGGATTTTCACCTCTTCCTCCTGCCTGTGGGGGCCAGTGACACAGGGGCCAGTTCTCCTCACACGAGTTTATACAACTTCGAACTTCCCTGGACAGGAATGGAAGCCAGAGGCAGAGGGCCAAAGTGGCAAATTGGACCTTGAAAATGGGGACACGGAGTTCCTGAGCTGAAAGGCCAGAAGAGCGGGGTCTTGTCATTGAGAGATTCAGAAGGGAGCTCTCCCCCGAAAAAGTTTCCCAAGAGGTGGGGAGGAGAGCAAAAGAGGGCAGCAAGGTTTATGCCAAGAGGCCTTTTGTGGGGTCTTGGGAAGGCTCCTAGAGGAAGTGCCCAAGTTGAGTCAAACTTGGATTGTGATGCTGGTCACATTTAACTTCTACTCAACTGTTCTTCTCCAGCTCTCAGAAGCTCACAATGCCCTCTGATGGCCAGTGTCTCAGCAGTGTTTAACAGTCATGACACCAGGGCATGAATTTTAGAGCTGAAAGCATCCGTACAGGTTAACTAATAGAAAATACTGTTTTCTTGTGGGAAAAAAGTATCCGCTAGAGATCATGTGACTTGGCCAAGGTCTAATGCCACCAGCATCAGGGTCAGAGCCTAGGTCTCCTGATACACTCTGCCATTTTGTGATTTTAAAGACCAGGGATGGACTCCTGATGAGAAAGGATTAACATTTTACTCAAATACAGAGATATTTGCATTTAACCAACTCTCTTATCTAATGACAATCTGGTTGTACATAAGTATAAGGCAAAAACTTCAAAACACACTGAAACAACTTAAATACCATCTGAAAGTGTAAATTGGCCTGATTCTCTGCTCTTGGGCATTTTTTGTTTGTTTGTTGTTTCTATATTTCCCTTCTTTGTATTGCCTGACATCTTTGCATAGGCTCAACATATTCAAATGGCCACCAACCATGTGGCTGCTTATGGAAATACAATTTGTGTTTGAATATTTTGGCTAAAAACAAAGACAATATTGCCGTATGCACTTCCCTACATGTTTTGTCCATCTACGCTATATAATGTGCATTTTTGATAGTTTACTTATAAAATTTAAGTAGATTTTATTACCTTTGGTCCTATTGGGAGAGGCTGAGACTTTGGCAATAACTATTAACTGTTTTCCAGTTGGTCTAGGGGCGACGACTACCAAACCTCTTAATCTCAAGTTTGCGTGCCCAATGCCCAACAAGCCAAACACTGAGACACTGGTGCTTGGAGATGAGAAAGGTGTATTCGAATTGACCAAAACGAGTAGGGGGGAGCCTGGGTTCACTCAAATCTACCTTCCCTAGAACAGAAAGCAGGGGGGTTTTATAGAACGAAGAGGCTTGGCAGGAGGGACTTCAGGGAAACAAAGGGGTCACTCCCGATAAGCTTCTGGGCAATCTGACTTCTGGGTTTCAACAGCTGCTGAGGGCCGGCCATCCCTCCGGTGATCAGCCATCTGGCCATCTGATGATCGCAACCTCCCCAAAGGCATTCTCTTTCTCCTGCAAAACAGGCTCACAAATCCTCGAGACTCCTGAGTCACCCCTCAAGTTAAACAGGAAAAATAGCAAATTGGTTTAATATCTAGGGCACCCCTCAGATACCTGGCTTCACGACCTGATTATAAGTCCTAGTAGGTGGATGATCCATGAGAGGTTTCCTTTATGGTCTCCATGAGCCTGGGATGGGGCAGAGAGCCTGGCACCCAGGAAATCAGACCCTCCCTTCATGGAGACAGGGTGGAACCACCCGGCACCGGCCAGCTGCTGGCGTCAGAGTTTGGGTTTTGAAGGGTTGACCAGGGCAGGAAGTGTCCTATCAGAGATAGTGGGAAACAGGGAATACCTGCTAGAATGGTCCGAGACCAAAACTTGAGCGAGAGATGGATGTCAGCCTGGAAACTGAAATTCCAATGCCACAAGCAGAGGACGGGAGGGAGAACCAATTTGGGGTTCAGGTGCCAAATGGAAACAGGAGAAGGGAGAAGCCCTGGAGAAGGAAGAGTCAGACGACTCCTGGGAACAGCCGTGGCGCAGCCTGGCCTGCCTGGTTGGCCGGTCCAGGGGCTTGCCAGGTGCTACAATGGTGTTAGGTTGGGCTGAACAGGAAGCACTTGAAATATACATATTGACTGAGGTATGCATTAACTATTGTGTTTCTAACATGTGGAAGAAGATCCTCTTCCTTTGTCCCTTCCTTTCTCTATCTCCTCTCTTCAGCACCCCTGGTTGAGGTCAGTCCTTGATTTTATAGCCATGCAGATAAATATGAAGAGTCCCGGTTATAGTCTGAATCTTTCAGCTGAAGCCACATCATGGTGGCAGCTCTAGCATCCCCCCAGTTGACTGGCGAGGTGCTCCTTTCTCTCTTCTCCAAGCTTCTGGGTCTCCCACAGCCTCTCCTCTCCCCAGAGTAACCTGTACTTCTCTGAAATAGCAAAGAGGATAAGGGCGTGGGCCCTGGAGTCAGACAGTCTGGGTGTCTGGCTCTTCCACTGTGTGACCTGAGCCAAGTTACTTCACCTCTCTGTGCTTCTGGTTCCTTATCTGTAAAATAAATTCATACACGTGAAGTGATTAGAGCTGAGGTCAGTCCTCAAGAAGTGATGATGATCATAATCTTCAAAGAGAGGGGACAGAAGGGTGGTCCTTGAGTTCTCTAGGGAACTTCTCATGTCTCTGGTTGCTCTGGGCCTGAGTTGATAGTCTCTCTGGCACCTCCCCATGACTTTGTGTCTAGAGCAGAACACCAGCCCTCTGTCCACACCACTCTTCAGGAGCCGCTCCCCGCTTATGCACAGAACCTCCCTTTGGCATTCTCTGCATTAGCATCCTGTTTATTTTCTCCATGGCAATCAGCATTAGTCATAATTATGTTATTGGAGTTTGTTTCTTCCCTTCACCGTCTCCCTCTGCATCTTTCTCATCAGACTCTAACCTCAAAGTGTCAGGGGTGATGTCTTTCCTGTTTATTGTTGTATAACAGATTACAGCACAATGTAAGGGCACTAGTAAGGCCTCTGCAGTGTTTATTGGCTGATTGAATAAATCTCAACCTTGCAATGAGATAGTCTGAACCTTGATATCCAGAGATTTTATCAAAGGACCCAAAGTCCCCATCTCCACATATCGAGAGGACTTGGATCCCTGTTACAAATAACAATCCTGGAGTCAACTCCGACCACCCAGAGCCCCAGGCTGAAGGTATATGGAGATTAGGTCTCCAAGGTCCACCATGACTCTGGCCACATCTGTGGCTAGTGTTTGGATCTGAAAAGGTCTATGAAAAGTTTAGAATTCACGTCTACCTTGAATCCAGGCTCTATCTTGATTTGAAAAGGTGAACAGAGAAGACTGCTAATTTCATTCACTCAAAAAAAAAATCACAAGTTTATGTGAGTCCATACATTTTATATCACCTATTTTAATATTTCATTTGCAAAAATAATTTTGTAGGAAGCGAGTGTTATGACTAAGAGATGAAGATTGAATCCTTGCAGTAGATCAACAGAATAATGGGGAATCTTTAACCCGGAGAACTGGCCTTTCTCCATCTGGCTGTGTAACTTCAAATCCCCATAGCTCTCTGAGGTGACAGAATTGGTTACTTCATTGCCCCCAGGAGAGGTATGCTTCAAAAAAGCAACAGGAAGATGTTTCAGAGCCTAAGATGTCTATCTTAGTAAAATATTTGCAAATTCAGTTGATTAAAATATTAAATTCAAACATATTGAGATAGTGGCATTCAAGTCCCTTTGTGAAGTATGAGCTTTGAGTGAGTCAACATTATTGACCACCATAAAGGTAAATCATTCAGGGAAAGACAAATGAGGTGGCTTCAAAGCGTCAGTCACTGAAATGGCCATGTCTTTAGTGGAAATTAGTTGTTTTAGGAAATCTTGAGAGACTCTGTCTTAGAGAGACAAAATGACCTATCTTCAGAAAATTCCAGAGCTACAAAATGGCTGAACATTAATGGCGGTGTTAGAATAGAGGGTGGCTTGGTTGTTTTAACTACAGATCATTTTTATTTCTATTTTTATTTGCTCATCTTTCACAATAAGAAGTCAAAGAAAGTCAATGAAAAGGATGAATGTGACAGAGTGGCAAAGACAATTAGCTCTCACCAAATGACCCATGTGCTCCTCTCTACTTCCCAGCATCCTTTGAAGTCAAGTTATGGTCATGTGACTATTTCTGGCCAATGGCCTGGGACGGGAAGTGACATATGTCACTTTCTAGCTGAGGCATTTAAGAGCGAGTCTGTCTTCTCCATTTCTTTCCTCCTGCCTACAGCAACCTTGGCAACCATACTTTCCTCATGGCACAGCTACAATATTGGGTAAGATTACCTGGACTGTGTTGGGCTTTTCAAGAGAAAAAAAAACAAAACTTTATTTTATTAGTTTTTTGTTTTCAAGATATCAAGATTTGTTTGTTGCTGCAACATAGCCTATCCTAACCTGATAAATATAAGAAGTCTCCTTATGATTTTTCTGCCAAGGTAGTTGGGTAAAGTAACAAATAAAATAAATTGAATTATTAATTAGTTAATATTAGTTAAAATTAATTAGAAATGTACTAATTAAACTAATTATTAAGTAACATCTGTAAAAGTTCCACTGATAAGACTTTAGAAATGCCTTGACACTAGCCACTCGGCAGTGTCCAGAGTAAGACAGGTTAATTTTACCCCAGCTAACCACTTATAAAGTATGTTTTTAAAAATGCAGATCATGTCAGAGAACATCAGGAAAAAGCCTCACTGCCCTCTAAGTTAGCTTAAAATTTTTACAGATGCTGATCATTAAATAAAACAATGATTTAATGCAAAGATATCTCAAACCCAATATTGTGAGAACATGTTGTTCTTATAAATAAAGAAGAAGGTTGTAATACAGGATGGCTATCTTCTAACACTTGTCAAAATGCCATCCATCAGGAGAATCCTCCGAGAATTTGTTATAAAAATGATTAATAAAAATAATAGGTTCTCAGGGTTAAAATGCAGGAGGCAAAATTGCTTCTTCAGTGAGTGGAAGAGATTTCCCATTAAAGAGGATGGATGGGTAAAGGATTTGGGAACCTTCAGATCATGGACCATTTTGGTATGCAGGTTAGTGGCCCCCCAAAGATGTCCTTGTCCTAATCCCCAGAACATGTGAATATGTTACCTTACCTGGCAAAAGGGACTTTGCAAATGTGATGAGGGTTAATGACCTTGAGACAGGGAGAATATCCTGGATTATCCAGGTAGATCTAATCTAATCACATGAATCCTTTGAAGCAGAGAACTTTTTCCAGCTGGGGTCAGAGAAAGAGATATGACAACAAAAGTAGGTCAGGGAGATGCTTCTTTGCTGGCTTTGAAGATGGAGGAAGGGGCCCTGAGCCAAGGAATGCAGGCAGCCTGTAGAAGCCAGGAAAGGCAGGGAAACAGGTTTTCCCCTAGAGCCTCTAGAAAGGAACACAGCCCTGCACACCTGGATTTTAGCCCCATGAGACCCATGTTAGACTTCTGACCTACAAATGATAAGATAATAAATTTGGGTTGTTTAAGCCACTAAGTTTGTGGTAATTTGTTACAGCAGCAATAGGAAACTAATACAACCATGGAAGATTTTAAGGCTGCTCATAAAGCAGGCAGTCTCTCATCCCACTAACCTGTGATGTGGTTGCCATTTCAAGCATATTCTTTGTTGAGCTTATGAATAGTGTGGCATTAGTGATAGTGCCTACACCCATCCCTTATCCCATCCCATGGCCTTGCCCAACCAGTGGCATCCACAGAGCTATTGTACTATGACTTCACAGCTCAGAATGCAACCAGCCAAACACGAAGAGAAACAGAAATCTATCTGAGGATACCCCTCTCCTGCCCCCTAATTCTTTTACCCAAATCTCAGATAGTTTTGTCATTGGCTGCCTGTTCTTGGCTTTTATCCCAAGGGATATGCTTAGTGGACAACCATTACTCAGTGGTTGCTTCAAATATGGGGCTATTTTTTAAATGCAATTGCTATTTGATTTGGAGCATTTATAAACTGAGGATAAGCACAAAATGTGTAGAAACTCTGAAAAATTAGCTGTGGCTCCCTGGATGGTTTGATATTACAGGAAATTCTGACTTGCTTCTATTGGCTCTTGGCTTAGCTTGGGCAGAACATTGCCTCTGACTGTCTCCTCTGTGCACATGAATTGCAAATAAAGAGCCCCCAAGCTTTGCATTTCCATAGGGATATTGTGTAGATTTCATAATGTATCAAATATTTCAGACTTTAAGTGGCTTTCTCCAAATATTAATCTTCAGTAGTTTGCTAGTGTTCCTGGCAGATAGGTAGCACATGAAGAACTACAGCAATTTCATTGCTATATTTTTTTTATGAAGATGAATGAAAAAGTAAATGAATTGAGGGAGTCTTACAATATATTACATTTGCAATGTTTAGGCCTATTTGCAGAAAATAAACAGATCTAGGGCTGAATCATTATGAATGAAGAGAATCCAAGGTGTTCATTGATTAGATGAAGACATCTACAAAAAGGAATCACGTTCAATGACCTGTCATGTGTGCTATTGTGGGCAGTACAAGTGGCCTATAATGTTGGAAGAAACTGCCCTTTGCTGCTTGACATTTTTATTGAAAAGCATCATTTGTTTCTTAGTTTATAGCTACGCCATGAGTTGATAATTGAATTTTAGACTTAAAGCAAAAAAAGAAACAAATCAAAACAAATATATATATAAAACACTGTAATTAATTTTTCTTTTTTTAGCTGAAAAGCTCACACACACATTTAATTAACAATAATAGTAATAATGGCAACTAGCTGGTGATTTTCTAAAGCACTTTGACATATGTTATCGCATTTGATATGCAAATCAGAATCATGACAACATAGGTGGAGTATCATTTTACAAATTATGAAACTCAGACAGATTATCTCACTGATAAATGGCTGAACTCAGGCTAGATACTTAAAATATAGTTATCCTCTGTTTAATCTTAGGTTGTATTCTAATATTTGTAAATCAGTTATTTAGAATCCAGAATGCATTATTTCCTGTAAAATAATCCTACATAGTGATTAGGTGTCTATGCTAGGTCACAGATGTCTATTTATGTCATAATAAGGCATTTGAGTCTCCACAAAGCTAAGTGACATTCTCCAGAATACAGAGCTAGTAAATTGAAGAGCCAGGACTCAAATCTAAATTCTGAAAATCTGTTCACCTACTTGTACTTATTTGTGCTAACACATACGTGATTTATAAACATTTAACCCAGAGTAGTTGGAATTCTAAAAGAGGTTATTTGTTAACTTATATGAATACATTTTTTTTTTTAAATATTGGCCCTGAGCTAACATCTGTTGCCAATCTCCCTCTCTCTTTTTTTTCCCCTCCCCAAAGGCCCGGTACATAGTTGTATATTCTAGTTGTAAGTCTTTCTGGTTCTTCTATGTGAGCCGCCACTACAGCATGGCTACTGATAGACGAATGGTGTGGTTCCATGCCTGGGAACCGAACCCAGGCCGCTGAAGCAGATTGTACCTAACTTTAATCATTAGGTGATCAGTGCTGGCTCTTAAATGAATTCTTAATTGGCTGAATTGCAGACACCGAAAAAAAATGAAAAGAGTTGTCCATTCTGGGTATAAAAGATATTTTGGCCAGAGAGGTTACGCCAAGTGATTTTGAGTTAAGAGGAGGGCCTTGAAATTTGGCAGAGCTGTGCTCAAGCTATAGCACCTTTACTTTCTTGCTTGACATTGGCAAGTTACATACTGGGCCTCTAGTTTCCTCATCTTTAAAATGGGTCAATAACACCTACTTCTCAGGAATAGTATGAGGATTAAATGAGGTGGGATATGAAGACACACCTTTGAGCTACATGTGTTTTTTCTTGCCTCTTCTCTTCCTTCTTTTAAACTTCTAGACATGTGTTCACAAGAACCACAGTGCACACAGAGCCTCATTTGTCTGAATGAGACATATGATATATAAAATAGTAATTAAAAAATTCCCAAGGTCTTGACCTCTTACCCTTTTTAACCTCTCTCTCTCTCTTCCGCCATAGACTAGATTTGTAGAATTCAAGCCAATTATGTCTCCTCCGTGTGCTTTTGTTCTGACTCTGTTATCTCCGTCTCTCTGCCTGCCCCAGGCATTGAGACTCGCCAATAAAACGTGTTTTGTTAATACACAGTGCTAGTAACACTACAACTTAAATGCTGCTTAGGATTCCAAAGAAGAAATAGTTCTGTTCTTGATTAT
This sequence comes from Diceros bicornis minor, assembly GCF_020826845.1. Lineage (NCBI taxonomy): Eukaryota > Metazoa > Chordata > Mammalia > Perissodactyla > Rhinocerotidae > Diceros > Diceros bicornis. Next base: position 14,918,365 of record NC_080775.1, on the reverse strand, counting down.
TTCCATGACACAGTGTGGGAATTCATTATATTTAATGCTAGCTCGATGATATAAATTGTATATTGACTACAACACGCACATTTATATACATCTATTCACCCTAAAATTCTTAGTGTTCCCCAGAGAGTAGTAAAAGGATATAATTTATAATAGTATAATTAGCTTTTGACTATTTTGCAATTACATTTCTTGGAGTCTCTTCATGATAAGAAAGAAAATAAAGGCAGTTAAAATAATGTGTACTGTAAAGTATGAAAATATGATTTTTTCCTCCTTCCCCATTTTTTTTCCTCTATTTTGAATGTATTCTATTTATGTCATTAATCTTTTGGGAAACATTTTTCAAACAATTTTTTCTGCTTTATGCTTTTCTGAGTGTGTGAAACAACCCTGCATAGCCTCACATACACACACTGGGAGTTTTAAGCACCAAATGAAGCAGAAATGGGATCATTTATTCAGTAGTTCAACAGCATTGTACCAGAAAACATTATTAATAATCTTAAGGCCCCTCGCCAAACTTTATCTGCCCTCGGGGGAAACTACTAGACGGATAAGCAGTGGTTTTCAATTGGGAGCTATTTTATTCCCCCAAACCCCACTCCTTAGAGGACATTCAGCAGTGTCTGGAGAGATTTTTGTCTGTCACAACTGGGGGAAGGTGCAACTGGCATCTAGTCAGTAGAGACCAGAGATGATACTAAATATCCTACAATGCACAGGACAGCCAGCAGAACGAAGAATTAACCAGCCGAAGTTGAGAAACCTACTCAAAACTTACAGTCGGGGGTCAACCCAGTGGTGCAGCTGTTAAGTGCGCGCACTCCACTTCAGCGGCCCAAGGGTCCGCAGGTTCGGATCCCAGGCACGCACAGACGCACTGCTTGTCAAGCCATGCTGTGGTGGCATCCCATATAAAGTAGAGGAAGATGGGCACAGCTGTTAGCCCAGGGCCAGTCTTCCTCAGCCAAAAAGAGGAGGATTGGCATCAGATGTTAGCTCAGGGCTGATCTTCCTCACACACAAAAAAAATAATAATAACCTACAGTCAGTTCATCTCACTGGGTCCAGTGAGCCAGCAGTATTTATACTGGCCATCTTAAGTTTGTTTTCTTTGCTTCCAAGACTTAAAACTTGTGCCCAGGTCGGGGTTGGGAGCAACATACTGAGCCACTCTGCATAATTCTTTATTTTAAAATTAGATCACAATCTCCTCTCTACATCTCCCTCCTGCAGACTGGGGCTGGCTGTTATCCCAGTTGACATCTTGATCCCTCATTCTCAATTACTATATGTTATAATGTCTGTTTTTCATCATGTTCACGTTCTTTTTCAAGCTGAATAAATAACTCCTGTTGAAATAATAGAGAGAGACAGACATAGCACACTTCAACAAACCACTGTTATATGGCTTTTGGGCAGGTAGAGATGATGTCTTTGCCTCAAGATGAGTGGGGGGTGATGGGGCAGCCCCAGGTGGGATTTATGATGAGTGGTTCCCTCCCTCTTCTTGGTCGCTGTGGCAACCAACAGCACACACATGTGACGTCACCTTCCCAACTAATCTGGAGGGGACTGATTTGGGATGTTAATGTGCAGACCTGAAATACTTCTACTCCCTAGAATTCCATAGCTCCATCCTATCACTTAGAACTGTTCCTAAATCCTTATCACGTTGCTAAAGAGCCACTCAATTTTAATCCCAGTGGAATGATCAGAAATCACTGCAGAAATGTCAGTTTTGCTTTTCTACTCCAAGAATGCACTAAATTTTTTTAAAAATTTGTATTCTCGTTGTTTCTATCATCCACAAATTCATGTGTGTGAGTCCTTGTTCCAAATTTACATGATTTACTTTTTAAAATTTTAATCTAAGAAGTAATGGGCCTTTCTGAATATAGCATAAATCCAAGGACATATGCCAAATCCCTATGGAAACTTTTAGGTAAAAAAAAAAAAACAACTCATTACTATATTCGTACAGATGTAAGTAAGGATAAAATACCACCTGTTCATTTTTAATCAGGCATAACTTTAAATTAAGGGAATTTAATGAGAGATTTTTAAAAAAATTACAATGATAACAATGAAAATTAACATATTTTGTTATAATTATGTAGCACTTTAAAATTCAGAAATCGTAATAGTTTACATTTATTTTAGGACTATTATGGACAAGGCGTACAGAGCATTTTGTGTGGATTATTTCACTTAATCCTCACCACCATCCCAAGAAACACTACCACTCTTAATCTGTTTGAGAGAGGAAGAGACTGAAGGTCTGGAGATGTTAAGTGCCCCATCCAAGTAACATGTGGTAGAGCCAGGATTGGAACCCAGACCCACATGATCCGATTCTGCAGTGTTAACCACATGGCTTCACAGGCACCATCACACTGGATTAGGAAGGGCATGGCTTCAGAGCCACTCCAACTCCCACAAATTATATCTAGATTGACTCCCTTCATTGCATCTCTCTGTTCTCTTCTTGACTTATATCCACCCTATGACTGCTTGACATCCAGGCTTGATGACCCAGCAGTGATGGTTACACCAGTTGTCACCTTTGATCTATGGCCTCTAAATCCGACCCTGAGTCTTTCTGAGATTCCCTCTAGTGCTGGCTCAGATCGCCCCCAAATCAGACAGAGACATGTTATGATAGCTTGGACCCACAGCACCCCTCCAACTGTATCCCCTTAGCACCTCGTGGTGGTGAGCCAGCTGAAGGTGGGCCACGAGTTTGAGATTTCTTTAAGTCCTTGGCTTGAGTTTAACTCTATAATATCAGCTTGCTTGTTTTATTAGAAAATTAATATTTTAAATCACTTACCACGTAATTTACTTAACTTCTACCTCCTGAATCTTTGACAAGAGTGGACACCCTAGAAAGTTGCACCATCATTCACCATGGGTTTCCTACTGCCTTGACACAAGGAATCATGCCCCCTAAGGGATGCCTGCTATACCTTCAGAACCAAGGAAGGGACCCCTACTTGCTCCAGTTAGCAGAAATGGCTGCGGAAAAAGTTCAGAGCCATTGATGGGCAAAAGGGTCCTTTCTTTTCCAAGACTTGGGATAATGTTAATAGATTACAGTGTTAAATGATTAGTTCTTTCTTGTGTCAATGAAATCTAGAGGAAGCAAAAGTTGAGGAAGGGGGAATACGGAACAATAGGTATTTTAATTACATATTCTATAGGAATTCACTAGATTCGGGTTAAGTAAGATTACAACAAAATTGAAGGGGCATTCACATGATTTTTTTAAACTAAGTTAGTGCTGAGTACAGTGCATAGAATAGGGTTTGAAATATGGAAGGCATTCAATAAAGATCTGTTGATTAAATTAATAATTCATGGTTTGGGGTATGAATCGGTCATCAGCACGAGTCTAGCAATACCTCAGCTATAAACAATAACTTTTTTTTTTTTGGTAATGACTACTATAAAGGGGAATTAATCAGTAACTACGCGACGTGGAGATCCAGCCCAGATATTTTCTACCCTTTACAGAGATGCTCGTATCAATGGGAAAGTGGGATAAAAGACAGGAATAATGCAGCTCAGAGATCTGTGCTCTGCTTTGTAGAACAAGAAGGGCTCTGATGCCCCAAAGACTCCAGGCAACTGCTTTGTCTCTGCTCAGTCACTCCATCTCTGAACTGGGCATAATAATAATTACCAGCATCCTGGGAAGGCAGTGTGGATTAATGAGCTAATCTTGTAAAGTGCTCAGCAGGTCAAAACTTCTTGAGAGGTGCTATGATTGTGCTCATTAGTTTTGGTGGACACTCCGGGGGTGAATCTTTAGCAAGGAGACGTGTAATTAATGCAGCCGCTCTTTGTGCTTAGTGTGCTCGCTCAGAAGAGCCTGGTGCTGCTTTAACCAGTTTCTTCTCTTTGATGCCCACTGACTGCTTATTCCCCTGCCCCAATCTACCCCCACGTGCCTCCTCTGGGTTGCCTGTCCTGACAACTGACGTGGCTGCTGCAATGTCTTAATCAGGTTTGAGATTTGCTTGTTGTCTTAGTCTGCTCAGGCTGTTATAACAATACCATAGGCTGGGGGGCTTATAAACAATGGCATTTATTTCTCACCATTCCGGAGGCTGGAAGTCCAAGATCAAGGTGCCAGCAGATTTGGAGTCTGGTGAGAGCCCGCTTCTAGCCTCATATATGGCCATCTTCTTGCTGTGTCCTTACATGGAAGAAGGGGGGAGGAAGCTCTCTGGGGTCTCTTTTATAAGGGCTCTAATCCCATTCATGAGGGCTCCACTTTCATGACCTAATCACCTCTCAAAGACTCCACCTCCAAATACCTTGGGGATTAGATTTCAACATATGAATTTGGGGGCTGGGGGACACAGACATTCAGTCTATAGCATTTATCAAGGGTAGACATGAGTTACAATGGAAATTGTGACCTATAGCTCTTCTGATGACTATGAGGGCCTTCTTGAACATTGTCCCCATTCTGCCACACCCTAACCCCACAATACTAAGTAGCTTAGAGAGCCGACTGTGGGATCCAAAGATCCCACCATTGACGATGACGCCTCTGTGACAGTCCCTGCAGCATCTTCCTGGGACAGTGGGTGGATGGTGCGTGGTACAAGAAAAGATCCAGGAAACAGCCAATTGTGGGTGGGGATGACTTTCCGGGGAAGGGCGAAGGAGATTTACAGTGAGCAACCTGGATCTTTTGAGCTTCCAAATCACACAGAATGGGTCAACTTAATAAAATTTTTTTGTAAAAGTCTGCGACACAAAGAAAGAAGATGAAAATTTGGGGCTGTTCTTAGCAGCAAGCCTGTCCAGCGGCTTCACCAGTGATTTGTGTGGCCTGCCCCCACTTTCTCCTGAACTGGCTGAGGTCAAGGCCACTTGCTCTGTTTCCATGCAGGAGCCTCAGCTCTGCCAAGCAGGAGCTCCATTCGGTGGGGCTGGCAGGGAGGGAGCCAAGCTGGGCCCTCAAGCTGTTGTGCCAGCTCTTAAGAGTGGACATCAGTGTCCTGCTTTCTTGAATCAAGTCAATCCAAACGTTATGGCTCTATCTCCTTTAACAGTGCCGTCAGAAAAAACAGCACACAGGTCTCCTGCAGGCCATTTGTCCTGAAAGGAAATTTGTGAGCAAGGATGGGACAGGGATCCAGGCCAGGGGAACACTACGCTTTTCATTTGCTCGTCTTGCCTGCTCTGACTGACAGAATGAGAACAGCAGGGGCTGGATCGGCCGTTTGCTTCTGTTACGGCTTGCCTTCTGATTTTCCAATTAGAGGGCTATTCAGTACACTGACTTGTTTAATTTGCTCTTAAAAGAAAATGTTCTTTAGGGTGGAGTGCTCCTCACCGCAATGCTTAACACACCTGAGGTCCTTCTTAAACAGTGCGGTGTTCTGAGGCCCCAGGACAACCGCTCTCAGGTTTGTGAGGTGCTGTGTGTATTTTTCCCCATCACTGGAGCATTGTCATTTGTCTCGCAACCCCTCAAAGAAAGAGAAAGAGGCTCATTCAGAATTCCGTCTGCTGCTCACCACCCAGGAGCCTTTTGTGCATTTTTAAATCAGGAGCTCTGGCAAGGGTCTGAGTCAGGAGGATGAGGTGAACGCATTCAGCCCTCTGAGAAAAGGCTGTGCTCCTGCCCCTTTGTTCCTGTCTGACCGTGCTGACAGCACCACACATACTCGCATTCCAGAGCCTTCTCCATAAGCCTCACGACACAAAATATCACTACTAATATTCACAGATAATAATTACCATGAATTTACATGGTGCCAATTGCTGAAATCTTAACATACACAACATCTTCATGCAGTAGGTATTTTAACCCCATTTTACAGAACCAGAGTTCAAAGAAGGAGGGTAAATTGCGTAAGAAATGGAAAGTGATTTCTCCACCCAGTTTTCATGTAGAAATTTGGAGAAAACCATAGCCTGAAATGTGACGACTGTCTGCATTTTTTGGTTTTATCGCATGAAGGTGGGTTTTCCCCACAACGCTGTAAACCTAGGAATCAAAGATTACTCTTCAAATTTTGGAAGTGTGTAGAGGTAGAAGAAGTATGTTGAGGAATGATAAAAAGAGATGGAGAGGGCCGGCTCTGTGGCCTAGTGGTTAAGTTCTGCACGCTCTGCTTCGGGGGCCCAGATTCAGTTCCTGGGAGCGGACATACACCACTCATCGGCGGCCGTGCTGTGGCAGCGACCCACTTACAAAACAGAGGAAAATTGGCACAGATGTTAGCTCAGGGATAATCATCCTCAGCAAAAAACCCCAGAGATAGACAGAGAGACAGAGAAGCGGAGAGTGGGGGAAAATGAGGGATGTATGGTGTGTATGTGTGTATGGTGTAGGGTGTGTGGTGTGGGGCGTGTGTGTGTGTGTGTGTGCATGGTGTGGTGCGTGTATGTGGTGTGTATGGTATGGTGTGTGTGTGTCTGGTATTTGTGTGGTGTAGTATGTGTGGTGTGCGTGTGGTGCGGGGTGTGTGTGTGTGTGGTATGTGTGTGTGGTGTGTGTGGCATGTGTGTGGTGTGTGTGTGGTATGTGTCGTGTATGTGTGTGTGTTGTGGTGTGTGTGTATGTGTGGTGTGTGTGTGTGTGGGGGGGTGTGTGGGAGTTGTGTGTGTGGGGGTGTGTGGTGTATATGTGTTGTGTGTGTGTGCATGGTGTGCGTGTGTGCGCGCGTGTGCGTACACGCAGTGAAGAGAGTGAGAGACTGAATAGCTCCTCCCACCAGCCCCTGGTTGGTTAACAACTCTCCTTGAGCCCAACACCTGGGTTGGAGCCTCTCAGTTGCTTAGCTTTGGACACAAGTGGGCACAAAAGAACCTAGTAGAGTAGATTTTAATAGATCTTTACTAACTACGTTAATGTTGGGGAAAAAAAAGATCCCTCCTGGTTCTTCCTCTCAGGTTATAGAAGAAGAGTCTAAGACGCGGAGAAGTTAAACGATTTACCCAAGGCCACACAACTAATGGTCGACAGAGCTGGAACGAGAGCCCGGTCTTCTCTCCTTGCACCGTACCTGCTGCCTCCCTCCCTGGGACTGAAGTGCTCAGGTTGAAATGGGACAGGGTAGCATTACAACAGCATGCTCCTTGATAGGGAAAATATTTGGAAAAGGCAGCTGTCGGGAAACTGCTTCTCTGACAGCTGTTTCAGTGATGGAATTGGCATCTTTGATTTAGGTCCTGGAAGGGGAAGAGGTGGGCATGAGGGCTGTTGGCGAGTAGGTCATTTTTCAGTTCAGAGCTACCTGGATGGGGAGATAAGAGGGACACAGTCTGATAATCCGTTTGCAGCAAAATCCACTCTGGGTACACACCATAGCATTGTCTAATCACTTTCCAGGCCAGTAATTGGCAAGAGCAATCATGGGACAAGGATTTACTCTAAAGCGACCCCAGAATGTCAGACAGGCACTTCACGGAGCCTTGGGGGTGTCTCTTCCCTTCGAGCTTCCCCCCTATGTTGTTCTTTTTATTTTCCTCCTCCTTCTAAAAGGGGAGCTATTGGATGCAGAACGATGCTTAAAAAGAAATACCTCCTCTCCACCTCTCTGAGATGCAGGAATCCATGGTGACGGGGCCAAGCATGTGGGCTTGGAAGTGAGACCACCTGGGTTTGCATCCTCGCCCTGTCTCTTATCCTATGTGTAGCACATAGTTAACCTCTACTTAACTTCTTCACCTCACTTTCCTCGTCTGTAAAATGGGGATTGGAATAGTACCTACCCCTTGGATTGTTTATAAAGGTTAAATAGGTTAACATTCATAAAACATTTAAAATTACCTGGCACACAGCCAGCACTATGTCTGTAAATATATATATATATATACATATATATTTGTTAAATAAGTAAAAATAATTAAGAACTACAGGCCAAAGAGAAATGCGGAGGTGGTGTTAAGAGTCAAATGTGGGTGAAGACTTCACGTGGTTATGACACAATTCCAGGTTCCCTTTGAGAAATTGAATGTGGCCCATGTGTTGGCAAATACTACAGCTATGAAGATAGGTCCACTCTTCTATCCATTTGGTTGAATAATCCAAATAACATGGTACTCACCAGCCTCAATTGAATAAGCACAGGTCACATCTTTTTGGTACCTGCGTTCCCGCTGGCTTCATAGCTGGAATTAGCTCCCCTCAGTCCTGCTTCCTGGGAGAAGTATTGTTCTTGGGAATTCCCCAGAGAGATGCCTCACGTGTTTTTACAAGCCTCTCAATCACTCTTTGCTCCTGCACACCCATGCTGACCTCAGAGCTGCTCGGAGCAGCCTCATCCCTGCCTTTGCCTTTCATGGGAAGGCCAACATCTGTGCCAAGATAAGTCAGTCTACATAACTAAAATCAGGCCTGGCATGCAGTAAGTGCTCAATAAGTGCACACTATCGATACTAAGACCATTATCTCTGGATGCCTCCCAAGGTTCCAGTTCTCAAGGTACCATAGCATGTAAGTTAGTTTCTCTGCAGATGTGGGGAGAATTGATGCCTCCTACTCACAGACCATTCATCTTCTGGGTGCCTCTGTGTCCAGCATTTTACAAAGTTTTTCTTGAATAGTTAGGTCAGTTTCTGGCCCATACTGCATCACCCAGACTCTCCTTAAGTCTTTCCTGAAAACCTTTTCTAGCTCTCCCTTTCCTAATCATAAGGGCTCAATCTCAATCCAAGAGGCCAGATCATAGTAACAGCCGACATTTATTGAGCTCTCACTGCATGTCAGGCACTCTTTCAAGTGCCAGGCAATGGTGATATCATTTAATCCTCACAGCAACCCTACGGAGTTGAAATTATTAGCATCCATTTTACATATGATGAAGCTGACCCCCAGACATCGTACCTTTCCCAAGGTTACCCAGCTAAGAAATGATGAAGCAAGAATCCAAACCAGGGATGTGCTTCTGGATCCCAGCTCCTAACCAGTACGCTGGTTGGGGAACAGAGGTCATGCTGCCCTCATCCTCTGATCTTCCTTTCTTCCTACCTTGTCCAACAGTACCAAAATTCTTTCTTCACTCCTCAGTTCCAATATGAATATTCCCTTCTATCTCAAATTGACATAAACGTTTGCTGGGATGGGTTGGGGTGGAGGAGTTGGTTACACATCTGAAGTGCCAGCTAGCCAGCAAAACTATCTGCTAATAGGGGCTGGTATCATGAAACACAAATAGTTGATTCATATGGGAGAAGTCTTAATCCTGGGACCCAGAGTGGTGTGAACACCTCATATGTGATCCTTAAAGATTCTGTCCATTTTCCCTTATGTATCATAGCAATACTTACTAAAGATCTCTTCTTCACTGTTCAATATCTGTTCTTTCATTTATTGGTTTCTGCTGATGTCTGAGCAGACAAGAGCAGTCAAGTTAGCTACATCAAAATGTGGTCCACAGAATTCTTTTTCGTTCGCTGGTTCATTCATTCATTCACTTACCAAATACATATCTAGGCCACCACATGTAAGGAATCCATAAGCAAGCGTATGAGCCAATGTAAGAGGGATAATATTCCAAAATGTTTAACCAGTATGTTTTGATGCCCCCTTAAATCATGACTCCATGCAGCCTCTATCTCCAAGGCTGACTCATGAGGCATATTGCCCCAAGGAAGGAAAGATTGGACACTGTCTGGACCAGAGAGACCATGGATGACTTTTATGGCTCAAGGCCAGGCTCCAGCCTCTCACTCTCATGCGTTCGTTGACCAGATGCCATCTTGTATTAGAATTCTCCCCAGGTGGTTGGGTATAAAGCTTTGAGAGATCATCTACTTCAACACACTCGTTTACCAGTGAGAAAACTGACTTAAAGAGGTGAATGACGTACTCAAAGAAGTTAATGGCAGAGCCAGAACTAGATCCTAGCTCTCTTTTTGGACTCCAACAATTTTGAAATTTATATCACTCTATCTTTGTTACTTGGGGAAATGTCCAGGTTTTCACCTATATTCACAATTTATTTTTAATATATTTTTATGGTCAAGAAAAATGTTTGCCTTGAAAAAAATCCATGTTTCATCATTGCTGGGTGTTTCTCTTAGGAACAAAGGCAAAGATTGTGAGCGTGGCTGTGAATGTTTTCATCTGTTCTGCCACTTGTCTGGAGGTAGCCATGGGTGGCCAATTTGAAGTGGTTAAGATCAGCATGTGCCTTGAATGGTAATCATTCTGGCTTCAATGCTAATCTTAAAAATGATTCAACACTGTCATTGAGGTGTCAGGCTGTGAAAGAAAACACTCTTTACTTGTGACTTAATGAGTATTTAGGACAACTGTTAATCCTCTGATTGGATCAGCGTGTGAGCCCCGAGCCCAAGAGGACGTTTCATGCCTTCTCTGTGTTGGTGCAGCTGTTCTGAGGCTTGACCCATTGACACGTCTCTGTTTGGTGTCAATATCTGCAGACTGGACAGTCTCCTTCTGCTATATGGTTTGGCTTGTAGGGGCTAAAACTTCTTTATTAGTTTATTTGAGGATAAATAAATCCCCGTTCAAAACTCAGATTATCCTGAAAGCAAATGAGAGTCCACACGGTATAGAAGAGAGAGAGGGCAATCGTTGGAAGTTGGATCATGGCGGGCTGGAGTCTAGGGCCTTCCATGACCTGATGAGACTCCACTACATGTCACCTCCCCTTCATTCATTCCGCTACATTCCTCTTTCTGCGTAAAGTCAGTTATATTCTGCCCTTTACATCTGGGTTAGCTGCCAACGAGAGGAGAGAACATGGATTTTTTTTCCATCTCTGGACCTTATCTATGACTTGGAGATCCTTAGAGATTTTTTCTTTCTTGATAAGCTAGTATTAATTTCCTCAGAGACTTAAGACTCCTGATGAGAGTCTGAGTGGTGTTAGGAAGAGGTTGAGGCATATGTGAGAGAATAAGCTGGAACAGTGTGGCTGGGAAACACTGATGGGGCGCTGTGGTCGTCATGGTGTCCATCCTGTGAGCCATGTGGAAGCGGATCTTGTGGTGACAATGAGCCATGTCCCCGACCCTCACCGTGGGAAACCCGCAGCCTAGGGAGGGAGACCAAGAGGATGCAACCTACTCATTGTGCACGTACATGTGCAAAATGAAGCTAATTCAAATATTTTCCTTTTTAAGAATATTTTCTCTGGTTAAAAAGTTTATGGTTTCTGTTAAAAACATAAACAGAAAAAAAAAATAAATAAATAAATAAATGGAGGAAGGCAAAATTTGAAAAAAAAAAAACAGAAACAGAAAAAATTATAAAGGAGAAAATTAAAAAGACCTCAAATCACAACACCTAGAGATATGAAGATCTTAATATTGGCAAATGACTTCTCTGAAAAGTTTTTCTAATATGAACACCCATCTCACTGCATCAATATCAGCATTAATTATTACAATTGAAAAGAAAAGCCATTTTTATAAATGAGAACTGGCAGGCAAATCATTGTTTTAAATAATATTTTTATTAATATAATTATTGAAAATTTACATATTTTTCAGTTGTGAGTGGTTTACTTTACATTTTTGACTATTTTTTAAATTTGTTTATGTGGTATGATTTGTAAGGCCACTTTGTATGTTTGGCCATTAACCATTATATGCATTATTATTATTAAAAACTTCCCCTTAATGTTTGTCTTTAACTTTTTATCAAATTCCATTCTTTTTTACAGGGTTATTGAGTTATAATTTATGTACAGTAAACTGCACATATTTAAAGTGTACAATTTTTGATGAATTTTGACATGTATACAGTCGTCAAATCATCGCCACATCAAGATAATGAACAGATCCATTGTTCCAAGAAGTTTCCTTGTGTCTCTTGAAATTCCTCTCTCATGCCCCTCTCCATGTCCCCAGTAACCACTGATCTGCTTTCTGTCACTATATCCTAGTTTTCACTATCTAGAATTTTATATAAATGGAATTATATAATATGTACTCTTTATTTTTCTGGCTTCCTTCACTCAGCATAGTTATTCTGAAATTCATCCACACTATTCCATGTATCAATATTTCCTTTTCAATGCTGAGTAGTATTTCATTGTATGGTTATACCACAATTTGCTTATCTTTTCACCTACTAATGGACATTTGGGTTGTTTTCTGATCTTGGATACTACAAACAAAGCTACTACGAACATTCTTGGTCAAGTCTTTGTGTGAACATATGCTTTCATTTCCCTTAAGTAAATACCTATTTATGGAATGACTGAGTTACATGGTGGATGTAGGTTTAACTTTTTAAGAAACTGCCAAATTGTTTCCCAAGGTGATTGTACCATTTTACATTCCCACCAGCAATACAGGGGCGTTCCAGTTGCTCCACATTGTTACCAACACTGCGTATAGTCAGCGTTTTAAATTTGAGCAATTCTAGTGGGTATGTGGTGTTATCTCACTATAGTTTTAACTTGCTTTTGCCTAATAACTAATGATGCTGAGTATCTTTTCACGTGCTTATTGCCATTCTTGCATCTTCTTTGGTGAAGTGTCTGTCAAAATTATTTGTCCATTTTCTGTTTATCTTATTATTCAATTTTAAGAGTTCTTATATACTTAGACAAAATCCTTTTGTCATCTATATGCTTTGCAAATATTTTCTTCCAGTCTGTGGCCTTCCTTTTATTTTGTAACATGTTTTTTAAGAGGATAAGTTTTAAATTTTGATGAAGTCAAATTTATTAATTTCTTTTTTTATGCTTTGTGCATTTGGTGTCCTATTTTAGAAAACTTTTCCAAATCCAAAGTCACTAAGATTTTTACCTATGTTTTATTCTAAATATGTTACAGAACATGCCCCACCTTGAGTTAATTTTTGTATATAGTGTAAAGGATCAAGGTTTCTTTACTTTTGCATATGGTTATCCAGTATTTCTAGTACCATTTGTTGAAAAGGTTTCCTTTTCCCCATTGAATTATGTACTAGTTTCCTAGGGATTCCATAGCAAATTACCACAAACTGCGTGGCTTAAAGCAACAGAAATTTATTTTCTTACAGTTTTAGAAGTTAGAAGTTTGAAATCAAGGTGTTGGCAGGGCCATGCTCCCTCTGGAGACTCTGGGGGTGGATCCTTCCTCCCTCTTTCTGGCTTCTGGTGGTTGCTGGCGACCCTTTGGTTCCTTGGCTTGGAGCTGCACGTCTTCCTGCTTCCATCTTCACATGACAGTCTTTCCTCCATGTATGAATCTCTGTTTTCTCTTCTTATAAGGACATCAGTCATATTAGATTTAGGAGCCACCCTACTCTGTATGAACTCAGCTAATTACATCTGCAAAGACCCTATTTCCAAACACTGTCACATTCTGAGGTTCTGGGTGGACATGCATTTAACCCAATACAAATTACTTGGGCATCTTTGCTGAAAATCAATTGACCATGTAGGTGACTTATACGCTGTGATTTGGTTCATTGCTTTTATGCTTCGAAAGTCCTTGCTCATCCTGAGATCAGTTTAAATATTAACCTGTGTTTTATTGCAGCTTGTTAAATCATTTAACTTTATTTATTTATTTATTTATTTATTTATTTATTTATTTATTTATTTATTTTGTGAGGAAGACCAGCCCTGAGCTAACATCCAATGCCAATCCTTCCTCTTTTTACTGAAGAAGACTGGCCCTGGACTAACATCCGTGCCCATCTTCCTCTACTGTATATGGGATGCCCCACAGCATGGCTTGACAAGCAGAGCATTGGTGTGCACCCGGGATCCGAACCCCAGGCCGCTGAAGCAGAGCATGCACACTTAACCGCTACGCCACCAGACTGGCCCCAAATCATTTAACTTTAAGATATCTGGAGTAAATTTTGGAGTACGGTGTATGATTACACTGTAAGTTTTTTCCCCCCAAATAACTAATTGCCCTCCCCCCACCCAGTGTCTAGTATTTATTTTATGTTTTAAATTTTAAAGATATATACATGATTATAATTTTACATACATGCACATATATGATCACATGTACTTTTTAAAAAATAACCATTTTCCATTTGTGAGATAATTTTTGTTTTGTCCTTTCTGTTGCTCCTTTTAAGTTCTTATAAGCATATACACATTAGATTCAATTTAATGACCATTTTGTTCTATTACTGTTTTTGAGATTTGTATCAGTACTACACTCATAGTCATCATAACTTTATAATTGGCTTTATAGTTATAAAATCTCCCACCATTTTTAATTTTTTTCTGCTTATTATTCAAGATGAATTTTAAAATAATTTGTTCATAATTTTTAAAGCCCATTGTAATTTCTACTGGACTAACATTGTACCAATGCATAATTTGGGGGAGAACTCTCACTTTTTCAATTTTAGTAATGCCATAGAGAAATCTGCATATGCCTTCTTTATGTGTCTTTTATGTCTTTCATTAAAGCTTTATAGTTTTCATCAAATGGGTTTCTATTACACATTTCTTATTAGCATCATTCCTAGATATTTTCTGCTTATTGCCTTCTATTATAAATGGAGCCTTTCTTTTTCTTCTTCTTCTTCTTCTTCTTATTTTTGGTGAGGAAAATTAGCCCTGAGCTAACATCTGTTGCCAATCCTCCTCTTTTTGCTGAGGAGGATTGGCCCCGGGCTAACATCCATGCCCATCTTCCTCTGCTTTATATGTGAGACGCCTGCCACAGCATGGCTTGATAAACGATGTGTAGGTCCATGCCTGGGATCTGAACCTGCGAACCCTGGGCCACAGAAGCAGAGCACGTGAACTTAACCACTACACCACCAGGCCGGCCCCATCCTATTATATTTTTTTAACCAGTTTCTACCCAGTGTATAGGAGCTTAAATGCTTTGGGTATATTTATATTTTATCTGATCACTTACTACAACTACTTTTATTAATTCTATAATTTTAAAAGTTGCTTTTATCTCCTTTTGACATCCAAACTTTAAATTATTTTTTTCTCTTTTGTTCCCTTTGATGATTTGTTTTCTGGTAGCTGTATTAATTTCCTTTTCAGATCTGCAATTTGGGGGCAGGTTTGTGCCTTCTGCTCGTCACTAGATTCCCAGGGCCTGGCGAGTGCTAGTCTGCTGGTCTGATCATCTCCTGTCTCCACTGCTTTGTTCTCTGAGACTCTTAACATGATGGTGCATTCAAATGTACAATTCCCAATAAGCAGTACTACCAGGCTCTTCTTGTGTCCCCATCTGCATCTCCTTTTGGAGTCACACTTTGCTACAATGACCCACTAGCAGTTTCTATCCTAAGTCATGCCTTATTTGTTTTCCTGAGAATTCTCTGTGCAATTACGTGGAAGGAGCTGGTGTGGGCAGAACTCTGGCCCCCTTAGAAGACAGCAGTAAAGCCATAGAGGGGCTTCCCAGCTTTGGGCTTGGTTCAGATTTATAAGCAGAGAAAGCAGACACTAGGAGAAGCAGGAATCGTTTTCCTCCCACTTTGAGGAGGACGGCTTGGTTCATTTGCAAGCATTTTCCATCTTCTTTGCAGACAACAGAAATTCCTCCTACATTTTAGCAACAAATTGATAGCCACTTCTAATTTTGAAACGGTGGTAAGTCAACTTTTTCTCCTACTTCCTAGGTATTTTAGTGGAAGGCTGGTAGAGCTCGCTTCTTGGGCTGTGACCTGGATGTCCTTCTTAACAAGAAGTTAAGCAGTTTGGAGGCAAATGAAGTAAGACTTTGGAAACTAGTGTTCTATAATTTGGGATCCTCCATGAAGGAGCCTTCATGGAAAGAGGAGAGTTTTCTGGAACATTTGTACAAGCCCTTATGCCGCATTTGCCCTTCCCCTTGAAACCTAGGCTACCATTCTTATGAGAATTTAATTAGCAATGAGGAAAAATACAATTCACTAAATGTTTCTTTTACAGCAAGTGTCAGACAGCGCTTTGCTGTCTTGAGGTCCAGAAAGTGACAAGAACTCTCGTATTCTAAAGAAAGATGCTAGGCATGTCTACAGGGAAACAATGATCCAAGCTGGTCCTTCTACTCTTAGCTGGCTCCCACTTTGAGCCCATATGTAAGAGAAGGCGAGATTGAGATGGCGAGGGAGTTGGGATTTGTTGGAGAGACTTGTCAGGCTGTCCTGTGTTTTCCCTCCTGAGAGATGTCCTCCTGCCACTTCAGATCAAGTGAAGGGCACTTCCAAAGAGTCACTTGCAGGTATTGGGGTTATCTTCCAGGAGGAGGAACTGATGTATTTTCATTAAATGCATTCTGAAGAGGAGAAACCTATAGGCCCATGCCAGGGCGTGTAGTGATGAGTTTCTGGAAGAAATTGCCCTTGGTTCCCTGGAATCGAGGTAAGAGAAAGGTATGATGATGCTGCATGGATTTTCCTGGGAGAAGGTCTAAGGGTGAAATGCTGATTGGAGCAAATTGGAAGACTGAGGGTGGAAAGGGGTAGCTCACACTTTTCAGAGACTAGGGACGAAGATGCTGAGTTTTCTCTTGAGCCAGTGGGTGTCACAAAACCAGCAGAGGAGCCTAATCATGAGAGGTTAGTGAGACAGTGCATCGTCTGAGGAAGGATGCCTAAAAGGAGCTGTGTAAATGGACCCACAAAAGCATCATATGAGAGAAAGACACAGTATTTGTCCCCACAGGGGACACATAGCAAATTACAGCATTGCCAGTTGAGTGAGATTTTGCTCATTCACCCAGCTTTCGCCGCTCCTCTCTGCCCCTTCCTTGGTCTGGAGGAATCAAAGGCAAAACAATGACCAGAGAGATAAGGAAAAGAGGAAGATGAAGGAAGAGTGAAACAGACCAAGTTCTCGCTCCCCTCCTGCAGGTCTGGGGGATTCCCTGTGTTTGTCCTGAGTTGGGGAAGGGGTGAAGCTTTAAACTGAATGAGAGATTAAAGTCTTTATTTCTATTGGAACTGGATTTTTGGATGCATGATAATGAGATTCTTCTGACACCAGAAAGGACTGGTAAAGCTGCAGATCTGTCAAAGGCTGGGAAAGAGAAATTAGAATTTGTTTAAAGGAAGTAGTTTTCAAAAAAGTTGTTTTCCCATTTTGCACCGTATGAATTCAGTCCACTCTCTACATCAATTACATTTGCACAAAAATCTATCTAAAAAGATAAAGTCGTGTTAGAATTCTTTGCCAAATTGCTGATAAAATATTGGGATAGAACCAGGTCTCTTAAATTCTTAGAAGAGGTGCCCACTATTCATCTTGAATGCTTCTTGCTGTCATGTTCTACAGGAATGATTAATAATGGTGCCAAGACAGTTTCTCATCCTTCAGTGGTACTAACCTTGACCAGAGCCGACAAAGACAACAAAAAATTCTTAATATGAGCAAAATCTCTGCTCTAATAAAAGAAAAATACCTGTGTCTTTTAGAGATGAATATATCTTTTCTTGGCCCATAAATGTCATTAAAGGAATCTGTTTGATTCGGAGCCATTCAGATTTATATCTGGTTTTAATACAAAGTACAGATAGTAAAAGATTATAACCTATTGCATGAAGTAAGAATCCATGAGTCTACACTGATGTAAATGAATGAATAAATAAATAAATGGAGAAGGAGGAAAAGCTCTTCCTTATAGTAGAATGTCAACTAATAGATATAAAATAAATTATGGAATTAAGAAAATACCATTTGCCAATCAGCATAGTAATAATCACTTTTACCAAAGTGTATCAAAGTTTAAGGAATAAAAGGATATTTATACAGTCTCAAAGTATATCCCCCACAAGCTACTTTTTGTTATAAAGAGTAAAATAGTAACATTATAGTAGGGCTATCTGGCAGACGCCACCTTAACTAATGATCAAAGCTGACATTGCTAGAATTTGCACTAATTGACAGCATGTGTCACCTGATTCAATGCACCGAGAACTCAGCATCACTTCTGGAATATTCCTGCCAAAAGGCATACCCTGAATCTAATTATGAGGAAACATTGGACAAACCCAAATTGAGGAATATTCTCCAAAATAACTAGCCTGTATTCTTCAAAAATATCAATATCATAAAATACAAAAAAAGAAGAGTCAAAAACTGTTATAGATTAAAGAGACTAAAGAGACATGATAACTGAATGCAGCATGTGATCTTGGATTTTCTTTTGCCATAAAGGACATTATTGGGACAATTGACAAAAAAATCTCAATAAGATTTGTAGATTAGATGATAATATTGCTTCAATGTTCGTTTCTCAATTTTGATGATTTCCTGCTGTTATGTAAGAAAATTACTTGTTTTCTGGAAAGATTACTTGTTTTCTGGAAAGATACACTGGAGTATTTAGGGATGCATTTTTCTTTAAATCAATCTGAAAAAAATATGAAAGAGAAAGAGAGAGAGAAGGTTAAAGCAAATGAAATAAAATGTTAACATTTGAGGAATCTAGGAGAAGGGTATCTAGTCATTTTTTTTCTATTCTTGAAATTTTTATGTAAATCTAAAATTTTGTCAAAATAAAAGAAGCAAATAAAATTTAAAAATTAAAAAATACAAAGGATGATGTTTATGTCTCATTTTCTATTGTCATGTTTTAATAGTCCTAATAACAAGCACATATGTAGCACTTAATCTTTGCCAGGCACTATTTTAAGCAATATATATTCATTTGATCTTTATCCTATGAGCTAGGTGGTATTATTAATCCAATTTTCAGACTAGGAAATTAAGGGACAATGAGGTTAAATAATTTGCCTGTAGTTACATGCTAGGAAATGGTGGAGATGTAATATGAACTCCCAGGAACCCGGATCTAGAGTCCATGTATGGACTGAGTGAATTACATAGACTTCTTATTTCACAACTCATGAATACCACCTGGAACCCCTTTTTGAAGTTTCCATTGGGAGTCTGTATTAGTTATCTACTTCTGTGTAACACATTACCTCGAAACAGTGGCTTGAAACAACAGACATTTAATATATGACAGTTTCTGTGGCTCAAGAATCTGAGTGCAGCTCAGTTGGGTGAATCTGGTTCATGGTCTCTCAAGAGGTTGCAGTGAAGCCATTGGCTGGGGTTATGGTCTCATCTGAAGGCTAGACTGGGGGATGTTTGCCTCTAAGCTCACTTACTTGGTTGTTGGCATCCTGGGTCCCTCATCACATGGACCTCCCAAAGAGCTGCCTTGTGACATGGCTGCAGGATTCCCCCAGGGGAAGAAAAGCAAGAGAGAATGAGAGAGAGCATGCTCAAGACAGAAGCCACAACCTTTTTATACTTGTATGTCAGAAATGACACTCCATGACTTCTGCTGTATTCTGATTATTAGAAACAAATCAGTAAGTCCACCCCACTCTGAAAGTGAGGAGATTTCACTAGGGAGTAAATACCAGGAGGTGGGGATCATTGGGGGCCATCTTAGAGTTTGTCTGCCACAGAGTTTACGTATTAATTGTGTACATTATTTTTTGTCTGTTCTCATTGAGAATTAAGATCTCCTGGAAGAGGCCAGCTTTTGAGCACAACTAGAAACAACATGACTAGAAGTTGGAATGGTAGCTCTCCAACAGGCAGGCTTGCTTCATCCTGGCAATGAATACAAATTGGCCTCATATCACCTCTTTCAATCCAATACCATTAGCCCTCCAGGTACTGGACATTACTCCCAGATACCAGCAAGCGACCGGCTGTGGCTTTTGGGCCTACCCCAAAGAGTGCCGATTTCCTCTCTGCTCATTGCATCCACGTCTTCATCAGCATGCCTATGCTAGATTAGTGGACTCCCTGAGGGTGGGAAATGTGTCACTTTTACTAAATCTGTTACTTCCCACCTAGCACAACCCGGAGCCAGGGACTGGGTTAAAAGAGCACTCGCTAATTCTCTGGGAGAGCTTGCTTGATTTTGGCCAGAGTAGAGAGGCTGACATATGGCTAAGTGGTTTGCACACTTTGTTGGCAAATAAAGACAGGCTCTTATACCTGTGCTGTTGTAATAGAGACCACACAGATTTGGACTTGATAACTTCCCAGGATTACAACCTTAATCTTTTCCCCTTAATTGGAAAATCCTTCTGCAGGGCAACACCTTTGTGAAAATAGTATAAGTGACAGTTTATACAAGACACCATTTTCACCCAGGGACTTCTCCTGTCATTCCATATGGCCTGTTTCCTCTTTCTTTACCCCAAATTCTCACTGTTGGAGTTATTTCTTTGGAATAGGCATAAATTTTTTGAGGGGCAAAATAGAAAAGTACAAACAGGAAAATAACCATCTTATTTAATTCCATCACCCAGATATCAACTAAATTCATATGTTGTGTTTTCCTCTAGTCTTTTTTTGATGCATATATTCTCTTATTAAAAAATAAAATAAAACTAGAATCATATTACACAACCTCTCATTTTTTCCACTTAATATTTCATGACCGTTAGACATGGCTGCTTAGCATTCCATTGTGAGCATAGAGTTAGCTTAACGCGTCCTTCATTGTGGATGTTTAGTTGTGTCCAAGTTTTTGCCCTTAAAAATAACAGTATCGTGAATATCCTTGGCTAAATCATTGTGTGCAATTCTGATCATTTCCTTCAGATAAATTCCTGTAGGTGAAATTACTGGGTCAGAGGAAGGAATGAGAATTTTCATGGATTCTGAGAGCAGCAGGGAAGGTCTGGACAGGGAACTGGCTGCAGAAAGTGGACGTGAGGTCAGGGGCCACACCCAGAGACCACCGGCAGTAGAGTTGGTGGTTCAGCACGTGGCCTCCTGGGCTGCAGTCCCAGCTTCATTTCATTCAGACGCTAGCACTTTGATCTTAGCAAAGTTACTTCAATTTCTGAACCTCATTTTCATGATCTGTAAAATGGGGTTAATGAACTCGTGTAAATCGGAACATAGGTCCAAGTGCTTTTATGAAAATCATCTCTTAGAAAAGAAGGCATTTCCAAATACTGGAATCTTTACAAAGTGTCTCAAATTTCGGGATGCTGTCTCATTTACTTTAACTAAAAAAACATGTCACTGTTTAAAGAAAATACATTGACCTGAAATGACTTCAATCAGTGCACGTTTGGGAAGCTTACAGAGGTTTCCAGACAGAATCAGTAAACAGAAAGGAGGCAAATGAATTGAACACAGATTTAGCAATTATTTCTGGGAGGACCACATCATGAATCCAAATATTGGATGCCAGTGCAAACAAGCCTTCTGAAGTTTCCTTTAAAAGGCAAAAAGGTAAATGGTTACATTGTGGAGCTCATTAATATACACCTCTAGCTCAAATAAGTCAGTCAACTGTCCTAATGTTATATTGATGGGTATTTGTGGCTTGGGATAAAATTTCCAGTGACAGTGTGCCATATCTCAAACAACTGAGATGGAGACGAAGATGATGTGACCTGGAAAAAATGAATCGAATGACTTGAAAATTGGCTCTAAAGCTAATGAACACATTGATGAATAAAATTGTGTAATCATATGTAAGACTGGAAAAAGACAATATCTCTACATTAATGTATTATTTAAATAGTATGTGGTTTTAAATATGTATGTGCAGCAGAATTAATAAATTAAATCTTATTAGTCATATTTACTTTGGTTACAGCCCTAAGAGTTTATATAATTAACTGGATGAAAAAGTGGTGTTGGGGGACTGGCCCCATGGCGTAGCAGTTAAAGTTTGGCATGCTCCACTTTGGCGGCCTGGGTTTGCGGATTCGGATCCTGGGCACGGACATACACCACCCAGCAGCCATGCTGTGGTGGTGACCCACATACAAAATAGAGGAAGATTGTCACTGATGTTAGCACAGGGCTGATCTTCCTCAAGAAAAAAAAAAAGAGGAAGATTGGCAACGGATATTAGCTCAGAGCCAGTCTTCCTCAGCAAAACAAACAAACAAACAAAAAGTGGTGTTGGGGCATCTTCTCATTGGGTCGGATGGGTCTCCGTATATCTGGGCAGATATTTTAGTTATCTAATGTATAACTTTGTGTGAGAATCAAAATGTGATGTTTACAAGGTGCTTAGTCCTCTGCTCAGCACACAGCAAGTGCTCAATTAATGCTAGCTCATGTTATGTGGGAGATCAGAAGGCAGATGCAAACTGTAGATGAGCACCCATTGGGGTGCTGGTGGTCAGGGGCAGCAGGAGGGTTTTGGACAGAGGGAACAGAAGGCAAACTTGCACTCTTTTATCATTTGGCTTAGGATAGGGTCTGGCCATGTACAGTTGCCTATTTCCAAAAAAAAATTTTTTTTTTAACTCGTGAAAGTGCTGTTTTGTGTGAGGGTCCAGCAGAGCTCTCTGACTCTTGTACAATGCTTGGACGCATTTTAAAAATTACAACCAGGGTGTTCTGTTCCCAGACAGCAAATATAGGCATGGAGCAGAGGCTGAGCTTCAGGTCAAGGCTGAGACTTCAACATTCCGAGCAGGTCCTTCCACTCTCTCTCCTTGTCTTAATTTGAATCTCCCTAAATGGAGCTCATTTCTCAAGCCATTTTGAAAGGAAAAGAATAAATGTGTCTTTCGTACCAACCTCCTCTGCTAGGTAGTGACATATGAAACCTTGGCCCCTCTCCAGAAAACACTGACTGTGGAATGGCAAGGGAGAAAGAAAGAGAGAGAAAGACAGAGACAGAGAGAGAGAGGTCTATCTGTGTGTTAACCTAGCTAGTTCAGCAGAAAAAGGAAATGGCAAGAATTTCAATGTGATGTTATTTCTTTTGACAGGCGCTATGAGCTGGATTTTCAATTTGCCATTGTTTTGGGCACCGTGTAAGTGTCTATATCCCAGGGCCTGAGGCCGGAAT
Source organism: Diceros bicornis minor (assembly GCF_020826845.1). NCBI lineage: Eukaryota > Metazoa > Chordata > Mammalia > Perissodactyla > Rhinocerotidae > Diceros > Diceros bicornis. Next base: position 14,895,658 of record NC_080775.1, on the reverse strand, counting down.
CCAGTTCTTCAGGCACACGTGCTTGATGGTGGGGACCAATTGGGAGATAGCTGGATGTCTTTCGGAAGCCCTCTGTAGCCGTGTAGGTTGCAAAGTGACCGCCACCAGGGTGAAAGCAGGGTTACTCTGGAGATGGTCGTCCAGTCTCCCTCTGGTCTCTTTGGGTCACTAGACCCTCTGTGTGGCCAGCCATTTATACATGCGGATGCCAGAGGCAATCAGCTGTTTATTTTATACCCCCAGCTCATATTGGTGCCTGCACTGAAAGAGCTGTACACGTTGTGAAGTGGAGAGCCGCCATCATTCAGATCATCTGGAAGAGCCTCCTTTGTTTTCTGGAGCTTTCTGGGAAGCTCTGGGAAGTTTTCTGGGGCTCTGTATGCCCCTAAAGCCTGCCCTGTCCCTCCAACTACGCTTGCGCCCCTGTGACTATAGCTTCCTCCCTTTTCACCCCCAGTGCCTGGACACTCGCCTCCCTTCCTGCCATCCGGGAATTGTGCTTGAAGCCCGCACTCTTTCTCCTCCTACAAGTTTTTCATCCCTCAATGTCTCCCCATGTTCTCTCTTCTCTATTTCCCTTAAGGAGGGACCCTAGCTCCCTCTCTTGCTTTTTGGCACCAGAACGTCTTTTGGGAATGGTGTTAAACATTTTTGCCTAGCAGACTTGGTGTTTCAACAAACTAACTTAATTACTTACAGCTCATTATATCAGGGGGATAAAGGCTGTGTGTGTGTGTGCGCGCGCGCGCGCGCGCGCACGCACATGTGCTTTTTCTTAGTTGTTTCTGAACCAGCACTTCTTAGGCCTGTGTGAGAACTAAAAAGTACTTTCTTGATGCTAGTAACATTAGGGTTTGTGTTTGGTTGTGATTTAAAGTTTCTTCTTGATAAATTAATTTTGCCTCTATTTCTCTGTAATGCTCCTAAATTGAAGACCTAGATCTTTATTAGACCTGCGAAAACTTTGGCAATTCAACAAGAAACTAAGAAGCACTGACAAACAGTTTCTCCTGAAGATGACTACTGAACCTGGACTACAACAGTCTTTGGGGAGCAGGGAGCTGATCTGGGGACCCCTGGGAGAGCTCCTTGCAGTGGTCGGTCAGACAGCCCTTGGAGCCTCCCTTTGCCTCATTTCACAGGATGATGACAGCAGAGGCAGATGAGAGGGGGGTGGTTCTCTGTGATTAACGTGCTGCAATGTTCTCTTCAGGCCTTATGACAAAGCCAGCTTCCATTCTCCCGCATCAGTATCTAGTGAGGGTTTTCAGAGTTGCTCTGGTCGCTGGCAACCAGTAGGGGCTGCATTAGTTTGCTAGGCTGCCACATCAAAGAACCACAGACCGGGTGGCTTACACAACAGAGAGTTATTGTCTCACAATTCTGAAGGCCAGAAGCTTGAGATCAACGTGTGGGCAGGGTTGGTTTCTTCTGAGGTCTTTCTCTTTGGCTTGTAGATGACCTTCTTCTTCCTGTGTCTTCACATGGTCTTCCCTCTGTGTGTATGTGTGTCCACATTTCCTTTTCTTGTAAGGACACCAGTCATATTTGATTGTGACCCATCCTAATGACTTCATTTAACTTAATCACCTCTTTAAAGACCTTATCTCCAAATACAGGTGCATTCTGAGGTACTGGGAGGGGGGTTAGAACTTCAACATATGAATTTAGTGGAGGACACAATTCAGCCCATAACAGGGCTCAAGCAACTTCCGGAAAGCACTGCCCTCCCTTCTAATGCCCTAAGTACAGACTCGAGATGTTCCTCTCTGACTTACTCCCTGGGTGTTTTGTATGTAGGAACTAATTTTCTCCACACGTCAATGCCTTGGGGTAGATATTACATCCACCCCCATTTCATACGTGAGGAGACAGGAGAGAAGAACAACCTGCCCATGCCTCAGAGCTGGGACTTAGCCTGTGAACCAGAGGCCTGGCTCCAGCCCCACACTCTCATCCCTGTGCTGGTCCACCCCGCATCTCAGCCTTCCACCCTCCTCCATCGACACTAATCCTGACCTAAGAGCTAAGAAAGTCTCACGACTTAACTTCCTCCTCAGGACCCAGGCTAAACTTTGGTTGTGCAAGATCTATGAGCAAACTCGTCATGAGAATGACCACTAGGGTTATTACCTCCAATTTACAGCTTGGGTACTGGGACGATGAGCCATGTGTGCAAGGTTCTATATTCAGGGGCTACAAGAGCTCAGAAGGTCTCTGCTTACCAAAAAAAAGATTATTATTTAGAGGCTAATAAAGTGAGGCAGAGAAACCATCATTTCTTGAGGATAAGGAACATAGCCATTTAGAGGTGAGAGAAAATGACTCGTGATCATTCTTAATGGCCGAACTAGACATGACTGTTAAAGGGAACATTATATGACAATGAAAAGAGAACAAGTCTTGTAATTTTCATCATAAGTGCTGCCTTACTGGGTATGATGTTTTAGCCTCAATCGCTTTATCTGAAAAATGGGTACATAATATCTCCTTGCAGAGTTTTTATAGGATTATAGATTATATATAAGGTGCCCAGTTCAGTCTAGGTTGTTTATTTGTTTTGTTTTCTAGCAAAAATAGGCTAGGCTAAATAAACTGCAGTAACAAATTACCCCCAAACTTAGTAGTTTAAAACTACAAATATTTCCATCTCGTGGAGTATGTCTACCCATGACCACTCCCTCTAATAGAAGAGCCACCATCTTAAGCATGGCCAGTAACCAGAGATCTCTGGAGAATCTTGCACCAGTGATTAAATGCTTCAGTTTGGAATTGACATGTGTCACTTCTGCTTACAACTCATTAGCAGGGTCTGGTCATATGGCTCCACCTAACCATGAGGGGACCATGACGTGCAAACCTTCCAGTGCCTGCAAGGTGGCAGCCAGGAGACGCTGGTGAACAGCAGTAATGACACCTCACTGGGTCAGAGTAGGTGTTCAGTAAAAGGTACCAGCCTTCTTATGACTCTTCCTGCCTTTTCTGAAAGCAATTGTATTCTATCCCATTTGCTCTCTTGCAAGCAAGACTTAATTAATCCAAATTAAGTGGACTAATTGATTAGCCGCATGTCTTCTTGCCCTCTCACCCTTGGGGAAAATTATCTGTGAATATCCCCAAGTCAGTTGTTAGTCTCTGAGCTGTGGTAATGGAGCTATGTAGATTCATTTATAAAAAGAAGGCATTTTGACCATACGTTGAAAACAAAATTTTATGCCTATGTGACATTATTGTGTGAGTATTGGTGTGTCTCAGGCAGGGAATGAAACTCGAAGATGGTCCCTTTTGTCTGAGACGTACAGCTGAGCGTCACACTATTTTTAGCACTGACGTGAGTGCGCTTAGATTGTAGTCCCAGTGCAAACTTCTCCCTTTCACTTTTTAAAAAATTGTGGTAAAATGCTCATAACATAAAATTTACCATTTTAACCATTTTTAAGTATTTCGTTTAGTGGCATTAAGTACATTCACATTGTTGTGCAACCATCACCACCATCCATCTCCAGAACGTTTTTCGTCTTCCCAAACTGAAACTCCATCCTGATTACACTGACTCCTATTCTCCCCTCCTCTCCTCAGCCCTTGGCAACCACGTTTCTACTTTCTGTCTCTATGAATTTAACTACTCTTGGTACCTCATACAGGTAGAATCATACAGTATTTATCCTTTTGTGACCGTTTAATTTCACTTAGCATAATGCCTTCAAGGTTCACCCATGTTGTGGCATATGTCAGAATTTCCTCCCTTTCTAAGACAATAATATTCCATTGTGTGCATATACCACATTTTGTTTATCCATTCATCCATCAATGGGAGCTTGGGTTGCTTCCACCTTTTGACTATTGTGAGTAACGCTGCTTTGAACAAGGTTGTACAAATATCTGTTCAAGCCATTGCTTTCAATTCTTCTGGGTATATATCCAAAAGTGGAATTGCTGGAGCTTATGGTAATTCTATGTGCAATTTTTTGAGGAACCGCTGTATTGTTTTCCAGTGGCTACACCACTTTCCATTCCCACCAGCAGTGTCTCTCTTACTATTTACTTCCTGGCTGACCTTCCCATGAAAAGCTTGGGCGTATTAGTTGCTCGTTCCACGTTATTGTACAAAGGTCAGGGTCTCTCTTGCATCCCATCTATCATGACTTAATTTGGCATTTATTGCCTCCTTATTCTCCCTTTACTTTGTAATTTTGTTGAGAGGTCATGTACTAGAGGTGGAGGTTATACTTTAAATCTTTACAGAGAACATGTGGATGTGGAAGTTATCCTTTGTACGTCTTTATTGGACTTTTGTCATCTTTTATTACCATTAATATACTACCTATACCTGTAGGCTATCTATCACTGGATTCCTCCGACATCCTTAGCAACGACGTGTAAGAGATATCTGCGAAAGCTAACACAGAAATGCAGTCCCTTAGAGATTTGTGGGGATAAAATTAATTTGAGGAACGCGTTTGGTCTGTAGTTAGCGTCTGACTTTTAGATGTACTAGATGTATCTGACTGAATGCTACTATATTGGAAAAAACACTTGGGGAATATAGCAAATCTGTGATGTCCTCCTTCCCTTTCTCTGCTCTCCATGACTTCGACGGTAATAAATATCCCATCAGGGGAGTTTGCCCCTATTTTCTCACTTTTGAAGTGGTGACTTTTTCCACGTCTCTTAGGTCCCAAGCCTGAGGGGGTTTTAATTTCCTAAGATTGTGTGCTCAGCCTGTGGGGAGAGGTACGGATGCTTTGAGGAGTGGTGTAGAGGTAACAGCAACAAGTTCTTCCCCAGTCTGATAGTCATATCTGGAGTCGGGCTGTTCTCCATCAGCATGGTCTTAGCAAACAGGGGGTCCCTCCTACCTGGGTGCTTAGCATTCCAAGAAAAGCAGCTTGGCGGTGACACAAGCTTAGGAAACAACAGATATCCCAACTATGGCCTTGCTCTTCCTAAATAGTCCCCAGACATCCCTACACGGGGGTCTTGGGTCCTCAGGAAGCCATCCTCCCATCCTTCCAGGCAGAGATGCATATGCCAATGTCAGTTCTTCTGTTATTTTATTTATGTTATATTTTATTTTAATCTCACTTTATTTTTGCAATTTCTATTCCTGACACGCTTCTGTTTAATTCTCAGCTGGCTTCATCTAGAAGGGAAAAAGCAAATCCCCTCCAACACTCTGTAGAAGAGGGCTGGAGTCACTGGGAAATTCCACGCTGGTGAATAAAGTCTTTTGAACAGAAATTATATAAACTCCGAACACGGGTGTCTGAACTCATGGATTTCCTTGCAGTCGTTGGTTCGGCTCTTTAGAATGGAAACTCCTTTTTTTTTTCTTAATCAAAAATTAAAAATAAACTCATAACTGAAATCTCTTTAATGCTAAGTAGGAATTTTAGTTATTGTTGAATAATCAGCCTCACTTAAATACAGGGTTATCCTAAAAACGCTGACAATAGCAAAAAGGTTCTAGTAGCTATTTTGAATAACACGTTCAAATACTTCCACCCAAGTCACCGTTGAGTAGTTTAATGTAAAGAGTTCAGGTCAAAGCTAAGCTTGTTTGATACACATTCTTTTTTCTCTGAATGGGGACTGACTGGCTATTTTATAAATGTGGTGACACGACATGAAATTTTACATCAGCTGGCTATTTTATTATAGGCTGTTTTATAGGGCCATTTCATTATATACCTTGCACAGCATTTTGGTGGAAGATATTCTGCTCTCATTAAACCGGCAGAAACCTATGGAGACTGAATTAACAGCCAACAGAACTAGAGTAACTGCTTCTTCGTTTGCTAAATGCTGAGCCATTAAGTGGCTCAATCAGTAGGGGGTGGTGTAATCCATAAGCATAGACATTTTCCTCCGTGGTTCTGTCGATGCATCTGAATGCAAAATTGTGCAGGGTTGGGTTTTTTTTTTCTTTTTTTGAAGTGCATTAAAAAGAAAGGCATCCCAGCAGGGGCTTAATAAAGGACCTTTTTCTCCTTTTTTTACTTTTTATTTTTGTATCAGGCTTCATAGTTTGGAAACCTTTTTGAAGTCAATGTTGTGAATATTAAGTAGGGAAGGGAATGAGGCCAAGCTGTTACCTCGTTGCAAAAATCAGATACTAACCCTTTCCCACTGCCTGTGTGGATGGTATGATATGCTCAGAATGACCGTTTTGGTCTTGTTAAATGGGCAAATTTAGTAATAATGGCTAAACCTTGTGCAAGTGCAGGGGGCTTTATAAGTGGGGTGAATTTGTGAGGGGTCCTAATCTCCAGGGCATAAACTTGAATCTTCATCAGGAGACCAAAGGTGTCCCGTTGCACTGAATCAAACTAGCCACGTTGGTGTTGCCCCTAACAACAGTTGCTAGGCGACATTTGCCAGCGTGCAGAGGGGTGGGAATCGCTGCAGATCACGGCGCTATTTATCATCATACACCATCAGTCTTGTTTAGGGAAAGGCCTGACACATATATTGACTGTGCCACATGATAGAAATGTCATGCATGCACTGGGAAAGGAAAGCATTTGAAGAAGGTCTGGAAAATAAGAAATAGTTGTCGTGCAGCTGGTATCTCATTCCTGTCTGTGTGATTTCTGACTAAAACTTCCAACACTGCGTTTCAGTTGTATGACAGCGTTAGATTTACTGTGTGACCATCCTGCCTCTGTTAAGGGAGGTTCGGAAGGGAAGGGAAGATAGAGTGAGTGAGAAATAATGAAGATGTCATGGCTCCATCGGTATTGGAATTGTAACTTGAGTAACCATCAACATGGTCCCGTCTATTATCAATATACAGCCTAAGTGAGCACACATTTAGAGCATTCTCTAAATCAATACACGATCTGATTTACAGATCACCAAATATCTCATGATGTAATTCACTTTCTGAGGCACAAAGGACCCTATTGCAAGACTAGTTACTCTTTTAAAGGGGGTACATCAATCCCAGCACAGAACATCACCGCTGGTCATTGAACAGGTTAGCTCAACGTAATCACAGCCCAAGTGGGTGTTTCCAAAAATCACACCACCCTTTGAGTTGAGCAATTGCTTGGAGTAGCATCTTTTCTTTTCTTTTTTTCTCCTATTCTCTATCCACTTGGTCAATCTCTGCAGCCTCAGCGGTGGGGCTGGGATTCACGTGGTTTGAGTAGTTAGATTGTAGATCAGTGGAAACCTGCCTGACCCCACCTGCCTTTACCAGTTCTAAAGGAGCAATTCTCAACAAGACTTTTTTTTTAACCAATTAAAAAGCCATTTTTAATTAGAGCAAATTAAGGAGGCTCATGAATTTATTAATCCCTGTAGTATTACACAACCCAGGCAGCATCCCTTTCAGAGGATTCAACTCTTAAATGATCCAGCTACGCTACCACAAACGAAAAGAAAAGGAGGCATCGCCAGGACAATTTTCTATGAATGTGTCAGATAATTATAACGACAGTAGCTTCAGGGTGAAATGTCGTACCTGCCTTCCTGTGTCCTCAACAGTAGAATCGCATTTAAAAGACACTTTTATAGGTCGCCAGGAAGGATGAGCAGAAATAAACCAGTGGGAAAAAGTGCATCTTGCTCAAAAAAGAAGGGAGAAAAGAAACAGATATTTAAAATGTCCTTTGAAGAAGTGATGGGTCAGAGTATGTTCTTATGTCCCTACAGAAAAAATAAAGTGGTGATGATCCGATTTCTGGACAGAATCTCACACAGCGGCTCAGGGCTCCAGCTCTGGGATCAGGCCTGGACTCATTTCTTGTTGCCACCACTTAACGGCTGAGCCACTTTAGGCAATTTATTTAATCTAGATAAGCTCCCGTTTCTCCCATAAATTTGGGATAATAGTTATATATTACATACATACAATATATAACTATGAGACTAGATGGCACATGATATACAAGGCACTTACTATAGCGCCTGGCACATGGCAAGCCCCCAACAGATGTTAGGGTAGTTGGCACCTTATCCTTACTGTAAATTGCTGGGAAGGAGTTCTGAGGCAGAACTCCAGAAGGCAGCAGTGAGCGTTATTTGAATGTGGGGAGCGGTGCTGGCTGTCTGCCTGTCCTGTCCCGTTAGAGACACTGAGCTGAAAGGCAGGTTGGAAGGGTCCTGTCAATGGCAGAGACCTATTGCAGAATCCTAGAGTGACATGAGGGGAGTAAGAACAAATGCTACCTAAAGCAGATGGAGACCAAAGCCATGTCTGCCCCGCTGCCAGGAGAAACTGTCGGGGGGGAGGACTTTGTAAATGAGCTTAGCAGTCTCACAGTGTTCCATGCTCCTAGACCCAGAGTAAATAATAGATTCCCAGGAGGGACCTTAGGTGGTCAACATAATGAATAGCATTTGCCCAACACTTCATAGTTCCTCACATTATCCTGTTTGATCCTAGCAACAACCCTATGGCATCAATAGGCCTGGGACACTTCCCTTCCACTCCCTCTCTCCAGACGAGAACTTGATGCTCAAAATCTGCGTCTTCCCCTGATTAAATGAGTCATTCTAAGAAGTATAAGGCACAGGGACCTAGCACATGTCTTCTGCCCCCAAATCCCACTTCCTAGAGTCTTGGTTTACCGTGACAATGCTTGGTGTGCCCATGTCATATCCTCGTGTCCTGTTTGGCTTCAGTGCAGCTGAGGGGACAGCACTTACCTGCGGCCAGAACTCACCTTGAGCACAGAACTTTGGTTTCTCTCTGTTTCCGCCTCCAGGGTTTCCCCAGAAGCCCCCTGACCTTGAAGTAAGAAAGTTTAACACCCTTGGAGGCAACCCTCAGCCAATGGGGGATGGACTCAGTGGATAAATGCCCCAGCTTCTGGTCTCTGAGGGGACAATTTGGGGGGACATTCTACAAGGCTCTTTAGAGGGTCCCCAGTGAGACTGAGCCACCCTCGCCACAGCAGTCATGTGCTCGATAATAAGCCTTTTTTGACTTCTCTTCCTTCTGTCTCACTTACCTGCCCTCTCACTGCTAATTGTTGGGATTCCCTCCAGATAAATTATTCACAGCTTGTATTCAGGGAAATCCAAACTAAGACAGTTTTGCAACCCTTTAACAAAGAAGCTCTCAGACCAACATAAAGCTTTTATAATCAGGAAGGACCATTAGGGAGATGCCAGTCTGGTATTCAAAGCCGCTTATTTTGTAAATTTGGAAAATTAAACAAAATATTCCAGTGGGATTCAAAATTCAACAAGGCTAAAGGAATTTAGACTTTTTGCCGTGTGGTGTTAAATGGGTTTTTCCTCTGCAGAACCAAGTGGCCTGTGTCCTTGTGGATTTGCTGTCCCTTAACTGTGGTCCTGCCCGAACACAAGATGCCCAGGAGCACTGCTCAGGGCCCTTTCTGCTTCCGTAGAGGCTATTCCCGTTGCTGGATTCATGCGGAAATGTAAGAGATCTTCACCACCCCAGTCCCCCCAAAGCTCAAGGGCTAGTGGTGGATCAGGGAGGGTGCGCTCTCAGATTCGGGCCTCTCTCTCTAGCTGGGCTCCTTATCATCACTCAGCGGGAGGTGCATGGGATATAGGGTTATGTCGGGGAAGAAGGAGAATCCCCCTCTGCCCCTTCCCTTAAGGTTCTTATGGCTGGCCAAATAATCAACAAGACAGGTTAGCAGGAGAAACTCATACCAAGTTTAATAACATGTATACATGGGAGAAAGCAGGGATACTGCGTTTCTCAACACAGTAGCAGAAATTCTCATTTTAAATACCATCTTCACCTAAAGACAGAGGAGGATGTTGGGAGTGGGGGGGTGTCACTTACAGGAGATCACCACTAAAGCACTGTAAACAAGAGTAAGGTTATTATGCAGATTTAAGGCCTCACCTTCCACATTGATAAGTTTCTGGAAATGAGGTCGTCCCTCCTCTTCCCAATACAGAGATGGAGATACCTTTACAAATGGAGATTTCCCTTATAAATGTAAATGTTTGTCTGGCAGCTCCTCGCAGGGCCATCCAGAGAATGTGGCCAGAGAGACAGAACTTCTGATAAGGTGGGCTTGTTGGTGCCTTTTCTATCGCAACATCTATTTTACGTTATATTACAGCCATCAGATAGAAAATCTGTTTCAGGAAGGAGTTACTACGTCAAATTCTTTAGGCAGGTAGTGGGGGAGTCAAATGTCCGTCAAAGAAAACAATCAAGGTAAAGAGATATATTTCAGGGTGGCCAAATCTTGATCTCCCACAGTTAGAACTTCTGGATTTGAGTTCAGGCGCTTATTCCTGCCCGCTGTATGGACATGAGCAAGCCACTTAAGCTCTCTGGACCTCGGGTCCTCATTTGTAAAAAAGGAGCTAAGATAATAAAGATGTATGTATGTACCTTATGGGGTTGTAGGCACAAAGGTGGAGATACATGTGCAAGTGCTTAGAAAACCAAAGGGAAAAAAATGTGTTAGTTATTAATTTTCAAGCGGGGGGAGCAGGGAGGATAGGAGAAAGAGAGGGAAGAAGAAAAGTTACCAGAACCCTGCTTAGTAAGTCCCATCCCCTAAGCCTGCTGTTCCCTCTGCCTGACCACTCCAATCTTCCCTCACCTCCAGCCTCTTCTCTGCCTGGCCCACTCCTGTCTACCTTCAGGTCTCAGCTTAAAGGTCGCTTCCTCCAGGAAGCCTGCTCTGACCATCCATCCAGTAAGTCTCTGACAGGTGTTGCTGTACCCTTGTGCCACTCTGAACTTGACCCTTTATTGCCTGTGGTTTGTCTGCATTCTCTACATGACAACAGTGCCTCAATGCTACAGCATCTCAGTACCTAACACATGGCACGCTCGAAAATAAGTGATAAAGGACTAATACGAGAGTAGATGTGTTCTCTTAATCACTTCATAGTTGAGATTTTGAGACCCAAAATACTTGGTCTCAGTCATCTTAACCTCATTAGTAATTAAATACTATAGCTACTAAAATACCAAAAGGCATAAACCACTGGGTGGAATATTTTTGTAGTAGAGAAACGTATCATTTACTTATGTATGGACATTAGAGTTGCTTTATTCAAGTTCAGAATTAGGAGCTCCATCTTTTCCTGAAGGCTAAGGAAGCCCTGAATTCTGCATTCCTGGAGATTTGATCTGTTGTGTAAGCCCTGCCTACTGAAAACTTGTCAATATATGAAACAAATGCCATCAACAGCTTACCTTATCAATGTGCTATTGTAGTAAACTTCAAAAAAATAAGTTCTAACTCCATCTAATTTCACTTAGTGGAAGGAATATTTTTCTTTATTTAGTGCTGAAGGCACAGTAAGCATTATGACAATGAAAGACATATACGTATTATATATACGTCAACATTTCTTGGGGAAATTTCAGTATATACATAATATGAATCCTTTAAAAATACCTTAAAATTTAAATGACAGAACTATTACTACTCTGTACTTAGTGTCTAAATCTTTTTCATCAGATTTTCTTTGCAGCAAATCATGCTCAGTGAAGTTACAGTCTAGTAGCCAATTCCTGTAGTGATTTAACACACATGTATGTTTTCTTGTAACTTGCACGTTTGTAGCTCATCTTAACATAACAAGTATGATAACTACTACTAATGGCGCAATGATAGCTATTGATCTTCCCTGCTCAATTAAGTAACAAAGAATATGAAAGGTGTGAGGAGAATCTTTGATGTAGTTGATGTCAAATTATGATCAATGTATATCACTAAAGCCTGTGAGGGCTCCAATTCCTAAATGGGGCATAGCCCAACTCATTGCATAAAGAACTCATTATGTTCATTGCAGCACTATTCACAATAACCAAGATGCGAAGACAACCTAAACGCCCATCGATAGATGAATGGATAAAGAAAATGTGGTATATACACACAAAAATATTATCCAGCCTTAAAAAAAAAGGAAATTCCCAATGTGCAGTAACATTGGTGAACTTTGAGGACATTATGGTAAGTGAAATAAACCAGTCACAGAAAGACAAATCCTGCATTGTTCCACTTATATGAAGTATCCAAAATAGTCAAATTCATGCAACCAAATAGTAGAATGGTAGTTGCCAGGGTCCAGAGGACAGGAGAAATGGAGAGTTGCTAATCAATGGGCATAGTTTCAGTAAAGCAAGATGAATAAGATCTAGAGATCTACTGTACACCATTACACCTAAAGTCAACAATAATACATTGTACACTGAAAAATTTGACGAGGGTAGATCTCATTGTGTTCTTACTACAATAAAATAAAATTTAAAAACAAACAAATGAAACAAAACTACTTTATGGTGGGCTCCAAATACAAGTGTTTTGACAATACTGTACTTGGGATTTATAATTTCCTGTAGTCGTTCTTCATTTTCCTTACCAAGGCAAAGGAGAAGGTTTAGAAGAATAAGGAGAGTGTCCAATAAAGATCTCTGTATTGGTTTAAGATGCCTGTTAGACATCGAAGTGGTGACTATGCACACAGTTGGATGTGTGAGTCCAGCACTCAGGTGAATGACCTGGGATGGCGAAATAAATGTGGGCAACATCAACATGCCTGTGGCGTTCAGAGCATGGGCTGGGTGCAGTAATCCAGGAAGTGTAGCTGGTGAAAGAAAAAGGCTCAACCAAGCACTACAACATTCAGTGGTTAGCCAGGTGATCCCGGTGCATTCTGCCCACCTTGACAGTTCTGCTCAGCAGGAGAGCCCCCCAGGGAACTCAGGGCTCCTCTTCAGTGTGGAAAGAGGTCAAGGTGTTCCCAAGTACAGTAATTTCAGTGCATGGAGGACAGTTACCAACCACAAGCCAGAAACAGTAGTCATGCTACTGTGGGAGCCTTTGTACAAAGCCCTCGGGAACCAACAGGAATGATGTTCCCTCAGTCCTCCCCGACGTTTGCTCATGGGAATAGAGGTCTCTGAAGCACTCCACATCTACCTTGCTTCTGTTTCATCTCTATCAAAATACCTTGGCCACTGAAGGAAGGGGACGGGGATGGCTGCCCTCTCCCTCTACCCCCTCCCCACCACTGCCTCGGTGCTTTGCCTCCACTTGGAATTTCCATCAGAAATGCAGCCTAGTACTGGAAGTAGGGTGACCAACTCATTCCAGTTTGCCCAGAAAGTCCCACCTTCTGGAAAACCCCCTCAGTCTGAGGCAAAGTGGAATTGTTGGTCACCCTAACTGTAAGGAAACCTACAATATAATTTCTACCATCCTCTACGCAATTCTTCGGTAGGTACATCCCTGTCCAGGACCTAAGTCATTGCTTTCCAGCCATTCCTTGTAAGAGGTCTCTGCCTTCTGCTAGTCTGGCTGTGGTTGCAGCCCCCAATGCCACCCAACGCCACCCCACTCCACCCCTCAGGGCTCTGGAGCTCTTGCCTTTCCTGTCTCTTCAACACCAGACTGGCCCTAGGTTGGGAAGTCAATTAAGGAAGTCTGTCCCTGATACCACCAGCTCCTACCCCCTAATTCCCCTTTCCCTGTGGCCACAAAACTATCTCTTTCAATCTCTCTCTCTCAGCTCTGAACTCAGCAAGATCTCCCTGCTACACACTGACTCTGTCACAAAACTGCCTACAGAACCTCCCCAATCCCGTCCTTCTCCTTCCCTTCCCAGTTCCTCCCTCTTTAGCATGTACCACATTTTTATGTCTTCAGATTGTGCAATTTTGCTTCTAAGTCCTGTAGAGAAAGTAAACGAGCCAGACAGGTGTTGATCCTCGTCTTATCACCACCTTTTTTGGTGAAGTCATTTTTCATGTTCGAATAAGAATAGTAAATCACTGTTGATGTGTTTGAACTCCCCCTATGGGCATTTGATGCATAAATATCTCTAAATCTCACAGCAAATCCTGAAATATAGGCTTCACTATCTGTACTTTGCAGATGAGTAGACTGAGTTATTTGACTAAGGTCTCATCGGATTAAGGTAGATTTTCCTTGAAACATTAGTTGTTCCTATTGTTAAATATCATCTGTTCTGAGCATTTGCCTATTGGCTTGTTTGTTCATTTATTTGTTGGTTGACCATCATCTGAACTCCCTGCCTTTTTAGGGGAATCTCCCACCCAGTGTGAAAGACAGGGTCCTACAGCCCAGGATGGAATCCAAGCAGGGCCAGATGTTTCATCTCCTTGCCCTCTGGCAGCTGGATGTGGGCACGTGACCCAGACCCAGCCAATTGGCTGTCCTTGCCTGGTTCTCTGCGTCTGCAGAGGCAATGCACCAATGCAGGGGCAGCGAGAGATTACTAGAGGTACCCCAGGTTTTAGCAGCAGCATCAAGCATCCAGTGGTCTGAGGCCAGCTGCCCCTAACTGACTGTGATTGTGGGAGACCTTGGCTGTCTCCTTTGCCACCTAGACCCCTAGCCCCTGCTCATGCTCTCACTCTGGTCCTCTAGTCTCCCTCTCAGTACAGTGAGCTCCCCCACATCCTTCCAATAATGCCTCTTTTGCTTGAATCAAGAACCCTCATCCATGATGCTGAGAAATCAAGACCGCATTCAGCTGATGGAGTGTTTTACCCGGGAAAAGATGCTTCCCTAAAGATCCATCAACAGGGGAGGCTGAGGAAGGGAATGGGACTGAGGAAAAGGGGTTGACTTTGCTCTTCTTTACATCAGATTGAAGGCAAGTGCAGCAAGCAGAGCATTCCTTTGAGAAAATCCTAAAGAATATGAAAGAAAGACTCAAAGAGACTTTACGAAGGATAGTCCCACATGAGATTAGATAGAGTTCTTTCTGTTCCTCCTTCATCCTGGCCCTGCCAAATTCTTGTTATGAGATTTGGTGAGACTCAGATACTCTCTCTTTTGGACTGGGTTGTTGTGTCTTTAAATGTCAAAGGTTAGATTTGCTGTCTGATTCTTAGAAGAGTCATGGATGACTATAGTCTGGAATGAGGATGACAATCTATGCTTATTCTATACAGTACTTACAAAGTCATCACAATTATTTCCTTCACCTGCCAGATGGCAAAACCAGCAAATCATCCCAAGGACAGAAGATATCCTGCTGTATTCTGGGATTCTCTTTTTACTTCTTTGAGCTTTGCAACAGCACAGCCACCTCGTGCTGACCGGGGAGTAGTTGGTAGCAAGCCCACATGAGACATGTAGCAAAGGCTGATTCTGTAAAACGTGCATTAACAGGCATAACAAATGTTCAATAACAAAACCCCACTGAAGCAACCAATGGGCAACTGTTCACATTGGTCTGGAAGATGTATTATTGTGTGATACAGGAAGTAACTCTACAGTAAAACACTTCCTAGCAATGCAAAGGTGGGTGTGTATGGGAAGATAGGGGGGTGTTGCTTAGATTGCCCAGAAAACCCTCCCATGGAAGAAGCACAGACCCAAAAACATCCTTGTAGCAAACACAAACAACCAAGGTGGACTAACTGCTAACAGGAAGAGAGCTACACCTTCCATGTCTGCATGGATCTGTGTAGTACCAAATAAGAAAAAAGTAAGGAGAGCTACAAAGTACAGTTGATAAAGATAAATGCGTTCAAGCCTGAGCTGGGAGCAAGTTAATGAGACGCTAAAAGTTCCCTGTAATCTATGGATTCTGCGTGAGCCACAGAAGGGATTGATCTAACAGAGAGCCATGGGGGTAGTCAGCAGATGTGGGACCATGAAGGTTGCAGAATTTGATCATAAAAGGAGAAGATCTGAACACCCAGCATAGAGACATTTCCCCAGATGCTCTTGGCTAAAAGTTCCAGCCATTTTAATAAGGAAAAATTGAAATTTAGCATCAAGCTCACACTGTAGTTATTGAATTCTGTTTGCAGAACAAGACCGGGTCCCTTTTGATTGTGGTCCACATCCCACATTCACAGCCAGAGGCACACAATACCTGCTTTGGCATTGAATGTGCCTTCAGAACGACCGAGCCCAGCACCCTGGGGCTCCATTCTGGGGCAATAAGTCTGAACACCCTGCATAAGATGGGCTAGTTGCTGCCTATGAGGAATTCCCTGGTACCTAATCCACATCCACCCTGAGATCCCTCTGAGGAGTCCAGAGGACCAGCGAAGAGAGGAAGTTGCTGAGAACTTTATGTGAATACACAGGTCGAATAAAATCAGTCTCTTATGTTTTGGTCAGTGGGGTGGGCTGCCTCAGAACTTATAGACTTTTCACCAGGAACTGATACAAACCAATCCAGAAACATAGGGTTGCAGTGGTTGATTCAACCAATGAATCAACTAAAATTCATCCCCCTTCCCTGAAGTCCTAGCAAATAGGAAATCAATACAGTAGACGCTCATCTTCAGAGATGCTATTTCAAGGGTTCAGACAAGGAGGATGCATTTCATTTATCTGCCAGCTGCTCCTGAGCACGCTGAGAGTACGCAGTGCTCTGTGCTTAGCCTCCGGAGGGAATACGGTAGCTTTCTATGCCATACACTTGGGAGACATTTCTTTGCCCTTCACATTGGCACAACAGCAAAGAAGAGATGTTTGAATTCTCAGCAATTCAAACCATCGCCTGTTTGGAATCTTTTCCCTCTGTCACATTGATTTAATATTTCAGACTCACTTTCAAAACCATCTTTCCGGCCTTTAAATGTTGAATTAAAACCTGAAACGGATTCTGATTCTGACTTCTCTCCAAATTGCAAAAACCAGTCACCTACATGATGGTGTGGCCTAACTGTAGCTGCTTCTGCCTCTCCGTGCCTTCCTGTGCTGAGTGCGTTCTTTTATAAGCAAGCAGAGCCTCTGGGTGTCTTTCAGCTTGCGTGTTTTTATTCTTTCCTAGCCTATTCCTATTCTGGTGAATTTGCAAAGCTCTTACATCCTATACTGAACTGACTAGGGTCACAAAAGTGTCCAGGATGACTGTGTTTTGTGTAAGGGGAATACCATGAAATCAGATGGTTTTGAAGAAATTTGGTCTTTTTTTTTTTCATGCGCTGGTGGAGGTAGAAGAACTAAGAATTTTAAAATAGCGACCATTTAATGAGTGCTTACTCTCATTTCCCCAATTACCTTTACCGACATTACCTTTAATTCACAATAATTCTGGGAGGTAGGTATTATCCCCATTTTACAGATGAGGACTCTTGAGTCTCAGAGAGAGTGGGAAAATGGCAAAGTCACATAACTATTATGTGTCAGAACTAGGTTGGAATACAGATCTCTCTGATCATAAAGTCTATATTTTTTTCTACTCTATCCGTACAACTAAAAAGTATTATATGGGCTCAGGAGTGCCAGTGATAGCTCTTATGGGTAGCAATAATAACAGCCCAATGAAAACAAACAATGATAACTAATATTTGTTGAGTACTCACCAGATGCCAGGACCGCTGTTGGCATTATCTTCATAACCCTCACCAATTATTTTGATTTAGATACCATTTTTATTCCTATTTAACTAACAAAGAGACTGAGACCTGGAATGGCTAAAGAAATTTGCTCAGGGACACACAACTTGTGCTTGACAGAGCTTTATACCCAGGTTAACGGTATTCAGATTTCAAGTTCCTAACCGCTTCTCAGTGGTGATGGCAATGGGCAAAAGTGTCCCTAAATTAGGTGTTTTTGTCCCATGATGCCTGGAGGCAGAGGGTCCCACATTTCTCATTTATGAAATGAGCAACTGTAATGAACCTTCTACAGACTGTAAAGGAGAGGTGCACAGCTTTGCTAGTGTTTTATTCAGGGCTGTTTGCACAATGCTGTCGTTAGAAAGATGGGCAGTGACTGCATTTACAAGTTCTCTGAGCAGTGGAGATCTGAAACCTCCCTGACAGTTAGATCAGCCTGTCTCTGTAGACAGGAGTGGAATGAAGCAAATTGGATTTTCCACCAATTCTCAAAGGGCGTGAACTCGACTTTTATAGTTCATAGGACAATTCGAGTTTGGCTTTGGGGCAGAATGACCCCATGTAGAGAGCACAGGCTAGCTAGATTATGAGTGCTCAGTTCTGTTTCAGTGTGGGAGCTCTGGGGAGTCAGAGTTTTAGTTTTATGTTTTATATAGAACTTGGTAATTAAATTGCTTGGTTTTTGAAATCAAAATGTGTGTGTGTTTTTGTGTGTGTATTTCTGATATACTATGACAGCCCTGTGTAATTGGCCTTAAGAAAAAACCAGGATATGCAAATTCATTTTACAAGAGTATATAAGTTTCTCTGGTTGCCATATTTCCAGACCTGATTTTAGTTTTAAAAATGGTACCACTTAAAGAAGTGTGATGTTTTGAGTAGTGCAAGTTTTAACGATGGTGTGGACATGCACACACACACTCCCACACATCCACTCGTGTAACCAACTTGACTTTAAGTTCGCCCTGTGTGCATGCTTACATTATGAGTCTTCATGTTATTACCTCTGTTAGAACCTATTTTTCTGAGTATGCTTTTAAAATTTGAACTGTGTTAGTCAAAGTAGTCTTACCCTGGATATGAATGCAGTCCACCTCCCATCATTAAAAAGGTCCATTTTTATCATAAAAATATTTCTCCAACATTGGTTTTGGAGGAAGGGGGACAGGCAAGGAAAATCCACATGAACAGAGAATTCTAGCAGTCCCTATATTAGGCTGCTGGGTGTATTTTCATGCTTATATTACATGGTGGTTCAACTGATTCTGTGGAAATGCTCAGCCCTTAAAAACCAAATCACAAAGCAATCCTGGGCAATCTGATGCAGGAGTTCTAGAAAATCGACCAGTATCCCCTTCCAGCTTTCTGCTTTTGAATTGTGAGGGCTTGATCATAAGTTTTCTAAATGGAAGAAATTAATTGGATGTATTTCTCAATGACCAAAAAACCAAACAGAAATTAGTGATTTGTATTAATCTAGAACCTATTCTGCTTTAACTCAATTATTCCAGATATGTGAATGCCCTGTCAGCTTCATCTCAAGTCGACTCAAACTTATCGTTTCATGGTTTGCTTTATGGCAAAAGTCCGTATCTTACAAATCTTAGATACCATCATTCTCTTATTTCTAAACCCCATTTTCTCAAACAAACCACATTCTGCATTTTGGTCCAGAGCTGTTTACTTTCTCCTAAGAAAGCAAAGTTAGGAAAACACTATTTTCGTCTACAAAATAAAACATTTGTAAACTGGTTTGTGAGGAAGTAGTCACACAATTAATCATCCAACCCAATGCACTTGTGAGAGTAAACGGGAATGTTATTAATAATTACACCTGAACAATAGGCTTAAACTAAATGGTCCCATTTAGTTTATGAGACCAATGTCGTGAGAATACAAGAAGATTACACTTCACACAGCCTTGGTGTGAGTGACACCCAAGCAGAGAGCTGAAGGATGTGCAGAAGAGGTAAGCAAGAGTGTTCTAGACTGAGGGAAGAGCGTGTTCAAAGACCAGGAGACGAGAGACAATTTGGGACCTTCAGGGACCTGGAAGTAGGTCAGTCCTGCTTGATGTCAGCCCTGGGTGAGGAGTGGTCAGCAATGAGGCTGGGTAAGTGGGCCCAGATCTTGAAAGGCCTTCAAAGTTGTGATAAGGAATTTTGACTGTATAATGAAGGTAAGGGGGGCACCATGGAACTGCTTTAAAGGCAACAGCAAGTGCTTTAGAGAAAGACCCCTCAGTCTAGGTGTTAAGAGTAGATTAGGGGTCTGGGGTGGGGGTGCAGGAGGGTGTAAGAAGAAAATGATGGAGGCCTAGAAGAGGGCAGTGGCAGTGATGGAGAGATGCTCAGGAGGTGGAGTCACCAGGACTTGGTAATGGCTTTGAAGTGGAATCTCAGGGGGGAATTAAGGACTTGCTTGTGGTTGAATTGTGTTCCCTCAAAATCCATATGTTGAAATCCTAACCCCTATTGTCCTAATAAACAGGAGATATTTGGACACAGACGTAGAGGAAAGACCACATGAAGACACATAGTGAAAAGCCAGTCATCCATGAGCCAAGGAGAGAGGCCTAGAACAGATCCCACCCTCACAGCCTCCAGAAGGAACTAATCCTGCCAACACCTTGATCTTGGACTTCCAGCCTCCAGCACTGTGAAATAACAAATTTCTGTTGGTTAAGCTACCTGGTTTGTGGTATTTTGTTACAGCAGCCCTAGCAAGCTAATACAGATGTCTACTCGGGTTTTAAGCTTGAACACGTGGATACCACTCCTTCAGCAGTTTTAAGCAGCAGCAAAGGAGCAGAAGCCCATTGAGGAGGATGGTGGTAACTCAGTTTTGACATGTTGGCTTTAGGGTACGTCTCTGACCTCCGAGTTGAGAAGTCTAGCTGACCACTGGACAGTCAGGGCTCAGCAAAGACAGCTTGGAGCTCCGGATTCGGGAGGCATCATATGTAGAGAAGGAACTGAAGCCACGGGAGTGGAAGAGTGTTTGGGGTGAGCGGTGAACTGAAAGAGAGCCCTACTATGACTTTGGTACTGGATGCTCTCTTCACACGTCAAAGAGATGCAAAGGGTTTGTTATATGTTGTTTCAGAATATTTGCTTGTAGGAATTAGCAAGAAAGGAGTATACAGTAAGATCAGGATATCAAGTAGAATGGAAGCCACCTTGGCTCCCCCTGGAGTTAAGGTTCTTCCCCTTTGAGACGGTTCCAGAACAGACTCAGAGATTCAGACTCACACTCACAAAGAGACAATGCCTAGAACCCAAATACCAAATTACTAATTTATAATAAGAAATAGAACTGGCAAGTGGAGCAGACACATGGGTCTGCCTAACCAGCCTCTTGTGTCACCTACAGAAGAACCACAGAGGGAAACAAGTTAGCGGAGGGTTGTTTGGTAGGCATGGAATTGGAACAAGGGAGTTAGTTTAGCGATCTGAATTGGTAGTGAGAGCAGGCTCCAACAGCCTGATGTAGAGTCCCCATGCTCAAGAGGTGATTGCCAAGCGGACTGTCCCTCCATCCATCCCCATCAGCCATCAGCTGGCTGCCCTCTGCCCTGGACAGTGCTCGGGGGGCTCTGCCAACTTTCACCTCTGCAACTCTTCTTGTTTCCATAGATGATCTACTCCGTTTTAATGAAGACATGGTTTGTCTTTGGAATACGAATATCTTCAATCAGATAAAAGACTTGTCTTACCGCCTTAGGACCCATTCATTTTCTTTGAAATATTTCTGCCTCTCTCTGCTTTAATCCATTATGTGCTGATTTTAAAGTTTCATTTCCCTCATTTTCACATTCTTGGCCATGGGCGTGGGGGTAGGGGTTGGGGATAAGACCTCACTGTGGCTCTCATTTAAATTTCATAAACAGGGATAGATATTATATTTTCAAAGCAATGATTTTGGTAGTGATTATTTCAGAATTAATGTTTTTCAGCAAATTTTTGTAGATGTTAATTTATAAAATATTATGATCCTCATCTGGTGTATATTCACCTTTTCATCTTCCTACTCATTCCAACAAGAATGCCAGGTTTCTCTGGAGTCAGGTGACTCTCTTACTCTAGGGACACTTTTGCTTTTAGGACTTTTTATAATTCAGATGACATGGTATCAGGATGGGAAAGGCAGTGCTCATTTATTTAAGGTTTGCTGCTTCATTTCTTTGAAACCTCTAGAATATTTTCCTTTGACTTTAAATAAGTGAATAATGGTTTCCTCTGGGGCTGCCCTCCATCAGTTACAAGCTGAACTCACAAATAAAATTGACAAAACTTCAGGCCTCTCTCCCCATAGCTTCAGGCCAGTGAAATTAAATCAACCAAGTCTGTCCTCTTAACAGTCTGTCATCAAAAGCCATATGCTCTAAGGAGATAAAGACAGTCTCTTTTAAGCTTCCTTTCTTTCATCTTTGATCCTTCAGGATGGTGATCTGGGTGGGGCCCTGAAAGGTGAACCCGACAGTTGGAATTTTATCCACGTAGGCTTGCTTGCAAGATGCTAGTACGTTGAAGCTCTTTGCAAGAAAAATGTTTCAAAATTTAGTCAAGGTGCAAATTTCACAGTCAAAAACACTTACCTGGTAAATGTATTAACTGGTCTTTTAATGGACTAGACCCCAAATCTTTCTTCCTGGTCTGAGCAGAGGGTGGACGGGAGGGAAGAAAGACCAAGTGAAATAAACACAGCTCTGCTCTCAAAGGGCCCCCATCTGAGGGGGAAACAGACACACATGCAAGTAACAATCACTCAGTGGCAGGTGAGAGCCATAAGACATGAGAGAAGGATAAGGATGTGCAGAGAAACCCACCTGGAGGATGGGGCAGTTCTGCAGGTGTGTGCAACACATTTAGACACAAGGACTTTGCTTTGGAAGACACTCCTCAGAAACTGGGCTCTTTCTGTGGAGTTGGCTTTCTGCATGCTTTTGGGGGTGGGGCATAGATTTGAAAGAGAGGAGCTAGTTCTTTCCGTCAGAGGGAGCAAAGCAACCACATCCTGTCGGTGAGGTGGATGGGACTTCCCTGAGCAGTGCAATGGCAGTAAATGTCATCTGAGCACAAAGCCAGCTTTTCAAAGGGAGTGATTTGAGGGAATATAGGGAAAAACTCCCTGCCACAAACAATCAGCTTTAGAGAGGAGTTCCCTAAAATCTTTTCAGCTAGCACCTTAGCAGGAATGAATTAATGTGGAGGGGAGAAGTCCCTGTCACAGGGGTCTGTGGGGTTGAAGAGGAGAGTTCAACTACAGAGGTGGAGGGGTGCCAGGGGGGTCCCCTCCTAGTCACAACTGCCTCTGCCCGTATATCACGTTTAGCTCTTTTCAACATTTTCCCAAGGACCCCAAAGAAAATGCATTGGAGCCAATGGCAGCGGTATCTGTTACATGCCAGAGAGCAAGTCCCCGGGAGATAAGCAGGGATTTGGCCTCCAGCCTAGGGTTGGGAGAAGCAAGGAGGAGGGTTCTCCTTGCTCCCCACAGTGGAGGAGCACGTATTCCTGCTACTCATGGAGAAAAGGGATGCTAGGGGGAGGGCGTTATGCTGACATCACTGAGCAGTTATGGCTGCTCCTCCGAGAAATGTGGACCATCGAGTTCTTCCTCTCGGGAGAAAAAAAATCACCAAACCAATGGTTCTCGCTAGTTTATTCATTTTGGAGCCCTGTTGCAATCACCAATAGCCAGCAGTGCTACCTGGAAGCAATAAGAAAACAATAAATAGTGTTTATCTTTTCAAGGTGCTTTCACTCCAGTTGTCTCTTGGACTTATCTATTTCAGCCGTGGTCTAATTCTGCAATGTGAGGGTGTGAAGACTAGCACAAGCTGAATGGGAAGGGGTCACACTTTGAATGTTATTATGAGATGTAGCTTCTAATTTCTAAGTATCTGTTCCTACTCTCGATTTAGAATATCTGCTGTTACAGATGGCTTACTTTCTCTCTTTCTCTCCCTCGAATCAAATCAGATTCTCATATCTTCGGCTCTTCAAAGACGATTCTGATTATTCGGCAACTGGATAACCATCACGTACCTTTTTGAGGTGTGCTGCGTGGTGAGCACAAGCTGAGCTGGGTACTTTGCAAGCCAGGGGGCACCAAGCAAAGCTGAGCTCACAGTGAATAATGAGACCTTTTGCTAAGTGGTGCTTACTGAGGTTTGTTGATAATTATTCTGCACTGCCAATAAAGAACCCAAACACACAGGAGTTTCAAATGATTTCACAGCTGATTTATATGCACAAAGAATAATTAGCATCATGTAATTTTCCTTGCCAGATTGATTCTCATTTAAATATCGAAAGATATGTCATTTAAAAATAATTTCATACTTCACTGATGAACTAAAACAGAGACATTGGCCACATAGGGCTCATGTGTGCTAGTGGGCAAGTGAACAATCCCTCTTCTCTCTTAGGAGGCAGGGACAGCAAAACACACAAGAAGTGATCACCCACCTTGGAGAGAGGCAACCATCATTTTTAAGCCTGGTATATAGAAAAGTAAACATGAGCCTCACTACACAATAACCAATTGTGCCCCCTCCGATAAGAGAGGGAAGTTCAGAAGCAAAAGCATTGACGTGAAAACTCCACAAATTAAGCAATAGAGATACAGTGAGGGTTTTCCACTAATCTTCAGAGAGGTAATGATTTTATAGCTACAGGAAACTGACTTGGTATTGAAGAAAGGAAGGTGTTGAGATCCACCTCTGCAGATGACATCATCTGCAGGACAGTAGAGTCAGAGGGCCCATCTTTAGTACCTGCCCCCACACAGTGCTTTCCCTGAGGCATCCCACCCAACTCCCCAGGCTTCCTTCTCCTGGGGAGACTCCAGAATTAGGTCTCCATCACCACCAAGACCCTCTGCTTGGCTCCCCTCTGTTAAGCCCTCCCCCTCATAGATGGAACAGTTAGCTTTAGCCTGTATATGGCAAGCCCTGAGACAAACTCATCTAGTCAAGAGGATTTAAGGCCCTTCAGACCATAGGCAGCGCCCACAGCATCAGATCAGCCTTGCCTTTGCTCTGTCCCACCTAGGAACCTGGCTCAGCACCTTGCTTCCTCTTTGCCTGTCTTGCCACCATTGGCTGCATGATCCCCTTGTTTTTCAGGACGTCTTTCCTCAGTCTTCCCGCTCCTCATCCCAGTCAAGGTGGTAGGGTTCCTGCTCCCAATCACCACCACATGCACTTGCCTCCGAGCTCCGGAACCCCCGTGGACCTCAGCCCACCCCTCTGATGGCTTCCTGTGCGCTGGGGCTGCCACACCACCCGCTCAGACCCCCTCATCTGGCTGGTCCTGTGTGGAAAGACCTTGGGGTCCGACACTCTCACTTCCTCCCTGATCTGAGCCTGTTTAAACGTCACTTACAGCAGAATCAGAATGCTTTCAAGCTAGGTGAATTTTCTGTAATGGGTAGGATTTCAGAGAGTACAGCAATGAGAAGAGTTTCAGGCTGTACATCCCACACATAGAAAAAAATCAGTTATTGGCAAAAAGGTTGGAGGTAGAGACGAGACCATCCTGGCCTCCTTTGGAGCAGGGTGGGGCCATGGCTAGTTGTGAGCACCATGTCCCTAGAAGTCAAACTTGCATGGCTCTGCCCACGGTGGACTTACAAGAGTTCATGTTGGCAACTGATTTTATTTTCGAATGGCATGACAAATTAGTGATGTTACCAACAATACAAGTCAAGTTGAAATTGTTTTCTGGGCTGGGGTGCAAATGGGATATTTGGGGGCTCGATTTGATGGAGTTCTTTCACACTGACCCGGTCTTAGGGGCCTCTCTGGATGAGGATGGTAAGTGGTGGTTGGTCAACGTTAGACAGTTTGGGCAGTTAAAAGACAAAAGCAAACCAACATGAATCACTGGAGCGTAAGTTCTGGAACGACAGCAGAGGAGAACCAAGGTCCAGGACTTCTAGGGCCAGGGGTCATCACGGACAGCAGACAGCCTGGCTTGAAAACCAGTCTTTTGCTTCGGATAGTCTCTATGATGAGATTCAGAACAGATAACGTAAAAACTCATTCTAGGAATCTCCACATTTACTCTCTTGTCTTGAAATAAGGGGGTATATACTTTTGTCACTCTTGACTGCAGGGACTTGAGAGCTTCAGGCAGGACTAATGTGAGTCATCTTAAAAAATCAGGCCCTGGGGGCCAGCCCCGTGGCATAGTGGTTAAGTTCAGCACACTCCACTTCAGCAGCCCAGTTCGCCAGTTCAGATCCCAGGGGCAGCCCTACGCCACTCATCAATGGCCATGCTGTGGTGGCGACCCACATATAAAATAGAGGAAGATTGGCACACATGTTAGTTGAGGGAGAATCTTCCTTAGCTAAAAACAAAAAAGAAAAATCAAGCCCTGACCAAAACCAAATTTCCTCCTCCCTGCAGTGAGGTTTTCTTTCCTCAGTGTGTCTGGACCATGGGTGTCGACAGGAACTCACCCACTTTGCCTCAACACTTCTGAAAGTCTCAGAGACCCTGTCTAAAGGTATTCCGTCTGGCTTAGATGTCTCTGTTTGCTCCTCAGTTCTTGAAAAACAAAACCAAACAAAAAACGTAGCTATTGGAGACAGGATTGAATGGGGTTGCACGACTCAGCAAGGAAGATCAAAGGTGTGTAGCGTGAGACTTGATGGAATTGCAGGTCAGCCACTGCCTAGTACTGTGATCCCAGATAGATGTCTTACCATCTCTGAGCCACAGTCTCCTCATTCAATACGAGAGTAACATCCTAATACAGATAGGAGAGTAATATTTACTTTGCAAATTTGTGGAAGGATTAGAGTGTGCTGGCGTGTAGTAGATGCTCAGTGAATATTTGTGGAGTGTGGTGGATTAGCTAATTTCACACGTCAGTCCTGATGTAGGTTCCAGGACGTTCAGGTCCTCATCAAAATCATCAGGCAGAGAGGACAAGAGGGGTGTCCTCGAACAGAGAAGAATAGCTTCCCCTGAAGAACGGCATCCAGAGAATGAAACTGCCCACAGTCACAAAGGGAACTCACCCTAGTGCTCAGGCAATGCAAAAAAGAACAGAAACATTGGCTTTTGAGATATCTTTATTGTTCTGTCTCTATTTCTCATTGTCACGCAGACTGAGCCGTGTCTGTTTGGCTTTCTCTTACTTATTCTTTGGCTCCTTCTCAACTACTGTTTTCCTGGCCTCCTTTCCCATCCTCCTCTTCTTTCTATCACGAGCAGCTCCATAGCTAAGATGCATCTTAATCCAGCCCTACGACCTATCACAACTTAGGTGTATTGCATGAGATGGCATGAGATTCTGTATAAAAAGAACTTTGTAAACTGTGAAATCTTATACAAAAGTAAAGAATTATGACGTTGGTGATGGGGACGTGCTTGTAATTATGACCAAAACCCACTGGGTTGACCCTAAGGATGGTAACTCAGCAGTTTTGAGTTCTAATTTGGGGCAGTTAATGAGCATTCGAACAACTATGTCTACTGAGTGAAAGAAGAAATTGGCCCAGTCATCAATTCAATTCTCCGGTGGTGTGAAGGAGTGTGGATAAAAAGGCGATCGGCACGCATAATCTTTAGGCAAATCTTCGACTATATTTCACAACTGTGTTTCAAAATTGAAATTTTATTTCAGTTTAAACAAACTGAATCACCATGGAATTGGGAAATGATCGGATGTGGATTGCAAAAGAGAAGGAAGAGAGTAGAGATAAATGATGACTATTTTGGAGGAGACCCTGCTAGCCTGCACAGCATCTTTATGAAGAATTTTCGAAAGGTGATCCTTTCTGTGGATGGAAAGAGCCCTGTCCCAGGAGAGAGGGCCTGGACTGCAGAAAGTCAGCTGGATTACAACCCCAACGTCCCTGTGACCAGGTACTCTCATGCAGCGCACCACCTGTCAACATTTCTGGGTGGTCCAGAGCGGGAACCACGGGGTCCTCTAAGGACCAGTGCATGGGATGATTTCATCTGACATTTTTTTAAGTTGTCTACAGGAAAGAATGCATATTCGTTTTGAAAATTTATTCTGTATAGTAAAATGTTGAAACAAAAAAGATGAGCACACCAAGTGTAATGACAGAAAAGTAAGGAAGTGAAGGAAACACTTGAGTAGATCATGTGGACTGATTTTCAGGAAGAGATCCGAGCACCTTCTGGCGTCCTCGGCAGCTGGTTGTTTCAGGCACATAGTAGACACTTAGGAAAAGTATGTGGAAGAAATAATGAAAGCATGGGAAATTGGGGAAAGGTGAGAAATAAAGAGGGAGGTTCTGGATGCAAAGGGTTTAAAGATTTGGTCCCCATCTCTGGGGTCTCACCATCTCAGCAAGGAGAAGGGCTTGCTGGTGAATAGAGGTTGGTACAAGACTGACGATTTGCATCCTCCTTGGAAAAGGTAAAGCATCCTCTTTCTATAACCAAAGGTATTTCCAAAAAAAACCCACAAGTCTATTCTACTTTTGAGCAAACCCAAGCAGTGCCCCTACTTGGAATTGGGACTGTGATTCATGTCACTTTGCCTCAAGAAGATAAAGAAACCAAGAAGGAGCCCTAAAATATTGGGGTGTTTAGGAAGACAGCATTGAAAATCAAATTGAGTTTGATTATGTTTGAAGTCAATTCGACCCTGAATGGTAAGAATGGGTGAATACTTACTCGGCAAATCTCAGAATACTGGAATGAATGTGGAATAACCACAGTTTATGGGAAGCTGGTGGGATTTCCTACACCCAAACTTAGAGTTCACGTCCAGAAGCAGCAGAACACGGCCTTCGGGGCCACCGTCAGAAAGCACGGTCAAACTTCTTTTCCCAATAAGGTTGCACTCTCAGCAAAACCCCTCAGCAAACGAGGTTTTCAAAAGGAAAAGAAATCAGGTTTTTTTTTCTTCCAAGAAGAAGATGGAATGACCTCTCAGGATGGTAATGTTTTCTAGCTAAGAACGCAAGGCAGCTGGGAAGCATAGAAAATAGCATGTGGGATTCCCATGACTAAATTCTTAAAAAGGGTGAAATGGTTCATTTCACAGTAGGCTTTCCTTGTTCTTTG
Organism: Diceros bicornis minor; assembly: GCF_020826845.1. Lineage (NCBI taxonomy): Eukaryota > Metazoa > Chordata > Mammalia > Perissodactyla > Rhinocerotidae > Diceros > Diceros bicornis. Next base: position 14,867,300 of record NC_080775.1, on the reverse strand, counting down.
GTAAAACTTGGTGAATTTATTGACTGATTGGTTAATATAGACTTTCACTCAAATGTTTGTACTATTCTTTCAAGCTTTCCACCAAGCTCTTCAAATAAAACCTCTAAGAAAAGCTTTCAACGTTGAGTGGAAGAAACAGCTGAACATCTTACCCCAGCATTCTGTAGGGAATTGTGTTATTGCACTCAATTTTAATTAAATTTGCTTTCCTTCCCGCTCACTTAAAGCTCCTTCTCTCTAAAAGAGGGAAAGCCAAAAAAAAGTCTGAAATCACTTTTATTACTTCTAGTTTATAAAGTTAAAAAAAACTATAGTAAAACAGAAAGCCATTCTTTAATGCTTTGGCTAAGATTAGGCATTCCATAGTCTTAATAATTATATTCTGGTGTTGAATTAACTTTTTAACAATACCCTGCAATTCAGGTAGCAGACGGCAAAGAAACTAAATTGCATGCATTATTTCATTTTTTATGAGTAAGAAATATTGGTCCCTTTCAAACCTGAGTAGTTTATATTGATGGCTTTAATTATTTTAGGGCTTGGTTTGTTTTTCACTTAAGAGTACACATGGAATTTAAAATAACTTTTGAGCCCCTGGAATGTATTTATTTTCCACGGCTTTTCCATTAATGTCAAGACAATGGCTTCTAGAGTTGATGGCATCTACCTTTTCCTACTTAACTGGCTGCTCTCGTGGCCTTCCAACAACCCAACTGCTAGTGTTTTCAAACTTCCTATTATTTTATCTTAAATCTAATCTGATTATATGACCCAGTTCATCATTACTCTAATTCAGCCTCAATAATAAACTGGAAAAAATTTGGATAATGTGCTTTTTAGCACATGCCTGTTAGCTTTATTGGTGTGATTCAGTCTTATGGCTTATGATATTAACGTGTAAATTAGCAAGAAGCTATTACTTAGATAATTCTTTGTTTACATTTAGGCACAAGACAAAGAAGATTTTTAAATATCACAGAGGGTTTCCTTCCTTTCTATTTTTCTCACAATGCTACAATTTTCTTCTGTCCATGTGATACGATGATGGTGGACTTCTAGGCACATGGGAAATATGTCAAATAAAGGTTATCTGTGCACAGTGGGACTCGGAACATCAAAAATCAATATCGATTGAGAATCTAGAGAGACCCTGCCTGCAAGAAACTCATGATTTTTAGAGAAATAAAATAGAGAGAAATAGAGATATAGAAATAACGCTATACAACATAATGCATATTTAGGACGAAGTTACAAATATTTTGAGTTCAAAAGAGACAGGTTATAGAATTTTAGAGCTAGCAAGAACTTTAGAGTCACCTAGTTCCACTCCCTTATTTTCCAGAGAAAAAACTGAGGTCCAGAAATGTTAAGTAATTTGTCTACGGTCACTCGGCTTATATGTAGCAGAGTCAAAGCCAGATCCAGAGTCCACTTACCTCCCAGCCTGGGACTTGTGCCTCCTTTCACCTCCAGAAGGGCAATCAGAGAGGGCTTCAGAGCTGACACGCGATTTGAGCGATTTGAGTTGGGCTTTGAAGATCTACATTCAGGGCCTCCAGGCACAGTTGTGCAGGTTGGGCACTGGACATCTCTACTGGGTACCATTCCAAGGACTCTGACGACCACCTCCCAGATAGGAGGACGTTCTAACAAAGAGCAGGACTTACACAGGCAGAGAATATGAAGTGCTGGTGTGTTGGGTGCTTTCGCTCCCTCTGGCTCTGCTGCTCCCTGGGTGTGGTTTTTGTTTGTGTAGACCACCTTAGCCCAGGGCAACCTTGAGGGATGCTCTAGTCAAATCAACAGGACTCACTTCAAGGATTGTCTCTTTAACAATCCTGGGCATTGCTAAAAGCTTGACTAGGGATTGAACGCTGTCTCCACTGCTTACTGTCTGTGTGACCATGAGTAAGTTACTTAACCTCTCTGAGCTCGAAGATGATAATGGCACCTACCTCACAGGGTTGTTGTGAAAATTTAAAAAGATCATGCTTATAAGCAATTACCAGAGCACCTGGTCTATAGTAAGTGTCTTAGTCCATTCTGGCTGCTATAACAAAAGTACCACAGACTGGGGGTCTTAAACAATAAACATTCATTTCTTACAGTTCTGGAGGCTAGAAGTCCAAGATCAAGGCGCCAGCCAATTCAGTGTCTTTTCCCTGGATCCTGACGTGGCAGAAGGGAGGAGGGAACTCTCTGGGGTCTCTTTTGTAAGGGCACGAATCCTATTCATGAGGGCTGCACCCTCAAGACCTAATCACCTCCCAAAGGCCCCGCCTCCTAACACCATCACATCGGGGGTTAGGTTTCAGCACATGGATTTGGGGGTGGGAGGGTACACAAACATTCAGACTATAGCGGTAAGTGTGAAACAGCTGTTCACTATTTTAACCATTAGGGTTCTGATCCACCCAAAATTCTGAACCCAGCCCTTGTTTGCCCTGAGCAATCCCTCTGAGGACCCTGTGGCCTTGTGGGAAATCTCCACTTTCTTCTTCACGGCAGTGAAGTTAACGGCTCGTACCTGGGCCATTGTGGAAAACACATTCATGGACAAAGCCCTTCTGGCCTCTCTCCCCCAGCGATCATAAAGCCCTGTGCTGTTCGTTCAGATGGCATTGAGGCAGGTATGGTTTTCACATTTTGAAATACCTTCTCTAGAAACACTTCGTGTTGCCCACAGCCAGCCTCCCTCACAGAATTACTGAGTCATTCTGGTCTCTCACTCTGTTTTCAAGGCATCTTCATGCACTTTAAGGATATAGATATAATTTCTTTGCCTGGTGTCCAGTGTCCAGAGTAGAAGAGCCGAGCTTGCAGCTCGCATCACAGGGACGAAACAACTTTCAGTATCAGAAGCGCAGATCTGTTTTTCCCTGAAGGGGGAAATAAGACCAGTGATGCCGGGAGCTCAGAGCGGACATCCGATACAGCCTTCTTCCCTGATAAGACAGCAGGGGTGGGCGTGGGGGTCATTTAGGTGACGCTGGAGGGACAGCTGGAGTGGTTCCACCTCTTACTGGAAGCAGGAGCTCTGAAGAGGCAGAAGGGTAATGATGTGCGTCTCTTATAATTAATATTCTCCCATAGGCCTTCTTCCCAGGGCTGCTGACACAAAGGCCTGGTGCCTCTGAATTCCGGTGTGGACGCTGCTGGGCAGCCCTTGTTAGTGGGGGTCCCATAGGGAAGGCGAGTGGGCGGAGGCTGCAGAGAAGGCCGGCCCCTTTCTCCTCCTGGGAGAGCAGGGCCAATATGGAGCTACCCTGGGGCACTCCTTCTTCAGCCCAAACAAAGACTTATTGTCTCAGAGCATCAAAAGGGATGTCTATTCATACCCTCGACCTCACTTTGGAGCTGAATTCTGCTTCTTTATACCACACAGGTTTCCACTAAAGAGAGATGAGAAGAACCCTGCAGCCCCGTTTCCTTGTGCTTAGGCATCGTTGGGATATAGTCGGGGCTTTTAAGGGCTTCAAATTTACATCTCTCTCATGGCAGCCCGTCTACAGCTTCCGTTAGGAAATTGGATTCTATTGTGTTGTAATGTGTGACAGTTTTTCCTGTCACTTCATTTGACTCATTCTTGTGATTCTTACTTAAATGTCAGATCCCAGCCCCAAACACTCTGCGGTCTTGGGAGCGTTGGAATTCATTCTGATCCAGCCTGGCCCATAGCAGACACTCAATTGTCATTTGCTTTCTTGGGGACAGAGGGTAAAGCCGCGGGGGCACCCAAGATAAGTAAGATATAATCTTTGCCCCCTAAAGATCTTATCACGGCCGGGGAAGGGAGGAGGATTTAAGAGAAATAGTAAGTGGCTCTGGACAAGCATTATGCATAATTGCGTTATCACAGTTTTGTAGAAATGTGTATGAAACTCGGTTTCCTTGTCTGTGAAATAGAGATTGACCCCTCAAGGGGCTGTGATAATAACACAGTAATTAGGAACACACTAATTAAGATCAGAGGCCCCCAACCAGACTACGTGAGTTTAAATCCTGGATCTGCCACTCAGATCTAGCTGATCCGGGTACTAGTTCTAGAACTCTGAGCGAGTTACCTAACTTCTCCAGGCTTCCGTGTTCTCACCTGTCCGATGGGGCTCATGAGAGTACCTACATCAGGGTTGTTGGAAGGATTAAATGGCTGAAGTACTTAGAATAGATCTGGCATGATGTATGTTCTTGATAAACATTAGCTATTGATAGTATTCATATTCTCAAACATGATAAATTAGTTTACTGGTACTGATGAACCAAGGAAGTGTGGCTCGATCAGGAACCCAGTTCTTCTAAGCTAAAAATCCCATATTCTTTCCCCTATACAGTAACACTTCCCTCAAGTACAAATAACCATGACACAACGCCCAACATGAGCGCTGTCAATGCTATTGGAGATATACATTCCTCCTTAGGAGCTGGGACCCTGACTTCGCCACCCGTGTTTCTCTAGCACCTGTCACGAGGCTGGGACACAGCAGGCACTCAGTAAATGGTACTTCAGGACAATACTGTTGAATATGAGCAAACACAAGGAGGCAGGATGTTCCAAGGCATATTCAGGGATCAAAGTCCAGAATGTCTGGAGTTTTCTGGTTGTATTAGATTTCTGGGGCTGTAACAAATTACCACAAACTGAGTGGCTGAAAACAACAGAAATTTATTCTCTCACGGTTCTAGAGGCCAGAAGTATGAAACTGTAAGGGAGGAAAACCTTTTTCCTCTAACCTCTTACGTTCAGGGTCTGGGGCCCTGCAAATTAAACTGACAAAAGACGGATTAACAGGAGGAAAGGCATACAAATTGTATTCAATGTTAATACTTTAATTTTTATGTGTACACAGGGGTCTCACAGAAAAGGGAATGAAAACCCAAAGAAGTGGTTAGGCCTGAAAGCTTATATACCATTTTAAGAAAGAATGATAAGTTAACGGAGAGGTAATAGGACAAAGGAAAGGGGTATGGGCTTTTAAGGGGCAGTAAATTGTGGGAAAGTAAATATATGGGGGGAAACTAATGGAAGATAAGGATTATTTCAGTAGGATTTGTTTATGCAGATTCAAGTCAGTGCCATCTCCATTGATAAGAATTGTCTCTTCCTGGTACAGAAGAGAGGAGGAGGGACGCCTTCACAAACGGAAATTTATACCCTGCCTTTAGGCAGAAAGAGAGGAGAGTGGAGAGCTTCTCCTGCGTCTGCTGTTTCTCAGTTGCCTTCAGCTCAAAATAATCCTCGCACGAAAGAAACATCTTTTGGAGGGGCATATTCCGACCCCCTTCGAAGTTGTGCACAAGGTTGGATCCTCCTGGAGGCTCCAGGGGAAAATCATTCCTTGCTTCTTCCAGCTTCTAGTGGCTCCAGGCTCCCCTTGACTTGTAGCCACATCCCTCCAATCTTGTGGCCTCCTCCTCTGGGTGTCTTCTCTCTCAGTCTTCTCTTACAAGGACACTTGTCATTGGATTTAGGGCCCACCCCAATCTAGGTTGATCTCATGTCAAGATGTTGAACTTAATTACATCTGCAAAGACTCCTTTTCCAGATAAAGGCACATTCACAAGTTCCAAGTGGACATATGTTTTGAGGGACCACGTTTCAACCCACTGCAGGAGTGTTAAGAGGCACCACGAAATCAAATTATTATGTCAAATCATTTGCCTTCAATGTAATGAACTGTGAAGTTGGAAACTGAGCAGTTGCAAATGTTCTGGAAGTGTACTGTGCCTAACTTCCTCTCCCACCACTGCCCCCTGACTGAATCTCCATGAGAGAATCATCCCCTCCAGAGTGTCAAGAGATTCCTGTTAAATATTGAAGACCTCAGGAGGGCTAGGAGGGGGAAGGTGTGAGGGAAGCAACTTGTCGGTGCCCATTACCCTTCGCTATCTCACCAACACGGATCTTCCGAGGATCTGGGAACAGGGCACAGGACAGAAACATGTGCGTGAAAAGAGGCCTGAGTCCAATCTGGGCCTTTCTCTGGGTGGGACATTCCAGTGGGCCAAAGATGAGCATCATTCCAGGAAAACATACACTAATAACATTAAACATAGACAATTTATCGAGTCCTTATTATGCCCCGGGATTTCTTCTAAGCATTTAATCCTCACCACAATCCTTTGGTGTAGGTAGTATTAATATCCCCATCTTACAGATGAAGAAACAGGCACAGAGGTTAAGTAACTTGTACAAGGTCACACAGTCACCAGTAAATCTACGATTTGTCAATGCAAATAATCCCTAATCAATCTATAAATCAAAACTGGAGTGAGTTTATTATGAGCCAGATCTGAGGACTATCCCAGGGCCTTCATTCCCCAAGGAAGGAAAGGCACCAAAGAAGTGGGGTGTACAGAGTGGTTATACACCATCTTGGAACAAAGAGCATATATCACATATGACAGGAATGTCCCTTTTACGATTGTCACGAGTTGCTTTGCTGGCACAGCAGATTGGTGACCAGCAGGCCAGTGGTCACAAGGTGAGTGGTCACAAGGTGAGCACAGCAGGTCAGTAATTAATCCTTAGTTTAGGGAGAGATGCTTATCCTAAAAGAAATGCTAATTTGAGAGAAGCTACATCCCTGTCTTTAAGGGTATCATTCTCGTCTTTGGGACATGGTAAATATTTATCCATTCACCCATTGATGGACATTTAGGTTGTTTCCATATCTTATCTATTGTAAATAATGCTGCAATGAACATGGAGGTGCATATATCTTTTTGAATTAGTGTTTTTGTATTCTTTGGATAAATACCCAGAGGTGGAACTGCTGGATCATATGGCAGTTCTATTTTTAATGTTTTGAGGAACCTCCATATGGTTTTCCATAGTGGCTGCACCAATTCACATTCCCACCAACAGTGCACAAGGGTCCCCTTTTTTCCACATCCTCGCCAATACTTGTTGTCTGTTGTCTTTTTGATGACAGCCATTCTGAGGTCTGAGGTGATATCTCATTGTGGTTTTGATGTGCATTTCCCCGATGAGTAGTGATGATGTGCACCTTTTCATGTACCTGTTGGCCATCTGTATGTCTTCTGTGGAAAAATGTCTATTCAGACATTTTCTAATCAGATTTTTTGGTATTTTGCCGTTGAGTTGTATGAGTTCTTTATGTAACTCAGCTATTAGCCCCTTATGAGATATATGATTTGCAGATATTTTCTCCTGCAGTAGGTTGCCTTTTGATTTTGTTGATTTCCTTTGCTGTGCAGAAGCTTTTTAGTTTGATACAGTCCCACTTATTTTTGCATTTTTTGCCTTTGCTTTTGGTGTCAGATCCAAAAAATCATCACCAAGCCTGATGTCAGGAGCTTACCACCTATGTTTTCTTCTAGGACTTTTATGATTTCAAGTGTTACATTCAAGTCTTTAATCCATTTTGAGTTGATTTTGTGTATGGTGTAAGATAGCGGTCCAGTTTCGTTCTTTTGCATGTGGCTGTCCAGTTTTCCCAACACCATTTATTGAAGAGACTGTCCTTTCCGCATCGTATATTCTTGGCTCCAAATTAATTGACCATATATGTGTGGGTTTATTTCCAGGCTCTCTATTCTGTTCCATTGGTCTGTGTGTCTGTTTTTATGCCAGTACCATACTGCTTTGATTACTATAGCTTTGTGTTATAGCTTGAAATCAGGGAGCATGATTCCTCCAGCTTTGTTCTTTCTCCAGATTGCTGTGGCTCTTTGGGGTCTTTCGTGGTCCCATACACATTTTAGGATTGTTTATTCTATTTCTGTGACAAATACTGTTGAAATTTTGATAGGGATTGCATTGAATCTGTAATTGCTTTGGGTAGTATGAACATTTTAACAATATTAATTCTTCTAATCCATGAGCAGGGAATATCTTTCCATTTATTTGTGTCTCTTCAATTTTATTCATCAATGTCTTATAGTTTTCAGTCTACAGGTCTTTCACCTCCTTGGTTAAGTCATTTATTATTAAAGACTTTTTTTTCTTTAAGAAGATTTTAAATTCTTACTACTAAGGACTGAAGGGACATATGGTGGTGTCCCTATTTCCAAAGGGAGAGACTGGGGCCACGGGTGGTGATTTACCATGGTCACAATGCTGTTCCCTGCAGATGGCCCTGAACCACCTGCCCCCTGTGGTGGGGGAGGGGTGGGCAGGGGTTCCACACCAGCACAGATACTGGCCCATCAGAGCAGACGCTGATGCTCATGGCGCTGACAGAGGAGCCTGGAGGCTCTCTGCTGGTCTCCCTGGTCCCCTGATTTGGGAGGATCTGGGACTCCTGGAGGAGGGGCTGCACCAGGGGGAAGGAGCACTCAGGGTAGTGGCTCTTTTGCATCCACCCTGGAAGTATTTCCACATTTTATCACCAATTCAGCAGGTCCCTCATGTGCCGGCTGAATGTCAGCTCTGCTCTGGGCCTCAGTTTCCTACTTGTGAAAGGAAAGCCCTGGGTTCAGAGTGGACCAGGGGTCTTTCTGGCCCTCACATCCCCAGCCTATGGGCAGAGGCTGAGGGGTCCACTGGGGAAACAGAGGCCAGGGTGGGGAGAGGTGGGAAAGGCAAGTGCCTTCCTTTCAGCCCAGAGAGGAGGTTCAGAGGCACCCCCCTTCTTCCCCCAGGCAGGGTGTACCACAGTGAGCTTTAGGCTGTTGGGAGTAACTAGAAAAGAGCTTCACCCTCCTGCAGCGTCCACACAGCAGATAGAACGAGAACGTGTGAGTATGAGCATGAGTGAGTGTGTGCGGGTCTGCTGGTGTGTTGGTGACATTCTCTATTACAGAGGTGACATCCCTCGCCAGGGACCCAGGGCAGCCTAGAGCTGTGGGCAGCTCGATCAAATTTTATTCCTTCGGTAGCTGTGACCGGAACCCTCACTGATGACCTCTCCAATACAGCATGTGGTATCTGAACAGTAACTTTATTTTATTGTATTAAGGTGAGGTTTATACTGTCTTCTTTCATTACAAAAGTAATATACGCTCATTATTAACACTGAAAATTCAAACAATATAAAGAAGAAAATGAAAAAAGAAAGAACTAAAAATCACTAGTAATCCATTGTCTACAATTCCTGTGTTGCTCCCTAGTCTTTATTCTTCCGCTCCACGTCTGTGTGTGTGTATTCTGTCACATGTAATGACAATACCTAACAATATGGCTCTCCCACCAGTGTTAAGCACTGTGCTAAGAATTTACATGTCTTATTTCATTGGACCCTTACAGAAAAATCTAAGACGAGTGGGTGTCATAATTAATAGCATTTTACAATTAAGGGGACTGGGGCCTTCACTGAGTTCACCTTTCATGTACAGGTTTATATTATGCTTTCGACACTTAACATAATAACATGAGCATCTTTTGCGGTATTAAATAATCTTTAAAAGCACGATGTTTGGGCCAGCCTTGGTGGCCTAGTGGTTGAGTTTGATGCACTCCACTTCAGCGGCCTGGGTTCGGTTCCCGGGCACGGACCTACACCACTGGTCTGTCCATGGCCATGCTGTGGCAGTGGATCACACACAAAAAGAGGAAGATTGGCAGCGGATGTTAGCTCAGGGCGAATCTTCCTCAGCAAAAAAAAGTTTTAAATAAAAAGTAAAATAAAAGCATGATCTTTAATGATGCAGGTATAAGTATATTGTACATCTAACCATGTCCCTCTTAAACATTTCAGGCCCCCTCTCCAGCTTTTCAGCACTATAAATAACACTGTAATGAACATCCCGGGGCATAAATCTTTGTGGGACTCTCTGATTGGTTCTTTAGGCTAGCTCCCCAGAAGGAGAGGTTTTAGGCCAAAGGCTATGAATGACTTGAAAGCTGCTGATTGGTCTGGACGCAATAGCTTCCAGGAAATACTGGACCGTTTGCATTCCTATCGGTGGCACAGGAGACTGTTGATCTCACCTCCAGTGTGTTATGCAATTTTTAAAAAAAATATTTTGTTTCTTCCCTTAAAGATCGGATTTTGAAATAGCTTTTTAATATGAAACATTTGTGTCTACAAATAAAAGATAGTGAAAAGAAATGAGGATTAAAGTGGGCAACCGAGCATAAAGTCGATGAGTATATATTAAAATTCAAAACCCAGGCCTCTAGTGTGGAGACAGCTGCAATCATTAAAAAAAAAAAAACCTATAGCTGGTGGATTCTTCTTTTAATACTTTTTTTTCCAATTTAAGTACTAGCTGGTTGTCAGTTTGTTGCCGGGATGGGGAGAAGAAATGTGAACTTTCACTTGGAGAAGGTTATGAGAGTTTCATGTGTCTGTGTGTTTACGTGAGAGTCTGTTAGATTATTCTGAATATTTATTTAGCTTTGAAAATAATGAAACAACCAATCAGTTGCTCGGCTTTGATGAGCAGTCGCTGGGCATCAAATGGAGAGGCAGATTGGGTCACTGACTCAAGGGCTGGTCCCTGGGAAAACCAGCCAAGAGCCAGCTTTTATCTGTCTAAACCCAGTCCCTCCAGAATATACTGTAAATCACAGGAAGAAATAAGAGTCTCAAGAAGGAACAAGTTCTGGGGTTAGTCATTGTTCTTGTTTAATAAGCACACAGCAGATCCAAAGAGTCCAGACCAGACCAGACCTGACACCTCCCGTCTCCCAGGGAACCAAGCTGGAGGTTTGGCCACCCCAGATAGTGTCCTTTTTTCCCTTCTGTTTATCCTTGGCATCATCTTTGTTACATTTTAAAGACTGGAAATGTGAACCTTCCAACTGCTAGGCATTCACTGGTGTGCCAGGAGCATAGGCCCTTTCCAGGATGAGAGGCCTGAATGTGTATCATGTCCAGGGAAGCTCAGACAGGGCTAAGTAAATATATGGATTAGCCTTTCCACAGGCTTTCGAGAAGCATCCCGACAATCGCACACTTACCATGATGAGAAGGGAGATTGGAATTGGCTCACATGATTACAGAGGCTGAGAAGTTCCGTGATCTGCCGTCTGCAAGCTGGAGACCCAGGAAAGCTGTGGTGTAATTCAGTCCGAGTCGGAGGCTTGAGAACCAGGGGACCTGATGGTGTAAATCCCAGTGGATTCCTCCTTCCTCTGCCTTTTGTTCTATTCAGGCCTTCCATGGTTTGGATGAGGCCCACCCACATTGGGGAGGGTAGTCCCGTTTACCAAGTAGATCAATTCAACTGCTAATCTCATTTGGAAACACTTACAGACACTCCCAGAAATAAAGTTTAATCTGGGCACCCCATGATCCAGTCAAGTTGACACACAAACGAATCATGACTGTGATGTTGAGAGGCTACTTTAAAGATTAGAAGGAGAAGTCTCCTTTGGCATCCCCAATAAAGCAGAGGCCTCGCAGCCTGCAAGACTGAACACATTTTCCAAATAACCTGAGTCACCAGGCCCTGGGGAATTCCTGGCATCTGAGTCCCACATTAGTAGTGATATCAGAAGCTCAACTAGCAAGCAGGTGAGGCAGATTCTGAGTGTCAGAAAGCTCACAGGAATATAAAGAAATCGCGTACCGGAAGTGGCGTTCCAGAATCCTTTCACTGCCTAGAGAACTTTCTGCAATGATGGAAATGTTCTTTGTCTATGCTGGCCAATACAGGAGCCACTAGCCAGGTGTGGCTACTGAGTCCTTAAAATGTGGCTGGGGCAATTGAATTTTTAATTTAATTTTATTCTGATACATTTTCATTGAAATGGTCACCTGCGGCTGTGGGCTGCTGCCCTGCGTAGCACAGAGATTACAGACAACAAAAAGCTTTTTAGTTTTATGCTAACAATGTTGAAAGCCCAAATCCTGTTTCAGGTAAACTTTTGATATATATACAAACAAGTGTCACCATTTAATCAAAAAAGAACGCGCCAGCAGAACTTTGGTAAGGAGGAACCGAGGCAGAGGCACGTAACTCAGCTTGAAGAGGACAGTAGTGTGTTTGTTTGAAATGCAACCGAGTTTGTTTCACTCTCTGTGCTTTGCTGGGGCATTTATTCCTTTCCTTCCTGGTTAAAGCGGTTTATTCTGGTGGTTCAGGGCTTTCGTGTTCCATAGGCTTGATTTTCCACACAGCTGGGTTATCTCGGGCACGAAAGCTCTGCGCTAAATCTTCTCGATTTCTCCCTGCTCCTTCCATCTGCACAGACGCAAGCGTGCTGCTTCCATCTTTCTCTCCGGGTGTTGATCAAGTACGACCGTTTCTGGGATGTGCCCGCATAGAGAAATAAACAAAATGCAACTTTCTGGAAAAAAAAAAGAAGGCCTTGAGAAAGGAATAGAGTGCCTCCAAGAGCTGCTTGTCTTTCTTATTCTTGGTGAAGTGGGTCCTCATCGCTCATTTTACAGTTCTGAGAAAAAGAATTAAGCTTGACTATGGCAATCCACCGTGACGTAAGATAATGCGGTCTATTGCGAGTTTCCACTCTTACATAAAGCCTCATTACCGTAATTAATAATTATTTATGGATGGACTTAGTGATATCTTTAAATGAGTCTCCCTTTCTTCTTTCCAGTACTTTTTCAAAGCAAAAGGCACCTGGTTTAATAAGAGAGTCGACTATTCAAAGTAAAACAGTGACTTTCCCATTGCCTGCAATAGAATCTTCCGTCCATGTCTACTCCCAATAAATGCAGAAAGGGAAAAGCGCAAAGATTTCTAATGATGATGGAACTCAGCTGAATGACAAGAGGACAAACAAGGCACGTGACATCCATGGGACGCACTTACTGATTCAAACACCAAATGGTCAAGTCTATAAGAAAATGAGTCAATTTAGCTGAGTTAACATCTGTTCTTTATGCTTATTAGAGAGGGGCCAGAGTCACTTGGCATTGTTATTGTTAACTATCATCACCGCTTATTTTCTAGGATTTAGATACTTTCTAGAATATAAGAATCTAGTATTAAGTTAAATGCGTACTGGATGTTATCGTGCATGAGACATTACAGAAACATTCTCCGTTAACTACAGGAAAACAGCCTGTGCAATAATTAGGCTTACCTTAGGAGAGCCCGTTTCTACCAAAATTTGAGACCGAAAATGAGAAAATAATGATAGCGTTGTCCGTTTCTTCTACACGATGTCAAATATTCAAATAAGTGATTGTTTTATTTATTTTTAAAATGCACACATGATGCAATATACATTTAAATTTAAAAAGTGAAGAAACTGAGTCAAAAGGAAAGTAAGAGAGATGACCAGTAAACGTTTAGTCTGCCGCCACCCTATTCCTGCATGCTATGGAAGTGCCAGGCACAAATGTGACTCTAAATGACCTAGCAGCCACTGCAAAGTGAGAAACATCCGGTTATGAGATGCATGGCGACTGGACAGTCAACACTAACCGGGCCCTTGGGATGAGGATACCTTTTCCTATACAGACACCCCAGAACCCCTTCACTGTGTCTTTGCCTGTGAGAAGGCCACCACTGCCTTCTGCTGGCTGACCAACATCAGGCCCGGGTTTGGTGAGGAGCTTCTCTCCTCTCAGACCACACTCTTTACTGCGCATCATGAAACATAAACTATCAGGTAGCAGAAACTAAAAGGAATTGAAGAGGAAAACAGTATTAGCAGAGCTCAAACATGGCTGTCATCCTCTGAGACGCCTGTATGATTTTTTTCCCCAAGCTAACCTTGTAGCAATACTCAGAATTCTTTGCCTTGCCCGCAGATGAAGGTCCACTTTTCAGGCATTAATAAGTGTATCAGTCAGGGTCCAGTTAGGAGACGGAACCCACACTAGTTATTTTAACAGGGAGAATTTGATGTAAAGAATTAACTGGGCATGAAGCAGTTACCACCCCCAGGGCCCGGGAACCCAGGGAGGAGGCGGGGATGGTTGAGACTGAGAAGCCTGGAGAAGAGCCCCGCGCCCCTGACACTCAGACCTCCGAGGAGGGGGCGCTGCGGTGCTGGGGGCTGGGAGCAGGGAAGGGGGGTCTGTGGGGCTGGGCTGGCGTCCCTGGGGTTGTCATCCTAAGGCTGCTTCTGCCAGCGTGGGAAAAACCTCAGACTGGAGCCAGCTGCTGCTGCTCCTGGACCGAGATGCCCAGGTGGGCAGAAGCAGGCTGACTGCGGTGATGGAGACAGCACAGGAGACAAAAATGAGCTCCTCTCCTCCTCCAGCGCCCCCTATGGGAGGAGCCTGAAACAGACCCGGGGGCCGAGCGGACGTGTAAACCAGCGCAGGCCGCGGGAAGAAGTGTCTGGAAGCACGGATTTGAAACTGAGAAGCAGTAGTTTAATCACTGGCATAGTGCATTATACAGATTTCACTGACAGCTCTGTGGCGGAGTCTGAGAGGCGATTTACACTGCGGAATGTTGAGCGTTTTATGATTCCCTTCCTCCCCAAAATAAACCCCTATTAAAGCTCTCTTTCCTCGGGTGTCTTCCCTCTACCCCTTTCTGTAGCTCTCTTCCCTTTTTGAAACGAAGCCGAGCTACCACCTCTAATCTTACCCCCCTACACCATCCCTATGCCAATGGAAATGATCAGTCTCTTCGTCAGAAGAAGGAGGAAGTCTATGCAACATACTTTTTTCTGCCAAACACATCTTCTCTTCACATCAGCGTAAGATGTCAAGTCACGATTCAAATTAAAAATTGTAATGAGATAAGCGTAAATTAAAAGAAACTAGAATAGAGAAATGTTTAAAATAAGAAAATTAGTGAAATTAGCCAGAGAAAGAAAGAGAAATACTGCATGGTATCACTTACGTGTGGAATCTAAAAAAAAAAAGTCAAACTCATAGAAACAGAGTAGAAAAGTGGCTGCCAGGGGCTGAGGTGGTGGGCAATTTAGGGAGAGATTGGTAAAAGGGAACAAACTTTCAGCTATAAGATGAATAAGGTCTGAGGATCTAATGCACAGCCTGGTGACTAGAATGGATAATACTGTGTCATATAAGTGAAACTTACTAAGAGTATAATTTAAATGTTGTCAACAAAAATTAATTAAAGTAGAAGAAAATTAAAAATCTAATACATATTAGAATTAAGGTAAAATAAAGGATCAATGAAATAATGAGCATTAAAATAATGAGATTAAGAGTTTTAAAAATGAAACATCAGAATAAAATCAAGAGATAATACTTTAAAACTAGTAAAGTGGAATTAAATTGTTTTTTAGATAAAGGGAAATTAATTTTAAGATAAGAGAAAACATGGAAAGAGAAGATAGAAACAAAGAGCTTAAATGTAATAGCAAATAATAACTGCCATTTATTAGGCATTTCAGGCATGATTGACAGGCGCTGTGCTAAGTGCTCTCAATGTCATGTTTCATTTAAACCCATAGGCAGGTGCTGTTATGTCCCCATATGTCACAGGTTGGGAAACTGACTCTTACAGCATTCCCATAGCTCATAAAATCATGGAGTTGGAATTTAAGTTCAGCTCAATCTGTCTAGACGTAGCGCCCAAATTTTGCAGGAAAGCTCCAAAATAATGAACGGTAGAAAGAGAAAAAGGCAAAATAATCAGCACAGATTACATCAATGAGATCTCAAAGAAGGCTGAGTTACTGATTTATTCAACAAAACCTACCTGTGATAAGATAAAATGAGGGCACAATCAGAAAAGAGGATAAGGGAAAAATGGGAGGAAACCAAATGACAAAAGTCAAGGGTCTGGGGATTTAATAGTGTCCCCTGTGAACTGGCTTGCTCCCCGGGTCCTCACTATCTCTGTCATCCAGGCCCCTGGTCACTAGAGCCTGGGCGTTTCCTCTGCCCTCTGCATCAAGCTTGATGAAAGGGCCGAGGCCCCTTCCCTAGGCCTTGCTTTCTTCTTACCTGACAGAGAGGGCTTCCGAAGCAGCCGCAGCCCTTCAGAGGTTTGACTTATGCAAGTTCCACTGTCTCATAGTAATTGCATGGTGGTCGCCTCAACATCCAGGCTTCACCAGCTTGTAGGTCTAAATGGGGTCATCTAACATTAATACCCACATCTCCCTCACCCCGAGGCTCCAGGCTCCTACAGGAAATTCAGTCCTTGCAGAGATCCGCTCCTCGGTTGTACATGAGAGCCCCAAAGAAAGGATCTTCTATGTGTCCCAGTGGCCACTCCCCACTGTCTATTGCTTCAAGTTTTGTCACCATCTCAACTGATGCTTTGGGGGTGCATCTGGAAGGTCTGGGGTTTCCAGGAAACTCTACAGGCACATGTCCTAGTAAGATGTGCTTTGCTGGACTGAAGGTGAGTGTGGGAGAGGAACCAGATGGCATGGTCTATCTTGGAGGCTCCCAACTCACCAAAGAGCCCCGGCAGAAATATCCAGAAACGAGTTAGAGCTGGCATGACACGTAGTGGGTAATGGATATGTAGGATTTTTCTGTCTCTTCGAAATGGTTGTGGGTATTTGTTTGTCAAGGCTTGCATACACGATAAGCTCATTTTCTAGGGTTAATAATCTATAGACACTCAGGCATTAGTGTGAAGTTGGCATTTTAGGCACCAAAGTTTACACCTATGTTTGCACGTCTTACAAATAATTTCTAGGCAATATGATGGTATAAAATAGTCATAATAATATAAACTTTGCTATAACTAGGGTGACTCTCTATCCTACCTGCCCTGAATAATTTTGGTTTATGTCTTTTGCTCGAATATTATTGTAGTGTCTCCTTTCACCCTTAAAAGTTATAACACAACAGCCATAACACAATAAGTGGGATTCCAATTTGTTAATTCTATAAAATACGAGGTTCTTTAATTGTGAGGTTAATGAATTGAATAAGTGAGCTGCCAGAGAGCAAGTTGCTTCTGGGCTGGGTTGTTGGTCGCAGCCTTGTTGTGGTGCCACCTGGTGGCAGCTTTCTGAGGTGACAGATAGCCACAGGGACCAATTCTGGGTATTGTGACTGGCTGAGGCTGTGAAGACAATAGTAGCAATTCTAGGATTCTCCCAATTAGTTGGTTTCCAATTCATGCAGACTGGGCTGGCAAACACCTGGGACTGCATCGGCCTATCCTAGACAGGGTTGCCTGGCTGGCCTTGGTCTGCCTTCAACATCATCCCTCCTCTGGACGAGAACTTTGTCCACCTCGTTTAGGGAACTAGGGCTGGACACAGGGTGGGAGCTGATTGCCTATTGCCTTATATTCGAATTCAAGTTCTCACAGTTAGCATTGGCAATCACAATAATAGTTAACATGTATGGAGAGGTTTCCATGGGCCAGAAATTTACATTAAGAAAGTCATTTCTAATCAAACACCAGATAAAAATAAGGGGAAGTACCCTATAGACTCTGCTGTGATGCACACCCTTCAGCCAGCCCCACTGAGGTTGATGCCTCTCCATATCTACGACATATGTAGAAAGTACTATTTTGGATTGTGCTTGATTTTTTTTTTCTTTTATAAAAATAGAGCCTTCGGATTTTGATTTAAATTGAATTTTAGCCTTTGATTCGAATGTTTCATGTTCTTCGTCTGCCCCAGAGCTATTTGATAATAGGTACATATTAATGTTTTGCAGTGTATCTAGAATTCCTGCAGTTTGGGCTATTGGCTTCCATGGATGCAGACCAGCCTGGTAAGAGACTCAGGGATCGGTCCTTGGAGGGTAGATCAAGTGTGAACAGCTCAAGGTTGAGTTGATGTTAATTTCTGGTCCCACTCAGCCCCAGGCATCCCAGGTTTCTACTAATGAGATTTCTGCCATGTTGCCCTGTGACTGCGCAGGCGCGTGTGTGTGTGTATGTGTGCACACATGTGTGCTTGTAGTTATGTTGGAAGGATTTCCATATGGGAATTGAAATACTTTTTTGCAGCTCCAGGCCGTTTTAACCGACTTGCCTTCCCTGGGAAAGTCTTTGTTGAATCTCTGCCTCTACTGATCTTTCACCAGAAGTTAGTGAAGAGACGTAATAGCTGCTCTCTGAATAGGCTGAATGAAAACTTTCCATGTTGTGAACTGGTAAACAACAACTGGTTCAGATTCTTAGTTTGTCTATGTTCAATGTGGGCACTGGAAACTATGTATATACAATGGCCACCTTCCTCTGTGTAACCTCTCCTGTGCTGTATGCATGATGGAGTCTTTGACGGACCAAATCCAAGGAGTTGCTACTATTAATTTTATAATGAGATACATCCTCAGAAAAGGAGCCAGTTTCACTCTGGTCTTTCCAACCATGCATATTACCCCCTCCCTGCCTGGCAATCATATGAGGAATTGATTGGACCCAGCTTGACTCTTCCTGTAACAGGGGACACCTGGCGATCTCACAGCAAGAGGAGTCAGGCTTGATGTTCAAAACTGAGCAAGTTTATTTGTTATCTGAGGAGAGATGGAAATCAATGGGGAACCTTAGGGAAATAACATTTACAGGTAGTTTTCAGTCTATAACTGCAGCTCTGAGTCCCTACTATTTCCTGATGGCAACTGATTTTTTTACGCAAGGAAGCACAAGGGAGATGTTTTACTTTTGTGAGAAAGATTTACTATCTCATGCAAATATGCTTCTCTCCCAGGTATGTTTTTCTTTTTAAATTTCACTGAAAACCTGAGCCAGATTTTAGAGATTTGGTTTCCAGTTCTTGCTCCATTTCTAATTTATTGGACTATAATAGGCAATATCTTTAACCCCTCTGGGGATTGCCACTCAGTCAAAAATAAGAAATAGGACATCCAGCCTACGTAAAAAGGAAAGTCAAGGGAATATGGTGGATTATTTTTGATGTTATGGCAGAAAGAAATAACAGCTACTACTAATAATAATTCTCGTTGTTCTATATAAACCTGCCCTGAGAATAAGAATCGCTATTTAGTTTTTAAGGAAGGAAGGAAAAATAGAAATGAGCAGAGAGATGATTATTTAATACTTTGACCAATCTGAAGTGGAGTCGGGGGCATTCCTCTCCAAAACCAGGATGCGGTTCATAATTTTCATCTAGCAGTATCTGCAACATCGGATGAGGCGTTTTTCAAAGGACATTTGAAATATAAATGAGATAATACTTTTTGAAAACAAAAAGAAGCTTTTACATTTTATTTAAGGAGCTAAGAGAGAGGAGATCGTGAAATATGGGATTTCAGAAATTTTATCTTCTTGACGTCTCAGAAACTAAAAGTTCTCAAAGGTAAGAACTTCCTGTTTTTTCACCACTCCCGCACCCCCAGTGCCTAGCCTAGGGCTGTGAGAGAAAAAGGGCTCAGTGCGTGGTTGATGAGTAAATGCAGGAATGTAGAGGTGGCTGAATTAATGAAGAAACAAGCGACTAATCTACTATCATCTCAGTGCTTTCTTATTTGCTTGTTTTTATTTTTTGTGTTTGTTTGTTGTTATAGAAGTTCATGGTAGGAAATTTGGAAAGTGGAGATAAATGTGAAAATGAAAATAATAATCACAGAGGCTCCCATTGTAAATATTTTGGCATGTTTCCTTTTGTTTTTCAGACATGTATACATGTAGACACACACACACACGGGTGTTTGTGTATAAGCCTATAACATCATTTTTATAACCTGACATCATAATATAAATATAGTTGTGATTAACTGTTTCTCCAATTAATATGCTATTGTGAATATTTTCTCAGATAAAATATTGCTAAAAATTTGGATGTACCTTGACAGAATTAAATTTTCTTGTAGATTGGACATTTGAGTTTTTACTATGAAAATGATTCTGTAATGATTTCCTTGTCTATAAATAGTTATGTCATCTTAGAGATTATTTCCTTAGGATATTTACTAGACCTAGAAGGAAAGGCTATTCTTCAAGCTCTTGGTTCACTTTGCCACGTGTTCATCAATGACTTATATTTCTCCCTTGACTCCTCGTGCTGTCTGCTTATAAGAGCCTGTTTTATTGGGGAAGGTGGAGCTTGTCTCGCCTGTCAGGAAGCACACACAGCTGGGTGTCTCCCCCCATCACCTGCTGAGGGCTAAAAGAGGGCAGAGAGCAGCTGAAATCTACATAAGATTTTCTGATGCTCTCAATCTTTTGCAGCTTAAATCTAGATGTTGGTGCATTGCTGTGGAAAACAATTTGGTGTTTCCTCAAAAAGTTAAATGTGGAATTACCATATGACCCAGTAATTCTGCTCCTAGGGTTAAACCTAAAAGAATTGAAAACAGGGACTCCAACAAATACATGTACATGCATGTTCATAGCAGCACTATTCACAATAGCCAATAGGTGGAAACAACCCAAATGTCCATCAACTGCTGATTGGATAAACAATTATGATATATACATACAATGGATATTGTTTGGTCATAAAAAGGAATGAAATACTGAATCATGCTACAACACAGATGAACTTCAAAAACATGTTGGTGAAAGAAGCCAGACAAGAAGAGGTCACATATTATATGATTCCATTTATATGAAGTATGTATATTTCAGCCAGAATAGGTGAATCTATAGAGACAGATGCAAATTTGTGGTTGCCAGTGGGGAGAGAGAAATACGGAATAACTGCTTAATAGGCACAAAGTTTCCTTTTGGGGTGATGAAAATATTTTGGAACTAGATAGTGGTGGTTGTTGCACACATTATGAATGTACTAAATTCCACTGAATCGTTCATTTTACAGTGGGTAATTTTATGTTATGTGAATTTCACCTTAGTAAAAAGAAAAGAGGAAAATCTGAATGTTCATGTGAAATGCAAACTCTTTTATAGAGCCAGGGTGCAGCATCATGCATACAGCACAAACCTAAGTGAACATGGATCAGCCTACAGCGAACTATGAGGTTTGGGCTACTGGCAGGGATGGAGGTGATGCGGGGAGAGCTGAGCGAGAGGATGGGTGAGTGTGTGAAATAAAAGTAACGGTTCCTTTGTGAATAACAGGAAAGGATGTTTGTGGAGGTCCACATCCTGGAAGCAATTCTCTTCCCATGAAAGTTCAGAGTCTTCAACGTTCCACCTCCAATACACACACTCACGCATGCACACTCATGCATACCAGTCTTTGCATGACAACAGAGAGCAGGAGCCATCCCTGGGTGTCAGCAGGCAGCAGCAGCAGATCATTTTACAGAGTGCACGATGGAGGGGCATGAACCTTCCTGGGGTCTTCATCTACAGGTTTGCACCTTCAGCAACGTCTATAGCTACTTACACAAATCTAACTCATAAAAATTCTATTTTTTAAAGTGTGGTCTTCAAAGAATTAGAGAAAGAATGGGAATTTCCATACTGTGTGCATATCAACCTTGACACGAAGAAGATTTCAGATAAACATAGGAGACGGGCTCGAGTGGATCAATGTTCACAACAGAACCGATTGAGAGAAAGGAGGGGCAATACATTTCCCTCAGCCTCACCCAACTGAGAAGGGTGCCAGTGGCTTAGTAAAAAGAGCCTGGAGTTGACACTAGAACTTCACAGCAATATTTCTAAGCATACATGTTTGTTCAAAAAACTAAAAATAAAATACCAATCTAACTGTGACTATGTCAGTACATCATATGTATTTATATATGTATATGCATTCACACAGATGTGTATATACATGTATATGTAATTTTTAGTTTATTGCTAATGTGCTATGCTTAAGATAACTGATTAACGAAATTCTATTGTTCAGTCCATAGTATTCAGTTTTTTCCTATAAATCCTTTGCCTTTATAAGCCTCAAGTTGAAAGAACCACTTCAATTATTGCTGAAGAGGCAAAGTAGAAGCATAGAAATTGAAGTGAGAATTGCTGACAAGCAATACCCCTACGCAATGATGTCTAAGCAAGACCATTCTGTTCTGGCTGCATCTTCTGTTATTCTTGCCCTGCGCAGAGCTGTCCTTTGAGGTCATCCACCCTGTCTTTCACTGTTCCTTCCCTGCCCCGCATCTCCACATTCTGTCTGTTTTGGAAAATCCAAATCATATTTCCCAGGAGCCATGACATCACCAACAACTCCCCTCTTTAACCATCTCTCCGTTCTCTGCATCCTTACAGCGCCTCCAGTCTTTACTACATCATCTTGCTGGCTTCATAGACCACCTTTTATTAATTATGAGTGGTTATGGTCTTTTCTCTACCCAAGAAATTTGTGAGATCCTTGAAGATTCATCTGGGTCTGGTTCTGCATTCATTCCTATGGTTTTTTATTCACTCTGCAAGTTTTTATTGCACTCTTGGTGTGTGATAAGACACTGTGAGGTTTAAAAAGCAATGTATTAGGACATTGTTTTCTGGAAGTTTAGTTTCTGATTGATAAGACAAGGTCTCCAGACCTGAAACAGTTGAGTAAAAGTGTCTGCAAAGTCTCTCTTACTGCCTCCATAGCACAGTTCTCAATGCAAGGCACATCCCTGGTGCATTATTCTTGGTTGATAGGTTGCCTCTTAATTAATCAATCAGGAAAAAGCAAGGTAGTGTACACTTCATTGGTTTACAGACAATCGAAATGTGTTTAAAAATCATCTGAAGTAAGAGCATGTTCTTCACCAGGTCATGATTGGCAGAAATCTTATTGAAACAAAAACCAAAACCAACTCTGGTTGGCCCAGAGTGGAATTTCTGAACACAGTATTTAACTTGACCCAGATATTGACAAGGATAACAGTGCAGTCCTTGCTGTCGGAGTCAGCAAATACAAGCTGTTATTCTTGATTTCTTTTTGTGACATGACTCACTGTGCAAATATATTTAGTTCACATTGCTATGTACACAGTCCTGACAACTGCAGCCTGTTGGGGGTGATTGTAGATGTAATAGTGAATAAATAAATCATCCTCTGGACGATTCTGGTATAACCTCTGGGAAAAAAGTTGACTCAAAAATGCTTAAAAACTCTTTCAAGGAATTCATTATCTTTTTAAATTCAGTAAGTAGAGGCAAAGATGCCAAATCCTGGAAATTCACAAGATAAAAGTCACACCTTGGTAATGCCACACTCACTGATGCGCTTGACTTATTATCTGACACTACGGAGAGAGCAAGAAGGCTCTTCTCTGGAGAGGTTTAAAGAGGGGAAGAAAATAAATAAGCCCAAAAGATCCTGAAACTCTCTTAAGGAAAGTGGTTCAAAGGAGAACCTCTTGCATAAACCAGAAGGTTTGAAGAGGCTGATGCTGGATGAACAAAAAGAATGTGGAGGAAACTTATCACACACCAGTGTACTAACTTACCAGGTTTCTTTGAGCAGAATTTGTATTTCCTGACTATACATTCAAAATTTCCCATTTTTTTTTCCTTCTAAGCTAGCTAGGTTATAAGAGTTGTTATTTTTAACGAGTTGATCAATCTCTTTTAACATTTTCCAAATAAGTTAAACAACATATTGTGTGTCTGTGTTATATATACACTTATATCCAAAATGGTGGTGTGTACAGAGCTAAACAAAATCCTGTTAGCAATTCTCATAGAGGAAAAGTGGAAATGACTTACGTATTATTCCAGATCCAAAAAGATTTTATACGAAGCCTGGAAAAGTCAGTAAATGGGGATCACCTTGGATGATAAGGGGATGGTAACTTCAGAGATAAAGAATTACCAGGGAAGCAGCTCTGCACCTTTGACTAAGGCTCAGAACTGTTGATTATTAGCAACTAAGGCTTAAGGTGTGATCAGTTAAGACCAGTGGGGATTAAGACTTGGCTGATGTTTCAACTAGGGAGATGAAACACAACTGGGGATAGTCTGGTGGAAGTGAAGATAGGCAGCCAGTGAGAAAATGATTTTAATTATAGAATAAAGAAAAAATAGGAAGCAACATCTAGGAAAAAGTATTTAAAGGGCTGCAACCACTCATAAGGAGGCAGAGCATTTACCAGGAGAAAAAAAAATTCCAGCCAATTGAACTGAAAAATCCCATCTAAATACGAAAGCAGGGCATGTATTCTGAAGCTGGAACTATTCATCAATGTGTTAAATGTCACACTTTCTAAAAATATAAGATAGATTTCAACAGCCCTATAGTTAAGGACTGATGATTGGAATTTTGCTTTTATGATGCCGTAGCAATTCAGATGGTTCTTAAGTTTCCATAGCAACAGTCCGATGCTACTTTTTGTTCTTCTGTGTGGTCACGTGATGCCTGATGCACTGCATGGGAAGCATAGAGAAGCAGTTGACTGTATTTCCTAATTAATGACACAGAGACCAGAGGCCACCATGAAGGACTTTTACTAACATTGGTTCTGAGCCTCGTGAACTAGAGCCCTCCCGTGATATCCTTTCTTCTGTGAACTGGCACTTACACTGTGTGTCAGCCTTTGCTTTGATGAGCCACTGCTCTATACCAACAGTGTTATTGTTTCATGAACTGTGTGTCCGTCTAGACAAAATTTCCTCAAGCAGATGGTCCCATCTGCTTGTGATGCCTAATTATCTTACACGTTGCCACCAATATGTAAATGGTGGTCATTAGCTATGAAAAATCTACCATTTTCACTCTAGGATGAGCAACAGACTAGTCTACTAGGGCAGAGGCATCCTGTGGTGTCATGAAGTATTAGACAAGTCACGGTACCTCAGTTTCCCATCTGTGAAAGGGGAGTGATGACCAAAGGCTATTTCTTACTCAAAGGATAATGTCTGTAAGACATTTAGACAAGTTTTGTCAAATGTGTTTTGGAAGGTGATGTACATATTGAAAGAATCCAACTTTCCCAGGTTTATGTATGAGAAGTATCAAAGTGCTACATGGCTTAACCTAGAGTCAAGGAGAACACCAGGAATCTTGCAAGCATAAGTAAGACAGATAAAAATCTCTCCTGGGCTCTCATTAAATTTATAAGGGTTTTCTTACAGAGGCAGACTCAAGTTCCCAACACCTACACCATCATTCTCATTAACGAGCATTAGATTGAGTTAAGATCCGTCTAAACTCACCTTTGACATTGGCTGTTTTTCAGTGGGAGTCAGAAGTTTATGGGCTCCAGTCCTAAGCGATGACACCAACATTTATTTTCTTGACTGAATCAATTCACCCCTTTATGTCGTTTTTCTTTATATGAGAGGACATTTATAAAAGAACAAAGAATGCAAGGTATTAAGCTTTTACTGTGTACAGGACACTGTACATAGTGACGGAAATACAGGGAGTCATGAAAGTCTGTGCTTGAGAGCTAAAATGTAGTTGAAGGTTAAAAGATAACAACAACAAAA
Source organism: Diceros bicornis minor (assembly GCF_020826845.1). Classification (NCBI taxonomy): domain Eukaryota; kingdom Metazoa; phylum Chordata; class Mammalia; order Perissodactyla; family Rhinocerotidae; genus Diceros; species Diceros bicornis. The sequence goes on along the minus strand of NC_080775.1, from coordinate 14,842,268 downwards.
GTAACCTCAGCTAAATGTCAAATAGGCAGTATAGATAAGAAGTGAGCTAGGTTGCTGAGGAAAAGCTTCCCAAATGAAGAGAAGTGGATGTGAACTTTGAGGAGAGCTAATATTTATTGAGTGTTTATTAAGTAATGGGCATTGGGTCTTTTGCCTGCTTCATTTGATTGATTAAGGGGAAGATTCTTGATAAGATAATAAAAGTGGGAAGGTGGGAATGGTGTCCTAGAAGTGGGAATGATTGAGTAATGAGTTTGACAGGAGGGGAAGTAAACAGGAAAGAAGATGGTAGATGACTAAAAGCCAAGTTAAGGAGCTTGAACTTCATTTTCATGTAAGGGGAGCCATTGTACATTTTTTAGTAGGGAATGCTGCATATCCGATTGTACGATTTAAGAAAGAAACACTGGTGAAATCAACCAGGAGCCCACTGAAACAGCCCAGGCATTAGGTCAGGGGCCCTTGGCATAGGAGGATGGCAGGAGACAAGGATGAGTGTAAAGTTGACTGGAAGAACTATTACCATTGATGATGGCATTTGGAAAGTCTGGGGAGGGAGCTCATTTGGGAGAAAGAAGGTTAGAGTTGAATTTTGGATGTATTAAATTTGAGGAGATTACAAGTATGTGGAAATATCTTTCCTATAAGGTATTAGAGATGGGGAACTTGCATTGCGGGGGGCTGCTTGAATGCACCCCTCTCACCTTCCTCATGCGGAATTAGGAAGCCCTCAGCCACACAGCCATAAGGCCAATGGCACATTTTATCCTCTCTTTTCAGGGAATACGAGAGATTGGCCACCATTGGAAACTACCTTCTGCTTGCACATCCTGTAAGGCTGGCTAATTAGTGGTGCAGAATTGCGCCTGGCTTTCATTTTCTGGCCAGTGACCTAGGGGAATGTGAGCCATATATTTCTATTTAGTTCCATCTCTCTTTGTTTTATCTTTCTTTTTGTATCTTTCCTAGTGAATTAAGGACTCAAATAAAAACCAAATTCTCTGAGTCTGTTTCTAACCCCAAAATATGTAATTCAGCAAGCATTCATTGAGTACCTCCTCTGTGATAGGCTCATGTCCTGTCTATTGTTTCCATCCACCATACTTGGCTGTCCTTTTCCCTATGTACATTGGAGGGTGAGTGGAGAAATGCCTTGGATGCAGGTCAAAGCAAGTGTCCATGGAGAGTTTCCAAGTCACTCCACCAGCATTTATAAGGCTGGTTTAAATAAAATACCTTTATTCACAAAGGACGTATATAGTAGACAGTACGTTGGAGGAGAAAGAACATCAGATTAGCAGGGCTGAGGACTTATGTAATCTTAGGAAATTCACCAAATGTCCTGGGACTCAATTTACTTATCTGTGAAATGAGTGGATGAAATAGTTGCTACAGAATTCAACTCTAATATCCTTTGGTTTTATATCATGGAGTTAGGCTGGTGATGCCTTTAGAAGTAGCATCATTATATTCATCGAATATAGGCTGTTTCTTATTGTAAATCATTCTTCAAGGGTACAACTTATATACTGGGCCACCTTATGCAGTCGAAGGCCACAGTCTCCCTTGCTGAATCCCCTGGTCAAAAACTCTGTGGCTCAACCTAACAGCGGCAGTCTCAGAGGCTGAATAACCCTCTCCTCTGACAGGAGGATATGAATGTAATTAAGAGGGAAGAAGATGCACAGTCTATTCCTGCGTGTCACATGTGGGTGACATTGAGTAAAACAGCGGCAGGCTCCCCAGACCATCACACTTCCTTTACTCAATCAGGTGGGTCCCAGCCTGCACCCCTACCTACTCCATTGCTCCATTGACCATGGATTCTGTGCAGCTGATCCTCTGGCCCTTCCCCTGTCATTCCCTGCGACCCAGAATGATTCGGCTCTGGCCGTACTCTTGCCTGCTCCTTTTCTGGAGCTGTTCATAAGCCTGTCTCTGCCCCACGGCTGTTACCATTTTATCCTACTCTTTACGGAACCTGGCCACTGCTGCTTCTGCTGGGTCCAGCCCAGCTCAGCCCCACACCTTCCCAGACTAGTCTGGATCACACTTCCCTGTTGTTTTGGCTGGTACCAGCCTCTCTACTGCTGCCATCATCACGTCCCTCTAGAACTGCAGAAGATGCCACTCTCCGACGCTGCTACTGCTACCACTGCTCTCGTGTGTCGGCTGGAGATGCTCCACCATGGCTGCCACCTCCTGAGGCTGCTGCCACTCATCCCCAGCCTCAACTCTGGTTGCTACTCTGCCACCACCATGGTCACTCTATCACCTCTTCTGTAGAGAGCATAACCAATAGGCACTAGAACAGCAATGTCATGGCTACTATCAGCCCCACCTATAATGCTAACTGCTGTCCCTGTAGCTTCTTATCCATGGAGTACATTCCCTCTCCATATATTGTGCCTATATTTTTCTTACCATAATATGTCTTTCAGATTTTATTGCTCTAGTTCTCTGCTTTGGTGGACCTAGCCTAAGTCCTCAAGAGGATCAGGAAGACGACACCATATGGCCGGACTTGTCAGGGGTTTGGAGTCTGCCTCCGCTTCAGTGTTCTGACCTTCAGTACCTCTCCTTTCACTTAGGGTGGAACCCTTTTCCCTAAGAACAACCTGCAGATGTTGCAGTTAAGTCACAAATATCTCTCCTGTGGATGTCTAGGACTAAATGAAATACTGAAAAGAATCCATCTCTAAATTTTTCTTCTAGAGTCTCCCAGGAAGCAAAACCCTTATGCAAATGGTGTTTTCTGGGCTTCTTGAAACAGACATGCAGATTAGACCCCACAGTGGCTTTGGGGCTTCTTGAAACAAATATGCAGATTAGACCCCACCATGGCTTTGGGCGATGCCATATTATACACATAATAGGAAAAGTGGGTTGGAAGCTTCTTTCTGAGCTATGTATATGCCCAGGAAAAACCTGTCCAGACACAGACTCTGGCAAAGGATGGTCAACATGTGCAATGGCCTTCGGTTGGTTTAACAAAGAAAAAGTATGTGAAATCAAGGCTCAGCGACCCAGATTCAAAGCATTCCTCTCTCCTGAGCATTGTTTTCTTTCATTCCAAGCTCTCTGGTTGTGTAAGTGTCTAAACATATTCAGACATGAAAGGAAGACACCCTACACTACTTTAGTGGTCATGTTTGTTTATGCACCATCATGCCTGCAGAGTTGCATCCTGGCGATTCTTGCATGAGGATTCAGTAAGGAAATCCAGCATTTCCTTTAAAAAAACAAGAAATGCAGCTTTATCCCCCAAAATTCTCTCCTTTCACTTCTGACACATAGCCCATGTGACATACATCTGGGCTTCTTTGAAAGGAAGCTTCAGCAAATTTATTTCATTGAGAGGTGAAAAAGAAGTTATGTCTTCCCCAGCCTGGGCACATGCTTCTACAAACATTCAGAGTGCCCCTTGGGAGATGGGCACAGTGCCTTTCATAGAGAACTTCAATTTTTGTTGAGCAAATGAATTCACTGAAATTGGAAGGAAAATACCATTTTTTTTCAGAAAGGTTTTGGAACATTGGAGAACTAGTCATTTTTCCATTTAATCAAGTAGAAAGTTAGCTAAGAGAAGCTAGGTAAATAATCAAGATTATTCAACAAGCTAGATATAGAAAATGAGTTCAGATATAGGAGCTCTGGTGATCTGGTTTTAAAGGGTCCAATCCCTTCCCCATGACCAGGTGGTCATTCCATGACTATGCCGGAAAGCACAGCAAAGTTTTAAAATAAAGCCAGTTTTCTGAGGCTGTGCTCCATTTTTCTCATAATTTCTCTTGGTTCTTATGATTAATTACCATTATGTTTAAAGTCAATATGCTTCATGTTCAAAGTTTGGTTCCTCAAGTTCAGGCTGAGGTTCTGAATCAGAAAAATCATGTTTTATTAGAATTGAGGCAGAAACATTCTTCACGTCTGATCAAGATGCTAATGACTTTGTGACCTCAGGCATTGGTGCCTCTTCTTCTGTTTATGAAAAAAAGTCAGTAGTTTTGCTTGTAAGGCAGGTACTTAGAAATCAAGGTTAAGATACAGTTTACAAAACAGAATGGGCTTCCAGGTTTTTGGATGAAAGATGCCTGTCAATATCTATCATTAATTTCATGATTTTGACACAGTAAGAAATTGAATCAAGCGATTATATTCCCTTGTGCCTCAGGTAAAAACTGGCCAATGAAATTTAAGATGCAGGATTGATTTGAAAAACTCCTCAGAGCTATAAAAATAATGCACATGAAGGCACATTTGTTGTTTGAAAGGTTTCGTTCTCAACATAATTCCATTATTAGGTGAGCTCACGACTGTTAATTAAAGAGACCATCAAGTACTGTGCAGGTATACCCACTTCAGCTTGTAAAATTAAGCAACTTAGAAGAATGGGCAACGTAATATAAAAGAATTTCCTGTAGATTTTTAAGTAAACTAATATGCAACTTTTCAGGAGAACAATGACAAAGTATAAAGCGAACTGTGCCTATTATTTCATTTGTGCATGGCATATAAATTTTTTCAAACAAGGTGAGGTGTAAATTAAGTTTTAAATTAAGAAAAATAGCATCTGAGGTCATATCACCTGGAGATCATTGATCAATACTCTGCACACCTCAATGTTCTTACATTGTCCTCAAACAACACATTATTTTCTGCCACTGTGTTTCCAATGCGTTGATCTCTCTGCCTGAAATCCTCTCTTCAATCTCACATTTCTCCATGCCCATCCGCCATCTTGACAACTCCAACATAGTGACCTCTTCTCTGTAGCCTTGAAGCCACAAGAATATCCCCCTCTATGAAGCCTTAATCCACAATCCCAGGGGAAACAGTGCTTCCTCTCATTTTTGATTCCACTTTTCTTGTCCAACCCTCTATGTTAGTTCTCCCTCAGTATAATTCAGATTGTTTGTTTAGGCAATTATCATTGTCAGTCCTTGGAATTCTTCAAGAGCCAAGACCAGTATTACCTTGGTGATCTCAGGGCAGAGCCTCGAGCTGGGCCTGACATACAGTAGGTTCTTGCTATAGACTGTGTTTGTGTCCTCCCCAAATTCTTACATTGAAGCCTAATCCCCAATGTGATGGTATTTGGAGGTGGGGCTTCTGGGAGGTGATTAGGTCATGAGAGTGGAGCCTTCATGAATGGATTAGTGCCCTTATAAACGAGACCCCAGAGAGCTCCCTTGTCCCTTCCACCACGTGAGGGCACAGCAGGAAGACGACTGTCTAGTAACCTGGAAGTGGGTCTTCACCAGACACCAAATCTGCCAGCACCTTGCTCTTGGACTCCCAGCCTCCAGAACTGTGAGCAATAAATTTCTGTTGTTTATAAGCACCCAGTCTATGGTATTTCTGTTATAGCAGCCAAATGGACTGAGACATGTCTTAACACACGTGGCTCGAAAGAATCCTGAATCATCCTGGTGCCAAACTTAGACAAGCTCAGTGGTTAATGAGGTGATTTTAGAATAGAAGACTGGGTGGGGGGGGGGTGGGGGGTGTCTCTTCCACACCCGCAAAGTGCAAGATGAGCCCACTGGAGAAAAAGTTCTTGCTCTGTTTACACAGCTTGAGAATTCAAAGAAGTCTCAGAAGCAGAAACTACTCAGATTCCCTTCTCTTGTCAATCGCTGTCATTTTCATCCCATCCAAGTCCAGGTTTTGATAAACAATTGCAGGACAACTTTTGAGAGTGATTTGTCTGAGGCCTGACCTTACTGAACATTTTGGGAGAAATATTAAGAAAAAATGTTTCCCCTACATTATATCCTTCAGCACAAATGCCTTCATTTGGAGCTTTGAAAGTGGCACCCCAAAAGAAACAGGAGGCCTTAAAAGTGATAACTGAATGCCCTCTTGGCTGGGAGGTGAGCAGAGAGGGTTAAAGGGGCATCCAACTGCCTCCCCCTTGGGGGGGGGCGGGGAGGTTAGAGGCAAGGGAAGTGCCAGCCGCTTCCTCAGTGCCTTCCACCCGGATGCCCCCTGTCAGCTTTCTCCTTCTCTGTGCTCCCAGAGCTCTTCTAAGCAAACACTAGGGTAATGATCTGAGGCCAGGGCAGCTGTTGGTATCTTCCCTCTTGGCAAAAGCACTTAAACCAAACACCTTAAAGAAAAGAAAGAAAGAAATGTAAATACCTCTTTGCAAACACTTTGCAAAGCAACTTCACTCTGTTCTTTATCCTTTTTCATAAAACACGGGTAGGTAGACATCCGTTTCCAGCTGAAGTTTGCAAGATGATGAAAGAAGCAGCTTTATTTTTCCATCGTGTGCCACTTTTTCAGAAAGACAGAACTGCTGGAGGAAGAAGTCTCCCAGGGCTAGATTCCAATTAACTGCCGTACTGATTGCTGATAACTTCAGGCAATCGCTGTTCTTTAGAAAGTGGGACAGAGAATCTGAAAGATCGTGAAGACAAGATGACTGATCGACCAAGACATAGAACCTAACGCTACTCCTTCCCCCAGTCTTCCGCAATTTTTACAATGAAAATAGTGGAGGAAAAAAATTGAGAGTGAAATGTCACAGGTCTTATACTTGACATTCAATAACATCAAAGTGCTAGTATGTGTGTCTTGAAGCTCAGATACTGATCCGGAGGTCTGGAAAATACTTGAATAAGCATCGAGAATTTCCATCACTCTACATGACTTGCTTTCAGAGCTGTGGCAAGGTAAGAAGAACATGAAATTTGGAGCTAGAAGACCTGCATCTGAGGCTCAAGCTCTGGTTCTGCTGTTTAGGAACTCTGTGATCTTGGGTTAGTTATTGTCTCCATCAGCTGCCTAACACACACACTGCGTGGCGCCACACCATGGTCGACGTTGGTTGTTCGGAGGTTTGCAGAATTCTGCTGATCCTCTCTGGGCTCCAGTGATCTTGGCTGACCTTGCTCCTAAGTCCGTAGGTTGGATTGTCTCTCATCCTCCTCCCGGGATCAGCAGACTAGCCTGGGTATGTCCTTCCCAGGGACGTTTTCAAGCTTCTGCTTGTACCACCTTTGTTAACATTCTATTGGCCGAAACAAGTCACATAGCCCTACCCAGAGAAAGTGAGAGAACATGGCGAAGTCTAGATGCCAAATGGCGTGGATAACAAAATGCATGAATAACTGAGACTAAATGATGCCATCTACCACAGTACTTAATTCTCTCAATCTCAGTTCCCTCATCAGTTAAATGGGAATAATATACGTCGAAAATGAAAAGAGATGGCACTTTAAAAAGTACTTAACTCAAGGCCAGAACAAAGTCAACACTCAGTGAATGTTCCTTTCTTCCTATTCACCTCTCCAAATTTGCAAAATGGAAGTTAGTTCCTGGCGCACCTAACGCGGCTCACTGCGAGGTTTCAAAAACGCAACGCATGTGACAGCACTTTGAAAGAATGTCACTCACTCTATAATTTTGTATTGCAATAACTTATAGAATGCTTGTCCTTACACAGATACCGACATAAATTCAAGCGTTTGGATATTAAATCACAATTTCCATTGAGCACTTTAGTTTAGCATGCAATAAGTGGAAATTTTCTCTGTGATATGTTTTGATCTTTATGTTATAAGGCAAAGCAAATATGTGTGGCCTAAGAGGAGGGGCAAAGGCAGGGGAGCGTGGGACAGCAGGAGATTTGTCATATTAGCCAAGTCACTCCATTTGTGTTGCCCAAGATATCTGGAATTAATCCAGGAATCAGGTCTTTTCTATCTTTTATCACCCTAAAGTGTAAGTCTTAATGAGGATGGTTCCCAATAAGAAGAAAAGAGTGATGGGTCACAGAGGAAAAAACCTAAATGGTTGTCAGGTCACAATCCTCATCCCTTAATAAATCGAAAACTTTATTTATGAAGCAGGGCAATACAATCCTCAGATAATGACCCTTAATTGTGCAACTGGCTGTGGTCCCCAGAGACTACAAGGGGCCTAAAGAAATTAACCTTGATGGCAAAGATGTGGAGAAGAAAGGGTCAGCATCTTAATGCAAGAGAGATGGGAAATCTGAGCCTCTGATCATGACCTGTCTAATGGCCTTTGTGATGTTTCCAAGTGCTCCTGGTCTAGAGAGTTTTATTATGAAGCTCTTTCTTTCTTTCTTTCTTTTTTTGACAACAGAATGGGGAATAAGGATGGCCCGAAGGACAAGGGCATTTGGTAAGAGATGTTCCTTGGTGTGGGAACATTCCCTCCGTGCATCAGAAGTCCCCACTATGCAATGGAAATTCCTTGAGTCAGATTTCAGCTAAGACTCCCTTTCCCCGTGGTGAAAACTTAATTGATATTTTACTGGTTTCTATATATTTGATACTCATTGACTTTTTCTCCCAAGGCTGAGTTAATGCCAGATTGTGAATTCTGCCCTTTTTGAAGCTGAAGGGACTATTTTTGGAACATGAGGTTGCAAGCAGACAGCACCCCAATTTAAAGAAATCTGGGATGGAGAAATGTGAATTATCATTCCCACTTCTGAATATTTTGGCAACATGGATCATTCTTGAGAGTGTCAGGATGCCTAATCATCTGATGATGACTGTTCACTGACTTTGCACATCTATTGCCCAGGTTAGGACATTTCCTAAACCCCACCATCACTGTCTCCTCTCCCCCTGCCTCCTCTCATCCCCAAATAAATCGAACTACTTTATACACATACCTAAGAGATGGCCTAGTCAGTACTTGAAGGACTTGGAAATGATAGGTAATAAATTGACTAATATGTCCCATTTTACCGATAACTGTTTATCTTTACTAAACACAAGACGTGTGCTTGATGAGTGTCTTACATGCTAACTGGCTTGAGGTGGATGGCCAATGAATACTGGTTTCATGAATAAATAAGTGAATGAGGTACTAAAAGTTAACACGATGGCTTAAAATAATACAGTTTCAAATGCTTAATTTGCAGCCCCTGGCTAATAAAGAACAGACCATTAAATATACATTTAAGTCTTTATATGTCTTGTGTTGGTGGAGGAGATTTTTTAAAAAATGGAATTGTATGAGAAGGAAATGGTGTTTTCACTAGTAGTGGCCTCAGGAGCTACATGTAGGTCCGTTATGTGGGCAAATTACTTAACTGACGCTTTTGCAAATAGCAATAAGAATAGTCCCTGCCCTTATAGGGCAGCTGGGGGGTTGTATGAGCTAATGCTTGAAAATCAGTTAGTGCAGTGCCTCGTACAACGTAAGTGTTTAACAGCTATTGTCATCTTCATCTTTATCATCAACATCAGCATCAGATCGAGATGCTAATTTGGTCCCAGCTGCTGTCAATTCCCAGGGGGTTAGTTCAATCAGGGAGCTCCCAGATCACTCTGAGGACGTGGTGAGCAACCCCAGACTCCAGGGGCTAAGGGGCTGGAGTGTGAACAACCAGAAAAGTTACACTCTCCTTATATGGTGTGATGATATAGGATATTCAAAATTCCTTCCAAAAGGCTCTTCCTCTGGCTCAGGAAGGCTGTTCTGGTTCCAAAAACTATGCTTGGAATTTGTCGGAAACCAACTAGCCTTAACATGTAATCAGTCTAATTATTTTTTTTAACCTTGACAGAGTCCCACTCTGATCTGCTCACTTTAAAGTAACTCTTTGGGAGATTTAGGGTCAGAGAGAGTACAAGAAACAGGGGGTGATCAGTTGTGTCAAATACAAAAAACGTCAAGGAGCAAACTCTAGAGTAGTCAGATTGGTAATTCTGGTGAGAGGGTCTCCAGGATTAGGAAGGGACGAAGACCAGATCAGAATACTTCAGCAAAGAGTTGTCGAAAGTATAAAGCAAATGATGGATATACCTTGTCCAAGTCATGAGCAATCAAACAGGATGGAAGCTCAACATGGCACATGGAATGAGTAATATCTCGACAGCGAGTGGGATAGCAAGATTGTTTCAACGTCCGGGGCTAGTAAGTGGGCAGATGAGGAATGATATGTTGAAAAAACAAGAGTGATTTCTAAACTCACCCCCAAAAAATAAAGCCTTTGAGGGGAGGAGGAAGGGTTTGGGGAAGAAGAGAGGGAATAGAATTAAAGACGGAGGTGAAGGAATGGAACTCTTGTGGAACCAATTAGTTTTTAGTCACCTCAAAGAAAGTTAATAATGGGTATCCTGTAGAAGAAGAGTCACAAAGAGAGTGGAGCTACAGTGGAAGGGGAATCTCCTCGTGGAGTTTACAATCCTACAAAGAAACACAATAACACGGGTGGAGGTTGATATAAAAAATGAGATAACAGATGGAAGGGCTCAATGAGTTGGTTGAGTTTTGTATCAAACCTGCTAGAGACTATCAGGACACAGGGACAAGGGCTTTCTCTACCCTACCCTCCACTGCATCACCATCAACTACAGCAGGGCACATAGTAGGTACATTACAACTATTTGTTGAATGATTGAATGAATAAAACAAAAAATTAAGGGACCTCAAACACTAGGATATGGAGTAAGAAAAAGTAATATTTAAGTCAACAACAAGAGAAACAAGGTCCAGAGGCCTCCAGAAATGGCAAAGATCTTTTATATAAGGACAGAGTGTTGCACTCAATATGTTGGGGGCTATTGAAGATTTGTCACGGTCTTAAAACTCTGGTCAAAGAATGTAAGTACCGGGCCGGCCCCTTGGTTTAGCAGTTAAGTGCGTGCGCTCCGCTACTGGCGGCCCGGGTTCGGATCCCGGGTGCGCACCAACGCACCGCTTGTCCAGCCATGCTGAGGCTGTGTCCCACGTACAGCAACTAGAAGGATGTGCAACTATGATGTACAACTATCTACTGGGGCTTTGGGGAAAAAAGGAGGAGGATTGGCAATAGATGTTAGCTCAGAACCAGTCTTCCTCAGCAAAAAGAGGAGGATTAACATGGATGTTAGCTCAGGGCTGATCTTCCTCACAAAAAAAAAAAAGAATGTAAGTACCTGGTTAAGTGAGAATGAGGTTGTAGTCATGCATCTAAGGTGTAGTAGAGAGAGATTAAGAATAGAGAAGTAGGGGCTAGCCAGGAGGTGAATCAGTATAGTTGGTGTAGACTCTGAAGTTCTTTAGAATGCAGATGTATGAACTGGAGGCGAAAACGGGTTAATCAATGATTAAGAACATGAAGGAAGGAAGAGACGGGAAGAGGACCAGGCTATGACACCTTCTGGAGGACAGCGTGTGGATCACCCCATCTTGGAGATGTATTGGGAGTCAGGCATAAATGCAGCAGATAGAGGGACAAGTTCCACCCCAGGGACAAGGGGTAGGGGACATCTGCCTTAAATATCACTGGTGAGTTCACATATGGTGTGTGTGTGTCACATATATGATGGGAAAGCCTTTGTCACAGCATAGATGTTCTTAGCTACAGTTAAGGAATCACCAGTTGAAGTAGAGAGGTTGAATTATTTCCACATAGAGAATTTCTTAAGCATAAGAAAGTTCAAGAAATTCTCATCTTTTCAATTTCATTATGCCCTGACCCAGGTCTTTGCAATATTTTTTCATTATCTCCTTTTCACAAGTGACAGGTCATGCTGAATGAAAGTCAATCCCGGTTTACTTGGAGTCCTGGATTGCACACACACTTATTACTTAATGCTCAGCTGTTCAGGGAACCAAGTCTATAAATCTATTTTTGAAACTTTTCTAAGAGGCTATGCCTATATGTTTCCAAACATCTAGTCAAACACAAAAAAAGACAAAATCCAGTTAACTATCTAGATGTTATGTCAACATTGGGCTAAACAAATGGGTATTTAGAAATATCCAAGTGGTGAGATTTCTTTTTCAGTTTTCTGCACACAAACCAGAGAACCAGCTGAGTACTGGTGGCAACAGGATCCATTGCTACTGGGGTCCTGTTTCTTACAAGAGGAATGAATGGATAGCTAAGAGGTGCCTTCAGCTGTCAGCTCCAGAGAGAGTAACCACAGGGCTGAGGCTGGGGAGCCGCGGGATGCCTCAGCCAGCTCAGACCCCTCGCCTCCTGTCCTGGGTGAGCAGCTCCTGGGTTTGATTCAGATCACTTTTCTTGGCTCAAATGAGGTACCTAAGACAGGAATCATTTGTCAAGTGAGCATGGTACACAGGGAGCTGTAGGCAGATTATGGAAAGAGAGAGGGAGGAGAGAGAGGGAGGAGAGAGAGCGCAGGAGAGAGGGAAAGAGAGAGAGGGAAGAGGGCGAGGAGAGGAGCAGGTTTCTCCAGGAACAGCGCTTTTCGGGCACTGGGGATTCAAGTTAGACAGGGTGGCGGTGCAGCGGCACCACCAGGGAGAGGGGAGCGCCTGGTGACTCCCGACATGGCTCTTTTCCTGCCGGATGCTTAAGGACGGCACGCAGAGAGAGTAACTTGGAGAAGAGAGAAACTGGCATGAGGATTCTGCCAAAATGGAAGGGCTCCTGTCTCCGATGAGGACGAAGGTAAGGCGAGTGAATCTCGATTTCTTTTGCTTCTGCTTGGAGGTTCAGAAAAGGCAGCTGAGGTGCCCAGAGCCTCTGCGAATGGGAGCTCACTGAGCTTTTGTCTTGTTTCAGAACTAGGCTGGCGAATGCAACTGGATCTCTCAAAGAATAGGCTTGCCTCAAAGGCAGCGTGATCTGTGGGAAGGGGAAAGCAGGGGGAGAGAACCATCTGTCAGTGTGGACAATGGGAATCTTCGTAAATGAGTTCTCTCGGTTGATTAGACAGCCATATTTTAGCAGGATTTCCAATCACTCTTCCCTGGGGGCCGTGCGACCCTCGGAGCTGTTCGGTGCAGAAAGTACCAATGTCTCAGGCTGCATGGCTGTTTAACAGGAGGAGGAACGCATTTAAAGCAGAGCGTGCCCAGCTCCCGCTTAAAATATCCTCTTTCCTCCTCCTCTTCAGAGCAAGAGGGCCAGGGATTCCTCTGTGGAAAGTAGGTTAATGCATTCTGGAAGCCAGTGTGTTCCCTGAGAACTACTAGACCTGCAGAAAAGATTCCAGAGTGTTGGACCAACCTGACATCTTGAACTTGGTCCTGTAACATTTAGAAATGCTCACAGGGAACTGCTGACAGTCTCCTGGAGACTCTGGGAACTTGTTCTGCTCAGCTGGAGTTTCCTTTTTCACTTGAGAAATGATGCCTTGAAGATGGGGCTTTCCATTGAAAACTCAGGTGATGAGGGGCAATTTGATATCTGCTATATCCACATAGAACTCCAAATGGGTGGGCCAGAAGTTCCAAATAATACTAGATATATTACTTTTCTTATTCAGAAATTTCTGAAAGATCAGGGGGGAATGGTCTCTATAACCACACAGCAGAGTTAAAGCCAACAGAATGAGCCTTTGATTGACCTCATCTCTTTGATGCTCTGTTTAGTGATTCCAGTACAAATAGACCCTTTTGTCATTGAACGTTATATTCCTGCTAGTTAACGAGCCTGACCACAATGTTTTAAGAGAATGTTAGAACTAGAGTCTTCAGCATGAAAGCTTCCCATCCTTTTGGAGAATTCCCGATCTTACTGCCATGTTCACCAGTCGTCTGATAGTCAGTCATTAGAAGGAAAGCCCTAAATGGGAGTTTGTTACCAAAGGTTCTAATTCCAGCCCGTCGGCTGGCTGGCTGTCTGATCTGCAAGAACCCCTCTGTGACCCGTTTGTTCTTGCTGAGCGTGTAGCTGAAGTCATGACAGTTGCAGGCAGCATATCTCAACCCAAGGTGCTGTGGAAACAGCAGATGCTGTTCCATCTATCTTCTACCACCGCAAAGAAAATGGCAAATGGTAGTGGATTCCTAGTTCCCTTTATTGACAGAATGGAGTGTGAATGCTTTAGGGAATGGCATTATAATCAGTCCCTTTGGCCAGCTTTTGAAATTGCTGCCTCAGACACTCTCTGCTGGTATTGTTGCACTCTTGGGCTCCCATCAGATCTATGGATCTGAGCTCAAAATCTTACACAAGCACAACTTTCCTAGACTTTGAGGGGAGTTCCCTGTGCAAATGATTCAGGCCCCAGGCACTGCATAAATCTCATTGTGGGCCGATTAAAATGGCATGCTATCGCAGCGGGAGAAATGGGTGTCAGCGGGTCAGACAACTCATATATTACGTTTATCAGTTTAATTCACATCCTGGCTTGTTCCTTAACCATCACATCATCTAATGAACATTGAAACTATGGGAGTTTGGGTCTCACCAAAGTTCAAACAAAAAATCTGTACATAGCAAACTGACTCTTATTCAAACCCTTTAATTTTTAGGTTTCAAGGGGTGTGTGTGTGTGTGTGTGTGTGTGTGTGTGTGTGTGTTACATTGCTTCTGTGAATTCTTTTTTAATCTTTTTATTTCTGACTCTGGAAATGGATATTTCCATCTTGAAGCTTCAAATTACACTTGGGTTTGGTAAAGTACAGCATCAGCCTGACTCAGGGAACAAGACCTGACTGTGTAGACCTGCAAAAGGGATACCATTGATGAGGCTCAGCTTTAGTTCCTAAATGGCTGTGTCCTGTGTTGTTGAAATTACCCAGTGACTTTTTTTCTTAATTTATCCAAAGACTTATATCACTGATGCTGTTTTGCCATTCTAAAACTTTGATCCACATTATGCCTCGTTAAGTCTATTCTGGAATATTCTCCCCCTTTAGTAAGGATTTAGCTTGAAGTTTCCGATTTCATGGTATCATGATGGGTTGGACAAAGAAAGCCTCCTAGAGCTAAATTTTGGTGTGTTATGGTTACTTAATAACTTACTGACAGTTTAAAGCAAGTGTCGAGGTAAATTGGACATCGTGCAGTAATTTCATTATGCCATGTAATAGACTTAACCAGTCTAAATCATGGGTGCTTAATGCATTTTTATCTTGGGATTTGCATAATTAGCACATAAATATGCATGAGATGAACTGGAAGTGGCAAAATTGGGGTGGGCAAAATGTTCAGGAGAGTTAAACTTAAGGAGGAGAGGAGAGGGCACCTGAGCACACGCTGTCTCCTGGGTGGTGGCCACACCTGACATCCTAGAAACAGACAGGGTGGTAGTTGGCCTCCCGTGTCATGGTCGGTGTCTTGGCAGTGACACATGGGCTTAGCACAGCGTTTGGCTTTTGGCTGGGTTCACTTGGGTGCACAACTTATTCTTCCCTTTATTTATAATGCAATCTCAGAGTCTCTAGGCTGATGGATACACTTCTGACTGGCCTCCTGGCAGGCCACGACACAGGCCTCAGGATCCTAACCATAACTAATGATGTTTGCAGAGGCAGGAGGGGAAAAAAAAGGAAAAAAGAGAGTCGCTGATTGAGTCGTTTCTCCTATGAGGGTAAAGGAAAGGATTTTATAATTAATCATTTTTGTGCACTTTTTCAATGTTTCCTTTTTTAATTCGATTTTTAATCCTCCAACCTTCGTAATTCTCCTTAATCCTCCGTGCACTGCCTCCAGTGAATGAGGCTGGCAAAAAACGTCCTCTCATTTCAGCTTCTTGGGATTCCTACTTGCTCATGTCTGCCGCAAAATTTGCAATGAGCACCTGGCTAAGGCAATATGAAATCAAGCCAAGTCTGTACTGTTCTTGGGTGTAAGGAGTGTGTTCTGGAGAAAACGCAGCATCCAAAGAAGATGAAGAAAAAGGAGAGGGGAAACAAAAGAGGAAAGGAGAAGTAGAGAAAAGAGGAGGGAATGAAAGAGAAGAGGGATTGGTTGGAGGTCCCCCTTTTTTTTCTTTCAGTTTTATTGGGATGTAATTGACATACACCACTGTATAAGTTTAAGGTGTACAGCATAGTGATTTGACATACATATATTGTGAAATTATTACCACAATAAGTTTAGTTAACATCCATCACCTCATATAATTACAAAAAAAATGTTCATCCTTGTGATGAGAACTTTTAGGATCTACTCTCTTAGCAACTTTTTTGTGTGTGTGAGAGGAAGATCGGCCCTGAGCTAATATCTTCCAATCCTCCTCTGTTTTTGCTGAGGAAGACTGGCCCTGGGCTAACATCCATCCCCATCTTCCTCTACTTTATATGGGACGCCGCCACAGCATGGCTTGACAAGCGGGGCGTCGGTGCGTGCCCGGGATCCGAACCAGCGAACCCCGGGACACCGCAGCAGGGCGCATTCACTTAACTGCCTGCGCCACCAGGCCAGCCCCTTAGCAGCTTTCAAAATCTACGATACCGCAGTGTTAACTATAGTCGCCACGCTGTACATTACATCCCAGGACTTATTTATCTTATAACTGGAAGTTTGTACCTTTTCACCACCTTCATCCTGTTCCCCCACCCCCACCCCCTGCCTCTGGTAACCACCAATCTGATCTCTATTTCTATGAGTTTGGCTTGTTTGTTTTGTTTTCATTTAGATTCCACATATAAGTGTGATCATAACAGTGTTTGTCTTTCTCAGTCTGACTTATCTCACTTAGCATAATGCCCTCAAGGTCCATCCATGTTGTCACAAATGGCGGGATTGCTTTCTTTTTATGGCTGAATAATATTCCATTGTGTATATATATACCACATCTTCTTTTCCATTCATCCATCAATGGACACTTAGATTGCTTCCAGGTCTTGGCTATTGGCTGCAATAAATATGGGGGTGCAGACATCTCTTTGACATAGGGTTTTTGTTTCCTTAGGGTATTACCCGGAAGTGGAATTGCTGGATCATGTGGTAGTTCTATTTTTAATTTTTTGAGGAACTAGGGGCCCGTCTTTTATACCCAAATGAGGATACACATGTTATTTATCAAATGCTTCCACAGTAAAGGGAGAGTGGATTGAAATGAACCTGGAGCATGGATGTTAACTAGACTTATTGTGGTGATCCTTTTGCAATATATACAAATATCGAATCATTATATTGTACACCTGAGACTAATACAATGTTACATGTCAAAAAAAACTAACTTCTCTAGAAACGATGAAGTATTAACTCTTAAAAAGTTTAATTCCACAACTCAGTGACTATTTTGTATGCTAACTAGGGTTTATAGAATACTGTCATACTACTGCCTTAATATCTATTCTCCGTTTACAATTACCTAACTCTCCAGAGAAGGGCTTTTTATCTGTCTGAACTCTCTTATTTCTGCCACAAAGACATTATGTCATTTACTGCACTCCAGTTACTTTTCTTTTAAGGACTAACTTCTGATTTGTGGCATAAAGTAGTTTTCTAAAGGAAGTCTTCTGAAAGGATCAGGCCATTTATGAAAGGGACAATTACAGGGAAATCGAAGCTAAGCTTACAAAGAATGAGCATTTGAAATTAACACAGGAATTGTGTCCTGCGAGTCCAGCTCTTGAGTCCCCCGGGTAAATGCCACAGGTAGCTACAGTTAGTTCAAGAATGATCCATCTCCACCAGTCCACAATTTTGGAAACACATTAGATACAGATGTAAGATGTGAAAATTCTAAAATTACAGAGAATATAGATAGAAAAAGAAAGAATCAAAAGCGTACAGTTAGAGGTTCTCTGGCTCTTTAGAACAATTATCATAAAGCATACGAAACCCTTAAAGTCACTTGGAATTATACTAAATCTGCTTGAAACTTTACCAGGACTCCATGGAGAATAGCGCCTGAAATGATCCATTGTGTTTCACCTACTTGATACGTGGATTCTGATAAAATATTGGAATCCCCCTTTTAAAGGGCCCTGTGAACTAGACATCAGTAAGGACTGAAGAATGGCGTAGCCTGAGTAGGGAGGACTAAAGGGGGCTTGACAATTACTTTCAAATACATTAAATGGTCACAAGATTATTCACCAGCTAATGACAGGCTATATTTTATCTTCATGGAGGCTTCACTAAGAGGAAAACTGATGGAGCTGAAGCATGACAGATTTAGATTAAATTCAAGGAAATGTTTCTTGACATCAGAATGTTTTCCTGAGAAACGTTGATACAGTTTCTAATCTGGAGGCCTAGGAGACGGGTAAGGATGATCCCACCTGAGAAGCAGGAGGAGCCTTTACCACATTCCAGCCTTTTATGATGCTGTGAATTTTTACCACAAAGCCAATGAAACCAGAAATAGGTTGGTTGATGAGGCCTGAATCTGATTCCTTTACAAAGAGCTACTGTCATGCATTTGTTGAACTACTGAACTCGGTTGGGTGCAAATGGGAAACAACTCTGTTCTTTTTCAGACAACCCCTTTCAAGGCATCTGTGAATTGTGGAAAGGAAGTTGGGGACTTGAGGACAATTTATTTGGTTAATGAAAAGGAGATGTGCGAAGAAGATGTGTTGTTGTAAGAAGGAAGTAAGTTAATGCCTCTAAAGTCTTGGCACACCAGAATAAATGTTAGCCATTACCGGTATGAACAAATGTATAGATGAATACATGCAAGAACGCACATCTTGTGACAAATGTTTGCAACGAATTGTCATAGTTGTGAATACAAGTCGGAAAAACAGACCATCTATCTTCAAGAGAATGCTGTTAGCTGAAACACAGAAGCAGGACTCCTCCCATCTGTAAGATCCCTGTGAAGTTGGGTCCTCCTCGGCAAGGTGCGGCCGAAAGAGCTCAGATAAAACAGGTGGCTTGTAGCGGAAACTGGCTCTTCTTACAGTAAGGCCTTTCACAGCAGATAACTATGATAGGTAGGTTGCTTAGAAGAAAAGACTGTAGATTTGGCTTAAGCCAAAAGGTTTCGTCTCCGGGACCTCAAGAAAATCACTTTTCTGCTCTGGTCCTTGGTTTCGTCATCTCTTAACTGACACCTTAATAAAAGAACTATCTTTCTTTTGTGCTTTGGAGGGAGCAAAGTGGAACATACATTCCCTTCTGTGAGGTGCACTACAGTAGTTACAGTCCAGAGATCAGCAAGCTACACGCTGGGCCCTCCCACCCAGGAGCGGGTTAGCCATGTACCAGCACACCACTGCCTGTGGCCTGCATGGGAAAGTCCGAGCGTCGGAGCTGGACTTCCAGGCTTGTCAGGACCTGACTTCACTCACTTAGCCTCATTCCTCTTCATTCTCCTCCCAACACCCTATACCGGCAGTTCTCAGGCTTCAGTTGAATAATCAAGTCACCTGGAGTGTGTTTAAGAGTGCAGATTCCTGGGCCTCTCTTCCAGAGATCTGGATTCAGTAAGTCTGAGTTGAGGCCCAAGAACCTGCATTTTGTCAAAAGGCTGGAGGACGCCGATGTGGGTGATCTCTTCACTACGTGTTGAAAAAACACAACGTCTACCCTGTAGCCTCAGGGAAGGCCTTGCAGCTCCCTGAACATGCCAGATCTTTCGGGGTGCATTCTCTCTGGCCGAAGCACTGCCCTCCCCACCCTGCCCTGTCTGTTCCCTCTGCCAGCTCTAACTTACCCTTCGGGTGGCACTTCCTCTGGGAAGTCTTGAACGCCCAAGACGGGGCTGGGTGCTGTAGCACGCTCTGCTTCCCAGGGCCCAAGCCTTCTTCACACTCAGTAACCATGCATGTATTTGCTCCCTTTGCAGTGGACCAGGAGCCTCTTGAAAACGGGCTTCTCTGTATTTTGTTCCCTCTTGTCTACCTAGTACATAGCATGGTGCAAGCAAAATTGTAGGTCCTCAGTACATATTTATTGATTAAATGCATGAGCACAGAGCATGTACAGCTCTCTAAGGGTCACGGAAGTTCGATAAAAACTGGGCCTTGAGCAGATGTGCATCCAGAGTAGCTGGTTAGAACCAGTATAGAACTATCTCCACAAAACAGGATGGGCGAATTCCACCGGGTGAGACCCTTAAGGGACCAATAGTGGATAGGTTGTTGGCAGAGTGTTTTAATAGTGGCCAGGGTTAAGAGATGCTGGAGTGGAGAAAACCGACTGAGGGCTGTTGGTAACTCGGCTTGGGGTCATTGTTACTCTGTCTTACATTCAGAACTTTCGATTCCACAATGTTTCAATGACTCTACTTTTGTTGAAAACATAACTCTTTTCCAGATAAAACAGGGCTGCGTTTACTCTAGGCAAATGGGAAAAAAATGCCAACTTACTTTTCTTTTACTTCCAGAGTATCTCAACAGGGAGCATAAACTAGCTAAAAAATGGTAAAACAAGTTAATTGCATCATTAGGAAACAATAGTAACCAAAACTTTGAAGTAACTACACATTAATGACAATAATATATTAGTACAATGCAGCAATATGCAAATATTATAACAGTAGTAATATGTTATATTGATATTTTAATATAACATGGTAATATATTATATACATTTCAGTAGATATTTATTAATCTATTGATATAACTTGTTAATATTTTATTTATACAATATTGGTATTGGTTATAAACATATAATATATCAATAAAATATGTTGATCTATTAGTTATAAACTATTAATACTTAGTATATTAATATATTTTAATAATAATTATAACAATAATTGCCATTTATTGAGCATTTACAAAAAAGACAAGTATTTTGTTCTTTTTTTTCTATCTCAAATCCTTATAAAAATTTTGAAAAACAGGTATTTTTGATCTCATTTAATAGATGGGAAACAAGGCTCCAAGGGGTCGAGTTCCTCAGAGTGAAAATGATGAGTGGAGAAAGCAGGGATTTGAACCCAAAGCTCCCTGGCCCCAAAGCCTCTTTCTAAAATCACCTGCTCCCCACGTCCTACTTAGAAATAAACAACAAGGAGGAAAAGAGGCTGAGTTCTGCCTCCATCGCCTTGTAAACTGGGAGTAAGGAGAGGGCGAACTGTACAGAATTAGCTTATTGTTGAATCCACCAGGTCATTTCTTTTTAACCACGTGAATCCTGAAACAGCTTGATTGCTGAGAAAGCCTTATCATAGTTGCTGCAGAAACTGACTTCAGAATCGCCTGGGGTGCCGGATCCTGGGGCTCATTGCCAGCTGCCTGAGAGCAAGCGCCGGGAACAGGCACAGGGGCGCCCCTGCTTGGTCTTCCCAGATGGAGCAGCTCTCTTTTCCCGATGGTGAGGGCTTTGGTACTTTAAGACTAAGCCTGGGCAAATGCAGGAGACAAGGCTTGCTCTACTCCCCAGAAGGTAGATGAAATAGCCAACAGACTGCAGATGCCAGCCTGCTAACTCCTGGGCTTTCAAAGCTATGGTTGGTTTAAAGCCTTTCCCATCTCATGCCAACAAAAATCCTGTTCGCCCAGGAGATTATATGAAGTCACTGTAGAAGCCATCTGGATGGCCCTGTGGAATGAAAAAATGCACGGGCCATTGGCTTCTTCAGATGGGATAATGGAGCCCCCGGTGGCCATTCCCAGGGTCTGGGAGGCCAAGCTGCTCTTGCTGGGGGAGATATTCAATTGGTAAAAAGACGACAGAGGAGAGCCCCCAAGCCACTGACCTCCTGCTGTATAATTAAACCAGAATATGAGTGTGGCAGGTAACATGTAACATGATGAAGGGAGGGCAGGCGGTGCGATGAGGATTTTTGAGGATTTCTGATACACAAAAATTGGGGAGTTGATTTATTTATGGTAGCTCTATTCATTTTCCGGTCATATTTATTTGCCACGTCCCAAAGAGGAGAAGAAAACTCTTAGCAGCAAAGTTGTTGAGAAGGAAAAAGTAATCGGGCAGTTCTTCAATCTTATTTACTTATTCACCCAACAAGGATTTATGAAGTGCTCATATTGAGTGTCAGGCAGTAAACACGTTTCCTTGTGTCAAGGTTGTACAAATAGAAGTGTTAAAGGATCCACAAACAGCACAGGACGGAGCAACCCAATCACCTTCCCTCGAAAACACGTCGGAGCACACTCTAGGAGCTGGAAGTAAGAGAAAATGATTTTTTCCAAAGGCCACATTCCTTTCCACTAAATGTGATGCTTTTAATACAAGTGGATGATAGCAATTGGGTAAATTGACTCCACGTTGATATTCAAAGGGAATTACGTTAATGGTAATAAGTGACTGTCTTCAGAGGGATAAAAATGCCTGAAGGAGGATCCCATTTAGTCTCCTAAGGTTTCCTTTATCTTACACAAAAAGCATGAACTCGGACATACTTTCTAAATGGGGAAACTGAAATGTAGTCATTTCTCCTAAGATTTCAAAGTCAAACACGGTATTTAACATATAGAAAACAGTGTTGAATATTATGAAATTTGCTAAGGACCAAAGTCCTGACTTAAACAATTGGCTTTGAGAACTAGAATAACCCCAAGTGCATACATGGATGCTCTATTATCCTTTTGTCGCCACAGATTTTTGCTGGGAGATTCGTATTTAGCGCACATGTGCGTGCATGTATGTGTGTGTGTAGCTGTCATTCACTTTCAAATTGATGCTTCTGAAGGTGATTCCAATGCCAGCGTAGGTGGTAGGAATGGAGCAGGATTTAGGTCTTAGTGGACAGGCTATAAAGCTACTTTTAATTTATTTTACAGGTTGAGTAAATCATGGATAGCTCTTGGGTAGGGCTCTTGGGCATGTCTATCATGGGTAGATTGGAAAAATATTAACATTTATTCTAAGTCACTTTTAATTTTAGGGATAATTTTAGGTTTTAATTTTAGGGATAAATAAGACAACGAATCATAGTATCTGCCTAGGATATGTCATAGCAAATGCTGAGGAGTAAAGAATATTTAAGTTCTCTAACTCACTGCTGGCCAATAGAAATATAATTCGAGCCACAATGACAGCCACGTGTATAATTTTAAATTTTCTAGTAGCCACATTAGAAAAATAAAAATACACAGGTATATAAGTAATTTTAATAATATATTTTATTTAGCTAAATATATCCAATGTATTATCATTTCCCCCTGTAATCAATATAAAAATTATGAATGAGACGTTTTGCATTTTTTTATACTGTCTTCAAAATCTGGTATTCATTTTACGTTTATAGCACATCTCAATCCAGACTGGCCACATTTCAAGTGCTCAATAGACGCATGTGGTTAGTGGCCACTGTGCTAGACAGGGCAGCTCTAACTGATTTATTGGTACAGCCAAAGAAGCCATAAAGCTGAGATTTGTCTAATACTGGTAAATTGCAATTGCTGTTTTAATAGCTGGTTTTGACAATGTAGTCTCTCCCCAGCGCTATTTTGTAATTGGGATTTTGGCACAGCGCAGGACCTCCGGTACAAGCATATTTCTTGGGATGAATGCACAGAGTGCTTTGACCTCTGTAGTGAAAGCTCGTAGTCACGCACAAAGAATGAATTAGCTCAGTGCTCCCATTGTGCAGGAGGGACATCGGGTCAGGTCCAAGGGGACATGTGGACATGGGGGAATGGAGCAGTTCTAAGCGGTTAACGTGGTTGTTTTCCACGCTTTCCTCCCTGTCAATTTAACCTTAATCTTGAGTTTCTCTTCTTCTGCCGTTCCAAGTGTTGTTTCAGATCTTCCCTTTTGTTTAATTGCATTCCTGTAGGGATTTTCCACCGCGAGTTGCTGCAGGCACCGAGGCCCGCTATGGAGAGGTATTGTCAGCTGAGGACAACTTCCCTCCACTCTCCCCAAATAGCCAGATCCAAGTTCCTGGCCCTGCTGACCACTATTTTGTGAGGCCTCCAAAATCTCTACCCCCGGCCTACACCTCTCTTACAAGTTTCATGGCTACACACCCACGTAGTTTTTTGCTTTGTTGTTTTTTTCATCAATGCCTGGATATTCCAGAGACATTTTTAAATTACTATAAGGGTGAACTCATCCTTAGCCCCCTCAAGCTGCTCCTCTCTCTGTGTCCCCTATCTCACCAAGTGGCAGCCCCTCCATCCAGGCCCAAGCCAAAGACCTGGGTCTTTACACACCTCTCCTTTCCCTTACTCTTCATATCCCATCAGTTTCCATGTCCTGTGATTTCGTCTCTTCGGTATATCTCGGGTCTGTCCCTTCCTCTTCATCCATATGGTCACAGTTCCACGCAAGTGGCCATCTTTTGACTGAATTCTTGCCATAGTCTCCTAGCTGGGCTTCTGGTCTCCCAGACTCACATCCTCCAATCCATCAATTCATTACTGATAGAGCCGCTGTTCTTGAACACAAATCTGATCATGTCATTTTTCTTCTCACAGTTCTCCTCTAGCTCCTCCCATTGCCTACAGAAGAAAAATTTTCCCCCTAGAATGACATTCAGGCCCTTCTTGATCAGATCCCTGCCTACCTGTTCAGTCTCCGCTGCTGCCACCACCTTCTGGGATGTTATGCTCTACCATTACTGATGCTCCACCAAAAATCCATGGCTTTCCTGGCCCCTGTGCCTTTGCACATGCCAAGTCTTGCACCTAGATTCTGCTCTCCTCCTTGTCTGTCCATTGTTCTCCCAAAGTTGACTCAAGTGTCACTTCTTCCCTGAATCCTTTCCTGAAGTGAGGGGCAGACTTAGGTCTCCTTTTCTCATGACTCTGCTATTGAACCCATTCCCCGCTGTACACACATCACACCTGCTACATGGGTGTTCAAGAGAGAGTTGTTGAAATAGGGAAAATTACCATCTAAAGATTAAGCTCTCAGGCTTGTCCCACTTGGATAGTAGGTTTGGCTACATGCAGAGTTAACATTTCATTCATTCAATATCTGCCTCATGTTCTGTGAATGCTGTACCAGGGAAGGCTAATATTTACCTACAGGTGTGTGGGTGTCAGATGCTTAAGACCAGGTGGGCTTCACCTCAGCCGGAGCAGTGGGGTCACCTGCAGCAAGGAGCTGTGTCAGAGCTGGTGTTGGCTGTGCTCCAGGATGATGGGGACTATGATGCCATCTGCTGAGTTCCAGCCACTGTTCTTAGAGCATGAGTTAGGTGTTTCCATGGTCATTTTAAAACTGAGGAAACCAAGGCTCAGAAAAGTCAAGTAACTTACCTAAGACCCCATAACCGTTAAGGGGATAGAGGATCTGAACGCTTATTTGGCCGCAAATGTCATGCTCCTTCCACTATACCAAGTGCCTCCCAAATTTGTTTTGTAGTTGGTGGTATTCTGAGTATGATAGACAGTTGAGAATGATTGAGTTCCTCAGGAGAAAGAAGGAAGGGTGAGCTAGATAGTGGTAGGTCCTGGGCTCCACTTGGGTGCTGAGATAGACAAGGAGCCGTGGAGAAGACTCGAAAGCTCTCTCTGCAAGGTTGAGGTCCCACAGCCTCAGAGCAACAGCTGCATACCGTCTTCTGAGATCCTTCTGATGGAGGGGACCTCCTTTGAGGAGCAAAGGGGAGTTGATTTTCAACTTGGTTTTAGATTCAGTTCAGACTTTTCCTGCAGTTTTCAGACCTGAACCCTAAGGCTCCCAAGGGGTGGCGAGTTCTGTCAGTAAAATATCTCTGTTCCTTTGCTCTGCTCCCAGGAGCTTTTCCTCTATCAAACAGATGAACCACCACCAACAATAAAACCAACCACTTTAACATGAGTGTATTTGCTTTAAGAAAACACTTATCCAGATTGCTGTAAAGTTTCTCTTGCTTTACGGACTCATGTTTTCATGTAGAGAGTCTTGATAGGATAGCAAGGGGTAAGTAAGCCTCTTTGATGGAGAAACTCAATGACTCATCAGATAAGGCTTGTGCTCAGGTTTAAAAGCTGTGGTCCAGGAATGTCTAGGAGTCTATGGAAGCTTCAAAGATTTCCATTAAAGTGTTTTCCAAGCAGAGTTAAGTTTTACATAAGATGACTGATTTGCTAAAATATCTTATATATCATGACTTATTGCAGGTATACAAAAACACATAGGGCCAGCCCTGTGGCTTAGCGGTTAAGTGCACGCGCTCCACTACTGGCCGCCTGGGTTCGGATCCCGGGCGCGCACCAACGCACCGCTTCGCCGGCCATGGTGAGGCCGCGTCCCACATACAGCAACCAGAAGGATGTGCAACTATGACATACAACTACCTACTGGGGCTTTGGGGGAAAAAAAAAAAAGGAGGAGGATTGGCAATAGATGTTAGCTCAGAGCCGGTCTTCCTCAGCAAAAAGAGGAGGATTAGCATGGATGTTAGCGCAGGGCTGATCTTCCTCACACACACACACAAAAAAAAAACACATGAAGGGTATAGACCTATATATATATATATATATATATATAACCCAGGTTAAGAAATAAAACAATCCTGATAGAGTTGAAACCCCCGTATACCTTCCCCAAATACATCACACTTTCCCTTCCCTCCCAGAGGTAGTGTCTATCCTGAATTTGATGTTTGTCATCTCATACCTTTATTTATATTCTTATTACAAACGTTTGTAGTAAAAAATAAATACTATCATACGTATATTTTAGTGTTTTCCAGAAATGGTGCCTAAGTATATATATTCTAAGTGTATGAATCTTCTGCAAATTGTTCTTTTCACTCTGCGGTCTGTGTGTGTGAGTCATCAACATGGATGTGTGTAGTCATAGGTCATTCATTTCTCTTCCAGAAGGAATTACTTGAGCACAGCAGTACATGAATATACCACAAGTCACATATCCATTCTCTTGCGGGTGGACATTTCTTTCTCTTTTTTTTTAATCACTGCAAGCATTGTTGCCATGTCTATTCTTATATGCATCTCCTTGAGTTCATGGGGAAAAGTTTCCTCAGTGTCTACACCGGGGAGGGGAATTGCTGGGCTGGGAGGTAGAGACATCCTCACATTTACTAAATTGCTCTCCAAAGACAGTGACCCTTAAAACTTGTTTTATTTCCCATATTACACCTCTATCTTCATTCACTGTGTTCTGTGGTAGATGTATCTGTGCACAATTAAAGGTGATGCCTAAAAAGGAACAGCAGAAATATTCCTGTCTACGTGTAGAACATTCATTATACTTGTTGTATTGAGTCCTGAGAATGAAAGTAAGAGATATTTGACTACTTTCCTCCAAAATCTCCATCCACCATCATTCTACTCCAACATGTACTTTCAATGTCATCGTCCCAATATCCCGGCGCCCTCCCTAGTGTGCATTGCATTGTATGTCATTAATTAACGTATTAATTAATTTATGGCATTAACTAGTGTGGCCTGATCAGGAGTTACCTGATTTTTACTTGATATGTGTTCCTTTGCTCTGTTCTTTACATAAGAAAGAACTTACATAAAAAGAAATTTTCTTTACGTGAAATTCATAAAACTGGGAGAAAACCTACGGGACTCTGTTACTAAAACCAAGCCCTCCTCCTTGAAGGCTGTCCAAGGAAGGAGAATCTCCAGGTGGCAAGAGATGGCAGCTAATCCTTCAAGCTTTCTTTCCTTTTTCTTGAAGTCCAACTTCCCTGGGGATCGCTCATCATTTTTTGCCGCCATTACTAGGCTGACCTCAGGGGCACTGTTACTAGTCCTGTTTCTCAGGGGGGCTCTATAAGAATTTTTAATTTAGGTTTCAACACAATAATCTTCAGAACACACAGAGTAGGAGAGGATTGTGCACCATCCAATAACCACCTCATAGCTGAGTACTGGCCCAAGATTGCACCATCCGCCATATTTCTTTCAGGCTAATGAGGACAGAGCAGAGATTTACTTAGTAATAAAAGATGTTCTGCCAAATGCACGCCAAGAGCATCACCCTGTATTATTAAAGGTTTTGCAGAGGTTTGAGCAGGAAAAAAATGGTAGGAGAATTGACTCCTCACTCAACACCTGGTAATACAGGCATGCCACACTCAGAAGAACCTGCCATATGGGAGTCAGAAACATATTCATGCTAAGAGCAGCCATTTAGTTTCAACCAAAAAATATCATCATCAGGTTAACTCAGTGCTGTTAATTTGAATTTTATTGATTATATGTATATAATATATATATGTATTTTATTTACAAATTTGTTTGACTTCATAGTTATGTAAGAACTCTAGGCATAAACAGTTTTTTTTTTTTATGGTTGTACATGTTTAAGTAACTAAAATTATGATAAAAATAAGTTAAGCCAGCCCTGGAACTGTGGAGTAGGCTGTCCTTGACTGGGGTCCACACATTTCTGAAGTGAAATCAAACCTCTCAGTATAGCTGAGACCCAGCTGGAACATTTCCAGCTGACCTTCTAAAGTCTCAACAGTATCAGAAGGGAACAGACAGACTTCCAAGGGTAATCTCCTTTAGGAGGGGTAATTTACCCATTTTCAGCTTCGGGTCCTTGTGGAGTGTACTGTTTGCCCTTTTCTTTGGCAGAAGCCCTCCTTCCTCATCACCCTGCAGTTCCTGCAAAGCTGACAGAAGCTCTGAAAATCCATACCCTAGAGCTTGAAGTAAGAGAGAGACAGAACCTCCCTGCCCAACCTCTCGGGGGTCATTTTCTGTTTCAGTCAGGCTCTAGTCAACTATTTCAGACACAGATCATTTAAGACAAGGAATTGGTTACCCAGGTGCTGGAAGAGCTAAGAAGCCGAGTGGGGGATGGAGAAACAACAACAGGAAACCATTAACCCCCATAAGGCTGTAGGGACACAGGGAGGAGCTGAGGTTTCCAGAACTCACCAGCCAGAGCCCCCTGTCAGGAGTTAGAATCACACAGCAGGGGCTGCCTGGTAGGAGCCAAGTGCGTGGAGGAAGAGACAGCCCAAGGGGAGGCAAGACTACAGGAAACAGAGAAGGGTGCCTCCCTCCAGTCTTCCCTCACCACTTCCCATTGACAAGGCAACTGCAAGCAGCCTGGGAACGTACTTCCCTGTGACACAGAGCTGGGGAAGGGGAGGGAAAGAGGCAGAGGAAGGCTTCCTCTCTAGCTTCGTTTTCTTGTCCAATGACCCTCCACTTCTCTCAGATATCTGACACTGAGAACGACCCTTTATGGATGACTCCACCTTCTACACACTGGTACGGCCTCACACTATGGAAGGAAAGGCAAATAGGATTCCCGTCTTGTACCAGTTCCGATTGGTTGCTATGGTTGCCTAGAGCCCTGTGTTGATGTTCCTATGACTCTATCTGTGTATGCGTCGTTAAGAAAGAATGATGGATTGATTAATAATGTCTGTCATGAGTGCAGAAGGCGAATCTCAGCACTCCTATTGTGTATATACCACCCATTCAGGAGACAACACGTAAAAGTCAGCGTCTATATGTGGCAGATTTGAATATTAGTCTATCCACAAACACAAGTGCCCAAGAATGTCCATTTCTTTATTTTCTTACATGGAATTAATTTGAATCTAAGTCTTCATCCCTGTGGGTGGATGGGGATTTCAATCTTATTACTCTTCTCATACGGTGCATGGAAAATGGGAAAGATCTCTCTACTCCAGTCATGGTTACCACTGACTGCTCACTGTCAAGACTGCATGAGGGGGGCCAGCCCTGTGGCTTAGCAGTTAAGTGCACGCGCTCCGCTACTGGCAGCCCGGAGTTTGGATCCTGGGTGTGCACCGACGCACCACTTCTCTGGCCATGCTGAGGCCGCATCCCACATACAGCAACCAGAAGGATGTGCAGCTACGACATGCAACTATCTACTGGGGCTTTGGGGAAAAAAAAGAGGAGGATTGGCAATAGATGTTAGCTCAGAGCTGGTCTTCCTCAGCAAAAAGAGAAGGATTAGCATGGATATGAGCTCAGGGCTGATCTTCCTCACAAAAAATAAAAATAAAAAGAAATTTAAAAAAAAAGACTGTGTGAGGGAAGACGGGTAGCTTTCCTGCCTTGTGTGGGGCTCAGGAATCTTTGCCATGGCCTAGAACACTAGGGCTCAGGGTCCAGCACTCCCAGGATCCCCTTATGCCATCTTGCCCTTGGATATTGCCTCCTTTCTGGGGCTTTGCCAAAGACTAGTGTAAAGATCTCTATTGCTCATGGAACATGGAACCCATCTGATGTCTACTCCCTTCCTAGACTGGCAGTCTCTTTTCTCTCCATTCTCTCAGTGCAACCAAGATGCCAGGCAGGTATTTCTCCTTGAATTTTGTACTAACTTGTTCTTATCTTTAGACTTCTCTAATGGGAATACATGAATATATGCTGGTATAGCTACATATTTATTTATTTTCTGGCAAATTCTAGTGTATGCATTACATCGTCTTCCCTTCCTGCTACTCAAAGTCCCGTTCCCTCTCTCTTCTTCCCCTGGAAATCCTGGCAACATCTTTTCAATGACCTGGGGTATAAAGTGTCCTGCAAGCAACTTCTGACCTTGGACTGAGGTGGAAACTTTCCTTAAATCAGGGGCACAGGGGCCTGCTGCCTTTCTAAAACAAAGGAGAGAAACATATAGAGAGAAAAGAAATTAAACATCTCCAAAATTAACTTACAGCATTTCCAAGAAATGCACCCTGGGGGGAGGGAAGGAGAAAGGGCTACATGGAAGGTGGGCTGCTCTCGCTTCAGAAGGTTCTGTTCCTTCAGTCATACGTTCATTCTCCTGCAATGGGCAGACACTGTTCTGGGCACACAGGGCGCACCAGCAAATAAACTACCAGAACCACCTCATGGAACTTCGAACTGGGAAGTCAAGGAGTTTCAGTAACCTCAGTCTTAGCCTCTGAGCAGCATGTCAAATCCCTAGGCATGTGACAAATCTAATACTTAGGATATTAGGTATGATTCTAAACTGAGATTCCTCTAGAAAAAGCCCATAGTCTGCAATTACATGGTCTTTTCATGAATGAGCGGGAAATTGGTGGAGTAATTTGTGGAGTAATTTTTAAAAGTGCTGATGTATTTTCACCTTGTTTCACCAGCTAAAACTGATTGGGAGAGGAGGTGGGGAGGAAAATGGAAATGTGCAGTTTGGGGTTCCTGGATGTGAGCGTGTCTCTTAGGAAACCACCTGTGACGGAGTGCGGAAGGCTCTCTGAAATGGGAGATGAGGAGTGAGAAATATGAAGGCAAATATGCACAGGGAAAGGAAAAGATAAATCATTGGCTGAGCCCCTCAGTCTTCAATTAATAAAGAAATTCCTCTATTCTTAGTGAAATCTTTTGGAATTGCTGATGAGGTCAAGGGGAGGAAAGGGTGGGTGAGATAAAAACAGGTACATTGGCTGGACAGGAATACAGCCTAGTCCTAATAATATGCAAAAAATTAAGCGATGTACAAATGAAATAATAACATTACTTCAGCTTCTCAGTATAAATGAAAACGGCAATCTAATTATCCTCTGAGCATGAAACTGATACCGCTTATTCTCTATCAGCAAGTCGTGGGCATTGGTTAGTTTTTACCAATGGAGGACAGGTATTGAATATGTTAAATGTTCATACTCCTTCATCTACTTCCTTTTATGATCAACAGTATAGACCTAGGACCTAAATGAAAGAAAGCTGGCTAGGATGCGGATGCCACCTGGGCACAAGAAGCATACTAAGTTAACCATCTGTACACACCCATTTCTACCACCCTTCCTGAGGGTGGGAAATGGAGCTGACTACATGTTTAAGGTGATGAGGAAGAATATTTAAAAGACATTTACACCAAACCCACTGGATACTTCTATGCTTCTAATATAATGAATATTGAAATATTAAGCATATTATGGGAGGCATCCAGTTGCCCGACGAATACTGTAATTTTTTTCCATGCATACATTACATCCCCAAGACTAATTTATATAAATTTATAACTAGAAGTTTGTAACTTAGGACCCCCTTCATCCATTTTGCCCATCCCCTACCCCCTCCCTTTGGCAACAACCAATCCGTTCTCTGCATCTATGAGGTTGGTTTTTTTGTGTTTTTGTTTTTGTTTTGTTTTTTTAGATTCCACATGTAAGTGACATCATACAGTATTTGTCTTTCTCTGTCTGAACTTATTTCACTTAGCATAATGCCCTCGAGGTCCATCCATGTTGTCGCAAAAAAGATTTCATTCTTTTTTTTACAATAGTATTCCATTGTATATATATACTACATCATCTTTATCTATTCATCCATCGATAGACACTCAGATTGTTTCCATATCTTGGCGATGTTTCCATATCTTAAGGTGATGAATGGGAGTATTTAAAAGACATTTGCACCAAACCCACTAGATATTTCTATGCCTCTAATATAATTAATATTGAAATCTTAAGCATATTATGGGAGGCATCCAGTTTCCTGATGAATATTATAATTTATTTTTCAATTGAAATTCTTCTATGACACGAGTCTTCTGTGAAAGCAACAGTCCCTGAAAGAGTACGTTTTCATTGTGAATAGGTACAGCTCGATAAGTTTTAAGAACTTGGCTCTTGACTTGCTTATGATGTTTATGAGTTCCTAGACTCATCCTTATCAATATTTCATCATTTCTGTGCTTTGGTGTGTGAATTAGGCTTATTTTCAGTGATGTGTATACAATCATGTATTTTAGCTCATTTGTAATTACAAGTGTGTAAGCATTCACATATGTCTGGGTTTGTATATGTGAAGTAAAATCTTAGTGTAAACCTCTAATAATCTAAGAAACACATTAACACTACACATTCTCGCCCCAGATCTTACTGTTAAACTTTCCTGGATCTCTAAGTCCTCACAGAGATGGGGGGGGGATATTTTCATTGTTTCTAAAAAAAGTAGGGGGGGTTCTCTCGATACTTTTCTTTTTTGTTTGGTGAGGAAGATCAGCCCTGAGCTAACATCTGTTGCCAATCCTCCTCTTTTTGCTGAGGAAGATTGGCCCCGAGCTAACATCTGTGCCCATCTTCCTCTATTTTATGTGGGACATCACCACAGCATGGCTTGATAAACAATGTGTAGGTCCATGCCCAGGATCCAAACCTGTGAACTCTGGGCCACCAAACCGGAGCATGCAAACTTAACTGCTACGCCACTGGGCCAGCCCCTCTCTTGATTCTTAACCCCTTTGAGAATGTCTTCTTTGTTCTTTCCTTGTCTGCAAACGAGAGTTCCTGGTTGAAGCCATGGTCGACTCATGACCATGAGTTTTGGTCAACTGTATTGAAAGACGGAATGGTACTTTCTATAATAGAAATGAAAAGAATAAAACAGTCATGACATGTAAGCTCCCTGGAGCTCATTAACCTGGAAACTGAAGACGGGCAGTTAAAACACTTTATTTTCTTTCAACATCTGACCACATCTCATGGACTCCAAAGTGTTAAATATGGCACATGTGTTCATCAAATGCATGATGGGTCTGAATCTTCTCCAACACTTTCTTGGTAACATTGTACCAATAGCACCGTATACATTGGTATAGGGTGTACCTCTTAAGGGAATGATAACAGCCAACATTATTGAGAGCATACACTGCCCCAGACAGGGTTCTAAGGACTTACTGGAATTAAATTATCCTCAGACACCTTGAGGTAGGAATAATTTAGACCATTCACTCTTTTATAGACAAGGAAACTGAGGCACAGAAACATTAAATAACTGTCCCAAGATCACATAGTAAGTAAAGGAGCCAGGATTTGAACCCAGGCAGTATGGGTCCAGAGACCCCAGGCTCAGCATTGCTCTGTGGCATCTCTGGTCTAGAGCTATGTTTTGGCCCCAGTGTCTAGAGCCAGCTGACTCACATTAGGAACATAATGAACACCCATCAGGCTTGGCTCATCTCATCCCCTACCTGTCTTTCAGACTCTCACCTGCTTTGGCTCATAAGCTAGTCTTCAGCTGCAGGTTAGCATTAGGAAAGGAAAATTTGTATCTTTTCCGAAAGATAATATGTCCTTGGCTCCTAAATCTTCAGGATCCAGACCATCTTTCAATGAACTGGCCTGTCTGGCATTTTGCTTATTTTTTTATAATTTATACTTTGCATCCAAAAGGAGTTGAAGCAGCTTATAAAAAAGACATTATACATGTGCTTATTAAATAAAAATAGAAAATTGCAAACCTGAAGAGGAAATGATACAAATAGATGATTACATTTGCTGTAATTAAGCATTACATTTAGTTATTACTCTGTCATTTAACCCAACTAATCACGCACAGAATTGCATATTTATTTTCAACCCATCGATTGACTCATTTTTACTGAGCACCTACCATGTGCCAGGCAAGTGCTAGGTGATTTAGGCGAGACAAAGATGTTTAAGACATGGCTAGATGCTGACATTTAGCCTTGGGGAGAGTCTGGTACACATAAGCCAAGAGCTGAGAACTAGATCACATCTAATGCAGTGCCTTACTGAGTCATAAATGTTATAAGTAAGGGCTCTGTGAGGTTATAAACCTGTCAGGTGTGGGAGAGTCAATCCCCAGGTTTTTAGGATTCTAATAGGTATTAGTTACCTCATTATATATAGATAATGGTCATGATAGGAGTCAATGACTGTAAGATGAATAGAGAGCCAATCAAAGTGCTAGAAATCGTTTTGCTATGTATTATATAGCATTGTGTCATGTTGTGTTGTCTTGAATTGTATTGTGTTGTAATGTTATTGGACTCATAGATCTTAGGAGGAAATGGCCATCCTAACTACATTCCACACTATGTAGGCACCTTTTCCTTCCTGTATCATTCCTGTCGCTTGATCCTTTAGCTGCGACATTCAATGTAGTTGAAGAATAATGACAAATATAAGATCTAGTGTGTATCTAGCACTTTCTATGAGCCATCTTTTGTTCATTCCCCTGTATTAACTCACTTAATCTTTACAATAGCTCTATGAGGTATGTCCTGTTACTACCCACATTATCGAGATGAGGACATTGAGACACAAACATGTTAAGCAAAATGCTCAAGGTCACACAGCCATCAGATAGTAGAGCTCTTAACCAGGAAGACTTTCAAGATGATTATTTCATTTCTAGATCATATTGGTAGGAAAATGTTCTAAGATTCATCTGAAATCTGTGCCATAGATGCACTGAACCTATTTTATTATCATATCAGTATAGAATAAACCCACTCTTCTTCCAAATGAAAATGCTCGCAATTCTGTGTCAGAGACGTTAAGCCCTTGCTTCTAAGGAAGGTGAACACACCCCCAATTTTTTAGATCAGTTTCTATCCGTTAGGCAGCATAGCAAGCGATTGAGAGCCTATCTTCTAGACCCAGGCAGCGTAAGTTTAAATCCCACTTCTGCCAACCATTAGCTTTGTGACATGTTGCTTAATCTCTCTGTGCCTCAGTTTCCTCACTTAGTAATAGTAAATATAATTTTTACAGATATAATTACTAAGCTAGTAATAGCCTTGTCATAATGTTTTAATCATTTGTCTGTGTAAAAGAGAGCCTAGTACAATGAAAGTAGGTGTCCTTATTGCTGGGACCTTCCCAACCTGGGAGACAACCTCTGAAGAGCAGTAGTCAGAACTGGACACAGATAGAATCTGAGACACTGAGGCTCTCAATGACCTATGAATAGAACTCATTTTTAAAATCCATGAGCATTAGTTAATTGCATACATTATCTCAATACAGAGAAGAGGGTGATGAATTTGATTTGGAGGAGGTTGAGTGACTCTAGCAAAGTAACTCAATAAATCAGCGGTAGAATTAGGATAGAATTCTAGTTTCCAACGGCTTTCTTGCTTACTGAGCAATTCTACTCTGTGGTTGTCACTCTCCTTATGATTACTGTTTATGCTTCTTCCACTGGTCATTCTATGGATGTATTTGTTGTCTTTCTGTTTCAATATAAACTTATATCTGTTCATGGTAACACCATTCTCCAAGTCACTCCAGAAAGGAAACTTAAAGTGACCTTGGATTCCTTTCCCTTCTCTGTCACCAAAATCTAATCAACCACCAAGAGTTTCTCCAGGCCTCAGTAAAATGAAGGAGCAACATGACATGATTTTGAAGGAATTCTCAGTTCTAAGAGTTTGTCTTGCCAAAGAAAACTAGAGCTGGACAGTAGTTAAAGTGGTGAAAACAGATTTTAATCAGAAACTATTGCAATAGAGGAAAAGAGACCCAGAGAAAATGGAACTGGGCTCCATTCTGAAGACAGCAAGGACAAGTGGGGATTTATAGCCAAGGAGCAAGGTGGGGGTCAGTGGATGGAATATGACTAAGAGGAGACATTAGGGATGGGGGGATTATGGCTAAATCAACTTGACAGGATTCTTGCTATAACTGGGCAAAGCAGACCCAACAAGGACACGAGGACGGACACTGAATGTCGAGGCCTAGAGGAGCCTGACTAAAGTTTAGTCAAGGAGAGAGTCTGTCAGTATCCATGTCTTTGCCTGAATCCAGTCATTTCTAGCTCCAAAATTTCTCTTGAACCCATATCCTTCTCTGCAGTTTCACCATCTTGTTCGCTGCTCTTCATCACCCAGCCCAGAACCAAATAGAATGTGAAAGAGCCCAGGGTTTTCTTGTCCCAAAGCTTTTCCTCATTCGACTCAGAGCTTGGGAAGTTGTCCTGTCTCTTTCAGGCTCTTACATGGCCGTTCTGTCTATCAGAACAAATTCCCATATGGCACCCCAGCATGATAATACCCTTTTGAGTGACACAAATTGTGCTGAGACAATTACCAAACATACGATAATGCCGCCAATGCAGATAGAAAAATGCTGTAAAGATGCACTTATTGCCAATGGGGTGGTTTAGAGCAGAACCCATCAGGGTTTTGTGCTTTTCAATTTGGGGAATGTAAAGTGTGTATGATGCAGAGCAAAGATAATTATTTGCGCTGTTTGAAAGATTCACCTGAACACACTATAGGTTTTTTTAAAAAGCAGGAGCAAAAGAAACAAGAAAGAATTCTTTGAGTTATTAGACTCCTCCTCCCCCCCACCCCCCGACTCAGAACCCGTTCCCAAGGGAGTTCTCTATCCTTTTTTCCAAAGGCACTGGTGACCGTGTGACTGTGCTATGGCTCCCAGGAGTAATGCTGATTTGCATTTGAACACAACCTCAAGTCAAATGAAGGAAGTTCCAAGGAAGAAATTTTGAATATCAGCCAGCATGTGGGGAGGACTTTCGGGACCTCAGGTCCTCCCTAAGAGCATGTAGGGGCCTTCTCTTTTACTTACTTATGTTGCCCATACTTTGGCATCTTTTCAGTTTTAACATTTTATTCCAGCTCTTCTAAACTCTCACCCTTCATCCTCACTTAGTGAAAAAGATACATGTATTCCACCTTTGTGCTCCATTTTTATCACGCCAACAACATTCCCTTGGCAGCTAGATACGGCTGAAGATCCAAGCTCAGATATCTAGAAGGCTTGTGTTTCAATTCTGCCCATTAAAATACTCTCTGGCTTTAAGCACTTCTCTGTTCTCAGTTCTCAGTTTCCCTCAGCTAGAAAGGAGAGTGTTGGGTTATGTTATCTCTCAAGGTCTCTTTCAGGTTGGAAAGTCCTTGAGGCTGGTAATGATTTGAACATTGGTTTTGAGGAGCTCATTGTAGGCAGACTCTTCAAACCCATGTCTTAGAGCCAGATTTCCAGTTAAGGATGCACATTTCAGTGCTTCCTCTTTCTTAATTCTCCTAGGCTGTCTGATGGGCTTTTGACAGTATTTATATTCTAAGAAGCAGTCACCATGAGGCGACAGCTTCTAGAGGGTCAGCATTTTACCAGGCCACAATTTCTGCTTAAATTGCTTGGCAGTCTCCCTTAATAGCAGAAAGTGCACTTTACTTAGAAAACCGGTGCTCAATGATTTAGAGAATGTCACCAGAACATGTATATAAATGACGCACACAGCTCGAATAACCATTGTTCCATGACCGAGCGGAAGCATACTCAAGGGGTTAAAGGCAAGAAAGCTGGAACTTTCTGACAAAAACATCTTTCCTGCTTATAGTACCTTTGTTTAAAAAAATATTTTTTCCATTCCCTGTAATGTCTCCATCTGTAATAGAGCTTTTATCCTATATTATTGATCCTAATAGAAGCCGGTCACCCAAACCCTGCCTTTTTCAAGAACCTTCCATTGTGACAATATCGCCTATTAGAGCAAATGTATATTTCGTGATGTTTAAAGGGAAATAAGATTTTTCAGTCGACCAACTTTTCAGTCGCTGTGCCAGGCATCAGAGGATCCAAATACACAGGAAGCTGGTAATATTGTGGGTCACACACACATCGAACTCTAAACCAGAAAGACCACACGGTGAGAAGCACTGCAGAGAAGAAAGTGGAAGAAACCAACTTCGATATGCAAGTGTAGAGGAAGGAAGCAATTAATCTCGCCTGTGGCTGGGGCTGAGGGCTGGGACAATAATAAGGGAGATTTCACAGGGAAGGTAACCTCTGAGGTGTACCTTAAAGGGGAAATAGGATTTCAGGAGGTAGATGGGATGGAGATAGAGGTGGGGAGAAAGGTGTTATGGGCAAGGAGAACAGCTCATGTATTAGGCAGTGTTCTCCAGAGAACCAATAGGAATGAAGGCAGTCCACCAGGAGAATTCCCTCTTACTCAGAGGAGGGGCAGTCTTTTGTTCCAGTCAGGCCTTCAACTGATTGGGCAAGGCCCATTCATACTGGGGAGAGCGATCTGCTTTATTCAGTCCACCAATTCAAATGTTGGTCTCATCTAAAACCACTCTCACACCAAAACTAATGTCTGAACAAATATCTGGGCACCTCATGGTCCAGTCGAGTTGCCACATAAAATTAACCATCACAGTCTGGGCAAAGTCAGCAGTGAGCAAACGCTCAATGTGTTTCAGGAGGAGTCCCCGAAAAAAGAACTCTGGATGACAGATAGGGAGTGATGGGAGATAAGGCTGAACAGGTATCACAGGGTTCTATGGTGAAGAGGCTTGGGTGCCCTGTTTTCTGGACTTCTTTTTCTTACTGGTAAAATGGTGATAAAAATGCTTACCTCACAGTTGCTGTGAGATTTAAATGCAATACCTGAAGTGGCTTGTGCAGCACTTGGCATATACTGGGTGCTCAGTAAATGTTTGTACTTCCCCCTGCATCTTCTGAGTGGGGACTTTTAAAGCCTCCTTGTCTATGCATTCCCAGTGTTACAGGCTCCTGATAAAATACAGATCACCACTGTCCCTTAAGCTTAGAAAACCTGTCCAAGCTCCATCTCCTTGAATCATCATCTCCTTGAAATCATCCCATCATAAGAAAAGTGTGTCTTCTTATCAGTGCCTGCCTCTGCCCCCTAGTCTAACTCCTTGGGACAGATGCCCTTTGGGATAGACTGTCACAGCCTCTCATTGCCCTTTGTGGCTGAGTCTCTGCCATCCTTGGGCAAGTGCTGGTCTATCACCTGCCATTTTGCCTGATCCAGGCCCCCAGGGAAGGCACACCCCAAGCCAGACCTCAGCACCCCTGGACCCCCACTCTATCTGGAAGGGGTAGTCACAAACTCCCTATGTCTCTGAGGAGTTCAGACATCATTCTATAGAAACTGGGGGAAATGAAGGATGCTAAGTAGAACAATGGCATGATTATGTCCTTTCTTTTTAATTTAAAGAAAGTTCTGGAAGAGTTAAGGGAGGATGAAGTCATGGCCATTCCTTCTCATTTCCTAAATGTTTGAATTATAAACATACAGAGGGAAAATGAATCCACGGCGATGTGGGGTCTAAGAAGAAAACTTGGGGGCCACCAACACTTCAGGAGAACACACATGAAAAGGAAATCGTAATGAATGATCAGAGAGGAGAAGAACCAGGGTGGTGCTGAGGAAGAGAAGGGAAGAAAGAGTTTCAAGGAGAAGGGACTGATGCCCAGCTTCAGAGGTCAAGTATAAAGGAGACATAAAATTTAATACCTCAGATCTTCAAGTCCTCGTAAAGATAATGGGGAAGTTAACATCCATCTCAATGGTTTGTACTGAGTATTAAATAATATGTACAAAATGCTCAGAACACTCATTGACATATGGTAGACACTTAAATCCTTGTTTAAAATATATTTTCTTCATGCTATCCTGGAGCTTTGGATTTAGGTATCCTTCAAAATATACAGGCATACAATTTAATATGAATAATAAGAAAAATAAGCAATGTATTTGTTAACACCTATCTTTCAATCATAGGATCTGTTAGTTTTTCAGTAGTAGGTGAACACACAGAAGAGGCAAAGAAAAAAGATTATAGCATATGTAGAAAATTCATAGAAATTAGTATTTGAGGGGTTTCCAGAAGGATTGAACCAAGTCTGATGGCCAGGAAGTCAAGAGTAATAATATCTCTCATAAAAAACATGTTTTTGAAGGAATATATTAGCTTCCTCAGTCAGTAGAGATAAGAGTGTTGCTTAGTTCATGACTTCAGCAACCTTTAATATGGGCCATTTAAGAAACAATATGATACAGTTGACTCAAACACACACTGTGAAATAAGTAATAAGTTATACTCTTAAGATGCTGTGTGTTTCATAACCATTGTATCTCTGCCTTTCTACCATTGTTAAAGCTGTTCTTTGCTTGCCAATTTCTAAACAACCATTGGCTTTATTTACCATGCATATTTCTTTCTGCTTCTGCTATGTCTGTAGTCACAATACAAACAGTGGTGATTACAAAAATGTTTAACAACCAATAGGACGTGGGTATTTGCCACTCAGAATGATCGTTGTTCTTAGCATTGGAGCAAGATCCTGGAGGCCCTAGCCATCCGAATCACAGGGAGGTTCAGAGGTCCTGGAGAAGGGGTAGGGGTGGCTGGGTGGTCCAGGCTATGGAGACAAGGATACCATGGCAGTCCAGGCTATGGAGCTCAAGGGCACAGCTATCTACAAACCAGCTGGGAAGTGTGTCAGTATTTTAGCAAGCAGTACAGCCACAGCAGTTGTACTAGCTGAATATGATGGATGCTAGTAGGCAGGTTAAAATTACTAGGCCTCCAATTTCTACTGGTCCATTGTCTCAGCAGCATTAGGAAAGTAATAAAGCAGGTTGAATTTATTTATTTTGCTATCCTTGCCATTGAACATTTGCTGCATTACTAGAAATAGATCATTATCTCAGGGAGACGATGAGCCACTTGCAAGGCTGTAGACAGTCTTTTCCATTAGACACTGTTGGATTCAGCCACTTCATCTTGCCTGCCAGACTGTGAAGTCCTGGAGAGCAAAGGCACGTCTTGGTCACCTGGGTGTCGGCAATACCTGACACTAGGCTAGGCACATAGAAAGAGATCAATAAATGTTTGTGAATGAATGAACAAGCTTATTCTTGATTCCTTCAGAATCCAGAGCTAGTTTAAAACTCAAGGACCCATTTCCCATTCCCATCAGGTAAATATGTTTGACCACTTTTGGTCCCTTGGCTTACCTGCTAGGATGCTGAGGTAGTCTTTCTATCTCCCAACTAGCTTCTTATTGTCAAGAGCATGCCCGCGCTTGCTCATGGGCAAGGTGAGTGCAGAGCAGCTTTGTTCACAGCATTTTGGTGTGCCCAGCCCCAAAACACTTCCAGAGAAAAAGCACTTGGAGCTTAAATAATTCCATCTCATAAGAGAAGGAAAAGAGGCAGGTATGAAAATGTGTTCAGATGGAATTAAAATTACGTTAGAGAACAGAGAAGGAGGGCAGCAGAACACTCTTGCATATTCAGAGGTGGAAAAAATATATAAGCAATTGGCAGCTAATGAGAAGAGAGATGATCAAGGGTAGGCTAGGATGCTGGGGCAGGGAATGGTGTCTGTATGCAGTGAGAGCAGGTTTTCCCGGGCTACATAGCGTGAATTTTTATCATGCCTCTCGACTCATCTCTGCTCAACTTCAATCACTTCACTCATATTAGGCAAACAACTCCCTGATGTTGAAATCACTGCGCTGATAGCTCTTGAGTCGCAAGGCAAAATTCAAAGGGTGGGAGTTTCAATGGGAGAGGAAGAGAGAGAGAATGCAAAGCTTCCATTCAGTATAACCCAACACCTTTCTGTCACTTTTCGTCACTTCAAAACACACACATTCCCAGGCAGAATGAAAAACCTAGCTCAAATAGCTTGATGTGCTTTCACGTATACTGCAAATCTCGTTGCAGAGTCAGAATGCACCCTCCCACTGGGGATGGAGAGTTATGCCAGTAGAGGAAGATGAGTTTTAATGAATTAAGGTTCAAATTTTACACATTCCATTCCAGTTGAAAGGAAACAAAGCTGAAGCAGTGAGACCTTCATTATAGGAGCCACATTATGAAAATTCTTCCATATGTGCTGGCTTTTGGGAGATCCGATTAACACGACCCTTGGCGGCTTCACCTGATGGCATGGCTCTTGTTGAGTTGGAATAATCGGCAAGTGCTAACAATTGAGAGTGAGGAGGGAGTGACGTTGATCATGACCAACTTACCTGCACAGTAATCATGACCAACTTACCTGCAGGGATATGGACAAGATATGTGTACCCCCATGAATTTCACTGTGATTTGGAGTTGCTTCACTGGCAGTGCCTGAGTTTCTTATTCTCACGCTCCTGCAAAATTCATAATGCTAATTCTGAACACTTGAAACCCATCGGTTGCTAGAGATTAATCAGCAACAAGGTGATAGGAAAACCTTGAGTAGCCTGGCTAGAAAGGGCAGTGAGAGGGTCAGGGCTGACCTGGATGATGAGGGGAAATCAGGGTTAGGAAGGATCCAAGATATGTTCACAATAAATTGAGTGCTTAGAATTCATCTCTTGACCCTGTACCTCAAGAACTTGAAAAGTGAATCAAAAAGCTGAATTTTCAGTTCAATTCTGCTGATGCACACAATACTTTTTTTTCATATTTTTTAAAAAATTTTTCCATGGAAATAGAATGAAAGGTTACCTGGGCAGCCTCTAGTCCTAAAAAAATAGCCCCTCAAAATCTCTTTGATTTCCCTTTTACATAGTTGAAAACGGCATTGTATTCTGAGCCCTGCCAGGATAGAGTTTGTGACTATGTGTTTGTAACATTGAGTCCTCATTCTCAGTAATCCTTCTATTTTTCTTTTATCTCCCTTGTCATCAGCCATACAGGGTACTGTATGCTTTTTTCCTCACTGCCTACGTCTCCATCCCTATCTCCACCTCATTTATCTTTCCATCTGCATGATTGTCCATCCGTTCATCCATTCACCCACCCATCTATTCATGCTTCCCAAGGCTCATTCCAAAAAGACTTCAAGACATCTTACAAAATACCTGGTTTACAACAGAAAAGGAACAAAGAAAGAAATACAGAGGGAAAATGGTGAAAGGAAGCCTAAGATTAAATTAGTCTGCAGAAATATTTACTAGAAGTCTTGTAGAAATTATCAAAAGGTAAATTACAGAATTGGTTCTAAATTTTCTAGTAGTCACAGCAAATAGAAGAAATCAGCCTGTCCCAAGACCCACAGGTCATATCAGAAGCTAAAGAGAAACACGTTCTTCAAACTTCACCTCATTCTCCCCTCTCTCTGCCCATCACCACATACTCCTAACAAACTCTCTGTTTTCGAATCTGAATTTGTCCTATGTGGGACTAACTTTTAATTCCAGAGGTGGAGAAAGAGATAGGCCCTTTGTCCTCTGAATTATGGGCTTTTATTCAGAGAACACAGAATCACAAGATACAGGCAGAGAGTAAGTGTGCTTTAAAGCCACCTCCCATTCTCCAAGACAGTGGAGAAGAAAGGGGTGGATCCCAGACAAACAGTAGAGTAAAGGTTTACTGTGCGCTCCTCTCCACATGAGATATGGCACACAGGAAAGAGTAGACCTTTAGGAGCTGGGTCTTTCCTCCTCCAGTTGGAGAAGGTCTGCCAGCCTGGCTTCGGCAGCCACCAGTGGACTTGATAGGGTCCTCATGGCTCAGGCTGTCCACCAGCCATGGCTGTCAGACAATTCCTATATGGTCTGTGGTCCTGTTTCTTGTTGAGATGGCCAAGCATCTAGAGACTGTGCTGCCCAGGCACGAGGGACCCATAAAGTCTTTGAAAACATATGGCCAAATGCCGCCTCACTTTTACATTCTCAAATATTGCTTTGGCACTTAAAATCAAACTGTTTCATTATTTATTCACTTTTTATATGCCAGCTTTATGTTTAAAGCCTATAGGCATTTATAAAGTGGTTATTTGCTTGGCCCAAAATAGCAATGTCCCAAGGACTCCTTAGCAAGACATCATCTTTTCCTGATAATCCAACTTCGATCGACTCTATTGTACCCTACACTGAAATCACTTTTGTCAATAATGCTCTTCCTTCTACAACCATATCTTGAACCAAATTTTCTGCAGTTTGATAAGAAATAACTTACTCAAATTTCACTGATTTTTCTCCTTCTATCCTGATCTTTTGAGGGCATGGGGATAAAGTAGGATTAGTTCTTCATTAATTTGATAACCAGGATGGCTACCCTGTTTTTAGAATTCTAATTGTACAAGAAAATATTATTGTTGAATCTACTCGAAATCACGACAGGAACTCAACTCCTGTTTAATAAGGCACAGTGGTGCCAGACTACACCTAAGGTGGAATAAAACCAGTTTCCCTCCATCCATCGTGTGACTCACAGAGGGCAGGACTGGGCCCGTGATGCATCACTCTTGTGGCTTCATAGCTGGGCCTGCGTCTCAGCCCTGTGGTGACTGTGGTGTGTCCTGCTCCTCACCTCACCCAGACAGCCCCGGCCTGCCCGCCGGCTATGTGCAAACAAAACTCCCAACACCAAATGGAAGGTTTTAGAAGACAGGAATAGGGGATGGTGTGAAAGACTCACAACCCAGCTGTCTTCATCAGCTCGGGCTGCTTCAACAAATCATCATAGACTGGGCCGCTTAAACAACAAACATTTATTTCTCACATTTCTGGAGGCTGGGAGGGCCAAGATCAAGGTGTGGGCAGATCCAGTGTCTGGTGAGAGCTTTCTTCCTGGTTTGCAGGAAGCTGCCTTCTCGTTATGTCCTCACATGACCTTTCCTTGGTGCATGCATGTTGGGAGAGAAAGAGAGAGACAGAGAGAGAGAGATTGATTTCGTGTCTCTTCCTCTTTTTATACGGGCATTATTCCCATCATGGGGGCCCCACCCTCACGACCTAATTTAACCCTAATCACCTTCCCAAATCCCCATCTCCAACTACCATCACACTGGAGGTTGGGGCTTCAACATGTGGATTTGAGCGGGACAGAAACATTCAGTCCGTAGCACCAGCCATCTCTGCTTGTGTCCTCCCCCACCTTGCATGATGAGGGTGGCTCACCAATTCCAGGTGCCCGGGGAAGGCTCATAGCAAATGGGGTCCAGTGCCATCGTCAACAAGTTCAGCACAATCAAAGATATTAA
Source organism: Diceros bicornis minor (assembly GCF_020826845.1). Lineage (NCBI taxonomy): Eukaryota > Metazoa > Chordata > Mammalia > Perissodactyla > Rhinocerotidae > Diceros > Diceros bicornis. The sequence goes on along the minus strand of NC_080775.1, from coordinate 14,797,345 downwards.
GAGCTGAAGGCTGCCTGCCGTCTGCTCCCATGAACCCTGCAGCCTCCTCTATCCACAGCCCACTAGCTCTGCTCTCCTTTTACTTTAGTATTTCTCTGTCTGTTGACAACTTAGAAAGCATGGCTCCCTAGGAACTCCCACCTGACTGTGTGTGTGAGTTTTATGCCCCATTGCTCACGGATGAGAAATTGGAAATTGCCTGTGTGACTGCAGACCAGAGGGCAACTGCTAGCAAAGCAGCGGTCTTCAGATGGGAGTAGAGAGGTGGCATGTTTGATCAGGATTGAAGAGGTCATTGCAGTGGTTAAAAGGACGGGACAGAGGTCCATGATTTCAACAGCCCGTCTCCCAGCCCTGACAGCATTTTGCAGACCTTGCAAGAAAGGAAGAATGAGGCTTCCTGGGTGGGTGAAGTGCAAAAATGATCCCATCCATCAAGTGGTGCTGAGCCAAAGTTTTAAAATGTACTTTTGTCTATGCTCAAATTTCTTGTAATGGACTGACAAGTGCATCATAAACTTCCAAAGAAAGCCTCAGACATTTGTTATGGGAGCTGGAGCAGCCACGCAGCTGAGCCACACACACGTAACTAAGTTATGCTGTCTGTTTGGTTCATGTTTTGGATCTGTTCCTTTCCAACAGGCTCCATAACAGTCACACTTAACTGGATTTCATCATCAAGGCTGAGTCTTGAACCAAGGTGAGCCAGGAGAGACGCCAAGTAGAGGAGACAGCAGGGTGGCTGCAGGATTGTCCCTTGGGCTAACTAGCTAAAGAGCCAGAAGGTTCTCCTTCCTTCTCCCACCTTCCATCTCCGATCCACTCCGGAGATACCTCAACGCTTCCACACCACCTTAGCCTCTCTTCTCTCTGGTGGTTCTGCCCGTCCTGGTATTTTGGGTGTGGTGTAATTAGAGGAGAGATTCATGAACTCTGCAATTCATTGTTTCCTTTGTTCTCGCAGAAATATAATTTGGGGATTTGTGTGGTTAAATTCCATGTTACAAACGCTGCAGTTAGGAGCTTATGGTGTAACAGGGCCAATTAGAGGAGAACTGTGGCGATGGCATTTGAGAATTTAACACTCTCTGATGCGGCTAGCCTTCTCAGAAAGAATGGCGGTCCCGAGCTGCCCCTTCATGCGCCAGGCATACAAATCGAAGATTCCACCTTGGGGCATTAACCTCAGATCGAAGCTTGAGTTCCGACCTGGACTCCAAGTTGCATGTCCCATTGGAGAACTTAGAAATTGCGGAGGCTTGATCCCAGGCTGAACAGATTTCAGGGTCCACCGGGAGCCAGGAGTTAGGAGTTTTGAGATAAATGTATATGTCAAATAAAAATACACACATTTACAAATGTATGCATGCAGATCGGTAGCAATGCCTATGCCTCAGTTGTTTGCCTTATATACAATATTTACATATGTGATCATCACATCACAGGCAATTATTAGATTGCCCTTAACAATATCAGTTGGAACTGCTGTTTACACACCAAACGTTGCAATAAACCCTAAAGAGGCAACTTAAGATTATCGACTATGACAAGTGTCACTGAGAAAGGGCTCTCCACTTCGGTGGAGGACAAAAGATCTCTGGATATACTAGAGACAAGAATGGGAGATATCTGGGAGGTGGGGGTGGGGACAAAGAAGTATTGGTGACAACAAAGAAGTGTTGGCTCCCTCCATCTGTGGCCGTCACCAGGGGCTCAGGGGAGAGGAAACTTTGGGTTGGATGGAGAGCCAGCAAAGAGGTCCACAAGTGCTGAAGTAGCCTGAATCCAGCGGTAGGACCACAGCCTAGGGAGGCTGGCAGTGAGGACAACCCCAGGAAACCACAGGAATGGAGAGGGCGTGCTGCAACATGGAAGGAGCTGGACGGAACCTCTCCCCAGCTTCAACCATGGAAAGCCAGCTGCCAGGTGCCCACAAGATGGAAAACTTGGCAACATGTGGACAAACGGGTTTGCCAATTTCAAATATCAACCACTGACTTCCTGCTGTTTAATGTTAATTAAAGCTGTTACTATCACCCAAAGGTAAGGCTTCCTAACTTGTATTTCAGATATTTTCCAGGAGCAGTGAGAGATGACGGAATAGCACTAGGTCAACTCAGCAATAGTAGACAGGATTAATTATCCAGGCTGATCCAGGCGCAGCTCTACTGGCAGACAGGTTAGAGATGAAACTCCTTCCCAGGTTGGTGGCCTGCTGGATGCCTCTGTTTCCAGGCGCTGGTCTCCTGCCCAGCGGACGGGCCGCCTGGGGATTTTCCTTCCTAGCAGGGCCCTATCTAAAGGCAGGCTTCTGTTCTGAGTGCTAATTCCACTCAAGCATTGTCCCTCTCTGTGACCTCAAGTTAGTTTTTAAATTGCTGATTCCAAATTACATTCTATAGTTCACATATATCTAGGAATAATAATGGGACTGTTATAAATTATTAGTGATTTTTAATCAGTAAGCAACCCTGAGGCTCTCAGAGGGACTTTTTGTTTGTTTTTTTCCTGATTTAGGTCAAATGATCAAAGAAAAAATGTCTCTATGCTTTGGTTCCTTGAATTAGTAACTCAATGTACTATAGTAAGATGCTTTGCTACCACTCACAGTGATGGAAAAAAAGAGAGAGAAATTAAAGGCTACTGAGATGAAGCTACTATCAATGGAAAGCTCATTCCATTTCAGGCAAGGCGGGGGTTCAAAGAAGACTGGGAGGGCAGGAGGAACATGGTATTCGGGGGAAGTGCCTGCACTGTTGATACTCAAACTTGCAAATGAAGCTTATTTTCTCAGCTAGAAAATGAGCAGTGTACCTTCCATTCATGCACCAGGGCACTTTTTCCCATTCCTGATCTTCTCTGACTCTCAATCCAGTGATGGGGAATGTAGAGCAGAGAAGATAAAGGGAGGGCTGAGGTCCCATTGGAGATGTTGTCAGGCCTGAAAGCAGTGATGATAATGATGACAGTGGTGGTAGTGATGATGATGATGATAGTAATTAACATGCATATAGTGCTTTACAACCTACAGTTACTGCATGCATATTCTTGTTACAAAACTGGAAGACTTGTCTGCAGTAAGGTATGGGACACTGAGGGGGGAGGCAGAAAACCTTAGACCCTAGATATGCAAAGCCATGTACAAACCAGCACATTTATTTTATTTTCACAGGGAAAACAGCAAAATTTGCATCAGATTTGAGTGCCTAGGTTTCTTGGGATACAATGACTATGCAAATGGTGCTTGTCCTCAATAATTTCACATTTGAGTAGAGGGCAGAATCATATGGGCTCCTCACGATACAAGAAAGCCAAAGATAAGAAACGACAGGAAAAATGGCCAAAGTATAAAGGTGAGCTCAGAGGAAGGGAAGATGCCTAGGGGTTAATTGACGAGGCTTCACGGAGATAGAATTTGACTTGGTTTTTGGAGGATGGATTGGATTTCAATGGGAGATGGACCAGATTATTCTGGAGAGAGAAAATGTCTTGAGCAGAGGCATGGAAAAGAAAAACAGGACCATGTTGAGGCAATAATGTGTGATCCAATGGGGATATAGCAGAGGGGACAGGAAAGAGAGCTCTGAATGAAAAGGTAGGTCATTGGTCCAATTGTGAAGGGTCTTGGAGGCAGAGGCAACACTATCATTATCCCATTTTACAGATGAGAAAATTGAGGCACAGAGTGGACACGGTCACAAAGCTAGGAAATGGATCTGAGTAGTCTGGCTCCAGAAGCCATCCTCAAGCATTACTTGACAGGGCCTCTTACCTGCATGCTCTAAAACCTTCTCCATCTTTAGCTCTCCCAAAGCATGGCTATGCCTCCTCTCTACATCACAGGATGGTGGGCTCAGTGTCAGCCATTTTGCTTTTGGTTGCAAGTAACAGACCACAACTGTAACTAGCTGAAACAAGAAGGAAATGTGTGACCTCACAAAACAAGAAGTTCAGAGGTCAGGTGGGAGCCATTGCTGGTAAATTCAGCAGCTCAACAATAACTTCCAGAACCGAGGCATTTCCCGCCTCTCCACTCGCCATCCTCGTGGGTCAGGTTCCACGCAGCCTGAATGCTCTCTCCATCCCCTGCCTGGTTACCTTCCCCATCTCAGCTAAGTGCCACCTCTTCAGGGCAGCCTGTCTGACTCCCTCATAGTGTCAACAAGGCTCCTGTTGCACACGTGGTTCTCCTCCTGTAGCAGAGCTGCCTTTCCCTTATTACGTGACCCTGTCATTCGTGTCAGCCCTCCCTGTTAGACTCCAAGCCCTGTGAGGGAAGGAACTCTGTGCATTTTTGTTCCTGTTGTGTCCATTGCCTGCCACTCAAATACTTGTCAGAGGAATAAATGATAGCTTTGTGTGGTGCCTAGGAATCTGAGAACCACAATAAATGTGTAGTATGGCAAATTACTAATTATGATTTATTCTCCTACGGTGGCTTTTCCCTCAGGCAAATTACTACTGGTTTCTTCCCCCAATAAGCATTCTCCACTTTCTCTTTCCTATAAAACCCACCTTTTGTTCAGATATCCATGCAATCTCCTATTCCAGCAGGAGATTCTGATTATCTACCACCTTGGGGCATTTTTCTGGAACCGGCTACTGGCCCAGGAGTGGCTCGTGGCCCAAGCTGCCCAAGAAGACTGAAGGGAAGGACATATTCTTGTAGGTAAACAAGACTGCTGGTTGCCCCAGCTGCTGCTGGTGGTCATCTTAGAGCCAACATAGTGCTAGTGGAGTTGGAAAAATGGAGAGAAATTTAGTGGGTAAAAGGGAACAGGACTTGGTGAGGTCTAGGGACATGAGGGATGAGGGAGAAGATGGTTCTAAGAAAGACTCCTCATTTTCTGGCTTGGACCCTGGGAGGATGGATGGAGATTCCAATCACTGGGATAGAAAACAATGGATAAACTGAGAGTCATGTAGACCAGACTTTCATGCCACGTTCCATAAATTAATGTGAGTCAGAATTCATCTCCACCTCTTGTTTGCTTCCATTGTACTGTGTTGGGCCCTCTGTTGTCCTTTTATCACAGTCTTCCTTGTATCAGACATATTTACTAATATTTGCAGTACTTCCTTGGACCAGTCTGAGAGCTCTGAGGTGGAGGAGACGTGGGCATGTGCTTGCATGCGTGTGCATGCGTGCATTCATGTCCACGCATGTGTCTGTGTGGAACTCCATTCCCCACAGCAGACTACTGTTTTGTCCCCAGGAAGTGGTGGATACCTGCTTGCTGGACTTAGCTGGCCTGCAGCATTGGGAAGATCAGACACCCACACTTCGGTGGAAAGGTGTGTTCCAACCTTGGTGAGGACAAAACTGCCGCCTCATCAGCTCCCCTCACTCCTGATTGTGCCTCTAGTGGTTGCGAGTTTAGAGTTCATCCAGCAAGCTTCTTCAAAATGCAATAGGACCTTTGCAAGCCTCAGGCTCTTTGGCGGGGTGACCGGGTCTTTGAATGTCTTGGAGGAAAGCTCGTCACCCCTTTGTCTTTGGAAGGTAGGGCCGCATGCTCCCCCGCTTCCTTGTTAATAGGTTTGCAATTATTTTGGCGGATCTAAACTAATATTTCAAAGGCAATGGAGAAGCAGCTGGGGGATATTACTTATAATTGCTTAATATTGTTATCACATTTGCTTACAAGGAAAGAGAGGCAACCCGCCATCAATCAAGGGAGGGGATATTCATAGACGGCGATCATAGTGCATGCTTTGGAATGTCATGGCAACCGTCCCACGGTCCCAGACTTGATTACTTCCTGCTGCATCCCCCGTCGTAGCTGAGTTGCTTCATTAACTTTACTTTCTTCAACCTCATTTGTAAAAGGGAAGCTGGAAAACAGCCCTATCGAGGGCTTCATGCTCCCCTGCTTTGAAAAACTGACGTTACAAAACAAAGTAGCATCTCTTCTCCCACTCTCCTTCTCCAAATACAGTCTATAATTGTATTCAGAGGCTCACAGGTTCCTGCTGCGGGCCACTAAGGAAGGACTCATCCAAAGGTGAAAGAGAGGTATACGCTGTCCAAACCCAACTTTTTACAGGTGAGAAAAATGAACCCAGGAAAGGTCCATGCCCGGTGTTGGGCAGAGTCCTGGGTGGGGATCAGGCACCCCTGGGTTCAGATCCTGGTTCCATCACTTCCTACCTATTAAGCCACTCAACTCCATCTGAGACTCAGTTTTCTCCTCTGTGGAATGCGGATAACCACACCTGCCTGGTGAGCACCTATCGGGAGATTCACAGATCAAACAACCATCATGGTACCAGACACAGAGAAGGTGTTCGGTACCTGGGACTGTAATTATTATTATGTCTAAAGTCACGAAAGGAGATTGTGGGAAAACTGAGACTCAAACTCGCGTCTCCTGAGTCTGGTCTGCTTAGACCACACTGTTCTGCTTGGTTGAAGAGGCCCCGGGTTCTCTTGGGTAAGCATGTTTGTACTATCTGCTCAGGAAACAGTTTCCTCTATTTTGTACCCAGATTGGCATTGTCCAGTGTGCTGGGGATACCAGTGTGGGTTGGTGAGCTCTTGGTCAAAGATTTGCCCTAAACTCAGCTGTCTGTAGCATTTTACAGAGCCCTCCACATCCTCCTAGGGGACAGGGAAAGAGTAAATAGGTAGCACAGTGAGTTGAAAATAAAATGGCCAATCTCAGGCTGAAAGACTCAGGGGGCTACCTAAATGAAGACAAAGACCACTCCATTCAGCTTCAAGCAAACCTAGTGACCGCTGAGCATGCCAGGGAAGATAATATGCTATGCAAAGGCACAGAAACAATAATGGATATTTAAACTTGAACTTTAGCTGCAAAACAGCCCAGTGGCTTCTCTCATAGGGCTGGAGCTGAAGCACATCAGAGTTCTTGAAGGTTCTGAGAAGTCGAGGGGATTTCTAACATACAGAAGGCTTTTCCACCCAAGAAAGGCTGTGTGTGGAGTGTGACTTAGAATGTAGGCCCAGCCCAGGGTCCCTGCACAACTGGAAATAAAGATGGGGGAGAGGGCGGGGAGCACCCATTGAGGTGCTTGCAGAGGAGCCTGACCCTTCTGGAGAAGTCCTATTTCCTTACAGAGGGAGAGGACTGGGAGCTCTCCGTCCCGTGGGTTGTGGCTGTGTTTTCACAAAGTTGTCCTGCCCAGCTGGTAAGAGAAATGGAACTGGATACAGGTGCTGAAAGGTTCGGCCAGAAACCCAAAGATGCTGGAGCAAAGGAAAATGGGAGCAGAGCTAGAACGATGGGGCAAGCCTGTGCTCGCCGCGGTGCCCTGTGTACAGGCTGGCATGAACTCACGGGCTCTCAGCAGATTAGAGCCCTTGCAGCAGAGCAGCTCCAGGTGGCTGCCTGCCTCAGTGTGCCGGGCAGGAGCATGTTTACATCTGCCTCAGGTCAGGTTTGTTGTCATGAATTTTAGCGACAGCTGCCTCTGAGTCATGTTATGCATTCTCATTTAATCCCCACTGCATCCCTATGAAGCAAGTACTTTATTTCCATTAAACAAATAGAGATGATGAAGCTTAGAGAGGTTGAGTAATTTGCCTGGGGACAGAGTTGGTCAGAAGATGAGAGAGGATTAGAATCCAGGTCTCTCTCCATCTAAAGCCCACTCACACACTCTAACTGTGTAATAGTCAGAGCTGGCCTGATGGAGAACCACTCTGTACCAGGCACACACTTTCTATCATTAATGTCGTGCTTGCAACCCCCTTATAAGGTAGATATTATTACTAGCATCACCTCCATTTAACTGATGGGGAAACTGAGGCACCAGGAGGTTAAGTAACTTGCTCAAGTTTGCACAGCTAGTGAGTGACAGGGCCAAGTTTCAAAGCCAGCTGGAAGGGATTCCAAATGCAGGCTCATGAGGCCAGTGGCTCGCAGCGTGTGGTCCCTGGAACCACAGCATGAACATCACCTCTGAACTTGTTAGGAATGCAGATTCTTAGGCCTCACGCCAGAATACCCAGAATCAAGGCAGCAAGCCTTCCGGCCTTGCCCTGTCCACCTTCAGATGGCATTCTTTCCAGTTAACAGGTGACAGTAGCTGACACCCTGTTTCTTAAATTCTTGCTCCTCAAAGTGTGGTCTGTGAACAAGCAACTTGGCGTCACCCGGGGGCTTGTTAGACATGCAGAATGACGGCTCCACGAAGACCTGCTGAATCAGAAGCTGTGTTTTGACAAGATCCCCAGGTGATTTCTATGCACATTCAAGGTTGAGAAGCACTGACCTGAGCTAGAACAGCGAGATTGCACCACTGAAACCGCCCTCCCATCTTACTACTTCCGAGACAGGGAAGAGAGCAAAGCCGCTTTCCCCAACGTCACGTGGAGGGACATCAGCCAGGAGACACGGTCCTTGGCTGGAAGGTTTGTGTGCTGCTTAAGGTAGCAGTAGCTGCTCTAACAGAGAAACTAAGTCTCCACAACTTAATATAATAGATATTTATTTCTCACTCGTGCAAAATCCAACCAGTGGGGAGGGCTCTGCACCCCAGCAAACTAGAAATGATGCCCATTACTTCCCTTCATGCTCCCTGGTCACCTCTACCTGCAAGGGAAGGTGACAAGTGTGGCCTAGCTGTGTGTGCAGGAAAAAGGTGTAGTGAGCAGCCAGCAGTCTCCACCACACTTCCCTGGAAACTTTGAGCTCTCAACTGTTCATTTGTTCATTCAATGAATTAATAAATGCATATATAAGACTGAATAATTAATTAGATTCATGTATTCACCCATTCGTTCATTTATTCATTCAACAAACGTTTGTTAGTGTCTGGCATATGGAGGAACTTGGAGTAACAAGGGGAAGATAACGGTTCCTCCTCGCAGAGAGCTCCGCATCCAGAGGGGAAGATGACGTGCAGCCTGGTACCTGGAGGCTGTGAATATCAATAAACAGGAGAGCTCTGGGAACACAGGAGAGGGAATGGGCATCAGGCAGGGACATCAGGGAAGGCTTCCTGGAAGAAGTGACACTGAACTGCGTTTAGACATCTGAAAGGAACAAACAAGGCTAAGAGTGAAGTTTGAAGACTCGGGACTGCAGAGCAAGCAGCATGTGCGAAGTTGTGGAGGAACTCAGCTTGAGAAACTGAGATGTTGCTCTGCTGAATGGCGGTATCAGGAAATGGTGAGGGATACGGAAGAATACAGTCCAAAATGGCTGAATCGCCTGTCTCCTGGAAGATGGGGAAACAGTGGACCCACAGACTGGCCCATACTGGCAGGAAAAGATGCCAACAGTTCTGTCCACACACTTGCTTCTCAGCCTCATGCTAGTCACCCGGAAAACAACGACACACACGCACTACAATGAGCTCCCTCACTGAAACGCCCTTTATAACTCTGCAAGAACGGAGGTGCAGGCTGCTCCAAATTACCCCATATTTTATAGTTCTGGAACAGCTGTCACCTGCCTCGCCCTGGGGAACTCATTACTTAAAGAGGGATATGCAGATTGCACACATTCCCCCAGTCTTGGGTGGTACTGGGCTTTCTGAAAAGCCGGAAACCATATCTTCACCAAACTGTCGCCCCAAATATGTCCTTTAGAAGGTCTGTGGGACAGGGTTGGAAATTCTGTCCTTCATAATTAGGGAGTGATTAATAACTTAATCAGAACAGAGAGCAGCCCACGTAGTGTCACCCCCCCTCATTTGTCGGGCTGCAGGCCCCCCCATTAATCACAGAACACTCCAAACGCAAAAGAGACAGGTTGATGTGAGGCTTAACATTGGGGTAACCTCGCCACTGCTCCCTGATCTGCTTCAAAAGCGCTGCCAATATATCACGGCGCACATCATTGTCACGGTTCCCAGTGAACATCTTGGGCAGAGGAATGTAATATCTGCATGTCAGGGAAGCTTGCTCCATCCCATCTCCTCCCATTGTGGGTCCAGAAAGCTGCCTCTCAGCAAATGCACAGGTGAGGAAGTTTCCTGCTGTTTAATGCGACCCATAGGACCCGGAGCTCTGCTCTCACCATCAGGCTTTCCTGCAGAGCACAGGTTCTTGTACTGCAGGCTCAAGTCTTGTTTGAAAGGATGATTCCTTCCCTTCTGACCTTCTCTTCCTCTCCCAAGGGTGCGCCTAAGAAATGCTTTTCTTGCTGCTCTTTGTTCACGGAAGCCTGTAGCCCTGGCGTCCGCAGGGGTGTGAATGAGTCATCCTCCACTGTGTCTGTCACCCTTCTGAGCTTGGGGACTCACCTGGCTTGCCCTGGCTGCTGGCAGGCGACTCCTGTATCCCTCAGCCCTGCTCATGGCCACCTCCCTGAGCTGCATGCTCAGATGGAAACCAAGACCTCCTTCAACAAAAGACCACTCAGTCATGTGGGGTTCTTAGTTCTTCGTTGTAGAAACACATCTGGCTGATTATGCAGGAAGGAAATTTGCTAAAAGGGAGGTTGCTTAGGAGGTTACAGAATTTCCATGAGAGCCAGAGAGTTGCTGGGATTCAGGGTTATATGGCCGGGACAGGTGCCCCAAATCCCCCCACCAAACGGATCCCCTGAGTACACCACTGCCTCCGCGCCAGGCCTGGATGCTGCAGCTTGCACCCCAGAGCTACACTCTGGACATCAGACATCCTTACTAGGACAGCTGCCTGGGGACCACATGCTCTCCTACTGCTGCCTCCATGGGGATGCCTCTTGGAGCCCAGGACACCTTGATACCAGCTTCTAACACCAGGTCTAAGGCCAATGCATGTGCCTAGGTCTGATGCCCACCCCCTACCTCCAGGGAGCTGGGAAAGTGAGTGAGCACCAAATATTTTTATCTTCCATGGCAGGAAATTGTCTCTGCCCTACCAAGACTCATCTGATGGGCATGCCCCAAACAGGAAGGAGGTTCATTGTTGGCTACTTCTGTGTCATGCCTCTGTGGGATGCACTGAGGTTTAAATACATCAACACTGGGTGTAACATTATTCATAATAGGCAGTTATCACTTTCAGCCCCTGACAATGAGTTCATTGTCTATCCTTTCTGCCACTTCCCAAAAGTCTTCATTTATAAACATCTGCTATCTGGCTCTCTACCTCCCTGCTAACTGGTAGCCTCTAACACTCTGGGCATTCAAGGGAAGAAGGGCCTGGGAGTTTTGGTTCTATTTGGCTAGCAATGGAAGTTCTTTCAGTTAAATTTATATCTGTAATCTCCCTACCGTTTCCATTTGCTGCCCAAAATGGGCTCTATCTCTCTCAAGATCACCAATTATAGTGTCTTTAATACTGGCCATGTAGATTACATTTAGGGCCAAGAATTTCTTGGATGCTTGTTAAAATTCAGATTCCTGGGACCTAGAACCAGAGATTATGGTGTACTAGATGTTTCATAAAACTGGGCTAGACGTTCGACGTTTACGCTCTTTGGCAATTTCACACTGTCTTTGGATTGTACCATTTTACAGGGCTAGGCTCAAATGCTAGCTGCTTGAAAGTTTAGGGCATCTATGCCTTGCCCCATGCTCTAGATAGGGTCACACATCCATAGTCCAAGAAATACCTCCCAGCTGTCCTAGACTTCCAGGTTTCACCAAATGTGCTCCCATGAGCCATAAGGATGCTTTATGGAAATGAGTCAAGACCTCCATTGTATCACTAGATGCCCACACTCTTCATGTTGAGATAGGAGCCAGCTCCTCAAACTCTACTTCTATGCTCTCCTTCTCTCCCTTTCCCAGGGTAACCAATCTGTCTTGCTTGGAGTTAACTTCAGCCTTTACCTGGCAATGTTGGCCTCTTGATGGGGCCTCTTTTCTCTGGCCCTACTGGGTAAAAAGGAAGTGCTCATTGCCTGATGCCTTAAGAACACTGAGCTCAATGAAGTAGGCTGCTAAATTCTATGTTAGAGTCTCAGAGATCTGGAGTCACTGTGGCCCCCATGACATTGGAAGAACTTCCCATCACCTTCTGGAAATGGGACACCTACTTCCTTAGACATGGAGGGCAGTGGCCCTGATGATAAGGAAGCTAGCAGACTGTCACTTGCACAATGTCATAAAAAGATTCATCTTCGTAGCTAGGACTACCTCCTTAGCTGTGTGAGAGTCATTAATTCATTCATTTACTCATTCATTCAGCAAATATGACTTGAGTACCTACTGCATGCAAGGCCGTGTTCAGGCCCTGTCTTGTGATGGACTCTTGCCTTCTCCTGGGTCAGTGGAAAGGTGCCTGTGTGAGTCTGCATCTTTCAAGGAGCAGACACCAAGACGAGGTTACACATGCAAGGATCTTATTAGGGGAAATGCCTACATGAGAGGGAAGAGCTGGGAAAAGCTGAGAGGGCCCTCTGAAGGCTGTGAAAGTCTGACCTTGAGTGAAGGAGAGAGGGAGTGCCGTGGTCTGAATGTTTGTGTCCCCCCAAAATTCATACATTGGAGTCCTAATCCCCAGAGGTGATGATATTAGGAGGTGGGGCCTTTGGGAGGTGATTAGGTCATGAGGGTGGAGCCCTCATAAATGGGGTCAGTGTCTTATAAACAGGGCCCCAGAGAGACCCCTCACCCCATGTGAGGATACAACAAGAAGTGTGAGACCTGGAAGAGGGTGCTCACCCAACCATGCAGGCACCCTGATCTCAGACTTCCAACCTCCAAAACTGTGGGAGATAAATTTCTGTTGCTTATAAGCCACCCAGACTGTGATATTTTGTTACAGCAGCCTGAGACTAAGACAGGGAGAGAAGTTTGTGCGGAAGCATCCTAAACTGCTGTGTAGTCCCAGGAGTGCTTGAGCCACTGGGGAGTACTTGAGCCTAAAATGGCCAACAAATGAGTCCAGCGTCTCCCAGGAATGGGTCCACCTTAGCATCTCCACTGCACTCAGTCATTGATGGGGAGCAGCCCACGGGAGGCGAGGCCTCAGGGCAAGCGCAGCAATGGATTCAAGGTGGAGCAGGGGGCCCTTGATCAACTATGCTCTCTGCTCCAGGAGGTCTTCCAGGCGCATTCTCCTGGTGGCCACAGAACCATGCTTTTACCCAAAACCAGAATGAGAAAGGGAGCATGAGTAGATTTCGGCATGAAGTCGGATCTAACATAAGAGGGAGCTACATCCATCTTCCTGAGATGGCTTATGTTTGCTTGGCCAATAGCCATTTCCTATCTTGTAAAGGCAAGGAATAATTTATGGCAGGTGACTATAAATTGTGCCAGGTGCTGGTCTGATTTCGCTCTCTTATTTGTGGAAGAAGAGTAGACTGGGCAAATGTTTTTATGAAAGGGCCTTTGTTTACTATTTGTTTATAAAGCTGCTGCAAATGGAGTCATTGAATGGTGAGGAAGCTGAGTTCAAGGCCCTCCAAGGCCCTCCTTTCCACCTTAAGATCTCGCAATCAGAAGCCCTCGTTCACTCTTTCTGCCATCTCATATGCCAAAGCTTCTTTATTTGCAGTATCAGAGCTTGGTAGATCCCAGTATAAGCAATTTATTGGGGTAATTCTCAATATCTGCTTTCAGCTGAGATAGGAAACACAAGAGGCATAACTCTTGTTTAATCTGTTCAACCTACCAGTTCCAACAGGTCCAATTTGATCTTAACAGAGGCATAAACGTGCAAAAACCACCCACTAGTGTGCGTTCTTCACTCGAATCCGAGGTGAAAAACAAGCTGTCGTGGCAGTGTTCAGGTTTTCCTAACAGATGCCACACACGTTTCCCGAGTGAAACATGTTCTTGTTTTTCTGTGTCAGCTCTGGTTCCTAATAGGATGGTGCAATGAGGCAGGGCATAAAATTTTCATAACCAGCTCCTGCATTTACATGCACGAAAGCTGAGATAGCCTGAGGAAAAAAACAACTAACGCACGTGGGATCTGAAGTGTTTCTGATTATTGGTGCTGTTTTCCTGGTGCTTTGAAATTGGTGAGTGCGAATGACATTTATAAAATATTTCTTCAGTCATTCATTCAAAGATATTTATTGAGTGTCTACTATGGGCAAGGTTTTTTTAGTGAATACGGTAAGACCAGAGATGCTGATAGATGAGGGAGCGGGGTTCAGGGGAGATAAATGGAGTTTTACATTATTTCCATGCACGAGGTAGAGGAGAGGACAATCATAAAAGTGATACCTAGTCCCCAGTAGGAAGACTAGAAGACTAGTCAGAGTATATCTAACCAGGTAAAAGAGTATTATTCATTATATTTCCTATATAGCTTGTGATTTCATGAGAGCTATGAGATAAGCTACAAATAACCCAACCACAGGTGGGTTAGGACCATTGCATTAGTGATGATCAAGGACCAGCCAGACATCCCTAGATCTGCACTGTCCAGTGCAGTAGCCACTCGCATATGTGGCTACTGGACACTTGCTGTGTGCCTCGTCTGAATTGAGGTGCTCTAAGGAGAAACTACACACTAGATTTTGTAGACAGGGCAGCACTAGACTGTAAGTTTCCAGGAGATGGGTTCTTGCACTGTATCCTTAGAACAGCACATTTCTTGGAACGTACGAGGTGGTCTAAGATGTTTGCTGGGGGCAGTGAGAGCGTGAGTTGAGTACACATCAATGCTGTCAGCGGTAGGCAGGCGGTTATTTATTACCTCACTCTGCACCCACTCTTAGTATCCCATTCTTTCCCCTTCCATAGTACTTTTGTACCTCCTGGCAAGTCCACTCAGAACATCCTCTGAGGCACCCAATGTGCAGATGGCCATCATAGATCCCATGCTGAAGTGTACCCACATGTGCTAATCTTGGCACCTTAGATGGGGAATTTGCAAGCTGAGACACCTACCAGATCTGTGGGATTCAGAAACTCTCTGAAGGGGGCTTAACTCTACATACTCAGATTTCCCTCCCTGCTTAAGGTAACCTCTTAAATTTCTCAAAAACTTTTAGTTGACCCCAGAGAAGCATGTGCCATCCTTTCTTTTATCTGGTAGTTACATGGCTGCCATTCCTGCTTGGCATCATTCTTCCGACTGCTCTCTCGTTGTCAGGTTTCCAGTGTTCGTTTCTTTCTGCTCTTTGCGGATCTGCATCTCCTAAATTATAGGCTATGAAAGGATGAGAATTGAGGAAACAAAAGTGGGCTTTTTGGAATTGTGTCTAAAAATAAGAATAAATCCATTCCAAGTGAGGGCTTGAGGAGCCATCCTATAAATCACAGACATAGGCTTTGGAGCATGGGCTTATGGTATTTCTGCTGGCTCTTCCTAGGGCTTCTGCTTATCACTGGTCTCTGGCTACATTTGAGGTGAGTGTGTTACTAGGGAAGTGAGCTCTGAAAAATGGGGTTAAGTTGTATCTAGGATAACACAGTATTTGGAAAATTAGAAGCAAGTGGGGTGAAGTTAAGATGGTATTTGGCCAGGGCACTCAGATCTACCCAACCACACCTCCAAATGAGTGTCTCTAGGAAAATATATGCACAGAGAACCAAGAACAGTGAAGGAATATCTCACCGCTAGCTAGGCTGTGGTCTCCCGTCCCACGGCAGTGCCCCAGTAAGCCCAGTCAAATGCCCTCAGAAGACTCTCTTACTTAGCTAGGCTGCTATGAGTGGGGAAGGACCAAAGTATACTTGAATGATGCTCTCAAAGCCGAACGTGCATCTAAGAGAGAAGGACCAGTTGGTGGCAGGCTGGAGCTCGCCCACAGAGAGGAGAGAATGAGGGAGAACGGGGAACAGATCTCCCCGAGTCTTGGGGGAGCTTGCCCAAGCCATCCACCCTGAATCTTGTTGGAATGCACAGCGAGCAATGGGCAGGGGTGACCTTTCAGAGAAGCCTTGGGGAGAAGACAGCCTTTCCAAAGGAAGCCCAGCCAAGCATGCTGAGCCTTTGAAAGAGCCACTCTGAGACTGTAACCCAATCTGGGCGCTGGAGTCTGGCCAACCCACAGCAGCTCTCAGCATCCTTGATGATAGGATGAGCTGGGGGTGGTGTGTGGTACAGAAGAACAGCCTTTCTTGACCCTTGACCCTGGAGGTCAAGAGCTCTGACTCCTAGACTACTCAGGCAGGAAACAAGGGTGTTCTGTTCAATAATAGAAACCTGCTGAAGGAGAAAAACAAATATATACACACATATATACATATATATGTACGTTTCTAATTAGGGCTTTACTAATTCGTCTTTGGATAATTTGAAGAAGCGGGCAACAAATGAAGTCTGAAAATGAGTTGTATTTTTTTAAAAAAGGAACATTTCATCCAATAAAAATGATGTCAAATGAAATGACAATTGATGCGCCTCACAGCATTGTTTGAGCTGGTTTTCCCTTAAAGTATTCAGGATGTAAGTGTCATTTAGAGAGATTTTAAGTACAAATCTGTTCTAGATACGCAAGATCCTCTCCCCACCCCCCTCCCCACAGTCATTTAGGCTGCCCTCTTGGTGTGTATTTCACAATTAGTACACACTTAGAGCCACTATTTAATAATCCCTTTGTATGTCTCCTTAATTATAGTAATTATACCCATTGAGTGAAGATGGAGATGGAAGCATAAAACGGGATGTCCTTTTGAATTTGGAAAGAAATAAAGTTTAATCATTTCCTTCCTATAAGCACAGCCTCAGGTGTGAAGATGGTGAGGTCCCAGGGGAGCTATTGTTATCTCTTAAAGGCTACCTCATTCTTTTGAAATCAATTGAGAGAAAATGCAGACATGGCCACATCTAGACCACAGCGAAGTGTTCTTAACTGCTCTCTCTGTCTTCCACTCTCTTCTCTGCACTAATCCATTGCGCACACCTGCCAGATTAATTCTCTTAAAATGCCACATTCATCATGTCCCTCCTGCTCACCCATCTTCATCGCTGCTAATTACTTAGAGAATTAAATTCAAAAACAGGTTCTGCTGCTCCAGGCTCCCCCCCAGCAGGGCTCATGTTCTCAAATCTGACCTTTGTCTTCAGGTGCCCCCCACACCTGTCCCCTTCCTTCTGACAAACTAGTCTGCTTAGTGTTTCTCAAATAATTCATAAACTTTCCCAACACCAAGCATTTGTTCACACTATTCCCCAGGGCTTGAATCGCCTTCGTCATTCTCTTTGCCTTTTCAAATCCTACCTTCCTTCCTTCTTTCAGGAAGCATTGAGCACCTACAATGAATTAGGAGCTGTGTGTGAACCCTGCTCTCAACTCCACTGGACCTGCAAGACATCCCCCTTCTCCAGAGCACATAGCGCTTAATTTTTTGTCATCAATTTGTCAACTAATCGTAGAATCCCATGACAATCTCTTATGCTATTATTGTACACTGTCTTAGTTCGTTTAGGCTGCTATAACAGAACATCATAGACTGGGTGCTTATAAACAACAGAAATTTATTTCTCACAGTTTTGGAAGCTGGAAGTCCAAGATCAAGGTGCTGGCAGATTTGGTGTCTAGTAAAAGCCCACTTCCTGGTGCACAGATAACCATTTCCTGCTGTGCCCTCACATGGCAGAAGGGACAAGGAAGCTCTCTGCAGTCTCGTTTATAAGGGCACCAATCCATTCATGAGAGCTCCACCCTCATGACCAAATCACCTCCCACCTCCAGACACCATCACATTGGGGATTAGGTTTGGAATTTTGGGGAGACACAAACATTCAGTCTATAGCATGTACTATTCATTTTTTAAATGTGTTTACCTCATCTCTCAGTAAGATTTCATGTTTCTCAGTGCATAGATCATGACTTATTCTCTTTGGTACCTGACATGATGCTTTGCCTGTGCTAAGTATGCTCAATAAACATTTCTTGTATGGATGAACTAATTAATTAATGGATTGATTTTATTAAAATCTACTCTTAATCCTTCCTATTCTGATCTTTCCCACAGTAGACCCAACCATAGCATTTCAAGCTTAGAAATCCCTCCGAGGTAGAGGTAGCGATGCTGTGTAAGTAGGCCCTGTCTAAAAGAAAGGGTTGTGTAAGGTAGAGTAATCCCTGGGCTAGACATCCGGCCTTTTATAACTATCCAATGGCAACAACAACCATAAGCCAGATCACAGCTTGGGATATTATCCCATCATTCTCAATGGACCCATGCCTCAGGGAAACCCATGGCATGGAGGCCTGTGATTTTAAAAAGCCGAAGTAAATAAGAGTTCAGATATTGTCTATGCACCTGGAAGACATTATGCTACATGAAATAAGCCAGTCACGAAAGGACAAATACCGTATGATTCCACTTCTGGGAGGTTCCTAGAGTCGTCAAATCCATAGAGACAGAAAGAGGAAGGGTGGTTGCCAGGGACTGGGGGAGGGGGAATGGGAAGTTAGTGTTTAATGGGGACAGAGTTTCATTTATGCAAGATGGAAAGAGTTCTGGAGATTGGTTGCACAACAACGTGAATGTACTTAACACTACTGAACTGTACACTTAAAAGTGATTAAGATGCAAATTTACCGTGTATTTTACCACAATCAGCAGATGAATGGATAAAGAACACATGGCATATATACACAATGGAATATTATTCAGCAATGAGAAAGAAGGACATCTTTCCATTCGTGACAATAAGAACAGATCTTCAGGACATTATTTTGAGTGAAATGTCAGAGAAAACCAAATACTGTATGATGTCACTTCATGTGGAATCTAAAAACATTGAAATCATAGAAACAGAGAGTAGAATGGTGGTTGCCAGGGTCTGAGGGTGGGGAAATGGGCAGATATTGGTCAACAGGTACAAACTTTCAGTTTATAAGATGAATAAGTTCCAGGAATGTAATGTACAGCATGGTGACTATAGTTAACAACACTGTATTGTGTACTGGAAAGTTGCTAAGAGAGTAGAACTTCAATGTTCTCACCAAAGCAACAAAAAAATGGTAATTACGTGAGGTAAAGGATGTATTGACTAGCCTTATGGTGGTAAACATTTCACAATATATATGTATATCGAATCATCACATTGTATACCTTAAACTTACACAATGTTATATGTCAATAAAGCTGGAAAAAAAATTTTAAAAAGAAACTCCAAAGAAAAGAGATAACTGAAACCGCAGCTCTTAATACAACCTGTTCCTCACGGGTCAGCATCAGGCTCAGTGCCAGGGACCCAGTGGTGGGTAAGTGGGACATTCAGGCTGAGATTGTAAGGATGAGAGGGAGCCCACCATGGGAAGATCTGGAATGATGGGAGGGCACCGCACGCCCGGAAGTCCTGCCTGCGATGGGGAAGATTTTGGTGTAACTGAAGTCCGGTCCATTAAATACTGAGAGTCCTTGATCTTCCCTCCTCAGATGTCATCTAAAGTCACAGTTCTCGGAGGCTCCCATAGCACACGCAACTCGGAATCTTTTAAAGGTTGCTGTTCTGATAGGATCATGTGAGGTGATTTTGTTTTTCCCCTTCCAGGAGAGGAGCAGACAGTAAGAACCACATGAAATCGCCAGCTTCCTGCCTGGGTCAACAATGTTGGCTGTTGGTAATTTCCCATGCTCCAACCTCATCATTCTGAGTCTTGGGACTGGCCCATAGAGACAAGAGTGGGCAGGGAAAGTCTCTTGGCTTTATGTCGCCCCCAGCTTTCTGCACAGGCCAGGCTGGGACTACAGTATGAACTAGGGGCTGGGGGCAGGAAGGAAGGGAGGGAAGAAGAAAGGAAAGAAGGAAAGAAGGAAGGAAGGAAGGGAGGGAGGGAGGAAAATAAATATCTGGTTGACCGTTCCAATCAAAGTTCGGGCCCCTAGAGTGGGCAGACAAGATAAGGCACTCCTTTAGAGAATGCTGCTTTAATTTAGTAATTATGCGGTAATTGGAACCTGATATTTGAAAGACACTAATTATATCAATTAGGTTTATATTCAGCTACATATAATAGAGAAATTAAGGCTCACTGGAGTTACTAATAGTGGCCTAAACAGGATAGATATTTCTTCCTGTCTCATGAGAAAACCATCTGCAGGCAGGCAATCCCGGACTGGCATGGAGGCTCTACGGTCAGCAGGGACCCAGGCCTCTTGTATTTTCCTGCTCCACCATTCGCAACATACCACCTCATGGCCCCAAACGGCTACTTGAGTTGAGAACATCACATCTGTATTCCAGACCTCAGTAAGAAAGAGTGGGGAGAAGCCTATGGCCTCCTGTTTAAGGAGACTTTCATTAACATCCCATTAGGCAGAGCGTAGTCACAGAGCACATCTGTGTGAGAATGCATTTGTGTACCTTTTTAGATGGGCCCATTGCTGATCTGATTAGAACACATATTTTGTTACATGGAGAAGAGGATAGGATAAAGCATTTTGGGGTTGACACTGCAGTCTCTCTCACTTGCAGTGGAGTCTGATCTTGTCTGAGGCACCTGTGTAAAGGAGAGGCCTATATCGTGAAACCAGATATGAAAGACACCCGAATAGAACAAAAAGTAAATCACGTCCTGTTCTCCACCCTGACTTATTTTTAAAATGCTCTTGATTTTCTATAGGCTGAGGTTAGAATTTTAGAAAATAAAGCTTCAGGAAGTAGCCGTGACAAGTCGCCCTGCGTGAAATCTCCTGTGCACATAATCACTGCACCAGATATAATTGGAGCTAATTTCATATTTCCTGCATCTCATATTGGAAAATTGAGCTGTCAGATCTATTTAAGGGCTACATGCCAAATGAGAACACCCAAGCCCTGCTCTTTTCAAGAATACATTTCTGTAAGACTTTTTTCCTCTCACTTCAAGACTTAACAATAACATTGTACTAGAAGCCAAACCCATCTAATGGAGCGAGCTTTTGAAGTTCAGATATTCGCTGTGTATAAAATTTGGAAAACTTACAGAAGACAAGAGAGCTAAAGGAAATCTTCTCGGAGGTATCCTTTCTCATAAAAAGTCCCTTAATTTCCAAAGCTTTTAAAATGGTGGATTGTAATACAGTAGGTCAATGTCTTACGCATTATATGAGGTTCAATTGGGTCTTGATAATCTGTGGTCAGGGTGCCTGACATACCTGTGTGATCAAAAGCTTGGTTAATAAGAAATGAGTAGGGCGTGATTCAGTCTGTCTCTGGAGAGAGATGAAGCTACATGCTGTGAATGTATATTACTGAAGCCTTACTGCCTGTGCGGGACCTTTGGGTCCGTCATGTATCAAAGAATCTTCCAATCAGTGGACTACCCCACCTGAGTTTTTTTCCCATAGCTTTTCCTGAGCTCTTTTGCATCTTGTGTTTTTTCAAAATATGCTTAACTAGGAGGAAATCTGTATCTTCCATTCCGTAAAAGCACGGTAGCCCGCGGGTTGGACTTAAATCCAGTAAAAGCAGCTTGGTTTTCTCCTTTAGGTTCTAGAAATAGTTGACAGGGTGGTCATCAGACATCTAGTGGGAGATACGCTTCAAGTCAGATGAGATGACCTTGATAGAAATGTCAAAATGAAGAGGAAAGGAGGAGGAAGAGAATACACTTCTGTGATTTGCTCTGTGAATAGTTGACGGGCGTTAAACAAGAGGCCAGATGTGTTGTGGTATGGTGTGTTGTGTCGTGTTGTATTGTGCTGCATTGTGGTGTGTTGTGTTAGCATTAACAGTTGAAGGTGGAAGTTCTCAAGCATGGTGGTGGGGACCGTACAGACAGGTCCAAATATGAACAGGACGTGAAGTGGGTTGAATGTATCATCGATTTCCTCTTCATCTCCTTTCTTCACAATTTTGCCCTTCACCTGATGTCCTTTCTCCTTTGATTTCCACTGTCATTTTTCCCTCTCTTCTCCTGTCTCAAAAGGGTCCGTTAAAACTAATTTGTGCCCAAATGACGATAAAGTGTAAACGAATTTCATTGGAATTTCAGCCAATGGTGAGTATCCGAGGAAAGATCTTTAGAACAGCAGATCACATAGGCCTTTTTTACCCACTCATAAGACTAACTGTGCAGTAAGTACATCTTTTAAGAAAAAAACCTAGGAATTGTCTTAGCAAAGTGAACTATTGCAACTCAGTTCTCCTGTCAGTTCATTGCCCTGAAGCAGGATAACTGTAGGAAGTTCTGGGGGATCCAGGAGTCTTCATGAGATGTCATATTGACAAAAGGATTATGACATCACAGGAGAGAAGCTCTCTGACTTCCACTAGCTATCACCTAGCCCAGAGGTGTTCAAATGTTTTTGGTTGTAAGTGGAATATTTTTTAATAGAAATAGTATGAGGATTCTTATGTAAAACATAGAACAGATAAAGCAGAGCTGTTTGGGTAGAAACCCAGGTGGGCTTCTTGGGGGTAGGGGTTAGGAGAGGCAGAGGGAATGCCAGAGGCTCTTGCCGGAATCCCTGGATTTGGGGCCTAGAGTCTAACCACCACTGTGCCATCCAACCCATACATCGTGAAGATCCAGAAGCTTGGGGTCTGAGATGCTAAAAGACTTCCCACAGGTACACAGCCAGGGGCACAGAGTTCAACTGGATCCAACACTCCAACCTTCTAAGTCAGAATTTTCCCACAACAGTGAGCAAATGACTGATTTTTCCTTAGACATTTATTTTTTCCAATTATTATAAAACCTAGGAAGTGTAGGGAAAAAAATGAAATCCACCTACAATCCCATCAATCAAAAAAAATTATGTGCTATATTTGAAGCATGAAATAATCTTCAAGAATCTTAACTTCAACAATCTTCAACTGATTTGACTTTTCTCATGTTGGTTCACATGTGTGGCTGATCTTGAGACCCAGTGAGTATATAAAATCAAATGTCTCAGATCCTAGATCATCGACGCACGCAGAAAGTTTGAGCTATTTCATTTGTTCAGATTTTTAGGGAGGAGAAATATCTGGTGGAGCAGTCTTCTTGAAATATCGCTTCCTAAAACCCCCCTGACTAGGTTTCCCAGAAGGCAAACCCAGCCTATCTTTGCAGATAATGACGGAATAATTTGAAAATATTTGCAACAGGGAATTTTTCTCAGCATTTCTCCAAAGTGTCCATGTAGTCTACTAACCTCTGGCTACAGATGAATGTTTCTAATGAATTCTTGGAAGCTCCAGCATGGAGGCTCCTTCAAATAAAAAAGCAATAGAAAATGAAATGCCTCTTTCACTACATGCATTAAGTGATTTTAAAATCCTAAGCTCAGGTGGATCAAGATGGGAGTGGAGGTGAAGATGACATCATAGGGCAGCCTGAGTACAGCAGCTGGCTTTGCTGAGCTGACTGTAAAACAAAGACCAGATAGGCCACCAAAGGTTGGCACATTTGGGGCGGAAACCAGAGATTTGTGCTCCACTTGAGTTTTGCATAAATGGCAGGGACAGGGAATTGAGGGGACAGCCAGACGGTGGATGGAGGGAGAAGATGCTTGCTCAGAACCTAGGCCCTAAAGCCAGGTTGCCTTGGTTCTGATCAGGCTCTGTCACTTAAAAGTTATTTAATCTCTCTGACCACTAACATCCCCATCTGTAAAAGAGCAACAATAAAAATTGTACCAGTCTTCTGAAGATTTAATAAGTAAATACACATACATCATGTAAAACAGAGACTGACACATAGTGTTCAATAAATATTAGCTATTTTGATCATAATCACTATGCAACTTTCTGATTTTTACCCTCTTTTATCTCTCTTCTCTCTCTTAACTCTATTCTGTAGATTTAGACTATAAAGACTATTTTACTGGATGCATCTGGAAGACTAAGAAGAAAGTTGACCCGTGGGTTGAGGCTTAAGCCAAAAGTCAGGCCTGAAGTTGACACTAATGGAGTATGAAGTTCAGTTGAGACAGAGCAGGCCCTATGTGCCGGGTACCCCCTGAAACACAGATCTAAGAAAGGACACAGAATTTCTCAAGGCAAATAAAAATAGCTTCCATGTACTGAATACTGGATGCGAGGAACTCTGCTAGGTAGAACGCATCTGTTATTTCCTTTGATGCTCTCAACAATGCATGTTTTCAGATGGAGGAAACAAGGTTGAGAGAAGTTACACAACTAATTCAAGGTCACACAGCCCGTAAGGGGCAGAGCTGGGATGCCCATCCAAGTCCGGTCAACGTCAAAGCTCACATTCACACGCACTATGCTGTTCTGCTCCCAGAAGGCAAGCCAAATTGGGGCCATAGCCTGAATAAAAGTCTTGGACCTTTTGAACATTGAGCAAAAGTGTTCCAATGGATGTGAGGGATGCAATAGGACATGAAGCTGGATCGTGAGGTCCTTGAACACCATGTTCAGAGGTATTTACTCCATCAGCCAAGTGAAAAGAGCCACTGAGATCTTTGGGATATTGGAGAGAATGATATGACTTGCATTTTCAGAACGTCACTCTAATGGCATTTTATGGGTGTGGATTTGTTGGAGCAGAGACAGGAGTTGGGGTGAACAGTTTGAAGACTATCACAGTAATCTACTGAGAGCTTCCTGGACTAGGAAAATGGGAAGGGAAGAGAAATTATATATATAACTAAGTACGTAAGACAAAATATCCATAAGTATAACAATTAAGAGCACTGACTTAGGAATCTGACATCCGAAGTTTAAATCTCAGTTGTCATGTATTAGTTGTTTAGCCTTGGGCATTCAACTTCCTCCTCTGTAAAACAGAGATAAGTGGAGCTGCTGTGACAGAATACCATAGACTGGGTGGCTTATAAACAACCGAAATTTATTTCTCACAGTTCTGGAGGCTGGAAGTCCAAGATCAGGGTGGTGGCAGATTCATTGTCCAGTGGGGACCCTCTTCCGGGTTGGAGACTGCTGCCTACTCCTATCCTCACACGGCAGAAAGAGGGTAAGGGAGTTCTCTGGGATCCCTTTTATAAGGGCACTAGTCCCATTCATGAGGACCCACCCTCATGACCTAATCGCCTCCATAGCCACTGCCTCCTAATGCCATCACATTGGTGATTAGGATTCAACATATGAATTCTGGGGAGACACAAACATTCAGTCCATTGCAATGATATAATCTTAAAAGGGTATTGTGAAAACTAGGATAAAAAAGATGAATCACTTGGGGCCAGTCTGGAGGCACAAGTGGTTAAGTGCGCGCGCGCGCGCGCGCGCGCTCCGTTACGGCGGCCCGGGGTTCGCTGGTTCGGATCCCAGGCATGCACTGATGCACCGCTTGTTAAGCCATGCTGTGGCAGCGTCCCATGTAAAGCAGAGGAAGATGGGCACAGATGGTAGCCCGGGGCCAGTCTTTCTCAGCAAAAAAGAGGAGGATTGACATCAGATGTTAGCTCAGGGCTGGTCTTCCTCACAAAAAAAAAAAAAAAAAAAGATGAATCGCTTAAAAGCATTTAATACAGTTGCCTAACACATATAGTTAGTGCTCAATAAATACTAGCTACTTTAATTTCATTATAACAGTAATAATTATGAATATTCCCTATTGCCTTAGTTCTTCCTGTCAACCAGAGAGCAAAAGTCTGCAGAGAATCAGAATGAATGAATTTTTTAAATTTCACTATGACCTCATTTAAACAACTCAAAATTTTCAAAAGTTCTCTCACTAGTGTTTGTCATGGACCAGTAGGGTAGAGACTCTGTGGTGCATAGCATGGTGTTTTCCACAAATAGACACGCTTTTGTTCTTTAGTGAATGAATCCAATGCAATGCAGCTAAACATGCTGTTACTAATGACCTCCACTGGATGGGTGGGAAATGACACGTTGCTGTTACGTTTCTATGTCACTGCCTTTTTGGCTCAGACCCATGTGTTCCTCCTGGGTCCCCAACTCCTGGACAGCAGAGTCCAGGTCTGCTTGACTCTTTTGTTTTTTTTTTTTTTTCAGTTACTTTATTGAGGTCATAATGGTTTATAACTGTGTAATTTCAGGTGTATGTTATTAGTTATCAGTTTCTGTATAGACTGCATCGTGCTCACAACCAGTTGTCTAATTTTTATCCGTCAACATACATATGTGCCCCTTTACCCCTTTCACCCACCCCCCAGCCCCCTTCCCCTCAGGTAACCACTAATCTGTTCTCTTTATCCATGTGTTGGTTTATCTTCAACATATGAGTGAAATTATGCAGTATTTGTCTTTCTCTTTCTGGCTTATTTTGCTTAACATCATATCCTCAAGGTCCATCCATGTTGTTGCAAATGGGAAAATTTTGGCTTTTTTTATGGCTGAGTCGTATTCCATTGTATATACCTACCACATCTTCTTTATCTATTCATCCATAGAAGGGCACTTGAGTTACTTCCGTGTCTTGGCTATTGTGAGTAATGCTGCAATGAACATAGGGGTTCATAAGTCTCTTTGGGTTGTTGATTCTGCCTGACTCTTCATGGCCGAGCAGAGTGAGCCCCATGCAAAATAAGTTGCTTAAAACTTACTCTCTTTAAGTGAATTATCTTTCGTAACTTTGGAAGGAAATATCTAACACTTAAAAATTTCCTTAAAAATTTGCAAAGTTGGGTTAAAAAGTAACTTTTCCCTAAGTTGCCCAGAAGGTTTCTGTGAAGTCAACTCCCTACATCCAGTGGGATTTGGAGATCACAGAGTCTCTATATAATTGGTGCCAAGGAAAGAACTAATTAAGAAGGCTTGGTGCTATTTTTCCCCAAGAACAGGATGATGAGGGTTATTTTTGCAGCCTCTCTCAATCGGTCATAGATGATCCAAATTCATAGCCTTACCGTAGTGTTCTAGTCTTTCATTTTCACTCCTCAGATCTTCTTGTTGTTCTCCTGGTTTTATTGTTCCATGGAGAGCGAGCGCTCTGGTCTTGTTTCGCGCTGATGCACTTTGGGCTTGCCCTGGGGTAGGACCACCCACCTCTGGAAGAAGCCCAGTGTAATTAAGCCCTAGAGGAGGTGGTTTTTGTTTGGAAAACAAGTTAACTGTGCTTAATTATGCCACATCATATATGGGCTAACACCTACACATGTGGTCTTTGTCTCATTACTCATATTGAGTAAGGATTTAATCCACCATATAGGATAGGAACAATGAGTTCGGAGAAATGGATCCAGTAAATTACACTGGCCCACAGCTGCAAAGTGCTGAAGCTGAGATTATGTTTAGAGTACATATGTAAAATAATTCACACTGAGTGATCCCCCGCGATGCGCTTAGGATATTTATGCCTTGGTCTATTAACGGCTTATGTCCCCACGGATAGTGCAAGCTTTCCAATTCAATTGACAACTGTAAATTACAACACAAATAGCATCAAATCAGTGAATGGCCCAGTGCCAAAAGATAGCACCATTTTTGCAATGGGGCAAGTCTATTCTGAGTAGCAAGTCTATTCTGCTAGCAAGTGATGGCTAGCAGGAAGCACTCACCAGTTACATGCAGAATCTTTTAAAACTTGAACTAGTTGCTGGAGAGAAAAACATTTACCCTGGAGGATGCCTGGGGGAGAGATGTCATGAGTTGGATGGTCAGTGGTCTTCTGAGTGAACAAATGAATCTTAAAGTTTCATTTTGATTGCATTTAGTTATTAAAATCATTAGGTTCTTTCCCTTAGTTTCTGAGCCAAATAGCCTTACCATCTCCTTAAGTATCACAGTCCTTAAAATTCACCCTTCGGAGAGACAATGCACAAGAAGACAATAAGAGACTCAATGTCATCAGCCTCTTAGTGTTCACACATGCACACACACACACACTCATGCATGCGTGTGCACTCACAGGCACACATATACAACTGTGCACACACATGCATATACACACTCACATTCCAATGGCAGTAGCCACTGAAAAGCTTCAGTGTTTCTCTTCCAGGGTGCCACCCAGGTATTACTCCCCGAACTTGAGCAATGCGCCTCTCTAGTATGTTCGCAGAACCTGGGCAGGGCTGAGAACCTGGCCAGGGCTGAGGGCTCTCGCAATCCCAATAGAGAGAGGCAAGGTGGCTTCTGAGGCAGACGAGATTTTTCCAGGATCACCAGATTGAGCCACGCAGTGCTTACTGAATCGGTACCCACTCCCACCTCTCTCATGCAGCTTTGCATGTGGAACGATGGAGGAAGAAGCATCCTTTCAGTGCCAGCTGACCCTGGATATGTGGAGTAGAAGTCTACCCTGGCCTGTTCCCAAATTGGGAGATGACAGCCTTTATGTTCACACTGAGGGGAGATTGGCCAAAGACAGAGTTGGGATGTAAGAAAGCCGCACATTATTACATTTCCATTCTAATTACATTTCCTTCACTTCTGTGATCCTCCCCCCAGGGGGCCTCGTTAACATAGTTTTCATGCCTCCCATGCACACGGGAGCTTCTGCACAGGCCTTCTCATTCCAAACACCCTTTTTCTATACCGAGCACCTAATGTCTATGCGGACGGGCAATGTAGTGTGTTGCCCTGCGTTTGGATTGGACCAAGGGGCAGTCAAAGGAACAGACCAATTCTGTGGAGCCAGGCTGTCATGATCAGAAGCCCTGGGCTGTCACGAACTGCTTACCTCAACCAGCCTTTTCCAGAAAGCTCCACTGGACAGTGGCTCTGTTTATGTGCTCTGCTCCAGTGGGTTGAATTTCATTAACTCTGCCATGCCCCTTTTGGCAAGAGCTTCCACCTTCCTGCTCCAGACACCATTATAACTTGACAATTGAAGTCACGGGAACCCTGTTATCTTTTTTAAAAAGCGTTTCCTTTGCAGCTGTAGTTTCTTTCCCAAGTAAACTCACTAGGTGGCAGTGAACAGTGAGGGACAGAGGGCTGCTTTTGAAAGGCAGTCAAAGGCAAGGGCAGTTGAACATTCTAGGATATCGAGTTGTGCGTTTAAAAATCCTTCCAGAAGCCGTGAGCTCTGACATCCATTACTAATAGATGACAAACTGCACTTTTAAGGGGAACATCTAGTTTTTACTAAATGATGAAAAGCGAGACTATCATCAAACCACCTCTTAGCACTCTGCTGATAATTTCTATTCTGGTTGCATTCATAATATTGTCGAAACCAATGACATTTATTTATTGCCTATAAATGTATTTCCTTTACAGAAAATAGTGGTTACTACTAGGTCATGCTCATTCAGTCAACACTTCTATTGTGTGTGTGTGCGTGTGTGTGGGAGTGTAAGTGTGAGTGGGTGTGAGTATGTGTGAATGTGTGTGTTTTCTCTAGAGAGCAGGCGAGCCCCAGGATTACTTAAGGACTTAGGCATCATTGTGCTTTGATTAATTTCTCCACATAACCATCATCTCCCCTTCTCAATCATAAGGGCCTTCCTTTGCCCTATTAATCTCAGAGTCACAGTTTTCCCAGCAGGTAAAGCCTGGAATCTTATGTGGCCTCTGGTTTAGGAAGACTCTAAAACTTCAAATTTATGAAAGGACACTAAAATCTTAGTACACGCACTCTCAATTAGTTTATTTCTATGCTGTCTGGTTTTTAATCTAAATGCACTTTGCTCAGAGGGAAAGAAAACAATTGCAAATCAACTAAAAGGCAGTTTCCATAAACTGCTGAGTCTTGCCTGCGGCCGGAGAGGTTGCCCTCCTCGGGATCAGGAACGCAGGCATAGTCATTTCATCCTTTGCCCGTGGCCTCTCCTCTCCCGACTTGATCCCCATCCATGGCCCTTCCCTGGCCCTGGCCTGGGGACCTTAACAGAGGTAATGTAGGGAGATCTACTTGCAGCCAGATTTTCTCGGACACAACAGCATCATTGAGTCATTTGTGTTGCTGTCTAACCCTGATCTCACACGCCAGTTCTCATGACTCGGCTTCTCCCAACTTCTGGATCCTTCTCTACACCCAGGTCGCTGTCATTGCCTAGGCCTGAGCTCCCGTCTTGGTAACCAGTCCACCTCTCTAGTTCTGCCTTGCTCTTGCCAGATACTCTCCAAGGTCTAAAGTCCTACCTTTGTATCCCAGCCTGGCCCTGAGACCCCACTATCTGGTGACAGACTCCCTCCCACAGTGCCAACCGCCTGCCTCTGATCGCTGGATATTGTTGACTTCTGAGTCCCCAGTAGTGTTCTCCACTGAGCTGTTTGGATACCATGTGATTCCCCGATGAACCCATCCAGTGAGGATCACCATTAAAAACTCCAGCTTCGCTGATATCTGCACTCAACGAACATTTATGGAGGGTTACTGTGTGCTAGGCTCTGAGGTGGGCACTGGAGACACAGTGGAAATAAGACAGAGTCCCTGTCGTCTGAGAGCTACAGCCCACCTCCAGATCCGTGTTCTGCCCCGGCACTCTCTCCCAAGGCCAGCAGCAGAGTCTGCTCCCAGCCCTGCCCATCTTTGCTGGAAGCTCCTTTGCTAGGCTGCAGTCTCTCCCAGTTGGCCCAGTCCTGTTGCAGCAAACTGGGCTAAGGCTGGCTGCGCCTGAGGTCATCAGTGTCCTGCTCAGTTTCAAGATAAACTCTTTCAACAGCTGACAACAGGCAGGTTGGGGCTCCCTTTATTCAGTGTGAGAAGAGAACTGGAGTGCTGTATAGTCAGCCGGTCACTGTCTTCCTGGGTCTCCACAGTTGCGTGTCCCCACCAGGAAGTACAACCCACAGCAACATGAGGAACCTGCATGGCTTGGGGTGTAAAACCCTGGACCACTCAAGTTCCGCCTGATTAACTATCTCTAAGATTAATATGTCAGGAGTCTCAAATCGCCCCTGCCTTAACTTTAATCATGCAGGTGATCAAGAGATCTTGACCTGGTATTGAGCAGAATGTAAGCTATCCCTTGCTAAGGAGATTAAATCAGCTGAGACTAAGTTTCTATGTCTAGTGGACAGTTGTATCTTCTAGAAAAGCTGGGCGTGTGATACTGTGTTAATTATCTTGTAAGTGAGTAGTGTGGGCTGTTAATAACATTGGCGATTCCATTTGGGGACTTAAAGATACACATAATAAATCTTAGTGATATACTAGCTGGAAAGCAAATAAGTAAATGCCAGATTCCTCTTTGGTTCTTTCATTGGAGGGAGGCAGACATAGAAAAACACTCTAATGGGAAAACTAAGATTGGAAAAATCAGTTCAGGAAGACATCTCTTTAGGAAAAAAAAAATCTTTATGTACACAGTACAATTTTTTCATGAAGCTCTTTTCTCCAAAATTGAATTATGGCAGTGTTTTTTTCAAGTTGAGATATAACTGACATATAACATTATATTAGTTTCAAGTGTACAACATAATTTGATATATATATTGCAAAATGATCACAATAAGTCTAGTTAACATCCATCACCACACAGTGTTATACATTTTTGTTCTTATGAGGAGAACTCTTGAGATCTACACTCTTATCCACTTTTGAACATGCAATACAGTATTATTAACTATAGTCACCATGCTGTACATTATATCCCCACGGTAGTGTTTTATTTTGTTTGGTTTTTAATGTTGTATGGAAGACATCTTTTTTACTGTATGCATATGGGGCGATGCATCTTGATTCAACCCCATCTCCTTGACCCAAATCTACACTTCCTGCCCATGCCTCGCTCAAGTGCCTGCACCCCTTTCTGATGTCCACTCTCATGCTGACTGTCCTCAGGCTCTCTCTCTCTGCAACTCTGCAGTGTGGAGTGCAAAGTCCCCCAATTTTACGCTCCTAATCATCTTACTACTTCCCTTCCTGTTTCCAACTCCTTTCTGGCAGATCTGGGCAGAGCTATAGGACGTATGATTTTGCCTCCTCTGTGAATACCACGAATATTCTCTCCCGGGTGGTGGTGGTGGGTGCTCAGCCCTCCAGGGCTTCAGACAAGAGCAAGAATATCTTTTAGACCGAGTGCTACCTTGAAGACCCATCTCCTATTACTAGAAGGCTTTTCTTTTACAGTTATTTCTAGGTCCCTGCTATAAATATCCCCCCAGCAGCCGTCTGCCCCTGCGGCAGAGTTTTACTATTTTATGCTTGCTGTTTGGGTTGCACGATCACATTACTGCCATCCATTCTAGAGCCATTTCAACTATTCCCCTCTCTCCTCTAGAATGTCAGCCCCGCTCTGTCAGGAGAGAGCAAGATTTGTTTTCGTTTCATGAAAAATCTGTGCAATATATGCCAAGCAATCAGGAGCTTGTCGGCCCGTGAGGTTTAATCCGTGGACCCATGAAGAGGACGGAGGAAACAAAACAAGGTCTGGAAATTACCTAGACATCTGGACTGTGAGTTTCTGCTCCGTGGAGCTGGGCCAGTCCCTGCCAATAAATCCAAATTGTTGGTGATGGCATCTCTCGAGAGGCCAGGTAGATATTTTCCCACAAGTGATAAATTTCCAGTAAAACTATAGCCCGTTTTTTTTTTTTTTTTTTTTTTTGGAGCTTGAGAGAGTACATTTTTTTTCAGTCCACAATAAATAAGGTGATTTGAGGCCAAGACCCTAATGGGATAATCACCACGAAAGCTGCCATTGAAACCAGCATGTTTGAAAACATAGAATGGGGCTGGCCCTGTTCCCAGCTTGCTGGGTGAGAGGATGGGGGAGAGGGTCTTTGTTTTCCCTGTAACAGGTGACAGTTCAGAGTTGGACAAGCCCATCCTTTCTGGGAACCGTGCTGATACGTGCATGCATGGGGCCGGTTCCTCCCACAGAGAAAAGAATTAAGAACGGGTGGGAAATCAGCCAGCGGCGGCCACACTGTTCACTGTTCTCTCCCCCTGGAAACAGAAGCTCCCAAGAGCCATCTCCAGGGGCCTGTGGGAAAATAGGTAAAGTCCAGAGCAACCTTTGTGACAGTAAAACCAGCTGGGAAACTAAATGGACTTCAAGTGCTGGGGACATTCCAAGAAAGAGACTTTGACGTGGTGGTGACCAGACATTGAATGAGCCCACTGGTGCCCTCAGAAATGAAGACTCATCTTACAGGCCTTTCCCAACGCCTCCCAGCTCACCTCTGCCCTTGCTTTTGCCCTTTGCAGACAAGCTAGCATTAGGCTCCTTATTAGAGCCACAGAGAGCAATGTCAAGAGCCCAGCCCTCAGCACACTCTGGGCCCCTATCCCTGCTCCCCGGCCACCGCCTGTGTGAGCTTCCACCGCGACTCACCCTTCACGTGCCTCTGTTTCTTCATGCGCAACACTGAGTGGCTTAGTCAGTCCTCCCAGAATCAGACCCTGAACCAAAGATCTCAGTGGAAGTGATTTATTCCAGAAGGGCACCCAAGAAAACCAGGAGAGGAGCAGGTTAAGCAGGCTAGGTGGGTCAAGAAGCCCAATGAGGGTGGGACGTCAGGTGAGGTCCCAGCTTCAGCCTGATCCCTAGGGAGCTCTGGAGTGTAAATCGCATCTCCAAGTGTGCCCCCTTTTGAGGAAAGGGATCCAGGCCTTTGTGCCCTCTCGGCAGTCAAGTCATTGCAAGGGTGGTGGGGTGGACTCAAACTCCCATGCACCTCTGCCTCTCTCCCTCTGGACCAAACAGCTCCAGCAGCCTAAGGGCTGCCCTCTGAAGAAGGCAGCAGGTGTGAGCTGTTAGCAGCAAAGCCCATAGAAGCTGGTGGGTGGGCACATGGATAGAGGAGGTCAGGGCGGGCACCGACAGAGGTGTCTGCTAGACTGGGGGATAATGGTGCCTACTTCATAGCGTTGACGTGAGGATTAAGCGAGTGGATTCCTACCAAGTACCAACCTGGAACAATCTACATAGTAAACTTGCTGTAATTCTTTCTAGTTCTACCCAATGAGTATCATGCTCGTTACACCCAACCTCTCCCCTAGCATGCGGGAACAGGGCCAGCCTCAACCTATGGTTTTAAACATGCTGGTTTCAGTGGCAGGTGTCACAGTGATTATCTCAGTTACAAGACCACTTCTCGGTTGGGCAATACCACTGGGCAGATGATACAAAGCTGGGAATAGGGAATCTTCGATAACAGAATGAGTGTTCGAAAAGACCACATCAAGCTGGAACAGTGCGATGAGCGTGAGAGAGGAAAGCTAACCAACCCTGAGTGTGCAGGAGGCTGTGGAAAAGGCACGGAGGGTTTAGCCAACAATAAGCTCCCTGTGAGTCAACACACAGTTGAAATTACCAGAAATGTTAATAGAGACTTTAGCTCCGTTAAAGGAACCATAATTTTTTGAATTCTATAAGCAGCAGTTCGGTCTGACTCCAAGCTTACCTGCCCCCTCTGGAGTTTTATGAGCAGTTCCTGTCACTGCCCTCAAGGAGGAGCCTCGGCAATCTGGAATATTGTATTTAGATCGGGGGCATTGAAAGGACCAAGGGTGGTAGCCAGGCAAGAAAAGTCTAGGCAGTCAGAAGAGCTGTCTTCAACTATTTGAAGAACTGTCATCTGAAAGAAGATGTGAAGCTAAGGGGGGAAGGTGTGATGGGAGGAAATTGCATGGAAGGTCTTTGTGAAATTTCCTTCTACCAAAATGTTCCAAAGATCACTTGAATTCCTGGAGGTTTGGCAGGATGGAGCCGTCCCTTTTACCCAGGGCACCAGTGCAGGCGCTAACAATCCACAGAGGGGACCCAAGCATGCAATGGAGACCCCTTCCCTCCCCCAGCTTCCAAGAGCTGTAGTGTTAATCAAGGGTCAATAAGCAATAGATAAATAGATCGTAGGTTGTCAGATTGATAAGTAGGTAAGCAGACAGATGGATAGATGGGTAAACATATAGACAGGCAGGCAGATAAGTAGATGGATGGATGGATGGATGGATGGATGGATGGATGGATGGATGGAGGGATGGAGGGATGAATGGATAGATTAGATAGATAGATGATAGATAGATAGATAGATAGATAGATGATAGATAGATAGATAGATACATACATACATACATACATACATAGATACATAGATAGATGATAGATAGATAGATAGATAGATAGATAGATAGATAGATAGATAGATAGATAGATAAATGGGTAGATGAGTAAATGGATAAATGGATAGACAGAGAGAGAGAGATGGATAGATATTGGGCACAGGGTCTAATAGAAATAAACACAAAGAAATCTATCATAATTAGCCTTGCTCTAGGGAGACAAGTGAGTGGGGACTTAGCTGTAGGTTGCATAAAGTTTAAGGCTAATCATGGCAGCTTCCTAGAGGCAGAGTAGACAGGTTTGAGCTCTGAGCTAAGAGAGATGTGTGAGCAGGTGGGAGGCAGTGTCCCGAATGCCCGGGCTGTGTTTGGTTTGCACAGTCTTGGACTCTACTTTATAATTGTCTCAGTCAAATCTCCTCACAGCAGCCCTGTTTTTCTTCCCCTTTTTTACAGATAAGGATATTAATATAAGAAAAGGCCAAGTGCATTAGCATCCTAGACTGCCAAGTAGCCTATGATGGCTTCTACTATCCTTCCAGACACCAAGGTGACTTGATGAACATAAAGGAACCTGATTTCCCCTCTCGTGAATGACAAACAATCCATGACTAGCATTTGCTTTTCAGTATCCAACAGAAGCACGAGCCTTCAAAGGGAATTCTCTTAGTCTCCTTTCTGTTTCGTCTTCTGTTTTAATAATGCGGTGCACGCAGCACTGTTGTTTAGATTAATTATTGATTGCAAATTACTTTGAAATCTATGCTGCGTATAGGCTGTTTAAGTCTCAGCCATTTTCTGAGTTAGAACTTACAGCTCCACATGAAATGGAGCCGTATTACATTTAATCCCTGTTTCCCAGAGACGTAAACTGCGGTAAATGTTCCAGGATGGATGCTTGTTCCAGTCCTTCAACTCAGAAGGTTTTTTCCTACTCTGGATTTTACCAGGAACCATGGCACCTTCTGGAATCTAAGTGCTTCTGCCTCACACACGGAAGTGCTGTGGAGGTACAAGTTGTGGAAACATAACACAACAATAATAATAGCTAACAGTTACTTAGTGCTTATGTGGCAGGCAATATGCTAAGTACTTTGCCCATACAATCTCATTTGCATCCTCATCCCAACCTTCAGAGTTAAATAGAATTAATAGCACAGCATCTGTGCTCTCACACACCACACAACACACACCACCCCCCGCTAGGGTGGCCAACTTCTTCCACTTTGCCAGCGACTATCCCAGTGTTCCCACTAAAAGTCCTGAATCCCTGGAGCCCTTCTCAATTCCGGGCAAACCAGGATGGTTGGCCCTCACACACACACACACACACACACACACACACGTATACACACAATATATAAATAAACTCTCCTAGGGGATTTACACATAAAATATTGTCGAGGTAGGCTTTTCTTGGCAATGTTAATCTATACTCTGGTCGAGGAGGGCCACCAACTTTGCCGGAAAAATGACCCTGAAAGCACAGTAAATCCATAAATCAATGTTGGAAACAACCATTTCCATTTTAAGCTGAAGAGGGCGAGATTTATGGTAAAATACTTTTTAACCAAACTTGATTATCCCAAATTCTATTAGTGGGAAATAGCCCTATTTTTCACTTATAGAAGAAAAGATGCAAATCATAAAAAAGTAAATTATGAAGAATTTTTAAAATAAATTTTTTCTAACTTCTGCTTAGAATACATGAAAATTGATTCAAGTCTTTTATATTAACAGAATTGATGTTCATATTAGTGAATTTGAAACACTGTCAGAAGCTGAATTATCAAAGATTAATCAAATGTTCAGTCTACTAACACAGAAAAGCAGGCTGGTACATTTGAAAGAATTTTTACTCCAGGAATGGAAACCAAACCGAGCTTTCTGTGTAGCCTTTAGTTAAATAGATAATTAAATTAATCAGTATACCCCATTCCCTAGTCTATCTAATTAGTTTTACTTCTTTGGAGATAAATAGAAAAGGATATTACTTTCATTTATTTTATACTTATACTCAAGGTGTACATTTACTAGACAAATATATATCTAGAGTGGAAATACATGTCTTTAAATATGACAGAAGGTTCTTGAAAGACATAGCTTTAAAAGGCTTACTGCCAATCACATTAACATTGAAGGCAGAGGATTTTGCAAAAAAAAAAGAGAAAAATTGGTTGCAATGCTAATCGAGATGCCAGAACCCATGCGTGCCTGCTGCAGTCCAAAAAGAATGAAGATTCTCAAAGCTGTGCAATGAATAGATAATTCCTGCTGCTGAAATGAACAGCTAATGCAAATCCCTCCAACTTCATGAATCACATTCAAGAACAGGCAGATGGTCCCTCCCCAAAATCGTGACTGCACCAATTTCACAGAGGGGAGGTTTTCGCAGGACAGTGAGCACAAATGAAGAGATGGGAAGGTAGCCACACACACGTTCCTGCTCTGCTCCGAAGGCTGAGCTCCCACTGGCGTTTTGTGGTGCCCAGAGTGAGGCAGTCTTTTTTCCCAGCATTCCCATGGGCATTGAGTTGAAAGGCAAGCTCCCTGAATGTGAGCTTCTGAGACCTGTTCAATCTCTCTGCCACAGAAAGAATTTATGATAAGGGAGCTTACTCCCTGCGAAGAGTCAGAGCCTCACCCAGGGGTAGTGGAGCGACAGTACTGAGGCTGTTGATTGGAGAAAATAAGAACTGCTAAAACCTACACTTCTTGTAGTATTAACTGAACTCCCAACAACTTGCTGGCTGGTTGGCTTATCCACCATCCCGTTTAACCCCCATAACCATAGAGGTGGATATTCCCATCAGCATTTACAGATGAGGAAACTGAGATGCAGAGGGAATCACCTGCACAAAGTCACACGGCTAGTAAATAGGACCACTTCTTTCTGTGTCCAGCATCCGCACACTTCACCACTGTCCTATGATGGCACTAGGTAACCTACCTTGCAAGAAGGTTTGCAGAGCATGCAGTGAACCCTTCTTGATTTACAAACAGATGGGGGAATGATTCCTTTAGTAAAAATTAGGAGAATTTATTCTGGTGTTTAGTAAGGAGGAGTTCCAAAATGTACCCAGGATTTTGTTTATATTCGGGGATGGTGAGGCCAACAGATCAGGAGACCACTGCTATTGAAAAGAGAGTTTGTTACTCGCAGTTCCCGAGAGGAGGGGGCATGCAGGTCCACACGGCAATGCACCAGGGTCGATCAGGAGGCAGAGAAGCAAGGCAAAGCCTTTATTGTGGTTTTCCAGGGGGAGGAGCAGGCAAGGCAGGGTAAGCAGATGAGGCCTAGGATTGGAACTTGACTAATTTTGGCAGGCTCTGGCTGTAGAAGTGGTCTCTAGTCTTGTACATGGCTCTGGGGTGATAACGTCCCAGACTGCAGGAGCTTATAAAAGGAGGCAGGCGGGGGTATGGACTCAGAATTGGTTGGTTTGCAACCCAAGTTGTGCTCACAGGCAAATTGCTTGCTATCTCTAGGAATTAGTTAACCCCGGGAGAAGCAGTCAGTCCTCCAGTCCACAAGGCAGCAAGATTTCAAAACATCGTGATATATAGAAAATAAAAAAACACGATTGATACAAGAGGGCACCTAAAAAATCCTCAGTGCGTGTGGTTTTTTTTACTTTCCCCTGTGACAACGTAAACAACAGTCATGGCTACAAACATTTTATGGGACAACTTTACCGTTTTCAGAGCACACTGCATATGGACTGTTGACAAGTCTAGGAGGACTGAAACATGCGCCCATTTACTATTTTTCTCTGGGTGTAACCTCTCATAAATGAGTCTTTATTAGCTTGAGTGCTTGAATCATGGAAATATTTCTTTAGAAACATGACCATCTGCACTTTTAGCAACCAAAGTTTTTATTACCTGAAGTTCCAGTTGGACAAAGGTGGGAGGAGATGACTAATAAAGTTATTGATGTGGTTATAAGCTTTTCATAGTATGATGCTCATACCAAGTTTTTCTGTTTTCTTTACGTCTTTTTCAATTGTCTGCTTGCTTTGCTACCGTAAATGAAGGAGTTGTGGCTAAGAAAGGCATCTACTCTAAATGTCTCCTCATCCGTTGGTGGCCACTAAATGCCAGCAGTAACTCGGGCAGTTAAAGACACTGTCCAACTGCTTTGTCAATTCACAGCTTAGCTCTGCCCTTAGGTGTGTCCCCAGACTGAAGCCATGCCTGGAGGGGCTGCCATTGTCAGCCTGTCCTCCACCTGGAGGGACCTGAGGATCCAGTTCCTTTTATGCTAAGACAAAACCGAGCGGAGACACAGTCCATCAGACTCCACCCTCCCTCCTCACCTTCCTCCTCGCAGAGCCTGATGGCTAAGAACAGGTGTTCTGCAGCGTGA
Source organism: Diceros bicornis minor (assembly GCF_020826845.1). NCBI lineage: Eukaryota > Metazoa > Chordata > Mammalia > Perissodactyla > Rhinocerotidae > Diceros > Diceros bicornis. The sequence continues at coordinate 14,758,393 of NC_080775.1, read as the reverse complement.
CAACTGAGTTCCTCTTCTGCCTCTGTACCTTACCAACACGGTGACCAGGGCTGCTCACCTAACCCTCTCTGCTTCTGCAATGATAATAATAGAACCTACATCGTAGGGTTGGGGAGAGGATTAAATAACTATTCTGGGGACTGAGTAAAGGCTCAGAAATGTCAGCTGTTATTAATGATCTTCAGAACAGCATTTGTCCAAGTGTGGTCCATGGTCCACCTGCACCAAAATTACCTAAGGTGCTGTGACCAGGTCCTACAGAATCAAGGTCTCTAGGGAGGGTTCCAGGATTCTGTACCCCAGCTAATTCTTACACACACTCAGCCCACTAATGTGTGAGAGCCTCCCCTTAGAATTGAGGGTTGCAAAGAGGTCGATATGGGGGCTTTGCAGGCAGACAGATCTAACTTCAAATGTCACCTCCCCTCCTACATAGATCTGTGTGATGCAGAGCAAGTTATTGGATTTAGCTTCTGGGAGCCATTGTTTTAATAAATTGAGATATTAATATCTATCTTGTTCACCAAATATTTGTCAGTAATGCTATGTATAAGACACCCTGCTAGGTGCTGGGGATATGATAGTGAACCCTCTTGAAAAATCTATTTATTTAGATCTTTGTCAGACCTTTGCGGGCCATTATAGATAATTCACAGTCAAACCCACCCATATTAATCATTACCTATCATGATCATTTGTAGGTCTGAAAATGCCATGGGAGAGACGATTGGTAGAGTCAGTTAATGGGCTATAAAGCCATTCTCTTCACATTCTAACAGTGCCCATGAAGACCAGTCACTAACTCTAATGCACTTGAGTTTCAGAGGCCTCCTCTTCACCCAGCAGCAACCCCGGGGCCCCAGCCCCACCTCTCTGCAGCTTGGGTTGCAGGGAAATGTCAGAGCAGTGGTCATTGGTTGTACCACTCAGCCCAAGAGATAGCATATCTGGAGGGAGGAGCACCAGGTGTTAAAATAACTAACCCAGTTCTGTCACCAACTAGCTGGTAACCTTGGACACAGTACTACAAACTCCTTGAGCTGCAGAACCCTCTTCTGCAGAATAAGGATGTTGCATTCAAAGAACTCTACAATCTCTTCCAACTTTAATAGCCCATGAAATCTGTTCCAGAAGCAATTAGGAGTTCTAGGTCCACCTTGAATAAGCAGTTTCTGGAATCCCAAATATCTACCCTTCATCTCCCACCCGCCAAGTATTAGGACTTCTAGTCACTCTTGGGAAAGAAAGGTTGAGTTCTGTATGAAGCCTCTTGCGTTGGTTATCAACAGAGATTGCACATCTTTTGCAGAATCCAAGCCTGGGATATTAATAAAGATACCCCAGGTTGTATCTGTGTTTTTAACAATTTGTAGAAAATCTTTGAAAAGTATGGTTTGAATTAAGACAGATAGACCTTAATAAAAATTACATGGTGAATCATCTAGGGCAGTGCAAGACCATGACTGGACCATGACTGGAACCAGATGGCCAGCATTGGGAGTCTGAATTTGCCACAGTAAAGTAGCTGTGTCACCTCAAGCAAGTTACCCATCTTCTCTGAGCCCGAGGAGAGTGGTACTTGCCTCTTAAGAGAACTGTGGAGGTGGAAAACAGTGAATGAATGTCTTGCATGGTAGAAGACACTCAGTATATGATAGTTATTATTATTGTCGTTGTTGTTGTATTATTGCACTTTTACATTTTCCATGACACAGAGCTTGCTACTGACCTTTCACGTATTTTATCCTCAATCACCCCTCTGAGGAATGCAGGACTGGTATTATTTTTAGATGAGATGAGAAGTCAATTGCTGGGTCAGCCATGATTTCCACCCGGTTCTGCTTCAGGCGATCTCAATGGGAGGTGGCTTCCTGTCTGTTCTTCTATCTGAGCTATCCAGCTAGATGCTTACAAGACCCCCGATGCAGGCGCCCAGACCCTGGGAGAGGCAGAGAGGCACACTGGCCTTAATGCAGTTGCCCAACTTAGTAAACAGACAAATGTCTCACGGCCGGTTTTTGTTTTGTTATTGACTCTTTTTCCTTCATTGCACACACGTGCAGAAGGAAATCGATATGAGAAATGTCACTTCAGCACAGACCAAAAATTGACTACTGTGGTTTTACAAGGAGAGTTTATTAAAAACTAAATTGATAGCTAAAAAGGACTCTGACTAGGAGAAGCCCATAAACTTGATGGCATTTATTAATTTATGGGCTGTTATTACAAAAGGAGTAATCTTTCCATAAAAGCAGCAAAGAGCTATGACTTGGTTAGGACGATGCTTGCTGTCTCCCCTTACAGAGATGACGACTACCCAGCACCCACGTCGGAGCCGGCTTTGGCACCCAGCATCACACACCCCACTTCAACCAATGTCCTTTTCTCCAGGCCTCTCTGACTTGACACATTTATCTTGAGATCAGTCCCTTACTCTGATGACACAAGCCTGGCAGATGAGCAGGAAGGCAGCAGGTGAGGCATAAAGAGATCCTGACTGGGCACTGACCACCCCAAGTTCTTCTCCCAATTCAGCCTCTTGCTGGCAGGACATGCCCCTCTCTGGCTTCGGTTTCCTCATCTGCAAAATGAGGGGCTTGCATTACTGGCTTCCAGTGTCCCTTTCATATTTGCAAACCATGTTCGGGATCCGAAAGGCCATCTGGTCCAGCAAACTCTTTGCAAACAATCCCCAGCCCAGGAGGAGCTCGTCTTCTTGGGCTGGGCACTAACGTGGCAGGAGGAAGGAGCGAGGCACTGACAAAGGATGCTCCCTGCTTGTCAGATCACTGCTCCCCATGAGTTGGATGAAAGAGAGTCTGAGGTCCTGGAGGGCTTGACATGGCGGGTGGGGGTTCCCTTCCTAGACTAATCCGTGCACAGGAGCCTGTTCCAATGTCCCCTTGCTGGGAAAATGTGGAGGAAATAGAGGGGGACATAAAACATCATTAAAGCCTTCAGTTGATACATAACGAACAAATAAAAAAAGTGGGACAGTAGCAGCAAAAGTGGGTTGTTTGGAAATCTCTGTGGATAGGATGCTCCAGGGGGAGGGGGAGGAGGGAGTGCTCGAGTCGCTGACCACTATCATCACACAGTCTTGCTGAGTGCCCGAGGTGTTGAGGTACCGAAGGATACACAGAATCAAGTCTACACAGCCCGTTACTCTCTGGCCTGCAAGTGTGTTGTCTAAAAGCACTGTAGATTTTACTCATTTCATTAAATACCATTATTATATAGGCTTGGTTAGCTGAAAATTAGTGCTGGATGTCAAAAAAGATGGAATAGGGGAACCATAATTTTCATTAATGGAAATATTAGAAACAGTTGTATCATTTTAATCTTGTTTACTTTCCTTACATTTTTAAGACATGAATATACCTAATGTTTATTGAACATTTACTCAGTGCTGGCCTCTGTTTTAAGTGCTTTCTGTGGCATTATGTGCTTAATTAATTTTCATATTGACCTTATAAGGTGTTTGCCTTATTATCCCATACACAGATGGGGAAAATGAAGCACGGGGAGTTTACATATATAGATGGTGAGTGGCAGGTTGGGATCTGAACCATCTGCGGGGATCTACTCTTAGCTCCCAACCACCCTGGGGGCATAGACTGGGCCCCTCCTTCTGAGCTGCTGGGCTCAGCGGGAAGGAAGATGAGGTGTCTTGGTGCCTTGGACACTCCAAGGTGACCAAACCCTGGACTGTCCCAGTCTCTAAGGGAAATCCTTTAAAACCCAGGGGTATTCATGGTTCCCTCTTCCAGTGAGGAATTCTCAGGACTCATCTAGAATGTAGAGCCTTGACAGAAACAGCCAGCTGGAAGGGGCTGACTAGGGATGTGCTCGTCTTCACAGAGAGAGATGACAGTCCAGGGTAGCAAGAGGTTGACATGGTTGAACAGGGAATACGTGGGTTTGGAGCCAGAAGACCTAAGTTTGAACTTGACTGTCTTTGGACTCTGAATAATTGACATAAGTTTTTGAGCATCAGTTTCTTCATCCATCATGTAGGGGTCACAACCACTACCATGCCCCAACATGTAAAGTTGTTGTGAAGGTCACGTGGAAAACAGGTGTCAAACACTATAAAACGCAACGTCTTGGAGAGCGCCTTGTATGTAATACAAGGCTGAATGGGGCAGCTTCACTCTGGAAGTGGATCACCTGAGGCATGCCCATGTATCTTCTGGAGGGGGAGGAAAGGCAGTTTTCTTCCATGTGCCACTGAAAATGAGTCCCATTGCCCCAGATGCAGTCTGGCCCTGACTAAATGTGAGATCCATGTAAGATCTGACATGTGGTGGGAAGACTCCTGAGAGCCAGGGTTTTAAAGCCTTGAGTGTGTCCTCACAGGAGCATCAAGGTCGTTCCTACTCCCATTTGGTTTGCTTTGGGAATAATCTCGCCTAGAGAGAGACCAAGGACAAAGCTGGGTGACTCTCCCAATCCCTCCTACTCTTGGGATTCCAAAAAAATGAACCTGAGAATGTTCCAACAGGCTGTTGTTCACTCAGGTCCAGAGAAGCAGACCCTAGAAGATGAACCTCTGGCTAGTATTTATTACATTTGTATTTATTGCAATTATTCATTCATGGAAATGGTCCTCTGCAATGAGATGCTGTCTGCCTCAGAAATCTAACGAAAAGGGTCATTAATCCTTGAAGCCAGGGTGATCGTCAGGTGGACTGAGGATGAAATTATTCACCACCGTGTAATATTTTGCACGATTGGGTTCATTTTATAAGATCTTCTCTCATCTTCTCCTTCTGTCACTACCCTCTGCCCTGCTCATGTGTGAGTGAGTCCGCAGGCTCACGCACACGCCATGTAACGCATATGTCCCCTAGCAATAAGCAACGGGAACATGCGAGATGGATGTTGAGCCTATACGAGAATGGGACTCTCTCTGAGTATTTCAGAAGATGCAGTCTATAATTTAATTATGTAATCCTCTGAGCATTAGACATAAAACCCCAATTCAAACATATCTGCATCACCTTGTGTTTCCTTCTAAAAAATGAATTCATTTATCAAATCTTAAGAGGAGGTCACTCCAAATGGATTGCTCTTCACAAGATGCAACATCAGACTCCCAGGTTGCAAAGGGCCTCTCAGAAGTGACATGAGTGACCTCCTAATAGCAGGGCGAGGAAAAGGCTTTCCACTCAGTTGGAAGCGGATGCAGTAAGTGACATTTTGCCAATACTAATAATAATGACTGCAAATACTTAGGGCACACTTCAGGGTTTACAAAGCACCTTCACATGCACTATTCCCTTTGAGTCTCAGAACAACCCTGAGAGGTCAGTGGACTGGGCATGGTTATTATTTTATTATTATTATTATTATTATCCTCATTTGATGCATGAGAAAGCCAACGCTCTGAGGTTCCACATGCATCCAGCGGCAAATGAAGGACCCACATTCCAGCTGACCAGGTCCAAATCTTACATTCCAGAAAGTGAGAATAGCTTTTGATAGAAATAACAATCTGGGGCCCAGAGCACAATTCTTACAGCATGTATTTCTTGTCTCGGGCATTGTCCTCCCTCCCAAGCAGCATTTCTAGTCCCTTGCGGTACCTACCTAGGGACCCTGGCAGATCCTGGGATTCCTGGCGTCTCCTTCCTTCTCTAGGTGTTTGAGTGACACTGAGCTGGTCCTGATGGCAACAGCAATGTACTCCTAAGGCCCTCTGTTAAGAGTATCAAAGCACAAAACTCCAAGGGATGCCTTCTCCATAAGCTCTCTCCATCCTACATACCTCCTGTCTCTACTCCTGTATCTCTTCATCATTTTTATTCTCCCCTCTGCCTCCTTTACTCGAGAGTTCAGTGGGGACAAGGACCACACCTCATTCAGCTCAGTATCCTAAAGCAAGTTGTCACATTCAGGGAAGAGGTGTGGAATGAATGGTGAAAAAATTAATTAAATAATTAATTATCAGAGAGAAACACAGACAAGTGTAGGAAAAGGCAAATTAGTGAATTTTATCCATGTTGATACATTTTTTACCCCGAAACGAATAGCAATATGTTTAACACCTACCCACATTTTAGCTTCTTAAAATGATGGCTTTAACCTAGCCCTGGAAATGACAAAGTAAATGCAAGCACGTTTTACTCTTGAGCCATGCTGAAAAACCCAGGTCTTTAGTAAGCATGCAGATGACCTGGGAGAGATCGCTAGGGATTCCTACACAGGCCGTCGTGACACAGCTGTGGGCTGCTGGGCTAGCCCCACACTGGGAGGATGGATAGGCAACGGGGTGCATAGTGGGTGCATGGTGGGTGTGTGGTGAGCTGGCATCATTGTACTGAGGCTGGTTTCTCAGAGGATCAGGAGTGGCAGACAGACCCGAGACCAAGCAGCCATACAGCTAAGGTCAGGTCCTCCTGGTAAATATTAGTACCCTCCTGTGCTTAGAGGTGGGTGGTATATGACAGGAAAACAAGTCAGGCCAAATTCTGCCCAACATACATTTATCATCAAACAGGCACAAACATACACCACCTGCTCCTGTGACTTGGGAAAGTCCCACTCACTGTCTTCATAACAATGCAGGAGCATCATTAATGCAGGATTATGGTTTAATGAAATATATATATGGTACGTGTGTGTATGTTTTTATGTATATACATATGTATATACATTCACATATACTATATATACATACTATACATATAGACATATATATGCATATACATACTACACACCCTCACACATGCACACACACAAATATATATACTCTATATTTAAGAATTTTGCATCATACATACCCAGTGAAACTTCACTCATTCATAGATAAAATATTTCAGCTCATGTTGGGCTAAAGTATACATTTCCGCTGTTGGCTTGGAGAAGCAAGATGGCATCCTGGAAAGCGCGATGGTCCTAGAAGCAAATAGACAGAGGGTCCAATTCTGTCTCTGTTCTTTGTGGCTGGGAAAGCCATGCAAACTCTTTAGACTTTGTTTTTTTTTTTTTTTTGGAAAATAGAATTAACAATAAGTAACACGTAGTGTTGTTCTGATGATTAAATATGATAATGGAGGTAAAGTACTTAGTATGTACCCAGATTGATTAGGTGTTAAAGAAATAATATTTCCTCTCCTCTTTGCTTCTCCTCTTCTCAATATAGTAAAATAATCAGAGAGAAGGATTTCACCAGACATAAAGTGCTTACTAGAGAGCAAAAAACATTTTTTAAGAGATGTAGACCATTTATTGTTAGATGCAAATGTGACTGCGATTTAAAATAAGCCATATCTATTCACTGCTGACGACCTTGTGGAAGCTTCTCTTTGCAGTGCTATATTAGCTAGAAGTTGGTTCAAGTTATTATAGGTTTTTTTTCTTTCATTATTAAGGGCATCTTTCTTTCACTATACTCTATAGAATATGTAGACTGTCAACTAATTTTGGGTAATCTCCTCTCCCTGTCTGCAGGATTTGTTGTATTATAAGCTTCTGTAGGATCTAGATTAAACCGTCTCAGAGTAAGTCCCTTGAAGTCAAGACCTGACGGCTCTTCTACACAGCCTCCCATCACCCCGGCCCACATGGTTAGCCAGGGCTTACCACTGTTATCTTCTTAAAAACCCCTCCTGCCCTGTGTGAATTTCCTGTTCTCCCCTAGTAGAGTCACCTCCATTCCAGCTGTGTGTAACCATAAGTAAGCAGGTGGACTAATTCTTAGACACTTTCAGGAATCTGTAGGGACTCAAAAATTTTTAAGGGGGAGAAGCTAGTTTTACAACCAAATATGAGTGCAGATCAATCCAACACCATGCTGGATGAGACATTTCCTCTTCTGTGTGTTCGTGAACTCTGAAAGCATTAATCCCCAGGGCCATTGCACCAGGACAGAAATGGTGTTGTTCTTCACAGCCGTTTATAGCCTTCGTGATAGCGGTGATGTCTTCTCAACTGTTGATTTCGATCCCTGTTGCTTTTCTCATCTGTGTCTCTCCAACGTTTCAGCCATGAAACAGCTGATAGTTCATCTTGTTGAAGACCTGGGTCTTAAACATTTGCACTGCTTGCATCTGATCCTCAGCATCTGGACAAGTGGATGATGGGAGCACAGAACCTAGGTCGAGGGGCACTTGCTACACCCTTGAGGCATACACCGCCCCCCCTTATAGGAAACAAAATGTTTCCTATTTTGCTCTGTCCCCTGAGACCCCATTCTATAACCTGCACCCTTACAACTCGCCTTGACGACCCTTCGACTTACCACTAAGTACTTTGTTGTTGCTGCCATGGTACCACCTACACAAAATGTAAAAGGAACTTTTGGTGACTCAACTCATACAGGACAACTTCCAGTCTCCCAACACCTGAGTTATCAAGGAATTCAACTTAACCATTTGGGTGGCGGATTACTGGTGGTGGTGAAAAACCCATGAAAAGAGCATACCCTTTCCCCTGAACTGCCCCCCACTCCATCGCCTTCTACTGCAGCAGCCTTTGGGCAAGCCAAGACACCACCAACCATATCAGCCATCACCCAAGATCTTTCCCATCATGGGTACCAGCCACATAATATTTGAGCTCAGGTCCCAGTTATATTTTGGTTTTGGAGGGTATATTCAAGGTCCTTTGTGTCTAGTTTCAACCATCTACAAAACCAACCATACAAAGATGATGGGCAAGTTAAGTGAATTACCTGGGAACTTGAGAAATATTATGTTTCTTACAGGCAACCCAATGGATCTAGTTCTTCATGACCTAGAGCACTTCCTTTCGTACTAAAGATGTTTCCAAGCTTCATCCCATCAATCTCCTTGCAGCCCTTCCCTCAGCTCCCTTGACAACCCAGCATGCAGGTCACCCTCACTCTCAGCCTATCAAAGGGATTGTAAGAAGTACATCAATCAGCAAGATCCCCAAGGAAGGCACGTGAATAGAAGACACTGCCTGGCACCAACATCCGAGCTAAGAGATGGGGGCACCCTGCGTTGCCTAGGAAGCTGGTATGGGTGCAGGTTACAGAGTGTCCTCATAAAGCAACCCTTGGCCTTGCTTCTTTTCTCTTTTTCTGATACTATGTTATTTTTCTTTAATCCTTTCTCTGTGGCTTTTTCTCTCTTTCTCTCCATATAAATTATAAACATATGTACATATTTTTCTAGTAATCAGTATCCCTAGCAATACTTTCCCAAGACCTGCATTGAAGAAACAAACTCATAACTGGGAGGTGCAGGGTTAGGGAAGGGTAGAAAGCTGTTTTCCAGAAGCATGTTTTATTACTTATATGACTCAAATATCTCCATCTCACCTCATTTTCCTTTAAGGCTAAATATGTAGCAAACTGAGGCACACTCAGATGGGATCCCAGTGGGGACTGTGTGCAGACAAAAAACTTATTAGCATGGTTTCCTCTCTCCTAAAAAAAAATCCCCCCTTTCCCAAAATAACTGATAAATGATCCTTTGTGGTGATGGTTGTAGTGCTGCTGCTTCTGCTGTCAAATGCCTTCGTTACATCTTGCTGAAAATTATTATTCACAACTCTGGACAGCAATTGTGGATGCTGGCACATTGAGGTGGCGCCACTGACGCTCAGAAAGCACTAGGCTTTAGAAGACCAGTTTACTCCAACTCACAGAATTTGAATCTTAAAAATATTTTAGATTTTTAATTTTCCAGAGAATGCTTATAACTTTGAAGAGTGAAGGTTATGTGAATCCTACATTGTGCCAAAAATTTCCTAGCCACCACTGTTATATTTGGCTTTTCTTCCTGACATGTCCTTCACTTGGCACTTTGAGGACATTATTTAGTGTCAGTCTAGCCACCCATGTTTGCAGAAACCATGTCTGCATTTGTTCTCTGTTGCATCCCCAGTGCCTAGCACGGTGTCTAGTACACAGTAGGCAATCAATAGATAGTTGTTGAGAAATAAAAACTTCTGACTTCCCAAGACCCCACTTGCACCCAAACTCAGCCCAACATCTCTGTGACCCTAAATTGCCTTGCCTCTTCTTATTCACTTCGCCATCAAACTCTCATTGTTCTGCTGGTCACTATGAGATAACACAAGAAAATAGTCTTATCAAACAATCATTGTAAAAAATGCATGGTCAATTGCCTTGAACTTTCCCAAGAGAATTTTTATTTTAAGGAGGAAATTGTTAGCATAAATCAATGTATAATGGGTAGAATTTCAGGTATATACATTAGCATTTATTGAAGGCTTATTACATGTTGGTCACAGTCCTTTGTGCTTTGTGGCAAAGCCACAAAATTAAGAGAAGCACCCGTGCAACATGGGGAAAGAAATCCTTTCCAATACCTCTTTTTTTCACTCTCTCACCCCAGCCACCAGTCTCCATCTCACCCAAGTGTCCACCACAGTGTCCCCCATCACCTAGTGTTCTCATCAAGTCTTATTCTCTTTCGTTCAATGCTGACCTTGGAGAGGATGTCCAGTAAACACGTATCTTTCCACATATGCGTCTGGTCATCTTCTCTGCCCCATCGCCACACATATCCTAAGCCACCAAGAGCACCCAAGTCCCATTCCATTCACCTCCTAAGAACAGAGTTTAGGGACAATAATAATTTGGGTGTTAACTTTTTTTTTCCATCCCATCTCCATCTCTTCCTCCCCTAACTTAAAAATATTTTCTAATCCAAAATAGGACTTTTTTCCTACTAAATTGGTTCTTTACATGAAGTATTTCCAGATGATAGAAAATTACTGGATCATTTACAAAGAAGATTTTTGCATTTTAAATTTCTAAATGTAATTCATCCTTAACCAGTTTTCTCCTGTGTTTTGGTAACAGCAGCATGACAAATGAAGGGTAAACTTACTTTTCAGCTGAAAAATCAAGATTTACACAGTGGCCAGTGTTCATATGAACTCTATTTAAAGGTCACCTGCATTAAATAAACTTCCTTCCCAACCCACTCAAGATGCCAGCCTGATTTAATTTTGGTCTCTTGGAGAATTGGTTTTCTTTATGAATGTGGCGTGGAGTTTTAGGGGGGGACTATATCAGCTTTGGATTCACGTTTGCTCTTGACTGGCCTCCAAGAAACTGAGATCTACATGGCCTCAGAGGTGGAATGGCTACACGGAGCAGCAGAAAGGCAAATCAAGAAAGTGAGGTGCACACAAGTGTTCAGGGATCTGAGCTCTTTGCCTGGTGAGAGGTGTTTGCCGTGGTACATCAGTGACCTCAGTTTATGCCTTTCCCTAGAGAATGCTAATGACTAAAGATTCACCGCTATCTTATCTTACCTTTCAATTCCCTTTGCTTAGATGCATCAATCTTGGTCTGAAATCCTTGCATCTTCTTTTAAGAAGCTAAGGAAACTTCCTTCAGCAATGAATCTGTCAACTCAGTGATCTTGAAGCATACTCTTCTCCTGATTCTGATGACTTAGTGTCAGTCTGAGCCTCCCATATTTGCACAAACCATGTCTGCATTTGTTCCCTGTTGTACCCTCACTGCCTAGCACGGTGTCTAGCACACAGTAGGCATTCAGTAGATAGTTGTTGAATAAGCGAATGAACCAAGATATAACACTACGAGATGGATAACAGTCCAAAGGAGCTGCCGAGCCCTAGATGAGGTAGATGAGTGGTCCCGGGGTTCTGAAGCCCCAAACAGACAGTGCTCCATCATCAAGTCCATTCTTGCTCAGACTGAAAACCAGCTCTTCCCATCTCCGCCTCTCTTCAACACTTCCCCTCTTTGACTCTTTCGCTTTCACCCAATTCTTCTCCAATGGGCTGCCCTTTTATATTGCTAATAAAATGTTGGTGAAAGAAAAATATTGGGAGGAAAAAAAGGAAATGAAAGATTAAGGATGAATAATGTAGTTTATAGTTGTCATTTTTGAGTCTCACTTCCCTGGACTGTAACTTCCATTACAAGATGAAGGATTTTATCTTCCAAAATTCCAGGAAGACTGCTTGGGGGAGGAGGCGGGAGAAAGGAGGTACAGTTGGTACTGAATCTCACCCCACATGGATCTGTGCAAGGTGGAGGGTCCCCAGGGAGAAGCATAGGATGGGGCGTGGTGCCACACTCAGAAGGAGGTGGAGAACGCAGGGGGAAGTTGGCAATGAGAGGACAGAGGGAAAGAAGCTGAACCGCTCTGATCGATGTGAGATTTGAGGGGAAAGAATGTCTAAATGCACTGTGATTCACTGGGTGAACCATCCCTTCGAGAACACCCACAGTGAAGTCCTATTTGTTCTTCAAGGCTAATGGCTGTTGATTTGTGTGTATAGACTGGCCCTAGAGGCAGCCCAATGATACTTGATTAATATTACTCTCAAAATAGCCTAAGACAGACAGCAAAAGTTAGAAGGAAAAATAAAAGGCTGGGAAAATCCTCTATAAAAGCTGTAATTACCAAATAGTTGGTTTCATGGGCCATGAAAATATTTAAAAGTTTTTTGAACCTAACTTGTAAATTTTGCCAAGGGAAGCCACTGGGGCAGGGGACGGGGGGATCACCCTACATGAACACGATCATAACGGTAAGTTAAACTCCAAAACATTGGGAAATACATACTTTTAAAATAAAGTGCAGTCTTTAAAGTTGAATACATTTAGCTTTGTGGAATCTCCCTTACAAATGTTCTTTTTTTCCCCTTTCGTCATGCACCAATGAAAAATTCTTCGTGGGCCCCCAGACAAGTGTTTATGAATAGCTGCCCTGGGGGCTCCAGAGCATACAGACCCCTGTGAACTCTGATGACACTAATGAACCCTCTCCCAAGAAAATATGCATCTGCACACAAGCTTTTGCAAAGAACCTCAGAGAGTTCAGCTCAAAGATAAGTACTTGTGTCCAGAGAACCCATTACATTGATAGAGATCAGTCATTTGAATGAAACATACCATGGCCAGTAGTTTTTGCAATCTTATCTTAATTTAATAGCTGTGCATACTAAGGCATGGCAGTTAATAACTTACAGTCTATCACCATGTGAATTAGTGGCAGACCAAGGAATAAAATTCTCATGACCTAAGTTCAACATTGACTTAGCCAAACTACTTAACACTATGAATATATAAGGTAGAAGGCAAATGATATTTCTCCATCAATACGGAAAAGTAAATCAGCAAATCCACTTTCTCCTACCTTGGAGGCAGGAGTGGGGATCAGGAGTGGGAGGAGAAGGGTGTGATGGGAAACAGAGTGACACTGAGGGAGAACAAAGCGATGCACTTTGACATGAGAGAATAATACACCCACAAATCACTCCGGATATTTTTAAGAGAAAGAGAGAACTGACTGAATAAGACAGTGTCTTTCATCTCACTTAGCCTGGGGGGAAAAAAATCCAGGAAACAATTCCAATCAACCCTAATAAAATTAACGTCCTAATATGTGATAATCCTGAGTTCAGCTGCTACCCAGCAGTCTACGATAATGCATGTGTGAGAACTTCGAACTCATGCTTATGTTAGTGATATCAAATGTAGGATATTGTTTCTGCACAACTTAATTCTTTTCAATGGGAAGGGGAGAGAAATTTCTCCCCATCCCCCTTAGCCTTTTTTAGATCCCAAGGTTAAGAACTCTTGAGTATAGCTACTTAGCACATCTCAAAGTCAGATCTAAATACAAACATAACAAAATACAGCAATATATAAATATATATAAATTATATATATTTATATGTATAAATATTAAATAATATATATAAATTTACTAGATTATAATTAAAGCTTTATTGAACTAGAATTTTTTTGTACCAAACTTGAATGATGAAAATCACAGGAAAACAAATATGTATTGGAGATCTGGTATATACTATCTGTTCTTGATCATAACTGCTTCACTCTCCCAAATGTTCCCCTCTGATACGTGGTATAATTTCAGCCTAGAGAAGCCATCAGCAAAATGGCTCACCGTTCCTTCCATTGACACCAGCCGAGCCTTCACCCTCCCTGGGGCCTGAGCCTGGAAAAGTTTGACTTTATAACATTACCCACAATTCCTGCTAGGGTGTTAGCAACTTCATAGGTTACTCCTCTCAGGCATATTTAGACTCCCAAAGATGATCCTGGAAAGCACATTGCTTAATTTACTAAAATGAACTTCTTCTTTTTTTTTTTTTTTTGGTGAGGAAGATTGGCCCTGAACTAATACCTGTTGCCAATCCTCCTCTTTTTGCTTGAGGAAGATTGTCCCTGAGTAACATTTGTGCCAATCTTCCTCTATTTTGTATGTGGGACACTACCCGAGCACGGCTTGGTGAGCGGTGTGTAGGTCCGCGCCTGGGATTCAAACCTGCGAACCCAGGGCCTCTGAAGTGGAGTGCGCAAATTTAACCACTACGCCACCTGGCCGGCCCCTAAGATGAACTTCTAGTGGTAGAATTTCAGATGAAGTAACCCCTACATGGAGAGGATATTTGGAGTGGGAGGAAACTTTCCCAGGGCAGGTTAAGTCTTGCTATGCTAGTTATTATTTTTGTTATCCAGAGTTAGATATCCTGGCCCTGCTACTACTACAACTAATGAGATGACTCTGTGTTTATACATATGGATGTGTGTTCATGCCAGTGTTCTTAGTAAGGCAGCAGGCCAGGGAACGGATTCGTTTGTGTTAGTTCCTATTTCTGCTCTCATCAGTGAGGCTGATTTTTCTAAGTTTGGCTTTTCTTTAAGTTTTGTTATATAGTGTTTTTATTTTCCTTCTTCTCCTCTATACTGGTAACTACCGTTTAAACATTTGTTACTAATTTCCATGAAAGACTTATTTCCTATGTGACTTACCGTATCACAAGTTTTTGTACGAGCTCCTGAGAAGTAGGTTTAAACCCTGAAGGATAGAAGGTTAAATGTACATCTATCAATACGCCCCTATAATCATTAACATTGTTCCATATTACGTTTGATTCTATCTATTCAATCAGTCAGAGGCTTAAAGATGTGCAGTTAAGTCTCTCATAGCAATAAAAATATATTTCTGGGGCCGGCCTGGTGGCGCAAGCGGTTAAGTGCGCGCGCTCCGCTGCGGCGGCCCGGGGTTCGCTGGTTCGGATCCCGGGCGCGCACCGACGCACTGCTTGGCAAGCCATGCTGTGGCGGCGTCCCATATAAAGTGGAGGAAGATGGGCACAGATGTTAGCCCAGGGCCGTCTTCCTCAGCAAAAAAAGAGGAGGATTGGCGGATGTTAGCACAGGGCTGATCTCCTCACAAAAAAAAAAAAATATATATATATATTTCTTTCAGTTTCTCTTTATATTTTCTAATGGTGCTTGCTTTACATATTTTTATGTTAGGTTATTTGCTACATACAGTTTCATGACTTTTACTGTCATTGTGCGTTCTGTATGCTTTTCCGATATGCTTTGACCTTCTTAGTCCTTTGTGAGCCTTTTTGCCATGAATTCAAAAAGTATACAGATGTAGGCTCCACCTCTGAATCCTTCAAATGCTGGATGTTCCCTGTTCCTTGTTCTTCTGTGTCCTGTTTACACAGTCCTCTCCCTGCTTCCAACACAGACATGTAATTTTTATCCTCCTTACTCATCCTCTGTATCCAGACTCAAAGCATCCTCTTGTTTCTTTAACAAATAGCGAGTGCCTACCTAAGCTAGAATCAGCCAGGTTCCTGATCTCAAGGTGCTGAGCCAAGGAAACAGACGTGCATCCATCTGTATCCTGAGCACACAAGTGGGCCCCTGAGTCGCCTTCATCAGAGGAACGTGTGGGACTTTGGCTCAATTTTGCTTTTGGGGGCCAGTCCCTGATTCTGATCTCCAAGAGGAGCAGCAGATTGAGGTACACGGCTTCCTGCCCAGTTCTAGTGCGGCTCCACCACACCAAGGCGGGTCTCCTCCTCTCAGTTGCCCGGGTTTCTGAATCAGCAGAGCCTTTCAGAATGTTCTCTCCCCTTTCTGTACTTCTACCAGCCTCTTACGCGTTATGTTTCACGTCTGAAGGTTATACTCCCAGAAGGCATTGAGCTACCATCTCCGTCCCCATCCCAGTCAGCCCCTGACCCCCTCCCCCAACAGACACACACACCCCACACTCCTCCACTTCACATTTTCTCATCTGTTGTTTTCTGGAAGACGCAGGATTGCTTATGCCAAGTAGAATTATGTTAGCAAAAAGAATTGGAGGCTAGGACTCTGGTCACCGTTAACCATTCCGTGTGACCCTTTTCATGGTTTATTCAGCCCCTGAGACTGTGACCCAGGGGACAAACAAGAAGGGACGATGTGTGTTCGTGCCTTCTTTCATGGGAGTAGGGCTTCTTTATTTCGTTAAATTAAGCATGGTTAGGCCACTGGTTATTTAACTTTAATTCCAATAGCCTTCCTGATAGTGAAAATTTCTCCCAGATTCTGTTTCTCGATGTTTCAGTTTGGGGTACTTGAGTGAGTTCTTATTTTCTGTGACTCAGGTATTTCAGTGGGGAATTGGGAGAAGCTGCATTGAGGCCTCCACTCAAGTGCTACTTCAAATGAGAACCAGAAAAACAAAGTTTGACGGAATGAGGCAAAGCTACTGTTCTCCATCTGACTTCTCCTCTTCATTGGTAGAATCAAACATCAGCAACGAGTGTGAGCAAAGACCCCATGAGCCAACAGCATGGGTTTAGGGTTTAGCACACTCTACCACTCAAATTAGGCAGTGCTACAAAAATGCTTGGACACGGTATGGTATTCGATAAATGTGTGGTGGCATCATTATAATATATTATTATCACTGCAGTTTTGCATTCTACAATTGCCTCTGCCGCTATTTCAATGAATGATCCATTTCCTCGATGTTAAAAATAAGCATACTATTCTGATTGCTGAAGTTCCCCAGCAGCACCACAGTAATGGGTACCAACAAAGTGCCTTTAAAAGTTCACGCAGAAGAAATCACAATTTCCTGAGAATAAGCATTTATTGTTTTCCAAAGGCTAAGGGAAAGCCTTCCCCTCCGGTAGCCATGGCAGTGTCGGGTGGAGGAATTAGATACTCGGATGGTAGCTTTCACACGGCACTGTTTTACAATCAGAAATATTTCTGAGATGACTGGATGTGGCCATAACGACACGCAATTTAAAAGCACTATGGAAGAAAAAGTGGGACTGCGAATACACACATTCTTTCAGCGAGGCCATAGTTTGGGAAAACACCAATATAAAAATAGGCTATTTTTAGGACCTCAATATCTCGTGAATGCTTCTGAGTCATATTTTATGAGGATGACACACTTGGCTACTGTTGGGCTTCAGCTCCCCTCCAGCTGGGGGGGATTAACATTCCATAGCTGAGCACTTCCCGGCGAAATTGCTAGTGAGCTTCTGATTGCAAAATCTTTACACTTGGTATTGACTTAAGCAGCAGGAAGAATACGACTCAATTTTTCAAATCCCTGGTTGATACACAGCTGCTTTTAAGCTTTTGAGCAATTCAGTTGGTCTCAAAAGTCTCAGGGAAGCTGTAAAATTTCTATTTCAGATTCTTAATTTTTAGTGTGCTTAAAACTCATGGGGCAATTTTTTAATGACACGTATATAACAAGTAGACTTAATTCTCATGTTTTGACTGCAGTGTCTTTTTTACTGAGGCAGGTAGGAAATCCTAAGGAGTTCGGAATGCACCAGCAGGAGAATGCACACCAGGTGGACGTTAGTTAAGTCCACATACAAGCTTGTGTGGTTTAAAGCAGTGATCCCCTGTCTATCCTAGTTTGATTGGATAATTGCCAGATAGTTATTAAGAGATAACTACATGCCTAGCATTCAGTTGAACCCTGGTGGGTTTCCACAGAACAATAAGGAGTTTATCACTAAATTAAGGATATGCAATTAAAGCATATGACATAAGACATTTTTAAAAAAAAAAAAAAAAAGAGGAAAGGAGGACCCGCCGTGGTGTAGTGGTTAAGTGCGTGCGCTCCACTTCAGTGGCCCAGGGCTCGCAGGTTCAGATCCTAGGCACTGACCTATGCACCACTTATCAAGCCATGCTGTGGCAGGCAACCCACATATAAAGTAGAGGAAGGTGGGCACGGATGTTAGCCCAGGGCCAATCTGCCTCAGCAAAAACAGGAGGATTGGCAACGGATGTTAGCTCATGGCTGATCCTCCTCACTTAAACAAACAAAAACAAAGAAAGGGAGCCTAGTGGAAAGAACTTAGGGTTTTGTTATCTTTAGTTTCAGGTATGTGGCTTGAACTCTCTCAGCCTCAGTTTCCATATCTGTAAAATCTCCTGAGATAATAAAATCCACCTAATGGCGTTGTTGACAGAGTGATAACACAATAAATGTAAATGGCACAGCAAATGTCTGGCTCATTGTGATAACACAAATCAGGGCTGAAGCTAAAAGAAGAATCTGCGTCTGGTCTCTACTTTGAAGAGTCAGAGACCGACTCTTGTCAACGTTCACGAGTAATTCAGACCAGAGAGATGGACACATGCTAACCACAGCACCCAGGAGACTGAGGTGGGCACCAAAACGCTACTAATTTTGATTTATTTTTATAATATTAGCTCTATTACTTGGAATGTAAATATTCATGTCTGCAAAATAAGTACATTTTCTTCTTATGTGTAAAGCTCTTAAAATAGCATCTGGCCCATATTAAGTGCTTAATAAATAATAACTCAGATATAAATTGTACGTTTAGAGTTATCATGAGAAGCGCTGTCAAAGAAACAGGAAACATGCGGTGTCTGTAAGATCAGCACATTACGTCCCTGTAGACTAAATTACTGGGAATTAAAACAAAGGCGTTGGAGGAAGAAAATGAGTACCAGCGTACTGATTAGTGGACACTGTAAGGGGCCATGTACTCCCCACCCCAATTCCTTCTTAACATTATCGATTTTCTTCCAGTACCCTCCACTCTGGTAAAGCCAACCGACCCCTGGGTTGGCTTCAGCCCTGATTTGCCTCATCGAGATGAGCCAGACATTTGCTGTGTTGTTTACGTTTGTTATGTTATCATTCCTTCAATGTTCTGATGGTAAACCTAGTTGGGCTAAGGCAACACCATCCTTAATGCAAGCAATTAGTTCAAATCCAACAGAAGGAAGGTGGCTAATGAGATGAGAGGGGAGTCTGTTGGGAGGCTGGTGGGACAGAGCTACAGGAAGAGATGCCTCTCCTCTTGCTCTGGACAGTGTCTGGGCTGGTTGTGACACCTAGAACCTCTGCTGGTCTCTTGCCACCAACTGGGGGATGAAGTCAACACTGCAGACAGCAGAGTGGAGAGTTGAAGAGAACTGGGTCATTGATGAATCGATCACACCCAAAGTCCACTCTAACTCTGGACTTGAGTTATGGGAGGTAATAATTTCCTCACTGTTTAAAGTTGGGGATTCTGTAACTTGCGGCTGAAGCCTTCCAAACACAAACAAAAGACACCAGCTTAGACCAATGCACCCTCTCTCTAGAGGAAACCTTGCCAGTGAGGCCAGAAATATCCGAAGTTCATTGGCTACAATGCCTAATTTTTATCCTCATCTTAGAGACAGCCTTGCCGTTGGTAAAAAATACTTGAAGTTCAACGACTAAGACTCCCTTTCCTCGGAGCATTGGCCATACAGACCCTGCCTGTGTTTGTCTCTGGGAGTCTCATTTTCTACGCATCTATGGCTTGGCCACCCCACCCTCACCCTCAATTTGGTGAATATCCTTCTACATATTTCTTTAACCAGATACATGTAATTTTACATAAATGAAATCTTACTGATATATGCTTTCATAACTTGACTTTTCCCCCTGAACAATATGTCTCAAATAACACTTTTTGTCTGTAAATATCAATTTGCATCATCATCTTATTGGCTGTATAAAAGTCAACTATTTAACCAATTTCCTTTTGAAATTGAAGAGCATTTAAGTTTCTGAGTCTTTCACTGCTATGTATAGTATGTTGTATATACATCTCTGTGTGCTTGTCTGATTATCTCCTTGGGATGAAGCTCTAGAAATTGCATTTGGGGTTCAAAGTGTATACACATTTTGAGTGTTGATTCATTTTGTCAGGATTCTTTTAGCTACAAAGAATAGGAGATCCAATTAAAGAAATAAAAAAAAAATAAGGAATTGATTATGTCACATAACAAGAAGTTTGAAAGTTAGGGCAATTCTAGAGTTAAGTCAGCAACTCACTAATGTCACCAAATACAAGGTTTTTTCCATCTTGTTCATCTGGTATCTTCAATGTATTGGCTCAGTGCTCAGGCTTGTCCCTCATGGTCACAGAATAGCATCAGAGTTCCAGGCATCACACGACAACACCAGTATGAAGAAGAGGGGCATTTCCTCCTATTCATCTCTTTTTATCATAAGAACGATGTTTCCCAGAGGCTCCCAGCAAATTCCCTCTTGCATCACTTAGCCAGAATTGGCTGGACACCTAATGGGAATCAGTGATCTGTTAGCTAAGAAAAGTCTTGTGGGGAAAACAATATTGACAAACTACTCTCCGGAAAGATTGTATCCACTCATATTTTCACCAGCAGTGCCTGTGTTTTTCCACATTTTGTCAATCTGATAATACATAAAAAATGATACCTTGGTTTTATACTAATTAATTACGGAATATCTTCTCAAATATTTATTGGCTGTTTTTGGCTCTTCTTTTATAAAACTGCCTGATTATATCATTTGCCCTTTGTTCAAATTTTTGTTCCTTATTGGTTTGTAAGTGCTCTGCGTATATTAGGAAAAGGACATCTTGTGTATTAAGATCATAAATGTTGCTAACTTTTCCAGTAATTTGTTATCTGTCTATTAATGTTATTTATGGTAAATTTTGCCATACAGAATTTGTAGTTTTTATGTAGTCAAATTTATTGATTTTTCCTTTATGGTTTTGGGCTTTGTTATCATGCTCATGCCAACCCAAAGATCAAAAAAACATTCACCTGTGTTTTCTTCTAATATTTCTTCTTTTAAGTGGCTAGCCATCTGTTCCAGCAAACATTAATTAAATAATCAACCTTCTCCCACTAATTGGAGAATGCTGCTATCTTCATCACATACTAATTCCCACATATGGAAATGATTTGTGTACACCAATTTGAAAAATGAGGAAGTTAACAAATATTTACTGATTTTCTCCAATCATGAAACACCCTGCTTATGGTTGAAAGTAGAAACAGAGGAGAATCAGACCCCAGGTTTGTCTTTAACCGTGTGTGTGCCTGTTAGATAAAAGTGCAGGCACTGGACCAAGAGTGACTGGTTTGATTCCCATGTTGTCCACTTATAAAAGCTGTGACTTTGGATGACTTTAAGCACAATGCTTAGCCTCACTGTGCTTCAGTTTTCTCTTATGCAAATTAGGATAATAATAGTACTTAGTTTATACAATTAAATGAGTGAATTCATGTAAAATGCTTAGAGTCTGGCACACAGAGAGGGCATAATAAATGCTAGTGATTGCTTAAACTTAGAGGTAGGGCATCACAGTGGGTAAAGAGACAGTCTCTGGAACCACACTGCATGGGTTGGAATCCTTCTGCCAACTTACCAGTTGGCTAATCTTGGGTTAGTCGGTCAATCTTGGGTTACTTAACCTTGAAGTGCCTCAGTTCCTCATCCATAAAATGGAGATGGTAATAATAGCACCTTCTTCATAGAGTTGTTGTAATTATTAAACAAATTGATACATACAAAGTGCTTAGAATAGTGCCTGGCATATAATAAGTTCAAACTTTGTAAAAGCTGTTTTTATTATCCAATGGATATCGTCACTTGATTGCAGACAATTTCAGATCCTGACAATGCACTAAAGGAGGATAGAGAACAATTTTGGGGTGCTCATGGAACCCTTCCCTTATTGAACCACCCAATTGGATAGGCAGAGGAAGAGTTCCCAAGAAATTCCACCTCCGGCTTCTACATTTTTCTTTGCTTTGGGGTAACAGCATTGGGAATCCAGAGGAGACAATAGCTAACAGCAACCATGTGGTTTCGTCTACATGCAAACATTAGACTTCACAATGACTCTCATAAAATATAATTTGATTTCAACCAGGTTTGTTCTCTCTTTCAATCCTGATACGATTTGGAATAAGCTCTTTGCTTTTTAGTTGTTTTTAATTTAACCAAAACATCAGAGAAAGTAGTATGCTTTGCATTTTGTTTTTTGTTTTCTCTTCAATTATACCCAAATCCATCATTATTGCTTTGCCTACAAGAAACATTTTTAGTTTCAGCAGGGCATTTTTTTCCCTGCTCCCACCCACCTTCTAAACCAAGGGTAGATATTATACATAATTATGGCAACCTAAAACTCCACATGTGGCCTCTGAGTTGTGCACGTTGCATTTGGATCTGTGGTTTAGCTGATGGGTGTATGTAAACACACGCAGCTAGTCCGCTCTCTGGAGACCCTGCAATTGCAGGGAGCTCTGTGACATGTCCCTTCACCGAAGGGCTACATACCGACCTTGAAGACTGCCATGTTGCAATGTCTGCAGCATTCCCGCCCCCCATCCCCTCTGTCATACAGCTTGCAGAGAAAGGACCGTGAGAATCCAATTTATGCTCACCTAGATTAGGTTCTCAGTCAACAGCGAATGTCTGTATTTATCCTTTTTGTGAAACATAGTCAATTTTTTCTCTAGTTCCTACCACATTATAGAAAATAGAAAGTCTTGGATATGAATAGTAACATAGGTGTTAAAAAATACCTTTTACATTTCTTGTCTCAGATTATTCCATCCTCTGCCAGTGTTCTATCGATCCAAACTGAACAATGTACCTAAAAGATAAATGGGAAAAAGATTCTGAGATGAGAAACGAAGATTTTTAAACTATGAATTTCAAACCATACATGTCTAACTCCAATTTGCCCTCGAAAAAAGCAAAACGTGTGTAAGTTCAAACCTCAGACTGACCCTAAACCAATGAATTCCGTATGATGGATGAATTCAGTATGAAAATAGCCAAAATCCCTTCAGCTTTCTCATCCCTAAGGACCTGGGAACAGAAGGAGAGGAAGCTAGCATTGGGGGATGGACTATACTTGGTAAGAGGAATCTCCTCGACCTTCCACCACCTCTCTGGATTTTTCTAATCGTTTCTCTCCAGTTCTAGCCATTGAAGGAACCAGAAAATACACACATCTATGCCCAGCTCAATTTAAGACCTAGATGAAGGTGAATGAATTGTTTCATTTGTAGGGAACCAGATATTACTTCCCTGATCAAAACTGTTCTTTTATTTCTGGATGAGTTTGTTTTTTTTTAATCAAGTCCACCTACACAGGTAATCAAACAGAGTCCAAGAGACTCTGATGCATCAAATGAGTGTAAATAAAGACACTAGAAGAGAAAGGGATCCTTTGGCTTCAAAATTGGCTGCAGCACGCATTGGCTTTATCTTGTTTGATTTGTATTTCTCTTCCCTTGAAATATCTTGAGTTGAAGCAGTAATGCAAAATAGCCACGGAGCCCGGTGTTTATTATTTTCTTATATTTGTCAACATGACATGTTCTCATAAAACCAGCTCTAGGGTGAAGACGGTGTGTAAAGAAGATACTATATTCCGTTTGTGCCGAGGAGGAAAAATCCTCTCTCTCCCTGCTTTCACTTAATTAAGAATGTCGCTGTATTTACTGGAATTTGAAAAGTAAGGTATCAGTGTATTCCTCGCTTGTGTTGCCACGTCCAAGAGGCAAATAACGGAGAGTCTAGCATCTGTATTGACAGTATTCCATTACACGACAACTTCTGCTGACCTAAAAGCAAAACGCCTTAATTGCAAGGCTCTTTGAGGCCTCATCCCCTCAGCCTGACTGAAGAAGATTCTTGCATTTTTATTGTCTGCTGCTTCTTAGATATGACAAGCCAAAGGAGATACAGAACATATCAGTCCACTTGCTAAGGCTTCAAGGTTTTGTGACAAAACATAATCTGCCAGACCAGGCAGGACTAAATATAACCATAAAAAACTCACTTGCTAAAAAACTCCCCAAGTATGGGGAGATGTAGAGAACAACAAATTTTCGAAATAGCCTGTAAGCCATACCTTTTATTTTACTTTTGAATTTATGAGGAACAGAGAGCAAGAACTGTAACACAAGCTCTTTTCTCTCATTAGAAGAACAAAGAAGCAGCAAAGAGCTTAGCTATGCACTTGAAATACCTCAGTTTTGCACGTGAATGAACCGGAGCAGATGGTGGGGAGGTCTCTCGGGGGCTGTGGGTTTGGATAGGGTGGGGGATGCGTGAGTAGCAGCTTGGAAAGCCAATAGCAAATTGGTGACGCCATGCACACAACAGGGGTCCGGGGAAGTGGTAACTGGGACAGGATGGTACTGCAGAAATACTGTGAACAAAATCTTTTAAAAATTTTTTCAACTTAAAAAAGGGAATGAAGTTGGTATGTTAAAACTGAAAAGAGCAAATGTCTTTAGAATGAAGACAGGCATTATTTACAGTCTTTTTAATCCTTCAGTTGTTTCAGAAGCTTTGTGAGAAAACAAATCTGGTGATCATTCAGTACCTCCTGTGTATATGCAATTCACTGATTTTAGGTCTTGAGTGTGTGTATGTGTGTGTGTGTACGTCTGTGTGCATTTGTGTATGTGTGTGCGTGTGTATATGTATGTCTGTGTGTGTGCATGTCTGTGTGTGTGTGTCTGTGTGTATTTATAGCTGGAAGAGCGTAGGGATGGAGGGTACAGGGAAGTGAGAAGAAAGGGAACACAAGCCTTACTCTCTATTGCTGAGGATCTTATTGTCTAGATGGGAACACAGATCATACGGACATGAAGATGAACACGGCATCTGGAATGAATAGATCCACTGATGCATATTCATATAAGGTAACCGAATGACCTAAGCTCCTTGAATCTTCCTTGGAAGAAAGTGAAGCATTAACGTATTGATTAATTTATTAACAAAGTGACCTGGTTGATTTGCTAGGGACAAAGGACCAGATGATACTTACGAGGTTGGGGTTTTCTCTGGAGTGAATCAGTACTCTCACTTCCTTTTTCCTGGAAAGAGGCAAAAATTGAAGACACGATGAAGTGGACTTGAGATAGGAGTCAGAGGAAATACTCCCTCTGTTGGGATCCGAGAAGGCAGTGTTTTGTGAAACTGAGGCCGGGAGAGACCTGGGCGTGGAGTGATGCTGGGCAGCTCCCTTGTTCATTAGAAACCGTCCAGATGCCAGGTGGGATGCTGGCCATGTACCAGACTCCAGGATGGGTCTACAGTTGTAGAGCAATTTTAATTTTTCTTTGCACTATCATTCAATCTTCAATAAGTCCTTATAAAAGTTTTAGCCTAGTCTCAATTGTGGTTTGAGAAATTGGGGCAAGGCTTGTGTCCATTCTTAGGACAGAGTTATGCAGGAAGAAAGAGCAGCGTCACCTGTCCCAAAACCAGAATTGGGGTATAGAAGTGGCTGGACCACGAGACGCAAACTCTCCAGGGTCACCAGCAACAGAGGAGGTGGCAAGGACATAGCAGTAGATGAAAGGGCCAGAGCCAGGGACCAGAGCTGTTTGTTCCAGAGCATCCTGAAGATAGGGCCTCAGGGAGTGCTCAGAAATAGCAGGGGTCTTTTTGATGGAGGTGAGCCAATGCCATAATAATCTGGGTGTAAAAAGCAAGCGTAACCTTGGTTAGCCATTGAAGGTGGGTGACTCCTAAGTCATAAGGGTGAAAAATCAACAATTAAAACTAAGTACTCAGTGTTATAGACTGAAGGCTACATCCCCCCAAATTCGCATGTTGAAACCCCACCCCCACGGTGATGGTGTT
This sequence comes from Diceros bicornis minor, assembly GCF_020826845.1. Lineage (NCBI taxonomy): Eukaryota > Metazoa > Chordata > Mammalia > Perissodactyla > Rhinocerotidae > Diceros > Diceros bicornis. Next base: position 14,732,660 of record NC_080775.1, on the reverse strand, counting down.
TGGGAGGTAATTGGGAGAAGACAAAGTCATGAGGGTGGGGCTCTCATGAATGGGATTGGTGCCCTTGTAAGAGTCAGGAGAGTGCTTCTTCCTCTTTCTGCCCTCTGCAATGTGAGGATACAAGGAGATGGCTGCCATCTGTAACCTGGAAGAGGATCCTCCTCAGAAATCAACCAGGCTGGCCCCCTTATCTCAGACTTCCCAGCCTCCAGAACTGTGAGAAATAAATTCCTGTTGTTGATAAGCCACCCAATCTATGGCATTTTTTTACAGCAACGGGAAGGGACTAAGACACTCAGGGGATGTAGAAGAAATGGCGTGCCTGATTGAGTGAGGATAGGGATCTAAGGATCATGGGAAAGGTACATTTGCAGCGGCGTTCTAAGGAAATAAGAGACATGGAAAGGAAGAGCATTCCAACTTCCACCTGGGAGAAATCTGCAGGGTGGAGCTCTGCTGATAACAAAGCTCGTATGATTTACATGATGTTCAGGCTGCACACAGTGCTTCCTGCATACTCTTACCCCAAGACCCTCACGTTCCACAAGGTGTTTACTTATGCAGGAGCAGAATTACTCGTGGAGATCTGATCTTCTTTTGATGCAGCTGACCAGCCAAGCTCTGCCCTCATGGATCAGTGGTCCTGGGTCTCTGTTAATAAGCCCCTGTGTAGAGAGATGTAGTTTTGTGATCAACTTTCCCTCATAGTTATTATTAGCCTGAGAGAGAAAACAAAAATCAAAAAATTAAAAAACAGTGTTTATGTGGTTCTGGCTCCACAATCTCTGCATGAATCCTACAAAATGTTTCCCCATGTAGTTTGGGAGTGCCTGGAAACTTATCTAAGGTGTGTGTATTAGTTTCTGAGAGCTGCCATAACAAGTCACCATGAACTGGGTGGCTTGAAACAACAGAAATGTTTCTCTCACAGTTCTGGAAGCCGGAAGTCCAAAACCAAGATGTTGGTAGGGTTGGTTCCTTCCAGAGGCTCTGAGGGACAGCCTGTTCCATGCTTCTCTCCTAGCTTCTGGTGGTTGCCGGCCATCCTTGGCATTCCTTGGCTTGTAGATGCATCTCTCCAAACTCCATTTCCATCATCACATGAACTTCTCCTCTCTGCGTGTCAGTCTCTGAGTCTCTTCTTTTCCTACAAGGACATAAGCCATATTGAGTTAACGGTCTACCCTACTCCAAAATGACCTCATCTTAACTAATTACATCTGTAATGACCCTATTTCCAAATAAGCTTTCAGTCTGAGAATCCGAGGACATAAGGATGAGAATTTTGGGGGGACACTATTCAACCTAGTACAGTGTGCAAATGAAATGTTTCTCTCAGCAGCTCCCTGGTGTTAATTTCCTGCCTGCCCGGCTCATGGCCCTCTCCCTGGAGAGATCTTACTGCCGAGGCCACTGAGGCTCCACTAAGCTGCCGCTACCCTCCTGTGCAAGCCCACCCTGCCCATGCATCCACTGACAGCTGCGATGCCACCTCCCTCCCACAGTGCCAAGCCCTCCATGACAGAGCCTGTCACCGCAGCTCCCCAGGATGGCGTCCACCATGGAGGTTTGAGGGAAACTGCCCTGTGAGCTCTGACTCTGTTTCATTTCCAGCTCTTCTCCTTGGGATACAAGTGGGAGTCCTCGGGGGAGAGGCCCGAGGACAAGCAGAGCGGCAGACTTGCGAGCCTCACACACAGCCCTCCCTCTCAACGCTAGTCGTTGGTCTTCTCTTGCAAACTTGATTTTCTCCTCTAGAATTATTTCCAGGAGGCTACATGTGCCCTTTCAGGAGCACCTGGCAGAACTATGCCGTGGATCCTCCCAAACATGCTCAGGTCTAAGTCCTCAGATGAATACACAAGACACAGTTAGAATAATACCAGCACTGAGCAGGCACATACAACCCGATCACGTGACTGCACAAATAGGGATAGGAGTGGGATGCTCAGCAAGGAGAAGCCTGCCAAGGTGGGAGAGATGAAGATTCAGTTCAAAAAGAGAGAAAGACAGGACATCAAGAGACAAGAGATTTTGGTTAGACTAATACTTCTCAACTCTCTAGTTCTCCAACACCAGCTAGGTGTCCACCAACCCAATTCAGTTCTGACACTATCTCCCTGGCATTAGTGTCAGGTCCCACAAGTTAAAAGACTCAGTCCCACAGGACTGCCCCCACTTCAGATGCCTCCCATATTTCTGACCAACTGACTATAAATCGAGGGTTCCCATGACCCCCTCCTCAGGCTCAATAATTTGCTAGAACTGCTCACAGGACTTAGGAAAACACTTTACTTATATTTACTGGTTCATTATAAAGGATGTAATTCAAGAACAGCCAAATGGAACAGATGCATAGGGCAAGGTTTTGGGAGGGGAGAGTGCAGAGTGTCCATGCCCTCTCTTGGGCATGTCACCCTCCCAGCACCTTGATGTGTTCACCAATCCAGAAGCTCACAGAAACCTGTTGTTTAGAGGTTGTAACAAGATTTCGTTACATGCACATGATTGATTAAATCATTGACCATTGGTGATTGAACTCAATCTCCAGACCCTCTCCCCTCCCCAAATGTCAGCAGAGATGGGGTGGTGGTGAAAGTTCCAACCCTTTAATCATGGCTTGATCTTTCTGGTAACTAGCCCCCATCCTTTAGCTATCTGGTCCCTTCTCCCCAATGAATCATCTCCTTAGCATCAAATGACAGTAAATTCCAAAGGTTTTAGGAGCTCTGTGCCAAGAACCAAGGACAAAGACCAAATATTTATTTTTTGTGACACCACAATACTAATTCATATTTTCTGATGTTGTTGACAACTCTTTTATCATTTCTGTTAGTCTTGATAATAACCAGAGCATCACTTAACTTCTCTAAACCTTAGTTTCACCACCCACAATTGGAGAATAATGGTGGTACCTACCTCCCAGGGCCCTTGTGGGAACTAAATAAGTTAATTCATGCAAAGCTCTCAGGAGCCAGCCCTGATGGCCTAGTGGTTAAAGTTCAGGGCTCTCACCATTTTGATGGCCTGGGGTTGGGTTCCCAGTCACGGAACCATGCCACCCGTCTGTCAGTTGCCATGCTGTGGCGGCGGCTCACATAGAAGAACTAGAAGGACTTACGACTAGGATATACAACATGCACTGGGGCTTTAGGGAGGAAAAAAAGAACAAAGATTGGCAACAGATGTTAGCTCAGGGCAGATCTTTCCCCACAACAACAACAACCAAAAGGATTATCTCAACTTCATTCTTTAACAAAAGCTCTCAGGACAGCAGCACCTGGCACAAAAGAACAGTTCAGTAAGCGAGAGCAGTTTCTGCAAATGTGCCTTTGCGACGTGTTTTGAATGCTTTACATGTATTTAATCTTCACAACGACTCTGTGGGATGAGTACCATTCGTCCCATTTTACAGATGAGAAAACTGAGGCAGAGAGGAGGTAAAGAGCTGCCTGACACCAGGCAGTTTACAAGTGATGGGGCCAAAGCCTACACTCCAAACCAGGACTCTTGTGCCTCCACATAGTAGGTACTCAGTAAATACCTGCTGACATGAGAATTTGGGCTCGATAGAGGCATGGTAAGCATGCTGAGGAGGACAACTATGAAAAGACGGTCAACGCACAAAAGCAAAAGTTTTCCTCATGTTTAATAAAATCTTTACACAGTGAGGTCCAACTTTCAAAAAAAGATAAAATCCAACAGCCCCTATGGAAATTTGGAAGGAAACAAGATTTACTTTAGACCACTATGAATTATTTGGAATGGAAGGACACAGTTTGGCCGACCTCTCTCCTAAAGCGCCAACAACCACACTGGGGGGATTCCAGTTTTAAAAGGCCAGAATCCACCTTTGGTTCTTAAAGTTCTGGAATGCTTGCCAGCACATTTCTCCAACTTCCTGTTCTCAACCTATTTTGAAGATTCCATCTAGTGTGAAACTATACGCTTCAGCATTAATTGCTTATTTATACTGACATTATCTCCTCATCCTCAAAATACCCCACTGTGCATTCGTAACCCTAATGAGCTTAATTGCTCTGTTTACTATCTTCAAACTTCTTTACTTGAAAAAGGTATGAGAAAGGTCTCAAGCACAAATTTTTTTTAAGTCTGCACATGGGGAAATCAGGAATGCAGCGCTGGGCAAAGCCAACAGTTCTTTCCCAGAGCGACTGGCTTCTCAGCTTCCCTCCACATGATTCTGTGAGCCCCAGTTTATTCCTGAACACAGAACTCTGGGGGCCACAATCGCTCCATGCATCCTGCTTTTGGAACTACAAGAGAATTCTCGTTCTGCCAATAAGAGATTTTGCTGTTGCAGGTCAAAACAACTCTATGAGGTGGGTACCGTTGTCCCCACTGGTGGAGAAAGAAGCTGAGCCTTGACTTCAGTAGTCGGCCACTGGCCCCACAGTAGGCAGGCAGCAATGCCACAATTCTAACGCTGTTCTGTGTAACCCCAAAGCCTCTTTCTATTTCATGCCACTACCGTGCCACTCATTGGTATCAAAACTGCAAAAGGCACATTCTTTCATGCTTCTTGGACTTGGAAATCCCTCAAAGGGGAAATTTCTGAGATGGAAATTACTCTTCATCCCTAAAGTTTCACATTTCATGTTACAGTCAGTTTTGCTTTCTAGATTATTCAGCACTAGTACAATGGGCTCTTCTTTGGGTTTTCAGAGCACAACTGGGAGAGAAATCAACAGGAATGTTTAAATTATCTTCCCCATCAACTGATAATCAGCTGGTGAGCATTCAAGACTGTATAGATTAAAGAGTGTATAGAGTTCACAGCAACGCCCTCGACCCTCTGGCCTCTGAAATGACTGAAACTAACTACGCTCTGGTTTGAAAAACTGAAATGAACACAACGGCTTCTCTTTCTTCCTTGTATGTATATTTATTTACACACATTTTGTTTATGATCTTTGAGGTTTCCCAGTCTCCTTGAAGCCAAGGGTCCTCAAGGTAAGAACCCCTATAAAGATGATCAACACTGAATCAGCAATTTTTGAAAAGATGTGCCTGAAAGCCATCGGATGGCCAAGCTCACGTCCAGGCAGTGGCTACAGTGTGACTCTAGCTTTAAGGCCTTCTTTCCCTCCCAGTCATTTGCAGAAGCAACACCAGGTTAGTCACCTCAGGCTTGGGCTCTAGAAGACAACCTGTCACTCTGTCCTAGGCGGATGGTATGTCAAGCTCTGGACCACTTTCCAGTGTGTTCTACAGTGTTCAAGGCCTGGGCCTTTTGCCTCCTGCAGACCCATTTAGCTGCCACTCCAGAAATCTCCACAAAGGCCAATTCCTACAGAGCTCCTCGAGGGCAAACACTCTCATCAGGGTACAAGAGGGGAGCAGAGAATGCCCATGGATGGCATACTGGTGGATGGGCGTATAAAGAACTTTCTTGCCACACCCTGGAACTTGGACTTCCAAGACTGCTATTGTCTGGGGGCCTCGCTGTGAGATGCAGGTCTACTACAACCAAAGCAGGTCAGAGTCTGTGGGCAACTTCACGTCTGAGGACCAAGGAGCTGTTCTTCACATCATTTCCACCAGACAAGGACAAAAATAAAAGCAAAATTCCAAAGGATAAAGAAATTAAACATAGCAATTTGCATTGACACCTTTCCACCATGAAGAATCTACTCTTTACTCAACAAATCTATTTAATGGAATTAAAATTTCGACACAAAAGCCATCAAAATTCTGGTCAGATAAGGACACCACTATGCCTCACAGAGGGTCATTCCACAATATTTTGAGAGTGATGTTGGAGACAGAAGCCCAACCACCAGATCTCCTGACACATCAGAAAGAATATGGATAGCATGGCCCCAGGATGTAACTCCACAATTTATAAAGACCTCGCTCTCTCTTTTCTCCAGATAATCTCCAGGGACCAGCCCTGATGAACATGCTTCACAATAGTGGGAGTTACCACTTGGTGGGAATGTCACATCTCCACATTTGGATCCATTTGGATTTCCCTCATGAGAGCAGCCACAAAACCATTCCCTTGACCAGTCTCCAGCTTTTGCTCCAGGGCAAAGCCAGGCGGGACACTGAATCCCTGCCCATCAAAGCATTCCCGCCATGAACACCAAGGTCAGAACCTGATCATCACCCTGAACAAACAGAAATGATTTCATCTATTGAGTCAGGAACCACAAAGGCTGGAGGCAGGAATAAGATTACCAGAGAAACAGTAAAGCTGAAAATGACCTCCACTTGGTCGTTCACAAGTATTAGAATAATTCTACCATTCGTTTTCTTAAAATATCGTCCAGTTAGGCCCTTTGGATTCAGCTCATCTGGAAAAGACTTCTTCAAAAGAAGTTATAAAACAGTTTTACAGCTTAAAACAGTTTTATCTTTTTTATAATATTTTAAACATTTTTGCAGCATAATATAGGCAAGAAAAATAGTGGCTTGTCTTATTACATTAATAGGCTTTCACTTGAGGGTTTTAGGCAGAGAAAAGTGTCTCAATTCTTAATCACTATAGTCACTTTAGAGCAGTAGTTATTTTAAAGTTTGGTTGTGCCTTAAGGAAATATTTGGAATTATTGTTATTATTATTATTATTACTGTTATTATATTTATGCTGAGGAAGATTTCTCCTGAGCTAACATCTGTGCCAATCTTCCTCTATTTTGTACGTGGGTCGCCGCCACAGCATGGCCACTGACAAGTGGTGTAAGTCCGCGCCGGGGAACCAAACACAGACCGCTAAAGTGGAGCCAGCTGAACTTAACCACTAGGCCATAAGGCCAGCCCTTGGAATTATTTTAACAAATGTATTGAGGAAAGTGAATCAGAATTTGTGTATATGACAGAATATATCAAAGTTAATGATCCAAAAGACCTACTGTATTTGGTTGGTAAACTTGAAGTATATATTTCAGTCATCCACTTTACTAAAACGGCATTTATTTAATTTATGCCATAAATATTTCATAATAAATTTGTTTAAAGTATATATATCACCATAAAACAGGGCAAAATGTGATCCTTTTGACACATAGAGGTGTTAACCATTAAAAGAGGGCATACACACACCTAGGTGAATTGAGGGATGCTTTATGAAGACAGCAACATTTGAACACCTTGAAAAAGTAGTACAATTGCAGCAGGAAGAGATTAAAGGGAGAAGTCCCACCAGACTTTGTGCGCATGTGGTGGAAAGAGCAGGTGGATGCTGAAGGAAGATCAAGCATGCAGATTTATTAGGCTGCAGCATAACTCATATGAAGTTATAATGGCAGAAGGACCAGAGCATGTAGCTGGACTGGTAAAGATTTCACTTAAATTAATCTAGCAGATGAGAGAGAGGCATTGAAGGTCCTTGAGCAGAGAAATATCATGGTTAAAAGCAGTGGTTTATGAAGATTGTGATGGTGGCTCTATTAGTTTCCTAAGGCCACCATAACAAAGTACTACAAACCAGGAGGCTTAAAACAATAGAAATTTATTCTTTCTGGTTCTGGAGGCTAAAAGCGTGAAATCAGGTTATCAGTAGGGCCATGCTCCCTCTGAAGGCTCTAAGGGAGAATCTGTTCCATGGCTCTCTTCTAGTTTCCGCTGGTTGCCAGGATTCCTTGGCTTGTAGACAGATCAGTCCAATCTCTCTGTCCTCACATGGCGTTCGCTGTGTGTCTGTATCTCTGTGTCCAAATATGCCTCTTCTAATAAGGACACCAATCATAATCCAGGATGATCTCTTCTTAACTTGATTACACCTGCAAAGACCCTATTTCCAAATAAGATCACGTTCACAAGTTCTGGGTGGACATGAATTTGTGGGGACAGTATTCAACCCAGTCAAGTAGCCCAAAGTAGGAAGAGTCAGCATCAGCATGCAGAAAGACTGGCAATAGAGAGGTCAGCCAGGAGCCCAGAGCAACAGAGAAAACAGTGAAGGCCCACCTGGAGCAGCAACACTGGGGATAGAGATGGGGAGGAACATAAAAGGCAGAATCGACTGATTTGGGTGACTAATTCAAAACTGGGGAAGAGGGAAGTTCAAGATGACCCAGAGATCTGGGACAGGTCACCTGGGTGAGTGGTGGTGTCAACAACCCAGATAAGGAAGTGGAAAGCTATAGCTAGTTTGGTGAGAAATTAATTTGATTTATTTTATGTTTCTTTGCGTAATGTAGGCAAAAGATATGGCTGTCTGTGGCTGTCCAGGCAAATGGGCATCTGAGGCTGGAGTGCTAGACAGAGGTTAGTTAGAGCAGGGAATGGGGATTCAGGAATCATCCAGCAAAAAGAGATAGAGAAATTGTCATCAGAGTGGATAAAATGCCAGACTGCAAGAGGATGAATGGAAAAGGGCAGAAGATAGACCTTTGTAGAAGAGATCAGCTGCACATCAGAGGAAGAGAGGTGATGGAAAAAGGCAGTGGGAGAATGTGGGACACCAGTGGGCAGGGAGTGAGGGCGGTGGAGGTAAGAAAGAATAGTTTTGTGGATAAATCATATGATTCGATCTTTTATGCACTATAAACATACACTCGAGGACATCTCCTTTGAGTATCATCTTTATATTCACACAACACACACCAAATTTTAGAATTCCTTCGTGAAATAGCATGAATCATATAGCAAAAATTGCTCACAAAAACAAAATCCCTCAGGGGCCAGCCTAGTGGCATAATGGTTGAGTTTGCGTGCTCCGCTTCAGCAGCCCGGGGTTCACGGGTTCAGATCCCGGGCGCAGACCTATGCATCGCTCATCAAGCCATGCTGTGGCAGCATCCCACATACAAAATAGAGGAAGATGGGCACAGATGTTAGCTCAGGGCTAATCATCCTCAGCAAAAAGAGGAAGATTAGCAATAGATGTTAGCTCAGGGCAACTCTTCTTCACCAAAAAAAAAAAAAAAGTCCCTCAGAAATATATTTGTATTCCGTCCTCAACAACTTTAATATTATCTATTAATGTTCTATATGTTCAAATTTTTTTTGGTGAAGAAAACATTTTTGTCAATACATAGACAAATAACATGGCAACATGTTGCAAGTAAAAGAATTCTTTTAAAAAAGTTTTCTGCATCCTGTCCTATCTCTCTGCCTTTAAGATTTTCATTGTTTTTGAACTTTATATAAATATAATCACCTAATACGTACCCTTTTGTGTCTAGCTTCTTTCACTCAAAAATATATTTATAAGACCTACCCATGTTGTTGAATGCCACAGAAGTTCATTCATTTTCATTGCTGTATTTTATTCCATTATACGATAATTCAGTATGAATATGCTACATATTTATCTGTTCTACCTCTGGTGGGCATTTGGATTGTTCATATTTTGGAGCAATTATGAATAATAGCTGCCATGAAAATCCCTTGGCGTGTCTTCTGTTGTTCACATGGACATATTTCTTTTGGGTATATATGCCCAGATGTGGAACTTAATTGTAAATATTTTCTAATTTTAAATCTTGTTTAACAAAATAGCTCAGGTATGAAGATTATAATATATTTCCCTTTGGTGGCAGAAAACTAATTAATTTATAAACAGACAATAGGACTTCCTATTATTCAGAATTTTAATGATGGAAAGTTAATCTGTAAATAAAATGTTAAAATATTGGAAACACTGCAGCAAAGCAAGCCTTTTCGAAGAACATCTTAAGAAAGCTTTTTGAAAAACATCATAAGAAAGCCAAGTTAAGCTTCCTGAAAAAGCAGCTCTGAAGAATTCAAAGGACAGAAAGAGGTCTGTTTTATTTGGAGAAAGCAAAAGTGTTCCAATTGCCCAATTTCAGCATGAAAACTAAAAAACAAAACAGAAGAATCAAATATAACTCCATATACCCATGACTTTTTCAAAGTACTGCAAGTTGCTGTTTTAAAATGTTGATTATGATAAAACAAGTCATTTTGCTTTTTCAGAAGGGAGTCATATAATTCTTTTAATTAAGAGGAAGTAAAACAGCTATTTCACGCTGAGGGCCTGGTGCATGCGCACTCGCAGCCTGGAGGAATAGATTTCTGTAGGCTCGTGGGTAAGATGTCTTGCCATTCCTCCTCCTCACACTCTGCATACTTCGCTTTAAACCACCTTTCGTCAACACCTCATTACGTGGAGCACCTGTGAGTGATCACTGACCCACTGTGTCCGTGCAGGGCTGAGCTTCGGCCCCTTGACCTTAGTACCCGTGGAGAACGCATTTGCAGAGGGGGTCAAGGAGATGCCTGAGCAAATCTATGGCGTCTGAGGAGTCCGTGGGTCTGTTCATAAGGAGTGGAAGGGAGAGCTCTGCGCCTGGAAATACAACCTCTGGATGCGGGTGACTGGCTCCAAGCTGGCCTTCTGCGGAGAGGCCAAATGAGGCCAAAGTCCCTGGGGTGTGTTTCCTCATCTCCAATTGCAGTGAGCCTCCGATGAATTTTACACTCCTCCCAACTTGAAGAATTGCATCACTATGTTTTCTGCTCCAACATTAACTTCAATAAATTCCCTTAGTACCTTTATTGAATCTCTCCATGACACAATGGAGATGCTATTAAGATTATCTTGTAAATGAATACCAGACATTTTCCACTAACCCCACCACCACCACCGCCACACACACTTTTTAACTAACTTTGCTGCCTCACAAGAACTCTCTCTGTTTCGTCCAACAGAAGAAGGATTTTCCCTCAGTGACAGGGAACAAGTGATTGTTCACAAAACTAGATTGTTGTCCACACACAGGCCCAGTGTAGTGGTTCTATCGCTGAGCCGGGAGCCAGCAGGGTTGAGCTGGTATTCAGACTCCATCACTGGACTGGCTGTGTGACTATTGAAGAAGTGACTTAACCGCTCTGTTCCTGAGTTTCCCCATCTATAACATGGGGATGGTAAAAATGATAACCACCTCATGGGATTATTGTGAGGATTAAATAGAATTCATATTTATAAGTCACTTAGAACAGTGCCTGGCACAGGGTAAGATTAGATAGGCGATAGATGATTGATTGATTGATTGATAGATAGATAGATAGATAGACAGACAGACGACAGATAAGCAAGTGAGCAAACAATAAGATCTTACTTAGAAATAAGAAATGCAAATTCTTAGGGGCGAAGGACCTGCCTCACCTATAGCATCTGTAACATCTACTTCGTTGTAAGCAAAGAGGGTATTATTAAACAACAATACAAGTAAATGGTCTAAGTACAGGTTACGTTCTGTAAGAGTCTCACAATTCATAAGTCTAAGCATTTTCAGCCATAGAATTAATAGCTTGGGCTTGCAATGCATGACAAAATCACTCCAACCTCAATGCAAATTCAATAGAAAATAACTAACTCAGTAAATATTTAATATGCTTAATGAAGTTAAATTAATTATTTAGTTTGTTAGCTGCTGTTCTGTAATGATTTTTTATGTCCAAGGAATTAAAGGTGTCTCCACTGTGCCCTTCAAAAATGCTCACAAAATGGCGTCCTGAGGGTCAATATTATTATTGTTTTGTCCAAACATAGCTGGTGACCTTGAGAATTCATAGAAACCTAAACAGAGATTAGCAACAGAGTAAAAGAGAGGCTCGTCATAAATTTAGTGAGGCGGTGGGACCAGCCTTGCGATGAAAGTCAATGGTAATGAGTCTTTGCTCAACAAAGTCACTGGGTAATCTGCAGCCATACTTAGAGGTGTTGACACTCTCGCAGGTCTCGGCACACAGTGGAAATTCTGAGGACTTTTATTGGCTACTTGGCTGATCCTTACTGAGATTAGCTTCTGAGTTTGGAAGATTGGAAACTGAGTAGCTGACAAATGTTATCAATTTTATACAGTCCACATCTGATCAGAATGTGCATGAGTCTCAAACACCACCCTCTCCTGCTCAAACGCACACAGCCATATGTCCTTCCATTCAGGATCTCCCCTCTCCTTTGTCACTGGTCAAGCCCAGGGAGGTTGCCCTCCCAGCAGCTGATGAAGTAAGGAGGGATGGCGGGAGACAGGACATCACACTGACGTCACAGGGAGCAGGCTGATGTCAGTGTGCATTTGTATCTGTCACATTCACAGTAATTAAGCAATTGATCACTTCACCATGTTTTCTGATGTAGTTTCTTTATTCACAGACATTTACATATAGTGATGTTTATTATTTGATTATGGATTACTTTCCTTTTGTCATTTGTTTACATAACAGAGAATTGCGTTGATATTTTTTAAATAATATGTGTAGGTAGGTTACATTATCCATGAATTTCATTTGACAACAATGATTTCAAAGAATTTCATTTGCCCCTCATTTGAGGGGCATTATAGTATATTTGTTATGACAAAAGACCATTGACTCTGAAGAGGTTAAGAGTCATTGATCATCCTAAGGCAACATGAGAAAGGCTTTTGGGAAGAGAAAATCCAATCTAAGTCAGAGTTACTTAGAATGGATGGTGGTTCTCCGTGAGGTGTTCTTTTACGACCAACAACAGACTGTCTTGCTTTGGCAATGACATAACTGAGCAAACTCCCTCACTCAAAGGTCCCCCAAATGGAGTATATGTAACAATAGTGTCTTAGTCTATTTGGGCTGCTATAACAACATACTAAAGACCGGGTAGCTTATAAGCAACAGAAATTTATTTCTCACAGCTTTGGAAGCTAGCAAGTCCAAGATCAAGGTGCTAGCAGATTCAGTGTCTGGTGAGAACCTATTTCCTGGTTCATGGTTCTATCACTTCCTGGTTCATAGATGATCATCTTCTATATAAACTCACATGGTAGAAGGAAGGGGCAAGGGAGCTCTGTGGGGTCTCTTTTATAAGGGCACTAATCCCCTTCTTGAGGGCTCCACCCTCATGTCCTAATTAGCTCCCAAAGGCCCCACTTCCAAATACCATCACATTGGGGATTAGGTCTTCTACTTAACAAATTTTGGGGGGACACAGTAACCATCACATAGTTCACACGCCCATGGCTTCTCATTTCAGACCAGCTCTAAGCGCTTTACCTAGAGTTATCGTGTTCATTCTCAAAACAACCCTGGAAGGCATGGAAATCTTTAAATCCTGTGTAACTTTTGCAGATGAGAAAGAGTCATCAAAAATGTCTGTAAAAGATCTGGGAGAACGTGGGAAGGATCTGTGCTTCCACAACCTACATTTGAACTCTAGAATGCAGGGTGTTCTAGAAAGTGCAGGTGGGGGAGCTGAGATGGTTAGCCTTGGCACATTCCCAATGTGCCTGCTGATGGTGATCTCGGAATCTCTACAAGCCTCTATTACTCCAAAGGGTAGAGTAGGTGACAGGTGGCAAGACTGAAAGAAGATCAGGCAAGTTATCATGTTTCTCTCCCCCATAGGCTCAGACCACCAGGGCACGAGCCTGACGTGAATTTCACTGCCTGTTCCTTTTGAAAGTCTTGAAATTCATCCTTGTGAACAGGCATGAGATGCGGGTGTGGGAGGCAGGGCTGGAGTGGGGTGAGGGGGACAGATGTGGAGGAATAAAGCCATTGTACTTGTCAGAGAAGCTGTCAAAATTGAAAGTGCATTGTGAGTGGGGAAGAGAAGGTTGGTTGTGTAAGCCATCTGACACAAACACGGGAAGAATGAGGCAGACACTGCGAGCATGGTCTGCTGATACAATCTCCCTGCTCCACTGCAGTGCCAGCCTACGGGGGGCTCTACAGAGGCAAACCTTTAAATTAGCATGTCTGTCCTCCGAGAGACAGCTAGAGCAGACAGGCGAGCCTTTATGACTAGACCCAGACAGGCAGCTGTCTGTAGGGTCCTCAAAAGAGCCTGTTTTACTTAAGCAAGCATATCTTCAAAAATCCTCTTTCTTTCTAGTTTTAAGGTAAGGCAGAAGCTTCACAGCCAAGTACATCAATAGGACATTAAATCAGCTGCTTTTATGCGTTTCAGGGTTTTTTTGCACTCTAAACTGGGTCTGTGGGATGAAATTGAGTGATCAAGATAAAAGCCAATGATTTCGCTTTTTTTTTTTTTTTTTTTGGTGAGGAGAATTGGCCCTGAGATAACATCTGTTGCCAATCTTCCTCTTTTTGCTTGAGGAAGATTCTCCCTGAGCTGGGACCAAAATCTTCCTCTATTTTGTATGTGGGACACCTCCACAGCATGACTTGATGAGCGTTGCATAGGTCCTCACCTGGGATCCGAACCAGTGAACCTCAGGCTGCCAAAGTGGAGCCTGCGAACCCAACCACTACACCACCAGGCTGGCCCTGATTTTGCTTTTCTAAAAAAATATCTCAGCAATTATTTTATCATTGGATCAAATTTCTGCTTAGATTCACCAATGGAGGTACTACAATGGTTATGAGGTTATCTTAATGACCAATTCTGATCAACGGGATGGTGGACTGATCCACTGCTTTGTACCTGACCTTCAAATAAATGGTTTTGCTGAGTAGAAATCACTGCTCTAGGGCAGACAGAGAGACCTTTCCAGAAAAACATTTCTGCATATTCAATTTCCTACTGCCTTGAGCTTACTCGTTGTTCTTAATAGAGATTGTTTGATATGAATTGAACTGTGATCTGGTTGAACCAAGGACCTCACCTCTGTAGAGTGCTCACACTTTTGAGGTGGACGATTTGTTTTCAGGGCTGCAGAATAACATAGTTCTCTCCAGAAGAATGGTTTGCCCAGAATTTCCTTAAGGTGGGCTAAGAGGAGACTCACTTCTTGTCTGTACAGGGAATTCAGCCAGTCCCCACCCTCCAAAGACTTTCTTTTTTTCTGAATCCTATCGCCAAATTGTTGAGCGTGCAGGAGGAGATTTTTCGTAGACATGGGAAAAGGAGATGGTCACTAGCGATTTGAACAGAAAGAAACATGAAATTTAAAAACATGCCATAAATGTTATTATTTAAATGTGCAGAACAGATTCTAGCATTTGTCTACCATATCAGGTGTGTGGCTGATTAATTGTTCTCAACTGGTGAGCCCCAGCATGGGAGTGCATGTCAGATCCTTCTCAGGTGGCCACTAAGCTTTGATCAATGACTAAAGTGTGTTTTTTCCCAGCTGAGATTTATATCATCAAAGTCATGTCTATCAGTATCCTGTGCTGCCAGTATTGAGTCTTTGGCTCCTTAAACCCCTAGGATCCATCACTGCCCCTCGCCACGCCCCTTCACTTATTGCTGCAAACCCCATCCTTGAGAGGTGTACTCTATACCTCACTCATTCTTGCTCATTGCCTTTCCCATGGGGTGGGAGTAATGTTCACCTTTCCCCCTTTATCAGTGAGCTCTTCTTCATCCCCTAAGTCCCAGAGTGAGTGCTCTCAATAAGAAAGGACAATTTTCTTTCACCTCCTCAAAAAAAGATAGTATAAAATTACACCAGCACATCTTGCTATGTCTTCTCAAGACTGTAAGGTCTAGAAGAAAGTGTTACATCTTAATTTTCTTAGCAGCACTAGCACACATCCGACTATCTGGCCTAGTTGCCAAATAAATATTTGTAGAAAGGATGCATGAATGAATGAGCAAATAAGTCTTAAGATTTGATACTGACATCAATAAAACTTCTCCAAAGTTACCAAATATATGTATCAATTAGACAGAATATAGTTACTAAAGAAACTTCCACCTTCAATCTGCCCAAGCCATCTTTTACCAAATTCTCATATAAACACGGATGCCAGTGAAGTTCCCTTATAATAATGTATCATCAACAGTTTCCCTGCCTTAAGACTGGCGTGGTACTGCTGCCTCTAGGATACCAACTTACCCTACAGGGCTTATATCACCCACTAACACCAGAACTCATGATAATAAATGTCTCTTACGGTGGCATCCACAACCCACTACCAATTCCCTCATTCTGTCTTTATGCTAACTCCCTTGTGCTCAATATCTTCCTTTGGAAACTGTTAAAGTGATTTTGTTCCTAAAAGTAGGATGTCCTCAAAGCTCAGAGTCCTAGCTCAAGAATACTAACCACTCACACTGCCCAAATTATGCACAGCTTCTCATCCCTGAAGTTTGCTGTTTCCAGAGGCCACTGCCTTGGACTGGTCTTACAACCCTGTCAAGTCATTGCTAGGACTGGGAGACTGAGCACCTTAAATGAAAAATATTAGCTGTTCTCCATTAGCTGATCTCTTGTCCATCTCAGGAAGAAGATTAATGAAATAAACCAGTATATTTTTCGTGAAATTCCAGATACTGTATTCAAAATACTTGGTCCCAATTTAACTCATTAGGAAAGGGACTAGAGGAAACCTGACTTTGAAAGCTGTCCCGAGATCCCAGGAGACCAGAACAATATTGCATCTACATATACACCTATCCTCCCTAATAGTCTCCTGGTTGTATGGCTGATTATTCACCCATTGCTCTCTTACCTGATGAGAGAAGGCACCTGGCTTTTGAGTACCTTCAGGGAACCATACAGTCATGCTCCACATAACGACGTTCCGGTCAACGACGGACTGCATATACGATGGTGGTCCCATAAGATTAGTACCATAGAGCCTAGGTGTGTAGCAGGCTATACCACCTAGGTTTGTGTAAGTACACTCCATGATGTTTGCACCATGACGAAATCGCCTAACAACGCATTTCTCAGAACGCATACCCATCATTAAGCGACTCATGACTATAGTTTTAACAAAAGATGGCAACTACATGGCAAGAAGTCAGCTTGTGTTGAGTCTTTGTTGCTAATGTTGTTTGCTGTAGTTTTTGCATCAACTGCAGACATAGCAAATGCATTAGCTGATTAGGAAGGTCTGTGAATATGAGCTCACCCATCAGGGAAATATATATTTTCTGTACATTCTTGGCTATTGGAGCATTCATCACAGCACCGCCACCCCCTCCCTGGTGCCTTTGCCTAACAAGGGACGCCTGTCATGAAGCCCACTCTAACTCCTCTATTAGAGGCCCAAAAATAGAATTGAAACCATAACTCCAAGAACATTTATGTACAATTTATGACCGACTGTCAAGCTAAACTACTGTGACAGACTCCAAATCTGCTTTAGAAATAACATGATGCTTTTTATACATTTTTTTCTTTGGCCTTTATTTTACACTTGCTGTATTTAAATGTTAAATGCTGAATTAAGTGGGTCTGCATCTCCTCTGGGAAAAAGAAAATTCATGGAAAAATACTAAATTGGAGAGATTCACTGTTCCTACTTTGGAAAGCTCTGACAAGAAGGGAGGAGGTTTTACTATAGAGCAGAGATTTTATGTATATATACAGTTCCTTCTCAGTTTCATGTGAGCCACCTTCCTCTTTGGCATCAATATTGACTATTAAGTGGTCACATCCTGCTTGGAGTCAGATACTAGAGTTTGCATGGATCGTTCAGCTTGGAAATTGTTTAGGGAACAAGAAGTTGTTTAGGGGCAGAACTCACTTGTAGACCAAGACTGTTTTTTTAGGACAGTCACAGCAAGAAGAGCCACTATTGGCTTGACAGCCAAGCGTTCCTGAAAGATTGTCTCAGGACTGAAAAATCGTCCAAAGCAGTGGT